>NC_073261.2:67175000-68425000 GCF_029289425.2 Pan paniscus | reverse complement strand
TGGCAGTACCATGCTGCTTTGACTACTATGGATTTGTAAATAATTTGAAATCAAGAAGTGTGATGCCTACTTCTTTGTTTTTCTTACTCTATAAGATTGCTATAGCTATTTATGATCTTTTGTGTTTTCATACAAATTTTAGGATTTTTCTATTCTATATATAGCATTTTTTTCCTTGTTTTGTCCTTGTCTGGCTTTGGTTTGAAGGTAATGCTAGCCTTGTAAGATAAACTAGAAGTGTTCCCTCCTCTTCAATTTTTTGGAAGAGTTTGAGGAAGACTGGTATTTCTCTTTAGATGTCTGATGGAATTTACCAGTGAAGCCATCCAGTTCTGAGCTCTCATTTGTCCGGAGATTTTTGATTACCTATTCAAAATCCTTACTCGTTATTCATCTGTTCAGATTTCACCTTTTTAAATATAAAATTCATCTTATTGATTATCTTTTTAAAGGATTTTATCAACTTATTCTAGGTTATCCAATTTCATTGCCATATAATCATGCGAAGGAGTTTCTTATGACTGAATTTCTGTGGAATCAGCTGTAACATCTCCTCTTTCATTTCTGACTTTATATTTTATTAACCTTCTCTTTTTTTACTTAGTCCAGCTAAAGGTTATGTTGTTTCTCTTTTTTAAAATTTTACTCTTTTAATTAATCTTTTCTATCATTTTTCTAGTCTCTAGGTGATTTATTTCTGCTCTGATCTTTATTATTTCCTTTATTCTACTAGCTTTGGGCTTAGATTGTTTGTTCTTCTTTATCAAGTTCCTTGTGGTGTAAACTGAAGTTTTTATTTGATATTTTTCTTTGTTCTTCATGTAGGCATTTAACGTTATAAACCTCCCTTAGCACTGCTTTTGCTGCATTCCATAATTTTGGTATTTTGAGTTTCAACTTTCATTTGTCTCAAGATAATTTCTTATTTCTTTTTTGACCCTTTTGTTTTTGGGAGCATGTTGTTTAATTTCCATATATTGTGAATATTTCAATTTTCTTCCTGTTATTGATTTCTAGTTTTGTATTTTTATTTTTGGAAAAGATCCTTGATATGGTTTCAGTCTTCTTAAACTTTATATGACTTATTTTGTGGACTACGATATGACCTATTCTGCAGAATGATCTGTGTATGCCTAAGAAGAATATGTATTCTGCTGTGTTTGGATGAAATGATCTGTATATGTCTTTTGGGTCTAAAGGGTAGTTCAAGTCCAACATTTTGTTGTTTATTTTCTTTCTATATGATCCATTTATTGTTGAAAGTTGGGTGTTGGAGTCATCAATTACTGTATTGCTATTTCTTATTTCTTTCTTTTTCTTTTTCCTTTTTTTTTTTTTTTTTTTTTTTTTTTTTTTGAGGCAGTATCTCACTCTGTCGCCAGGCTGGAGTGCAGTGGTGCAATCTCGGCTCACCGCAACCTCTGCCCCCCAGGTTCAAGCGATTCTTCTGCCTCAGCCTCCCGAGTAGCTGGGATTACAGGCACCTGCCACCACGCCCAGCTAATTTTTGTATTTTTAGTAGAGACAGGGTTTCACCCTGGCCAGGATAGTCTCGATTTCTTGACCTCGTGATCCACCCACCTCGGCCTCCCAAAGTGCTGGGATTACAGGCATAAGCCACCACCTGCTGTCTATTTCCTTCTTAAGATTTTAAGTGAGTCTTAGCCTGTAGTTGAGTTTTTGGGTTGTTTTTTTTTCTTATCCATCCAGCCATTCTGTCTTTTGATGGGCAAATATAATCCATTTAGATCAAAGTTATTGATAGATCGAGATTTGCAATTGCCAATTTGTTCAATGTTTTCTGGCTGCTGTTTTGAAGATTCTTTGTTTCTTTCTTTTCCTCTTGCTGTCTTCCTTTGTGATTTGATAATTTTCTTTAGTGCAATCCTTGGATTCTCTTTGTCTTTTGTGTATCTACTATAGGTTTGAGTGGTGTTTGTTTGTTTGTTTTGTGACCATGAAGTTTAAATAAAACATTTTATAGAGTCTAACAGTCTATTTTAGGTTGATAACTGCTTGCCTTTTATCATGTACTAAAACTCCATACTTTTGCTACCCCAAACTTTGCATTCCATGTTTTTGATGTCATAATTTACATATTTTTATATCGTGTATCTGTTAACAAATTATTGAACCTATAGTTATTTTTAATACCTTTGTCTTTTAATCATTATACTAGAGTTGGAATTTACAGAGTACTATTACGGTATTAAAACATTCTGAATTTGACTGTATACTAACCATTGTGAGTTTCATACTTTCATATATTTTTATGTTACTAATAAGTGCCCTTGAATCAGCTTGAAGAACTTTCTGTAGCATTTCTTGTAAGACATGTCTAATGGTGATGAACTCCCTCCAGGTGATGTCTGTTATTTCTGAAGGACATCTTTGCCAGGGAAACTATTTTTTTCCAACATGTTGAATGTATTATTCCACTCTCTCCTCACCTGTGACAAAAGACAGACTTATGGTAGTTTCCCCAGTACGTAACTAGCCTGTTTTGTTTCTTTGAAAATTCTCTCTTTATGTTTGATTTTAGACTGTCTGATTTTATTCTGTCTTGGTAAAGTCTTCGTCAGGTTGAAGCCATTTGGGAATCTTTGAGCTTCATGCACCTAGGTGTTCATATGTTCCCCCAGATTTGGGACATTTTCATCCACCATTTCTTTAAATAAGATTTCTGCTTCTTTCTTTCTCTTTTCTACTGAAAATTTCAATATTCAAACCCTAGTTCCTTTGATGGTGTCCCATACCTCCCATAGCCTTTCTTTATTCCTTCTCATTCTTTTTTTTCTTTTTTCTCCTCTGTATTTATAATTTCAAATAGTCTGAATTTCAGTTCACTGATTCTACCACTTGATTAAGTCTACTGTTGATACTCTCTATTGCACTTTTCATTCATTTATTACATTCTTTATCTCCAGAATTTCTGTTTGGCTTGTTTTGATGATTTCTATTTTTTAATTGAATTTCTTGTTTTGATCATGTATTGCTTTTCTGATTTCATTGAATTGTCTATCTGTGCTTTTTGTACCTTGCTTAGGTTTCTTAAAACAATTATTTTGAATTCTTTATCAGAAAATTGGTAGATCTCCATTTCTTTGGACTTGGTTGTGAGAATAATTGGGGATTTCTTTGGGGGTCTCACATTGCCTTGATTTTTGTGTTTCTTGAGGTCTTGCATTGCTGTCTTTGCATTTGAGGAAACAACCACCTTCTTCAGTCTTTTCTGACTAATTTTGGCAGAAAAAATGCCTTCATCAGTCAGCCCAGCTAAAGATTCTTAAACTGTCTCAGATCTTTTCTGTTTGTGCCATTCTACACCTATTGATTCCTCTTGGTGGGGTGTGGGGGAATTCTTAAGACTGTATGCCTTCTTCCAACCCCAAAAATCCAGGCTGGATGCTGAGAGCTTCCCATTTGTTTTCTCTAGGGCAGTGCTCTGAAATCCTGAAGTTTTTAGGCCTTTTTACAATTCAGTAGGGTCAAATCATCTGTGTGAGATGCTTGCTTTTCCTATCCTTAGGTATGTGCTCTGAATGCTGGCCTGGGAGAAGAGGAGTGAGACACATGGAGTTTTGGGGGTGTCCCTTGTGGGTCCGGAGGTAAAATTCATGGGCCAGCTTCCTGGCAGAGTTCACAAAGTGGTTAGTAGGGTCTGTGACCTCTCTTCTCTGCTCTCATTCTCTCCCAATCTTTGAACTGTGCTGATTACCTTAGTAATCTGGGTGAGGTAATAAAAAAGTATACCTTTTGGGAAATATCCTGCATGGCTGGAGGAACAAGGTGCTCCTTCACTATGCTCTTACTTTCTGTCATTAGAGAAACTGCAGACTAAAGGGGACTCTCTTGACACTGAGCTGTGCTGCCTTGGAGGAAGGGTAACAGATAAAGTGAAACTGTTTTATTAACTCTTCAACGCATAAACTTTTTGATATTTTGCTCCAAGGTGTGCTGGGACTTTTCCGGACTCCAAGACTCCTACAAAGATACTTTTTTAGATGGGTCGTTCTCAAAATTGCTGCATCTGTGGGGGAGAAGGAAGTGATGGTAGGAAGCTCCTATTCCACCAACTCGCTTATGTAGCTCCCATCATCTTTATTAATGTTGCCAATCAGTACCTCATCAAATATTTATTAAGTTCTCATTCTAAGACCTACTCAATGTGAAATAGTAAATCTGCCCAAAAAGCTAGATTGAGGCCAAGCCACGGGACCAAACTAAAACTTTAACTGTCCAGCTTACTTGCAATTTATATTTATTTCTGCAATTATATTTTTTCAACCAGATCAGTCATTTATTTAATTTTGTCAACATAATTTCTCTTGAACCTTATAGGCTGATTTTTCCAGCATTTTACCTAGCAAATAATGGTAAGTTTAAGAACACTAAATGACTCATAATGTATTCACGTTTCATTTGCCTTACAAAAACCCAACTAAGCCACACAATGCTTAAGCAATAGAGAATTCCACATTAGTGATGCAAAATTAAATAATTTTCTTTTACTCCTTGCTTTCATTTTTTTGTTTTGTTTTGTTTGTTTGTTTGTTTGTTTGTTTTTTTGAGATAGAGTATCACTCTGTCCTCTGTTGTCCAGGCTGGAGTGCAGTGGAGGGATCTCAGCTCACTGCAACCTCCGCCTGTTGTATTTATTAATTTCTATGACAAATAAATATTTCCTGTTGTATTTATTAATTTCTATAGTAGAATATGATGTATTTTTATTGTACCTCTTCCTTATCCTTATACCTACAGAGAAGTCATTAAATATTGATTGGATAAATGATTGAATTAACGAATATTAAACTCTCAATAAAAATTTCTAAAAGTTTAGTTGTTAGTAATCCAGCTCTGCATCCAATTATGTGTAGTTTGGTCTTGCTAAAACTCTAACACTTCTGGATTACTGCTACTGGTTATTCTGCTCTCCAGATATGACATCCTATTTTACCAAGCTCCTTCCTTACCTGATCACAGTTTAAAACAATATATCTGCTCTTTCCCCAGCAGGATTCCCAGATTCTAGTTCTTTCTTCCAGGCAAGTTGTTCTTTTGTGATAATACTGAAACATCTGAGGTTGGCAGACCAGGCTTGTATTTCAACATAGCATAGGTAAAGGTAGCTTCTGGGTTAGCATTCTGAGAAGTACTGTAGACCAATTCAGAAGCAATAGAAATGAACACATGCTATGAAATCTTTTAATTACAAAGACATAAAGTATCAAATACTTCTTCATTGCTTTGGGGACCTAGGATACCCCATTTTTTGAGTTCAGGGTCTTTACTCTGGGATTCATAAGAAAAATACTAAGCATCCCTCATGCTCTTGAAATACATTATTTTCAATAATCCCGCTTTTCTTTCTTTCTTTTCTTTTTTCCTTCCTTCAGAAAAACAAACAGAATGAAACAAGAAAATGGCACTGCTTCTCTGACACTAAGGACACAAATCATAGCTTTTCTTAGTGCATCAATGATTTACTGTAAAGAATTAGGATTCTTGCTGTAATTGTATTCTACTTTACATATTTTGAATAGTGTAAGTGCATTATTTACATGGTAATTATATAAATAAATCTGTCTGTCCTTGAACTAAGCATTGCTATTTGGAAAGCCAGGAAGTAAACAGACCCAGTGGCTTTGAATTCCATTCAAAGATCTGCACAGCAATGTGTAGGAGTTGAACTTTTCTCCTTAGAAGCAATAGCAGAGGCATGCAAGAAAGCCATACTTTCTTTACCCTTCCAACTCAGAGGATCAAATCACTTTTGGTAACTTCTGCAGCTCTTAACAATCTCTTCTGGCATTTAGAAGATGCTATCAGCTATTATTGTTTATCTTTCTTTTTTTTTTTTTTTTTTTTTGAGGCGGAGTCTTGCCCTGTCTCCTAGGCTGGAGTGCAATGGCACGATCTCGGCTCACTGCAACCTCCACCTCCTGGGTTCAAGTGATTCTCCTGCCTCAGCCTCCCAAGTAGCTGGGACTACAGGTGCCCGCAACCACACCCAGCTAATTTTTGTATTTTTGGTAGAGACAGGGTTTCACCATATTGGCCAGGCTGATTTCGAACTCCTGTCCTCGTGATCCACCCACCTTTGCCTCCCAAAGTGCTGGGATTAATGGCGTGAGCCACTGCACCTGGCCTTATTGTTTATCTTTCATTCTTTAAAATATACTTACCAAGTCAACTACCCTTTAAATCATTTAAAATTTATTCTTTTTCCTTCTCTAGACCCTAGCACACACTGCCTTCTCTATAACATAATAATGTTCAATAAATGTTAATCGATAATATATATTAATTTTATGTTAACAAATATTTACTGAGATGCTGAACTAAATACTTTGGAGAGGACCATGGGCAAGACACAGTCTTGGAAATCTTCAAGGAACTTATAACCCAGTGGAAGAAAATTGGGTACTGGAAGCAGTTATACAAAGTGGAATATAGTAAGTTCATAATAAAAGTACAAGGTGATAGGAGATTTAAAAGGAGGGAATCCATTGTAATTTTTGTAATTGAAATTGTACTTTCTAGAAAACAGGATACCACTTAATGCATTATCAGATTGATGCTGATTGAAATAACAGCTTATTCTTGCTTTCTCTGAATATTACTTTTTACTACTAACTTTCATGGCTTTCATTATACTTCTTTTAGGTTACCCCCATCTAGTAGCTGGAAAAGGCCTCTATGAAAGCCTGTTTCTCTCATAAACAGAAATTGTCACATATCTACATTCAAGCAAAATATATCTAGTCAATGGAGACAAGATGAGAGATGTATGCATATAAACCTGAAGATCATGTATCTCTGAGTTCATTTTTTTAAGAGACTTGTCTTCCTTCTTGCTTTCAAAGTTATTTATGACTTCAAAAAAAGAACTTGCTTTCCTCTTCTTTTGGAAAATGCTCCATGGTTAGTCTAACTTTACTCACTAATAACAATTCCTCATTCAGAGATGCAATAATGAGACATAATATTACAGAAACTCCAGAGTATGAGCAACACAGGCAGTTCAAACTGAGAAACAGACAATAGTGAAGCCTGAAACTATACTTGAAGAGGGATCTGGAAGAAAAGACAAGAGTAGAAAAGGGAAGAGCAGAGAAGGAAGCAATCTAGGTCCAAACAGAATGTATACATGCTTGGAGCCAGTTCTCTTAGTTTCATTGAATCATAATGAATATTTTCAGAAACAACTTTACACCACTTTATTTAAGCCTCCATTTTGTGCCTTTTATTATCAAGTGTTCATTTTCCATTAGTGATTTCCAGATTTCAGCACTTTCATTGTATTTTCCAAAGTTGGTGTAATTTTTATATGCAAACATATATTGATCCCGCTCAAAATCAATTCTTGTTTTGTAAAGGGCTTCACTTTCATTTTTTTCTTCAGTGATATTATTATTCCTATATCATCTCCAGCTACCAGCCACTTTTTTCTATAATAAAACAGACACATTACTTTCCATACCTGATGTATATTTTGTATGAAAGGTATATACAGATTGTTCATGTATTCAAATAAAAAAATGAGGACACATGGCTGCACAGAGCACATTTCCTTTGGTTTATATGTTTTTTTCCACAAAAAGCATATAGTGCTATAAAAATTATATTACATTTACCCATCCATACAAAACGTTACTTTGATTGAGAAAGTATAGAATTATGTGAAAGTAAATGCACATTTCAGCAAAAAGTGTATCAGTTAACAATAATATTGCATTTTATTTTGTCCATTGTTAACTATTGAAGTTGATGGTATATTTTTCTGTTTACACTTGCTTGAAATTAGGTAGAACACTTAGTTCTTATGTGTTCTTTAACATGTCTTGGAAAATATCAGAATAATTAATTTGAAGTATCAAGAAATAGCCTTTTATTGGGTATTGATAAATTTTTTTACATGCAGTTTCATTAATTAGTAAAGACGCCCATTGCATCCCTCACAATTGACAATGAGATATTGAGATTGTACCTTTTTTAATATTTAAAATACTAATTGTTCTCAAAATAGAAATTTCACAGTACACTCAGATATCTTATACTTTCATAAAAGTCATTGTATTAGTCAAGGTTCTCCAGAGAAATGGAAATAATAGTTTAGATATAGTACAGAGATTATATATAGAGAGATTTATTATGATGAATTGGCTCATATAATTATGGAGGCTAAGTCCCATGATCTGCTATCTGCAGGATGACACCCCAGGAGAGCCTGTGGTGTAATTCCAGTCTGAATCTCAAGGCCTGAGACCCAGGGGAATAGATAATATAAATCCCAGTCAAGGAAAAGAGAGGACTCATGTCTGAGCTCAAGCAAGCAGGCAAGAAGAGAATGAGTTCAAGTCCTCCTGTCCTCCATTTTTTTGTTCAACTCAGGACCTCAACAGGTTAGATGGTGCCCACCCACGCTGAGGAGGACAATCTGCTTTACTGAGTCCACTGATTAAATTGTTAATCTTATCTGGAAACACCCTCACAGACAAAACCAGAAAAAATATTTAATCTGGGCACTGCATGGCCCAGTCAAGGTGACACAGAATTAACCATCATACAGTCTATTTAGAAGAGCACTGTCCACACTATAACATGTTCTCATACAAATAGGGAAAAAAAGGTCAAACATTTTCCAGTCTTTCTTCTTTCCTTTCCTTCCTATATTATTTTACATACATTTATTTATATGTTAGTTCTTTTGAAAGAACATTAGTATCACTGCTACTTACTTCAACTAAAGAAACAATTAAAACTCAACTTCTGTTCTCACAGTTTCACATGAGACAATGAAACAAATAATGCTAACTAAACTATTACTTCACGTAGAAATATTATGAAATAAATTTAGATATTAAATTTATATACTAGAACTCATCTGTATCCTGCTCTCCAAAAAAAAAGACCCAAATAAAAATTACCACTATGAAAGTCATCAATAACATTTTACACAATGTATTATTACAGATCTTAGAGAGTAACACAAGAATGCCATCTGGATCTAAATGCCTCCTGAGAACAAGTACTGATTCTGATTCTCTGTAATAATAACTCCTAGAGTAGAAATTCAACTTTAATATCAAACTTCTTCCATCAGTTTCCTAGAAAAACTTTAAACTCACTCTTTTGTAAGAAATCTGGACACTGAAATGCCACAAAGCTGTGAATAATCCTTTTGGTCACAAGAAATATGTCCTCTAAACTAAGAAACCTGTTAATTGTATTAAATGAAGCACACAGTGACCTCAACTAAAGTCAGCTCCCAAATTTCAGGGTTAAAAAACATATTAAGAGTGACATATAAGTTCTACATGAATATTGACACTATGCTTTTTACATATCATATGATATTGTGAGCAGGATGGCTGAACTGGACACATACTGTGTTTTAATTTGATCTACCATGAGCACCCGAAATAGAAATAATAAAAAACACCCTTGCTTTAGAAACATGTGTGGATTACATTAAGAAAAGAAAGAGGATACTAAATCTGATGTTTGTATATATTATAAAGGTATTTCTCAAATCACCTTTCTGACACCTTTTCTATATCGATCAAATACTGTTAGACTGACATTGTCTGACCTGTCTAAATCCATCAATAGCTAGGCTCTTGATGCCTGATTCCCAGGGTACTTCAGCTCTTAGTCTTAAATATGAATATTATTCATAAGCTTTTTTACTAAAGAGATCAATCATTATGTGCATATTAAATTTGCATTATTGCTGCTGTTAACAGTGCCCTTTGGCTGGCCACAGATTACACTCTTATGCATAGGCTGCCATAGACAATAAACATTTCATTAGTGACACTTGAAATGTACTCACAGGATACCATATCCCCAAGAGTGTATATGTGAATTATAAGAAACCTGTTTAATGTTAGGGCAAGTACATATTCCCTATAGTTTGCATTGTATTTCCATTCTGGGTGCCACAAACCCTACCATTAAATATATTTTGCCCACTTAAAAACTGCTTTGTGGGGATGGCATGTCTTAATTGTTCCCAAGACAATGCATAATGCACTGCTGTGATGGGTCTTCAGTTAAACTAATAGGCAGGCAAGTTGCTGCCTGGCTTCAGCAGATTTTAAAGCACTAATGAAACACACTGTACGAAACAACAGTGACAAAAACTTTTTAGCAGGGGAAGAAAAATAAGATTCCAGAAGAGGTTTCCTAGTTTTTAATAAATAAAAATAAACAGAAAATGTGTTTTACTGACTCATTCTGATGCTTCTATTGTCTTCTGTACATAATATATTTTAAGAACAGTGAAATATTCGTGCCAAATTTTCCAAAGCAACTAATTTGTGTATAAAAATTATGCAGAGGAAGACAAAATTAGCTAGTTGCCCTTACGAATCAGGCAGTTGTGCATGTAAAACAGGTAATGGCATATTTTGTACCAGCAATTACCTTTCTTGCACCTGTGAGTCTCTGTTTTGCATATGTAAGTAGGTCCCTGTTTATTGCATTTAAAGCTGCTACCTCAGCTTCTTTAGGTAAACTTTATGTTTTACTAAATGTCATTCCAAAACAAAAAAAAGGGGGCATTTCTATGGTGGGTTTATGTGTATGTGGGCACGTGTGTGCCTGTGTGTATGCTTTTTAAATAACTGTAAAATTGATGCTAACTTTATTTGGTTTTAACTACTGTACCTTGCAGGGCCATGTTCGATGATATAAAATATTTCCTTTTGGTTTTATGACACAAATGTCTAAATGTCCTGCTGCTGAGAGGTATCAATCAAATCAAAGGTTCAAATTTAATATTATCCAGGTGCCAGGATGAGAGGGAAAATGATACTTCAGTTCACAGTCAACCGATGCAGAATGACTTCACAGTCAATAACAGGCTCCTGCATATACCTCTTGTAGATCCATTACTTCAGGGTTCATAAAGTGGAATGCAGCACTTCTGACAATGCCTTAGGATTTTTTCTCTCCCTATATATTTTTTAATTGTTACTTGCATAGAAAAGGGAAAATATCAAATTCACTTTTCATAGGATCATTTTATATAGGCATTATAAGCAATTAAAATCCACAGTGTTTCAAGGACACTTCACAGCTTTTCAATAAACTGAAGCAAACCCCTGAATCCATTTTTATAATCCTACTGCATATAGTAGCTAGTCATTCTGAAGCTATCAAACTGAATGCTTGAATACTTCTTACTGGCCTATTATTTATCATTAAATATCCAAGAAGGTACACAAGACATGATCTATCCAGCAGACCACACCACTAGTCACATGTCTAAGAAGAAAAATTTCAAGCAAAAGTATCCAATTGAACTTCATTACTTGCCAATTTTATGGCAAATAGCATACTATATTTGTTGATTTTTATTCCAGGCAACTGTATGAGAAAAGTTTATGGTCATGAGTAAATTTTAGATTTACAAGTCAGGCTCTTTCAAAATCAGGGAATGGAACGTCTTGCTTCTCTCTTGAGGCCCTAGAAAGGGGACCTAGAAGTTATAACATGATTACCTAATGATAATGGAACTTCTGGCACTTCCCTAAGGACAAAGTTTGCCACTGATACATTGTCATTTACTAGGTATAGTGAGTAAGATGGACATAAGACTGGACTTAAAGTCAGCTACTTAAAGGTCAAGGGTATGATAAACTTGATGATTCATCACATATATGGTGATGATGATCACCAGACAACAAAAGGGAAGGAAGCATAAGGAGCAGACTCTTTTCCTTTTTCCAACTAGACTTAGTCTTTTGGCCGAGGAAAGGGTAAGGCATAGTTTGCCCTAGAGGTTAAAGAAATAATAATGTTCTACATGTACAGGGTCATTTCTCTGAAACAGAGGTCAGCAAAGTCTTTCTGTGAAGGGTCAGACAGCAAACATTTTATGCTTGGCAGGCCATATGGTGTCTGTTGCAACAATTCAATTCTGCCATTGTAGCAAAACAGCAGCCATAGACAATTCGTAAATGAAATGGGTGTATCTGTGTTCAAGAAAATCTTATTTACAATGACAGGCACTGGGCCAGATTTGGCTCATAGAGTGTAGTTTGCTGACAGCTGATCTAAATGAAAAACAAACAAACAGACCAAAAAAAAAAAAAAAAAACCTTTATGAGCTTGAACAAAATCAATGTTATAAGGGTAAGAGGGAATCTTTGCCATTGTTAATGCTCACATCTTCCTGCTTCATGACATCCATCTTTTGGAGGCGTGTACAGCTACAGTCATGTGTGGGGTTATGAACTCAAGGTTTCTCTTTCTTTATTTCTCAGCATTATATCCCTTATTCCAATTGTTACCAACAGATAAACAATAATTAATTTTGTGTGTGAGGGTTGTACATTGGGAGGCTGAGGGGCCATTTAAGAGAGCACTTTAGCTATGGATGGACAAAGAATGGAAAACAAAGAAATCCATGAAATTCTTAGAAGTATTAGGATAGAAAATAATTTTTTAAAAGGAAAAACATGGCCAGGCGCAGTGGCTCATGCCTGTAATCCCAACACTTCGGGAGGCCGAGGCAGGCGGATCACGAGGTCAGGAGATCAAGACCACCCTGGCTAACACGGTGAAACCCCGTCTCTACTAAAAATACAAAAAATTGGTCAGGCGTGGTGGCAGGCGCCTGTAATCCCAGCTACTCTGGAGGCTGAGGCAGGAGAATGGCGTGAACCCGGGAGGCGGAGCTTGCAGTGAGCCGAGATCGTGCCACTGCACTCCAGCCTAGGCAACAGAGCGAGACTCCGTCTCAAAAAAAAAAAGAAAAACATTAATTCGTTAATTCATGCATCAGGTAAACAAGTGAAATGGCAAAAAAAAAAGTCATCCCCCTTGTTCCCTTTTTTTTCAAGAAGATGAAGAAAGAGGAAAAAGAAGAAAAACGTGGAGCAGTAATAATCCCTACAGCGTACCAGGTGCAGTGCAAAGTGTTTTGCATGCGTTTATTCTAGCAATTTAATTCTAGAAAGAATCTTGTGAATTAGACTCTGTTGTTACAGCCAATTTACATATGAGGAAACAGAGACTCAGCATGGGCTCAGAAACTTGCTCAAGGTCAAACAAGCAAATGACAGAATGGGAATACTCTGGAATAACTGATCAGTATCTACATGGAAAGCAAGCATAATGTGAATTCACCAATTCACATATAAAATTTCCAAGAAAAGAAATGTCAAGTAGGTCAATAAAAGACCCATAATTTTTAACTTGAAAAAATCTTGTATTAAGTTGGCTATAATTTATCTTTGATATGCTGTAGATCCTGAATTATATTTATAATAAGAATATAAGTATGTATGTGCCTCCTTAAATTTCCATCATCAAGATTTCCCAATGATAGCACCATTGGTTACCCCTTTTCAAATCTCTTGTGTAAATGACTCTTGCCTAGATCGAGTCTATCAACTGTCACCATATCTACCAGTATAAGGTCTGGCACATAATAGCTACTTTTCTGAGAAAATACAAAGCTGAGCATAATTGTTGTTTCCTGCCAGTCAGTTCTGTTCACCATACCTGTAAAGTTTGCTGAGAAATATATTTTAAATTCTCATCATGCTATTCACTCTACTTGAAATATCTTTCCTACAACCTAGTCCTCTTCATGGTTTCAAAATAAATGAATATTTTTAAAAATGGCTTTTTAACTTTCTGCTCAAAATTGACCCCATCATTTCTACCTATACTTCATTGTTAAAAGCTAGTCACATGGACATGGATGTATACTCCTTACCAAGAAAGGACTGCAAGCTCTTGGCAATGGGCAGGAATGTCTAATTCTCTCATATGGGAAGAGATAATAAATATTTGAGGATAATAAAAAGACCTATCAGAGCAACAAGATTTTGGTTAGGAAATGTAGAGAACATAGAAAACTTAAGTAAGACATGTAAATAGTGATCTGACAAAGTGATACAAGTTATTATAATGAATGATTTAAAATAGCAGTTCTTAATATATTTAGACCAACTTAACCAGAGCAAAAGACCCAAAGGTCCAATACTGAATATCCAGATGAAAAGGATTTGGTATTAACAAAGAAGTAGCATTCTACAAGCGAGTATTATCTATATATTTTGCAAGCTTTTACATAAATTTGCATTAGTAGGAGAGGAATAATTTATTTATATCCAAAATCTAACACATATATGTCTTAAAGTCTAGATATAGTTCTAAAATATTGATTACAATATGTATCACTACAAAATCTAGAGTTAACCAGAAAACTTTCACCAAACACAGTGATTATAATAAAACTATGTTTTATTATTAAGTAATTTAAAAATAAAAAATCAGCTATGAGAAGCCATGAACAACTCAGGACAACTGTCTCCTCTGTTTTTTTTGGAAATTTCAACTTTTTATGAGTATTTACATGCCACAAGCATTTGTAACAATTGCACATATTATGCAGCAAGAAGATTTCTTAGTACAATTCTGATTCAAACCCTTAATAAGTACTATTAAAGTAAAATTTTAGTAACTTTACAGTTTACTAAATAAAAGATGGGAGTTAGTATGTTTAAAGAGTCTTTAAGATTACATGGCATTGTTGTTTACTACCAGAACAAGAGAAAGAAATTACACTTATTGATTTGGTTTCCCCCATTAAAAGAATCCTGATTATCAATCAATTGGTATTTCATACGTCATATTTTGAGATTCAGTATTTTATAATATCCAAGAAGACATCAAACAATTAAAATTATTATAGACTTGATAAAAACCAGATAATTCTAAATTATATTCTGAAATCTAACATCAATACTTTCTGTTCAACCAAATTTATGAGCCTTCTGGATGTTTGCTAGCTTACTACAGTCATGATATCAAAGACGAGATTCATGTGTGTGACAGAAGTGAGGATGCATGAGAGACTTAATCAACTCCAGTTTACTATAGCCTGGCTATACTGATCTATGAGCCAGAGGAAATTTGCAAATAATAGTGTCTGATCTTCATGAAGAAGTCTTCAGGAAGAGCAGAAGATATGCCAAAAAAAAATTTTTTGTCCATCTTAATTATACTTCACTGATGAGCACCAATCTACAAAATGATGAGGAAAACTTCCCATAGTAAAGCATCTCAGTTAAAGTAAATTCTTTGAAAATTTAACGTGTATTAGCAGCTTTCCAAAACTCGTTACTTCATCAATGCCAGAGAACTGGCATTTATTAAGTAAACAAAAACAGATGGTGTAATATGTAAGCAACTACCACCAGAGTTAAAGAGGTCATGATTTTCTGAAGAACCAAGTAGAAATGGGTCTAGAAATTTTAAAAATGCAACTCTATAGAATGATTCCCTTCAGGAATATATTAATATTCCTGGATTAGTATTAGTATGTAATATGTTGTTGGGCACCAAATATTTTTTTAAATTTACACATGCACATTCAAACACAATGTGTATATAAAATCAATAACACAGATACTCTAGGAACATGTTTCATGAAATCATCTTAACCTCACAAACTTATGGGTAATTTCCTGCCCTGGTCTTTCCAACAGCCCAGCTTGACACATGGCAGACCACTGGCAGTGGAAAATGCTTTCATTTATTAATTACTCATCTCCTGGGTTACAGAGCCACCCAGAGGGTACTGTAAACAGTTTTCAATTTCTTCCTACATACAAATCATTTAGTAACTCTTAGTTCAACACAGCTCCTACCAGAGCAGGCAACAAATATATCTCAGGATGCAAACATATCTATCACATGAGTTGTGTACCTGTTGCCTGACTCACACTTTTTTTCTGTATAACCCTGTATGTTGGTAGTCTAACAAAACTTTTCACTGGCATTGAGAGTCAAGTCAGAACCTTCTATATTATTCAAATGAGATGGGCTCAAATTATATCGTTCTCGTAACATTCCTATACACTTTTCCTTTTCTCTCTCTTTCTCTTCAGCGATTTCTCCACATTTGGTGTATTTTCCTATTCTGTTAAACCAGATTTATAAATAAGCATTGCTGAGCCTCTAAGTACTCTCTCCTGAAAATGTATTCTAAGAGAAATTCTGACCCATCACAAACTCATAAATCTAGTGTCCAAAGCCATGCTCAAATGAGGTCACAGGATTTAAGTTCCCAGAACTAGACTTAAAACAATATCATTTATGCAAGGATGTTTTATATTCAAAGCGCTATACTCAAATTCTTTTTAAACTGACCAAGCTGATTTTGTCTTACTTAACCTTGTTACTACTTGGTCAAATCTCCACCACTGAAATATTATGTAAGTAAAGATCCAGCATTAGGAAAGTCTGCTTTTCACTATATAGTACTTCTAATTAACATTTTCTTTCTGTCCTCATTAACTGCTGCCATACTTATTTAGTTGACCACATCAGTGTCTACTATGCACAATACCATTTATAAGCCATTTGGGGGAAGGAAAGAAAGGCAAGTGCATTTAAATTTCCATTTCTGTTTATCTTTAAAGCTAAACAGTGGCCTTCAAGAAAATTTTTAGCTGTATCCAGTTCTGCAGGCATGTATATTTAGTTCCTGATAATATGATAGTTAATGCAAAGAAGCTTTTCTTGTTTCTGGTCCTTAGATGGCCTCTAGTTATGCCTCTCCAATGAATAAAATATCTTAACTTGTGGGTTTTAAGTGCTGGTAAAAAAAAAATTTAAGTGACACATTGATCAGAATAAGAAACATTCTTAGAAAGAAGAAAGATTTGGATACCATCTGTGTACTGGTAATAATAAAGCCCACATAAGCTTTCTTGGTAAGGTGAGGATCAAAGAGAAGTAGGAGAAAGCATAGTTGAGCACCCCAAAAATAGCCATTAATGGGAAAAGAGGGCAGAAAGAACCTGAAAAAGAGACACAAAATGAGTATTTTGAAAGGTCTGAGAAGCAAGAAATTATGGTGTCATTGAAGTTAAGTGGAAAAGGGTAGCAAGGAAGAAAGGAAAGGTGATGAAGTAAAATGCAGTAGAAAGTAACACTAAGGTAAAGCTAGAAAAGGGGCTGTGAATTTATATAGAAGGAATTCATTGATGACCCTATTGAGAATAGTAGTGGTAGAGTAAAATTATGAAAGTAAAATTGCAAAACATTAAGTTGGGAGTGGTGGTGGGGGGCGGGGGGCGGGAATAGAAGTAGTTGTTTTAAACTAGACAATCAGCAAATTGAGATTTCATAGGAAGAAAAAAGGATTTGAAAATAACTGGAAAAATTGTAGCATCAAGAACAATTTTCTGCAAAAATAGAAGGGCTCTGATAATGATTACAAGTTATATTCAGGTATACCCTGTTTTATTGCACTTCATTTTATTAAGCTTTGCAGATATTATGTTTTTTATGAATTGAAGCTTTGTGGCAACCCTGCATCGAGTAAGTCTATCAGGGCCATTTTTCCAACAGCATGTGCTCACTTTTCTCTGTATCACATTTTGGTAACTGTCACAATACTTCAAACTTTTTTATTATCATTATGTCTGTTATGGTGATCTGTGATCAGTGATCTTTGATATCATTATTGTAATTGTTTTGGGACACCATGGACCGCGCCTACATAAAGTGGCAAATTTAATTGATAAATGTTGTGTGTGTTTTTACTGCTCCACCAACTGGCCATTCTCCTATTTCTCTCCCCCTCCTTGGACTTCTCTGTTCCTTGAGACACAATAATATTGAAATTATGCCAATTAATAACCCTACAATGGCCTCTAAGCATTCAAGTGAAAGGAAGAGTTATATGTCTGTCACTTTAAATCAAAAGCTAGAAATGATTAAGCTTAATGAGGAAGGCATGTCAAAAGCCCAGATAGATTGAAAGCTAGGCCTCTTGCACCAGTTAGCCAAGATGTGAATGCAAAGGAAAAGTTCTTGAAATAAATTTAGAAAGTACTAATCCAGTGAACACACAAATGATAAGAATGTGAAACAGCCTTATTGCTGATAAGAAGAAAGTTTGAGTGGTCTGGATAGAAAATCAAACCAACCACAACATTCCCTTACCAAAGCCTAATCAAGAGCAATACCTGAACTCTCTTCAATTCTGTGAATGTTGAGAGAGGTGAAGAAGCTGTAGAAGAAACACCTGAACCTAGAAAAGGTTAGTTCATGAGATTTAAGGAAAGAAGCCATCTCTATAACATAAAAGTGCAAGATGAAGTAGCAAGTGCTGATGTGGAAGCTATAGCAAATTATCCAGATAAAGCTAACATTACTGATACAGGATGCTACAATAAACAATACATTTTCCATGTAGATAAAACAGCCTTCTATTGAAAAACGATGCCATCTAGGACTTCCATAGCTAAAGAGAAGAGGTCAACTCCTGGCTTCAAAACTTCAAAGTACAAGATGACTCTTGTTATGGACTAACACAGTTGGTGATTTTATGTCAGAGCCAATGCTCACTTACCATTCAGCAAATCGTGGGGCCCTTAGGAATCATGCTGAATATACTGCATCTGTGCTCTATAAATGGAACAACAGTCTGGATGTCAGCTCAAGTCTTTACAGCATGGTTCACTGAACATTTTAAGCCCACTATTGAGACCCACTGCTTAGAGAAAAAGATTCCTTTCAAAATATTACTGCTCGTTGACAATCCACCTTGTCACCCAAGAACTCAATGGAGATGTATAAGGAGATTAATGTTGTCTTCGTGCCTGCTAACACAACATTCATTCTGCTGCTCATGGATCTAGGAGTAATTTCAAATTTCAAGTCATTATTTAAGAAATGCATTTTGTAAGGCTACAGCTGTCATAGATGGTGATTCTTCTGATGAATCCGGGGAAAATAAATTTAAAATCTCTGTAAAGGATTCACCATTCTAGATGCCATTAAGAACATTGGTGATCTGGCTGGGCATGGTGGCTCATGCCTGTAATCCCAGCACTTTGGGAGGCTGAGGCGGGTGGATCACGAGGTCAGGAGATCAAGACCATCCTGGCCAACATGGTGAAACTCCATCTCTACTAAAATACAAAAATTTAGTCAGGCATGGTGGTGTGTGCCTGTAGTCCCAGCTACTCAGGAGGCTGAGGCAGGGAAACCACTTGAACCCGGGAGGCAAAGGTTGCAGTGAGCCGAGATTGCAGCACTGCACTCCAGCCTGGTGACAGAGCAAGACTCCATCTCAAAAAAAAATAATAAATAAATAAACATTGGTGATTCATGGGAGGAGGTCAAAATAAATATCAATATTAGCATGAGTTTTAGAAAAAGTTGATCCAATCCTCATTAATGACTTTGAGGTGGTTAAGACTTCAGTGGAGGAAGTAACGGCAGATGTGGTGGAAATAGCAAGAGAACTGGAATTAAAAGTGGAGCCTGAAGATGTGACTGAATTGCTGCAATCTCATGATAAAACTTGAACAGATGAAGAGTTGCTTCATGCAGACGAGCAAAGAAAGTGGTTTCCTGAGATAGTATCTACTCCTAGTGGAGATACTGTGAATATTGTTGAAATGACAACAAAAGATTTAGAATATCACATAAACTTAGTTTCTAAAGTAGCAGCAGGGTTTGAGAGGATTGACTCCAATTTTGAAAGAAGTTCTACTGGAGGTAAAATGCTATCAAACTGCTTCACAAGACACAGAGAAATCTTTAATGAAAAGAAGAGGCAATTGATGCTGCAAACTTTGTCTTATTTGAAGAAATTGCCACAGCCACCCTAATCTTCAGCACTATCACTGTCATCATCAGCAGTCATGTACACTGAGGCAAGACTCTCTACCAGCAAAACAATTATGACTTGCTGAAGGCTCAGATGATTGTTAGCATTTTTAAGCAATAAAGCATTTTTTTCTGAGTTGTGGTCTCTGTTGCCCAGGATGGAGTGCAGTGGGGCAATCATAGCTCATGGCAGCCTCAGATTCCTGGGCTCAAGTGATCCTCCCACATCAGCCTCCTGAGTAGTTAAAACTATAGAAGCATACCACCATGTCCAGGTAATTTTTTTTCCTTCCTTTTTTTTTTTTTTAAGAGAGGAGGTCTCACTATTGCTCAAGCTGGTGTTGCACTACTAGCCTCAAGAGATCCTCCCGCCACAGCCTCCTGAGTAGCTGAGATTACTGATGTGAACCACTACACTCAGCAAGTATTTTAAAATTAAGACATATATATCTATATATTTATACCTTAATTTATATTTATAGAGAGAGAGAGATAGAGATAGAGAGACATAATTCTATTGCACACTTAATAGACACAGTATAATGTAAACATAACTTTTATATGCACTGGGAAACCAAAAACTAGTGTGACTCACTTTATTTTGGTGGTCTGGAAAAAAACCCACAACACCTCCAAGGTATGCCTGTATAAAGGCAGAGAGAAATTGATAATACCCATAAGGAAAGGGAAATGCAATGTCTTCTCCTTTGAAAAGTAAAATCTTCCATATTTTTAGAGAACTTAATAGAGATTAAAGAGAAGAAAGAAAGGAGATAACAAAAACGAAAAAGGGAATTAACATTTTGGCTCGCTTCATTGTTATTTCTTCCAAACTCTGGTTTTTCCAAGTTGCTTCAGGTTCACTCAGATTCAACAAACATTTAACAAATACTCTGTGCCAGGAATTTTACTAGGTATATATCCTGAACATACATATCCTTACCTGGAAGAAACATTGTTCATAAAGCAAGGATACACACATAAAAGTGAATTAAAGTAACATTTATGTAAGTATTCTCGGATACATGATCTCATTTGCCTCTCAAAATAACCTAAGGAGATGGAGAGAGCAGGTGTTATCTTTACTACAGATGAGGAAACTGAAAGTGAAAAAAAAAAAAAAAAAAAAACAGAGGGATGTCAAATATTGCATTGTTAATTGAAACCCAACCCAAGACTTCTGGGTGAAAGCCAGGGCCATCTCCACTGAAACCTAAAGTCTTCCATGGATTTGACTGTGGATGTGCCACCCTCACTTTTTCTGACAACCTGGGCCTTGACTTAGAAGACAATGATACCTTCACCAACTTCATTTTCTGAGCTTCTCGTCAGATGTCGTGCAATGATGCATATCTGTTACATTCCCCAAGGACAGAGTGATGTGTGGCCATGATAACTTTATGCAAATTATAGCCAAGCAGCTCAGAGTTGAGAAACCTTAAAGACAAAAGGTGAGGAGGAGAAGAGGGAGCAGAATATTCCTTTTTTTCAAAACTTCAGAAGATGATGATCCAGAAACTAATAGTACTACATATTTACTTTCCCATCTCTGTTGCCAGCTTTGACCTGCTTATAAAGGAGAAACAGAGATCACTTTTGCTCTTATCTGATTTGTTCGAATTGATGCTGATTACTTTTGTCTTGATTGTAATATTAGCACTTTTTCTGCATCTAGGCTCATTTTGAGCATTTGTCATAACATATCTTTATGAAGGATTTGTCACTACTTTCCTCATTGTTCCATATCTATAATACAGATTCTAACTATTGATAGGGCATTTTTCTTTTGATTCATTAGCCTGGGAATGAACTAGGTAGTTCCAGTAATTAAAAAAGGGAAATCACTTTGCGTGTATCCCATAAAATATGAAAATTGTTATTGAATTATGAAAAAATATTAGAACTGCAGTTATACACTTAAACACTTTTCTACTTATTAAGGTAGTTATTATAGTTCCTGTATTCATCTTTTACATACAGTCATTTACTTGTTTTCATGCTATTTCTGTGATGTAGGAAGGTTAAATATAATTCTCATTAATATATTTTTTTAAAGTGAGCTATGAAGAGTAACATGTTGATGGCCACGCTATCAGAGGAAGACATTTCCACTAAGATGCCCAGAATGAAGAGAGGGAAAAAAAAGTCCTTCTGACTCTATATTCCATACTTTGTGCATTATAAAAAAATAAAATGAACTGATATTATTATATTAATCAGAATTTTTATAAGTAAAAAGGTTCTTCAAAAAAACTGAATAAAATCGTATCACAAAAAAGTTAATAATGGATAATATTACTTAAGATAACAGCTTGAATTCAGTCTTTCCCTGGCAAAACTTCTTTTCCCATGTTATATTCTCCTATGCCTCTCCCATCTCACCACCATGTCCTCCCAACATTTCAGCCCTTGTTTCAGTGTTTAGAACACTGCAGCCCCTTGGTAAATTCACTATTTGACTCTACATATTTATATTTCTGCCATCTTTTATTTACTTCTTACTAATTTGAGGGTTTATGAAAAGTTGATTTTCATAAACTTGCATTTAGTGGGCTTTTCAACACTAGACCAGAAATATTATGCAATACTTATTTTTACCCAAATCATCTAGAAATCTTAAGCCACTGAAGGAAGTAATCCATATGACCTCATTATGGATTTGATTCTATTCACACTGAGTTCTATACAGTGGAAATTGTATGCAAGAAGTAAATATCGCCTCATCCAACCCCTTCAGTTTAAATATGAGGAAACAAAGGTCCAGATAGGCTAACTGCCCTCCTCAAAACCATTCAGTTAGCACCAGACTCAATTCAACATGTTGTTTCTTGACTCCTACCAGTCTAATGTTTTCTTTTTTCCATTCTGCAAAAGCTGAATCTTCAATATGCAGTAAGTTTTTTTCTTAAACTAAGTTACATCTTTTAGGAAATAAACAAGTTCCTAAAACTCAATATACTAAAAGTATAGGGTTTATCTCATCTTTGCACTTAGTGTTACTAAGTTCAGAGTGTTGCTATATGATGATGTCAATGATGATACTAGATTATAGGGTCAATTTCCTAATCATAGTCTGCATACACCCAGGCCCACCTGTAAATTTTAAAATCATGAGCCTGATGG
Organism: Pan paniscus; assembly: GCF_029289425.2. Taxonomy (NCBI): domain Eukaryota; kingdom Metazoa; phylum Chordata; class Mammalia; order Primates; family Hominidae; genus Pan; species Pan paniscus. The sequence continues at coordinate 68,402,224 of NC_073261.2, read as the reverse complement.
AACTTGAAATGTATCTCAATATGTAAGGGTGAATTTATCATCACTACTCAGGAAGAAAAGGTAAGACATTGCCTACTGAGAGTGCCACCAATTTTTACACAAAAGTCAGCAACATAGAAAGATAGAATCTCACAGAAAAAAGAAACCGTGCATTGTTTATGTCTGGAAATTATGTAGATTATTGGAGATGTTAAATTAACTTGATATTTTCCCCCAATTAAGTATAAAGCATAGATATGGTGGACTATTAAAAAATGTTTATGATATATTTACCAAAACTAGGACATGGGGTAACAGAGACAGCCTATAAGAATTGGTGAAGAACATCTTATGGCCTAGAATAGGATAGAAGATATGAGGAAAGAAATGAAGAGCATTGTTTCAACATTGTCTCCTGAACAGAGTAAACTTCAATTAATATTATTTGAACAAGATTAATTTAATACCATCATAGAGTCTTAAATACCACATAATGCAATCCTCGACACCATGAAAAATAATGATGTATATTATAAGAGGTCTGTATATCCAAATAATTTCAGAATGTAAAGATGTGGCAAATGTGAAATTTCTGTAAATATATGCAAACACATATATCTAAATATATGCAAACACATAAATATATCTCTACCAACTCCCTAAATCCCACTGATAATGATAGCAAAATATAAAAATGAGAGTAGATCAGGAATTACATTAGAAAACATTAAAAAGTATTATCATCAGATTTGCTGAATTTTCAAAGATATAACACATATGGAATATAATTGACAGCAAAATCTGAAAGTGCTGAAGAACCAGAGGTAAAACAGAATAAAACAGTTAATTTTCCCACAGAATACTAAACTACAAATTATCAAAAAACATCTTCTCTATTTAAAAAAATGTGGGGCTTAACACCCAGGTGATAGGTTGATAGGTGCAGCAAACCACCACCACACACATTTACCTGCAGAAAAAACCTACACATCCTGCACATGTATCCTGGAACTTAAAATAGAATTAAATTTTGTAAATAAAAGTTTACTGTGAGAGATTAGCAATGAGAATTTTTGCACATTAGAAATATTACGATCATAATTTAGCAAAAAGTAAAAATTTTATTTTGGGTACAAGGACAGATATCCTTTTGGTGAGTTTTTCACCATTGGGAAGATTGCATTAGATGTTATAAATAAGGGTTAACAAACAAAGAAGGTTTTCTAGAGAGATGAATTTGGTTTAATGTAGAAATAAACTTAAAAATAAAAGTGTCCTATTTTCACTGTTAATAATAAATACATTCAAATATGTTCAACGTATAACAATAGATTTATAAAAGAAATGAGCACCCTGCAGCATTAAAAATAGTATTCAGGCCAGGTGAGGTGGCTAATGCTGCTTTGGGAGGCAAAGGACGGAGGATTGCTTGAGGCCAGGAATTCAAAACCAGCCTGAGCAACATAGCAAGGCTCCACCTCTACAAAAGAAAAAATAAAAAATCTGCTGGGCATGGTGATGCATGCCTGTAGTACTAGTTACTTGGGAGGCTGAGGCAGGAGGATTGCTTGAGCCCAGAAGTTAGAGGCTGCAGCTACCTGTGATCATGAGACTGCATTCCAGCCTGAGTAACAGAGTGAGACCCTATCTGTAAAATACTATAAAATATAAAGTAAAATAATAGTATTTATTCGTTTTGCACTAAGCCTTCTTCCAGGATGTCCTAATGGACTGTGAAGCAGTAAACATTTAGACTTGCACAAGCACTCTTCCCTCTATCTGGTTCTCTAATTCTCTTACTTTTTCTAGGTTTGGATTTAATTCTTTGTTCACTTTTTCATTTGAACACTACATATATTAAGTTTGGGGAATCCATTCTTTCTCTTCTTTAGGTCTTCGTATAAAGAACCATACTTAGTTCTAATTACAGGCATGTCTCAGAGGGCAAAAGCATGGATTATTTATGCCTTATTTGGAGAAGAAAGTAGGCATTGTATGACTATCAGCAGCAATTTTTCAATAAGAATATTCTTGATATTTTAGAAATGAAGCTTTCAGAAGAGTCTCCAGGTTTCACTAACTTGTTACTTCCTTATTAAAACACAGTTTTAAAATGTCTGCCATTGTATTAAATATCATGGACATTGATATTTCAAATATGCAAATGTAGTTTGGGATCTCATTTGTACTGTGTATCTTCAGCACGTAGCTCTAAGTCCTCTTACAATTTACAAAAATCAGATGATCATATACTTTATACTGTTAAATAGATTGAAAGCTTTCAACTTGATTCCTTAGGAAATTATTCTCCCTCTTACTACAAGACTCAATAGAGGAGGTGAGAAAAAAAAAAGGAAGCTTTATTGATGGTCTTTAATTCATATCTGCAGGTTCCAGGCTCACTTATGATGATAGTCTTTTATAATTGAAGTAGAACAAAAGCTATAGTTTATTCAGGAGGCCTATATATACATTGAGGAAGAGTTTACTAAATTTTTACTACCTCTTTCAAATAATTCTCACTGTACTTTAAATTAATTTTCTCTTGTAAAAAGATACATTTTGAAAAATAAATAAGTACCACGTAGCTCATATTTCAGGGTCATACTACTGAAACCAACATTAGATTGTGTTTCCAGTGATAGTGAAGGATTTGCATTACCTACCCCATGCTTTCTCAGAGCATAACTTGTAACATGTAAAAATCACCTAGATTGGATAAGGCTATGATCAGTGATTATGCAATAAAGTGAGGACTCTAGAGAAATTAAAATCTTATGTTTTTTATCTCATTTTCAAAACATTTATTTTCTAACCAACAAAAGTATATGTAGATATATATACTTATATATATTTAAAACTATATGTAGATATATATACTATATTATATATATATTTCTATATATATATATATATCCATATAGATATAGACATAGATATTTGACCACAAATGGAATGAACTGTTTGCCTCTTACCAATTGAAATAGTGAATTTAGCTCCAAATCATGCAGGGCTATTTTTTTTTTCCAGTTCCAAATTGTGTATGCCAAGACTCTCCAGTACTGAAAACTGTTACCAATTCCTTTCCATCACCCTAACTGGAGTCTTCTCAACACTATCTGACATTAATAAGGGAGAAAGGAAAGCATCTGAAACAATAGACTATCACTGCTGCCAAATTCCCCATCCATTTTACAAATAGAACAACGAAAGATTGAGGCTGTGCAGTTATTCTCTCATATAGCGAAGTTGAGGCAATGCAAATCTACTTTCACTGACACTGACTGTGTCCATGAGACAAACATCAGGCCTTCTCAGGACACAGGAGGATCTCAGGCACTCAGGCATTGACACACATCTGGGATCCTGCCCTCTACCCCCATGTATTATAAATCAATAAAATCAGATTTTACTAAGAGGAGCTAAAGTAAAACACAACTGATGGATATTTTTGTTATGTTTTGTTTTTAATGTCTTCGAATTTGTGACTCTAATTTAGGTCAAGAAACTTCTTTTACTTAGATTACTTAAAATATAATGAAACCTTTTTATCAGCTTCATTGTACTTCTTTCCAGAAAAAGAAATCGAATGTCTACATGAGCTTCTTCTAAGCTGGAACCAAGGCATCTGGTCCCAGTTAATTTGACAGCTACCACACAGTTATATGTATATATGTGTGTCTGTGTGTGTGTGTGTGTATATATATATATATATATATATATATACACACACACACATATATACACACACACACATACCATATATGTGTCATATGCTATGTATCACATATATATGATTGTATTTACTAGAAGACTCGAAACGATGTTTTTTGTTTTCTATTATTAAAAATAATAACCGATTTTTATTTTTCCCTCATTTTGATGTTTATTTGATATTTGAGTACATTAAATTTCATGTGCAGTTAATTCTACTGCTACATTATGTTTTTAAGGGCTAATTATTGATCCCTGCATGATTTAGACAGTATTCAGAATAAAATTTTTTAATGTATTCAACGAACAGACCACATCCTATAGCTAGCTCATAAATTAATATCATTGGTCACAAAGGAAAGTGGTCAAGGGAATGTGAATATCTCAGTAACACTGATATTTATTACTGGGGAAACAGTCTTGGACTCAGGGCATACAGATGTAGATCAGTTGTGTCACTGCTTGTATTCAAAGGCCACCATAGTATTAGTTGACAGTCTGTAAAGTTTAGCTGTACTTAATAACCAATCTTGCTAATGTTAATATAGGCCTGGATATGTGTAGCATATTTCTATCTAGGAATCTCTTATTCTTACATTCTACCTGCAAAACTAAGAGGCAGGGGTCGTTGCCATTCATCCTATTTTTTAGGAGCGGTTCACTATGACTAAAATTTATTGTATCATTTAGAGAAAAAGTTTCTGAAATGCGGAAAGTAGAACAAACTTGGGTGTTCTATCTTTGAGTTCATACAATTAGTCCAGAAACTGGATCTTAAATAGCACAAGGCAATTTTCATAGTTTAAAGAGAGAAGACTGTAAATCTGGTTTATCATGTTCTTATCATTCTTTCGGAAACATGTGAGGAAATGTGAGGACCACTGTGAATCGAACAATAATCATAAAATTAGGAACAAAAGAATCAGACAGAACAAAGCCTTTTTTTCTCTTTTTTTCCTTTTCTTTTTTAGGATTCTAAATCACATACAAAACATTTGTTCTGCTCCAGCTCTTTGTGAACTAATTGGCTCTCCTGGAGGGATAGGTAATTGTACCTGACTACACAAGCTGTCCCGAAGCTCCCTTGGAAAGCTCCAGTAAGCTTCTAGTGTTAGCAGCCATCAAGGATTTCACAGGTCAGGCATCGGATCGATACAGCTAAAAGCAGCAGGGACTGTAATGTCGACAGCAGGTTTCAGAAAGCGCTGCAAGTGCCAGTTTGTTCCTCTTCATGCAGAAGCTCAAGACAGCTTAATTAACCCTTGGAAAATACAATTTATCCAGAGGCTCGGCAGGTCCCTACCAGGCCTTATTGGTGAACTGATAGGAGAGATACTGTAGCTGGCAGCGCTGAATTCCCATTTCCCCCTTTAATGCTGTTTCAGTTAGGATGCAAAGAAAACATGGTTTTCGGTGGATGTGTTCCTCATGTCCTGAAGAGCAGGCAATAGGAGGTAGCCTTAGAGGGGGGTTTGTTAGAACTCACTTGTGACTTCAGCAGGAGCAAGGCTGAGACTGAGCATTGATCATCCGAGCCCTGGGGTGAGAAATTGGGATGTGTGTGCATGGGTGTGTGTGTGTGTGAATTAGATGTGTGAGGGAGAGGTGTGTGTGTTGTGGGGCGGGGGGAGGTGTGTGACGGGGGATGGGGGGAGAAAAGCAAAGGCATTTTTCTCTTTTTCACTGATATAAATGCTTCCGTGCCCTTGTGTAAAGGTGTTCTTTAATTGGTTGTCTGTTTTTCATGTCTCTAATATCATACAACCAAAAAGAGTGCAGATCTGAATATATTTTTACACACTTCATGTTGGAAGACAAAACACCTGCCAGAGATAACAATCAGGGAGAAGTTAATTTGTCACATGTTATACTCCAACCCTCACCTCCAGTGTTGCTCACCGCATCATCAGTCTTTTCTCCTAATACAGTTCTTCCACACTAAGGCAAACTGCTGAAGAGACATAAATAAAGCTAGCAAGATACAGAAAATATTTGAAGTTAGTGGGGCTTGAGAAATTGTGGCCACATGAATGGTCTGGTGCATTCACTTAAATTGATTGTATCTACTTGTATTTGCATTCACATTCACATTAGCAACATTTTTAATGTGTATCATTTCAATTAATTCATTTACAAGTATTTTCCTAGGTTCATATCTATGGTCATGAGTGAGGGTTCATGGCGTTCAGGTTCCAGAACAGTGAACTCCCACACACATACTGGGTGGATAGATGCCATCTCCTTTCTGCTGGCTCATTTCCATTTATGATCAGAAGCAAAGTAGATTGAAGCGGAAGAAATGAAATTAAATACAGATTAGATGTGCAAACTTTGGTGGCATATTTTAGACCAGGATCCAGCCATAATCTCTTCAAAATAATTTATAACAAGTGTAACAGGGTAAAAACAAACATAACAGATGGGAAGGGCCCTGCCCTCCTCCATTATCACCAGTCTCTCTTCCGAGAGGAGCAACATGTAACCATTTCTGTTACCAGCTCTTCCACTGGGTAGCATGCATTTATTCAACAAATATGTACTGAACAGTTACTGTGTGCCAGGCAATGTTTTAGACCCTGGTGATATGGAAATGGTAAAAATAGACACAAGGACGTCATCAAAGAGTTTACTTCCTTATGTGAATAGACAAAAGACAAACAAAAATACATATGTATTAATATCTCAGGAAGTAACTATAAAGAAACATTAAGTAAGGTAAGAATACAAAGAGTTGGATTTCTATCATTATAATTAGCATAGCCAGGATGGTTTCTCTAAAAAGGTGACATATGAAGAAAATTGGAAAGAGAAGAGTGATGCTTCATGCAGTTATCTGTCCAGGGAAGGAGGAAGAGCTGTCCAGGCAGAAGCAGCCTATGCAAACTCCCTGAGATGAGAGCATGCTTGGCCTGACCACAGGAGAGCAAGAGAACTTTGTGATTGAAAAAAGTGAGAACAGGATGATGAGGCAAGACATTAAGTCACAGATATAGTAAGATAAAATATATATAATGTAAGCCCTTACAGGCATTGACAAGTCACACAGCTAGGAAATGTAGATTTGGGTTTTAAACACATGACTAACTGCATGCTACTAACCACCATGCTATACTGATCCTTGAAAACAAGGCCTTGTTTCACATAGGATTTGTGGTCATCTATGTTGTCTCCCACTGTACCCAACCCCCCCCCCCCCACTTATTACTCTGATTAATCAATAGTTGACTGTAATTCCAATTTAACTGACTTATTAACTGACCAGCAAGGATAGCTTTATATCTACTTGGACACAGACATCAATACTTTCCAGTTGTACATAGAGAGCACTGATAGAGGCTCAGTCAAGAATATGTGTAGGCTGGGGGCAGTGGCTCACGCCTCTAATCCCAGCAGTTTGGGAGGCTGAGACAGGAGGACTGCTTGAGCCCAGAAGTTGGAGACGCAGCCTGGCAACATGGTGAAACCCTGTCTCTACAAAATAGATAAAAATTAGCTGGGCACGGTGGCAAATGCCTGTAGTCCCAGCTGCTTGGGAGGCTGAAGTGGGAGGATCGTTTGAGCCCAAGAGGTTCAGGCTATACTAAGCCGTGATTGCGCCACTGCACTCCAACCTGAGCAACAGAGTGAGACTTGTCTCTAAAACAAACAAACAAACAAACAAAAACAGTATTTTGTATGTCTTCCAATAACATTTCCAAAAGGCTGAGTACATATCCAGTCCTTGATTAGTGAGACTAGAAAGGACTTCAGAGGTTAATTAGTCAACCCTCTTCATCCTACAGATAAGGAAAGGAAGACCCAGAATGGTTAATATTTTCCTTTTCAAATTCAGAAAAGAAAAATAAACTCCCAGAGAGACAATTTGTGGGCTAGGAACTATGATCAACCTCAGGGTCCAGCAGACCCCTTTTTACCTTTTCTTCTTTTTCTGACCAACTCTGCCCCAATCCTGTCCTCCCAACCTCTATTTCTTTTTTTTGTTTTTTAACTCTTATTTTAGGTTCGGGGTACATATGCAAGTTTGTTATATAGGTAAACTGTACATCACAGAAGTTTGGTGTAGAGATTAATTAGTCACCTAGGTAATAAGCATAGTATTTGATCGGTAGTTTTTCGATCCTCTCCCTCCTCCCTCCCTCCCTCCATCCTCAAGTAGGCCCCTGTGTCTCTTGTTTCCTTCTTCGAGTCCATGTGTACTCAGTGTTTAGCTCCAGTCTATAAATGAGAACATGCAGTATTTCCGGTCTCTATGTCTGATATCATCTTATTCAAGTTTATGAATTTTTAAAATTTCTTATGGCAGAAATGTAAGAAAAAGATGGATAAATAAAATTCCTAAACCTCATTTTTCATTTTACTGTCATCCTTTTCTTCTTCAAAGTATTTCACTGGAGGAGCTAGCAAACAAGAGGATAATTTACACCTATAAATTGCACTTTATTTCTAAGCCTTTGTGCTGTGAAGTTCAACAAAATGGTGGAAAATCGATTTGGGAGGGGATGAGGGATAAGAGGCAGCATGGGACAAAAAGCGTGGCACCAACTCACCAGTAACGGCCAGCTTGCCAAGGGATTTGAACAAGTCACTTACCCATGCTAAACCTTACTTCCTCTTCTGCAAATTGAGAGTTTGAATAGATAATCTCAAAGTCCCAGGCAGCACTAGAGGTTTTAGAGTCATGCCATCAAAGGAGTAGCACCTAGATGTCACAGCTAGTTCCCCAAAGCTAGATACCAGTCCTCTACTGTTATTTCTGTACATTTTATATAGCCACCATTCAAATTGTAGCATGCACTCCTAATTAGCATTTTATTAAAGCTCAGCTCATGTGTCTGTAGTCTGTTTTTCAAGATGACTTAAAAGAAATCAGAATTTGTGTGCTATTCATTCCCTCTCAAAAGCATATTTTCAAGATGTATTTAGGCAATAGTACTTTTCCAAAGCATAATTGTATCCTAATGTAAAAACTGCAAATATATTTCTTTTACCATGTTCGGCAAACCCTTAAATGACCTCATATTTTAGCATTATTATATAATACGCAAAGGAAGATACATCTTATGTGAACTTATACACATAAATAGGATTTTTTAAAAAAATTCTTGACACATTACCGTATGCTGCATGCTTTTTGTGGATTATGAAAGAACAAAAGACTAATATACTAACTGAAGTTTGAGAATTTCTGAACATCATCTGAATTTCTATAGCATCCACTCCATTTAATCACACATTCATGTATCAGTCCCAGTAACAGTGTCTTCAAAGTATTTACACATTGACTGACTTTGAATAAGCATTTTTATATTTTCTTTTTATAACCAATCAATAGTAATGTCTGCATCACAAAGATAAGTGAATACAAGATTTGTTGACTGATGTTGCATATTTACATTACAGTTATTGCAATGTTTTTATGATCAAATTGGATATAAGAGGATTTGCAAATACACCTGTTTGTTTAATGACATTCCAGTATAGTCTTTAGTGCTCCAGGAACCATTTAAACTGTCATGTTACCATCTAAAATAGCCGCCTCTATCTTTCTTCAGTTTTTACTTGGCTTCATTTTTCTTCCTAAGCTTACTACTATCTGAAATTATGCTATAAATATATGATTGAGCCTCAAACAAAGATGAGGGTTAGGGAGCTAGCCCCTTCCCCTCTCCCCCAACACAGTTGAAAATCCACACATACCTTTTGACTCCCCCAAAACTTAGAAACTAATAGCTTACTGTTGACTGGAAGCCTAACTGATAACATAAGCAGTCAACTAAAATAGATTTCATATGTTATATGTATTATAAACTGTATTCTTATAATAAAGTAAGCTAGAGAAAAGAAAAATATTATTAAGAAAATCAAAAGGTAGAGAAAATATATTTACTATTCGTTCAGCGAACATGGATCATCATAAAGGTCTTCATCCTCATCATCTTCAGGTTAAGTAGACTGAAGAGGAGTAGGAAGAGGAGGAGTTGGTCTTGCTGTCTCAAGAGTGGTGGAGGTGGAAGGGATGGAGGAGGTAGAAGGGAGACAGGAAAGGCAGGCACGCTCACAGCAATTTGTATTGAAAAAAAATCCATGTATAAATGGACTCATGCAGTGCAAAACTGTGTTGTTCAAGAGCCAAATGTATGTTCATACTCATTAACTGTCACTATAGGCCAGGCACAGTGGCTCACACCTGTAAATCCCAGCACTGTGGGAGGCCAAGGTGGGCGGATCACCTGAGGTCAGGAGTTGGGAGACCAGCCTGGCCAATATGGTGAAACCCAGTCTCTACTAAAAATACAAAAATTAGCCTGTTGTGGTGGCACGCACCTGTAGGCCCAGCTACTTGAGAGGCTGAGGCAGAAGGATCACCTGAGAGGTGAAGGTTGCAGTGAGTCAATATTGCACCACTGCACTCCAGCCTGGGTGACAGAATGAGAATCCACCTCAAAAAAAAAACAAAAAAAAACAAAAAAAAACTGTCACTATAATGTGAGGTGTTACTTGAAGGTAAAAGCTTGACTGTCTAATCACTATATCACCAGCACTTACAAAAGCATTAATCACATAGTAGATGCAAAATACATATTTGTTGAATACATAAATAAACTTTGGATCATTTATATGTGATTGTAAACAGATGCACCTAACATTAAGTTGGCGCATTATGCACACACTCAATCATAGGTATATACTGTATTATTTAACATTAGGATACCTTGAAAACTGATCATCATCATACAATGAAATAAACAAACAAATATTAGATTGGGTATTTACAAAGTCATCTTAAAAAGCCGGAAGACCTCCACAGCTAAGGGTGAGTCCTGGAGATATTTTTCTGGTCAGGCTCTTTCAAAAAATAGTTTCATGGGAAAATAGCTAAATCTGTTATAATAACACATTCAAGAAAAACAATGTATCAGGTAAACAGGAATAGAAGGCAGTAGAAGTGTAGAATGGGAACCAGAAATTTGAAAGTTGGCAATGTGCCAGTCAATAATGTATAGGAACCAGAGTAACTGCAGCACTGGAGAAGTAAGACAAGGCTGCTTCATCAAGCCTCACTTATGACCATCAGTCTCAACTCTGATTCTGATCATACAAAGCAGTCTTTTGATTATGAATTTGCTTCTCAGGTTTCTTGATAAGGGGGAGGGAGCTTTCCCTACTTAGCGAATACTTCCATTATTTTATCCAGAAAGAGTATCTCTCATTAAAAATTAATAAACTGCATTTCTGATTTAGACATGACCTTTATTAGACTAACTTCATCCATGAGAGGCTACCTCACGTTCAGCATATGACAACATCCATTTCATGAGATTCCGAGGCTGAGTCCAGACCCCGAACTGAGGTGATCCAATATAGAGGCCCTGTCAGCATTGTGACCAGCCAGACTTCATTGGTCATACCCTTATATAGCATATATGAATGGATTCATTAATTTCCTTGATGAAAAGTACATTTACATATATGTATTATTGTTATACAATCCTTTATACCTCACCAAGGCCTGCAATCTTTCACTCCTTTTTAAGTATTTTCAAGTTATCTCAAGTTAAAATAACAGACATACATTCAGAAGCTTTAACATCTTAAACAGGGAACAACTCCAGCCTCACAGGGGATGGCAAGGAGTGAACCTGCTACTACTCCATAGATGCCAGAAGTAGGCAACAAGACTTACTACAGCAGAGCAAAAGAGTTTATTACTCACACTCAGCAAACAGAAAATGTGTCATCATTGTACTGCCTTGTACAGGTTCCCCTTGCATCCCAAGGCCCATGGGCATTATCATGAGCCAAATGGATGATTTGCGCACAGTGGGTTGGGTTGCAGCTGAGGAATACAGGATCAAGGGCAAGCAGCAAACAAGCTAGTAGTCACATTGTGGTCACTTTGACCAACTTAGCTTCCCTACATGACCAGCTACATAATTTGTTCAGTATCATGAGACAGGTAAAAGGGAAGTAAGTATATAGGTAATAAGCTGTTATGTTTTTGTTTTTGAGTTTACAACCCCTAAGGACTGCCTTCCAGTTTGGTTCACTTAGCATATGTCCAGTTCCAAAATAAAAATTTTATCCTATAAAGAATATTTTTATCTATGGTTCTTTCATGGCGACAACTCACAAGGAATTTTAGAAGTTGCTTACTCCATTATCTAATCAAATAATTACAGAAAGTATTAAATATATGTACAAAAGCTTTTCAGAAAAAAAATAAGGCAAATAAATGAAGGTTGAATAATTCTGGAAACTTAACAAAGTAAAAACAGATACAAAATATTAAAATAAGAATAACAGTTATGAATCCTCTAGAATTATTTTTAAGAGAGTTACTAGTTTATGGAAGTATTTTAGGGACAAAAATCTTCCAAGAAACTATGGAAATATTCAATGTATGTTGACTAATAAAAAGTGACCCAAAAGATTCATTCACGAACCTTTTCCTTATCCCAGTAGAATGGTTAGTAGTGAACCAGACAGTAGTGAAGGTCTAGAGAGAAGGATCAGCATGTGATCAGCAGGAGAGAGTCTAGTAGAAACGTTCGGTTTGAGAGGAATTATTTAAGTGTCTATATTTGGAATTCAGAGAAAATATGTGGAAATTTTTACATATTCATCCTAGATAATTAAGTTATATCCTCAATTTGTTCACTGATATAAATGTATTATCAAACTAACGCAAGAACAGAAAACCAAACACCGCATGTTCTCACTCCTAAGCGGGAGTTAAACAATGAGAACACATGGACACAGAGAGGGGAACATCACACACTGGGGCCTGTCGGCGGGTGCGGGGCTAGGGGAGGGATAGCATTAGGAGAAATACCTAATGTAGATGACCGGTTGATGGGTGCAGCAAACCACCATGGTACATGTATACCTATGTAACAAACATGCACATTCTGCACATGTTCCCCAGAACTTAAAGTATAATAATAATAATAATAAGATAGATAATCTCATGTAGTTTGTGTGGTTTTTTTTTTAACACATCAGAAGGTTAAGCCAACAATTTACATGGGTGGTTTTTAATATTCAGTACTAATTTAATCACACTTGGGGGGAAAAAGCTATTTTTCTTTCTCAATCTCAGCTTCTAAAGCTTTTCAATAAATCAAGAAAATAAAAATATAAGAAAACAAAAATCTTGCGTGAGGCAGTTGATACAATACAAAGGTAACTGACCTACGTTCTAGTGTTTTACTCTACCAATGCTAAGGTTAGAGCACTTAAGCAATTATCCTTCCTGGACCTTAGGAACTTATCTATATAAGAAGGAGACGTGGGATAGATGATTTGTTTAGTTATTTTCTGCTCCTTAATCAGCTTTTCATTAAACAAATAAAAATATTTGAAGGATCAGGACTAAGAATATGACCAGGAATAAATTAAAAGGGAATTAGAAAAAAATCTACGTATTCTGATTGTTTCACCACAGGGAGCAACACGTTTCTTCATTCAAGGCTGAGCCAGAAAACAACAAATAGAAAACTTAGAATTAACAAAAAAGAAGGGGGAAAGCGTCCCAGTATGTAAAAGAACATTATCTCTATACAAGTAGGGCCTGCCATACTGAGATAAATTATACATGAGATAAAATTAAATAATAAACAAAGATTAAAACAAGAAGAGAAAAAATATTATAGGAAGCAATTGCCCCAAAATAAAGCTGCGGTAGCTAAATCTCAGAAGCACCAGAAGAGCCAACCTGAAACTGCAAAAAAATTAAATTATCAGTGTGTAGAACAAACATAAAAAAATTACCTTTAGTATGCTGAAGAAAAAGAAAAAGTAATGTAAATCACGAAAGAAAGAAAACTACGGAAAAAGAATAAACATATGAACTATAAATAATAAGAATAAGAGGAAATCCAAAGTTAAGTAATCAAGGTGCAGAAAAAAGCATCTCTCTCATCCAAGAAAATGTTTAATCTAGACATGGAGGAGGCACACTATGACTTAGGAAAAAAATAGATACTTATCAAAACATATTCTAATGAAATGCTTGATTCTTTAGTGTAAGGCTAGACTCATATCAGAGGAACAACAACTAAATTGGTCTCAGAATGCTAGAAGAAAATAAACATTTGTAGTACCTTGAAAGAAAACAGTTATGACTCAAGGATTTTTATACCCAAGCAAGCTGTTGTTATTACGTGAATGCCATTTTAAGATTATCGATGGTATCAGAGAATATACCATTTTGTACTTTTTCGCACACAGAAAAATAAAAATTTGCTCCATGTTACCATGAGATAAATCAAAACTAAAAACTGAATAATGAGGAAGAAATTGGAGATTTGACTGGCAGTGAGTATTGATATTAGTTAAAAATCTAGAGATAAGCCCAAAGCAATGTTGTTCTGTTACGAAAACATCAAATTCATGGAATGTTAAAAAATATTCTAGGACAAATCGACTCCATAGTCAAACAATTTTGAGAAAGTTTGCATAATGCAACTTCCTGAAGACAAGCCACAATATTTATGATTATATTAATCTCTCTTTAAAATCTCTCTTAAAATAAAGATGTCAATATAATTGTGCTTACCTCAGGCAAGCCTCATTGCCAGGTTTCCCTTACCGTTAAAGATTTTCTTTTTTCAAAACACTTATTAATGTATTATAAAATAGAGTGTTTGGGGGGAGTCACAGATGGGGAAATGCTAGCCTAAATAATTGTGATAAATGGACCTAAAAAGAAAACATAAGAGACAAAAATTATAAAGCAATACTTGTCAAAAAGAAAAAGAGGGGATCAACATGACAAAGATGAAGATGACAAAGATGGGATGGATAATGTATTGGGAACTAATAAAGTAGACAAAGCAACATATACAATTTTCATCTTCCATTTGAAGAAATCAAGTTTTTTTTTGAATTGCAAGAAAATAAATATATTTAAAAATGGTTTTGGAAATCAAACACTGAAAAATTTAAATGCATTTGCCTAACTGCCGATCAAGGAGAAAATAAATTATAAATTTAGTTATTATTTTATTTACACTTTTAATTTAAAAAAATAACAATTTAGAAGAATAATAAAATTAGGATTATTTATATATCTAAGTTTTTGGAGTAAAACTAAAGCTGCATCAAAAGTGAATTCACATCTTATATACAACTTTTATTAAACAAAGAGAATCAAAAATTAAATGAATTAAACTTTATTTCCAGAATTTAGAAACAATACTTCAAGAAGTTCTAAGGAAATGAACGGAAAGGAAATACTAAATATCAAATCAAAAATAAATGAAATCTAAAACAGAAAAACTGAGGAAATCGCAGAAACAAAAGCCTTGAGCTGATTTCTTGTATTGCGGTCAGCTGAGGCTATGCTTAAGCAGCTTAAGAAATCTCTCCTCTTATTCTGCTTTTGGAGCACCCTTGCTTTGATTTGGTAGCCCCGTTGTCCACCTTATAGCTTCAAACATGTTTTCTGTCCATATGCCGAGGTCTTTCAGCTTCGCTATAAAAGAATTCCATTGACCCCTTGGTATGGACGTGTTTCAGTTTCAGTTTCCCCCCCGTAAGCTATTTTTTTCATATAATGCTATATTCTACCCTTTGTAGCTAAGGTCCAGAATCTTAGGTTTATTTGAGTATGGGAGGGAAGATGGAGTAATTACAAATGACAAAGGGCATATAAAATGTATATATATTTATATTTATATACACAGAATGTATATCTTTTATAATGTAATATTTATGATGTAAACATATAATCATATATTATAAATCATAAATAATATAACATTATTAATATTTATATTTACATATATATACACATGTATATTCACATTCCACTAAAAAAAGTTCATTATATGAGACTATTGTATATTTTCCCCAAATCAGAATTTTCTGAAATGGACATTTTCTGTAAAAATATAAGCCATTATTACATAGTAACAAAGAAGTAACAAGGTAAATCAGAAATTAAAAATAAAAACAAATGTAAAAGAATTGTCTATTTAAAAAGACCTTGGCTTGAATTCTTTGTGGTTTTTTTTATCTTCATGAAACAGATCCTTCTTTTAACATATATTTTTCTTAGCACATAGAGAAAATACAAAGAAAACAAAAATCTAGCATAGAGAAAATATAAAGAAAACATAAATTTAATTTTGAAAGCAGTCAATGATAAAAGGATATTGGAGAAAACCTCACATAAACATATATGCAAGAGTACTTTAAAACATTAGCAAATATAATTTCAAAGTTTAATTTAAAATTAAATTCAACTTTAATTACAATTGTCTTACATAATAATATCATTAAAATTTATTATAAAGCAAAATAAATCTATGTAAACCCATTACTAAATTTTAACAAATGTCAACTCATGACCAATCTTGTTTCCTCTATAATTCTACTCTCTTCTCCCTTCTACTACCATTGCTAGATTACATTAAAACCAGTCTCAGACATTGTTACATTTTATCTTTAAATATTTCATAAGACTCTTAATTGATAGGATTTTTTTTCCTTTTTTGTTTTTCTTGCTATTTATTTGTTAAAGAGACTATAGAGCTTTTCACACTCTGGACTCTGCTGGTTGCATCTCTGTAGTATTATTTACACGTTGCTCTATTCCATGTATTTCTTATAAACTGGTGGTAAGGTAGACAGTCTTAGCACTGGGGTGCCCAGTTTCAATAATTCACTAGAACTCACAGGACTCAACATATAGCCATACTCATGGCCATCATTTATTACAGAGAAATAATACAAAGAAAAATCAGCAAAGGGAAAAGGTATGTGGGACAAAATCCAGAGGAAATCAGGTGCAAACTTGCAAGAGCCCTCTCCTAGTGGGATAACATAGTACTCACTTAGCAGTAAATGACAGCACATGTAAAAAGTTGTATACCATTGAGGATTGTCATGGAGGCACCCTCTGCCTGGTATATACAATTCAAGACTTCCATAAAGAAAGCAGGGTTCACCATAAACCACATTGCTTGTTTAAACAGTTTAAGTACAGTAAGTATTCTTAGTAGGTAATGATGGTAACTCCCTTGAAATTCAGCTTCCAGACACCAGTCAAGGATCAACCCATCTTGCAAGCAGGGCTTTCTCTAAGGATAAGATGTCTCAGGACTGCTAACTTTTTTCCACACAGTCTTAATTTTATTTATCTATTTATGTATTTATTTATTTATTTTGAAAGAATACTGTGTAGGTAAAATATTCCTCTGGGAGGCTCACAATTCCTGCTTATATCTATTTTTGTGATGATAGTATCCATTTATAATTAATGCCTATATCCATTTATTTCATTTAGGGTTGAAAATTTATGATATTATATTATTTTTTCACTTATTAGTTGGAATACTTACATAAAAAGAAGGCGATTTAATAAAATAAAAAATACAGGAAAGTCTGCTTTACATAGGAAAGGTAAAAACAAAAATGCTTCAACTCATTCCTTAGCAATCTCAAAGGTAATTGGTAAGATGTTTAAAAATTATTATTATGTATTCATGTATTTAAACATATTTCATGTATCCAACTCATTACAGTTAACCTAATTACTGTACCTAATTACATTGAATTGTCTTTGGCCAATAAGAGCTTCTTCAGGTTGGCTCTGGGGTCCTGTTGACCACTGTAGTTTTTTACAGCATCCTTGCTTTATGGCTTGACACAGTATTCCAGTTTATCATGCATATTTTCTGCCTCAGACCTTGGTTTGTTTTACTGGGAAATGGTACTTAGAGGCCACAATATGGCAATTGTGGGTGTTCATTACTATCAAGTTTGGCATTGTTTCTAGGCTTTTCAGTAGATAAATCTATGAAACATGTTTTTTGTTTGTTTGTTTCATCAGAAAATATATTACGACATAATATTGATATTTCTAACTCCAATGTATAATTTCAGACTCAACTTCCTTAATTTTTAAAAATCTACACCTCTCTTACCAAAAATTTTAATTCCTAATAACATTAATGTGTTTATTTGCTTTATCTTACTATACACATGCAACAGTTACACGATAATACCACTAACAGTAGATTACCAGAAACAGTTTATTTTTTTCTGCATTATTTTGGTCTTTAGCATATAACCCATTAAGAAAGTTTAGCCAGTTTACTATATTTTAAAATCTCTTGGAGTGATTAGTTTCCGGGAGATTACGCCATGAATTCAATACAGAATAGATTCATTTGTCTCATTTTAATTTTGTTTTTAACTGTTTGTATTCTTTGTCTTAATTTTTAATATTTATGTAAAACACATCCATGATTAAAAAGTCAAATCTATAAAGAAACGAAACATATAAATTTGTTTATCTTAAATATTTATGTTCTTTATTTCTTCTTTTGGCCCTATAGATAATCATTCATTGTTGTCTACAACATGCTTTTCCTTTTCACTTAAAAACCTATACTAAGAATTATTCCATATGTATGTATAAAAATATTCCTCATTTCTTTTTACAGCTACATATTTCCATTGTGTACAATAGTTCAATCAATCTTCCATTGATGCGCATTTGGGTTCTTTCTAGTCTTTGCTGTTATAAATGGTTCTCTAGTGAGTAGTCTTGTGAACATGCCTTTTCATATTTTTCCTGAATATCTTTGGAATAGATTCCTAGTAATTAGTTTTCTGGGTCAAAGTGTAAATGCTTATGAGTTTTGTTAGACATTGCCAAATTTTCTTCCATAGGGGTTGTACCATTTTGTATTATCACCAGCAATATATAAGAGTGCCTATTTCCTCACAGCCTTGCCAACAGTTGTCAAACTTTTGGATTTTTGCCAACCTGATAGGGGAGAAGTTAATAACTCAGTGTAATTTTAATTGGCGTTTCTCTTACGGATAAATTTGAACATATTTTCCTATTTTTAAGGGCCAAGCAAATGCAAGTACAAAATATATAAAAAGTATGATCTCTTATTAACAAGTAAATTTATTCCAACTAAACAAGAGTGTTGACTAATAAGAAACAGATTATAATACATAAGTGTATCAAATTTAAATATGTTTACTCAAAATAGTCTAAAAAGCATTTGCCAACATGTCATTCAATACCCATTCCTTTGGATTTTTTCACTTTAAAATCTGAATTTCTATATAACGAATTCTTTTTATATATTTACCTCTCTTGCCGCCTTACCTCTCAGTAAGATGAAAGGAAAAGAGCTACAAAATAATAATTATCTAGCAGCGCTGTCAAACTATGAAGTGGGCCATCAAAGCAGCAGTAAATTTTAGGATTTTGTGGAAGATATGATGAAACTATGATTAAAATTGCAAAGAAGCACATCATTTTCAAGAGCTAAAATTTAACGATAAAGAAAGGACAACTTCCTGAGAGGTTTTCACTTCTTGAAAGATATATATATATATATATCCCCAAAAGTCTCAGAGGAACCTCTGCGTTCAAAGCAGCTGAGGCCAATATCTAGTGGAGAAAAAAAAAATTAGTTGAAAATTGTTCTTCTTTAAGAAAGAGCCCATTTTAGTTCTATGAGGGCTTATATGAGGGAGAAACACTTAAGCACCTGAAACTGTAAGATGAGAAGGAGGTAGAGAAGCCAGATGCCAAAAACAAAGTGTAAGGTGGAAGGTGAGGAGGCAGACGTGTTCCAGAAAATGAGAGTGACATGTGCAAAGGCTCTGAGGAAGAAGTTAGCTTAGTGTTTGTTGCAGATTAAAGAATGCTGGGAAAGATAACAGAAACAAGTTAATATTTTATTCTAAGCAAAATGGAAAGCCATATAAGGTTTTTATATTTATTTAAAGCTATTGTTTCTGCTGTGAAGAAAATGGATCGAAAGAAAAACTGATAAAGCTTTAATCATAAAGAAATATTTTATAATATCTTTCTTTCCAAAATTGTCAGATCAAGTGTGAACTTGACAATTAAACAAGATTTAATTGATCACAAAAGTCCAACAGATTAAAATATTGGTAATTCTAAAACAAACTAACATAAAATACTCACATTTTTAAAGTATATATGGGATTTTTTAATAAATTGTCTATGTAGTAAGAGGTATAGCAAAATCCCACTAAATTCAAAAAGGCAGACAGGCCATATTCTCTTATTACAGTGCAAAGAACAAAAAATTAAATATAAAATTATAAATCTAGTCTCATAAAAATAGGAAAAAAATTCTTCTAAAAAATTAGCTGAAAGTATAGACTCTTTAGAATTCAGTGAAAATTTGAACATATAAACTGTGAGATAAAGGCAAAGCCACTTCAGAGAAAAATTCATAGGAATATGTACTTCAATTATTAAATAGAAAACATTTAAAGATTAAGGAAACAGCCAACTATAAAACTAGAAAACATACATCAAAGGAAATCAAAAAGTAGGCAGTAAAAAGAATTAATGAAGATAAAAGCGGAAAATAATAAACTGCAAAAACATACTCAAGATAAAACAGCCAACCCTTACTTGATGAATAATGCCATCAAACAATATAAAAGCTATTTATATATACACACAGAAACTTAAAAATTACATAATAATAATGAAAGAATTGATCATCTCATAGGTTTGAGAGATCAGGTAGGCTATACAAATTGATAAAGATAATTTAAACAATATAAGTTTTAAGATATGTTAAACTTTATACAGCATATCATAAATTATAGAGATTACATGTTATTTATTATGTTTCATGAATTAGCTATAAAATTATTTCATCATATTTTAGACCATAGACGACCCCTAACATTTTTAAAGTAAAATTTGTGAAAACGATATTCTATAATCACGATGAAAAAAATATACTGTTACCAAGAAATTAATAACAAAGATACATTTAATACCAAGGTATTCATATCAGTGACTGAGATGAAACACACCCCAAATCAACCATGCTCCAAACACATAAAAATGCTAAACAAAATCAGACTGACAGTAAATTTCTTAGAAGCAACAGTAAGTGCCAAAAAGCAAGGATATACTCTATAGACTTTTTATAT
Organism: Pan paniscus; assembly: GCF_029289425.2. Classification (NCBI taxonomy): domain Eukaryota; kingdom Metazoa; phylum Chordata; class Mammalia; order Primates; family Hominidae; genus Pan; species Pan paniscus. The sequence goes on along the minus strand of NC_073261.2, from coordinate 68,381,575 downwards.
TAGTTTTCTATTGCTGCCTTAACAAATTACCACAAACTTTGTGGTTTCAAATAACACAAATGTATTATCTTGAAGTTTTTGGCTCTGACCCCCTTCCTCCATCTCTATTTTTTAAATTTCAATTTTATTTTAGATTTGGGGTGGGGTACACGTGCATGTTTGTTACAAGGGGATATTATATGATGCTAGGTTTGGTCTTCTACTGATCCCGTCACCCAGACTGCAAACATAGCACCCAGTAGGAAGTTTTTCAGGCCTTGTACTCCTCCCTCCTTCCTTTCGGAGTCCCTACCACCTGTCCCCAACCATGTACCCAAGATTCTAAGATTTGGCTCCTACTTATAAGTGAGAACATGCCATATTTGGTTTTCTCTCTCTTTTTTTTACTTTTATTTTTGGTTCAGTTGGGTACATGTGCAGATTTGTTCCATGGGTAAGTTGCATGTCACTGGGGTTTGATATGCAAATGATTTCTTCACCCAGGTAGTGAGCATAGTATCTGATAGGTATTTTTTGACCCTCACCCTCCTCTCACCCTCCACCTTCAGGTAGACTCCAGTGTCTGTTGTTCCCGTTTGTGTCCACATGCACTCAACGTTTAGCTCCCACTTATAAGTGAGAGTATGTGGTATTTGGTTTTCTGTTTCTGTGATAAGTCACTTAGGATAATGGCCTCCAGCTGCATTCATATTGCTGCAAAGGACATTATTTCATTCTTTCGTGGCTGTGTAGTATTCCACGGTGTATATGTACCCATTTCTTTATTCAGTCCACTGTTCAGCATCTAGGTTGATTCTATGTCTTCACTATTGTGAATAGTGTTGTGATGAACATACAAGTGCATGTGCCTTTTGATAGAATGATTTACATTCCTTTGGGTATATATCCAGTAATGGAATTGCTGGGTCAAATGGTAGTTCTGTTTTAAGTTCTTTGAGAAATCTCAAAACTACTTTCCACAGCGGCAGAACTAATTTACATTCCCACCAGTAGAGTATAAGTATTCCCTTTGCTCTGTAACCTCGCAAACGTCTGAATGTCTGTTATTTCCTGACTTTTTAAATAATAGCCATTCTGCAGGTCAAGCATTTTTTCGTATGCTTGTTAGCCACTTGTATGTCTTCTTTTGAGAAGTATCTCTTCATGCCATTTACTCACTTTTTAATAGGGTTGTTTGTTTTTTGCTTATAAATTTAAGTTCCTTATAGATTTCTTATTGTTTCTGGATATTAGATCTTTGTCGCATTCATAGTTTGCAAATATATTCTTCCCTACTGTAGGTTGTCTATTTACTTTGTTGAAAATTTCCTTTGCTGTGCAGAAGCTCTTTAGTTTAATTAGGTCCCACTTGTCTACTTTTGTTTTCATTGCAATTGCTTTTGGAGAATTTGTCATGAAATATTTGCCAAGACCTATGTCCACAATGGTATGTCCTAGATTGTCTTCCAAAGTTTTTATAGTTTCAGGTCTTATATTTAAATTTTTAATTCCTCTTGAGTTGATTTTTGTATATGGTGAAAGAAAGGGAATCAGTTTCAATCTTCTGTACATGGCTAGCCAGTTTTCCCAGTACTGTTCATTGAATAGAGACAGAGTCCTTTCCCTATTGTCAACTTTGTCAAAGATCGGATGGTTTTAGGAGTGTAGCTTTATCTCTTGGTTCTCTAACCTGCTCCATTGGTCTATATGTCTGTTTTTGTACCAATATCTGCTGTTTTGGTTACTGTAGTCTTGTAGTATAATTTGAAGTCAGGTAGTGTGATGCCTCTGGCTTTGTTCTTTTAATTTAGGATTGCTTTGGCTATTTAGGATTTTGTTTGTTTGTTTCCAAATGAATTATAGAATCATTTTCTTCTAATTCTGTGAAAAATAACATTGGCAGTTTGATAGGAATAGTATTAAATCTGTAAATTGCTTTGGGTAGTATGGCCATTTTAACAATATTGATTCTTGCTATCCATAAGCATGGAATATTGTTTCATTTATTTGTGTAGTCTCTGAGTTCTTTCAGCAGTGTTTTGTAGTTATCATTGTAGAGATCTTTCATATCCCTGGTTAGCTGTATTCCTGGGTATTTTTTTTCTTTTTGTGGCTTTTGTGAATGAGATTGTGTTTTAGATTTGGCTTGCAGGTTGGACATTGTTGGTATACAGAAATGCTACCGATTTTTGTACATTAATTCTGTGTCCTGAAATTTTACTGAAGTTGTTTATGTTCTAGGAGACTTTGAACAGAGTCTATGATGTTTTCTACATATAGACTGATATCATCTGCAAAGAGAGATCGTTTGACTTCCACTCTTCCTATTTGAATGCCTTTTATTTCTTTTTCTTGCCTGATGGCTCTGTTTAGGGCTTCCAGTACGATGTTGAATAGGAATGGTGACAATGGGCATTCTTGTCTTGTTCTGGTTTTCAGGCGGAATGATTCCAGCTTCTGCTCGTTCAGTATGTTGCTGGCTGTAGGTTTGTCAGAGATGGCTCTTATCATTTTGAGTCATGTCCCTTCAATGACTAGTTTGTTGAGGGTTTTTAACATGAAGGGTGTTGAATTTTATCTAAAGCCCTTTCTGCATCTATTGAGATGATCGTGTGACTTTTGTTTTTATTTCCGCTTATGTGATGAATCACATGTATTGATTTGCATATGCTGAACTAAGCTTAAGTCATAGAAATAAAGACTATTTGATCATAGTGAATTAGCTTTTTTTCTACTTTAAGAGTATTGTTTAATAATGTATGTTACAAAAAAAACGACTTAATGGGTGAAAAAATAATTCATTAACATACTTGGTGCTGATTCCAAAGCATAAAGAAAAATACCACTCAGTATGAAGTTCGGGTGATTCTTAAAAAATTGAACATATCCAAAAATTTGTTAATAAATAACCAGGTTACAGATGGACATAGTCAGAAACAATTAGAAAAAAATTATTACAGTAATTCCTACAAATTCACAATGTGGGACATAATGCTTTACTTTCGATTTGCCTCATAGCTACCTTCTAGATCTCAGCCATGTCCACTTCTAAGCCTTGATAACAGAAGACCTAAAAAGCCAGTCACTTGCTTAATAAACATTTTATGAAATTTAAGTCATTGATATCATACAATTAAGGCAAGCAGAACAATCTTTATGAAATTTCAAACATGCTGCCAACTTACCATCCCGATCTAAATCATATTGATTGACATATTGGGTGCCACATCACTAGAGACATGGATCATGTGATCCCTCAGGGCAAGTATCTTTTTTTTTTTGATATATTGGCTTATTTGATTTGTTTCCTTCCTTCCTTCCTTCCTTCCTTCCTTCTTTCTTTCTTTCTTCCTTTTTCTTTTTCAGAACATGCAGGTTTGTTTCATAGGTATACATGTGTCATGGTGGTTTGCTGCACCTATTGACCTGTCCTCTAAGTTCCCTCCCCTCACCCCCGACCCTACAACAGGCCCTGGTGTATGTTGTTCCCCTCTCCATGTCCATGTGTTCTCAATCTTCAACTCCCAATTATGAGTTAGAACAGGAGGTGTTTGGTTTTCTGTTCCTGTGTTAGTTTGGTGAAGATGATGGCTTCCAGTTTCATCTATGTCCCTGCAAAGGACATGATCTATTGTTTCCTGACTTTTTCTTTTCATAGCTGCATAGTTTTCCATGTGGTATATGTACCATGTTTTCTTTATCCAGTCTATCATTGATGGGCATTTGGGTTGGTTCCATGTCTTTCCTATTGTAAATAGTACTGCAATAAACATACGTGTGCATGTGTTTTTGCAGTAGAATGATTTATATTCCTTTGGGTATATACCCAGTAATGGGATTGCTGGGTCAAATGGTATTTCTGGTTCTAGATCCTTGAGGAATTACCATACTGTCTTCCACAATGGTCGAAGTAATTTACATTCCCACCAACAGTATAAAAGCATTCCTATTTCTCCATAGCGGGGCCAGCATCTATTGTTTCCTGACTTTTTACTAATCGCTGTTCTGACTGGCATGCGATGGTATCTCATTGTGGCTTTGATTTGCATGTGAATTAGCTTTTTAATGTGTGCTGCTAGGTTCAATTTGATATTATTGTGTTGAGGATATTGCATCTATGTTCACCAGGGATATTGGCCTGAAATTTTCCTTTTTCATGTGTCTCTGCCAGGTTTGGTATTGGAATGATGTTGGCCTCATAGAATTAGTTAAGGAGGAGTCCCTCCTCCTTGATTTTTTGGAATAATTTAACCCCAGCACTAGCACCCTCTCTTCTTTATATATCTGCTAAAATTCAGTTGTGAATATGTCTGGTCCAGGGATTTTTCTGGTTGGTAAGGTTTTTATTACTAACTCAACTTCAGAACTTGTTATTGGTCTGTTCAGGATTTCAATTTCTTCCTGGTTCAATCTTAGAAGGTTGTGTTTCCAGGAATTTATTCATTTATTTTAGGTTTCCTGGTTTGTGTGCATGGAGGTGTTCATAATAGTCTCTGAGAGTTTTTTGTATTTCTGTAGGATTTGTGGTAATGCTCCCTTTGTCATTTCTGATTATGTTTATTTGGATTCTCTCTCTCTTTTTTTGTTAATCTAGCCAGGAGTCTATAAATCTTATTAATTCTTTCAAAGAACAAATTTTTGGTTTCATTGACTTTTTCCATGAATCTTTGCATCTCAACTTCGTTCGGTTCAGCTTTGATTTTGGTTATTTCTTTTCTGCTACCTTTGGGGTTGGTTTGCTCTTATTTTTCAAGTACCTCTAGATGTGCTGTTAGATCATTAATTTGAGACCTTTCTAATTTCTTGATGTAGGCTTTTAGCACTATAAACTTTTGTCTTAACACTGCTTTAGCTGTGTCCTGGAGGTTCTGGTATATTTATCTTTGTTTTCATGAGTTTCAAAGAATTTTTTTTATTTTTGCCCTAATTTCATTCTTTACCCAAAATCATTCAAGAACAGGTTGTTAAATTTCCATGTAATTGTATGGTTTTTGAGAGAACTTCTTGGCATAAATTTTTACTTTTATTGCATTGTGGTCTGAGAGTGTGATTAGTATGATTTTGGTTTTTTTGAATTTGTTGAGAATTGCTTTATAGCAGACCACGTGGTCAACCTTGGAGTATGTGCTGTGTGCAGATGAAAAAATATATATAAATTCTGCTGTTGGGTGGAGTATTTTGTAGATGTCTCTCAGGGTCATTTGGTCAAATATCAAATTTAGGTACTGAATATCTTTGTAAGTTTTCTGTCTTAATGATTTGTCCAACACTGTCAATTTGTGTTGAAATTTCCACTATTATTGTGTGGTTATGTGTCTCTTCCAGGTCTACAGAAATTTGTTTTATGAATCTGGGTGCTTCAGTGTTGGGTGCATATACATTTAGGATTGTTAAGTCTTCTTGTTTAATTGAACCCTTTATCAATATGTAATGCCCTTCTTTGTCCTTTTTGATCATTGTTGGTTTCAAGTCTGTTTTGTCTAAAATAAGAATAGCAATGCTTGCTTTTTTTTTCTTTTCTGTTTGCTTGATAGATCTTTCTCCATCTCTTCACTTTGAGCCTATGGGTGTCATTGCATATGAGACGTGACTCTTGAAGACAGTATCCAGTTGGGTCTTGCTTCTTTATCCAACTTGCCACTGTGTCTTTTAAGTGAAGCACTTAGCCCACTTACATTCAAAGTTAATATTGACATGTTAGGATTTGATCCTGTCATCGTGTTCTTATTAATAGCTAGTTTTTATGTACATTTGATTGTATAGTTGCTTTATAATGTCAGTGGGCTATGTACTTAAGTATATTTTTGTGGTGGCAGATATTGGTCTTTCATTTCCATGTTTAGCACTCTCTTAAGGACCTTTTATAAGGCAGCTCCCATGGTAATGAATTCCTTAGTATTTGCTGGTCTGAAAAAGGATTCCATTTCTCTTTCACTTATGAAGCTTAGTTTGGCCAGACATGTAATTCCTGGGTGGAACTTCTACCCTGGGTGGGTGGAATGTAGGCCCCAAACTATTCTGGTTTGTAAGGTTTCTGCTGAAAAGTTTGCTGTTAACTTGACACTGTTCCCTTTTTATATTACCTACCCCTTCTCTTTAGCTGCCTTTAAGATTTTTTTATTTCATGTTGACTTTGGAGAATCTGATGATTATGTGTCTTAGGGATGAGTCATCTTGTGTAGTATCTGCCAGGGGTTCCCTGAATTTTATGATTTGCATGCCAACCTCTGTGGTGAGATTGAGGAAGTTTTTGTGGACAATATTCTAAAATACGTTTTCCACATTGCTTGCTTTCTCTCCATCTCTTTCAGGAGTGCCAATGAGTCATAAGTTTGGTTTCTTTACATAATCCCATATTTCTTGGAGATTTTATTCAATTTCCAGAAGTTTAATTTGGTTCTTTTTCAAAATGGCTATGTAATCTTTCAGTTGTTAGGCCATTTTACTGTGGTCCTTGGATTGGGTTTCAACCTTCTCCTGCATGTTGATGAGCTTCCTTGCCATCCAGATTATGAACTCTATGTCTATCATTTCAGCCATTTTAGTCTGGTTAAGAGCAATTGCTGGGGAACTAGTGCAGTCATTTGGAGTAAAGAAAACACTCTGCTTTTTAGAGTTGTCAGAGTTCTTGCACTGGTTCCGTCTCATCTGTGTGGGCTGATGTTCCTTTAATCTTTGAAGTTTCTGTCTTTTGGATGGAGCTTTTTGCTTTTATGTTCTTTGATGCCCTTGAGGGTTTGACTGTGGTATAAGTTGGATTTAGTCAATTGGCTTCATTCTGGATGCTTTCAGGGGCCAAGATTCAGCTCAGCACTCCTGGGCTATGTGCTGTAAGCCTGGGGAGCTGGAACCAGGCCTGCAGCTTTGCTCTCTGTTCCTTCTTCAGGTTAAGCACCTGCTGCACTGGAGGGGCTGAGGTATTCCCAGTTTGCTGGCAACAACACTCTAATGGGGGCTGCTGGCAAAAGTGCTCTGGGCGGAGGGTGGCATTGAGTCCATGCACACACATGTGCACTGGCAGGAGCTGCAGTAGGTCCCTGCATGCAAAAGCACTAGTGTCACTTCACCAAAGTGACTGAAGCAGGCTGTAGGCAGGTGCACACCAGCAGGGGAAGGCTGCAGGCAGGTGCTTGCCAGTGGGGGAAGGCTGCATGCAGGTATGCAATGGCTGTGGGAGGCTGCAGGCTGGTATACATTGGCAGGGATCCACCTGAAAAAGCACTCTGAAGGTTAGATGGGGTCTGCTGATGAAAGAGCTACAGGAGTGGCCAGTGGCAAGCTGAGGCTGCCCTGCAAGCAGGTGCAGCAAGGCAGGAACCCTCAGAGGGGCTGGCAGATGTGGAGAATAGAGGACACTCAGATCAGACTTACCCTGTCCCACAAGCAAGACAGCCCTGAACTATCCAGGTCTGGCAGCCAGTAAAGGCTACAGACACCTAGGGCATTACAGTGAACACTGGGGAATGGGCACCAATGGCCATGCTCCAGTGCAGCCGTTCCCACACCAAACCATCAAGGCTCCACACAGGCTAGACTTCTGTCTCTGCCAACTCTCTAGATAGTTCTCCTTGCCAGCTCAGATGTCTTTGGGTGTTGTGGAGTCTCCCACAGCTAGGATCCCAGAGGTCCATGGACCACGCCACATTTACTTCATTCACCCCTTCCCTAGGAGCTGCTCAGGGCCAGAAATGAATCCTGACTCTGGGCCACTCTGTCCAGGGTTTCCAACTTCCTCCTTTTTTAGCCCACATCTGTGTCCTCCCTCTGTCCACTCTCAACGCCTTCTTTCCAAACATCTGTTCAGAGTATGCTGATCTACTTGAGGGCCTGGTTTCTCTCGTGGGTGAAGCTCTTCCTGGCTGTATCTAGTCAGCCATCTTGGCTCTCTCTTTCCATCTTTAAAGCCAACAATACTGCATTTCTTTAACCCTTCTTTCATATATACGTCCTCTGCCCATAGCCAGGAAAGGTTCTCAACTTTTAAAGACTCATTTGATTAGATTGGGCCCACCTGGGTAACCTGGGATAACTTTCCCATCTCAAGGTCCACAGCCTTGATCACATCTGCAAAGTTCCTTTTTTTATGTAAGATAACATATTCACAGGTTTCAGAGATTAGGGCATAGAGATACTTGGGATGTCATTATGCTACCACAACCCTGCCAAACTGTCATATAAGTTCAAAGAAAATGGGAGGGAAAGGCATAGAAAAAAACTAATAATGGATTCTAGATCGAAAGTATTTGCCTTCCTTTCACATTTTGTGTTTTGGGATTTATTTCTCCTGCTGAAAAGTTTACTGTCAATAAGAGGGAATTAGAGCCTGCAAGGGAGAGTGTATACAATGCTGCACAAAAACATGTTAGAAAATCAAATAAATCTTGGCTGAAATAATGATTACAATAACCATCATGATGAAAATTTGGAGGATTAAACACAGTGATACTTAGTATGACAATAATATTAAAGTCAGTTAGAAAATAGTTGATGAAATAATTGTTTGATCATTTTTTCTTTGATCAATACTTAATATAAAATTAGCCAATCAAAGATAAAGTCATCAATATTGATATAACAGCTTTGAGGGAATTGGATAAGTTAGGAAATGGCAAGATAGGGGGACATCAAAAAAGATCACTGGGGTTCCCATATACTTCCTGCATGGCTGATACTCTAAGCCAGGAGCTCGCAAACTTTTTCTATAAAGGGCCACAGAGTAAATATTAAAGACTTTGAGTTTCATACTGTCTTCATCACAACTACTCAACTCTACAATTGTGGCAATAAAGCAGCCATAGAAAAAGTGCTGATGTATTGTCTAAATGTAATTTTTAGAGCCTTATATTAAATATGAACATCATTGTTCCATATGAATAGTTTTTAAAAGTGACAATCAAGAACACCTTGATATCACAACCTAACAAAAAAAAGCAAACAACAATAAAAAACACTGTGCAGTACAACTAAATGTATCACTGAAAATGAGAGGAAAAAAACCCTCTTAGCAAAGTGTTTTAAGTGTGTTAAGAGAAAAATACTCAGTGACCAAGTAGGTCATTTCTAGAATCCAAGAGTGGGAAATATGTCAATACAATTTATCTCTGGTAAGAGAAGAAAAACCATATAATTGTAAGGATAAGTGCTAAAAGGCATTGTATTTTTAGCTAACTATGGCACACACTTTTAAAAGTTTGATAAAATGCAATCTTCTTACTAAACTAACAAAGGGAAGATCCTTGTTTAACATAATAAAGATGCCTAACTCAACCCAGTATACCTGACACATTGAATTAAATCCTTTTAACATCAGGGGAAAAACATATGCTCAGTACATTGACATTGTCCTTGTAGTTCCAGTCCATCCAATTAGATGAGGACAACAATGAGATATACATTTTGAAAAGAAGAAAAATAATTATATATTTTTGGTTACTATTACTGTTTACCCCCCAAAAGAAAAACAACTAGAAAGTATTAAAATTATTAAAAGGGATCATTATAAAATAAGCATTTAAAATTCAATAGCTTTCCTTTTAGCAAAAGCAAGCTGGAAGATATAATTAAATAGGAATGAACATTTTTAAAACATAAAAATATATAGAGCATTTAACAACTAAAAAAATGTTATGAGGGGGATTAAAAAGTCAACATGAAGTCATTACGCAAATTTGTTATATTATTCTCTGATTTTCTGATCATTTGAGGCATTTCATAAAAAATAAGTCTCTTGCTGAAGTGGATGGATGGAAGATAGATGGATAGAGTGATAAATAGACAAATATTGGGTGAAACTTAGTTTAATAGTTAAATTTTGAATTATATTAATATTTGGATTTCTGCAATTCACTAATGCAATCATAAAGTCTAAAGGTTAATGAAATTTTTGTTAAGATGTTCACACATTGCAGCAAGACGTTCCTTGTGATATATTTCTAATATTTAGAGAAAAGGAGGGTAAAACTACAAATATGTATAAGCTCAAAACTTAGAATTAATAAACGTAAAGATTTGACATATTTTCTGTGGCTATTTTGTAAATAAAACATTATACACAAATCTGAAATTCGTTAATATTCTCCTCTAATTCCATTCCTTCTCCAGTCCTCCCCAGAGCCAACCACTCTTTTGACATTTTTTGGTTTCCTTATCAAACATGTTTTAATACTGCTCCTATATATATGATATTATATTACATCCTTAAGTTAATAAAGTACATTTACAAGAAACCTACAGCCAACATTATACTTACTGGTGAAACACTGAATGATTTTTCCCTAAGATCAGAACCAAAATAAGGATGTTCTGCTCTCACTAATCCTATTCAAAATCATACTGAAGGTCATAGCTTCAGTAGGCAAGAAGGCAACAAAAAGAAATAAAAGGCATCCATATTGGAAAATTCAAAATAAAACTGGCACTATTTATGAACAATAGGATTATCATGTAGAAAATCCTAAGGAATCCACTAAAATGCTGCTAGAACTAACAAGCACAAAGAATGCAAAGTCAATATGAAAAAAACGGTATCTTATATATAGTAACAATGAACATTTGCAAATTCAAATAAAACTGTATCATTTACATTAATTAGACATAAATCCAACTAAATATGGACTATATGCTGAAAATTACAAAACCAATGGTAGGAAAAATTAAAGAATACCTTTAGATGTCTGCCTTTGTAACCTACTTAAAAAGATTATGTTCTTATACACCTTGAAGCATAAAGCAGAGCAAGAAATGGAAATTTTACCCTGTGAGTGTTCTACTTGGGAGAGAAGCAGAAAGAAAACTTAAAAACTGGATTCAAGAGAGCAGAAGAATAGTTAACTTGAATCAAGTCATCTCTCTTCTATATTTCTTTAAAAAAAAAAAAAGAATACCTACATAAATAGAAAAATATGCCATGCTCATAGGTTGAAAGACATAATGTTGTTAAGATTCAATATTCTTTAAATGTCAGCTTCTTCAAACTGATAGATCTAATATAGATTTTGGACTCAATATAGATTCAATACATTTCCAATCAAAATTCCAGCAAGATTTCTTTATAGAAATCAACACACTAATTCTGAAATTTATATGGAAAGCCAAGGAATTAGAAAAGTCAAAACAATTTTGAAAAAAGAATAACATTTGAAGACTTATATTACCTGATATCAAGACTATAAAGCCATATACATACATATATTTGCAACAAAAAAGACTTCAGAAATAGACCCACTAATAATACATAGTTCAATGGATTTTTTTTTTTTTTTTGAGATGGAGTCTCACTCTGTCTCCCAGGCTGGAGTGCAGTGGCACGATCTCAACTCACTGCAACCTCTGCCTCCCAGGTTCAAGCGATTCTCCTGCCTCAGCCTCCCAAGCAGCTGGGATTACAGGTGCGCACCACCACACCCAGCTAATTTTTGTATTATTAGTAGAGACAGTGTTTTACCATGTTGGCCAGGCTGGTCTCGAACTCCTGACCTGAAGTGATCTGCCTGCCTTGGCCTCCCAAAGTGCTGGGATTACAGGCATAAACCATCGTGCCCAGCCTCAATTGATTTTTGACAATTGATTTTGACAAAAATGCAAAAGTAATTGTTAGATAAAGGATAATATTTTTTAAAAATTGTGTCGGAAAAACTGGATATACACATGCAAAAAAATATAAACTTCCTTTCCTACCTCACACCATATACAAAAATTAAATCCAAACGGATGACAGACATAAAAGTAAAACCTGAAACCAGAGAAAACATCCATAGGGAAAAAAATGAAATATCAAAAGCATAAAATATTATAAGAAAAGTTAACAAATTGAACTTTATCAAAATCAAAAAATTCTTCTCTCTGAAGGTGCTTATAATAAAACAACAAACCACAAACCAAGAAAAAAATCTATGCAAATTATGTATCTGATAAAGGACTTGTATCCAGAATATATAAACAACTCTCAAAACTCAGTAAGAAGACAAACAATCCAATATAAATGGGCAAAACTCTGAACAAATACTTCACAGATGAAAATATACATATGGCAAATATGCACATGAAAAGGTGTTCAAGATCATTAGTAATTAGGGAAAGGTAAATTAAAATTATGAGATACTACTACATACCTATTTGAATAGCTTTAAAAAAAAATAAACTGACATTACCAGTTCCTGATGTGGGTGCAGAAAATCTAGAATCCTCATACATTATTGGTGGGAATGCAAATTGTTATAACCTCTTTGGAAGGTGTTTGGAGGTTTCTAATAAATTAAACATACACGAACCATATGACCCAGAAATTCAACTCCTGGACACTTATCTACATGAAATAAAAATTTATGTTCACACAAAAACCTATATATGAATATTTGTAGTATATTTATTCAAAATTGCTAAAAGCAATTTATATGTCCCTTGGCTAGGAAATGGGCAAAAAAGATTGTGGAACCTCCATTCAATAAAATACTGCTCAATGAAAAAAGAAAAGCAACTCCTGATACATGTAATGACATAGATGAATCTCAGATGTGTCATGCTGAGTGTGAGATGCTACACTCAAAAAGCTACTACATATACTTAAAAACTTAATTTACAAGGCATTCTGGAAAAGTCAAAACTACTGAGATAGAAAACAGATCAGTTGTTACTAGGGCCTGGGGTTGGGAGGAAAGATTGACCACAAAGCATGGCATGGGAAATTTGTGGGAGTGTTGGAACTGTTCTGTATCTTGATTGTAATGGTGGTGGTTACACAACTGTACATACCTTTGCCAAATCTTGCAGGACTGTATAAAAAAAGGGTGTGTCACTGTAGGTAAATTATAATTAAAAGTTAAAAAAAACTCATTTCATTTTCATACTGTCCTATTCAAGTTTTATGTTTTCTCTTCCATTTTCTCTTTAACATTTTCAAAATATTTATGTTAAAATCTCTTCACATAGTTTTATGATTTCTACTTCTTGAGATATTTTATCTTCAGCAATGAGTCAAGTCCTATGTTGTGGTTCTACCAGCAAGTGTAGTCAGTGTGAATTTGAGCTCTGTGATGGCTAATTTTATGTGTCTACATGACTGAGCTAAGATGCCTAGATAGCTAATAAAACATTATTTCTGGGTGTGTCTGTGAGGGTATTTCTGGAAGAGATTAGCATTTGAAGCAGTAGACTAAGCATGAAAGATCCACCCTAATCAATATGGGGAGGCATCATCCAATCCATCCAGCATCCAAATTGAATGAAATGGTATTGGAAGGGCAAAGTCTCTTTCTTCTTGAGCTGGAATATCCATCTTATTCTGCCCTAAGGCATTAGAGTTCCTGGTTCTCCGAACTTGGTACTTTGAGACACAGACCAATACCACCTCCACCTGCTTCCACCTCTTCCCAGACCTTCAACTCCCCTGGTTCTCAGGCCTTCAGATTTGAACTGAATTACCCCACCAATTTCCCGGTTCCCTGGTGTACAAACAGCATATTGTGGGAATTCACAGCCTCTTTAGTTCTAATTCCCATAATAAGCCTCTTCTATAGCATATGTATTATATTTCTCTGGAGAACCCTGATTAATACAAACCCCATATTTATGCAAAACACAGATTGGGGTTGCACATTCTAGCTCCTAATTTTTCCCACCCAAGATACCTGAAAATACCAATTTCTTCCTATTGCTCCCAGTCTAGCAAACAGAGGGAATTTTTCCCTATTCCCACTTTCCTGAACATAGCAACCCTTACTAGCTCAGTTTCAGTACCCCATTTTGCATGGATCCAATTCCTTATCACCTTCACACATAGCCTCAAGGGTCTGAGACCCCCATGAACCACCCAGCTTCAGTGGTGGCTCACTACTCTGTCTAATTTCAGTCTTTGTTTCTGGCACCAAAGCTTTCCATTTATTGGATTCACATTCAAATATACATTTAAATAATTTTATATTTTTCTAGAATTTCTCTCTTTTTGTGTCCAGAAAGTGATTGGGTGGTATTTTATCTGCTAAGCCTGCCATCTTGACAAAGTCTCACAGCAATATTTCTTAATATAATTCTAATATCACTTCATTATGTTCATACACAAAAAGCGAGTTGGAACATTAAGGTAATTGCTTGGACATTTTGACAAAGAAATGTTTGCCTTAATTTTGTCTTTAATTGGTGATCATATGACTTCAATCTATAAATATTTCGTGGTTTAATAAAAATTTTGTTGTTTTCATAGTGACTGATGATATATTATTTTTAATACATTAGTAATCCACTAGGCAGATTCAAGATCAAATCAATAAAGTGCCACTGATGTAATCAATAAACAACTAGGACCTCTTTGTAACTCAGAGCTTAAGAAAATCTGAAAGATAAGCTGAGATGTATAAAGTATTCATATAATAAATGCATTTTTATTTGTTTTAGATAATTCAAACTTGTAAATAGATTCATCCAATTTTAAATAGAAATGATTTAAAACAATGTTTATCTCCTGTTTGTTTTATTATTTTAAAAAAAAAATCTGAAATTAATAATGAATGGCCAAAGGACAGATAAGCTAATAATATTGTATAATAGATCACTCGATTTAGAACATCTAACTGGAAAAGCTGGAAATGAGAAGTTTAAAGTTCAAGGAGGTCTGAAATCTAACAAGCTTAATCAAAGGAAAAGATGTGAAATGTTCACAAAAAGGAGTCTGCAAAGCCACACACAGAAAGATTCTGCTAGTGTTGGAAAAGAATGGCAACTTTTTCCTATTAAGAAAAAATAAAAATAGGTCACATTGTTGACCTTGGCCATCCTCTGGCATAGTCATGTCACAGTCTTAACACAGAGCATAACATAAATGGCCAAAGACTCTCAACATGTGAGAACAATTTCTGAAAAGGGGGTAGGAAATCAATTCATACTAATTTTAACTCCCTCTTGTTTCTGCAAAGGCTTATCTTGATTTCTTCGTGAACTTTAACACTCTTAGTCTCCTTGACACAGTTCGGTCTTTATACAGTTCCCCTTAGACTACAAAAGAGATCACTGGACCATAGACAGTGCAACAGATAAACATGACCTGTCTTGTACTGAAAATGAGTATGTCATACTGAGCTGAAAGAAAAGAATTATTCAGGGTAAATATTGTCCAGATGATAGGACCAGATCACAGGCAGAAATACATTAAAGTTTGCCTTTCAAAATGGCACAGCAACTTTTTATACTTATCATCAAAAAGATCATCAGAAAACAGCCCTAAGCCTAATATTAAAGTAAATCTCACTCCAGTGTCACTTGTCTAGTGTTACAGTAGAGCTCACACATATGGAAGCAATCATTCAATCAATTAAAAAGAAGAACTCATTAAATAAAAACTTTTGTCCATTTTTTGCTGAGCACTATTGTGAAAATGAGAGAAGTATATCTTACATTTCAATAATACTTCGTTGTTTAGAAAATACTTTGATAGCTGTTCACATGGGAAAAGACTCAGTATGTAATCTGTTCCTCTTATTTTCCCATTATGATAGTCACACACAGACATACACACACACACACATGCACACACACAATTAAACAAAAGTAGAGAACACAAACCATATGTTAAGTTTATGAAGAGTTGGGAATAGGAATTTTATGAATTCCCATGTCCATAGGGATAGATGGGAAAAAAAGACATACTTGAATATTCCAAAATTCACTTCCTGAAAGAGAAGGTCAAGAATTGCTTTAAACAAACAAAAAAAAAAACTTTAATCTACATCCTATCCTTTGCCTCTAATGTGAACAGATTCTATATTTATCAGTGAACCCATGAGCACTCTTCAGCTGTAAGAGGCAAACCCTCTGAGTGTACCAAATTTTACTAGTAATTCTCCACACCATCAGTACCTTTACTTACACATCCATTTAGGAAATTAAGTTTTAAATATTCACTATGATTTTATATCGTAATGTGGTAGCAGTTACATTATTTGTGTGCATTTGCCAAACTCATGGAACTACACTAAAAAAAAAAGGTAAATATTACTCCATGTAAATTATATTTTAGAAAAAAAAAAAAAGCCAAAAAGTGGTGACAGGTGGAGGCACTGTCGTGAAGAATCTGGATATAGTTACCCAGGGAAAAGCATTACAAATAGTTGTTTGGACAGATGAATGCTGGTGAGCTAACAAAGTCTAAGGGAAGTAGAGTTTACTCACCCTGTAGCATTTACCGAACTAGGGTCCAAAGAATGTTCATAGACATATAACATTCATGTGTTAGTTCACAGACATTAACATTACTGTTAGTGAACCATTCCCTAGTCTCCTAGTCTAGGTTAGACATCTTAAAAATATCTGATTTTGGCCGGGTGTGGTAGCTCACGCCTGTAATCCCCAGCACTTTGGGAGGCCAAGGCAGGCGGATCACGAGGTCTAGATCGAGACTATCCTGGCCAACATGGTGAAACCCCGTCTCTACTAAAAATACAAAAAAAAAAAAAATTATCTGGGCGTGGTGGCGCACTCCTGTAGTCCCATCTACTCAGGAGGCTGAGACAGGAGAGTTGCTTGAACTCGGGAGGCGGAGGTTGCAGTGAGCCGAGATCGCGCCACTGCACTCCAGCCTGGCGACAGCATGAGACTCCAACTCAAAAAAAAAAAAAAAATTTGATTTGTAAAGACAAGGCCCAATGTCTTTATTATTTTATCTTCAAGCATCTGGAAGAGTGGTACATTAAAACATGTATATCAAAAGCACAGATATATGAATAAACAGGAGATTAATAATAGTTGTATAATCCTAAATTTCTGTCAAAAAACGAAGGTATCAGTCTAGTTTAGGGTGGCAATAATTAGTAGTTAAGTAAAAGTTTATGAAGAGAAGATATTAGGTACCCTGTAACAGCATGTTTTCAATCAGAAGCTAATGGATTCAGTGTTGCCTCAGTAAGTACTTGCTTTGAGGAGAAATCGTTCTAGAAATCCTCTATGTTCCATACCATCTCTAATTTTGAAAGCCTGATTAATAGATAGTTTTATGGAGAAATGAGCATTAAAGAATGGGTTGAATTTGAACAGTAAGAAAGAAGGGCATTCCAGAGTAGGGAGCATGTACCAAGGTATGACTATCTCAGTTGTTTTACAGTGAAAGAGAAATAAATCAGTAAAGTTAAACATGAGAAATAATGAAAAACTCACAGACTGCTAACAGAATTCAGTGTTGTTTCTTTATGATCACTACATATTGACAACCTAGAGTGGAATAATAGTGTAGTAGTTAAATTCATGCTCTCTACAGCCAAAGTGCCTGCATTCTGATTTCATTTCTGACACCAATTCTCTTGGGTAAAGTTTTTCAACTCTTAGTACCTCGGTTTCCATGCCTAAAAAATAGGCACAATAAAAATACTGATCCTATGAAGTGGTTCTACTGGTTAAATAATTTAATGCATGTAAATTACTTAGAAGAGTAACTGGTATATTTTAGTGTTCAGTAAATATTATCACTTAATTTAAGGCCACAAGACATTTCCTGGGAAGGTTAGATACATCTTTCAACATTTAGCAAAATTAAACTCAGTCTTTCCTAAGCCAGAATTATAACAACTTACTTCCACTTTAAGACAGGTTCCAGTACTGTAACACAATCTTATTTAGCTTAGTATGGTACTTAACATCATAAAAGTAAAAGGAAGACTCTAACTCCTCTGAGTATACTCCATGCATTCCCGTTGATGGCATTTAAGAATCCCAAGTACAGTTACATTAGAATTAAATTGTGCTAAGCAATGGGTGTGCTAAGCAATGGGTAGCTCCTGAAAGCAATATATCTCTAGAAAAAGCCATGTCCCTGCTCTGCTTTAAAAAAAAAAAAAAAGTAGCAAAAACTGTTTTAAAATGCTAAAAACTTCATTTAAATCGCATTGCACATGAGCCATTGGCTTTGTTTGTTGCCTTGAACTTGATTCATTCAAAGAAGTAACTGAAATATTAATTTGATCTGTGATTTGGAAAATGTTTCTCAATAAAAATATTCAAAAGCCTGACTGCTTCTCAGCTCTCAGATGAATTAAGATTTAACTCTGACATGAATTGAACCTCTCTCTGGGGATGCTTCTCTTTAGGGGGCTGAGATCACAGAGTTCATCCTTATGGCACTAGCAGCTCTTTGATTTTTGTCAGGAGGCCTGCCACCAGAGCGCAATGCATAGCAACATCAGGGTATGTCTCCCATGTTCCCTAATGAAAAGCTAGCCTGGAGACAGGGGCAGGTTGGAGGGTAAATTTCAAAGAGGGGAAAGGTCAGTTCTTGGTCAAAGTATGAAGAGCTTATGAAAGAAAGAAAACTTCGAAAATAAAGCATTAACATAAATTACTGAAAACAGCCTTTCAAGTCTTATAGAAAAAGATGAAGCAATGCTACCATGATAAAGGCTCCCCTTTTTAAAGGATGTCTCCATCTTTGTCCTCTTCTTATTACTTCAGAAAATTATCAGAAATGTCGATGGATGCTTCTATTTGAGTTTCTTAAAGAAAACTTTATGGTCATTGAAATTTAAAAGATCCCACCTCTTTAAATCAGAAAGGTGTAAGGTCATGGTTAGCTTTCTGGGAAGAAAATAAAATCTGTAACTTTGCCAGGAGAACAGCCTTTACTAATGGAGAGGGAAATGGTAAAATTGACATAACATTATAACATAAACTGTATAAGTTTAAAGAGATAGGGACATCCATCAGTGTCAATAATCTGGTAAATTTAATGATCTATAAGTAAACTAGGTAATTATTTTTCCAAAATGAAGGTTTTTGGGGACCTAAAACATCTACTGTCTACACAGTTCAAAGGAATAAAATAACTGGCCAATCTCCATTTCCACTACTGATCCACTGGAATGAATAACAGAAGAACAAAAATACTCTGAAAGATCGAGAAACAAAAACTCAGCTAGGCATAAAGAATATGGCAAATACTTCAGGTCTTTGCAGGCAAGAAGTCAATACCAGCGGTTCCCAAATCACTGAGTTTTGGTCTCAGGGCCCCCTTGGACTCATAAAAATTATTAAAGATCCCAAAGACCATTTGTTTATATGGATTATATCTTTCAATATTTGCTATTTTATAAATTAAACCTGAAAAAAACATTTTTAGTTCACTTTGCAAAAAACAATAAACTCATTATATGTTAACATAAACAACATTGATTTTTATCAAAAATTCCTATATTTTCCCAAACAAAAAAAATTAATGAGAATGACATTATCTTACACTTTTGAAAATCGCTTTTAATGTCTAGTTCAGTAAAGACAGCTGAATTTTGTTTCTGTATTCAATTTGTTGTGATATCTTCCTTGTGATTAAAAATATCAAGAAAATATGTTCTTATACAGAAATTTAACAGGAAAGGGAAAAAGTATTTTAATAGTCTTTTCAGACAAATTTAGGTGTTCTTCTTTGGTACTACAATGATACATGACAAGTGGCAGTTTCTGTAAGGTTAGTTGCAATGTGGACTCTGAGATCATATCAGTGAATTTTCCATACACTGTTATATTGAAATCAATGGGTCAATGTTAAATTTTGAATGGCTCTTTCACCCATCTATGATTTATATCATCATGCACTAGTCGTTTGGAAAATAATGGCTCACTGAGTTATGTAGATCCTCCATTACAAAATACATTTTAAAAATCACATTGATTAATATCACCACCAATCTCAATAGAAAATAACTATTGAGAAGCTGTCAAGCTCACAGTAGTGGATACAAATTTTCCAAAAACTTATTTTTTCTCGAAAGCTCAAATTTTATTATTGGCAACAAATACTGTGAGTTGTTTTCCTTGAAGCAATAGTTTCATTTCATTCATTATCAAGAAAAAATATTGCCAAATATCCAATTCTACATCATCACAGTTTGTCAGTCATTCTTTCAAATAAAAATGATATGCCGTGAAAAAAGATGTCTAGTTCAGCTCATTTCTCAAATAACTGTATAAGTGCTTTTTCTCAAGGCTTACTCTGTTTGAGTGTGCAGCAAAAGTGCTTTATGAGTACTTCCTGTCTTGTCACACAGAATATTGAAAAACTAGTACTCAAGCATCCAGATTTAATCAAAATAATAAGTGTTACTTTTTCATCAAGAACATTCTATGTGAAACTGCTTTTCTTTCCTTTTTACTGTGAGTCCAGTTTGGTACTACTGCCTGGATTTATGCTAAGGTGCCAGCACTTTTACCCACCATTGCTTTTGCACCATCAGTGCAAATGTCAACACAAAGAAATAAGCAAAGTGCACTCAGTCTTCTGTATCTATTGGTTCTGCATCACAAGATTTCAACCAATCATGGATTGAAAATATTTGGAAAAAACAATACAAGAATAACAAATAATACAAATAAAAACAATACAGTGCAACAACTATTTATAAAACATTTACACTGCATTAGGTATTATAAGTAACCTAGAGCATAAGGGTGATGTGCATAAGTTATATGCAAATACTATGCCATTTTATACAAAGGACTTAAACATCCAACAGATTTTCATATCCTTGGGGGATAAGGAGACAGAGTTGGGGATGGGGGTGTCCTGGAACCAATCTCTTGCAGAAACCGAGGGATGACTATAATGCCTTAGTGTTACTATAAAAATATTTTTCAGTTCACAAACTCCCTGAAATGGTTCTGTAGACATCCAGAGATCCACAGACCATATTCTGAAAACTGACAAAATAAAGAAGAGTTGGTTAACGCCCAAGGAATAAGCAAGAACTGTGAGAGTCTGAGTAAGAAGCAGGGCCAATCTCTGACCAGAGCCAAAGGCTCCTCTAATGATTGCACTTGTAAATTAGAAGGGAAATCTCTGTACTATAGGTATTGGTCATATCCTGAAGGAAGTCAAACATGCGCAGTCAACCTTTTTTAAACTCATGTCTTGAGGAGAATATAGAGAATTGGTTACAACTGATTGGATACAACTGTATTCACAAGGTTAAGAATAATTTCAGTCAAAATTAGAACAGGAAGTCTCTAGACTTTAGAAGTAATGTCATCCAAAAAAGAGAAAGATTGTTATTATTATACTATTTTTTATTATATTTTTTCCAATATTTTTGAAAGATTCTAAGATGTATAAGTCCCTTGTATAAAATGGCATGGTATTTGCATATAACCTATGTAGATCCCCCATATGTTTTAAATTATCTCTAGATTATTTATAATACCTAATGAAATGTAAATGCTATATAAATAGTTGTTGCACCGTATTGTTTTCATTTTTTTCCTGTTGTACTTTTTTTATTATATTTTTTCCAAAAATTTTGGAAAGATTCATTCAATAGGTAGAATGAGTAACAAGCTAGGGATATGATCAAATGGCTAATGTGTTGCTTACCTTAACAAGGAAAGAAAGATGAATCCAGATATAAAAGAAAAACAAAAACCAGACAAGAAATTCTGATACAAATAAGAAGCAAATTCAGTAAGGCATGATTTTGAGTCATTGATGGAAAGAAAAAATAGATAATCGATTTTGTCTGATGCCAGGAAATTTCTCCTTTGAGTTGCTCAGGGATTTTGACTCTGGATTTGTAGAGAAGGAAATATTTACATAGTTATAATGATAACTAGATCTAGATATAATTAACCAATAGACAAGATTTCAATATGGCTTCAGAAAAACATGTAAATATTACCAATATTGGAGATGCCAAGCAGAAAAGATGGGAAGAAATGGTAGAAGGCCTAAGAATATCCTCAGTGATGGGGAGTTGAGAGATGCAATAAGATCAATAAGAAACACAGGGAAACTACTATGCATTGAAGTGACGGATTATTTAAAGTTACAAAGTTAAAGTTAAAAGACATTTTTAAAATCATGCAACTGTCATAAATTGGGAAACATAAGAGGGACAGGTATTGTGAATGAGCTAAATTTTTTTAGATATGCTGAGTCAATAGATAATGCTTAAATGTGTTAAATCAAGAAACTGGGATGTAGGCCAGGCATAGTGGCTCACACCTGTAATCCCGGCAGTTTGGGAAGCTGAAGTGGGCAGATCGCTTGAGCTCAGGAGTTTGAGACCAGCCTGGGCAACATGGTGAAACACCGTCTCTACAAAAATTAGCCAGGCAATGGTGGGGTGCGCCTGTGGTCCCAGCTACTCAGGAGGCTGAAGTGGGTGGGAGTCAGGCTTGAGTTCAGAAGGCAGAGGTTGCAGTGAACCAAGACCGCACTACTGCACTCCAGACTGGATGACAGAGGAAGACACTCAAAAAGAAAAAAAAAGAAAAAAAAGGAGGAAAAAAGAAAGAAATTAGGATATAAATTGTATTAGTCAAACAGCTTTAATATTTGATAACTATTATGACATAGACACATAATGATCAGAACAGAAGTCTATATTCAGAATGGATGCTGACTGGGACATACTGGCTACATATCACCTCTGTTTTTAAAAAAGAATTAGGGAAGTAATAACTGAAGGAAATAAAGACAGGAACAAGCCAAAAGGTGGGCAGGGTTGAGCGGAACTGTTGCTTTTTATTAAAAGCCTTTCTGCCCTGTTTTAATTGTTACTATATGCAAGTATTACTATGATAAGTAATCGTAAATTATGAGTATCATGTTTCCACCCTATCCATAATTAGCACTGTTTAAAAACTATGCTACTATTCTCTTTAAAGTATATAAGCAATTGATGTCTAATACAATCAATCAATAAAATGTGAAGGTAAATGTTTCCTTGATTTAGTAGCAGTTTTTTAAAATCTCTATTGTATTTTCACATATATTCTCAAAAATATATGAAGGAATTACTTCGAGTGTTAATCTGGGAGATAATTTATAATTTTAATTTCTTTCGCATGATGACAGGGAAACAATGGAAAACAGCCTAAAACATATAGGTTATCTCTAGGGCACATTTCTTTAAAGGTTATTAACATTTTTGAACAATAGGAGATTCTCCTACCAAAATTAAAGATTATATTGAGAATTTTATTTTACTTTAATGAACGGGCCCTGATGAACCATAAGTTATATCTATATGGCACAGTTAACTATCCTTTCTGTTCTTCAGATCACCATGAGAATAAGAGACCTAAAATAATTACATGTTGTATTTTGAGGACATTGCTTCACTTGAATTTATGATTAGTACAATTAGTCACAGATACTGTTGGCTGCAACAAGTAAGTCTATGAAAAAGCATCTTCCAAATAACACAGATGCCTATGCTAAGGATTGTCTGATATTGGACTAATTCATTCTGAAGGTATCTGAAGTCAGTATGGATAGTTATCTGTACTGTAAGATCAAAATATAGACTTTACTTTCAATTTTCAGACATTCCAAAACCTAGAATTTTGTAGAATTGTGTGTATATTAATAAATATGAAAAAATTTATATCTATTGGACAGTTGTTACATTATAAGGTATAAGGGGGTGGGGGGGTCTCAGAACACTTGGGTTCATTTGGAGGAGGACTTGACACAGAACAGTTTTAAAGGCACAGCCCATTTAGCCAAACACCTCCATCTTAAATCAACTTCATCACTCTGTATAAGAATATCTTTGTGCAGTATTTTGGATCTTCAGGGTCAAATAGTATTTCAGGCCATATAATGCACTTCTTTTGTGTGTTTTAAACAATCAAATAGTAGTTCCTTCTTTGTTTATGTTTACTACAAGTTTTGGTAGATCCTATAGGCTATAAATATAATATTTATACGTAGTTTGATAATACATATCAAAAACTGTAAAATTTCTACATGTATGCACATAATGTTAACTTCATTAGAAATGGGAAAAAGCCTTACTAAAGTGAGCAACATTGAATTATTCAAATCAAATAGCTTTGTGTTTGTAGACTTAAGTCTACAACAGCCTGATAAAAGCAAAGATAATAATTCACAGCTTTATCTTTAATCAGATGGGTGAACTTTTGAGCCTATAAAATTTATATAAATATAAAAAATTTTGAAAGAATGTTACTGAAGCCTGTATGTTATTTTAAATACTGATTAAGTCTTGGGTTATATATCAAAACCATCAGTTGTAGCAAGCATATGTAGAAAGATAACAAAATTAGTTTTTAGAGTTAGTGTACATTTATTAGTTAAAGCAACAAAGTTACATAAATCATACATACTAAAACATTTCATCTGGAAGTATAACGTAGTTAAAGTAGAGTCCTTAAGCACTTATGACACATTAAATACTTGTGTATTAAAAACTATTATAGCCAGTTAGTGGCTCATGCCTATAATCCCAGCATTTTGGGAGGTCGAGGTAGAAGGATCATCTTGAGGCCAGGAGTTTGAGACCAGCCTGAGCCATATAACAAGACTCCATCTCTACAAAAATTTAATACACACACACATGTACACACGCACACACGCACACACGTATGCACACACAATAAACCTCATTTCTACCTAAGAATGCAAATTTAATGCACTAGCTTTTCCCCCATGCATTCCATTATTTCTTCATCATTCATCCTATAAATATTTATTGAGCTCCCTGCTCTTACACTATTGTAGAGAAGGCAGAGACATAAAACATATGGCATAATACTGTGTGATAAGTACTCTTGGTTATTTACCAAGTTAGGCCACTTACAGAAACTAATAAGGTTAATTACAAAAGTCCCTCAATAATTTTACCTCTAAGATAACTGGGTTTTTTAAAAAGTTGCCTGCATTAACTTCATTATACTATAAAAGAAATGGCAAGTGAAAAACTCCAGAATTATTATATTTACATTAAGGAAAATCAGGCAAGATGCCTATCTTCTCAACTTCATATTCATTTAATGGACACCCATACTTCATTTTTTCTTCAGTTATAGAAATTCTTGAAAGGCATTATAACTAGATCATTTTAATAAGAGAAAAGACCATCATATAGAAAATGACTAAATTATTCTCAGCTTAGGATTTCACTATTTATTTATTCATTTATTTATTTATTTTTGCCTCAGGCTTTGGGGACATTAAGGCCATGTTATAAATCCTGGTCACTGCTTTTTCTAAAGAGCAAAAATGAGAATTTATTAGCAGCTCAGTGGTTGCCCCAATAATGACAAAACAGTTGCTCATTACTGCTCATTAGTTTCATATTAGATTCATTTGCAATAGCAATATATCTTCTATTCATACTCGATTGCAAAACAACAGATATGATTTGACACCTGCTGTACAACAGAATTCATTAGATAGTAATAATACAAATAGAAATTCAGAAGCTGGACTTTTATTTGCTTCTGTGATGACTCTGTACAAGAAAATGCCTTTGAAATCATCTAGGCTAGAATAACATAAATATGCACAGCAGCTGATCAGGTTTTCAAATACTGAATTCTCTGTTTTTCTATCTACAACAATGTTCTATATACATAATGTAATATTTTAATGAGTGGCATAATTTTCAAAATAATAAACCACTTCTTACTATACAGATGAAATGAAATATTAAATTAGAGAAGCAGATGGAATAAAAAAAGAAGCCCAAGACAGTTTTTGAACTGTAGGATAAACCGAACTATTTTTTCATACATTTCATACTTTTTTCATACATTTATGCCTTCATCCATGAAGAATAATCAGGTTTCAAAGTGTACCTAATCATTCCTCCTGATATTCAATTATGTTTGCTTACTTGAACAAATACTTGTGGCTATTTCCACATGTCATTGCATACAATGAAAGAAGAATGTTTAACTATTATTATTTTGTTTGGATTCATGCACCCTAAATCACCAAAATGCAGCCACAAATTCAAAATGAAATGACTGTTTCCGCTTTTCTGAGAGTTTTAGAAGGAAAATCTAATGTACTTTGTTTCATGTAAGAATTAATCTTCTGCATTTCTATGGAAAATAAAATATTAACTAGTCCTTTAAAATATATGAGTTGGCCCATTGTGGTGGCTCACACCTGTAATCCCAGCACTTTGGGAGGACAAGGCGGGCTGATCACTTGAGGTGAGGAGTTTGTGACCAGCCTGCCCAACTTAATGAAACCCCGTCTCTATTAAAAATACAAAAATTAGCCAGGCGTGGTGTCGCGCACCTATAAGCCCAGCTACTTGGGAGGCTGAGGCAGGAGAATCGCTTGAACCTGGGAGGCAGAGGTTGCAGTGAGCCGAGATCGCGCCACTGCACTCTAGCCTGGGCGACAGAACAAGACTCTGTCTCAATAATAATAAAAATAGTAGTAGTAATAATAATAATATGAGTCATTGGAGACTTTATTTTCTTCCATTCCACAACCTCTTTTTAGTTATCTACAATATTCCAGGGACTTTAAGATCATGATATTCATACCTTTGTGTGACTAGAATTTAACACCACTATCAATTCTGTCAGATTACAAATTACAAAGAATCTAAATAATGGTTGAATTCCTACCGTATTTCACAAACCTAGAACATGGTAGCAACTCAATAAATATTTATTAAATGAATTAATGAATGAGTGCTGTGAAAAATATAATAGAGAATAGTATCTGCTCTTTGTTGTATATAATTCTGGTGAGGAAGTAAATCTCAAGAGATATTTAAAATAAAAGTAAAGGCTGGGCGTGGTGGTTCACGCCTGTAATCTCAGCACTTTGGGAGGCTGTGGCGGATCACCCGAGGTCAGGAGTTCAAGACCAGCCTGGCTAACATTATGAAACCCCATTTCCACTAAAAATATAAAAAATTAGCCAGGTGTGGTGGCATGCGCCTATAATCCCAGCTACTCGGGAGGCTGAGGCAGAATTGCTTGAACCCAGAAGGCAGAGGATGCAGTGAGCCAAGACCATGCCATTGCACTCCAGCTTGGGCAACAAGAGCGAAATTCCATCTCCAAAAAAAAAAGTAAAATCAGTATGTGTGAAGATAGGTAGTGGAGACCACACTTATTTTGAGAATGAAGAAAAATGGAGAGATCACCATAAGCTGAAACTGCAGAGGATTATTTTTTTTAATCATATGGTTATATATCTTTATCCAAGCTCTAAAGGCTGAGCTGAATTTGCATAGGTGGAAGCTCAGAAACAAATATTTTAGGCAAGGGAAAAGAATTGGTCCAAATTTAAAGGTAGAAATGAGCATAGGAAATGTTGATGCTATCTTCAACAGATGTTTTACAATATAAAGTTTGTAAATGTATTTTCACAGAAACAATGCCTCTTTTCAGACATTAGAATAATGCTGTTACAACTGTTAAAGCATGCTTCATTTTGTGTTTGGAAATTAATCTGCTAACATCACAAAATACATCATTTGCATGCAGACTTGTAGAAAGAAAATCAACACAGGGTCATGATGCCCATCAAGTAAATTCATGCCACTTATATACAATAGTGTTGGAAGTTAAATTGTCGAAAATTAGTTAATGATTCTAGTGTTAGTATGTACACTACAATTTAGGTAAATAAACTCAAATTCAAACAGGTATATTCTCAAAAAGTAAAATTTCCATCCTTATAATTGACCATAACAAACATATACATAAACTAAGCTTTACAATAATCAAAGCCTTAAGTAAATGTTACATTCTGTAACAGATAATTATTTTGGACTAGAAAGCAGATCACAGGAGGGCTTCTTGCCCTTCTTGCTTAAAAAAGAAAATCCAACCAGAAATTCAAATTTAAAATGACAAAATATAGGTTCCATATAATGTATCTTGACTGCTTACTATTATTTATTCCTTGGGTCTTTATAACAACTGACATAAAATCACATTGCAACATTTTTTTTGTTTTTAAAACACCTGGCTTTAGCACCACCGGGAAAATTATTTTATGTTTTTTAAAATTCATGAATATGTATCAATATTATCTCTATTATTTACATTATCAGTTAATGTCTAATATAGAGTTTCCAGGGTTAGCATATAAAAATATAAGATGCACAGTTAAATTTGAATTTCAGAAAACTGCAAATTATTTTTAGCATAATTATATTCCATGCAATATTTTGAGCATAGTTTGACTATAAAATTAGTTTATCTGAAATTTAACTGGATGTCCTCTACCTTGTCTGGCAATTTTAGCATAAAACAGTGCATTGCATTCTCAAAAGCAATTGTTTCTACAACCTTCTTTTCTTCTCATCATATACCATGGTGTCTTGTGGCCTGTGATTTCAGTTATAATTCTAATCCAGGCTGAATCAAGGCAGTTGGTATTTATACATTTTTCTCACACAAAATTATGTTTTCTAATAATTTAGAAAATTTTAACTTTCTAATAATTGTTTACTATAACTTGTTTACTATAACTGTTAAATCTTGTCACTGAGGCCTTCTTATAGATTGAATTCTTAGTGTAATTTATACTTGCACTATTTAGAACAGATAGATAGCATTCCTAATTCCAGACTGCCATTTTGCAAATATTAGGAAATGCTTTCCCTCTGTACTTTAATTCAAAGATTAATAGCTTTTGACTCTTTCTCAGAATCCTGTGTTTAATAGTAAGAATCAACTCTCTTCTTTTCTTCTTGCTCATTCTCAATCTCTTGCTCTTTTTTCTCTTTGTCTCTTTTTCTTTCACGCATACATACATGCATACAGCACACACACACAAACACACACATCCTGACCTACCACAACCTATGGGACTATAATATGCTTTTATAGTTCCTACCAAGGTAGTTCTTGAAGCCATAGAGGTGCTAAGCCACTGTGTATTATCTGAAGATGTGATATGATTTGTATGACTTTTCTAAAATGTATTACTGAGTGGTTCAGTGACTAAGTCTATTTCCTTCTTTCAGGACTTGTAAATGAGCCTCTTACCAAAAGCTTTTTATTAGAATGGCAATTGACTGTTTTCTAATCTGTTATTGCAATGATTTTAGCCTGTGAAACAAATCTAGGCATTATTCTGAAATAATGAGTGATGTTTGAAATAAAGAAGTTTAAACCTGAGCTTCAAGAAAAATAAAATAAATACATCCTTGGACAGCCATTTGTCATTTGTTTTGGATTTTGTTCATAAAATGGAATAATCTATTCCTTTAATATTCCTCAATAATGGTTAACTTTTTAAATTATGTCCGCTGCCAAAGAAAAGTATACTCAACACAAGGAATACAGATTTCCCTTTCATATATGTGGTAATTTTTCTCTACCTAACATTTTATCTGAGTCCTTTCAATAAAACAGGCAAATAGGATAAATGTATTGTTTAGTGAAATATCAAAAAATCCTGAAGTTGATCAGGCATTATTGAGACATATACTAGTTCTTCCAGTATAGTGGAAAATCATTTGAAACTGTATTAAATAATCACCTATCAAATTCTCAGCAGTTACAGTGAATGTAGAGACTTACAGTCCAGTTAGCTGGTCATTATTCTACTTCCAGGGACCAGTTAGTGGCCCATTTACTCTAATTTCACACTTGAAAGGCAAAGAAATGTATAAACATTAGGTTAACATTCATGCAATGAAGAAAAAAGGCTTGCAATTTTAATTATCATCTAGAAAATATTAAGTTTTGTCCAATATATTGTATTCTGCATGATATGACTATATAATTAGCCAGGTCAGCCTGTAGGGATTTATATGCAAAAACTATTTTGTCAGGAAACCATGTTTACACAGGGATTAAACAACATCTAAGAAGATAAAGATATTAACATTTAAAATATTATCTAAATAGATTGCTTTCTTCTAAAAATGTAGAATCTTCTGTGGTTACAAAAGTAATGCAAGCTCATAATGGAAAATTTCAAAATTATAGAAAGTGTGTAGATTAAAATGAAAATTTCTTACTCTAGCACTTTTTCAGATATCTCTTGCTTTTTGATATAGTTGTTTCTGGTCTTCTAAATATTGATATTTTTATAAAATTTGGACTATATGTTGCTTTTAATAATAAGATAATTAAAATTTAAAAGACAATGGGTAAAGTAAAAAATAAATGAGGCCTAACTGAAGAAATGTTGATGCAAAACAAATCTGTTGAAATGACATAAAAATGCAAGAAGAAGAAAAATATAAAACATATGTAAGATATATAAAAAGACATGGAAGAATTATTGAGAGGGTCAGTAAAAACATTCAGTGAGATAGGAGGTAAACATTTTCTCACTTTGGTAGGGTGTCTACTGTTAAAGCAAGGGCATTGATTGGGAAAGAATAGGATCATGTAAGTTGGAAGACCCAGATGAAGCTACGGACATTAAACTCCTAAATTCTGATGAGTCTTCTTTGACAGTAGAAGAGACCTCCCCAGCCCTACTGGAGGGGATCTCTCCAACCTCAAGGGTAGTAGCCTCTCTAACCTCCTCTAAGGGGATTGCTGCTGCTTTGACTAAAGAAACTGAAATAGCCTCCCCTGAGGCAGATGGTAAGCAAGGCAATGCTGATTCTCCTAAGAACCCACCCCACCACCTCTCTTTGCTTCCAGACCTGTAGCTAGACTCATGTCCCAGCATCCCCCTAGAGGTAAGGTAAAAAGTATAACCCCTGAGGGTATGTGCTACCCTCCAGAAGAACTACTTGAGTTTTCTACTTTATACAGAGAGAAATCTGGGGGACATGTGTGGAAACTGGTATAAAGGGTGTGAGATAATAGTGAAAGGCAAATAATGTTGGATCAGGCGTATTGGCATAGAGTCACTGAGCAGAGATTCTGCATTTAATGTTAAAGCTTTGGCAGTTAGGAGGGATTTTAAAAGTTTGTTTGGTGGAAAGTGAAGAATGGACCAAAAGGTGGCCCACAGTGAGTAAATTAAAAATGCCAGACATGCCTTGGTTTGACTTAGTGGAAAGAATTCAAAGTCTTAGGGAGATTGGAATGTTAGAGTGGATTTACCATTTAAGATCCATTCACTTATATTGGAATGGTCTAGAAGACATACCACTGACCAATACTGTGAGGAAATAAATTTGTAAGTGAAGCCTCAGCATTCTTGAAAATCTTTGTGATCACTCTTCTCTGTGGAGCAGACCTCACAGTGGGAATTGAAGTCACTACATTAGAAAACCTAAATGCAATGGGAGTAATTGGATCCTGGATGCCAAGGGCCAAGAGGCAGGATTCAATCTCCAAGGCAAGGTGGGTATGGTTACTGTGAAGGACAGTAGAGTCAAAGCAACAATCAGAAGAGCTGGCCTTGAACTGACCTATGGCATTGGCTATTTAATTATTGGTGTTCCTAAAAGTGAAACAGAAAGGAAGCCTACTAAATTCTTACTTGACCTTTACGGACAGAAAAGTTCTAGGTCAAGTGAACAGAAGTCTAATTTGAGTCATAGAAATGGAGAGTCATGACCTCCCAATTCCTAGACAAGCCAGTTTACATACAGATCCAGAATCCTTCTAATGAGGGCAAGGCTGGGTCCCCTTGAGGAAGGACCCCAGTACATTGTCGAAAATGAATAATATTAATCTTTCTCTCAGCCTTCCCCAAAGACCTTTGGACTTTGACTGGAACTGACACCATCAATATTCTTCCTTCTCAGTTATTTAGACTAAGACTGAAACTATACCATCAGTTCTCCTGCATCTTCTGTTTGCTAAATAGAGATCTTGGGACTTCTCAGCCTCCAAAATTAAATGAACCCATTTCTCATAATAAATCTCTCTCTCTCCCTCTCTCTCTCTCTCATATATATGTATGTATATATACACACGCATACATATGTGTGTTTATGTATGTATATGTAATTGATTCTTTTCTCTGGAAAATCATGGCTAACAGAACGAATACAGTTGGCCCTTGAACAACACAGACTCAAGCTGCATAGGTCCACTTAACATGTGGATTTTCTTCCACCTCTTCCACCCCGAGACAGCAAGAATAACCTCTCCTTTTCCTCCTCCTTCCCACCCTACATAACGTAAAGATGACAAGGATAAAGGCATATGACAATCTACTTCCACATAATAAATACTTAATATATTTTCCTCTTATAATTTTCTTAATAACATTTTCTCTGCTTACTTTATGTAAGAATACAATACATATTACATATAACATACAAAATATGTGTTAATCAACTGTTTATGTTATTGTGAAGGCTTCTGGTCAACATAAGCCTATTAGTAGTTAAGTTCTGGGGAAGTCAAAAGTTATACACAGATTTTCTACTGTGCAGGGAATCACTGTCCCTAACCCCCATATTGTTCAATGGTCAACTGTATGCCTATATTAAGAGAAAACTTTAAAATAAAATTTTAAAAAATCACTAGAGATAAAGACAGCTACTGATAATAAAAGTTTTCGTAAATACAACATTTCTAAATGTATGTGCCTCCAAGAACATAACCTCATAACTCATAAAGCAATATGCTAAAATTACAAAGGGAAATAGAAAATCCACAATAATGCTGACTACTTTAACAAACTTGTCTCTGTAAATAACAGAAGAAGAAAAAATAAGAATGTAGTGTTTTGAACATAAAAACCACAAGAAAAAAACCTTTAAATAAACACTGAACATTTTTTAAAGAACTATAAGTTGTAACAAATTTCAATGAACTGAAATCATACAGAGCATGTTTTCTAATCAGAGTGAAACTAAACTAGAAATCAATTACAGTAGAATAACTAAAAACTCCTTTTGAATATTTCTTAAAAAGTCAATTACACTAGGGTCAAATAAGATCTATATAGTACATGAGGCAAAGATGAACTTACAGTAAAAAATTAGGAAATATTGTCAACTGATGAAAATACATAATATCAAATTTAAGTTCATATTATAGAAAAAACAGGAAGATGAAAAGGAAGGAAGGAACGAAGAAAGGAAGCAGGAGAGGAAGAAAATTACAAAGGAAAACAGACAAATCCACAATAATAGCTACTGTTTATTTAACAGTAATTTAACAGTTTACTTAACAATAATGCCTAATGTCTATTTAAAGGTTTTTTTCCTGTGGTTAACAAACGTGAAGGAAGGAAGAAAAAAAGGAAGGGAGAAGGAAGGTAGGAAGGAAGGAAACCAACAATCTAAGCATCCAATTTATGTAGTTAGTAAAGAAAAAGAAAAAGGAATTACATCTCTCCCCAAAAAGTAGAAGGAATAAAATATAAATATAAAAGCAGATAATAAAATATAAAACAAGGATATTATAAAGTGAGGAAATGGTTAATACATAATTCAATAGACTGGTTATATCTGATAAAGGAGGAAAGAGGATGTCTTAGTCAATTTGTGCTATAACAAAACACCAGAGACTGGGTAATTTAAGAAGAACACAGATTTATTTTCTCACTGTTCTAGAGGCTGAGAAGTCCAAGATCAAGGCACTGGAAAGTTTAGTTGTCTGATGAATGTTGCCCTCTGCTTTCCAGATGGCACCTTGTTGCTGCATCCCACAGAGAAGGAGGAATGTGGTATACTCACAGGGAGAAGGTAGAAGGGTGATTCCCTCTGCCAACCCCTTTAATAAGGGCAACTAATTCCATTCACAAGGAAGGAGCTCTCATGGCCTAATGACCTCTTAAAGGCCTCGCCTTCTAATACTAGCCCATTGGCAACTCCTGAATTTTGTAGGGGACACATTGAAACGGTAGCAGGGAATATCATTAGGGAAGTGTGCACTATTTTTACAGTCACTTCTCATTTCTCGTACTGAAAAAACAAATTCTATGATTAGGAAAATATAATCTGTGAATTTATTTAACTGGACATATGATATATCTTGCAGGTATATACATACATTGCTATATGTAGAGTAAAAAAAATAAACTAGTGTCTGAGAAAGCAACCTCTCAAGGTGTACCATGGAGCCTCTTCTACTTTCTTGTCTGTGAACCACTTGTACTGAATATCAGCCATGACCATGTGATATATAAACAAAGGGAAGCCACCAGTGCAATCTGTATAGTAAATATTAATAAAGGTTGATGTCTTTATTTTTAATTTTAAAATAATACAATTGACAGATCTAGTATGTCTTCTAACCACTCAATCAATCATTTTGTTTTCACCCATGATGTTCACACCTTGCATTGTATCCACATATTATTTAATTCCAATGACTTGATTTTCTACAGGGTCAGTTCTAATCACTAATGTTCTTTCTGTCATTCAACATATCAGACCAGTTCATTTTCACTTTATTCATACAGCTCATATTTTATTAAAATTGTGAAGAGTACAATACAGATGCTTAAGAAAAATTTTGTTTCCCATTTAGATATGATTCTTCTATTATCTTTAAGCCTATGCTTTACTTACATGAGAGCATACTTTCATTTATTCTCCATACTGTTTTTTTCTCCTACTTACCCATCCTTTAATGAGAATACATATATGCAGGCCTATAGGTTGTAAATTGACAGGGTGAGTGTATATTCCAGTGCCCAATACTTAATGTCCACTAGGACACCACCAAAATTCTCCTCTCATACCTTAAGCTGAAGCACAATAGGTATGTACAGAACATCCCCAAGTTTGTGGTGTCTAAAGACACTTACTTGGTAAGCCTAGGGCAGGATTTATTTTTACTTATCTCCACTACCTGGCTCCTTTACAATGAGAAAGCAACTTGGTATATTAAATTGGAGAGCTTAGAGTCTCAAATCAGACTGTCTGGATTCAAATCCCATCTTCACAACCTATTAGAGGTGTGACCTTGGGCAAATCACTTAATTTGTCATTGCCTTAGTTAGCACATTTCTAAAATAGAGATGATGATCATCTCTACCTCACAGCAGTATTATAATTTCATGACAAACAAGTATGAGCTCTTATTAATTTATGTTTAGATATACTTTTTACTAAAAATGCTGCATGAAAAAAATTTCTTTAGAGTACCAACTCCCTATTTTTTTTTCTAATTCTGTTATTATTTACTGTCAATTTAATATCAAGGGTTAGTGTCCCCTACTCCCCCTTGGCTAGTTTACGTACTGTGAATTTCAACCACTCAATGGATAAGGGCAACTTAGCCTGTTGGTTAATTTTGCTCACCCCATCAGGGAAAAACCGTGACTCTTTTGGTTGGAATATAGGTCTCCATTGGAAAATCGGGGTATGCAGGGAGTTTCCTATCTCCTACCTGTCAGAGGCACAGGCATGCTTGTGATTGTTTCTTCTTCTGATCTTTCTGCACAGTCAATCCTTTCAGAGTCTGACAACTCTTTGTATCCCTCCCACCCCATAGCACTCCTTATCTTCTAACAAACTGGGCTAATTGTTTGTTGTCTGCTCCCAACTCCATGGCAGCTAGAATAATATCTCTACAAGGACAGGGAATTTTCTATATATGTTTACATAAGGACAGGGAATTTCCTCTATATGTTTACTTAAAACAGGGCCTGGCCCAGCGTAAGATTTCAAATAAATGCTTTTTAATATATTAACAACCTTACTTTTTAGTACAACTGTGACTCTACAAGTGTTCTGTTTTCAAAGGCATTTCAATGGGGAACTCCATCAGGTGAAACTAGCTGGCCTCCATACCTTGGAGGTCAGGTGCATTGTTTTTAGAACCAATCATTTGAACTTTCCCCAATGTATGCCAATTTAAAAATATATATATTTAACAGCCCAGGGCATCTTTTTTTGGTAATGTCAGAGAAGACAATTGAAGTCACTGAATTTGCATTAAGAGCAGCAACTTTCCTTCAAATGATAGCTGCCCTAGGGCAAGGGCAAAACTTCAGCCATATTGGTTAGACAGAGATGAAAAACTGGATTGGTCACAGGCCCTGCTCTACATATATCATCCAGTGAAATTGGTTTTAGTTAGAAATATTAATGGCATTCCTTTTTTGGGTTTCCACCACTTCTTTTCAGTTCTAAAGTTCTGCCTCCATTTATGCTTGCTTCAACTGCCAGTCAGAAAGCTTCTGTCCAAGGCTGTCAGCAGAAGACACTTGAACTGGAATTTCAACGAAGTATTGTAAATAATTATTTAGTATCATTCCTCTAATGAATCACATTAAATCAGGGAAGAAATACACAAGTTGTGTCTGGTGTGCTTTTCCTCTTTATGAATTTTTTTCCTTCCTAATAATAGTGCTTAAAATTTTAAGATGGTAAGAGATATATTCATGGTATTTACATTTTATTTTGTTATATTTTATTTTGTAAATTTTATTTTGACATTTTATTTTGCAAGCACCAAGGTTAATACACAGGGAAAATCAAAAACAGTTCCATAAAATGAAATTATAATGGTTGAAATCTAGAGATTCTCATTGTTATGCCACAGTTTATGCTATTATCTGAACTAAATATCACTCTGTGAAAAACAGTATCTGGGTCTGCCATTTTTCAACAATTTTCTGATTTTCTAATATCAACTGGGTGGCTTATAATTCAATCCTCTTATGACACTAACTCTAGGATAGCATCAGATTCCCCAGATATAAGGGCTAAATCTCACATTAGGGCTCAAGACACACTGCCCCAAAATATGACTGTAGAACACCAGACACTGTTACTCCAAAATGTATTTCTTTGGCATGTTTTGAGCTGGTTATTCTGAGAAAAGGCAAACAAAAGAGTAGCTCTGAAATTTACAGTTTTTCAGGAGCAAAATTTACAGTAATCAGGAAGTCACCCTATATGGTCTAAAAAGGGGAGGCATGAATAATCCACCTTCGTTTAGCATATCATCAAGAAATAACCACAAAAATGGGCAACCAGCAGCCCTCAGGGCTGCTATGTCTATGGAGTAGCCATTCTTTTATTCCTTCACTTTCCTAATAAACTTGCTTTCACTTTATTCTATGGACTCGCCCTGAATTCTTTCTTGCATGAGATCCAAGAACCCTCTCTTGGGGTCTGGATTGGGACCCCTTTCCAGTAACATGAGCACCACCCTTTCAGCACTTCAATATTTTGGAGCAACCAGAAGCTCCTCTAACATTATTGTGCAAGAGGTTTTTTTAAAGGCTTTATTTATCAGGCATGCTTAATTAAATCACTGTCATTGGCAATTGAACTCAATCCTCAGCCCTCTTCCCCTCTCCAGAGTTTGGGGGGATAGGGCTGAAAGTTCAAGCCCTCAAATTACTTCTGTGGCTTATTCTTCCCTTGAAACCATGTAAGGGACTACCTGGACTACACTCGTTAGCATAAACTCAGGTAAAGGGGCTCATTATAAATAACAAAATACACACCAGACACTTAAGAAATTCCAAAGAATTTAGACACTCTGTGCCAGGTATAAAAAGGACAAAGACCAAATCTAATTTTTCATTATAACACAGTGGAAAAATCATATTTACTCCAAGACATTTTACGTATTATATCTTAATAACACTAAATATTTTAGTTACCATTATGCAGCCAGGTTTTTCAATGAAAAATATAAAACGTAAAACTTTCAGTGTATTTTAGAGTGTTGAAAGCTTGACATGTCAATATCTGAAAATTCAAAGTTTTACAAATTGTAACTTGGAAGAAGGAGGCTTGTAAAGAAGAATTACCTTTCAAAAAAGAGCAACGTTTAAATTTTAGATATATTCTACTTTCTATGTTTTTATAAAAAATTTAATTCCAGTTTTAGGTGAATAAAAAAATCAAGCAGCAAAAAACAAAAATCTATTGAAGTTTCTTCTTTAAATGCCAATATATTTTCATGATGAAACATGAAAATAGGTATAGCATAAAAAGATCTTTAAATATCATAACCAAAATTTGATTATTACCAGTACATAACTTGTATGCATTTGCAGAAGGCATTTATGTAACTTCCATTCAAATTTATTTGTGTCTGTTATTTACACATCTACTAATGTCATCAAAATGCATAATGAGGCAGCAATGCAGAATATCCAGCTTTGTATAATATGTTTACCCATTCTGACTGCTAATACGCTAGAAATAAGTCAAAATGCTCTATCAGTGGTAACTTTGTAAAGAACTTAATTTTTTGGTTATCTGAAATGTTTGAATCTGTAATTCCTTTTCTATATTTTTATAAATAAGTAATAATAAACTGCTAAAAAGTTTTTAAAAAACAGATATGATTTTTGCCTTAAAAAAGATACAGTGCCTTGCTCAGTACAAACTGATTAAAATATTCATAATAATTTCATATTGGACTGCAAAATTTTGTTAATTTACTCAAATTTGCTTATGCTATAGGGTAATACTTTCATAATACTTTCAGGAGATAATAGAAATATCACCTAAATAATAATGATATCACAATGTTTCCACTTTCTCACAGCAGGGATTTAACAACAGCTATTTTTAGCAGAGACAATTCTTTGCTAATTGATTCATTTTTATCAGTTTTAAAATTGATACATGTATTAAAAATTGGTGCACCAACTCGGGAACATATTATATTGTAATCTGCTCTAGGTAGTCTGCCGTGCTATATTCCTAAGGAGATAAATTACCAAATCTGCATATTGTGCATTGGTCAAGAGTAATGTAAATTATCAATACTGTATGGTCAAAGATAACTCCAATTAATACAATGTCCTTTCTGCTACATTTAAATATCTGGCTAATTTCTTATTATGAGAGCAGATTCACTGATTACAATCTTTCAAGATATGGGGAAAAGATATTAAATAAAAACAGTTTCGTAAAACCAGTGATCAATTAGCTTCAGTGCGAGGGAAAATTTCATAATTCTTACCAGTTAAAACTAGGTATAGCCTTTACCCTTGCATTCTGCTTCAACAACTCACGTTACCACTTGTGTTGAGTAATCCAAAAGACCCATTTCACTCCTATACTGCTTGCACTCTATGCAGCATTGCATTTCAGTTCACAAATATGCTTTGGGTACTTAGATATGCAAGACACTATGTTTGGTCCTGGGAATTCAAAGATGAATACGGCATGATTCTCGCCTTTGAAAAATTTATAGCCTAGTATGGGAAACTGACATTAAATTGAATGATACCACATTTTAGAACTTTTGTTAGTTTTATAAAAAAGAGACACATTAAAGGTAGTTGAGGTAAAAGAGTATTATTGTATAGGTGTAGATCTGCAGTAGCCACCTAAAGACCCGGAACCAGGAAGGTATCAAGAAGGAACAGAACCCAAGTGGAAACTCTGCTTCTTTTTTTTAGGTTCTGCTAACACCTTGATTTTCCCTCAGTAAAATCCACTTCAGATTTCTGACCCTGAGAATTTTAAGATAATACATTTGTGCAATTTTAAGCTACAATTGGTAATTTGTTACAGGCACAATAGAGCACTAATACAGAAGTTATACAATCATTTTTTTTTTATCCTGGTAGTGGCTATATTCCAATTTTAGGAATATTTAGCTTATATTTCTCTGCCAAATCAAGAACACCTATTAAGTCCTCTTGTGTGGCTACATCAGAGATTTAACAAGCATTTAGCTTTTGCCATCATTTTTCATCTTAGGTTTGTTCATTTCCTTCTTCACTTGTTTGTGTGTTTGTTAAATTATTCGGCTTTTTAAATTCAACTAATTATTAATTAACATTGTTAATATGATGCAGTATAATGTTTGTTCTGGAGTCAAGCATGCTTGGCTATGAATCCTGGCCTTACTATTTCCTGGCTGTGGGACCATGGACAAATTATGCAGACTTTCTGATTCTATTGACCTTACATGGAAAATTGGTTGAGAATTCAATACCTATCTCATTATTATTTTATATTAAATGACGCATGAAAAGCATCTGGCACTTAGGCAATCACTCAATAAGCAAGAAATGTCATAATCTTCCCTTTCAAGAACTCTTTTTGACCTTTGCACTAAGTATTTAAATTGTTATCATACATATTTATGTGTATAAAAAATAAAATTTATTTAAGTGTTTTTATTGCTCACTTCAATGTTTCAGTTATTTTATTAAAATCCACTTTCATTTGACAAGAATTTTTTTTTGGCTAAAATTTTGAGAAAAAATATGGAGACGGTATGTTTTGTGAGCCATTGCATAGCATGGGAAAACATGTTGCCCTCAAATGTAAATGTTAGCTTAGCTAGGTATAGAATATTGGAAATTGTTACATATGAAGTTCTTGATCTCTGTCTTCAGACATTTGATTTTTATACAGATCAATTCTGAGGCAAATTTGATTTTGTTTTTTTCTTATAGCTAGCTTTTTTTTTTTTGTAATCAAGTGAAGACATTTATTCACTCAGGTAAATTTCTTCAAATGTTTTCTTTGATGATTGGTTCTCTATCTCCTCCTTTTTCTCGTTCTAGAATTAATTCTGTGGACTCTTGAGTTACACTGCCTGGATCTACCACTTACAAATCTTTTATCTTGGGCAAGTTGCTTAAATTTTCTGTGCCTCAGTTTTCTAATCTATAAAATAGAGAGCATAATAATATCCATCTTACAGTTTTGTTATAAGGATAAAATTTGTTATTGTATGTAAAGGAGTAAAACTTGCCTAGCACATAAGTGTTCAAAAACTATTAATTATTATTGATAGTGTTTTAATTATACACTCTTGCAGAATGTCTAATTTGCAGATTCTCCATTGTATGTTTTAATTTAATTAATTATTTTTTTGAAATGGAGTCTTGCTCTGTCTCCCAGGCGGGAATGCAGTGGCGCAATCTTGGCTCACTGCAACCTCCTCCTCCCAGGTCTCAGCTTCAAGGATTCTCCTGCCTCAGCCTCCCGAGTAGCTGGGATTACAGGTGCACACCACCATACCTGGCTAAGTTTTGTATTTTTTTAATTAGTAGAGATGGGGATTCACCATGTTGGCCAGGCTGGTCTCAAAACTCTTGACCTCAGGTGATCTGCCCGCCTCAGCCTCCAAAAGTGCTGGGATTACAGCCGTGAGCCACCACCTGGCCATGTTTTAGTTTTAGAACAGTGTTTTGCATCTAAATGCAATCTTTTAAAAATTTCTAAATTGTTGCATTTTTATAGACAACATGTTTTCTAGACTCTCGTGGAGAATATGAAGCAGAGATTTCTGAAAACTTGCTACTGTTTCTTGGAATAAATCTGTTTTTATTTATCCTCAAAAGACATTTGCTTTACCTCCTCACAATAGTTTTCATACCTGGAACTACCAAATACTTTCATTTGACTAGCGAATTTTCTGTTTATTCAACTTTACGGAGTCTGACATTTTGTTTAGGGGAGTTGACATGAGAACAACAAGAAATTATAGGGGTTTCCTTTTCTAACTTTTAACTCTTGTCAAAAGGGGAAAAAAAGTTTACTTTTTTTGTACCTATATTTTATTAAATCTGGGAGTCCCAAGTGGCTGCAGTGAGCACTACGAGAATTTCTGGGGAGCAGTCACAGGATAGAAAACCCTCCACTTTGGTAAGAGGTGTCTTTTGACACAGTTGTTGAATAGCCCAAAGTAAGCTGAGCACCTGTCCCTACCTTTCCACCTGACGTGACTAATCTCCTGGGTAACCTGTTGTGATGTTGCCCACCTCAGCCAGTTGTCCTATTAGTGAATACTATTGCACCAGTAAAAGTCATTTTATTTGCTCTCCACTGACTACTCCAGGGAGCTCAATTCCCAGCTCTGTTCAAATATTAAATTTTGGAGAGGAGGCTCAAATTCTGCTCTCTTATTCCACAGGTGAACTTCCTCCACCATAACTGCCTAGTCAGAGACTAGTTATTATGGTCCCCAATTTGATCCCATCCGCGCAGATTTTGTAGGGACAATTTTCTCCGCTGGGGCCTCTTCATGGCCTTCTTTCCTGTTATCCAACACTGCTAATGATTTCTTTTTCACTTTTCCCACTATTTGCATTTCTCTGATCAATTCCTTGGGACTTAGGGAAAGAGCGTTAAATATATGTGCTCACGTTACTATCCTAAAGTGGAAAGCTCCTATTTTTCTTTTTTATGGGAGATCTTTGCTTTCCCAAAGCACTGACATTAGTATATAATGAACCCAGATTTGAAGTATGTGATTAAATATAGAATAAATCTCTTTGAAAGGGAAGTCAGTTACCTTATTTCTTATTAATGATAGTAAAGCTAGTCTCTTAGATTTGTTGTTAAATCTCTGTTAAGCAAACAATCCAGATCACATGAATTTTTTTAAGCTGATACTTGATAATTACGTGAAAATATTCGTAGTACATACTGCATCATAATAGAGACAACAAATATGTAGAAGAAATCTCACTTGAATATTAGAAAATATATTTTATTTTCTTTATTTATTTTTTGATACAGAGTCTTGCTCTGCCACGCAGGCTGGAGTACAGTGGCACGATCTCGGCTTACTGCAGCCTCCGCCTCCCAAGGTACAAGCGATTCTCCTGCCTCAGCCCTGCCTTGTAGCTGGGATTACAGGTGCACGCCACCAATCCTGGCTAATTTTTGTATTTTTAGTAGAGACAGGGTTTCACCATGTTGGCCAAGCTGGTCTCGAACTCTTGACCTCAGGTGATCCACCTGCCTCGGCCTCTCAAAATGCTGGGATTACAGGCATTAGCCACCATGCCTGGCTGAAAATATATTTTAAAAAACAGAAGTTTTAGAACTATTAAATTCGGTCCAGTTCTGAAATGAGAGCAATTTTTAAATTTGGTTCATCGTACCTTGTTAATTCTAAAAGGTTTCAATTTTGTGAATCATGTATGTGAGTGTTTCCCCATATTTTAAAACTAAAATTCCATTTGTAGCAGAGAATTTTAGATTCTTATGTTCCTCAAATTTATATTTCAAAAGTAGTTTTAAAATTTATAAATGTAATGTTGTAATATTGAATTATACCTTCTTTAAGTTATAATACTTCTATATCTGATATCCCCTCCAGGCTACCTAAGAATACATCTGACTCCTCTAATTCCTCTGGATAAAAATAGTGACCACTGTGGAGAAATGACATCTAAACTTTGGTGTTGTTTATTTACCTTTATAGTAGCGATACAGTATGGCTAAGAACAAAACTCTGATTTTTTTTCTTGTAATTCTCTTCTCTGTGAGCTAGGCACACCTGACCACTTCCAATTATAAGGGTATAATGACAGGTTCTCTCTATTCTGCAGGTTTGTTCCATCTGCCTGAAATGCTTCTCCTGCCCCAGGACCTCAGCACTTCCCGGTTTACACCCTCACTGCATCCACATAACCTCTGCATATACATTAGTTATGTGTCCCCTTCTCTGATAAATTTCCCTATACCACAAAGCTTAGCTTGTATTCCCTGAATATGCTTATCAATATTACAGAACTTTTTATACAATATTTTAGATGCATTTTTAAATGCTTTTCTTAGGAGATAAATAAACTGAACTCATAGCAAGCAAGGACTAGGTCTTCCTCAAATTTGTAACTACAATGCCAAGCATAACATCCAATTCTCAAAAAATATTTGTGGAATTAACTGCTGAATAATGTGGCCATGTTAAACATTAGAACAATAAGGAGAAATTTTTACATTGCTATCACAAAGTTGGCAACACTAAGAATACAAGTAACTATTAATACTTTAAGTGTCAGGGTAGTGCCTGCTTTAAGACTAATTAATAAGTATATCTGCTTTTTTTTAGGAAATTCAGCAGTGCTCCCATACGTGTAAACATTATGCAATATTAACTTTAGCACTTAGCCATGACTCATATTGATACTAGCTTTTTATAGCAAATGAGATATAGACAAGTGAGACAATTGTCTAGGTAACTGCAGTGTATGATGAGAATAGAAAGCTTTGACCTAAATGATAGTAAGTATGTAACTTGATCCATCTTTGATTTTCAAATGCTACAGAAAAATAACTAGCATTCCAGTTATTTTAGAATTATTCAGACTTCCTGGCTTCTTAGTTCTGGTGTAAACTCTCCCTTTAAACAAGTGCTTTTTAATGTTTGCAGCACATCAAAATAACCTGTGTGATATTATTCACCAAGCTGAATTTCTGTAGATGACCAGAGCATCTAACTACTTCTCAGACAGTACTAGTTTCCTATTGCTCAGAG
The DNA here is from genome assembly GCF_029289425.2 of Pan paniscus. Taxonomy (NCBI): domain Eukaryota; kingdom Metazoa; phylum Chordata; class Mammalia; order Primates; family Hominidae; genus Pan; species Pan paniscus. The sequence goes on along the minus strand of NC_073261.2, from coordinate 68,337,820 downwards.
TAAAGAGTAAATAAATACTGCTTCAAGAAATGGAGAATTGATTAGATTACACAAAATTAAAGTAGAACAACTGGATGAACTAGAAAACTATAAACTTTCAACTTTTCAAACAATTCAAACTTTTTAGAAGGCGAATACAAATACACATATGAAACAAAAAAAGCACTTTAGGAATGGATTTAAAAGGAGCATTAAAAATAAAAATAAATCTAAAACAATGTGACATAACTACGAATAAACATATTAAAACATGTAGAAGGTCTACATGGAGAAAATGTTAAAATATTACTTAGGGACATTGCTTGAAATAGTAAAACACAGAATGCTAATTAAGTGACAATTAACAGATCTGGTCAACTAAAGTATGATGCTTCCATATAATCAAGTACTACCTACCCACTAAAAACAAAAAGATAGTTTATTTCTATGATATAAAACAATTGCCAAGATAAACTGTTTTGTTTTTAGAGACAGAGTCTTGCTCTGTTGTCCCGGCCTGGAGGGCAGTGGTGTGATAACAGCTCACTGCAGCCTCTTGGCCTCAAGCAATTCTCCCACCTCAGCCTCCTACCTAACTCTGACTACAGGTGTGTACCACCATGTCTGGCTAATTTTTTAATATTTTTAGAGACAGAGTCTCAATATGTTTTGAAGGCTGGTCTTGAACTCCTGGCCTCAAGCAGTCTTCCTGCCTCAGCCTCCCAAGTCACTGGGATTACAGGTGCAAAGCACCATGCCCTGCTATGATATACTGTTAAGTGCCAAATGAAGGTTATTGTGCCAAGTAAGCTACTATTTGTGTTAAAAGCAGAAAAATACATGTTCTATGTAAGTGTATGTACATAAGCATTTGCATGTATTATATGCTTAAATATGAATGTCTCCAGAAAGGCTCATAAGAAATTGTGGATGCTTCTGGGAAGCAGAGTTGGCATGAGACACTTTCCATTGTATAACTTTTTGTACAACTGAACATTTTTTAAAGTGCACATATTATCTTTTTCTAAAATAATAAAGTAAAATCTCCGAGTTAATTCTGATACCTGGAACTAAAAGCCATTGGTCCAGTATAAAACATTTGGACCTTGATAAATCCACTGCATAGTATAGCATATGTTCTTAACCTTTATTGTGCCATAGACCCCTTTGATAGTCTAGGAGAGTGTTTGGACCCATTCTCTATAAGTTTTTGATGTTTTAAAAATGGATAAAACTAAAAATATACAATTATAAAAGAAACAAAGTATGTTAAAATTGGTTTTTAAAGATTAGACCTGGCAGTAGGTCTAATATCAGCCAGACTTTTGTAATACTGATGAATATAAATGATATTTTGGAAGAGCTAAACAGCTCTATCGTGATATGAAAACATCTTCAACTACTTTTGGTGGAAAAAAAATCACACATAATGCTAATCCTAATGATTTGCTATATAATTACAGGAAATGCTAAATTCCAGTACAAATGAGTGAAAAATTAAAATGTGATTTTTTTTTCCCTCCTTTCCAAGCTCACAGATTGCTCCTAACATCTAACCAGGGACCCACTGAGTGTGTATGGACTCCAAATTAAGCACTCTTTCTGTATAAGAATGCACTGGGCTTACATCCCTTCATATCCAAAATAAAAAATGTAATACAGACCTTTATCATAGAGGTTTCAAATTAGTATTAAAACATTACTTTAGAATTTTTCTTAATCCCAATTTATAAGTATGCTTGGACTAAATATTTATTGTCTCCAAGATACTGCAGACAACAAATTAGCCAAAAATACTATGACTGTTTATTTGGGTTTATACTACCATGAAATAAAAATATATCTAATCACTCAGTGAATCCCTTCCATATAGACATCTGTTAATATTAATTCTATCTTTTCTTTGTAATAGAACTTTCTCTCTTTTCCCCACCCCACCCCCAAATCAGTGGATTGAATTTTCAGCATTTTCTTTATTTTTCTGTTATGCAAAGGACTCAGCCAGTAGCATCCCCCATACCTTTCCACATTATCACAATTGGCTACCTAAACCTACATCTTCATTCCATTTTATATAGTATTAACTTTGTAAGCCTGGAAAATATGATTGAAAGAAATTGTTCAAGTTCCAATGTCCCTGACTTTTAAACACTGTTTCTTCCTTTTGTCTCAACCATCAAAACTGTTAATACTTCATACCCTGTTTAGGTTGCAAAATGTCCACTTGAAACCCTTAATCAGTCAGAACGTTGGTAAATTATACCTTCATGCTATCCATATTGAGTACCCATTACTCCTGGACATAGCACATTAACTGACTCATTAGCTATTTCAAACCATATGGACTTGGGTTTGGGTGGGTCATTTTGATAATATCCTGAAGTGAGTTTCCTAATTATTGCAATTATGTGATCTCAATCATGAGGCCAGGCTCACAAAATAGTGTCAGTGCCTTTAGAATGGGTGTCACTGCACCCAGACAATGACTGAGATGAGCAACATGCTCTTTGGTTGTTATAAGTCCCTTGATACTAAAGAAAGTAATTACTTGAAAAGTTCTGTGAAACCGCCAGGAACAGCCTGTGAATTGAGTGAGCATGGAATGCTATAATGCTTGACAGTCATGGATACATTGCCTAGAGTTCACAGTGGGAAAATGTGAATGCCACAGTGCTGATGCTACGTAGACATTATGTTTCTAATGTAAATTTTGTATAGTGTTTTAAGCAACAAGGCAGATTTTGTAAAAGTTGAGGGGAGTAGGAAAAGAGCAAATGTAGGAAAAGAGTATGTTGTCATTGAGAAATTCTGTGATGGTGTCACAAAACGAATATGAGAGGTAAGAAATTCATATACTGTGCTGCCCGCGATGGCTCACGCCTGCAACCCCAGCACTTTGGGAGGCCGAGGTGGGCAGATCACTTGAGCAGAGGAGTTTGAGACCAGCCCAGGCAACATGGCTAAACTTCATCTCTACAAAAATACAAAAATTAGCTGAGCATTGTGGCCCTTGCCTGTAGTCCCAGCTACTCAGGAGGCTGAGACTGAGGGATTGCTTGAACCCAGGAGGCAGAGGTTGCAGTGAGCCAAGATCACACCACTGCACTTCTGCCTGGGCAAGAGAGCAAGACCCTGACTCAAAAAAGAAAAAAATATGAGGAAGTTTACATACTGGAAGGTAGGAGAGATATCAAGAGATATTTTAAAATAATTACAGAGGTTGTTTTACTATGGTAAAATATACATAACATAAAAGTTCGCATTTTAACCATTTCAAAAGAGTATAGTTTTGTGGCATTATGCACATTCACATTGTTCTGCAACATCACCACCAACCATCTCGAGACCTTTTTCATCTTCCCAGACTGAAACTCTGTAGCCATTAAAGAATAACTCCACATATCCCTTCCTCCCATACTCTGGCAACTACCAACCTCCTTTCTGTGTGTATGAATTTGACTACTTTAGGCACGTCAAATAAGTTGAATCATACCGTATTTGTCCTTTTGTGACTGGCTTATGTCACTTAGCATGTCTTCAATGTTCATCCCTGTTGTAGTACGTATCAGAATTTTCTTTCAAGACTGAGTGATATTCCATTGTGTGTATATGTGTGTGTTTGTATGTGTGCATATAACAAAATTTCTATATACATACACACCACATTTTGTTTCTCCATTCAATTGTCAATGGACCCTTTGGTTGCTTCTTGGCTTTTGTGAATAATGTTGCTATGAACATCCGTATATATGTATATATATATATATATATCTGTACAAATCTCTGCCTTCAAATCTGAAAGGTTATCTTTGAAGGAAAAAAATAGTAAATGTACTTTTTGAAAGCCTACCCTCTGCCTAAAAATTGCTAACAAATTAAAATAAAATGTCTGCAATTAAAATGATCATCAATTTGAAAGTGAAATCAAGGAAATCCCCAAAGCTTACCATTTCCTTTCATGTTTCTGTCTTCGTCTTTAGATAGCAGTCAAAGATACACATTAGAAGTCAAAGATTTCTGTTTCTAGGCCTTTAAGATATGTATGAAAAAATTAGTATAATCAGAGCTGCTAAGATGGGTCAGCTGGAAACAGCACCTGAACATCATTAAAGAATCAATATAGAAGCTTTGGAGAGGAGTGGTCATGCTCACTACCAAACTATCTAAATATAGAGATTTACTGAAAAAAGGAAAGACGTTTGTAATCACACGATTGAGTATTAATGATGAACAATAACTAGTTGGTAAGAATTTTTTTTTTTTTTTTTTTTGAGACGGAGTCTCACTCTGTAGCCCAGGCTGGAGTGCAGTGACGCTGTCTCAGCTCATGGCTCACTGCCAGCTCCGCCTCCCGGGTTCACGTCATTCTCCTGTCTCAGCCTCCCTCCCAAGTAGCTGGGACTACAGGCGCCGGCCACCAAATCCTGTCTCTACTAAAAATACAAAAAATATTTTTGACTCTCAGGAAAAGTACAAAGATGAGGAGAGAGGAGAGCAGTCCTGAAATAAACATGTATTTAGGCTGAAATTGTAGTTTCTGTGAATCGGCCTTAGGTTTCACAACCACAATTTACACTTGTAAATAGGTTGAGGGTTCAGTGGCAAATATTTCCAATTTAGAGGTAGATATGACAGGATTAGAAAATAAATAAATAAGGAATTAATAGAAGTTTTTTTTGGGGGGGTGCTATTACATTAAAATAATTAAACTACTTAAGTGAGTAAAACCTCAATTAGTAGTGGAACTCTAAATTCAGTTAATTTGTAATAGTCAACAGCAGTTCATTGAGGAGAAACTCCCACTGGCTTTAACAATACTGTTTGTTTTTGGTGGAAAAGAGAATTGTGGCCTTCCTGATATTTTATTTTGGAATTGTTTGTCCTAAAATTGGGCCTATCCAACTTTATTTCTAGCCAGCCTATCCACAGATCCATTTAGAGCAAATCTGTTACCTCCCATGTAAGGGCCAAAACCTCTTAAGACATTTTATTTCAAAGTTTTGATGCTATCATAAAGAATCGACTCCTACAATACTAAGCTCTTAAGATGTCACATCATATTTAAGTAATAATGCATGCTGAAGATGCTAAATTTAATTGATTAGTGTGAGAGCAATTTTATGAGAAGAATCCATCATTTTGGGGGCTAAACATTATCAAAAGAAATTCAAATATAAAGGAAAAATCCTTTACCAGAAACCAAATGTAAATGTGGATGACAGATATTGCTTTTACACATGGGGGTTAATTTGTAGAATAAAGAGAGAATGGCTATGTGATAAGGCTTCTCTTCTGGGCAAAGTACGCTTCATATGGTCATTCTTTAGTTGAGCCATCCTTGTCCTTAATCCCATGTTGCACTGAACACCATATGCAGTTTAGTAGAGTGGCTAATAGCACAGATTCTATAGTTAAACTTCCTAGGTTCAAATCCTGTCTCTGCTTATTCCAAGATATGTGACCTTAGGCAGATAACTAAACTGCTCAGATCCTCAGGTTGATTCACTGTAAAATAGGCACAAGAAAAGGCATTGCTCATATTTTTTTCTTTTTTAACTATTAGTTAATATCTGTAAAGCAATTAGAACTGGGCCTGCCATATACTGATAGCTCATTATGTGGTAAGCCATTACTATTGCTATGACTGAGAAAGTCGTTTCCTTCTTCTTTTTGGCTTCTTAAGAAGAATTCAAAGGCCAATTTTGGAGAAATCCCTAAGTAAACAGCCAGACAAAGGAAGAGAATCATAGGCTAGTTTTCATTTTAATCAAAATGTCTGCTATATTTTAATCATTTTAATTTAAATGTCTTTTATCTACCTTACGTTTGTTGCTCAAGGTTATTTTATAAATTTTGCTCATTCATAAGCCACAAATTATCTTATTGTCTGACTTAGATCTGACAGAGAGCCAAGAAATGTGGCCTGAACTTATTTTTCAGAAATGGAATGAATCCCCAAGATGGCTTAAGGATGCCCTTCTGTTTTGGAATGCTTTATCTTGGTGTATATCAAGGTTGGTTCAGTTTACCAGAGAAAAGATGCCAGGTGGGTGGCCTTTATAGAAAAGGTAAGATTCTGCTAAGGACACTCAAAACCTTTTGCTTGACCTTTGCAGATTACCGACTCCTGTTTAGCCTTTCTCAGTAGTGTTCCTTTATCTAACTTTTGCTCCCATACTCCTAGTTTCTTTTCAACTAATTTATAAGGTGTACAAAGCTATTCATCAATATATAATGGTCTCTGTGATTTCAGTACAGATGACTACTCCTTATGCATTAAATAATGTTCTATAAAACTATGTGTTAATGAAATGAAATGTGACTCTACTGGGGGATTTTAATACTTCAACTATTGCAAGTCTTCCCTCTTTCAATGTACTCTGTCTCACATTGTACTCTGTCTCACTTGTTCCATTGCATAATGGAGATGTACAAAGTGAAAATTGCCTAGCACATTGTCCCTTCTAAGAGAATAATAGAAAATCTTTGAATTGCTGAGCTTATTGGAATGTCTGTTACCTAAGAACAAGTGTTGCCGGTGAGACTAATTGTGTGTGTGTGTGTGCACGCACACACACATGTGCACATGTGTGAGAAAGAGAAAGTGAGGGAATGAGAGAGGGAGACAATGCAGTATCTAGTTTATGTAAATAATTTCTATAGCATGAGAACATCCTATATGTTTAACTAAGAAAAGTTAATATGACTCCTGACAACTACGTATACACAATTACTCTTTCTATGAATATGCAATTATGAAAAATAAGCAGGTTCCCAAATAATGTGGAATTCTTAGATGAAGCATGTCAGTATTGGCATGTGTAGCATTTTAAAAGAGTACGGTTCTGTTTTATTTTTAGAATGTATTGACCTTAATGGAATAAAGTACCATTTAATAACCTTATTTTTCTCATAGGCTGGCATCAAAAGGGAAATCTTTCTTTGTTTACTGCTGAAGGAATATGAATCTATAAACTTTAGCAGCTTTTTTGTTTGTTCGTTTTTGTTTTTTTGAGACAGGGTCTCATTCTGTCACCCAAGCTGGAGTCCAGTGACATGGTCACAGCTCACTGAAGCCTCAACCTCCTTGGCTCAAGCAATCCTTTCACCTCAGCCTTCTAAGTAGCTAGGAGCACAGGTATGCCACACACAGCTTTTTTTCTTTTCTTTTTTTTTTTTTTTTTTTGTTTGTTTGTTTGTAGAGATGGGATCTCACTTTGTTGCCTAGGCTGGTCTTAAACTCCTGGGCTCAAGTGATTGACCTCCCAAAGTGCTGGGATTATAGGCTTGAGCCACCATGCCCAGCCAACTTTAACAGTTTTTAGCCAAGCCATGGCTAACTAAAGAGTAATTTTAAACTTTTATTTAAATAAAGTAATAATAAGTTGAGTAGTAGTAATGTTTTGTTCAAACTAAGGGTACCCTTCTCTGTTTAACCATCTCCCTTCCTAATAATCTAGTGTTCCATCCCATAGTACTCCAAAATTAAAGGCATCAATCCAGATTGCCCAGTGACTCAGCAAAATGAGAAAAAATCTCACTGGAGTCCAGTGAGAATCCAGGGACTGAATGCCTTGCCATCCAACCCTATGGTCATATGCAAGTTTCCACAGGTATTCAAATTACATCCAGGGTAAAGGATCAGGGGTGGATAGTGGTAAGAAGACTTCTATGGAGTAGAAAAACAGCCCTGATTGATAGTATAACCTCTATACTGAATGAATATATACCTATAGGAGCCTTTTAAACAGCAGAAAGCAGGATTTTCCCTACTTAACAAATATATGATTTTGTTGGTTCTCATGTTAGCAGTAGTAATGGAGGGCAGTGGTGAAAAGGGTTGGAAAGGGCTTGGTGGATTGGTGGAAACGGGGACTGCAGAGTTTAAAAAGTCAATTATAAAGTTAGTCAACTATATAAATTAAAATTACTTTTTTGTACTTCTGAGTCATTGTATGTAACTATTGGCCCCTATAAAGATAGAAATAATGACATAACTTTATTACAAGTGTTTCAAACTAGAAAAATAATACCAGCTCCATCTATAAGATTTATAGAAGTATAAGTGTCCAGCATGGGAGGCCAAAGAGAATAATAGGAATGGTGACAGTAATAAAGGGGGAACAAAGTCCATCCCAAACAGAAATTTAAATTTCCATGAATATAGCCAAAATTTTTAAAGAGAGATCTTAAGAAGAGGAATTGAATGTGGATAAACAACATAGTTTTAGAAAAATGTGACCAACACTACAGTGTTTAACTGTCTGGTGAAGGAGAAAGACCACAGCCTAGGCTTTCAAGTGAAGAAGTGCCTAGTAAGAAAGACAGTGACAATCTATTATAAAATAGACTCAAACAATCCCTTAATCTAGGTCTTTAATCTAGATGGAAAATGTCTGAATACTGCACCTGGACTCGCCAGTTATTTTTAGGATAGAGCGCAAGGAAAACTGTTTTTATCTTGGGACTTGTATTGATCCTGATTTAATGCTTTGTACTCCAGGGCTCCCAGAAAGAGGTGACACTTAAGAGTGACAAGAGGTAACATAATTTCCTGGTCTTATCCATAGTTTCTATTTACTACAGCTCTACATCAAGGGTCAGGAATATAAAGAAGAGAAGTGGCCATTTTCTTAATCCAGTCTATCATTGTTGGACATTTGGGTTGGTTCCAAGTCTTTGCTATTGTGAGTAGTGCTGCAATAAACATACGTGTGCATGTGTCTTTATAGCACCATGATTTATATTCCTTTGGGTATATACCCAGTAATGGGATGGCTGGGTCAAATGGTATTTCTAGTTCTAGATCCCTGAGGAATCACCACACTGTAATACTATGCAGCCATAAAAAATGATGAGTTCATGTTCTTTGTAGGGACATGGATGAAGCTGGAAACCATCATTCTCAGCAAACTATCGCAAGGACAAAAAACCAAACACTGCATGTTCTCACTCATAGGTGGGAACTGAACAATGAGAACACTTGGACACAGGAAGGGGAACATCACACACCGGGGCCTGTTGTGGGGTTGGGGGAGTGGGGAGGAATAGCATTAGGAGATATACCTAATGTAAATGATGAGTTAATGGGTGCAGCACACCAACATGGCACATGTATACATATGTAACAAACCTGCACATTGTGCACATGTACCCTAGAACTTAAAGTATAATAAATAAATAAATATATATATATATATATATATATATATATATATAAGAGAAGTGGTTTCTTAGGAAGAATAAGCCAATAGAATAATTCCTAGATTCTTAAAACTTTTGACAGTTATATTAAAACACTTAACAATTTGATCTCTCTAGAAAAATACCTTTAGACATTCTGGAAGATGAGAGGTCTAACTGCAGTTCAGTTATTCAATAATTCCTAAAAAGCCAGGTGAGGTGTCTATTTGATAAATTTCTTGAAAAGCCTAAAGAGATCTATGAAAACTGATTAGCTATTTTCTATTTGTATTATGAATGAAATAGAGAGGAAAAAATAATAGACAAATCTCCAGGCATGAAGGATCAACATAATTTGCATCTCCAATTTTCTTCTACCTTCACCATCTTTTTCCTATTTGGCCTACTTCCACCATTCTTTTCTGTCTTAAACCAGTGTCCTCATGTCTACCACTGGACTTAAATTCTTAAAGGGCTCTGATTTTCCTCCTAACACTGCTTAGATGGTACCATCTTGCTTTGTGTCAACTCAGGTAGAAACAAGGTTTGACTTTTACAAAAGAAACTTTCACTAACATTTAAAGAAAAAGTTAAAAGTACTCCTATATTGACCAAAGTCTTGACCGGAAGATAGCAGTATGACTAGCATAGCTTGTGAGATCTCTCTGTCTTCTTTTCTTAGCCACAATCATCTCTTATGACCAGATTAAATTATTCCAGTTGCTACACTGAGGCAGACATAGATTCCCTGCCCTGTCATATTGAGGTTCTTATGATTTGGGGGGTTTATTCTGTTTTTATATCAGAATGTCTTTGCCAGCTCTGGGGTCTAATGAGCTTCTGGTCTACATTTACCTTTGACTCATCCTACTTTACCTTGAGTATCTAGATGAAGAAGGCACATTTCCATCTGAAAGAAACATCTAACACAGCACTTATCATTGTCATTTGCCCTTTCTGAATATTACTGAACTCTAGAGTTATTGGCATGCCATATTTTCCTGGAGTTTGAATTTGTCTGGTCCAGTCTAAAGAATCTTCAGAGGCTAGTTATTTAGATTAATTGCTACCAGCAATACTTTACTTTTCATCTAAGTTAGCAACCCAGTTTAGCCTCAGAGTCAGTTTTTTGGTAGGTGGTCTCAGGCATGATGCCTGTCCTTATCCTCAATGGCTATAAGACCTCTCCCATTATAAAGCCGTTGCTGTATTTTAGATTGTCTGAGGCCTCCTTTAGCTCTCATCAGCTTGATACCAAGGTTTTGCTCAATTAATATGCACACATATTGCTGCTTTTTCCTCAGATCTAATAAGTTTAACTTAAAACACTTAGCAATTTCACACCTAAATAATCATTTTAAAATAATCTAAATGTCTTAGGTGTTTCATTTATTCATCTTTGTTTTAAATATCATTTTTAAATGTCCTGAATGGTACTGCCTAGATTTTCTTCTAGGATTTTCATAGTTTGGGGTTTTACATGTAAGTCTCTAATACTTTGCTGTATAGACTTTAATTCCTTCTCTTTCATTTAAATAATCTAAAATGTCTTTAATGCACTCTACCTCGTTTCCTCTCACAATCTTGCCATCATCCTAAGCTTTGGCTTGGGCAAAAAAATATCATATTTTCTTGTTTGGCCAGGTTGTATTTGAAATGCCTGTTAGATCCCAGTAGAAATATCAAGCAGGAAAGCAAATATACTAGCTTGAAACTCACTGGATTGGTCAAAACTTGTGTGGCAGATTGTACTTTTCATAATACCCAGAGGTGGGTCTACCTCTCTTCTTAAGTCTGGGTGGGCTTGTTAGTTGCTTGTGATTATAAGCAAGTAATAGCATGGCGTTGAAAGTGATGCATATGACTTTAAATTGCACGGAGTTGAAAGTGATGCATATGACTTCCGAGGCTGGTAAGAAGAGGCAAAGCAACTTCTGTCGTGTTCTTTGGAACACTCATGCTTTATGCCCTGAGATACCATGTAAGAAGTGCCAGCACTCTGAAGCTGACATGCTGTGAGGAAGCCAAGCTATGCTCATCAGTCTGGCTTAGAGTCCAAACATGTAACTGATCAAACATTTAGATGATTCCAGCTCCTAGGCTGTGAGTCACTCCCAGCATGCACACCTTCTCAAAGAGTTAAGCCATTTTCCCTGTGCCCTTTTCAAGCTCCTGACCCACAGAATATGTGAGTATGATAACATACTTGCTACTTTATGCTGCTAAGTTTGCAGTGGTATGTCATAAATAAATGGTAAGTGACTATCTTTCATCACACCTTTCATTTCAGTGAAAGTTGGCCAGTGTCTGCACCGTGGGTACCAACTGAGCAAAAGCAGATTAAGCAAAGTAGACTTAGAAGGAATAGCGAGTGGGCCAGAAGGAGCACTAGGAGAATGTGGTGTAATGAAAATCAGAAGAAGAGAGGCTTTGTTCCTGTGTCCCCTATCCCCTCAGGATAGGATAGGATAGGATGTCCTGAGCTTGGGAGGGATATGTTTTTTAGTGGTAAGAAGACTAAGAGTATGACTGTTAATCTCCTCCTTTCCCTCAAGGATAGGCTTCAGTAAGGGCAGAGAAAAAGAAACCACTGAAGTTGAGAGTTAAAATAAAGAAAACATTCAAGTACACTTTAAAATGATATTTAAAATGATTATGTAGACATCAGATCATTACCACCACCAGTGTCCAGCAGATGTAATTTCCCTAATTAATTTACAATCCAAATGATAGCTTATATCTTTCCCATTCTCTGAAAATCTAGGTAAAACTGACTCAAAACTCCTTCCTAAAATTTTCTGGACTTTCAGAGGCTTTTGTTCTCATAGCTACCTCTGGATTGCTGCTTTTTCATGTGCTATCTCTGATTTGAATCATATCTGCTCAGATGTGGAACATGGACTCTTCAATTTACACATTCACTCATACAAACGAAAAAAATGGAAGGAAAGTAGAGGAGGAATTGAAATTATAACAATCCAAACAACTTTGAGTAGAACAGTAGACACTATCATTCTTAACAGATTCTTTGTCCGTCACACAATCAGTGTCTTACAATGAACTTTCACCCTACACAACTTCAAATCATCTCTCTGGTTGATCTGTCTTCTCTTTCTGTCTTCCTTCCTATTCACTCACTCTTAGAAAACTCAATCAAATCCAAATTATTTCTTACTTCTACATAGAAATTTTTCTTTCAAGGGGTTCAGGAAACAAAAATCTCTTCCATAGGAGTTGTTGTGGTTATGAACAGACAGACAAGAAGCTATGTGCTTACTTTTTACTCATACTTAATGTTTTTTTCCCTAGGTTTTAGTTGATCTAAGTGTCCCGGTATGTTGTCTTAGTCAGCTCAGGCTGCTATAACAAAATACCATAGACTGGGTAGCTTTATAAACAAAAGATTTATTTCTCAAATGTATTCAGTTCTGGAGGGTGAGAACTCCAAGATCAAGACATTGGAAGATTCATCGTCTAGTGAGGATCCACTGACAGGTTCATAAAATAGCATGTGTCCTTACGTGGCAGAAAAGGGAAGTGAGCCCTCTGTGTTCCCTTTTGTAGGGGCACTAACCCTGCTCCACCCTTATGATCTGATCATCTTCCAAAGGTCCCACCTGCAAATACTGCAGTTCTCTGGGTGGCCTTGGACTGACGCAGTTCTCCATCCTTTCTCAATTGTACCTCTCAAGAATAAGTGTAGAATGTGCTGGCAATGCAAAATCTTGAGATAAAGGGGTGCTAGCTGGGACAGCCTAGGCTTTGTTCCAGTCTCCCTCAGGATAGGATAGAATGTCCTTCAGTGCTTTAGCTCAGCATCTCATGTGACATCACAGTATGAAACACAGGACTGGCTGCTTTTTGCAGTCTCTCTGCTAATGTGCAAGTGGGACATGCATAGTTGAGATTCTATGCACCCCAGCCAGCTTTCCTGAGCCTTGGGAAACTGGCTCACCATGAATCCTAGCTTCTGCTATCTCTTGCTGCCTATCTGTAAGTAGCAAATCTGCTTCACGTAATTTGTTGTGTGTGGGTGTTCTGTCTCACAAGACTCAGATAAGTTGGTAGCCAGTGCACACTGAACCTGCTTCACAAATACCATCACATATCATCACATTGGGTGTTAGGATTTAACATATGAATTTTGGGGGGACACAGACACTCAGTCTATAGCATATGTGTTCTGACATTTATGTATTTGAAAATATCTCTATGTTTGCTTTCATGCATAAGGATAACTTGACTGTGTTTTGAATTTTTAAGCACCATCATTTTGTTTACAACTCTGTGGTTGACACTCCTTTCTTTCTCTCATTTAGTGTCATAAAGAAGAATATTTGAAGCTCTATAAATATGTTGCTTTACATGGCAAAAAGGACTTTACAGATCTGAGTACACTGGATTATCTGGGTGGGCACAATGTAATCACAAGGGGCTTTCTAAGAATGAAGAAGGAGGGTTCAAGACAGAAAAACCGGAAGAAGTTATAACATTGGCTTTGAAGATGGAAGATGGGGACACAAGTCAAGGAATTCAGGTGGCCTCTAGAAGCCTGAAAAGTCAAAGAAATGAATTCTCCCCTAGAGCCTCAAGAGGGAACATAGCCCTGCTGACAGCTTGATTTTAGGATTTCTGACCTCCAGACTGTAAGAGAATTAATTTATATCATATAAGTCACTAAGTTTGTGGTAATTTGTTAATCAACAATAGTAAATTAATACAGGCTACCTTTAGTTTCATAAGTAAAAATATCCTCTTTAATTGTTATTTACATTTATATGAATCAAAATTTTCCTAGAAGGATTTTCTGCTTATCACAGCAAATTTATTTTTAAAAGAAGGCAGGTTTGATTCTTCAAAGAAGCTATGTAGTCTAAACTATAGGATCTTTCCTGAAATCTGGTAATTTTCCCCAGTTTGGTCATCCACAGAGAGCCATCTGTGCTTTCCCTGTCTTGTTTTATGGCCAAAAAGAAATGGGCATGGTTTCTGTTAATCTGATACAATTTCCTACTAGAATATATCTTGTCTAGATCAACTCTTTCCTTTGTCATAGAAATAAAATAACTCAAGCTCCCATGCAATGTAAGTACGGATAATCCAGTTGCTTCCCAAATAATTTCTGAGGATCCTAGGTAGGTGCTTACAAATGTTAGTAACTACTTGCCACCTCTCACTATGAATCATTCTCTTCTTAGTAGCTAGTCTTAATATATAGATAATATCATGTTACTTTCTTATTTAAGGAAGAGTGGGTTGCTCATTTTACTTAGGAAAAAGTCAAAAATACTTAAACTCACAAATTTCAGTATGGTCTGTTCTTTGCCTACCTTTCAGAATCGTTTTCTGCTAACACCTCTCACAGTTGTTGTTTTGGGGCCTTAGCAAATTTCTTCCCACCTCAGGACCTTTGCATATGTCCTTTTCTCCATGAAATGTTCTTTCTTTCCCAGTTTGCCCACTACCAATTCCTCATCTTTCAGGTCTCATTTCAAGTGTTACTCCCTCAAAGTGTTGCTCCCATGATCCTGCCTGACTACTGAAATCAGCTCCTCCTATTATAGCTCCTAATAGAATCCTATCGTTTTTCTCAGTGATTATTTAACAACTGTTCCTTCTACAAGGCTCTAAGTTTTAAGAAGGCAGGGATGGTTTGTTTTATTACATTCTCCCTCTTCAGTCAAGCTCAAAGAATATATGAGTGAGTGAATGAATCTGAATTGCTGTTTCTGGCCATTCCATCTTACCCTCTGTTCCATTCCATCAACTTATCTTGGCCTTAGGGCATGAGAGCATCTCTCATCTTTGTTCTTTATTCCTCAAGGCAGTGCTAAAGGAAGGCTGACACCAGGTTCCAGAGGTTTTTTTTAAAAAACAAAAAACAAAAACAAAAAAACTTCACTTATTCCTTCAAAATATTTATTGAACATCTGTACACTAGGTACTATTCTAAACACTTGGTGGTTCGCTCTTGGCTTCAGTGGTGCCAGGTCATTGCCACATGAGGCCTTGCAAACATATGATATAGTCCAAACGTTTTAGTCAACATAAATGAGGCTGTGCTCCTGATGACATGATGCCTGAGATTTATCTTTAGCCCTAATACCTCCAAATCTCAAGGTGTGTTGGTATTAATTGGTTAGTATGTTCTCTACTGTATTATGGGTACATTGCTTTCCTAGAAGAGGATGTTTGACATGGGTACTCCATGCCTTCCAACAGTATAATCCTATCTGTATTACTTTTAACAGAAATGCCCCCAAAGTTTCCTGCATATGGCCAGTATTCATCTTTCCTTTCTGCTGCTACCATAGAATTCTTTTCCTCTTTCCCCCTTAAAAATATTATATTGGACATTTCAATGGGAATTTGGGAGCAGGGAGATAAAAACCTGCTCTTATCATTACATTACCCAGAAGTTTTCAAAGATTTCTTCATCAGTCTATGGTCTCCTTACTCTCTGTTTCGCCTGTTATCTATTTATTAGTTTATTTTTGTTATGAGTTGGAACTGGATTCCAGGAAAGTATTATGTACATTAAAAACTCAAGAGTATCTATGTAGCATGAATTATTCTGTAACAGATTGTCCAGATAGTTTCAGAGGAACATTTCATGACTCGAGTAACATTTGCATTTCATAGTTGATTGAGTAGCCTTATGAAATGAATCAGCACTGTCATAAATACTTCGCACTATTGACTCACTCCAATATATTGACATTTGAATGTTCATTACCCTTATCCAATCAATTCAACATTGCTAACTTTACTTCTAGGGCAGAAGATTTTTGTAGCCTTCTTCTATATAATTTGGAAGGAGAGAAGAGACAAAGCTCCATGATGTATGAAAGGGCAGTAGAATTATTCTATTTTATAAGTGAATTGAAGTGGCATCAGATGAGACCCAACCACGTATGTGTGAAAATATGAAATAGGAAAATGGGGATAATATTTGGGTATAAAATGAGATTACTATGTAAAAAACACTGTCCTCAAAATAGAGTTGTTCTTTTGAACTATATAAATGGGGAATTATCTTAGAAGACAGAACTTCCGTTACTAGTTATGGTTGTTATCCATTAGAAAGACTTCGTAAGAGTGGCTTATAAGCACCCTCTTAAACATCCTTGAAAAACAGTAATTTTTTTTTCTTATATGTCTGAGATAGCTAAATAAAGCGTGGTCTTTTCAGAACTGAGATCAACACAATATACCATTAATTTTATCTAATTGCTTATTGAAGTGGTCCCAATTGTATGACACTTTTTTCTCACCTAATATATCTGGTAGATAGGAAGTAGAATAGAAGCAGCATTGTATATCCTTTTCCACCAGGAAAGGGAGTATTTTTGATATAATAATATTACTTTGGGCTTTCTATATTGCAAAAAAGGAATATATATTCCTTTAAACTATAAAGTATCTACATTCTATGTAGTACTAAATTAACTTCCCTTAGGATCTTTTTAAAAAAATGAATGTGGTGAAGAGGCAGTGGGCATATCATTAATTTCATTTCATAGAAATAACACAAATGAATTTTTCTTTGTTGTAATAGGTAAAAAGTACCATAGGTCTAAAATAAAGCATTAATCTACTCTAACTCTTTCTATTCTATATGCTGAGATAACCCAGTGTAATCAGTATCGAGATGGTATATGCCTTCCACAACTTTTCTATGTTCAAATTAATATATACAGAAATACTATGTAAAACCAAAAAAAATGTAGTTTAGAATTACAGTAATCAAAAAAATATGGTGTTGGCTAAAGAATAGACCATTCTCATATATATCACTCTATATTCTGTGTGGTTATCACACACAAGTAGTTAGTGTTAGCCTCCTGCTCAAGTCTCCAGTGATTTTCTATTGTCTACAGTAGTGACGTCCAACATAACTCTCTATAATGATGGAAATATTTTATAATCTATACTGTCCAATAGGGTAGCCACTAGGTACATGTGGCTAAGGAGCACTTGATACATAACTCATGAAGCTGGTACTGAATTTTTCATTTTGCTTAATCTTAATTTTATTAATTAATTTTTTTTTGACAGAGTCTCACTCTGTTGCCTAGTCTGGAGTGTAGTGGTGCAGTCACTACTCACTGTAGTCTTGTCCTGGACTCAAGCCATCCTCCCATTTCAGACTCATGAGTAGCTGAAACTATAGGCATGCACCACCATGCCCAGCTAATTTTTGTATTTTTTGTAGAGATAGGGTCTCATCATGTTGCCCAGGCTGATCTCCAATTCCTGGGCTCAGGCAATCCTCCTGCCTTAGCCTTCCAAAGTTCTGAGATTACAGGCATGAGCCACCATTCCCAGTGTCTTGATTCGTTTAAATGTACATGGTCGCAGGTGTTTCATGACTTCCGTGCTACACAGCCAAGGTCTATAATGTCAAGGCTAAACTCTTAATCAAGTACTCAAGATCCTATATAATTTTAGTTGAGACAAACTGAGCTCAAGGTCTATAGGCCCTAAGAATAAAAACTGAAAGACCTTAGAATCTGTTTATTTTCTATGGGAAAGGGGGCAGGTGGGGTGAGGGGTGCAGAAGTAGGTTTTGACTCTTGTTCCATAAATATCTGCATGTTTGCAATGAAAAGCTTAAAGAAAAAAGCTGTTTGTGGAAGACACAGAAACAAAATCCCCCATTTTTCATAAAAGTGTTTTAAAAGATGTGGGCCAATACCTTCCTACTCAAGAGTATTCTCAGGATTGAGAAAATTGAGGAAGTACATTCATATCTAAGGAGATATTTATTATGCTAGGTTCTTTGCCATCTTTTCATTTAAACCTTACAATACTCCTGCAATATGTCTCCCTTCTTTTTGCCAATAAAGAAACTGTTTTCAGAAAATGATCAAACTGAGTAGAAAAATGGGTAGAGCTATGGCCAACAACTAATTTTACAAAGTACAAATGCCTAATAAACAAATGAGAAGTTTCTTAACCTTACTAGTAATCAGAAAAATAAAAATTAAAACAACACAATAATTTGCCATCTCATTGGGAAAATATAAAAGACTGAAAAACAGGCAGTGTAGCAAGTATTCATTCAACAAGCATTTATGTCATTGCCTGCTACAAGCCAATATAGGAATTAGAATATGACACCCCAAAATATGCCACTTTGATATAAGGATGATTTGGAGCTGAAAGCAATTGAGGAGCAACATTGATATGGTTTGGCTCTGTGTCCCCACCCAAATCTCATCTCGAATTGTAATCCTCAGGTGTTGAGGGAGAGGCCTGGTGGGAGGTGATTGGATCATGGGGGTGTTTTCCCCCATGCTGTTCTTGTGATAGTGAGTGAGTTCTCGCAAGATCTAATGGTTTTATAATTGGAGGTTTCCCCTGCTCTCTTTTCTGCTGCCTTGTGAAAAAGGTACTTGAAGTTTCTTGAGGCCTCCCCAGCCATGCTAAACTGTAAGTCAATTAAATCTTTCCTTTATAAACTACCCAGTCTCAGATATTTCTTAATAGCAGTGTGAAAATGGACTAACATGAGCACACACAGGAAGAACTTTCTGGCCTCCTCCTTTCTGCCTTACAGTGGTGTATAAATTTTCCTTTGTAAAGGCAACACAGATTTTCATTTGTAAAGGTGTTTTTCTCTCCAGTCCCGAGAGTGGGATAATTATTCTTATCTGCCTAACAAAACTTACTAAACAAGCCTTATCTACCCCAGATTTACCAGTCTCTGTTCCATAGTTTACTGCCCCTAGGAGCCCTCATTTCTTTTGTCTAGTCACTTCTCCATAATATATCATACTTTGTTAAAATGGTATATATGCCTACAAGTCTAACTTCCTTGAGTTTTCACTTTCTTTCTGTGAGACCCTATGCACATAAAAAAATTTAGCATCAATAAAGATACATAAGCCTTTTTTCCTGTTAATCTGTCTTTTGTCAATTTAATATGCAAGCCTCAACCACACAACCTCAGCCACTACTACAGGTGCTGATGAAATAAGACTGATCAACATTCTGCTTTCATGATAATTTGGAATAAAACAAAAAAAACCTAAATATCCATCTAAATAAAAACGGTTAAATGATGATATATCTACACTATGGAATATTAGAAGACATGTACAACTGGAATATGATAAAATATTTATATATTGATGCAGGTTGGGGAAGCCACAATACTATTAGTTGATAAAAATCAAGATGTGAAAGAGCAAGTAAGGTATTATCTGATTTACGTAAAAATAAAACAATTTTAAAAGCTATTATACAACCTACATCATCCTGGCCAGTTTATACCCTCATTTTGAAAAGATCCTCACATAGGATCATATTCCAAGAAACAACTCTCCTGCAGCCAAAGATAACTGAAAGCAATGTGCATCCTAATTGCACTTCCTCACAACATTGCCAAAAGGGGAAGTACATTCAACTCTTAAAAATGCTCTTTTTCTTTCTCTTTCAGTCTCAGTTATCTCAGAGCAGCTGTTCTCCACAAAAAACTTTCATATTCCTCTCTCCTTATTCCCTAAAAATTTCTCCTACATCCAATAGGATTGAATTCTTGTCTTTTCTGTTTCTCCTCTAGCCTTCTTAATTATTTTTCTCCCTAGCATTTCTTTTTATTTCAATATGAATTTCCTGGCTTCCTGAGATCACTCCTTGTCTTTCCCCAACTCATTACCCCAATAAGCATATTAAAGACTCAGGATTTAGTGACTAATTGTTTAAGGATGGGGGATCATGACTGATGACTGGAGAGGGGGAAAATGTGTTTGTTATACTGTTAATTGAAAAAAGCAGAATAAAAATATTATATACACACAATTTGAGTATAACTGTGGAAAGCATATAACCTAAAACCTTTTACGGGATAAAAAATAAAACACTGAAAGGAAATGCACTAAAATGTTAACAGAGAGTATTTTTAAAAATTTTTTATGGGCAATTCCCCCTCTATAATTACTTCTTGATATTTTCTTAAATATTTACTATAAGCATGTATTTTATTTTTATTTATTTTTTATTTTTATTTTTATTTTTATTTTTGAGACAGAGTCTCACTCTGTTGCCCAGGCTGGAGTAGTGTTGTGATCATAGCTCACGGCAGCCTCAATCTCCCAGGCTCCCAATCCTCCCACCTCAGCCTTCTGAGTAGCTGGGAATACAGGCACACACTACCACACCTGGCTAATTTTTTTTACTTTTTATTAATAATTTTTGGTAGAGACAGGGTCTCGCTATGTTCCCCAGATAAGCATGTATTTTATAATAAATAGATTTAAATATTGGTATATCTTAAGGAATTTGATAATTGTGTATCTCTCAGCTGGAATCTATATTTTTCACTCATTTCTAGATCCACAGACATCTGAGTGTATTTGCCTGAAATAACAAGGAGTCTTCAGTGAGATAACTCAATATAACAGGTAACAGAAGGGGAAGTCAGGAAGACTAGGTTTGTCCAATTACTTTTATGATATCTAAAGAAAAATAAATCTGAATATAACATAATATCTTTTACTTGTCGTGTCCACTAGCTCCCAACTGCATGCTTAGGTCCTGAAATTGGCAGTGAGACTTAGAGGAAAACCTAAATACACTGTTTACATTAAAACATTTGTTAGCCCCTGTAGTGGAAGTAGTAAAGCAGTAAGAGAAATTGTGACCCAAAGCGACAAGAGAAGCCTTTGCTTCTGTGTGGACCACAACTTGGTTTAAGTGTCTTAAGGGCTGCAGAAAACCCAGGTCCATTTTGATGACTTGCAAGCTACAGAATGTCAGAGATAGAGCTGTGTGGAAGAAGGCAGCTAGCAACATTAGCCAGGTACTTCCACCTAGTTCATTAGGTAAGCTATGTCTCAACAGTAGATACCAACCAAAAGGTTCACAGTAGGAGAGACAAAGTGATGGAGCACATCTGGGATAGTCATTGGGAATGGTCAGGAATATTTGGGGAATAGAAGGTTCATTCAAGACCCTTAGAGGATGTTGTTGCAATTGCATGAAAGGTAAGCCTAAAAACATGACTTACATGACACACAGGAAAACTATTTCTTACTTCTCCTCTGAAGGCGTCAACTCTATTCTTATTGAACATTCAGCTTCTGCTTAAAAATCATTCGGCCAGCTCCTCTTCTCCTCCTTATCCAGCTCATGTTTTTGGTTACTGCAGGGATGTTAACTGGGGGGAAAAAGGATGTAGAGTGTAAATATAGTCTTATAGTTAACCTTTTATGGTGCTCGTATTTGGGGAATGGACAGGGTAAGAATCATACCACTTTTGGCTAGTCAATATTTGGTTTACTACATTCAATTGTTTGAGAGATAATCTGATACATATTTACATTTACATATTGTTTGGCAGCAGGGTTCCACAAATTAATATGCTTAAAAATTTTTTATTGAGCCTTTTGACTATAAATGAAAAATAAAATTCTAAGCCCCCAAACTAACTGAATGGACCCCTCTTTTCAGCCAAGGACATTCCAAAGTTAACTGGAAACACCAGTTCAGGCCATGATGGAAATGGGTGGTTGGGTATGCATACCCTCTGCCCTTTGAAATTCCCACACAACTGACCAGCATTAATATTAAAGCATAGACCTTTGGACTGACGAGACAGACTTTTTATAGCAATAAGATACCAACATGACAGATACCAGGCCCTGAAAAAAAATGAAGCAGTTTATCCCCAAATATATTTATTTGACGTGTTTTGAAATGGCCCTGCAAACTTTCTCTTGTGGAAAAAATCTACATTCTGTAGAGAATCCCCTTCCCTTTCCAAGTCTTTTTCCTGATCCAGAAGAGAATTAACTAAGAATCTGGCATCTTTTTAAGTCTGATAAGAAACATTTAAAGTCTATTCTCTCTGAAGCCTGCTACCTGGAGGCTCCATCAGTAAACTAATACCCTTGGTCTCCACAACCCCTTATCTTAACCCAGATATTCCTTTCTGCTGATTCCAGGTCTTTAGATAAACTCAGAAAATCTTTGAATCCACCTATGACCTGGAACTCCCCCCTCCCACCCCCCTTTCAAGCTGTCTGGCCTTTCCAGACTGAACCAATGTACATTTTACAAGTATTGATTGACGTCTTCTGTCTCCCTAAAACATACGAAACCAAACTGTAGCCCAACCATCCTGGGCACATGTTCTCAGGACCTCCTGAGGCTGTATCCCGGGCATGTCCTTAACCTTGGCAAAACAAACTTCTAAATTGATTGAGACTTATCTCAGATACTTTTTGGTTTACATGACATATTGATATGACATTTTAAATTATTTTTAATATTCTAATTCTTCATTTATATAGACAATGAAGAATTATGTCATTTGGATGATTAAGTTTATACTTTGTAATGATCTTATATGTAAAAGAATGCAGAGGACATAGATACTTGGTCTGATTGTTTATCTAATGGGCTTGGAATTCCATTTACCTGAATTCTATTATTTTCAAAATTATTAATTTCAAAATTTCTATGTCAGGAACTGCCTAGCTGTTTAGAGATTGTAAGTTTATGAGTGCAAATGGCCTCCTGATTTTTACAGAACAAAAATACTAGCTCTTCTTTGGCAGGCAAAACGCTTTCACTGATATGATCTCCTTATCTCACTTTAAATAACAAAAATTGGCTTTTTCTGAATGTTTTGTCTATGCATCATCTTTAACATTTTAATTGATTTGAAATGATCTTGGCCTTGTAAAGTATGCTTACTAAATGGTTGGGTTTTTCTTTTTCTTTTTAACCAGTGTAAGCATTTTATAGCACCCAGTTCTTTGAAAAGCAGAACGCATGCCATACCTACAAGTTGGCATACAGCCAAGAAAGTCCTTTTGTGTGTGTGTGTATTTGTGGTGAATCATTCATAGCCTGTAAGATCTATCAAAATAGCTTTGTTTGAAAACCTAGTTTTCCCCATATTTTTTTTCTGATGACTCACACTTCACTGCTTTCATGTCTAGATTCTCTTTTCTTTCTTGTTTCTCATCATGTTCATTCAGAAGATGTTCTTTCACTAGTTCCAAAATTTGTATTTCTATATTCTGTCAGTTTTCATCTTGAAACATACACACAGCAATATGCTCTGAATCATAAAATTCTGCATTAAATCCCAACACTCAAAAAAAACACATATTCTCAATATAGGTTTACCTGCTCCTGTTGCCATTTTTATTTAGTACAAATTTATTAACATTTAAAAATCATTGGCACTTATGAAACTTGAAACTTTATTTTACTGTTAGGAAGATTTTGGCTGCAAGAAATATAAAAACCAATGCTAAGTGGTTTAAATCATAAGAACACTTAACACTTCATGGATGAATATGAAAATATGGTGGTTCAGGATTAGTTGAATTAGTAGTTCAATAATGGCCTCAAAGACTCAGGATCTTCCTATCTTTCTCTTTTGCCATTCTTTTAAATCGATTTTATTAAGGCATAATTTATATATAATTCAATTTTAAGTGTATAACTAGAGGAATTTTGACAAATGTATAATAATGTATCTATTACCACAGTAAAGAAATTTAACATTTGCAACGTTTCAGCTCCTTGCAGTCAATCCCAGCTCTTTGATTTCGAATAAATTATTATATTATATATACTCCTTTGTGTCTTCTTTTACATAGCATTGTGTTTTTGATATTCATCCAGCTTGTTGACTGTATTGGTGCTTTGCTCCTTTTTATTGCTGAGTGATAGTTCATTGTATAGTAGATACAGTATAATTTGCTTATTCATTCACCAGTTGATGGAAATTTATTTCCAGTTTTGGCTATCACATATGAAGCTGCTCTAAAGATTCCCCTACAAGTCTTTGTGTGGATACAGGTTTAGATTTATCTTGGGTAAATATGCGAATGCTGGGTTGTATGTTAATTATATGTTTGACACTATAAGAACCTGCCAAACTGTTTTCCAGAGTGGCTGTACCATCAACAGCAATATAAGAGAGTTCCAAGTTGTTCCAAATCCTTGGTAACTTATTAGTATTTTTTGAAAAGCAAAAGTTTTTCATTTTGATGAAGTTAAATTGTCAATTTCTTCTTTTAGGTTTCCAGCTTTTAAATTTTTTATACTTTATAAGTGCACACATTTAAAGATTATATAGAGTTTCTGCTAGGTTTTCTCTAAAAAGTTTGAGATTTAGATCTTGTATTTAGATTTAGCTGTATGATCAGTTTCAAGTAAATTTTTACATGGGGTGTGAATTAAGGGTTGAGGTTTCTTTCTTTCTTCTTTTTTTTGTATATATGGATGTCTAGCTGTTATAACATTTGTTGAATATTCTGCCATTCCTGGGGCTTTAGATTAGTACTTTTCCCCATCTTTGTGGTCACACGATGACTGCAGCCATTTTAACCATCACATCAGAGACTATCTCTTCCAAGAATGTGTCCAGCAAACTTCTTTTCACCTCGTTACCTAGACTCAGCACATGCTTATTTCGTACTGTCTAAACCAATCATGGGAATTGGAATGGGGCCAGCATGGTTCATTTATTCATTGAAGAAGGAAATGGTTGCCCATATCCTTTCTAGGGGTTGGGGATACAGTAGTGACGAAAACAGGCAAAAATGTTGCCTGACCTTATGAAACATACAATTTACTGAAAAAGATTATTTGTCTTTTGTCAAAATAAATAATAAACTGTATAATATATTGCTGTATAGCAGTAGGTACTGGGAAAAATACAGGGAAAGAGGCTACGAAATATTGTGGGTGAGCTGAAATTTCAGATAGGATGTTTAGGAAAGGTCTCACTGAACTGACTTTTAAATAAAGACCTGAAGGAAGTGATGGAGCAGTCTATACGGATACCAGGTTGGAGAGTGGTCCAGGTGGCAGTAAATGCGAAAAGTTCTTGAGAACAGCAGGCCACTGTGGTTGAAGAGAGTAATAGGAGATTGGGGAGTGGGAGTGCGTAATAGGTAGATCAGTGTTGTTTTCAACGACTGGCAATTTTGGCAAAATTTCGTCATGTTGGGGGATATTTTGGTTGTTAACTTGTGTGGGAGGGAGTGCTGAGGAGACCAGGGATACTGCTAAATATCCTACAATGCACAGGACAGCCTACCTCTCAATCCTCCTCCTTCTCCCAAACCCCCAACAAAGAATTATCCAGGCTGACTGTCAATAGTGCCCAGGTTGAGAAATGCTGTTTAAAGTCATAGAGAAGACTGGCTAATTGTGAGTAAATTGGAATAACACTGAATTGTTTTAAGCTCAGTAATTATTTAAGCTTTAAGGATCATGTGGCTGTTTGCTGTGAACAGACTAAAGGGATAAGAGGGTATAAAACATTTAGGAGGGTAATACAATTACCTAGAGAAAAAATATGGTTTGGGCCAGAATGCAGGTAAGGGTGCTAAGTGATAGATGCTGGATGTATTTTGAAGGTTGAGCCAACAGGATTTACTAACACTGGATACATGCCTGTAGGAAGAGGAACCACCTACAAGTAATCTGCTGTGGCTGCTACTGGAGTTGTGTCTTCTCAAAAGGGAGCCGGGGAAGTGGTGGAAAGCTAAACAAATTTGGAAAGGAGGAAAGAGTACCCAATACGGATATTAGGATTATTATGCATCTGTTACATAAATATCTGTAATTATGCATCTGTTATATAAATATCTTAAGAAAATAAGAAAGGACACTGTTGGACCAGTGAATGACTAAGGGCACAATTATTCTATGGACTGTTTCTTTAAAAATACTTTTTTGTTTGTTTTTAGAAACGTCTTCTCATGCCATCTTTCATTTTGGTGACAGTCTGAAAGATGTAGGGAGTCCCAATTCCTTATTCTATCAAAGTCATTAAAGGGCTCTAATTTTCCTTTCAGTATTTGTATCCCAACCAATTATTGGTGGTTCCTATGTAGAATGCTGACGTATTAATAATCTTTGTCTAAGCATTTGTTTGGTTTAGTCTAAAATATAAGCTTACTATGAGTCTTTTTTTTCTTTCCTTCGAGACTGAGTTTCGCTCTTGCTGCCCAGGCTGGGGTGCAGTGGCGCGCTCTCTGCTCACTGCAATCTCTGCTTCCTGGGTTCAAGCGCTTCTCCTGCCTCAGCCTCCCGAGTAGCTGGGATTACAGGCGTCCGCCACCACGCCTGGCTAATTTTTTGTATTTTTAGTAGAGATGGGGTTTCACCATTTTGGCCAGGCTGGTCTCAAACTCCTGACCTCAGATGATCCACCCGCCTCGGCCTCCCAACGTGCTGGGAGTACAGGCGTGAGCCACCGCACCTGGCCACTATGAGTCTTTATGTATTAGAAAACTGCTTAATAAAGTCCTCACCTTATTGTCATAATCTTATAACCAATAACCTTATAATCTAACAACAAGGGTTATTTCCATTTCACAGACAAAAAAACCTGAAGTTTGTTAATTACGGTGTTAAATTATCCTACGATTAATGGCAGAAATAGGTCCTGAACCAATATGCCTTTGAGAACTTAAACGCGGTGAGTTACATACAGGCCCTCCTAACTGGAGTCTTCGCTAGTACCAATAGTTAGTTGCTCGGCGAGAGCTCGGTAAGGACTAGCCATTTGGAAGCTCGTAGTACTCAGGTTGTGGTACAGGAGATCTAACACTCCTCCTACACAAATGCATGTCGTGCTTATTTCGTACCAAATTGGTCTGGCGGCGGTTCTTCATCCAGACGCTGGCGGGCCAGGGTGGAGGTAGTAACACAGCTCCCATTCCCCATGTAGCCGCGCCCTCTCCTTCCCCTGGGCGTCTCCGGGGCGTGGACAGGCCGCTGAAAGGAACCGGCTGCGGCCTGTGTGAGGCTCCGCGGGCCGCTGCACTGCGAGGCCGACGCAGCTGGAGAGAAGTTAGGCAGGTCCTAGGGAGGGCAGGCTCGAGTGCTGGGCCCGCCTCCCCGCGGGACTGTAGGCCCGGGGGCTCCGCCTCGTCGCAGCGGCAGGCAGGAGGCGGTGCGCGCGGCCCGGCGACGGGGGATCCTGAGGCCCGGTCAGTCTCTTGCTCTGGGGTCTTGGGTGGCGGGCGGCACCTCCGCTTGCAGTGCCCGAGCCGCGGCCCCGCTCGGAAAACGGCTGCCGTCGGAGTTAGATGCCGGGGACTCCGGGCCGTCCCAGCCCCCGGGCCTCAGCTCCGGCCCGGGCAGAGTCGCTGCTTCCGCGTTTGGTTCCTTTTTCCCCGCTGGGAGTGAGAACAAGGCGTCCCCTTCTACTCACGTTTGCCAAAAGCGGGTCCGACGTGTTAGCGGAAAAGTGGGTGGAGTTTCTCTTTTTGCCGGTGCAGAGAAAAATTGTGGCGGGAAGTTGGGGCGCGGGGTTGGCCGTAGGTCCCCGGCGTGCTAAGGGCGGACGGACCAGGCGGCTGGGCCGCGCTGCTTCTCGTTACCTTCCGCAGGGTCAGGGGCCGCGGCGGGGTTGGAGGTCAGCCCAGGCACATGTTAACCCCAGGGTACCAGTTTGCTCGGAAACTCGTGTTGAGGACTCATCTTAGCCCTGGGAAGGTACCCAGAAGCCGAAGGGACACCCCTGACAGGGACCGGCCCCGAGAGGCTGTCGTTTCCCTTGGCAGATGAACTCGGGACTCGCCCCCAGGATGTGCATTTCGTAGAGTCTCCCTTACCGCCTCAAGCCCTGAGGCCGCTGCCTTGCCCCAAAGTGTATTTATCTTTTTTATAATTATTTAGAATTTATTCCTTAATCAGTAGTTTACACTTTGGAGACTTTAAGTTTTAAATCAGTAAATCTGTAATAGGCACCAGCCTATAAAATGTACTGGTCAAGGGAAACCTCCACAAAAACTTTTCCTGCTTTATGATACAATCAATGCTGTAGGCATAGGTCGCCATCCAAATTCCCAGCCCTTGTGTGCCTATCAGGAGGAGGAAGGTGAATATTGTTAAAGATACACGCAGCGACTCTACCTGGGACAATGCTGCTAACTAAAAAAGCAGTTAAGTGAAGGAGGAAAAACCCGTTAAAGGAAAAACAGATACTTTCTTTTATGGAAGCTAGGAAGATTATATTAAGAAAACTTTACATTTACGTATATACGTTTTTAATTAACTTTCATGTCAGAAACTCTTAATAGTTTTAAATACTTAGAGGATCATGGTTACCTTCACATTTAAATTATTTTCAGGCATGTATGCTGGCATATATATTTTCCCCTAAGAAATTTTCTCTTTTAACTCAGAATTTCCCATTGAGAAATTTGCTAACCTATGTACAATTATAATTAGTTGATTAAAGTTGCATAGCTGTGCTGTGGAGATTATGCTTTTGTTGTTGGTGGCACAGTTGTAATCTCTAAGGCAGGACTATTTTCACTGTGATGAACTGAGAAAGAGGGTAAGAAGACAAAATGCTGAGAATATTTTGGGAGCCCGAGAACTGATGGCCTAGTATTCTGCTAAGTTACATATCCGTGAAAATCCCTGGCTCATTTAACAAATGTTTACTGAGTACCTAGTGTCACGGTGGTGAGATGTCCATTGCCATTGTCTGTGTCTTCCCAATCCAATTCTGTGTTCTTTTCTAGTGACTGAAGACCTTCTCACTTTTAACATTTTACATTCTCAATGAAAGCAATATTTCCATGTACATGAAATTTATTTTCTTTTTTCATTGGAAATTGTTAATTTCGTGTTTCTTAAGGTGTATCCTGCACTGTTAATATGTGCTATAGAACCCCGAAATGAATTTTGGATGAAATTTGATTAGTTTGCTTCTGTTTTTTTTAAATATCCGTACCTCTTAGATCTCAGTATTGTAATGTATGTGAATTTCTAATTTGAATATAATGTGTGGGCTTTTCCAAACTGAATTAACTTTAGAATCCTAATTTCTGGGAACCTGGGAAAGTTCCCTATTGAAGACATTTTGGGAAGTGTATTTTAAGAGTTTTGTTTGTTTGTTTTTCTTTTTACCCATTTATCTCACCCCTTCTGCCAACAGAAGTGATGCCACCAAAAAGAAATGAAAAATACAAACTTCCTATTCCATTTCCAGAAGGCAAGGTTCTGGATGATATGGAAGGCAATCAGTGGGTACTGGGCAAGAAGATTGGCTCTGGAGGATTTGGATTGATATATTTAGGTAAAGTAAAACCTTAAATTACCAATTATTCTTATATCTGTGACTGTAACCGTGATTACTTAGTGGTATTTTAAGAATGGAAATATGGAATTCATATGTGTACTTTATTAAAATTCATGATTGTACTCGATTAAGTAATAATAGAGTACAGTGTCTAGGTTCAAGACATCACTGACCCACTCCTTGTTGTTCATGTTTTTCCGAGTAAATCTTAGAAGTCTTTTTAGAGCATAATTATACAATCTGCCAGACAAAATGCTGACTTTCTTTTTTTTGAGAGCTTGTTTTCTTAGAAACATGCTTTTTTCAGATGAGAAACCACAACTGTATAGATAAAAACACTTTCTGTTTGTGAATCTTAATCATTAATATTTACGCAATACAAGAGTCTAGTCATTTCTTAATTGGGCTCTACTGGAGAATTCATAGATAAAACTTAAGGCATCTATTCTGTGAAATGAATTAACTTCTCTCTCGTGCATCTAGAGTGGTCCTAGGGATGTGCCATTCTTGGGAAAATTGAAAAAATAAACACTCAAAATTATTTTCTGTGATCTGTGGTACAGGTAAGGAACCATGGGCTGGATAGGCCTTTACATTGCATTTAAGCATTTAAAAATTACACTGAACTTTAATGGATCATTGAGTTGGAATGAGGAGGGGATATCCATTAAAAGATTGATTAATAAAATAAGGAAAATAGTAGTGATTTTTAAAAATATACCCTCAAGGATAAATTCTCCTAAATGTACTCACTTGAGACTTGAGATCACATCTATTTCTATAGGAGATTAAGGAGTTGATAAAATACCTCCGTTGAGGGAATCTTGGGTTCTCATCACGTATTTCCAGAAAAACATGCTTCATGGATCCTGAAATATAAAAGATCCTCTTCTGATAAAATTAAGATTGTAGTTTTGAATGAATGAATGAATGAAATTTGGTCAATAAATATCTGCTTATTAAATACTTAAGTGTCTATTCTAGTTGGAAAGACAAGATCAGCACAAAAAATTGTATGGGTCAAGTAAAGGACCCATTTAAAGGGTTTGAACTTGCTTGAAATTGCTTGAAAAAATACTATGGTTATTAAGTGCTAGATTGAGTGACATAGTCAACACTGTTCAATAGAAATGTAATACAAGTTACGTATGTAGTTTAAAATTTTCTAGGAGCCACATTAAAATACGTTAAAAGAAACAGGTGAAATTATTTTAATAATATTTAATCCAGTATATCAAAAATATTATTTCAATATGCTCTCAACATAAACAAATGAAATATTTTACTTTTTTAAATGAAAGTCTTCAAAATCCAAGGTGTATCTAGTCTCAAGAGCCCAGTTAGCCCATGTGGCTCATATGCTCAGTAACTACATGTGGCTGCTGTATAGAATAGTGCAAATAAAGACTATGTGAGGATAAGTATTGTTTGAAACTTGAACTTAGTGAATTCTCTTTTACAGCAAAGAGTTAAGATCTCTAGTATACTGTCTTGACTCAAGGTTGAGATATAGTGTTGAATAAATTATTTCTGATGTGGCTGAGCTATAGACTTGGATTCCATAGCTTATCACTTTTGGTTTTCTAATATTTGTATTATTTGAGTAATTTCAAAGAACTAGAGAAAAGTATTGATGTGTTGATTTTATCTCTTTGATTTTCTTGAAATGTAAATATTATATGTATTTAAATTCAAGTGAATGTTTAAGATTAAATAGTGTATGTCTGTATACCTGTATGTATCTATGTGTACACATAGTCACTATTGTTACTGTTATGATAAAGGAATATACTTGCATAGGCATGTGACTTACTTGTCCCTATTCAAATGCAGAAAAATATTTGCTTCTTTCAGTCTAGTACAGTGTCACATATTTTTACTTTTTTTTTTTTTTTTTTTTGAGACAGAGTCTCGCTCTGTCACCCAGGCTGGAGTGCAGTGGCTCAATCTCGGCCCACTGCAACCTCCACCTCCTAGGTTCAAGCAATTCTCATGCCTCAACCTCCCAAGCATCTGGGACTACAGGCACCTGCCACCCTGCCTGGCTAATTTTTGTATTTTTAGTAGAAACGGGGTTTTGCCATATTGGCCAGGATGGTCTCGAACTCCTGACCTCAGGTTATCTGCCCACCTCGGCCTCCCGAAGTGCTGGGATTACAGACGTGAGCCACTGTGCCCAGCCTACTTATTTTTTTTTATTACCAAAATAATACTGTTTGTTTTACAATATATTTTCAGGGTTCAATATGTAATGGAACATTCTCTAGTATCTGAACTTTAGAACCTGGACCCTACCTAGGAAGATTAGCAAGTACACACCACTGAGGAAGGACTTTAAAGAAATATTTAGCTATTTTCAGAAAAAAGGCTCCAGTACTTCAGAATTTATAATAAAGATGTGTGTTCCAAATGTTATAACTGTTCCATTAAAAGTGATGCTAATGAATTATAGAATCAGTTTAATTTCACTAAACTTAGTTTTTACTATTTTCAAAGCTATACAAACAAATCAATATGAAATTACATCATGTTTTTGCATTTTATCATGGTTCTCATCACTTCCTCTATATAAATGAAGAGAAGAAGCAGTAAAATTCAAATTTTCCTGAATACTTTTGTGTCCAGTGACATTCATTTCGATTCTTTCCAGATACCCTCTTTCAGCAGACACTTGATCAGCGTTTACTGCCTAAGGCTGAGAAGAAACTAGCTGCTCTGTCTAGCTCATTGTACATATACAACTGTCCTCTAGCTTTGAGATCAGTAGCCAGGGCCTTTCGGTAATCAGCAGCTTACAGTTAAGGGGAAGGGGCAGAGAAGTTTGGTATTTACTCTTGACTTGGAGAAATAATGTGCCTCTAGCATTAATAAGAAATAGCTAAAAGAGTGAAAAGAAAAGACTGAATACAAGAACAAAGTCAAAGTTCTTTCTTTGAATATGAAAAGAGAAGGGGAGGAAAAAGGAAGAAAGGAAACTGGTTTAGGGGATGGGAAAAATTGCTATCATTTTAGTATCAAATGAATGAAAAAGTTTTTTAAATTTCAGGAAGGAGAGAAAACTGAGGGTTAGAATTTTACTATAATGCTGGGTATAACACAGAACCAAGTAAATTACGGGAGAATTGCATAAATAATAGCAGAGGTTTTGGCATTAGGAATATCTGACCTGAATCCTGACCTGATGAAGCCACTTATTCATCTAGTTACTTAATCCTTTGGGTTGTTTCTATTCTGCATAATTGTGATAATAATAATTGTGAGGAGAATTAAATGAGATTTTTTTTAAGGAACTTGGTAAGCATTTAATAAATGTAATTTAGTTATTTATTTCCATAGACTTTCCCATTCTTAATACTGGTGCCATAGTGGGGCCAGGCACAGTGGCTCATGCCAGTAATCCTAGCACTTTGGAAGGCCCAGGCGGGTGCATTGCCTGAGCTCCAGCCTGGGCAACTTGGTGAAACCCCATCTCTACTAAAATACAAAAAAATTAGCTGGTTGTGGTAATGTGTGCGTGTAGTCCCAGTACTCAGGAGGCTGTGGCATGAGAATTGCTTGAACCTGGTAGGAGGAGGTTGCAGTGAGCCAAGATTGCACCACTGCATTCTAGCTTAGGTGACGGAGTGAGACTGCCTCAAAAAAAAAAAAAAAAAAATGCTGCCATAGTGGATTAAGATGATGACAAAGAACTCCATTGGAAGGGTGGATTTTCTATTTATTCTACTATGAATTTTGGTGGATTTAACTACTAATGTGGTAAAACTGAGAACATAGAGAATGTCAGCATAAGACTTTATGACATTTTACTAACTGATAAAAGCTCCCCCTAAAATTTGCTATAGTAGTGAAAAGTTCTCATATAAGCTGTATTTAATCTGCCTCAGATATTAAAGCTATTGGTTTCAGAAATTATTCAAAATTGAGAATAACAGAATTACAGGATAAACTTTAGCCACATTCTTTTGAAGGCTGATTATGTAAGTAAAAGATATGATTTATCTGTAGCAGTTTTAGTTTTTTGAAGGTGGCATAGTGATGACCGTTTAGCATCTTTGGAGTGTCAAGCACAGAATAGACGTTCAACAGTAATTTGCCTGAGAAATTGAGACTGAGATTGGAGTACTTAACCCACACAAGCTAGTTTGCTTTGTTCTCTTCCATAATTATAGATGTCACTCTTCGATCTACTGCAGATTAGTATCCTTAGTCACCAGGAAAGTTGAGACAAGGCACCTATCATGACATCATCTAAAAGAATGTGCATGTGCTTTATTGACAGGACATCAGTAGCAATATCTTTTATAAAGATACTATCTCAAAGCTTTTATAAAGAATAACACATTATTATAACTAAAGTTAACTGTGGTGAAGCCTGAAAATCAGATCATTTATCCATGGACAGATGTTTAAATTTCATCAAAGTGACTGCCAGACATTTTTGGATCATGCTGTCGGATTAGCCTAATTTTGTACTTCAGAAACATAGAAGGAATCTTTTGTTGGCGGATAGGTTTTTAGAAATTACCAAAGTTTAAATCATTTATTTTACTGATAAGGAAACATTTATATTTAAAACAAGTAAATATAAACCACATACATAGAATGTTTTTACTTCTTCATAAAATAATTTTTTATTTTCTTTATAAATAGTGAGCTGTAATAGATTGATTTTAAG
This sequence comes from Pan paniscus, assembly GCF_029289425.2. NCBI lineage: Eukaryota > Metazoa > Chordata > Mammalia > Primates > Hominidae > Pan > Pan paniscus. The sequence continues at coordinate 68,303,906 of NC_073261.2, read as the reverse complement.
GTATGCAGAATAAAGTTTAGAAGAGCCCAGTGATAATGCTAGCAACAAAGTAGTGTGTTGGAATACATATTGCTTCATTACATATTACATTATTAAGTGTTATTTTGGTAGTGTTTATAGAGAGCTTTGAGATAAATAGCCTTATCTGACAATGCAACGTTGTGGTGCCACTGCAATTGTTATTAGGCAATTTTGCAAATGATACTGTGGGAGTGAAGAGAAGAATTGAATAAATGTGAAAATGAGAATAATTTGGACTAGAAACTATAGTGTTTATGATAAATTAGTCTCCAGAAGGTGTAAATAATAGGTAATATAAACTCAAAACAAGGAAGGAATCACTTGGAGTTTTATAAATTTAATATGTTTGTTGGACTTACAGACAAGAAATAAAAGTCTCTGTAAGATGTATTTTAATTTTGTTTATATTTAAATTTTGAGTTTTTAAAGAGATAGCAGTACCCAGTTATCTATCAGTTAAGAAATCTGGGTGTTTAAGAAAGTTTGGGTTCCTTCCATTAAAAGGGAGATTTATAAGACTTGGCTTTTGCTTGGCTTTTTCATTTTTTTAAATATCCATTTTTAAGCATATTTTATATTATGGTTCTTCTTTATTTTCAACATTTTACTGTCAAATTCTTTTGCCTTAAGGGAAGATTTATAAAATACTCTATTCTTCAGTGCATTTATATATTATGTCTCTTCCACTGGACCTGTTACTATCTTGTAACTGTTTACAGTGGTCAAGGTGTTTTTTTTTTAATTTGAAACATATTGCTGTGGGGAAATTTCTTCTTCCTGAAATGAGCTCACCTCTATTGCCACACAATAAAAGAATTCTCAGCTTTTGAGAGCTCTGGCTTCCTTATGAAATATGGATAGACTTCTGCTTCTGAAGTGTTTTAGGTTTTTTTCTTTAGATAAGGAAGAAGAGGAATAAATAGTATGAGGTGTGTTTCTTCTTTTAAGACACAGGAATATCTATATCAGATAAATGAGAAGAAAATTAAGAAACTTTAAAGCTCTAAATGAGAGAGCTCATTAGAAATTAGCTACTTGGATGATGAAAATTTCTTCATCATCTACACTTAAAGGCATTTATGGTTTTTATACTACTTAGATACTTAATTTTGCAATTAGTATTTCTTTAGAATGTTTGTCCCTGATAGCTCCATCACATGGACTGTTATTCCTGAACACTCTGTTGTATTCTCCATGAAAAAATATTTTAGGAGAAAAGATAGAAAACTCAGCAATTATTTCAAGATAATTGTTGAGGACTTCCCTTGTTTCTTTTAAAAGCATAGCCTTTTGTTAGCCAGGTAGATTTATCTTTTCTTTAACATCTTCGATCAAGTAATACTTGAGGGAAATATTCTGTAGAAAGACATCCACCGAAGGCCAGAAACATCTACAGATGCAATGTGATCCCAAGCAATGAAGCATGTGGCCCTTCATTGGCATTATATGATAACAGGAGGATCTTCTGGCAGAAGAAGTGACTTTTGCTGCGTTCTGCATGCTGCCCCTCCAAACCCATCTTTGATTGGCACCTATGCCCTATTGAAACTGGCATCACACCTTCTGAATGGGCACAGTGCCAGGCTAGCAGATGGGTATGGGCAAAAGCATGCCAGAAACCCAGTATGTGAATCAAGTTTAAGTATCAGGGGCCCAAATTCCCATCCAGGGATATAAAAACTACAGTCTGTTGAGAGCTTTTTGTGCTTAAGGTTAAAGGACATGCCATTTCTACTCCAGCTTAGAAGTTGATTAATTTTGAAAGTCAAACAGCAGCTCCTGTGGCTGTGTCAGGCAAAATCCTATCTTTGGTGAATGAGAATTACTACTTCTTGTAGGGAAGAGAAAGTATTGTAATGAAGTTTCCAATGAGAGTTACTCTCCTGCAAGTGCCTCCAGCACTTAAGCAGCATGCATTCAGTGGAGATGAATATTTCTATTCTCCAGCAGAGCCAGGTGCAATCAAAGCCAGATCTTCAACCTGCTGCAGTAAAGAACCCTAAATTTAGAAAGGGCAGGCAAAGTTTAGAAGAACTCCTTGGTGGCAGGCAGCTCTTTTCACTATGAGCTGATGAAGCTTCACAAAATTGTATAAAGCAGATGAAGGGAAAACTCCAAATAAAAGACCTTCAGAAAATTTCATCCAGAAACAGAAAGATTTTTAACAAACCAAAGGAAAAAGTTTAGTCCTTTCTCCTCAATGCAGAAAATCTTCTGAGTTTTCTATCAATAAAAACTTAGTTAACCAAAATGTTAGAACCAACTTAATGCATAAGTGACAAAACTTTCTATTTTTACATTTATTTCATTGCATGTCTATCATGTATATAAACTTTGCTTCTTGAATAATGGATTTTGCATAAAATTGAGTTCTAAACATCATATTTCCTTCTGATTGTCTCACACCCACTACAGAACTCCCCTCCCCCACCCCCTGAAAGAGGGCACACTTCCTTCTGATCATTTTAATCATATCTTCTAAATGCTCTAAAATTTACAGGAATTCCTGTAAGACCAGCTGTGGCCAAGAGAAGCTTTTCCTAATCGCCTTATAGCCGTTGCTTTTGCTTTTTCACTGTGTAAACTTTATCTATGGAACAGATTCCATGAGACCGTTGTGAATACTTCAACGTATTCAAAACATATAACTGCCACAAATTAAACTACTAAAACTAAAGCTGGTGCATTGTAACTGCCAAGTAAAACTGGCATGTCCCTCTGTCAGACTGCAGGAGAGTGTGCCATACAGTCCTCGGAAAACACAATTCATCCAGAAGCACTCTTGTCACTTGCTCTGATATTAAACCAGAGAAAGTGACATTAATTAAAGAAGTGACATGAGCCAACAAAGGCAATGAATTCTCAGCTTTGGCTCATGTGCAGACCTTAATCCAACCTGTTCTGCTTAGGTAGTGTGGCTATTTCTGAAGAGTAACTAGTGTGGCTACTCTCACCCCACCTCCTCTCATCTTCCCATTCTGCATCACGTGTTTGAGGAACTAACATTTTATATCCAGGGTTGGACTGGTTAATTGGTACACTGGTAGTCATTGCAGGGCTTCCCAAAATAGTAGTGTGGTGGCATGTGATGCTTTTATTGTACTTGGTAATAGTGTGAGATGTACAACTAGAGGTAGAGGAGAGTTGGTCTAACGAAAAGGCAAGCAACAGCCAAACAGCAGAATACCTAGACTTGGTAGACTGGAAGCGAGGAGGGTCTGCTGCTAGGACTGGTTGTGGAAACCAATGGTGGCTTGGTAGGCTTTATGAAAATTCTGAAATGCTAAAGAGGCATGCTGGGGAGTGTTCATAACTTCTTTCTTTGTTCCGATAGTGTGCTTTCACACAATGCTCACCTCATTATTTCAGACGGTCACTATTTTGTATGCTGTCTTTTTAACCTGTTTCCCCCAACTTGTGTACACAGACACTACATTATAAACTGCTTACAGGCAGTCACTCACAGTGCTTAATATGGCCTTGCATGTTATAGTTCTTAAAAAATGATGTGTTAAATTAACTCTAGAACTGTTCTATTATGATTTTCCCAATAAATAGGTTGTATGAGACAACAAAATTCCATGCTCTATCCTACATGTGACCTGCGTGTAAGGCACTGTACTTTCAGATTTAGATAAATTCTTTTGTATCTTTTGGGGAGTTTGAAGGGATAAAAGTATGTGTTTATTCTCTTTTCAAGTATATTTTTAAAATACAAGAAGCTGTGTACTTAATCCATAGATTGTAGAATTTATTGTGAAGAGTCTACTCTGTTAAAGCATAGTATGGAGAGGGGACTGAAAAATGGACATTGTGTTAAGACAAATCAGTTTTCTCTTTCTAATAAAACAGTTCTTCTGAGTAGTATTTAATTGAAGTAGACCTAATAGCAAGTATAAACGTTTGTGGGGAAAAGCATGGTGTTTACTATAAAATGGATTGACTTATGTATGTATGCATGTAACATGCATAAGAAATCAACTTTTCAAAGAATGTAAGCACAACGTTAACAGAAAATAAATTATTGGGATTTCTTTTAATCCAAGTCTGTGAAAGGTTTGATTAAGGGTTTTGTACATAGTCAGAAGCTTTTGTTATGGTTTCTGGGCAGGGGTATTTTATGTTTGAGGTCGGGAATTTTCTATCCACATAATTAGTCATGAGGTTTAATGTACATTTTTTTTTTATATCAGGCAGACAATGTCTTCAAAGAGACAGCAGTGCTGCAAAGGAGCAAGAAAAGAAGGCCAAAGTTGACACACAGAGAGGCAAAACAGTGTAGGAAAAATCAACACGTTTTACAAAATCAATCATTGAAAATGTGTCAGCATTCAGGAGACTGTCTTTAATTTGCAATCCAAGTGAAATAGAGTATTTAAATATGAGAGGCAGTATTATTGAGCCCAGCATGCCTGCTACCACTTGTTTGACTAGCTCAGAATAGAACACTGAGAGGCAAGGGCTCAAAGTTAAATGAACATTTATACATTTTAAAATCAAATGAAAGATTCAGAGTATATTCATGAATTAATTTTTTTTCAAAACCCTAAATTTAATCAGCTGGAATTACTTTAAAAGTGTCATTCTATTTAACTTTTGGGAATGATGAATTTGCCTTTTAATAGGGATGCTGTATTTTATCATGAAGATGAAACAAACTGTCTTTTGTTAATTATTCCCCAGAGACACTGGCCATTTTTCTCTCTCCAATGCTTAGTGTGGAGTAAAGGCAGCTTCCCGCAAATTTATTTCAAGGAAGAGCAATCGGAAGCTTCAACATGTGTGAAAGAGGCGCATAGAGAACATAGCTTCCATTTCAGGTATTCTGAGTGCCACCTAATGAACCTCCTAGACATAATGTTACCAAAGTCTCACTGATGAGGCCATGAACATAGAACACAGAAAAGTAAAAAAGAATGAAAGAAGAGTCTGGTAAAGAGTAGTAGATGTGTCAGATGTGTCTGTAGTATCTGATAAATGCTGGGACTAGTTTTTGAATTCTTTTTTTTAGGAAATTATCATATTTATTATAAAGTACTAAAATCTTTCACTTAGTGTGTGCCTAGCTCTGTGTTAAGTGCATTGCATGAATTATTTCATTGAATCCTCTCAGCAGCTTAACTAAGGAAGACATTGAGGCCTAAAGAAGATACGTAAATTACCTCCTGGCCACAATTTTAAAAATGTCTCTTCTATATTTGGACTCTGGTCCCTGCCCTACTGATGTCCCTTGTCCAAGAACACTTGAATTTATTGTTAGCCAGATAAAATAGTGACAAGTGGCATGCTTATGACAAGCTCATTTCTAAAGTAACAGCAAAATATGTAACTGATAGTATTGGCAGCTAATTTAAGAAATCTGTTAGTGATGATGCTAATAATGGTGTCATTTTCATTCAGATTGACAAGGCATAGAGCATCAGTGATATGTTTTTGATATTATTAAGATCTCAAAATCTGTGAAAGAACATCTGATATTTATAGTAAACCTAATGTTAGGCCCTGGAACAATTACATTAAAAATGTACCATACCTCAAACAATATTTTTATGGAAAAAAGTGCGAATAGTCATCCAATAGTTCATGCAATCTGATGAGAAAGATTTGTTGGATTTTCATGCCTTTGCAAAACTGAATACATTTGTCTAGTTTTATACATTTTATACATTTGTTTTGAGTCATATAAGCAACAGGAAGATCTAAATAGACCTGTTTAAATCCCTGTGATATGATTTTAATAAGCACCATATAAAAATAGATACCTTTATAAATATTGAATGATTCTTGACTATATTTTTTCATTGGATAATAATTTAAAGATACACTGCGTAGAAAAGTAGGTCTTTTAAAGAGTAAAACAAACAGAAAATACTTAAGATAAATAGGATCATGTTAAAGAACATATCCCTTTATGGAATTTGTTTCAGATACCACTATACTTTAGTTATAATAAAAGTCTAGGTTTTGGAAAATTATTTTTAAATAACTAAAATGAGTTATTTCAAGATATTATACAGTAGTAATGATTTATTACATACTCAAGGGTGATTTCATGAAGAAGTTAGAACATTTCATGTAGTGGTAAACCTTTGGGTGTTTATAATAGAGAACAGATAGTTATTAGCTATTACAATGCAAGATTTTATACTAGAATACTTTTTTATTTGGTGTATATATATTTAGCAAGGAAAAGAATGAACAAACACAAGTTACTACATTAAATACATGTTCTTGAGCAGTTACAGGGATATGGGATTATTAATGTCAAATTCTGGAGAATGTAAAGAAAAGCTATTCATTATACTTGATCTTGTTTCTATTAAAAAATCATGTATTACAGTTCTATCTTACATCTCCAATGTCAAATGTATTATAATTGAGAATGGAGAATTAGTTATGTAAACCTTTTATCTTACACAGTGTAAGGAGGATAGTAGAAGAAAAAGTAGTAAAACCAACAACAACAACAAAAAAATCCCACACAAGACACTTCAAGAAAAGTGAGAAGAAAACAAAACAAACCTGTATAGCTAACAGGTAAATGTTGCTGTGTGATGAAAAGAGGAAGAAAAAATTGCGTAGTCTTCCAGAATAATCAGAATGTCTACTCTAGCAGAAAGCTTTTGAGCAAGATAAATCTTCTGAAATTAACTAGTTTAATGTAGATTGACTATAATAAAGAACTGCTGTAAAAAATAAGTATTTTTTTGGGGAGGGGAGCACTTTTAAGTTCCTTCTGACTGTGAAAACCTGTTAAATCCTGAAAGAGGGAGTTAAATTTATAAATGATCTGTTGATATTGGCACATGGATAGAGGCCTTAAGGCAATAATGGATGCAGCTGGTAAAGAAGCAGATCTCAGTCACAGAAAAATGAGATAAAGAGACCATCAAGAGGAAAAAATAATGGTTCTATTATCTGTTTATGTAGTGTATCTTTGGATAGTTAAGAATATCACATGAAAATGTAAAGACATGCAAAATAAAGACCATAATGAAAAACGTGGGAAAGATTTCCCTTATTTACAGCCTAATTTCAGCATAAAGATTGGAAAGTGCTTCAAAAGAGCAGGAAGAGGGCTAAAGATTCTTACATACTAGGTTTTTAAACCTAAATTACAGAATTTACAGTATTATTTAAGGAAGGGAGGTCAACTACTTCAGCTCTCACTTTGAAAATAGGATTTATGGTGGCTAAGAAAAATAATAGCTCTCATTCTATTGTATGGCCAAATTGAATGTCTCTTAGGAGGTAGAAGGAAACATTTGAGGTCTTAGTAAACCTGAAATCATTTCTTAATAGATTATCGCTAAAATAGGCTTGAAAGGAGTGTATGATTGAAAATGACTTACAAGAGATAAATGGGTTAAAATATTAAGAAAAGATTTGATGATATAAAGCAAAACCAGTTTAGTAAAACTTGGGGGATTTTTTTTTAAGAACTGTAAGTTATGAATGTAGAGTTTCATAACAAAGTTCAAATTTCTAAATTAAATTGATGAACTGTGGTTCAGAATTATAGGGTTAACAGTTAAGTTACATATCAACCCTTTAGGGAAGCTCAAAATGTATTTAGTTAATAATAGTAAAAACAGCTAAGTTAGAATTTATTAGTGTTAATGTTTGAGAAATAGATAAATGGGTTGGAAGATATAATTTGTGGTAAAATGAAATAAGTATGTAATATATACCACAACCAGTAAGTAACTGGCCAAAGACAGCAAAGAAAAATAACAATTATATAAATTAGTGTATTATAATAAAATTGTCAGTTAACTACATTGGAAAAAAAGTCTGTAAGCCTCAATTAAAGAAGATCACTGACAGAACTTCATAATCGGTTGCCAAAAGAGCAATACTTAAAATGATAAGATATAAAGACACTAAAAGGTTAAGGTTTTTCATGCACATGTAAGTAAACAGTAAAGCAATAGCAGGATCTGTTGTTATTTTATATTCCACAGTAAAAATCATTAAGAGAGCTAAACAAGGATGTATATAGGGTAAAAGGTTAGTAGAACAAAGTGAAAATGTAATGATAGAATATAATATAATGAGAATGCTATTGTTTATTTTTATCCTTGAAGAGAAAGCAGACCTTCAATAAGAAATTATAAATATGACTGGAGATATTATAAATAAATTCAGAAAATGACAAACCAGTTACCACTAAGTCTTCACACTGGTCTGTATGGAACCCAGGTGTAGAGGTGAAAGGGGTAAGGGTTCTGGTCTCCTGTCCCATGTTTCAACCTTAGCATTTCTGCTTTATCTGTTGCATATTCAGGCTTACCTTGTCTTATTGCACATCACTTTATTGTGCTTTGCAGATACTGTGTTTTTTTACACACTGAAGGTTGTGGCAACCCTGCATCAACCAAATCTATCAGTGCTATTTTTCCAGCAGCGTGGGCTTCATGCATGTCTCTGTGTCACATTTTGGTCATTTTGACAATATTTCAGACTTTTTTGTTATTATATCTGTTATGGTGATCTGTGATCAGTGATCTTTCTTGTGACTATCATAATTGCTTTGAGGAATCATGAACTGCACCCATACAAGACGGTGAATTTAATTGGTAAATGTAGCACATGGCCTGACTGCACCACTGACCAGCCATGCTCCCATCATTCTCCCTTTCCTCAGACCTCTCTATTCTCTGTGATACAGCAATTTTGAAATTAGGCCAATTAATAACCCTAATGTGGCCTTTAAGTATTCAAGTGAAAGAAAGAGTTATGCATCTCTCACTTTAAATCAAAAGCTAGAAATAATTAAGCTTAGTGAGGAAGGCATGTCGAAAGCTCAGATAGGTTAAAGGCTAGGCCTCTTAAACACCAGTTAGCCCAATTGTGAATGCAAAGGAAAAGTTCTTAAAAGAAATTAAAAGTGCTAAAGCGAAGCAGCCTTACTGCTGATAAGGAGAAAGTTTCAGTGGTCTGGATAGAAGATCAAACCAGCCACAACATTCCCTTAAGCCAAAGCCTAATCCAGAGCAAGCTCCTAACTCTCTTCCATTCTGGGAAAGCTGAGAGAGGCGAGGAAGCTGCAGAAGAATCGTTTGAAGCTAGCAAAGGTTGGTTCATGAGGTTTTAAGGAAAGAAGTCATCTCCAAAACATAAAAATGGAAGGTGAAGTGGCAAGTGCTGATGTAGAAGCTGCAGCAAGTTATCCAGAAGTTCTAGCTAAGATCAATGATGAAGGTGGTTACACTAAATAACAAATTTTCAGTGTAAATGAAACAGCCTTCTATTGGAAGAAGATACTGTGTAGGACATTCATTGCTAGAGAGAAGTCAATGCCTGGGTTCAAAGCTTCTAAGGACAGGATGCCTCTCTTCTTATGGGCTAGTGCAGATGATGACTTTAAGTCGAAGCCAGTGCTTACTATTCAGAAAATCCTAAGGCCCTTAAGAATTATGTTTACTATCTATTCTGCTTGTACCCTGTAAATGGGACAACAAAGCCTGGATGACAGCACATCTTTTTACAGCATGGTTTACTGATTTTTTTTTTTTAGTTTTATTTTTCTTATTTTAAAAATTGTGTATATTTAAGGCATATGTCAAAGTTTTTTTTTTTTTTTTTTAACATATGAGTGAGAACAACTGTCCCTCACCTATTTTGGGAGAAGAGGGGAGATGAAGAAGAAGTGGGTTAAAGGGTACAAACATACAGCGAGCTAAAAGGAATGAATTCAGTGTTTGATAGCAGTGTAGGATGTCTATACTTAACAAAAATGTATTGTACTTGGGTAATGGGCACCCTGAATACCCTGACTTGGTCACTATGGTTGTATGCATGTAACAGATTTTCTCATGTACCCCATACATTTGCATGAATAATAGAGTTTACTGAATATTTTAAGCCTGCTGTTGAAACCTACTTCTCAGAAACAAAAAAATTGCTTTCAAAACATTACTGCTTGTTGACAATGCACTTTAGTTACCCAAGAGCTCTGATGGAGATGTACATGGAGATTAATGTTGTTTTCATGCCTGCTAACATAGTGTCCCTTCTGTAGCTCATGGATCAAAGGAGTGACCTTAACTTTCAAGTTCTTACTATTTAAGAAATAAATTTCATAAGGCTTCAGCTGCCATAGATAATGATTCCTCAGATGGATCTGGGCAAAATGAATGGAAAATCTTCTGGAAATGATTCACCATCCAGATGCCATTAACAGCATTCACGATTCAGGGAAGGAGATAAAAATAGCAGTGTTAACAAGAGTTTGGAAGAAGTTGTTTCCAACCCTTGTGGGTGACTTTGCGGGGTTCAAGCCTTCAGTGAAGAAGCAACTATAGATGTGACAGAAATTGCAAGAGAACTGGAGTTAGAGGTGAAAACTGAAGATGTGACTGAACTGCTCAATCTCATGATAACATTTAATTCATGAGGAGTTGCTTCTTAAGAATGAACAAAGAGAGTGGTTTCCTGAGATAGAATCTATCCTGGTAAAGATGCCATAAACATTGTTGAAATGACAGCAAAGTTTTAGAGTATTACATAAATTTAGCTGATAAAGCAGTGGCATGGTTTGAGAGGATTGTCTTCAATTTTGAAAGGTCTGTTGTAGATAAAATGCTAACAAACAACATTGTGAGCTACAGAGAAATCTTTTGTGAGAGCGAGAGTCAATTGATGTGGCAAACTTCATTGCTATCTTTAGAAATTGCCACAGTCACCACAGTCTTCAGCACCCACTACCCTGATCAGTCAGCAGCTATCCACATCAAGACCCTCCACAAGCAAAAAGATAACTTGCTAAAAGTTCAGATGATTGCTAAAATTTTTTTAGCAATAAAATATTTTTAAATTAAGGCATGTACGTTGTTTTTTAAAAGATACTGCTGTTGTACCCTTAATAAACTACAGTATAGTGTAAATATAACTTTTATATGTACTGGGCAACCAAAAAATTCACACTACTTGCTTCATGGCAATATTCATTTTATTGCATTGTTGTGGAACCGAACCTGCAGTATCTCCAAAATATCAGGATTCCAAGAAACATTCCATTACTAAAAGAGTTTGAAGATAACTGATTGTGCTATAATAATAAGTTATAAAGTGAAATATATAATAGGAAAAGTTTTAATTTGGAGAGTTTTTAACAGTGTTACAGAGAATACACTGTTTTTCAAGTATACAAGAATTTATTTTAAAAATATGTGTGATTAAGAAAACATAAACATTTTTAACATGTCATAGTTTTAGAATCTAATCCAGGAAACAAATACCAGTATCACTTTGCTTGTTCTGTTTTTCTCTTTATCACTTACCTTCTTTCTCATTTCTACATATTCAGTTTGTGCTCATTTCAAGTCCACCTTCCCTTGAAGCCTACTGCTTTTCTTTGTGCATTTTCTACCACAGTTTTACATTGTGTATTTATTTTCTGCAATATTTTTGCTTCTGTTTTATAACTAAGCATATTCTATTTTGTATTATGATTATGTACTTGTATCTTTTTTCTTATTTATAAAAATAAAGAGAAAAAAATCTTTGTACATTTCTGTGAATTTTAACACACCCACCAACATAATTAGGATACAGGACAGATTCATCACCCTAAAATCTTCCTCATACTATCCCTTTGTGACCATAACCTCCTTTTACCCCTAATCTCTGGCAGCCATTGATCTATTCTGCATCACTATAGATGTGGCTTTTGGGGAATGTACAGGATTACTATAAATGGAATCATGTAATATGTGTCATTTGTGATTTTTTTTTCCACTTAGTGTAATGCCTTTGAGATTGACCCAAGTTGTTGTGTGTGTCAGCAGTTTTTTATTGTCAAGTAGTAGTCTGTTGTATGAATGCATCACAGTTTGTGTATTCTACCATTGAAGGACATTTGGGTAGTGTGATTCCTTCAACTTTTTCTTCAAAATTGTTTTAGCTATTTTAATTCCTTTGCTTTTCCATATACATAATTAATTTATATTTCCAGAACAACGACAACAAAAATTGCTGGGATTTTAATTGATATTGAGCTAAATCTATTGATAAATTTGGGGAAAATTAACATTTCTACTATGTAAAGTCATCCAAACCATAAGTACAGCATGTGTCCTCATTTCTTTAGGTCTTCCCTGATTTCTTATATCAGCTTTTTGTAGTTATTAGCATACTAGTCCTATACGTGTATTGTTGGGTATATATTGATATATACATTTTTTGGAGCTATTGAAAATGTTCTTGGTTTTGAAATTTTAGTTTCCATTTGTACATTAGTAGTATATTAGTAGTATGTTGTGTGTTGTGTGTTGACCTTACATCCTATGAATTTGGTAAACCCAGTTATTCTAGGATTGGGTTTTCTTTTGTGGCAGATTCTTTGGGAATTTCCACGTAGACAATCACATCATCTGGAGATAGGGACACCTTTCTTTCCAAATGTGTGCTTTTCATTTATATTCTTAACTTCCTGCGCTGGCTAGGACTTACAGTGATTTATTGAATAGAAATAGCGAGAGTGCTCATTTTTGACTTTGTTCTCGTTTTTAGGGAGAATGTATTCAGCTTCTCACTATTCAGTGTGATGTTAACTGTAGGTTTTCATACCTGCTCTTTATCAAGTTAAGCATACTGAGTTTTGATCATAAAAGGGTGTTGAATTTTGTCAATTGCCTTTTCTACTTCAATTGATATGATCAGGTGGTTCTTTAGATTATTAATATGGTAGATGACATTGATTTTTGAATATTGAAACATTCTTGCATTCCTCAAATTAATTTGATTATGGTGTATTATTTTTATATATTTCTGGATTCCATTTGCTTATATTTTGAGAATCTTTCCATCTTTGTTAAGGAGGACTATTAGTGTATACTTTTATTTATTTATTTATTTCCCCTACCATCTTTGTCTAATTTTGTATCAGGGTAATCCTGGCCTCATAAAATGAGCTCTGAAGTATTCTTTCTTTTGTTTTCTGGAAGTGAGTGTGTAGAATTAAGTGTTACTCATTTTTAAAATGTTTTGTATAGTTATACAGTGAAGCTAACTGGGTTTAGAAATATCTTTTTCAGAAAGGCATTCTTTTAAAAAAATGGTTTCACTTTCTTTAGTGGTTATTTAGGACTAATCTGGTTATTTGTTTTAGGTAACTTAGTAGTTCATGGTTTTTAAGGAATTGCTCCATTTGTCATCAGTTGTGATGGTTAATATTGTCAACTTGATTGGATTGAAGGATGCAAAGTATTATCCCTGGATATGTCTGTGAGGGTGTTGCCAAAGCAGATTAACATTTGAGTCAGTGGATTGGGAGAGGTAGACCCACCCTCAACCTGAGTGGGCAACATCTAATCAGCTGCCAGTGAGACTAGAACAAAGCATGCAGAAGAAGGTGGAAAGAGCAGACTTGCTGAGTGTTCCAACCCTCATCTTTCTCTCCTGCTGGATGCTTCCTGCTCTTGAAGATTGACTGACATAAAGACTGCAGGTTCTTCAGCTTTTGGACTCTTGGACTCACACCAGTGGTTTTTCAGGGGCTCTCGGGCCTTCAGCCACAGATTGAAGGCTGCACTGTTGGCTTCCCTGCATTTGAGGTTTTGGGACTCAGACTGGCTTTGTTGCTTCTAAGCTTGCAGACGGCCTGTTGTGAGACTTCACCTTGTGATCATGTGAATCCTTAATACACTCCTTAATAAACTCCCCTTCATATATACATCTATATACATCTATTAATTCTGTCCCTCTAGAGAACCCTGACTAATACAGTTGTCAAATTTATGGGTATAGAATTGTTAATATTTATTATATTTAAATGTAATTAGGTTTTATAGTGATAGTCTCTCATTTTTGATGTTGCTCTTTCAAATCATGTTTTCTTTTTTGTCTTGATACAAGTTTATAGATTTTATTGATCATTTCAGAGAAATAGCTCTTGGTTTCATTTACTCTATTCCATTTCATTGACTTCTGGTTATTTTCTTTATAATTTTTTTCCATTAAGTCCTGCTTAGGCTATATCTCACAGATTTTTAAATATTGTGGTTGTCTTGTGTATTATATCTCCATTCATTGAAAATCCCTTCAGTTCATGTTACATGTTTTGCTCCGTCTGTTAAATATATTTTGAAGAACTGAAGAAGAGACACACAATCTATTACATTTTCCCAGCTATTGATCATGTTTTCTCTTCCTTTATTCCTAATATTCCAAATTTCCTTGTGTAACTTTTCTTTTTCCTCAATATCTTTTTCTTTTCTTTTCTTTCTTTCTTTTTTTTTTTTTTTTTTTTGAGACAGAGTATCGCTTTGTCACCCAGCCTGGAGTGCAGTGGCACAATCTTGGCTCACTGCAGCCTGCACCTCCTGGGTTCAAGCATTTCCCCTGCCTCAGCCTCTCAAGTAGCTGGCACTACAGGTGTATGCTACGACGCCCAGCTAATTTTTCTATTTTTAGTAGAGATGAGGTTTCACCATGTTGCCCAGGCTGGTCTCAAACTCCTAACCTCAAGTGATCTGTCCACCTTGGCCTCCCAAAGTGCTGGGATTACAGGCTTTTGTACTTCCATATCTTTCTTTAGAAATTCTTAACACAGCAAGTCTGCTGACCATTAATTCTCTTAGTTTTCTTCACCTGAGAATGTCTTCATTTAGTTTCTTTTCCAAAAGGTATTTTTGCTGGATGTTGGATTGATAATTTTTTTCCCATCTTCATCATTTCTGATGATAAATTTGCAGTCATTTGAGCCATTGTTCCCCTATACATAATGCATTGTTCACTCTGGCTGCTTTCAAGATTTTTCTTTGTTTTTAGATTTCAGATTTGACTATAATGTGTCTGGGCATTGATTTCTTTGGGTTTATCCTATTGGGGATTCTTTGACATTATTGAGTCTGTAGGCTTATGTGTATATAAAACTTGGAACATTTCAGTCATTATTTCATCAAATGTTTTTTCAGTATCACAAGCTTCCTTCTCTTCTGGGATTCTACATGTTCAATGTTTTGTTACTGCCTATAAGTTTCTAAGGTGGTGTTCAATTTTTTCATAGTTTATCTCTCTGTTGTTTAGGTTGGATCATTTTCCTTTGATCTGTCATCAAGTTCAGTGACTTTTTCTTATGTCATCTCCCTAATTGTATTGCACCCCCTCAGGAAAAAAAAAAAAAAAAAAAAAACAAAAAAAAACTCGGTTATATATCTTTTAGTTCCGAAAACATCATTTGATTCTTTTTGTATTTACTGTCTTTGTTGCATTTTTCTGTTTTTCCCTTTGTTTCAAAAGTGTTTGTCTTTATTTATTGAAACATTTTTATAATGGTTGCTTTGAAGTCTGTCAGATAATTTCAACATCACTGTCATTTTGTCATTATTATCTATTCATTGTCTTTTCATATATCAGTTTTTTTCTGCTTCTTTGTATGCCTAGTAACTCTGAATTATTTCATGGATATGTTGAATATTATGTTGTAAGAATTTGGGTCTCTTATTTCTAACAGAGCATACTGATATTTTGTTTTAGCAGATAGTCTTCCTGGTTGCATTCAGGCTTCAAGTTTTAACAGGTCTGTGTTTGGGGTACAGTGTTCGTTTAGTTTTCAATAGCAAAAGTATTGTTCAGGTCATGTGTGTTCCATTCAGTGACCAGCCTGGGACTTGGGTATTGGTAGTTTACTTATCGAAGTCTGTATATGCTGTTTAATGTTAGCTCCATGTATACACAGCTTGTGAGTGAGTCCAGGAGTTTATAAACAACTTATTGTGGTGACGTTCCCAAGCTCTCTCCCTCCATGATCTCCTTGGTACTTATTCTCTGGGATCTCCTTTTTAGGTTCTCTGACCAGAAATCTGGGCTTTTATTTACCGTGCCTTGCCATGCACCTGTGTCTGCGGAAAATGGCAAGAGGGTGTAGAGTATAAAAAGTTATTAGATACCACTCTCTTTTGGGACCACAACTCATTTGATTGGAGAGGAAAGTTTCCTTCCTTGAGAGTTTCAGATCTCTGTGTGTCCCTACTGCTGCTGCCACTGTCATCACCACAGAATTGTTTGGGTGCTGGGATGGGAAAGAACCGAAAGGTGAAAAATAGGAAAAAAGAATAATGGCATTTTCTGCACTCTCCGACTGTTAGGATATTCATTTCCTACTCTTCTTAACTAGAGAGCTTCTACTGGGGCATTTTTTGTTTGCCCCAGTGTCAACTTTCAAGGTTTGGGCTTCCTTGAGTTCTGACGGAAGGATACCAGAGGGGAAGAAATGGAATATCTGATTCAAGTATGATACTACTGTGAATTGTGACTTTTTCTCATAATCTACCTGCTATTGTATTATTTTTAATCAGGAGACTCTCTTAGAGCAATTTCAGGTTTGTGGAAAACTGAGCAGATAGTACAGAATTCTCATATACTACCTCTTTCTCCCACTGTTGTTATAGTTTTCTTTATTACTAACAACTTGAATTAGTGTGGTAAATATGTTATAATTTATTAAACAATATTGATACATTATTATTCACTAAAGTCCGTAATTTAAACTAGATCTCATTAGTTGTGTTGTATAATTTTTTTGTTGTTATTTGTTTTTTCTTGAGATGGAGTCTTGGTGTGTTACCCATGCTGGTCTTGAACTCCTAGGCTCAAGTGATCCTCCCACATCAACCTCTCAAGTAGTTGGGGTTACAGACGTGCACCACTGTGCCCAGGTTTTATGTTATATAGTTTTATGGGTTTTTGGTATATGCATAATATCATGTGTCCACCATTACAGTCTCATACAGACTAATTTCACTGCCTTGAAATTGCCTTGTGCTACACCTATTTATTCGTCTTCCTCCCTGCCCCTAAACCTCAGGCAACCACTTCTCTTTCTCTTTTTACTGTTTCTATAGTTTTGCCATTTTCAGAATGGCATATAGTTAGAATCCTACACTATGTAACCTTTTCAGACTAGCTTCTTTCACAAAACTATATGTTTTTAAGGTTCCTCCATATCTTTTTGTGGCTTGATAGCACATTTCTTTTTATGGCTAAATAATAATATCACAGTTTGTTTATCCATTCACCTGTTGAAGTATGTCTGGGGGTGGATTCCAGTTTTTGTCAGTTGTGAGTAAAGCGGATATAAATGTTTTATGTGCGGATTTTTGTGTGAACATAGCTTTCAACTCATTTGGGTAAATACCCAGGAGTGCAGTTCCTGGATTGTATACTAAGACTGTGTTTAGCTTTGTAAGAAACTGCTAAACTGTCTTTCAAAGTGGCTGTACTATTTTATATTCCCACCAGCAATGAATGAGAATTCCTGTTGTGCTGCATCCTTGCCAGCATTTAGCATTGTCTGTGTTTTTGGATTTTAGCCATTCTAATAGATGTGTAGTTGTATCTCATTGTTTTAATTTGCAATTTCCTGGTTATATATGATGTTAAGCATCTTTTCGTATGTTTATTTTACACCTTTACATCTTTTTTTAGAAGTTTCTGTTAAATATTTTGCTCATTTTAAAATGAGTTGTTCATTTTTTATTGTTGAGTTTTAAGAATATTTTGTATATTTTTGATATGTCTTGTCAGATGTTTTGCAAATATCTCCTCCCAGACTGTGATTTATCTTATTATTTTCTTAACAGTGTCTTTGACAGAGCAGAAAATTTTTAATGTTAATGAAGTCCAATTTAACAGTTCTTTTCTTGCATGGATTATGCTTTTGGTATTATATCTGTAAAAACTCATTACCCTTAGGTCACTCAGATTTTCATCTGTGTTATCTTCCAGAAGTTTATCGTTTTTGCATTGTACATTTAGGTTTATGATCCATTTTGAGTTAATTTTTATGAAAGATCAGTGTCTAGATTCACATTTTTGCATGTGAGTGTCCAGTCCTAGTACCATTTACTGAAAAGACTACACTTCGTCTATTGAATTGCCTTTGCTTTTTTGTAAAGATTGACTGCCTATTTATATTTGACTATATCGGGTCTATTTCTAGGCTATCTATTACATTGATCTATTTGTCTATTTTTTTTGCAGTACCACATTTTCTTAATTATTGTTTATAGAAAGCTTTGAACTTGAATAGTGCAAGTCCTCTGACTTTGTTCTTCAGTATTGTGTTTGCTGTTCTGGATCTTTTGCCTTTATGTACAAACTTTAGAATCAATTTGTTGATATCCACAACATAACTTGTGTTTTTATTAGTATTGCTTTGACTTTATATATCAAGTTGAGGAGACTGACATCTTAAGAATATGAGTGAGTCTTCCTATTTATGAACATGATGTATCTCTCCATATCATGATGAAGATTTTCTTTCATCAGATGTTTGTAGTTTTCCTCATTTGTATGTATTTTGTTATATTTATAACTAAGTGTTAATATTTCTTTTTTGGTGCTAATTTAAATGGTATTGTGTTTAATTTCAGATTCCAGTTGCTCATTGATGTTATTTAAGAAAAAAACTGACTTTTGTATATTAAATTTGTATTCTGCAACTTTGCCATACTGATGTATTAAGTCCAGGAGTTTTTTCTTTGATTCTTCTGGATTTTCAATGTATAAGATCATGTCATATGTGAACAAAGATGGTTTTATTTCTTCCTTTGCAATCTGTTTACCTTTTACTTCCTTTTCTTGTTTTATTGTAGTAGCTAGGACTTTCAGTATGATACTGAATAGAAGTGAGAGGAGACATCCTTGCTTTGTTCCCAGTCTTAAGATGAAAGCATCTAGTTTCTCAGCAGTAAGTTTAATTTTAGCTATGGTTTTATTTGTAGATTTTTTTTATCGAGTTGAGAAAGTTTCTATCTATTTCTAGTATTACTGTGAATTTTTATGATGAATTAGATTTTGCCAAATGGTTTTGTTTTTTAATGTGATCATATGATGTTTCTTTTGTAGCTTATTAATGTGTTGGATTATGTTAATTGATTTTTGAATGCTGAACCAGCCTTGTATACCTGGAATAAATCCCATTAAGTTGTGGTGTTTAAATCTTTTTATGCATTGATGGATTTGATTTGCTAATGTTTTGTTGAGGATTTTTGTATCCATCCTTATGAGAGATATTGATTTGTAGTTTTTTTTCTTTTAATGTTTTTATCTGGTTTTGTTATTAGGGTGATGCTGGTTTTATAGAATTAGTTGAATGTTCCTTTTCTTCTGTTTTCTAGGAGAGATTGTAGAGAATTGGTATTATTTCTTCTTTAAATGTTTGTAGAATTCACCAATTAGCCCATCTAGGCCCACCCATCTAGATTTTCTACTATGTAAGTTTAGATAATTTATTTTAGATCTTTCTCCTAATCAGATATATGTATTCAATGCTATAAATTTCCCTTTAAGCACTACTTCTGCTGCATCCCTACATTTTTAGAAATTATGTTTTCATTTTCATTTAGTTTGAAATACTTTTTAAAATGTACTTTGAGTTTTTGGATCCATGTGTTATTTAGACATATATTGTTTAAATTCCACGTATTTTGACTTTTAGTCATTAATTTCTAATTTAATTCCATTTTGGTCTGAGAACATACTTTGTATGATTTCTATTCTTTTAAATTTGCTGAGGTATGTTTTTTGGCCCAGAATTTTCTGTCTTAGTGAATATACTATGTGAGCTTGATAAGAATGTATATTCTGCTGTTGTTGGATGAGGTATTCTGTAAATATCAGTTAAATTCATTGATTGGTGGTGCTGTCAGTTCAACCGTATTCTTATTAACTTTTTGCCTGCTGCATCTGTCAATTACTGATGGAAGTGTGTTTAAGTCTCCGGCTATAACAGTGGATTTGTCTGTTTTTCCTTCCAGTTCTCTTAGTTTTCACCTCATGTATTTTAACATTCTGTTGGTAGTATATACACACTAAGGATTATTATGTCTTCCTGAAGAATTGACCCCTTTATTATTATTTAATATCCCTCTTTATTCCTGATTATTTTTCTGGTTCTAAGTCTGCTGTATTAGGCTTCTATAGAGGGGCAGAACTAATAGGATATATATATATATATATGTATATATGTATATATATATTTATTTATTTATATTTATATTTATATTTATATAAAAGGGAATTTATAAAGGAGTATTAAACTCACATGATCACAAGGTCCCACAATAGGCCATCTGCAAACTGAGGAGCAAGGAAACCAGTCTGAGTCCCAAAGCTGAAGAACTTGAAGTTGGATGTTCAAGGGCAGGAAGCATCCAGCATGGGAGAATGATGTAGGCTGGGAGGCTAAGACAGTCTAATCTTTTCACATTCTTCTGCCTGCTTTTATCCTAGCCATCTTGGCAGCTGATTAGATTGGGCCCACCCAGATTAAGGGTGGACCTGCCTTTCCCAGCCCATGACTCAAATGCTAATCTCCTTTGGCAACACCCTCACAGACAGGTCCAGGATAAATACTTTCTATCCTTCAATCCAATCAAGGTGACATTCAGTATTAACTATCACATCTGCTTTGTTTGATATTAGTATAGCTACTGCAGCTTTCTTTTGATTTGTGTTAGCATGATAGATCTTTCTTTGTCCCTTTACTTTTATCTGCGTTTTTATATTTAAAGTGGGTTTCCTATAGACATCATATAGTTGTCTTATTTTTTCAATCTACTCTGTCACTATCTGTCTTTTAATTGGTGTATTTAGATCATTAACATTTAAAGTGATTGTTAGTATATTTGGATTATTATCTGCTGTATTTGTAACTTTTTTCTATTTGTTATGCTTGTTCTTTCTTGGTTTTTTATCTTTTTTTTTTTTGCCTTCTCTGTTTTTAATTGAGCATTTTGTATGACTCCATTTTCTCTCCTTTCTTGGAGTATCAATTCTTCTTTAGAAATTTTTAGTGGTTGATTTAGAGTTTGCAGGGCAACATTTACAACTAGTCAAAGTTTACTTTCAAATAACACTATACTACTTCACAATTAGTGCAGGTACCTTATAATTATTCTCTCCTGTCTCTTGCTGTAATTCATTTCACTTATTCATAAGCTATAATAACTCAACACATGGTTATTTTGAACAAACTTTTTGCCAATTAAAATAAAAAAATAAGCTTTTATTTTACCTTCATTTATTTCCTCTCTGGCACGGTTCATTTCTTTTGCAGATCTGAGTAATAACAGGTATATTATTTTCCTTCACTCTCAAGAGCTTTTTAAAAACATTTCTTGCAAGGTGGGTCTACTGTTGATGTGCTGGTAAGGTGTGGGAGAATATGAGACCTTTTATAATCTTATGACTAAATCTGCTTTTTATTTTTATTATTTAGTTTCTTTCCTGTTTTATTTTAAGTTCAAGTGGTACATGGCAGGTTTGTTACATGGGTAAATTGTGCGTCATGGGAGTTTGGTATACGGATAATTTTGTCACCTAGGTAATCAGCATAATAGGTAGTTTTTCAGTGCTCACCCTTCTCCTACCCTATACCCTTAAGTAGGCGCCGTTGTCTTTTGTTCCCTTCTTTGTGTCCGTGTGTACTCAGTGTTTTCCTTCTGCTTATAAGTGAGGACATGCAGTATCTAGTTTTCTATTCCTGTGTTAATTTGCTTAGGACAATGGCCTCCAGCTCCATCCATGTTGCAGCAAAGGACACAATCTGATTCTTTTTTATGGCTGTGTAGTATTCCGTAGTGTATATGTACCACACTTTCTTTATATAGTTCACCATTGATGGACATCTAGGTTGATCTTTGCTATTGTGAATAGTGCTGCAATGAACATTCATGTGCATGGGTCTTTTTGGTAAAGCAATTTATATTCTTTTGGGTATATACTCAACAATGGGATTGCTGGGTTGAATAGTATTTCTATTTTAAGTTCTTCGAGAGTCTTTCAACTGTTTTCCACAGTGGCTGAACTGATTTACATTCCCACCAGCAGTGTATAAATGTTCCCTTATCTCTGAAAGCTCGCCAACATCTATTGTTTTTTGACTTTTTAATAATAGTCATCCTGACTGGTACAAGATGGTATCTTGTGTTTTTGATTTGGATTTACCTAATGATAAGTATAAACCTATTTTTTTGGTGGGGGGCCTATGCCCCAGGATGTGACCTTCACCAGTATTTCTCAGCTTCCTGTACCCTACTTAGGTGAGATAGGAAAGCTAGAAGAGGCTGGAGTGGTTATTTTTCTTCTCCCATGTTGATTAGGTTCTGGCAAAGTAGTTTCCCTTCCCCTGCTGGAAACAGGAGATTTTTCTGATATTCACTGTGAGAACATGGAGGGCTTATAGTAAAACTCTGCCCCAATAAGATGTGATTCTCTGTATTCGCTTGTCTTTCTAGTTGTTGGGCACTGATTTGCCTTGTAACCTCAGTTCTCTGATGGATTAAAGAAAAGCTGTTGATTTTCAGATTGTTCAGTTTTTTTCTTTTTTCTCCCCCTTAAGAAGACAGGAGTAAGGACCTCCACGCTCTTAATATGTTGAGTGGAAACGTCTCTTTACTTTTTAAGAGCCTTCTAATAGCTACTGTCTTCTTTTTTTTTTTTTTTTTTGGTCTATATTTTATAGCTGTTTTCAGTGGGAGAGCTACAGTTGAGTGTTTCTACTCCATCTTATCTGTACAGATGCTCCTTACAGTGGGGTTGTGTCCTGATAAGTCCATCATAAATTGAAATTATTGTAAGTCAGTAAGGCATTTAATACATCTAGCCTACTAAACATCATAGTTTACCCTAGCCTACCTTAAATGTGCTCAGAACACTTGTATTAGCCTACAATTGGGCAAAATCAGCTAACACAAAGCCTATTTTCTAATCAAGTGTTGAGTATCTCTTGTAAGAGTATCATACCTCATATCACTAGCTTGAGAAAAGTTCAAAATTTTAAAATTCGAAGTATGATTTCTACTGAATGCACAGTGCTTTTTCACCATTGTAAAGTAGAAAAACCCTGTTGAACCATTGTAAGTTGAAGACTGTCTATATTTTTTTGAAATACTGATTTGTTTCCTTTAATGATTATATTTCTATTTAGGTTTTTTATTTTCTGAATTATTTTGGTAAATTATATTTTTTTCTAGGAAATTGTCATTTTTTCTAAGTTTTTAAGTTTACAGATGATAGTGTTTATCATTAGTTTTTTTCAAAATCTCATGCACATCTATGGTTTTGCTCTCTTTCCAGTACTCGCACAATTTTGTAAGAGGATTGTTACCTTTTTAAAGAGAAATCTTGAATATCACCTATTTTGTTTGTTTTTATACTTTAAAATTTTATTTTGTAACTTTTAATTTTTAAATTTTAAAGAGCTTGCAAAAAAAGAATGTTTCCATATTCTCTACTCGACTGCCCTAAATGGTGATATATTACAAAATAGCACATAGTACATTACATAGTTATCAACACCAGAAAATTAGCATTGATACAATACTATTAACCTATTTATATACTTCATTAAAATTTTGCCAGTTGTCCTACTAATGTCCTTTTTTGGTTCAAAATCTAAGATGACACAATATGTGTAGTTATCATTGTCTCTGTAACTCCCTCTGGGAAAATTCTTCAATCTTTTTTTGTCTTTTATGAGCTTAGCACTCTTTTTTTTCTCCTCTAAATTATTTATTGAAATATTTTCTTTATAGGCTTTAAATACCTTAGTGTAAGCAGAACTTGAAATACAAAGGACAAACATTGTGTAGAACCTAGAACACCCTATCAGTTCATTGAATCATGATTTCCTCCACACAAGTCCTCGGATTCTTAATTTGTTGAATTGATCCTAGGCCTTTGTTGTCTCAGGATATTTTTCCTAAATCCTAATTGATTGACCAGTCTTATCTGAAGAATTCCTGCCCCCTACCCACAATCTGTGTAGGTGAGTTATTCTTCTGTCTCTTAGAAAAGGTTAGACTAGGCTGCAAAGAACCTATACCTCTAAGCCTCTCCTCCATCTTTTTTAACCTTCTTTAAATATATTTTTGGGTGTTTAAATGGGATTAGAAGTGTCATCTGGCCCCCAAAAGTGACCACTCTTAAACTAAAGGTATTTCCATAATAATCAAAGCATAGTAATTTTCTGGGAGACTTCTCACTTCATCACATCCTTCCATACCCTCTCTGGCAGTTCTCTTGAACTTATCCTAGTGATTCTTCTTCCTATTGAAAAAAAAATATGCGTACTGCCACAATTTACTGTAGAGTTCTGTTGTTAGTGGGATAAGGCCAACAATACCATATAGAATTCTGTTGCTCTTCCTTCTTCATGCATGGAAATTTGTCTAAGTATTGTTAACTCCCTAGATGTCTCTATACTTCCAGCAAAGAGATAGCTGGCAACATAGTTTTGTCATTTCTTGGACAGAACTCTTTTTCTTCTCAGGCCAATGTGATAGCTTCTTAGCTTGCCCTCTTTCAGAATCCTTGTCTTTGGTAGCCCGTAAGGCTGCAGAATTTTTAAAACTGTGTTTGTATATACAGTTCAGTAGTGTTAAGTATATTCACATTGTTGTGCAGCAGAGCTGCAGAATGTTCCCATTTTGCAGTACTGAAACTCTATATTCATTAAACAGTAATTCTCCATTTTCCTCTTTTCCCAGCACCTGGAAACCAGCATTCTACTTTTTTGTTTCTATGGATTTAACTACTCTAGATACCTCATAAATGTAGTATTTGTCTTTTTGTGTGTGGTGTGGCTTATTTTACTTAGCCTAATGTCCTCAAGGTTCATTTATGTTGTAGCATGTGACATGATTTCCTTCTTTTTAAAGGTTGATTAATGTTCCATTCCAAGTATATGCCACCTTTTGTTTAATTATCTGTCCATGGCCATTTGGGTTGCTTCTACTTTTGGCTAATTGTCTGTAATGCTGCTATGAGCATGGGTGTGCATGTATTTCTTCAGGATCTTACTTTTAATTATTTTCAATACATACCCAGAAATGGGATTGCTAGATCATATGGTAATTTTATTTATTTTTTTTTTGAGGAGCCGCCATACCATTTTTTATAGTGATGGGGTAATTTTATGATCCCATCAACGGTGCACTAGAGTTCCAATTTCTCTGCATCCTTGCCAGCATCTGTTATTTTCAAAATTTAAAACAAATTTTGTTTGTTTTTATAGTAGTCATCCTAATGGATAGGGGGTGATATTGTGGTTTTGATTTGCGTTTTTCTAATGATTAGTGGTGTTGAGCATGTTTTCATATGCAAGTTGGCCACTCGTATGTATCTTTAGAGAAATAGCTGTTCAAGTATTTTGCCGATTTTTTATTATTTTAGAGAAAGGGTAACTCTGTGTTGCCCAAACTGGTCTTAAACTCCTGGGCTCAGGCAGTCTGCCTGCCTCGGCCTCCCAAGTGCTTGGATTACAGGCATGAGCCACTGCACTGAGCTGATTTTGCCCATTTTTAAACTGGACTTTTGTTGATGTTGGGTTATAGGAGTTATTTATATATTCTGTATATTTACCTCTTAGGTGATTTGCAAAGAGGTTGACACTTTTGAAGAGTACCAGCTAGTATTTTGTAGAATGTCCTTCAATTTGGGTTTGCTTTAAATTCAGATTATGTGTTATTTAGTAAGAATATCATAGAAATGATATTTTGCTTCTCCCAGTACTATCAGTAGGTGCATGATTTATTGTATATCATTATTAGTGACATTAACTTTGATCCCTTTTAATAATTAAGGTGATATTTGCCAGGTTAGCCTGCCATAAATTCATTATTTTCCATTTACAATTAATAAGTGTCTTGTGGGAAGACATTGAATGTATTTGCATTATGTTGCTTTTAATCATCCATTTGCCTATCTGTTTTAATATCTATTAACGACTTGCCCCAATTATTACTTGCCCCAATTATTACTGTGACATTTGCCAAATGATGATTTTCTATTTTTATCATTTCTTCTACATATCTTAATTTATATTTATTAATTTATTTCAGCTGCAGGAAAGAGCTGTATCAACTCTCTCATTTATTTGTTTATTTATTTACTTAAATCAGTAGACAATGGATTTTTTTTCCTATGGGTTACAGTTCATTAGTATTAGGTTGGCACAAAAGCAGTCATGATTAATTTCAATGGCAAAACCGTGATTACTTTTGCACCAACTTAATATTATAAATTTTATTGCTTAATTTGCTTAGTTTTATTTTCTCTGTCTCAACTCTGGAATCAGCCATTTCTCCAAGGAGCCCTGATTCATTTCATTGAAAATGATATTTAGAAACCATAATATGGTTGCTAGGTGTCCTCATTTCTACTGAGAGATTATTCCTGTAGGCCTTTTCAGTTTCGTATTAATTTCTATTTATGTCGTCATTTTTCTAAGTTATTAAGGGGAGCACTTAGCTCACTAATTTTTTAGTTTTCTTAAAATCAAAATATTTAGTGCTATAAATTTTTCTCCAGGTAACTTTTTTATTCGTTAATTTATTCACCAAATATTTAATACATGCCTGAGGCTCTATTTTAGGTGCTTGGAACACATCTGAATAAAGCAAAAATATTTCTTTATTTGTGGAGTTTACATTCTAGCAGAGGAAGACAAGTAATAAATACACATTTTAACTGCATTCTAACTAGTTTTTATATGATATTTTTACTATTCAGTCCTATCTATTTTCTGATTTCCATTGTGATTTCCTTTTTCCCCAGAGAACGTAGCTTTAATAATATGCTTTGGTATTTGTTGAGACTTGTTTTCTGGGTGAAAATATGGACAGTTTAAAAAAATATTTTAGATGGGTTTGAAAAGAATGTTTTTAATTATTAGTGTTTTTAAAAATCTGGCATGTAGAGAAAAAACTTAATTGCATTGTTTCAATGTATTTATTGTCTGCTTGCCTATACATTATGGGATTGTATTAAAATCTTTCACTATTTTTGTTGCAATGTTGTTAATTTTTTTTCCTGTTAGTTATTCTGCTAATTTTTGACATGTATTTTGAATTACATTTTTAGATGATTTCAAGTTCATAATTATTATCTTTCTGTTGCACCATTCCTTTTGTGATTAGGTTAGACTAAGTTCATATCTAATCATTCTTTTTTCCTGAGATTTATTTGGTTTTTAAAATATTTGTTCTAGTCTTTTAAAGTTAGTTTGTACTTATTAATTTATTTTCTATATTTTTACTTTGTTCGTCTGCATCACTAGATTCTAGGTTTGTGTCTTATAAATACATTTATATTTTTAGCAGTCTGACAGTTTATTTCTTCAGCTGGTGAACTTAGCGTATTTAAGTTTATTAAATTTATTATAATTACTGACATATGTAATCAAATCTAAGATATTATGTACATATGTGCAGCCCATATTAGATGCTTAAAAGTTCAGAATTGTTACTTCCTCTTGAGTAATTTCTTTTGTGTTTCTGTAGGACCTGATTTAGATCTAATACCTAATGCTGCCCATTAAACTATGACAGAATACCCTTAAAATTTGTCTTACTTAAGGAACTCAGAATACTCAATTGTTGCAGTCATATCTTAATAAACATTTTTTTCATTGATATCAAATTCATGGCCTGCTGCTCTGTTTTGTTCTGGTTAATTACCTTTTCTACATACACAAGAATTTTTCTTCTCAGTGCCAAATCATTAAGTTAAACTCCACATGTAGTACTATCAGCTATGTACATAACTCAGTTAAGTAAAGACAAATGGACAGACAGGATTGAGTGTGTGTGTGCATAAGCAATAAAAACTGTGTCATAACTGTGTGTGTTCAACAGCAGCTGTAAGATGTCATCACTTTTAAGATGCATTCAGATTTCAGAGATGTTAACATATGAAAAAATGTATGGCTAAAAATTGATTTATTCTGGTATTTTAAATTTTATCATATTTTGTATTTTTTTATTTATTCTAACTGTGTTTTCTTTTTCTTTAAACCTTTTTTTCTTGCCATCTATTAAATTGTTTAGATGTTCTTTGTTATCTTCTTTGCTCCTCTACTGATTTTGGAGTTATGAACCTCTGTTATTTTAGCATTTACCCTTAAAATTTCAAGGTATTCATTCTGTTTAACAAACTGTAAGGTTAATCACTTTCCTACTTTTTTGGATAACTCAAGGGCATTATAGCATTTTAACTCTGATTATGTTTTTTCTACGTTGTGTATTGTTTTTGTCAATGTCTTCAGTCTACCGTATTCTCGATTGCAGTTTTACATTTGTGTATGAGTATTTGATGAACGTGTATTTAATGATGCATCTTATAATCCAAGACATCTTAGATTTCTCCACCAGACAGCAAAAGCATATACCATGTCCGTGTGTGTGTGTGTGTGTGTGTGTGTGTGTGTGTGTGTGTGTGTTTCGTCATTTAATTTCACTAGCTATAATGGGGCTTGGCTTACAGTAGAAAATAATTGTTTTATTAATTGAATATTTATTCTACTATAAAAAGACCCCCGTGGTAACCAGAACAATCTCTTTGTTCATATGAAGCACCCGTCTCTAAGAGCTTTCTAGTCTATTGATTTTAGACTTAGACCCTCCAATATAATCTGACTTGGAAGCGTATAGAGAATATTGTGTAGCTATCAAGTGATGACCGTAGAGATTTTCAGGTATGTGTCAACACATGATCATGTTCATTCGAAATGTGAAAGGAAAATTCAGATTATAAAGTATTAGGGATATAATGATTGAAATAGGCAAGGAGTCAGGCCTTGGACTGGTTGGACATCTTTTTTTTCCAGTGGTAACATAATCTGTTATTTATCTGTTTGAAACTCCCAATTTTCTTCTGTACTTTTTAGCTCATTACATTCTGTTGGGCTTAAAGATTTATTTGCTGCTGTGGTCACTTGCTTTTAGACAAGAGGCAAAAGTTTCTACTGACATCTACCTCAGGTAGCAAAGACAAGTGCCTAAAGTAGGTACTGTTTTATGTGGGCCAAGGTTGGAACAGGATATTTCTCCTTAGCCTTGGAAACCATACTAGTAAAATAGTTTGTCATAGGGTGGGAACAAAGGATTTCTCACCACTTCTTCTATACCAAGACTGGACTCTGTCCCCTGTGTATACTTTCTTAAGTTTTCTTCTTAGAAGAAAGTAGATCTGGCTAATCCACTCTTCCTGCAGTTTCCTTGGGACTATTGCATGGGTAAAAATGAAATAACTTAACATGAATGAAGACGAAAAGATAATTTTAAGTGCTATAAGTAAGTTTAGTTTCTTTGTTATTGTAAAGAGGTCTGGGTTTACAATTTAATATTAGCTAGAACTGAAATAATACTTTCTTCAACTGGTTAGTAGCATTACTGATAATTAAAAACTGGAGAATGGTTAAAAAATTGTGTATGATTGGCTCAACTGTAATGTACAATTTATATATTTTAATAAAATTTGTGACATATTTATATCTAAGATGTGAATTAATGGAAAAAAGAGAACAGCTGACAGAATTAGAAGAAAGAAAAGGACAATGTTAATAATAGGACACAGCATTTTAATAAATATATTGAATATATAAAAATATATTGTATCTCAATAATTTGATCCTGTTCTCAAGTCTGTTTCTTACTGATTTTCAATGGTAGTCAATACTAGTTCCACCTTTTTTCCTTTCCCTTTCCTTCAGATATCATCCAGACACTTAACACAGTGCCTGGCGTATTCTAGCTTCTTGATAAATATTTTAGCTATTTAAATGAGTAAAGGAATGAATGGATGGAGAGTGAACAAATGAACGAATGACGAAGTTTTAGTCTTTTGCAGTACAAATAAATATACATGTAAGTTTATTGAGATTTGAAAACAATCTTTTAATAATTTAGGTAATGTAGAGGAAAAGATTAATTTGTTTTAAAATGTGAACACTGGAGTTTTTAAAAGTAGGGTTATACCGTCTGAACAACAAATGGAAAATAAGAATTAAATGAAGTAAGGTAACTTGAAATTGAAATGAATTTATGAGATATGTATTCTTTAATGTAAAAGTAATTGATTAGTAGGTTCAGAAGATATTTTTAAAGACTTTATTCTCATTTTAACCTTGCTTGTTCTAGAATTTTGTCAAGTATAAATTGTTTTGAACTTTCTACTTAAATTGAATCAATTTTTATTTCTGAATCATTATGAGTTCTAATTTAGTGCAATTGAATCAATGGATTTTACTATGTATTATATATTGGCTTTAATGCCATATATCTATAAAATATTTCCCCCCACATTTTGGATCTATATGATTCATATTGTCTATTGATTCTGTATTTAAATATTTAAATACGGTTTATGATCAAGTGTATGGGCTGTGATGTCAGGCAGATTTGAGTTTCTGTCTCTAATATATTACCTCTTAGTGAGCAATTTATTCAACGTCTCAAACTTCAGTAGCATCTTGTATAAAATGCAGATGATTGATTCCTACTACCATAAAAGGTTGTTGGGATGACATAATAAACTTACATATGTAAAATGCTTAGCATAGTGTTTGGGATATGGTAGGTATTCAGTAATTGGGAATAACTATTTTTCTCCATTGTGTGTTTTTTTTGTCTGCAGCTTTCCCCACAAATAAACCAGAGAAAGATGCAAGACATGTAGTAAAAGTGGTAAGTGTTGCTCATAGATTTGTATTTCACATATATTTGACTTTTTCCTTTTCTGCTTTAAGAATGTTTTTCATGTTAATTTTTGTAACTATTGCCTTATCAGTAAACCTAATGTTATCATCTGTTTTGACGTTGTTAAAACATTAAAACTGGAGAACCTTTGTTTTTCTGTATTGCCAGCTATTACCCTGGTGTGTTATCTATCTAGCTATTCTTTCTCTTTCCCTCCCAAATGCCCTCCCACCCTCTCCACCTCTCTAATCAAGATGGTAAGGTCCTTAAAGGCAAGCATAGGGTTTTATTTCTTTTTGGTGTCCCCTGTACCTAGTATAATGAATGAAATATAGTAGACCATTCAGTAAAGGTATCATGTGTGAGTGGACCACAAGGAGAGTTTGCTGTGTATCACCCGGATGTATATGTTGGTATACAGTGAGTGTTGTATATGTTTATGTATACAGTTCTCAGTGCTTCTAGTAAGTGTTCTCTGTAAGAAAACTACTTTTATGTGTAAGACTGTATAGGGATAGTGGTACAATATGTTGTTTAAAAATTAGATTCTTCAAGTTTATTTAGTGTTTTCTGAGATTTTTAGTGGAAATCTGGTGCCTATGTTTTATAAAAAGTGATTCAAGTACTATTATATACTACATATATATGTTCATATTTTCACAATTGAAATAACAATTCCATCTTTGGGATTTTTTTTTCTAGTAAAATTAATTATTCTTTTTTTTATAGGAATATCAAGAAAATGGCCCGTTATTTTCAGAACTTAAATTTTATCAGAGAGTTGCAAAAAAAGACTGTAGTAAGTAAAATTAGCAAAGCAAGCTACTTCCATATATGTGCTTGCTAAAGTGAGTGTTGATATTTTGGTCTTTTTCTGGCCTTCTGGAAAATTCTTTTCAATAGAAATTTTATTGTAAAGTGATACAGTTAACTGTTACAACATATAAAAGCAAGACAGATGGTATACAAATCTTGACATGACATACATAATGGGTTATATATTTTAAGTCAAAGTTGTTTCTACTACTTTACATAAAATGTTAGGTTGTTAATCTAAGCTACCAAGAGTTCCCTAAGTGTAAAAGATAGTAGAATGAAATTATTTCTTTTACAGTAAACCATTTGGATAGGACGGCTATAAGGAAAAAACATTAAAATGGGAAGTAGATATATGTATAAAAAAGGAACGATTGTAGAATGGATTGGGGCAAGGTGTGTGGAAATGTGGAAATGATTAAACTTTAAGATGTTTAAGAAAATGTTAGAAACTTGAATGCTGGAAAATTAATTGGAGCTGGATACCAAGTGTAAGAATGACCAGTTAGAAGATTTGAATGGGAAATGAATATAAGCAGAGAGGAAAAATAACAGCATTTTATAAATGTGATATAGATGGGCTAAGAAAAACATTAAAGAAGTAGACAGGAGTAATGACTGTATAGTCAAGGTCCTTTACATCATGTTTAAGAATAAGAGTGATGGGTCTGACCTCAATATTTAACTTAGTTTTTCTTAATAAAGTCTTCTAAACATTAAGACTGTAGTCTTTACTAATTGCTTAAACTATGTCACAGTGACAAATAGAATCCATTAAACTTGATTGTTTATCAGTAGAGCTGTCTTAAACATAAAAAACATAGACTAGAGTCATGAAAAAAATGATGAAAGTTAACTTTATTTAAGTGGATTCGATTTTTTGTAAACTAATCAAAACCAGTTTTTGTATAAAGTAATTTCAAAGTAAGATGGTTTTTCTGCCCAATTTCTGCTTTTTTTTTTCTTTTGGTCCATTATGGTTTTAAATTTTGAAGTAATAGGGAAGAAAAAGCCATCTCTCTACTGATCTTTTGGTGGTTAACATATGTTATATTTAGAAATTTAGCTAGTATATAAGATAATGAATTCTTTTTATAGATTGAAACATTAATATATATGGTATCAATATACAAAGACTATGACTTGTTTTTATTGATTTAATTTAAAAATTTCTAATTTTTTGTCAATTATAGTGGTAACAGTTTGAGGCCATTAGATAGAGATGTTTGATTGAAAAAAAAATTATCTTCTAGGAAGATCTAATTACTTTTTTGGTTAGCTAAATAAATTTGTCTGTAGAAAGGTGACAAGTATCTTTTCAAATAACATGAATCTTTTTAAAAATAAATTTGTCTTTGTAGTCAAAAAGTGGATAGAACGCAAACAACTTGATTATTTAGGAATTCCTCTGTTTTATGGATCTGGTCTGACTGAATTCAAGGGAAGAAGGTAAAATGGAATTATTATATTCAAATATTTCTTTATAACTATTCCTTATGTGGTCTATGAGTTAACTATTGCCATGTAACAAATTACCAAAACATATTGGCATATAACCACAAACTTGTATTGTCTTAGTTTCTGTGGGTGAGGAGACTGCAAGTGGCTTATCTGTATGATTCTAGATCAGGATCTCTAATAAGGATATGTAGTCAGCTGTCTGCTGGGTTACATTCATTTCAAGGCTCATCTGGGGAAGTATTTGTTTTCAGGGTTCCTCATGTGGCTACTGGTAGGCCTAAGAAGATCTCCTTCTAATTTACTTATGTGATTGTTGGCAGGCCTTCTTACTTCCTGATCATGTGGGTCTTTGCATAAGCTACCTGAGTGTTATGAAAAATAGCTGGCTTTCTCTAGAGCAATTAATTGGGGGACGGGGAGAGCATGCACACAAGTGCATTCAAGAAGGAAGTCATCATTTTTTGTAATCTAATCTTAAAAGGGATATTATCGCTTCTGCTTTATTCTCTTTGCTAGAAGCTAGTCACTAGATAGATCCATTGGTCCTGAGAGAGGAGAATTCAGTTCTATCTCTTGAGGAGAAGCACAACAAATAAGTTATAGAAATATCTTTAAAACCACCAAATATGGCTAGTCCTATATATAATTTATTAATAGTGTTTGAAAAAAGAAAAAAAGTCTGTCATTTTATATTTACCCTTTTGTGCCAGAGATTTTTATATACTTTATCTTATTTTGTCCTTTGAATAGCCTGTTAAAATAGGTGATATTATTTTTATTCCATAGATGAGAGGATAAGCTCAGATGTCAGTACTTTGTTGAAATGGTCTCTAAATGCTTTAAATTAAAAAAAATGAGCAAACAGTAATCTTGAAGTAAAGGACTGCCACTGGGGGACTGAATGGGGCTGATTGAATCATGATACATCCATATCATGTCATATGTAGCCCATTAAAGAAGTCCATTAGAGCTATACTAGTTGCCTTAGAAGGATTTTGATGAGATACTATTGAAAAAAGTAAGATGGAGAAAATACTTATAATATGATCACATTTTTGTAAAACAAATTCCTAAGTGTGTGTGTTTGTGTATGCATGCATAGATATAGAATAGGAGCTGATGTGGATATATAAATGAAGGGAAGGAAAGAAGGTATGGAAGGTGCCAAACAGAACAGAAAAGGAAGAAGTGCACTTAAAGACATGTTTATAAATGTATAGAGATGGTAAATATGATCTTATAAAGAAACAAACAAATATAAAATTCATGTGGCTGGGCACGGTGGCTCATGCCTGTAATCCCAGCACTTTGAGAGGCTAAGGCAGGCGGATCATGAGGTCAAGAGGTCGAGACCATCCTGGCCAACATGGTGAAACCCCGTCTCTACTAAAAATACAAAAATTAGCTGGGTGTGGTGGTGCATGCCTGCAGTCCCAGCTACTTGGGAGGCTGAGGCAGGAGAATCGCTTGAACCTGGGAGGTGGAGGTTGCAGTGAGCTGAGATTGCACCACTGCACTCCAGCCTGGTGACAGAGCGGGACTCTGTCTCAAAAAAAAAAATCAAGTGTGGACAATAATTTGTTCAAGGCCATATGGCAAGAAAGTCATGGAGTCAAAATGAATTGCATTCAGTACTATCTAATTTAAAAAGATTTTTTCATTATGTAAAACAGTGTGAATGGTTCAATACAGCATTCTCTTATAGAAAACCAGCTGCAAAGTAAATATTGAGCAGTTTCTGCAAAAGAATAGCAGAATTATGAACGTGCATTCATTCTCTAATGGTTTAGATTGCATTATACTTAGTTGTTAGGTTGAGCGTAATTTTTCTTGTTTCAAATTAAATAGACAGTTTCAAGCATTACTTTCTCAGGATGATCTCTTTTTGATGCTTTTTTCTTACAGTTACAGATTTATGGTAATGGAAAGACTAGGAATAGATTTACAGAAGATCTCAGGCCAGAATGGTACCTTTAAAAAGTCAACTGTCCTGCAATTAGGTATCCGAATGGTAAGAATTACTTATTTCGCATGCTCTATTTCCAAATTGTTTACTTCTTGCAATATAGAAATCTTTTCCCTTTGTGGAATTATTAGAGAATGAAGGATTATTGCCCTAGAGACATCAGTTATTAGGAGTAGAGGCTATTTTGGTGAAATTGATAACAATGGGCTCTGTAAGTGACAGAATGTGCTGTGTATGGCACTGCAAACTCAATTAGGCTTTGGTTCTCCAGTCTGATCTTCTTTTTCCTTAGAGCTTTGTTTTACATACCAGAACAAGCTTTCATTGCTGTAAGAATAACCTTTCTTTTGTCGGTTATAACAATGCAAATTATGGCAAAATATATTGTCAGGCATTTTAAACATGTGATGGTAGGGGGGTGCTATGAAGTTTTTATTATGAGTTTGGGATGGTGGCAATAATTAGTTGTGGCATTGAATAAAATATACTTTGCCAAAGCAGAAGCAATGAACTCTTAATAGCACTCAGGCACACATTTGTTTATACTACATATTTGTCTTATATGTTTGCATTTGGTTTGTTTAAGTCTCATTTTTTCACTTTTGAGTAGCATGAAGCTGCTTATGCCAGATTGGAATGCAGCAAATAGAATGCATTAATTTTCTCATTTATCCATCCTCGAAGCCAGCAAATGTTTATTGAGTACTAAGTGTATGTAACATGCAAGGCTGAAGGGCTTTAGAGATGAAGCTAAGGAGTTTTCTATTACCATACAGAGGAAGAATACCTTTCCCTTTGCTCATGGACATGGCATTTTGTTCTGAGATTCTCAAGGCTTGATTTATAATTATTGCTTAGGTGAGGAATTGCTGAGTGGGCTTCAAGATTATTTCACCATAGATCTCTGATTTTATGCTATGTTTTTCCTCTTTGTGCAGTGCGGTTTGGCTACTGGGCTATCAGGAATTAGGCATAAGCATTTTTGAATCTTGATTTTCTTCCTTCGGAACTTCAACTAAAATACTTGATTTTTGAGGATCATTTTACTTTTTTCTAGGATGAGCAACCAGAAGATGTGATATTTTAGAATAATTAACCAGTAATTGTGAAATACATCGCTTTGTCATTGTTAATATGAAAAAACCCATGTTATTCTATATTCAAAATGTTGAAATTGATCATGAGTTCTAAATAGCAGTAAACCTTATTTTATCTATTTATTTTCACAGTTGGATGTACTGGAATATATACATGAAAATGAATATGTTCATGGTGATATAAAAGCAGCAAATCTACTTTTGGGTTACAAAAATCCAGACCAGGTAAATACATACTTTTGCTTTTAATAAAGGTCTTTAATGTATGAAACTGAAACATTCAGAAAACAAACTTCTAACCCAGAAGAGTTTACAAATGAGGGCGTAACATGATGAATGTTGTAATTTATCTTACCTGCTTATCTAATTTAATCTTTGTACCAAACTAATGAGTAATTAGGATGAGAAACTGAGAGTCAGAGGGGTTAAATAATATGTTAATGGCCACACAGTTAAGAAGTGGCTGAGCAGGAATTTGAATTTCTGAGCAAATATAGATAAGCAAAGAACCATCAAAATCCAGTGGGAGTAGAGATGGATTTATGTAGAGGTTAAAACGCTGTCATATTAGTTCATCATTTCCTACTGTATAACCAATTAAGTTTTAAGCAGAGAGGCCGGGCGCGGTGGCTCATGCCTGTAATCCCACCACTTTGAGAGGCCGAGGTGAGTGGATCACCTGAGGACAGGAGTTTGAGACCAGCCTGGCCAACATGGTGAAACCCTGTCTCTACTAAAAATACAAAAATTAGCCGGGTGTGGTGGTGGGTGCCTGTAATCCCAGCTACTCAGGAGGCTGAGGCAGGAGAATTGCTTGAACCCAGGAGGCGGATGTTGCAGTGAGCTGAGATGGTGCCATTGCACTCCAGCCTGGGCAATAAGAGAGAAACTCCATCTCAAAAAAAAAAAAAAAAAAAAAAAAAAAAGTTTTAAGCAAGCTTTTCCATTAAAACTTTGTGTAATGATGAAAATATTCTGTTTCACTGTCCAATATGGTAGCCATTAGCAATATGTGGCTAAGTACTTAAAATGTGGTCAGTACAGTACCAACTGCTGATGAGTATTTGGAGTAACAGGAACTCTCATTTGTTGCTCATGGAAATTTGTTGCTAATGGAAATGCAAAATGATACAGCCACTTTGGAAGACAGTTGGGCAGTTACTTAGAAAGCTAGACACTCTTAACATAACAAGCAGCAGTTGTGCTCATTAATATTTACCCAAATGAGTTGAAAACTTACATCCACACAAAAACCTGCACGTGAATGCTTATAGTCGGTTTATTCATACTCATCAAAACATTGAAGTAACCAAGATGTCTTTGAGTAGGTGAATGGATAAACTGATACATCCAGATAATGGAATATTACTCATTGCTAAATAGAAATGAACTTTTCAGCCATGAAAAAACATGGAAGAAACCTAAATGTATTTTACTATGTAAAAGAAGCCAATCTGAAAAGTCTAGTTACTATACAATTTCAACTATATGACATTCTGGAAAAGGCAAAACTATAGAGACAGTAAAAAGACCAATTTTTTACTATCTCCATAGGTTAGAAGGGAGAGGAAGGATGAATGAGTGAAGCACAGTGGATTTTTAGGTCAGTGAAACTATTCTGCGTGATACCATAATGGTGAATACATGTCATCATTTGGTTGTTAAGATCCATAGAATGGACAAGACCAAGAGTGAACATAATGTAAACTGTGGCTTTTGGATGATAATGATTGTCATTCTTGGTTCATTCACTATAAAAAATGTGCTACTCTAGTGAGGGATGTTGATAGCGGAGAGACTTTGTGTGGGCTTGAGGTATATGGGAACTCACTGTATTTTCCACTCAGTTTTACCTACATTGCTCTAAATTTACCTAAATCAAACCTAAAACTTCTCTAAAAAATATAGTCTGTTTAAAAAATGTAGATTATATTTTTAATATTAAAATATTAATATTGAGAAACTGAATTTTTAATTTAACTTAATTTAAACTTAAATAACAATATACCTAGTTGTTACTGTATTATCACGTTTAAAGAGTTAAATGATTGAGTCTATAAAAAATTAGAAAAAATATAATTGAATATTTGATCTCTGCATTGGTTAAATTTCTTAATAAAAATTTTTTCAAAATGAAAGGTGAGTGAGAAACTGGGAAATAGATAGATAACAAATATTTGAGAATATCTAGCCGGTACTAAAAAAAAAATTAAGAAAAACACTAAATACCTTGTTAAAGCGATGATCGAAAAGAATGAATAAACAGAACAGAGAAGGAATATGACTGTCCTAGAAACAGGAAAAAAGGCTACCTTTGTGAAAAATGAGAAGATAAGGAGACCAAAACAGCGAGGCACCCTTTTTAAAGGACTTATCAAATTGGAGAGGTCTAAAATAATAGTCTGATAATATTGAGGCTGATAAAGGTACCAGCACTTTTAGAATGCCCTTTGGAAATGTAAATTAAATGGTATAAGAAAGTTAGTGGAAGGGAATTTGGCAATATCTGCATACTTTTCAAAGATTAGGTTTTTTGAGATATAATTTACAAACAGTAAATGTCACCCTTTTAAATGTACAGTTTGATATCTTTTGACAGATGTATATATCATGTAACCACTACTGCCACCAAAATGTAGAACATTTCTTTCATTCCCAAAAGTTCTCTCATTCCTGTTTAGAGTCAGTCCCCTTCTCCTGGCATTGCTCCCAGCCCCAGGAGATGATTTCTGTCCCTATATTTTTACATTTCCAGGAATGGTATATAAGTGGAATTGTAAGGTATGTACTGTTTTGGGTCTGTTTTCCTTCACTTAACATAATGCTTTTGAGATTTATCTTTGTAGGTCATTAGTAGTTCATTCCTTTTTATTGCTGAGTAGTATTCTATTGAAAACTGCTACAATTTCTGTTCACCTGTTGATGGCTATCTGGGTTGTTTTCAGTTTTTGACAGTTATAAATAAAGTTGCTATAAGCTAAGCATTCACATACAGCCTTTTGTGGAGACATATGTTTCACTTTCTTTTGAGTAAATAACTAGGAGTGGAATTTCTGGGTCATATGAAAGTGTATGTTTCACATGGAAACTGCCAAGTTGTTTTCTGGAGTGACTGTACCATTAAACATTCCCATCAGCAATGTGTGATATTTCATTTGCTCCACCTGGTTTCATTTTTTTTTTCCATACTTTAAGTTCTAGGGTACATGTGCACAAAGTGCAGGTTTGTTATATATGTATACATGTGCCATGTTGGTGTGCTGCGCCCATGAACTTGTCATTTATATTAGGTATATCTC
The DNA here is from genome assembly GCF_029289425.2 of Pan paniscus. Lineage (NCBI taxonomy): Eukaryota > Metazoa > Chordata > Mammalia > Primates > Hominidae > Pan > Pan paniscus. The sequence continues at coordinate 68,264,758 of NC_073261.2, read as the reverse complement.
CTAATGCTATCCCTCCTTCTTCCCCCGACCCCATGACAGGCCCCGGTGTGTGTTGTTCCCCTTCCTGTGTCCAAGTGTTCTCATTGTTCAATTCCCACCTATGAGTGAGAACATGCGGTGTTTGGTTTTTTGTTCTTGCGATAGTTTCCTGAGAATGATGGTTTCCAGCTTCATCCATGTCCCTACAAAGGACATGAACTCATCCTTTTTTATGGCTGCATAGTATTCCATGGTGTATATGTGCCACATTTTCTTAATCCAGTCTATCATTGATGCACATTTGGGTTGGTTACAAGTCTTTGCTATTGTGAATAGTGCTGCAATAAACATACATGTGCATGTGTCTTCATAGCAGCACGATTTATAATCCTTTGGGTATATACCCAGTAATGGGATGGCTGGGTCAAATGGTGTTTCTAGTTCTAGATCCCTGAGGAATCGCCACACCGACTTCCACAATGATTGAACTAGTTTACAGTCCCACCAACAGTGTAAAAGTGTTCCTATTTCTCCACATCCTCTCCAGTGCCTATTGTTTCCTGACTTTTTAATGATTGCCATTCTAACTGGTGTGAGATGGTATCTCATTGTGGTTTTGATTTGCATTTCTCTGATGGCCAGTGATGATGAGCATTTTTTCATGTGTTTTTTGGCTGCATAAATGTCTTCTTTTGAGAAGTGTCTGTTCATATCCTTCGCCCACTTTTTGATGGGGTTGTTTGTTTTTTTCTTGTAAATTTGTTTGAGTTCATTGTAGATTCTGGATATTAGTCCTTTGTTAGATGAGTAGGTTGCGAAAATGTTCTCCCATTCTGTAGGTTGCCTGTTCACTCTGATGGTAGTTTCTTTTGCTGTGCAGAAGCTCTTTAGTTTAACTAGATCCCATTTGTCAATTTTGGCTTTTGTTGCCATTGCTTTTGGTGTTTTAGTCATGAAGTCCTTGCCCATGCCTATGTCCTGAATGGTATTGCCTAGGTTTTCTTCTTGGGTTTTTATGGTTTTAGGTCTAACATTTAAGTCTTTAATCCATCTTGAATTAATTTTTGTATAAGGTGTAAGGAAGGGATCCAGTTTCAGCTTCCTACATATGGTTAGCCAGTTTTCCCAGCACCATTTATTAAATAGGGAATCCTTTCCCCATTGCTTGTTTTTGTCAGGTTTCTCAAAGATCAGATGGTTGTAGATGTGTGATATTATTTCTGAGGGCTCTGTTCTGTTCCATTGGTCTATATCTCTGTTTTGGTACCAGTACCATGCTGTTTTGGTTACTGTAGCCTTGTAGTATAGTTTGAAGTCAGGTAGCCTGATGCCTCCAGCTTTGTTCTTTTGGCTTAGGATTGTCTTGGCAATGCAGGCCCTTTTTTGGTTCCATATGAACTTTAAAGTAGTTTTTTCCAGTTCTGTGAAGAAAGTCATTGGTAGCTTGATGGGGATGGCATTGAATCTATAAATTACCTTGGGCAGTATGGCCATTCTGATGATATTGATTCTTCCTATCCATGAGCATGGAATGTTCTTCCATTTGTTTGTGTCCTCTTTTATTCCATTGAGCAGTGGTTTGTAGTTCTCCTTGGAGAGGTCCTTCACATCCCTTGTAAGTTGGATTCCTAGGTATTTTATTCTCTTTGAAGCAATTGTGAATGGGAGTTCACTCATTATTTGGCTCTCTGTTTGCCTATTATTGGTGTATAAGAATGCTTGTGATTTTTGCACATTGATTTTGTATCCTGAGACTTTGCTGAAGTTGCTTATCAGCTGAAGGAGATTTTGGGCTGAGACGATGGGGTTTTCTAAATAATCATGTCATCTGCAAACAGGGACAATTTGACTTCCTCTTTTCCTAATTGAGTACCCTTCATTTTTTAAACTTAAAGCTCTCTTATTCATTACAGTTTATTATAAGTGGTTTTCCAGTTGTTCCAACACTATTTATTTTAAAATATCTTTGCTTCAGTAATATTAGTTGTTACTTTTGTCATATACTCAGTTTCCTCATGTACTTGGTTTTATTTCTGTACTTTCTGTTGAATCGCACTGATTTGTCTATTTATATAACAATACCAGCCATAAATACTTTTGCATTAATTTCTGAAGCTTTATAATGTAATTTAACATTGGATTGGACTAGTAGTTCCCTGTAGTTCTCCATTTTCAGTGTTATCTTAGCTATTTATACTGTCTGTATTATTTTGTTTAGTTTCATTTAAAAGGAATACTTGTGCTGGGCGCCGTGGCTCACGCCTGTAATCTCAGCACTTTGGGAGGCTGAGGCAGGTGGATCACGAGGTCAGGAGATCGAGACCATCCTGGCTAACATGGTGAAACCCCACCTCTACTAAAAATACAAAAATTATCCGGGCGTGGTGGCAGGCGCCTGTAGTCCCAGCCACTCGGGAGGCTGAGGCAGGAGAATGGCGTGAACCCGGGAGGCGGAGCTTGCAGTGAGCCAAGATTGCGCCACTGCACTCCAGCCTGGGTGACAGAGCGAGACTCCGTCTCAAAAAAAAAAAAAAAAAAAAATTTGTTGGCATTTTCATTGAAATTATGTTAAGTTTTAAAATTGATTTGGGGGAGACCTCACATCTGTATGATTTATAGATGTTCATATAAGAACAAGGAACGTTTCTGTTTTTCATCAATTTTGCATTAGGTCATTAGGATTATTTTAAAGCTTTCCTCTTACTAGTTTTGCATATTTCTTATTATGTTTGTTTCAAAATATTATACCTTTTTGTTGATATTGTCAGTGGATTTATTCTATTATTTCTTATGATTTTTGTTTATATATATGAAGAATTTTTATTTCCATGCATTAATTTTATATCCTGTTAATTTACGGAATTATTTGTGGTTCAGAGTGGTTTTAGTAATGGTTCTTTAGAGTTTTCTTAGAAAACTGTCATATGCAAGTAGATACAGTAGTTTTTCTTCTTTTACAGTTCTTGTATTTAATTTGTCTTGTCTAATTGCATTGTCTAATACATTCAATACAGTATTAAATAGTAAGAAATGTAATCATCTTTTACTCTTCTTAATCTTATTGGAAATGCCTGAAGTATTAACCCATTAAATGTGATGATGGCTTTAGGACTAAGGTTTGTGTATATGTTTGTGAATATATGTGTGAATATGAGTGTGTGTGTATCTGTTTATAAAGTCAAGAAAATATCTGTCAGCGCTTATGTTCTTGAATGTGTTTTATTTTTATGGAATGGGTATTGAATTTTTTCAGAGTCTTGTTTAACATCTATAGAAGTAATCATATTTGTCTCAAATCTTTTAATATGGTATAATATATTGCTGAGCTTCTAATATTGAACCAACCTTTTAAGGAATAAATCTCAATGTGTTATGGCATAATATTAGTATAATGTTGAAGTTCATTAATATTTTATGATGTGATTTCATATTGATATTCGTAAGTGATATTGATCCATAGTTTTCTAATTTTGCTCTGTTTTTATCATATTTTGGTACCAATATATTTGGTTCATAAAAAGAATTTGGAGGTTTTATTTTCTGTGTTTTAGAACTATTTCTGTTACATTGGAACCGTCTGGTCTTTGAATGTGAAACTATTTGATTCTTTTGCTTTTCTGCGTGGTAGTTCTTTGTGATTCTCTACTTTTTTCAGAAATTGGTTAAGTTCTTTATCTCTATTTGAGTGTCTGTTTTAGTTGTTATTCATGTTATCTGTTTTTTCAATTTTATTTGTGCGGTGGTCTGCATTGTAGTTTCTTATGACTTAAATTTTTCGTACTTCAGTGATTGTTTCTCTCTAGTTATTTTAAATTTTATTTTGCTTTCTCCCTTTTTCTATCCTCATGAAGGTGGCCAGTAGTAGTCCCTTTTGTTAGTTTTTCAACAAAGTTCAATTTTGACTCATTAATGAGATTTTTTCTTTTTTCTTATTATTAATTTCTGACTTTTTCTTTATCTTGTCTTCATATATACTCTTTTAGTTTTACCTTTCTCTTCTTTTTCTAGTTCTCCAATTGGATGTCCTTCCATAAGAGTTTAAGGCTATGAATTTTCCTCCCTTATTGTTTTATATTATATCTAATTGATTTTGATATGTAATGTTTTTGTTCTCTTTATTCTTTGGAAAGTTTGTATTTTTCTTTCACCAAAAAAGTAGTTCAGTAGGAAATTCTTAAATTTTTATGTGGAAGGGCCTTTAAATATTGTTTTTATTAATGCCTAGACTTATCACAATATTATTATGATATTGTTTATAATAAGTTTACTCTTTGGAATGCACTGATGCTTTAATTGTGACTTAAAAGCTGATCAGTTTTTGTCAGTCTTCCATGTTTGCTTGAGAAAAAGGTAGTCTTATTTTCAGAGTGTAAAATGCAGCAAAAATCCAAAAGATCTACCTTATTCACTGTATTGTTTATGTCATCTATATCTTTATTTACTTTTGTAAAATGCAGCAAAAATCCAAAAGATCTACCTTATTCACTGTATTGTTTATGTCATCTATATCTTTATTTACTTTTTGTCCACCTAAGCTGTTTTGTACGAACAGTGGTGTTTAAACGTCTACTCTTATTAGTGTTTCTCTCTGTCTCCTTGTTCTCCTATAGTTTTTTTTTAAATAAAAATTATTGCTGTTATTTGGTATACATTTGTCACTATATTTGCTGTGTTTTCATCTTGTTTTATGTGTTTTTTTTAAATCTTTCAAGTTTTTTAGGGGGAGAGGGACTATTTATGAAAGTTTGTAATTTTTATTGTAGTACTTGCTACGACAACAGTAGTTGTATCATATTTAGCAGAGGAAATGTAGTTTGTCCCCTATACTGGTTTGGTTAAAAATGTAAATTAAAAATTAAAATTTTAAATTAAATTATACAGTCATGTACCATATTATGATGTTTTAGTCAGCAACGGACCACATATACAACAGTGGTCCTGTAAGATTATAATGGAGCTGGAAAGTTTCTATTGCCTAGTAATATCACAGCCATAGTAATGCCATAGGGCAACACATTACTCATGTGTTTGCAGTAATGCTGGTATAAACAAACCTGTGCTGCTCTCTGTATGAAAGTATAGCACGTAACAATTATGTACACTATATAGTACTTGATAATGATAATAAACAACTATGTTACTAGTTTATATGTTTATTTATTATACTATTATTATTTTAGAGTATATTCCTTCTACTTATATAAAAAAAAGTTAACTGTAAAACAGCCTCACACAGGCCCTTCAGAAGGTATTCCAGAAGATTGTTTGTTATCATAAGAGAGGACAGCTCCATGCATGTTATTGCCCCTGAAGACCTTCCAGGGGGATGAGATGTAGCAGACAGTGATATTGATGATCTTCACCATGTGTAGGTCTAGGCTAATGTGTGTGTGATTGTGTCTTATTTTTTAACAAAAAGGTTTAAAAAAATAAAAAAGAAAATAAATATAGAAAAAGCCTACAGAATAAGGATATAAAGAAAGTATTTTTGTATAGCTATACAATGTTTAAAGCTAAGTGTTATGACAAAAGAGTCAAAAAGTTTTAAAAAAATAAATAGTTTATAAAGTATGGTATGGTAAGCTAAGGTTAATTTATTATTGCAGAAAGAAAAAAACTGTAAACACATTTAATGTAGCCTACGTGTACAGTGTTTTATAAGTCTACAGTAGCATACAGTAATGTCCTAGGCCTTCACATTCACTCACCACTCACTCACTGACTCATCCAGAGTAACTTCCAGTCCTGTAAGTTCCATTCGTGGTAAATGCCCTATACAGCTGTACCATTTTCAAATCTTTTATATGGTACTTTTTATATACCTTTTTATGTTTAGATATATTTAGATACACAAATGCTATTGTGTTACAGTTGTCTACAGTATTTACTATAGTAACATGCTGTACAGGTTTGTAGCCTAGGAGCTATAAGTTGTACCATATAGCCTAGGTGTGTAGAAGGCTGTACTATCAGGGGTTGTGTAAGTACACTCTAGGATGTTCATACAATGATGAAATTACCTAACAATACATTTCTTAGAACATATCCCTGTCATTAAGCAATGCATGACTATATTAAGAAACATGTACTTACAGAAGTGATACGTCTTAAGAAAAGACAATAAAAATCCATTTTAACTAACTTTTTGGTCATTTATTGTGTTAGGCATTATGTTGTATGCTTTAATAATATTATGTTTATAATTACAAATTTGTGCTTCATTGATAGGTAGGTAGATATTATCCTCTTGGACCACCTAACCTAAATTTTTAAGCTCTCTTTGAAACCTTGCTGATTTTGGAATATGATATGGTGTTGCACAATCGATAACTAGAACAGTGGCCTTATAAGGGCTGATCTAGTGTTTGGAAAACAAATGTATCCTTCTGGTTTCCTTACTTATAATGGAATTATCAAAAATGATAGTGGTGTTTTGAGTAATGCCCACTTGCCTATATCTCCCAGTGTCACTTGGAGGAAGTTGATGCAGTTTGAGATTACAACTTTTATTTCAGTGGTGCAGATGCTCACATCTGGAAAGGCACCTCTTTGTTTATCAGAGACATATTCTTTTCATGCAACAGCTTATATGAAGCCTTTCTTAATGATTCTAGTCTATACTGAGCTTTTCCTTTTTCTAATTTCCTATAGCTCCTAATGTATATTTTAAGCCTGTGAGTGCTCAGGTCTCACATGCCTTCGTGTTGTCTTACATTCTGAACTAGAATGAACTCCTGAGATATACTTCTTTTATATTCCTCGCAGCATGTGTATTTGTATTCCTTTCCTATAACCCTTTAAGAAATACTTTATTGACTGCTTAAGGCATGAGGCCAGTCTTGATGCAATATCTGTCATCTCAGTGCCAGGAATACCTTGATTGTAGTGCTCCTTGCCCCATTATGCTGCATGTGTTTCTGTTCTCAAGCTGCCTACTAGGTCAAAGAGGATGGCCCTCACAGGTACAGAATAATTCTTCATGTCAACATGTGAATGTTAGTATACCTGTGTTCTTTAAAAACACTTGTCACAGTGCCTTCTTGATTCCTGGCGATTGTGGTGGACTAAGAGTCAAAGAGACTAGGTTCTAGTTTCAGCACTGCCATTAAGCAGAATTGCAAATTACTTAACCTGTATAGGTTTTGGCTTTCTAGTGTATAAAATATGAGATTTCAACTAAGTGATCTCAAAGGTTCCTTCTAGCTCTAAAATTCTATGATTTTATGAAAATGTGTTCTCCAAATACTTAAAGCTCATTGCAGAAGGTAATGTTTCTTATAGTGTTTCCAAAGTGTCTTGCCTATTGTTGTACAGTTAAGGAAGTTGAAAAGTAGAAAAAAATTTAGTGATCTGGAAGAAGGAGTTGTAATACCTGACCTGTATCTGGTGGCAAAATACTTACTTTCAAAGTTCCTAGGATATTCATAGGGCAGGGTCATAAGCCTCATTAAATCCGCTTGTTTACTGTTTGCTGAAGGGAATTCTAACACAATCCATTTATCAATCCAGGTTGCTTGTAAAATGGAGTGTGAATGTGTTTGTAAGAATTTTGCATGGAATGTGCACATAATATGGTCACTATTTAGAAGTAGTGTTTCTTGTGTTCAACATCTATAAAATTTAGTTTTAATCACTTCTATATATAAACAATATAAAATTTACTTACTGTAATATCTATATTTTATTATCTCTAGAATAGTGTTATATATTTTAGCTTAATGATACTATAATATTACTAGGTGGTATAGCTGGTGAGACTCCTTTAAAGTGGATAGGGTTTATGTGGATAGCATTATAGTATAGATTAACATGCATGTTATTCTTTCCTTCCTTGTGAGGTTCTGCTGTATGTTTTCAGATAAGCAAAGAGACTTTGGAAATAGTTCCTGTGATTTTAATTATTTGGACTTTTAAAATTAATATTTTATGAGTTTTACATTAATAGGATTATTTTAAAATTATATACTTTCACTTAATTTTTCTTTGTCTCAGTATAACTGTCATATGAATACATTGTTTTTGAAGTTTGATAATTTGCTATATATCTAGATTTTGTGGATCAGTTCTATAAACTGTTTTAAGGTTCTCTCAGTATTATTTTTCAAAGAAAAATAAACTCTATGCTAAATTTTATTTCCATCTAACTTTGTGTAATGTGTTAATACTGCTATTTTACTAAACATCAATTTGTTTATTAAAGTATTTTAAAATTGTTTAATCAAATGCATTTTTTAGGTGAATAGTGTTCCTATTGTCCAAATATATTCTTAACATGGGCCAAACCAGATTAGAGCCATATTAAAAAATTCTTGTTTTGAAATCCTATGTAAATGATAGCTATCTGAATATGGGCTACTAGAGTCTTATTATTGGAGGGTAGTGATGGATGGAAAATATTGAAGAAAACAGCATAATAATTATGATTTAGAATCCATGGTTTCGATATTTAAAATATTTTGTGAGGCTTCTTTTCCAGTGCTCGTAAGATTCCGAGGCAAGTAAGAAGCTGTTAGATATATAATTTTCCCTGCAGAACAATGTGATTTTTTCAGTTTTTTATTTTGAAAATTTTTAAACATACTGAAAAATAGAGAACTCCATATGACTATCACTTTAAAATTTTTTATCTATTTTTGATGGAAATATTTTAAAGTAAATTATAGATATCATTACATTTTACTTAAATACTTTGGTATGTATGCATCTCCAAAAACTAAGGACAATTCACTATATTATCAGAATGTGATTACTACTCTTAACAAACTTCACAGTCATTCCTTAATGTCAGGTACAGTTTTATCTTCCATTTTCTTCTTTATCCTAAAATATGAGAATATAGAAATACAGATTAATTATTCTAATTGTACTTAAGCTCTCTTTTTCTTTTTTTGTGACTTTTTTTAGTGGACTTCTCTGTGCCACACTTTCTCTTTCTGTAAATCCAGCAGCCTAGATCATGTGATTTCTTTGGTCCCTTTTATCTCTCATAGCCTCTGTCTGACTCACTGGGTAGAACTGGTTGTTAGCTAAAATCTGATTTAGGAAACTGCTGGTATAGAACCAGGTGAATGTGATCTCTTTGATATATATGTACATCAGGAGAGCATGTTTCTTATCTTATAAATAGGAAAACAGGGATTGTGTTTATTTCAACTTATATTTCCAGAAGCTGGTATAGAGCATGAAACATAATAAGCATTCAATAAGTGATGAGGGCACAATGAGAAATTAAATAGATTAATGCATAAATGAATTTGTTAATCAATGTTCAGGAGTAACAGGTCAAGCCAACCAAGTAGAGCTGGATATACTGTATATAGCCAGGTATAGTAACTAAGTCATCTGTAGATTTCTTAAATTCCCATTGGGAAAGATCTACCCAATGTGTCAAAAGATCTTTACTATTTAATATAGCCATTATGACTATTTCCTTGCAGAAAACTCTATTAGCACATTCACATAGAGAAACTGACAATGGGAACTGCTGTGGGTTGAATTGTACCTTCTCAAAAGCTGTTAAAGCATCATGAGGAAAAAGCCCTCACATATTAATATTAACCTTGAATATAAATGGATTAAATACTCCAATTAAAATACACAGATTGCCAGAATGGATTTTTTTAAAAAAATGAACCAACTATATACTAGTTACAAGAAACTCACCTTGCTGGTAAAGACACTTATAGATTGAAGGCCAAGGGATTGAAAAAGATATTCCACGCAAGCAGAAACCAAAAGCAAGCAGGAGTAGCCATGCTTGTATCAGATAAAACAGGCTTTAAATCAAAAACAGTTAAAAAAAAAAAAAAGACAAAGGAGGTTATTATATAATGATAAAACAATTCAACAAGAGGCTATACCAGTCGTAAATATACATGCCCTGAACTCAGGAGCAGCCAGATTCATAAAACAATATTACGAGACCTAAATAAAGAGATAGCAATACAATAATAATGGGAGACTTCAACACCCCACTCACAGCACCAGACAGATCATTGAGACAGAAAATCAGCAAGGAAACTAGACTTAATTGAACATTAGATCAAAAGGATGAAACAGATATTCCAAGAGCTGCAGAATATACATTTTACTCATCATCACAGGGAACATTCTCCAAGATAGACTGTATGTTAGGCCACAAAACTAGCCTCAATACATTTTAAAAAATCAAAATCATATCAAGTGTCATGTCAGACCACAGTGGAATAAAACTAGAAATTAATACCATGAGTAATTATTGAAACTATACAAATACATGGAAATTAAACAACACATTCCTCGCTGATCTTTGGATCAATGATGAAATTCAGATAAAAATTTTAAAATTTTTGAAATGAGTGAAAATGGAGACACAACATACCAAAGCCTTTGGGATACAGAAAAAAGCACTGCTAACAGGGAAGTTTATATCTTTAAGTGTGTACTTCAAAAAAAGAAATCACAAATTAGCCAAACATCACATCTCAAAAAAATAGAAAAACAAGAACAAACCATACCCATAGCTAGCAGAAGAAAATAAATAGCAAAGATCAGAGCAGGACTAAGTGAAATTGAGACCAAAAAATAAATAAATAAATAAAAATTAAAATAAAAAAATCAACAAAATGAAAAGTTTGTTCTTTAAAAAGAAAAACTAAATTGATAAACTACTGGCTACACTAACCAAGAATAGAGAAGATCCAAATACACATAATCAGAAATTAAAAAGGAGACATTACAACTACTACCACAGAAATGCAAGAGATCATCAGAGACTTCTGTGAACAACTATATGCTTATAAACTAGAAAACCTAGAGGAAATGGATACATTCCTAGAAACATACAACCTCCCAAGATTGAACCAGGAAGAAATAGAAATCCTGAAGAGGCCAATAAGAAAGTAGCGAGATAGAATCGGTAATAGAAAAATCTTAACAAACAAAAAAAGCCAGTAACCAGATGGATTCATTGCCAAATTCTACCAAAAGTACAAAGAAGAACTGGTACCAATCCTACTGAAACTGTTCCAAAAAATCAAGGAAGAGGAAATTCTCCCTAGTTCATTCTACAAAGCCAGTGTGACCCTTATACCAAAGCTAAACAAGGACAAAACAAAAAAGAAAACGTTGGATCAATATCCCTGATGACCATAGATGCAAAATCCTCAACAAAAACTAGCAAACCAAATCCCACAGTGCATTAAAAAGATAATACACCATGATCAAATAGGTTTCATTCCAGGGATGCAAGTATTCTTGTGATGTGATTCATCACATAAGCAGAATTAAAAACAAAAACCATATGATTATACATGCAGAAAAAAAGCATGTGATAAAATTCAGCATCTCTTCATGATAGAAACCCTCAACAAACTAGACGTAGAAGGAACATACCTCAAAATAACAAAGGCCATATATGCCAACATCATACTAAATGGGGGAAAGTTGAAAGCAATCTCCCTACAAACTGGAATAAGACAAGAATGCCCACTTTTACCACTCCTATTTATCATAGTAGTGGATAGCCTAGCTAGAGCATTCAGGCAAGAGAAAGAAATGAAATACATCCAGATTGCAAAAGAAGAAATCGAATTATCTCTATTTGCCAACAATATGATCTTATATTTAGAAAACCCTAAAAACTCCTGCAAAAAACTCTTAATTTTAATAAATGAATTTAGCAAAGTTTGAGGATATAAAATCAATGTATAAAAATCAGTAGTATTTCTATACACCAATAACAGTGAAGCTAAGAACCAAATCGAAAAGGCAATTTTATTTACAGTAACTAAAAAAATGAAATAAAATACCTAAGAATATATTTAACCAAGAAAGTGAAAGATCTCTACAAGGAAAACTACAAAACAGTGGTGAAAGAAATTGTAGATGACACAAACAAATGGAAAAACATTCCATGCTTATAGATCAGAAGAATTGTTAAAATGAGCACAGTGCCCAAAACAATCTGCAGATTCAATGCAATCTCTATCCAAATACAAGCATCATTTCTCAACAGAATTAGACAAAACCATCCTGAAATTCACATAGAACTGAAAAGGGGGCCTGAATAGCCAAAGCAACCCTAAGCCCAAAGAACAAAGCTGGAGGCATCACATTACCTGACCACAAATTATACTGCAAGGCTATAGTAACCAAAACAGCATCGTTCTGGTATCAAAATAGACACATAGATCAATGGAACAGAATAGAGAACCAATAAATAAAGCTACATATCTACACCCAAGTGATTGTTGATAGAGTCAACAAAAATGCACACTGGGGAAAGGACACCCTGTTCAATAAATTGTGCTGGGAAAATTGGATTGCCATATACAGAATAATGAAAATGGACCCCTATCTCTCACCATATACAAAAATCAACTCAAGATGGATTAAAGACCTAAATGTAAGGGCTGAAACTATAAAAAATACTAGAAGTAAAACAAGGGAAAGCTCTTGTGGACATTGGTCTAGTTAAATAATTATAGACTAAGACCTGAAAAGCTTAAGCAACAAAAATAGACAAGTGGGATTTAATTAAACTGAAAAACCTCTGCACAGCAAGAGAAACAATCAACCAAGTGAACAGACAACCTGCAGAGTGGAAGAAAATATTTGCAAACAATGCATATGACAAAGGGCTAATATCCAGAATCTATAAGGAACTTGACAAGAAAAAAAAATAACCCCATTAAAAGATGGGCAAAAGACATGAACAGATATTGTTTAAAATAAGACATAAAAATAGACAATAAATATATGGAAAAAATGCTCAACATCACTAATCATCAGAGAAATGCAAATTAAAACCACACTGAGATATCATCTTATGCCAGTCAGAGTAGCTATTATGAGAAAGACAAAAAATAACATGTTTTCTAAAACCCAGATGCATACATGACCAAAGAGCAATTTATGACCAAAATATTTGAGCATCCTGCTTCACAAACTGTTACATATAGGCTTTTTTTTTCAGTTAGTGTGGGAAAATGGCATTTCTGAATTTTGAATTACTCCTTGAACTGTGTAAATTAAATGAATTAAAAGGTGCCCTTTTTTAGTGGCTCTTAAAAATCATGGAACTCCAAGGGGCTATGCAGGTAGCACTATTGCTAGCGACCTCAAATACTATCTTTGAATTTAACAGAATATGTCGTTAGTGTAAACCAAGTAAGCTACTTCCAATGCTGGTTAGTTGTGTTTTATGTAGACACAGCCTATGTATGTTGAACCTTTTTATAATATACCAATGACAGTCAAATTATATCAGCTAACATTTTGTGAGTGTCTGCTGTTTACAGATATACCAAGCTCTGATAATGCTTACTGATAAACTGAAAAGTCTTGATTAGGTTCAGATTTGAATCAGACAAAGAGGAAGACCATTAAGCCAATGCAATCCAGATTCCCCTCTTCCATTGCTTTTTTAATTTTGTTAATATACACACACAGGTTGTGTGTCTTGATTAGATTGGAAATTGAGAGTATCATAGGTTTTTTCTTATAATCCTTGAGAACTTGTGTCAAAAGGACAAGTTGGAAATAGACTGTAATTGGAAAGATTTTCTATAATAGGTGAAGGTATTTTTAGTAAAGAGGCAACTGCTAGCCTATGAACTGTTGAGGGAATTTTCCCGAGAAGTCTGGAAAGCCTGTTAAGTCACAGTCCTATTTAATCAAACAGGCTTTGATGTTTTGCTAAAAGAACCAGGTTAGAATAGAAAAGCAGATCATGAGGTCAAAATGCTATTATCATTTATAATATTACTAAATATACATCAAGGTTTTGTTTTGATACTTTAATTTATGGCAGTATTTAAGGCAGTCATAGTCTTGGTCCTAATGGGGCAGTAGATGGAATGACGCAGTAATAGAGGCACAGCTTTTCTGGTGGTTATCCAATATAATGACTTCATGAGCATGTCATTAAGTCTTTCACTCTCAAAAAATATGAAAGAATAAAATTTTCAGTTTGTAAATATGAATAGATAGTTATAAGATCTAGGAGGAAAAAATGATCCAACATACAAAGCAGATTATTTTTAAGGATAAGCACATGTTGCTTCCATCAAAACAGAAACTGCTTTTTACAGCTCACTAAAAGATAAAAGATAAACTATAGTTTTGAAAACTATATCTTCATGCTTATTCTAATAAACCTCATATTTGAAAAGTAAGCCAGCACCTCTTTAAGGTTCTGTTACTTTGTCTACACGGAATTGTGATAAAGCACTAGTATCATTTGTAGGGTTTTATTATTGGCAAACAAGGCAGGGAAATTGAGGAGAAACAAAAAAGTACTGTATGATAATACAAAACACAAATTTGCATCAAAACATAGTAGCATCTTTGAGGCTACATCCATGTTTTAACAGATATGAGTGATTCTTGTGAACATAAACATGTTGCTGCTTCATTTGGTCATATAGTGGTTTCATAAGTATGCATGTAATTTATTGTGAAGATTTTTGCCTTATGGTATTTTGTGGAAAGATAGGAAAATATTATTCCCTATTCAAATAAGATAAATGATGGCTTTTTGTTTTAAAGAAAAGCTTTAAAGTTGCTGAATACATATATATACTCTTCCCAGTGGGTTTTTCTTTTTTATTGATTGAAGACCTTTTATTTTTTTGTAAAACAGCTAACTACAATGCTGTTCATACTGCAAAGTAACTGGCCTTTTTCAGTTTCTTGTGAATCCATTCAGTTTCAAGGTCTTCTCTCTTTACGCATGATATTTTCTGGAACAATTTATGAAGTTTAAAAAGTGATGTCTAGCTTGCCATTTTTAAAAGTCATGAATAGTGACTTTCTTCCTAGTATAATTTTCATCAGTCTCTCATTATGAGACCTTAATGGACACATTTCTCATTACAGCAAGGTGTGCTAATTAAAAAGATTTAATTGTACAAAATTGTCTAAATTATAAGGTGGTATATTGTACAACAGGAAAAATTAGTTTACTTAATATTGTTCTTCATAAGCGACCTCATTTTGAGAACTGTATATGCATCTATTCTCTCATGTGAATCTTCATTGTGGACATAAAATAGTGAACAAATGTGATTTAATGTGGGGTCACATCCCAGTGGACAGTGACATTTGTTCACGTTAGTGTCCTGCTTCTTTCTCTGCCAGCTCCAAGTGTTTTTCTCCCTGTCTTCAGCTTACATTCTCCTACTTCTTATATCAACGTCGTATCAAGCATTGAGAAATGCTTCCATTTGAGCCAGTCTGGCTGCTTGCTACTCAGGATTCTCGGTTGCGTGAGAAGCAGGAAAGCAGCAGATTTTACCCTTGTTGGGAAAGAGCCCTTTACGTCTTTCCATCAACTTTTACTCTGTCACTCAGTCCTCCATAAACGGACAAACCAGGAACTAGTTGGATTAGGGTGTTAGTCACCAGTCAGCTAGTTTGCTTTTGGTACAAAAGTGATTGAATCATTTTCTTACCAAATCTCCCCTTCCTCTTCTTACTCTCTTTTTCTCTATTTATTGAATCATCACTTACTCAGCCAGTTACACTGTTTTCAGAGTTGTCTTTGACTCTCTTTCTCTCAACCCTCTTATCCAGTAACTTGTGGATCTCTTCTTTGTCTCCCTTCTGCTCACCACTGTCCTAGTCCGAGTTCTGTTGATTGCCTGTATTGTTATATTCTCCTAAATGGACTCTCTGCATCCATTTCCTCCTTATGATGATGCCAGTGCTGATATTATTATTCTTTGCCAAAAAAATCCTTCCATGACATCTATTTGCTTACAAAAATTGTGCCCCACCTTCTTAGCATGGTTTCCAAGGCTCTCTGGAAACTGATGCAAACCTTTCTTTCTTTTTTTTTTTTTTCCCCTGGCTTGTGTTGTGTTTCCACCAACTTCTCCGCCCTCAACACACACTGACACATGCTCTGGTTGCCCTCTTGTATGTTTCTTCTTCCCTATCTCCATCTGTGGAAGTCTTAGAAATTATTCAGTACCCAACTTAAATGTTGCTTCTTTCTCTGAGTCTCCCTGTTAGAAATAGCCTTTCCTTGCTGTAAAATTTCATAGACTTTTATGCTTTTGTCAGAGTATATGTTACCTCTAGGCCTGTAGATGTGCTTATGCCATCTCCCTTTCTGCTATGTGAGGCATATGGAAAATAACTCAGAACTTCTGGTCAGGTTGATTTAGGTTCAAATCTCAGCTTTGCCAGTTACTAGAATTTATTTGTTTTACATAGATCACCTACCCTTACTCATCCTTTTTTCTCATTCTCAAAAGATCTTAAAACTTCTTAGGGTCATGAGGATTAAATGATTTGACTTATGTAAAGTATTTAATGCTCTGACAGCAAGTATTTGATAAGTATGCATTCATTTTTCTTTTTCTTTCTTTTTTGAAGTGTATATTTCCTGTTTATTATGCTTGGCACTCAGGTATCTGTTAAGCTTGGCACTCAGGTATCTGTTAAAAAATTTAGTTCAGTTTGTCTAATTATTATCAATTAAATCAATTAAAATTTATTCAAACCAACTGTGCAGAAGGCCTTAGAGTAGGTGCTGTTATGGATACAAAAATGTATATATGACATTATCCCGGTCCCTCAACCCCTAGGAGCCTACAGCCTTTAACTGTGGAGCCAAAGCATAAATTTAAAAAAGCTAAATAACTTTGTACATTGTTAAAATAGCAGATTCATGTGGACAAGGTGAAAACCCAGTAAATTGCCTTGTGCTTAAAAGGATCTGTAGTAGTCCATTCCCATACTGCTATGAAAAAAAAAAAAATACCCAAAACTGGGTAATTTATAAAGAAAAGAGGTTTAATTGACTCACAGTTCTGCATGGCTGGGGAGGCCCCAGGTAACTACTATCATGGCAGAAGGGGAAGCAAATATGTCCTTCTTCACATGCTGGCAAGAGAGAAGTGCTGAGGGAAAGGGTGAAAAGCCCCTTATAAAACCATCAGATCTCAGGAGAATTCACTCACTATCACAAGAACAGCATGCGGGAACCGCCCCCATGATCTAATCACTTCCCAGGGGTCCTTCCCTCAACACATGGGAATTACAATTCAGATTACAATTCAAGATGAGATTTTGGGTGGAGACACAGCCAAACCATTTCAGGTTCTACATATAAAGGCCCTTCTCTTATAACTCACCAGAGAGAGGATTTCACAGGGTTCTTTCTTTCTGTATGTAAATATATATATATATTTGGAGATGGGGTCTTACTCTGTTGCCCACAAAATCACAGGGTTCTTTTTAATCATTAGCTTTACCCATCCATCTGGAAAAATAAAGCGGTGTAAAAGCCTACAAGCATCAGGAAGCAAAGAAGACTGGAAGTACAGGCTTAACTAAGTGTAGAACTTGGGAATATGGCATACCTGTGTACAAATCTGGCCAGGTGAAATAGGAAGGTGATCTGGCCAGGTGAAATATGAAGGTGATTTTCTAGACGGGCTGCTTAGTATATGAAACTTGTGTTTTTCATGATCATACTCAAAGGCTAATTTGCTTTTCATCTTCATTCCATTCTTTAATCAAGGCTGTGATTTATTGACCCCTCTGTCATAAATTGGGGAGAACATGTATATACATGTATGTAGCAACTTTAAAGGCTTTTCTTCAAAACAGAAAGCAATCATTTATTTTAATAGGGCATAATATATTCCTATTTTTTCAATAACATACCATAATGCAAAAATCTTAACAATAAATCAAATGCATATTTACGAAAATAACTATATGACAAAAAGGGAATGAAGCGTGGAATGAAGCATCAGCATGTTTATGTTCACAAGAATCATTCATATCTGTTAAAAAATATATGTAGCCTCACAGATGCTACTGTGTTTTGATACAAATTTGTGCTTTGTATTATTATACAGTACTTTTTTGTTTCTCCTCAATTTCCTTACCTTGTTTGCCAAGAATGGGGTTCTTGGGGAGGCTAATACTGAGATAGAATTAGGAGGGCAAGGGCTTTTTGGAGGCAGGAAATCTAATGCCCATGTAAGATAAAAGGGGAGGAAGCAGGATTGAACAGGGAAGGCTTCCAGAGCGGGATGTTGATCTGACACTTGTGAAAGGAAAGGGAACCAGAGGCAGAATTGAGGAGGGAGAGCTTCAGACATGATGCAGATCTGACAAAATCTCAGCGCCCACTCCCGACATTGGGGAGCTCCAGAGCAAAGCTTGCCCATTAGGAGAGACCCCAGCTATGTAGAAATAGTCACACCCTCTCCATGATCAACTGCCCAGGAAGAGTGTGGCCTTGGTGCACACGCTGTGGTAGGACCCAGTGGTCCTGCCCCTAGTGGGTGTCGACTTATTGCATTCCTTACAAGTAAAGGGCCACTTCTTTCTTGATGGGATTACACCTCAGTGGCTGCAACACTACCTTTTCAATCATAAAGTATCAAAATGGAAAGCCTGTAAAAGCGTTAGTTAAAATTAGTTGTTTATTGGAGGAGTCGAGAAGTTCACTAAAATAACAAAACCCTTGGACAGGCTGGCCTTAGTGAGTGTTGAGTGGCTTACGTTGTTTGGGAATATATTTTTCATCTGTTAAATGTCGATAATGACATCCATCTTCCCTATCTACCTCACAAAGTTATAAAAAAACAGTAATGTCTAAGAAAGGCAAGAAAACCATGTGACAGTCAATACAGTGTAATAGAAAAATCTCTGTGTCAAGGTGAAGGGAAGCAGGTAAGGCTGTCCCTTGTACTCATGGAGAAGGGAAATGATGGCTACATTCAGAAAAAGTGCATAAAAGGACAATCATTTGAAATGCATTAAGGAGTCTGGGCGTGGCAGCTCACGCCTGTAACCCACCATTTTGGGAAGCTGAAGCAGGAGGATTGCTTGAGCCCAGGAGTTCAAGACCAGCCCAGGCAAAAAAGTGAGACCCCATCTCTATTTTAAAAATATAAAAATAAATGCATAGGGAGTAACTATTTATATATTCCTGTGGCTAGTCTTACTACAACGCAAATAATCACACCTACCTGATCCTGGTATAAATCTTGAGTTCCACAGACAGGCCTGTTTAAAACTAGGGGTATTACATATATTTACAATTAAAATGAAAAATATTAGCCGTTTGTTTTTGATTTCACAGAAAAAAAAAGGTAATATATAAAAAATTTTGAAACAAAACAAGTTTTATTTTAGATTATAGATTGGCAACTTTTTCTGTAAAGAGCCAGATAGCAAATATTTTAGGCTTTTATGAGCTCTGTGGGTCACATATGGTTCTCTGTTACATTTTCTTCTCTTTTTCTTTCCCTTTACAATTCTATAAAATGTAAAAATTATTCTTAGCTTTAGGGTGTATAAAAATAGGACCTAGACTGTGACCCCTACTATAGATTTAGTTCTGCACAAACTCATTTTTGACTTCAACATAATTTCAGAAGTTGACAGAACCCTTAATTCTATATTGTATTTTTGAAAAAAGAGAATGGAATTTGGAAGTCATATCAGCCAGGATTCGAATCCTGCTTTCATCCTTTACAAGCTCTGTGACTTGGGCAAGTTATTTAACTGCTGGGATGCTCAGCTTTCTTATATGTAAAATAAAACCAGTGCTACCAGGCTGGATGTGTTTGTCTAGATTTAATGAAATAATTTGAGAAAGGTACTTTGCCCAGTGATTATTAGATAATAGAACCTCAAAAGATATTACTTCATTTCTTCCCTTCCTTTACTTATTTGATGGTATTTTCTAGCCTTCCCTCCCCCACATCTCCTTTGTTCTAGCAAAATTCTAGACTGTCTTTCTCTACTGAGTTATCTTAGTAGAACTCTCAGTGTGACCTAATTGTAGTCTGTAGGGGTGGATAGAAAACTTCTCTTCCATGCTTCTCTGAAGGGTCACTGGAATGAGCTGACAGTATAGTAACAGGAAAAAAAAAAAAAAAGGCCTACAAATTTATTATGTACATGGACACGGGAGTCCTGAAAATATGAGACTCAAAGAAGGTCCAGATGGTTGAGGCTTAAATACCCTCTTCATATGGAAGAGGGAAGTGGGGAAGTATATGCAATTTTAGAAGCAAATGACTTTTAGGGGAAGTGAATGAGCCCAAACAACAGACTACTGGCCTCGGACAAAGTTGTTCTGAGCTCTGGGGGACATTGCAGCACATTGTGGGAAGCTGAAGGGTGGAACTTCATTATGAACACAAGTTGTCTTAATATGTAGATAAAGTCTTTTAGGTAATCTCTTGAAACTGCCCTCAGAAGAATAAAAGCCTGTCTGGGTGTGGTTATGACTTTTAGTCTTTTCTTTGGTGACTAATCTTTCCTGGTTATTTGATGAGATTCCTGGGGAAGGGGTTTTAAGACAATTGCATTTCTAGGCCGGGCACAGTGGCTCACGCCTGTAATCCCAGCACTTTGGGAGGCCAAGGGAGGCAGATCATGAGGTCAGGAGTTCCAGACTAGCCTGGCCAACATGGTGAAACCCCGTCTCTACTAAAAATACAAAAATTAGCTGGGCGTGGTGGCACACGGCTGTAATCCCAGCTACTCAGGAGGCTGCGGCAGGAGACTCACTTGAACCCGGGAGGCGGAGGTTGCAGTGAGCTGAGACTGTGCCACTGCACCACTCCTACCTGGGCAACAGAAGCGAAACTCCGTCTCAAAAAAAAAAAAAAAAAAAGACAGTTGCGTTTCTTCTGGAAGAACTTCCCTTAATCAGATGATGGAACTTCAGAGAGAGCCCCTCCTGCTGCTTCTGGAAAGAAAGAGGACCATAGAGACTTTCATGCGGGTCCGTGTGAAGAGACCACCAAACAGGCTTTGTGTGAGCAATATGGCTGTTTATTTCACCTGGGTGCAGGCGGGCTGAGTCCAAAAAGAGAGTCAGCGAAGGGAGATAGGGGTGGGACCATTTTATAGGATTTGGGAAAGTAATGGAAAATTACAGTCAAAGGGGGTTGTTCTCTGGTGGGCAGGGGCGGGGTCACAAGGTGCTCAGTGGGGGAGCTTCTGAGCCAGGAGAAGGAAATTCACAGGGTTAATCACTTAGTTAAGGTGGGGCAGGAACAAATCACAATGGTGGAATGTCATCAGTTAAGGCGGGGCAGGGCCTTTTCACTTTTGTGATTCTTCAGTTACTTAGGCCATCTGGGTGTATACGTGCAACTCACAGGGGATGCGAAGGCTTGGCTTGGGCTCAGAGGCCTGACATTCCTGCTTTCTTATATTAATAAGAAAAATAAAACAAAATAGTGTTGAAGTGTTGGGGCGGCGAAAATTTTTGGGGGTGGTATGGAGAGAGAATGGGCGATGTTTCTCAGGGCTGCTTCAAGCGGGATTAGGGGCAGTGTGGGAACCTAGAGTGGGAGAGATTAAGCTGAAGGGAGGTCTTGTGGTAAGGGGTGATATTGTGGGGTTGTTAGAAGAAACATTTGTCATATAGAATGATTGGTGATGGCCTGGATACGGTTTTGTATGAATTGAAAAACTAAATGGAATAAGAGAAGGAGAAAAACAGGTATAAAAAGTCTAAGAATTGGGAGACCTAGGACATCTGATTAGAGAGTGCCTAAGGAGATTCAGCATAGTCCTGCCAGCAAAGATTATTTACTTCAAGAATTTAGAGTGGCAGTTTGGGGATAGCACCAGGAGATATCAGCTGTGATGGCTTGGAGAAACAGTGTAAACCGGCAGTGTAAACAAGAGCAGGGCATGTATGAGTAGTTGAGAATGGTGAATAGGAGTATGACTAGACAAAAGATAGTAGGGATGACAAGTTTTTTTGGGGCACAGTCTAAGTTGGTCTGGTGTCCAATGAGACTGGGGCCTAATAAAAAGGAGTGTCTATACAGGAGCTTAAATGGGCTGTACCTTGTAGCATTCTGAGGACAGGCCTGAATTCTGAGAAGCGAAAGTGGTGAAAGTATTGTCCAGTCCTTTTTAAGTTGGTGGCTGAGCTTGGTGAGGTGTGTTTTTAAAAGACCTTTAGTCCGTTCTACTTTTCTTGAAGACGGAGGACCATAAGGGATATAAAGGTTTCACTGAATACTAAGAGCCTGAAAAACTGCTTGGCTGATTTGACTAATAAAGGCTGGTCTGTTATCAGACTGTATAGAGGTGGGAAGGGTAAACTGAGGAATTATGTCTGACAGAAGGGAAGAAATGACTGTGGTGGCCTTCTCAGACCCTGTAGGAAAGGCCTTTACTTATTCAGTGAAAGTGTCTATTTAGACTAAGAGGTATTTTAGTTTCCTGACTCGGGACATGTTGAGTAAAGCTAATTTGCCTATCCTGGGTTGGGGCAAATCCTCGAGCTTGATGTGTAGGGAAGGGAGGGGGCCTGAATAATCCCCGAGGAGTAGTAGAATAGCAGATGGAACACTAAGAAGTTATTTCCTTGAGGATAGATTTCCACGATGGAAAGGAAATGAGAGGTTCTGAGAGGCGGGCTAGTGGCTCGTACTATAGCATAGCCTGCCTCTGCTGGTGTGTGGCAATTAGGCCTGGTGGAACTGCCATCAATAAACCAAATGTGTTCAGGGTGAGGAACAGGAAAGAAGGAAATATGGGGAAATGGGGTGAATATCAGGTGGATCAGAGAGATACAGTCATGGGGGTCAGGTGTGGTATCAGGAATAATGTGGGAGGCCAGATTGAAGTCCGGGCCAGAAACAGTGGTAGTTGTGGGACTTAAAGAGTGAGTTCAGCTGAAGAAGCCAGGGAGCAGAAAGTATATGCGTCAGGTATGAGGAAGAAAATAGATTTTGGAAGTTACGAGAAATGTAGAGAGTGAGTTGAGCATAGTTTGTGATTTTTTAAGGCCTCTAATAGCATTAAAGCAGCGGCAGCCGCTGCATGCAGACATGAGGGCTAGGCTAAGACAGTAAGGTCAAGTTGTTTGGACAGAAAGGCTACACGGTGTGGTCCTGGCTCTTGTGTAAGAATTCTGACCACACTAACCATGCCTAGGAAGGAAAGGAGTTGTTGTTTTGTAAGGGATTGAGGTTTTGGAGATTAATCGGACATGATCAGCAGGGAGAGCACGTGTGTTTTTATGAGAATTATGCCAAGATAGGTAACAGATGAGGATGAAATTTGGGCTTGACTGAAGTAATGGGGGCTGTCTGTGAAGCCTTGCGGCAGTACAGCCCAGGTAATTTGCTGAGCCTAATGTGTATCAGGGTCAGTCTAAGTGAAGGCAAAGAGAGGCTGGGATGAAGGGTGCAAAGGAATAGTAAAGAAAGCATGTTTGAGATCCAGAACAGAATAATGGATTGTAGACGGAGGTTTTGAGGATAGGAGAGCATATGGGTTTGGCACCACAGGGTGGATAGGCAAAACAATTTGGTTGATAAGGCGCAGATTCTGAACTAACTTGTAAGGCTTGTCTGGTTTTAGGACAGGTAAAATGGGGGAATGGTAAGGAGAGTTTATAGGTTTTAGAAGCCCATGCTGTAGCAGGCGAGTGATAACAGGCTTTAATCCTTTTAAAGCATGCTGTGGGATGGGATATTGGCGTTGAGTTGGGTGAGGGTGATTAGGTTTTAATGAGATGGTAAGGGGTGCGTGATCGGTCGCCAAGGAGGGAGTAGAGGTATCTTATACTTGTGGGTTAAGGTGGGGTAATACAAAAGGAGGACGCAAAGGAGGCTTTGGATTGGGAAGAAGGGCAGCAATGAGATGCGGCTATAGTCCAGGAATAGTCAGGGAAGCAGATAATTTGGTTAAAATATCTCGGCCTAATAAGGGAACTGGGCAGGTGGGGATAACTAAAAAAGAGTGCATAAAAGAGTATTGTCTAAGTTGGCACCAGAGTTGGGGAGTGTTAAGAGGTTTAGAAGCCTGGCTGTCAATACCCACAACAGTTATGGAGGCAAGGGAAACAGGCCCTTGAAAAGAAGGTAATGTGGAGTGGGTAGCCTTCGTATTGATTAAGAAGGGGATGGACTTACCCTCCACTCTGAGAGTTACCTAAAGCTCGGCATCTGTGATGGTCTATGGGGCTTCCGAGGCAATCAGACAGCATCAGTCTTCAGCCGCTAAGCCAAGAAGGAGTCAGTCAGAGAGCCTTGGGCCAGAGTTCCAGGGGCTCTGGGAGTGGCTGCCAGGTGAGTTGAACAGTCCGATTTCCCATGGGGTCCCGCACAGATGGGACACGGCTTAGGAGGAATCCTGGGCTGCAGGCATTCCTTGGCCTGGTGGCCAGATTTCTGGCACTTGTAGCAAGCTCCTCGGGGAGGAGGTTCTGGAGGAACGCCTGGCCGCTGCGGTTCAGGCGTTTGGAAGTTCTTGTGTGCTGGAGATGTGGCTGGGGTTTGTCTCACAGTGGAGGCAAGGAGTTGCAACTTTTTTTTTATTATTGTACACCTTGAAGGTAAGGTTAAGTCCTGTTGTGGGGTTTGAGGGCCAGATTCTAATTTTTGGAGTTTTATTTAATGTCGGGAGCAGATTGGGTAATAAAATGTATATTGAGAATAAGATGGCCTTTTGACCTTTTAGGGTCTAGGGCTGTAAAGCATCTCAGGGTTGCTGCCGAACAAGCCATGAACTGGGCTGGGTTTTTATATTTGATAAAAAAGAGCCTAAACGCTTCTGATTTGGGATAAAGAAAAAGGAGCATTAACCTTGACTATGTCTTTGGCTCCAGCCACCTTTTTAAGAGTAAATTGCTGGGCAGGTTGGGGAGGGCTAGTCACAGAAGGAAACTGTAAGCCGGACCAGGTGTGAGGAGGGGAGGCGATAAAAAGATTACAGGGTGGAGGAGCAGAGGCTGAGGAAGAATTTGGACCTAGCTTGGCCTGGTGAGGAGGGGAGAGGTCAGATGGGTCTGTAGAAAAGGAAGATTAAAAAGACTCAGCGATACTTGGGGTTGGGACTGAGGGGACAGGCGGGAGGGAAAGAAGGAAGATTTGGGATGAGTTGCACTGGGCACAGAGACTAGGAAGGGACTGATGTGTATAAGAATGCCTGGACGTCAGGCACCTCAGACCATTTGCCCCTTTTACGACAAGAATTATTTAGATCTTGTAGGATGGAAAAATTGAAAGTGCCATTTTCCGGCTATTTGGAACTACTGTCAAGTTTGTATTGGGGTCAAGTGGCATTGCAGAAGAAAATCAGACGCTTAGATTTTAGGTCAGGTGAAAGTTGAAGTGGTTTTAAGTTCTTAAGAATATAGGCTAAGGGAGAAGGAGGAGGAATGTAAGGTGGAAGCTTGCCCATAGTGAAGGAGGCAAGCCCAGAGAAAAGAGTAGAGACACAGAGAAAGGGTAGGGGTTCCTTGCCCTCCAGAAAAGCAGAGAAAGGGTTGGGGCATGGAAATAAGGAATTGGGGCACAGAGATAAGAGGTTGGGGAGCGGAAATAAGGGATTGGGGGTTCTTGCCCCCTAGAAAAGCGGGACTTGCCGCTAAGGGTGAAGGAGAAGGGGTTGAGGGGTACTTGCCCCTCCCCCAGAAAAGTGGGACTTGCCACTAAGGGTGAAGGAGAAGGGGTTGAGGGGTTCTTGCCCCTCCCCCAGAAAAGCAGAGAAGGGGTAGAGACAAGGAGAGAAGGGGTTGGGGTACTTGCCCCTTCCCCAGAAAAGCGGGACTTGCCGCTAAGGGTGAAGGACCAAGGCAGGTGTCCCTGCGTGGTCTGACACCTTTGAAACGTGGGTGAATAATCAGAGAGGCGTCCCTGCAATGATTAAACACCAAGGGAAGGCTGCCGTCCCAGTCCGTGACCGGCACCGGAGTTTTGGGTCCATGGATAAAACGTGTCTCCTTTATCTCTACCAGAAAATGAAAGGAATTGAAATTAAGAGAAGGGAGAGATTGAAGTGTGGTGCCAAGATTGAAAGGAGAAAGAGGTTGAGGGATAGTGAGGGAAGCTGGAGAAGAGAGTAAAAAGAGGCCGCTTACCGGATTTGAAATTGGTGAGATGTTTCTTGGGCTGGTCAGTCTGAGGACCTGAGGTCGTAGGTGGATCTTTTTCATGGAGCAAAGAGCAGGAGGACAGGGGATTGATCTCCCAAGGGAGGTCCCCCGATCCGAGTCACGGCACCAAATTTCATGTGTGTCCGTGTGAAGAGACTACCAAACAGGCTTTGTGTGAGCAACATGGCTGTTTATTTCACCTGGGTGCAGGCGGCTGAGTCCGAAAAGAGAGTCAGCGAAGGGAGATAGGGGTGGGGCCGTTTTATAGGATTTGGGAAGGTAATGGAAAATTACAGTCAAAGGGGGTTGTTCTCTGGTGGGCAGGGGCGGGGGTCACAAGGTGCTCAGTGGGGGAGCTTCTGAGCCAGGAGAAGGAAATTCACAGGGTTAATCACTCAGTTAAGGTGGGGCAGGAACAAATCACAATGGTGGAATGTCATCAGTTAAGGCGGGGCAGGGCCTTTTCACTTCTTTTGTGATTCTTCAGTTACTTCAGGCCATCTGGGCATATATGTGCAAGTCACAGGGGATGTGATGGCTTGGCTTGGGCTCAGAGGCCTAACAGAGACAGCGAGCAGAAGTACAGAGAGAGATCTTGGTTCTGAGGCTTATTTCTGAGGCCTTTCAGTTTCCTTTAATTTAAAGTTCTGGCTGGGCGCAGTGGCTCACGCCTGTAATCCCAGCACTTTGGGAGGCCGAGGTGGGTGGATCACTTCAGGTCAGGAGTTTGAGACCAGCCTGGCTAAGATGGTGAAACCCCATCTCTACTAAAAATACAAAAAAAAAAAAAAGAAAAAAAAATTAGCCAGGCATGGGGCTGAGGCAGGAGAATCTCTGGAACTTGGGAGGCGGAGGTTGCAGTGAGCCGAGATCGCGCCACTGCACTCCAGCCTGGGTGACAGAGCGAGACTCCATCTCAAAAAAAAAAAAAAAGCTTTTAGCATGCCAAAGTGCTGTAACATTGGAATATTATTTTCTGAGCCCCAACAGGTCAAATTAATTTGTCAACATTTTGATTACTTGGGACAGATTAGTGACTTGACTTCTTATGTGTAGTTTCTACTCACCAAAGGCAGTCATTCCTAGATCTCTTTGGTAGTGCCCCATAATCTATATTTTAAAAATATATTAATATATACTAGTAACAAAACTTCCATGAGAATCTTGGAGAATATTTCGTAGAATTTTCTAAAGGATATTTATATTATTTTATATTTATATTTATATTTATATAAATATTTTGAACCATATGCTAAGCTAGTGGATAAAAGTCCAAACTAGGAAAAAAAGGTTTATATGAAGGTTGAGGGTGGGGATGGATGGTTGTTCATTTTGCTAAAGGAGTCTCAACTCTGCTGTTGTCTTCAATAGCTTTTCGTGATTATTTGAATCCTACCTGTAACTTCCTACAAAGACCTCCAAGAACATTTCTCATTGGTTGGAAAACAGCAAGTGTTGTTGGAGAGATTTCTTTCTTAGAGTGCATGCTCCTCAAGGTTGCACCCATGCATGTTGTAAAATGTTTTTAGGTCTGAAATACTCATGGACTGAAACAGTCAGTAAATAGCTAATGTATGTCTACTTTGTATTGTTAGCTTTTTGTCTATTTTTTCTTTTCTTTTCTTTTCTTTTTTTTTTTTTTTTTTTTTTTTTTTTTTTTTTTTTTTGAGACAGAGTCTTGCTCTGTTGCCCAGGCTGGAGTGCAGTGGCACAATCTTCAGCTCACTCAATCTCAGCCTTTTGAGTTTAAGCAATTCTCCTGCCTCAGCTTCCCGAGTAGCTCAGATTACAAATGTGCACCACCATGCCTGGCCAGGTTTTCATCTTTATATTAAATGTAAACCCTACAATGCCCTTCAAGGTTTGAGCAACCTAGCACAACCCAGAGGCCTGTAGCTTAGTGATGACAAAGACAGCCTTAATATTCCCCTTAGCTTGACACAACTTGACAGTCTTCTTCCTGACTGTAGGCCCCTGACGTCTCTTTTCTTAGAGCATTAACTTAAGAATACTTGAAATTGAAAATTCTTTTCTTTCCCTTTGAGATACAAGTTTTCTATCAGCCACCTGCCAGTTATATAACCCAAGATTGTCATTCCTTTGCAGGATATTAGTCATTGTGGGAGGTAGGAGCCTTAGTACCAATTAGCAAACATAGATGGCATGATCACATTGACCAGCCTTGCTGTAACATCCTCTGGTACTTTTCTACTGTCTCACCCCAGTGCTTTAAAACTCCCACCTTTTGTTTCACTGAAGTTTAGTTCAAACTCTCATCTATATTGCACTCGCCTCTCTCCTATTGCAGTAGTCTCGAATAAAGTCTTATGTTTTTAACTTGACTGGTACTATTGCCCTTTGACAGTGATTGAGAGTAAAAGCTCTAGAGTCAGAATTGCCATAGATTCCTGACTTCATTTTACTACACAAGCCACATAACCTCACTAAACTTCAGTTTCCAGATGAATAAAATGGAGATAAGGGGACTTACAGCATCAGCGGATGTAAGGCACTTAGCATACTGCTTGGTGCATAGTAGGCACCTCATAAAAGTGAAGTCTTATTTCTTTGTGCTAGTGAGTACATAAAACAGCTTCTTGATAGCTCTTTTTTAAAATAGTAAACTATGATATTAAAATACAATTCCATTTGTGTAATTATCAATATGTTCATTTTTCTGATATCTGCTTTGTAATGTGAAGCCTGTTTAGTTCTTGAAATAAAGACAAAAATGCATCAGACACAATGAAAGCAAGCAACCTGTTCAATATCTGATCCTGATATGTCTAGTTAAGTTAGGGCAGAGAGATCAATTACTTCTGAGGCCATGTTAAGAAACAGCATCTGTGGGAGAGAGAGACAAACTGAAATATTTGTTTTCAGACAGCCTTGCAAGTTACTCCAACAAATGAAGAAAACTCTGTGCTGTTTATATTTTAAAGTTTAAAATATCTCTTACTGAGCCTATCCTAAAACCAAAAACTTAAACTAAAATTCAAATGCAGAATTTCCTCTTAATAGATACATTTTAAAGTACAGATTGTATGGTAAATACTCTATTGTCTTGAAGCTGCATTATGAAATACTGCCTAAATCCCTTAATTTTAAAGAAATGTGTATGAAATGATACATTTTCCAAGTTGAAACTGCTTTCTTTTTCTGGGGAGGGGGAATGGTAACCACAGTTGGGAACTACTATTTTCTGACTACATGTCACAGTAAATGTCTAGTCAAAACACTTCTCCATTCAGTATATGCTCTGTCTGTAAAACTACTTCTCCC
Organism: Pan paniscus; assembly: GCF_029289425.2. Lineage (NCBI taxonomy): Eukaryota > Metazoa > Chordata > Mammalia > Primates > Hominidae > Pan > Pan paniscus. Next base: position 68,235,627 of record NC_073261.2, on the reverse strand, counting down.
CCTTCCTTTTCTCTCCAAAAGTAATCTGAGGTAAATTCACTTGAATTGCTATCTGACTTTTAACAATCTGTATTCTGTTTGGAGACCCTGCTTGCAATTCTAACTGACTTAGAAAGGTAACAGTGATAATATGGATTCATATGAAAGGTCAAAAGTTCTGCATTGATGTTCCATTCATAAATACAGATAAAATAGTGGTGTTTCTTGTGTTTTGGTTGAGTCATTACCTCTTACAGTCTCTTCACTATCATTATGTTTCCTGTTAAAGGAGACTCATAACATTAGGTTTACAGTTGACCTATGACAATGCCAGGGTTAGGGGTGCTGACCCCCACTCCCCTGCACAGTCAAAAATTTGCATAATTTTAATTTTTGACTCCAAAAACGTTACTAATAGTCTGTTTACCAGAAGCCTTCCTGATAACATAAACAATCGAGTAATACATATTCTATAGTTACATGTATTATACATACCGTATTCTTACAATAAAGTAAGCTAAAGAAAAGAAAATGTTAAGAAAATCATAAGGAAGAGAAAATATATTTACTATTTATTAAGTGGAAGTGGATCATCATGAAGGTCTTCATCGTCTTCACGTTGAGTATGCTGAGGAAGGAGGGGTTGGTCTTGCCATCTCAAGTATGGCAGAAGCAGCAGAAAATCCACGTATAAGTGGACCTGTGCAGTTCAAACCCATGTTGTTCAAGAATCAACTTTATCTTTTTAGAATGTTTGCTCTTATCTCCCCTTCCTGCTTGAAATAGTTTTATGTTTCAGGGAGGGGTTACAGGAAAAAGCAGAGCCTCCTCAACTGTGTGAATACAGATAAAAAGACATATTGTGGTTTATGATGTCTAGATGCCCACCTGGAGGGAAGGGAATTTAGGAGCAAAATAAAAAGATTAAAAATCTAAGTCAACTCAGAAATAAGATATGCCAATGATGAAGAAAGGATTTAAGTTGAAAAGTTAGTTGTTATGGCCCCCAGTTGTACATATTTTATCCTAAGGCACCATTTGGTTTAATAAAATGTAAATCTGAGGCTGTTCTTAACCTATCAGTTTCTTAAGACTTAATTATAAAGGTTATGTTTTCAGAGGACAAAGTCATTATTCATTTGTCTGTGCTTGTCTTCCAGGTTTATCTTGCAGATTATGGACTTTCCTACAGATATTGTCCCAATGGGAACCACAAACAGTATCAGGAAAATCCTAGAAAAGGCCATAATGGGACAATAGAGTTTACCAGCTTGGATGCCCACAAGGGAGTAGGTGGGTTTCTTTTTTCTTTTTCTTATTTTTATTTCAGAAGAATGATTAGAGACAAGGGTAATGAGGCTGCATGAAATGACCTTTGCATAGTCAGTTTGAAGCATAAGAGCACTGGTGAGGTTTTTATCAAAAGTAGTGAATTCCTGTTATGCCAATGAATATTTCTTCTAACAGTGGAAAGAAATATAGACTGTGACAAGTGATGAAGGAGCAAAAGTGTGTCAAGTAAGCAAAACTTGCTGCTCATTTTAGCCAGAAAGCCACAGTTTGTATAGGTAAAACTTGGAGGTCAGCAGTGAATGTTTATACTGAAGTGAATATTACAGATTTGGTAAAGTTGCATGTGGGCCAGGTGCAGTGGCTCACGCCTATAATCCCAGCACTTTGGGAGGCTGAGGCAGGAGGATTGCTTGAGTCCAGGAGTTCAAGACCAGTTTGGGCAACATGGTGAAACCCCATCTCTACAAAAAAATACAAAAGGGTTGGCACTTGCCTGTAGTCCCAGCTGCTTGTGAGGCTGAGGTGGGACGAGGATCACTTGAGCCAAGGAGGTTGAGGCTGCAGTGAGTCATAATCACACCACTGCTCCCCAACCTGGGCGACAGAGCAAGACCCCTCAGAAAAAAAAAAAAAAAAGTTGCACATATGAACAATTATTCCTGTTTTTCCATTGTACCTTTACCAAAGCTTTAGAAGATACATCTCTCAGCAGTAAGGTTATTTTTTCTGAAACCATAAAGTGTTAATTTGTGGAAATCTCTCCCAGTCGCCTTTCATATATCTTACTTATTTAAACTCACTTTGATGGTATTGGAAACACATTTGCAGGTAAATTACATACATAGTCCTTTTATTGGATATTGATTGTACTGCCTTGCATTCCAAGGCAGACTTAATTCAACAATTCCCTAATTAGTTAAAGTCATAACCTATGTCTTGTATTCATTTACCATTAATTAAACCTTAGCTGTTTATTACACTGCAGTCCAAATCCAATAGCCGACCCAGAAAGCCATGGAAAAGGAAGTAGGAGGTCAATATTGAAAATATATGGTGCCAAGTCCCACTGATGGTTGCTTTGTTCACAATCAATATGGTCAATGCAACTGTACTTTCTTAGTTGCTCTGTCAGCAAGACAAAAAGTCAATTCTAATGTTATGCTAGTGAAAAAATGGTGATTATTGAAAAACTTTGGCTTTCAAAATTATATTCTTTGTAAACTTTGTTTATAAAAGTATTTTCAAATATGCTAAACAATTTTTAAACAGTTTTGAAAGGACCACATTTTTACTAAAAGACAATTAGATATTTGCACTTCTTAATGGTTGTTGAACTGTTACCCTAAACTGATGCCTTCTAACAAGTTTTAGTTGGTGAAGACAACTGTATATTATTGCCTTTTCTATTAAAAGGACCATTGACCATGTAATGTAGAGGGTCTTGATCATTTTGCAGGGCATTAAAACCCATACTAGCTTAAGGTAGGCCAATGCAAAAGTAAAACAAGTATAACTTCTTCCTTTCAGAAAGATTCATAGGCTTGATTTTCTGAAACGGAAATTATCTTTTATATTCCTGATCAAAGTAAAAGAAATGACTACTTTTTTTTCAAGTATAGTTTGGTTAGAAAAGTAATGATCAGTAAGAAATTTTGTAGTGTTGTGTGATTTTTCAGTATTCATATTGTTAATAAATTAGTGAGAATTTAAAGATAATATGGGACGTATCTTACATTAAGAAATGAGAATTAAATGCTCAAGAAATGTAAGAATTAAATATTTTATTCTGTTATACCTAATAGAATTTTTAGAAACAGTAAGTACTTTTTTGATAATGGTATAACTGGAAATTCATCATACAGGTTCTTAAGCATTGGTCCAGTTATATTAATAATGATACCAACTTATGTTTGAGTCATTTATTTCAACTGGTAGCTCTAAACTGCTCTGATCTAGTTTTGAGTAGTGGAATTGCTAAGAAATCACTGTGATTGTGGAAAGAGAAGTAGAGTTTTTATGTGTTGGTATGGTCAGTGTTTGGACTGTGGTAAATCTGAAAGACCTATTCAATTAATTTCATTGTTTAGGGTGTCGTTTTCATTGTGTTGTCTTCTTGAAAGATTTGAACACATTTTTATTTTTTAGTCTACTTATATTTTTTATTCTAAAATCTTAATACATGTTGAATATGTTGGTAAGATTTCACCACCCTCGGTCTTTGGGGAGAAGACTGAACTGAGAATGATCACAGAAAGATGGTATTACATCCCTGGGGGAGGTATATTCAGGGAAGAACCTACGTTAAATATTTTTGGGATTTGCTGAAAAGTTATATGATAGAATGAACATTCATTTTTATCAAAGGTTTTACCAGAGTCTTATAAAATAGTAGATTTCCTTAAAGCATTTTAAATAGGATTTACACTAAAATTCTAGGCATATTGATATATATATGCATAGATATACATATATATTATATGTATATCTATACATATATATTATATACATACATATATAAATATAGATATACACATTACATATATGTGCACATATGTACACATATATACACACATATATAGATATATACACCCACATATATATTTGCTGACATTTTAATGTGAAGTTTTAGTCTGGGATATAAAATGGAATGTATGACATCCTCAAATGTCTGAATACTGTTCACTCCTATGTTTTACATTTAATTTTCCAAAGCAAAACATTTCAGTCGAGGATTTTATTAGAAAATAAATAATCATTTAGCCATATCTAGAAACCAGAATAAACAATGCCATAAAGCCTATAGGAAAATGCAGGTCAGATTCATAAATATTCATGTGTTTACTTTCAGTACAGCCACTATGTAATCTCAGAAAAATCTTTTTTTCAGTCCAACTATGAGATCAAATACTGAGGAAAAATAGTGCAAAATAAAGTACAAAAAGCAAAAAAAAAAAAAAAAGTCACTAGGATATAGAACTTCTAGGTGCCAGAGCATTTGCCAAGTGCCAGGTCTATTTCTTGGTCAGGACAAGAGACCTGAAGAGAAATACTCAAGCTTCAATGTAAAACTGACTTATGAGTTAGCCACTCAATAGAGACTGCTATTAGCCTGATCAGACTGTCTGTTCTGTGCTAGTTTTTGTAGCAGGTTATTTAAAAACTCAAGCTAAATCTCATTTTTCTATGGATTGAGTTTTTATAATGAAGGAACTTGTATAAGCTGCCATTCAGTCATTACATCTAAGCATTTTCTAATTCAAATTTACATAAAAGGAGGGTAGTTGAAAGGGAAAAAAATTAGCTATTATGTTATTACCAAAAGATATGCATGGAGATGTATCGTGATGGATGGACAGATGGATGAATGGATGGATAACTATTCCTAGAACTCCTGTACATCTGCATATCTGTATGTTTTTTTAAAAATTGTGTTTATTCTTCCAAACTCAATTCTCTTGTGTGACCTACAGGTATTTTGTAAGTGGCTAAAGTGCATCATTTAGTATAAAATTAGAGTAATATATGTTGGGCTTATTTCTTCTATAATTTTTTTATTCTTTATAAAAACTAACATGTATAAACACTGACATATTTTGGGCTTATTGTCTGATAATTAAAGAGAATTATATTTGTGTCAAATATAGTATTTTAAAATTGGTTACATTCTTAGTAATGTTAAAAAGCAATATTTGAATCAATGTGTGGTATAGATTTTTGTAGATTTTTCTACTCACTGAGGCATGCAGTCAATACCTAATTTCTCTAGAGATATACTGCATTTAACATATTGAGCTTTTTTAAATACTTCAGACCTGTGCATTGAGTCTGTAATACCTATCTTAATTTGACATCTTTGATGACCATAAAATATGATATCTAAATTGTATTTTAAATGTCCATTTGTTTATCTAATATGTTTAGTATCAAAGAAATAAATATATTGCATACTTTTTTTTAATTTTTGCCAATTGCTACGGTATGTGAAATCCAAGTCTTGTGTTATTTCTTTCATGGTTTCATTTCACTCTAATCTAGCACTCCAACTTACAAAATATATGTGAAATAAACTGAGAATGTATTTTCGTGCTACCAAACTTGGGGAAATGACATGGTTTACGCAATACTTATGTCTTGGCCTTTTCATTGGGTTAAGAATACTTACATTGGCCAAGTCTAAGATACATTTGCCCTATTGAATGACTTTTCCTAAGTTTCACACACACAAAACTAGGCCTTAATTTAAAAGGTACTGAAAAAATAAGAGAGGCCTGGGTTTAATATTTTATCTGAAATATGACACATTGCATCCTAATATTTCCTGATATCCTTTTTGAAATTGCAGTAAGTCATGGTCACCATAAAATATTCTGGATCTTTATACATCAGAATTGACAAAATACTGAATTACATAGGTTACCAGTTGGAAAACTAAGAATAAACTTTAAATTTGTTCTGCAGATAGTCACCATTCACTTTGTCAGGTGAGCATCTTATTCAGATGTTTTCTGCTTTCTTATTGTCTTTCTGAGCACACATATTAATATTTTGGGCATTTGAACTCTGCTTGATGCAGAAATTTTCAAGTTCACTTTATTATTTCCTACCGAACCCTGTTTTTCTTCATACTCCATAATGTTACTCAGTATAAGAAATAAACAGAAAACGCTTTAGGCAAACAGGGAGATAAATCTTAGAATTAATACTTAGACTTTTCTTTTTCTCCCAATTCCTCTTTCAGTCCATTTTGTGAATTGGGCTAGTTAATTTTATTCCAGTTTGTCTTTAAACCAAGGACTAGTTCGCTAAGATAACTTATCTGTTGTTCTTATACCAGTTTAGAGGGACCGTTTGTCACTTTATAATTAAATATTTTAACTAAAGATCCTTCTTTATTGGAATGAAATAACTTGAAAGAAATAGTTTCATGAAAGGATAGTAACATGAAAAATTTGGTCAGTGCTGCAGCTTAGATATCCAGATCTTCCACTCATTTATTCCTTGCCAAAACAACTATTTTTGTGTCAGTATGTCTTGGTGCTTTAAGTTTAAATGCCTGCTTCAAATACCTTCCTCACTATGGAAGTCCTGTGTGTAATGTTGTTTGAATGGTATTAAAACTAATGATGGAGGCAAAGTAATTATTATTTTTTTTTCTGAGATGGAGTCTCGCTCTGTTGCCCAGGCTGGAGGACAGTGGTGCTATCTCGGCTCACCACAACCTCCACTTCCTGGGTTCAAGCAATTCTCCTGCCTCTGCCTCCTGAGTAGCTGGGATTACAGGTGTGTGCCACAAAGCCCCGCTAATTTTTGTATTTTTAGTAGAGACGGGGTTTCGCCATGTTGGCCGGGCTGGTCTTAAACTCTTGACCTCAGGTGATCTGCCCACCTCAGCCTCCCAAAATACTGGGATTACAGGTATGAGCCACGGCGCCTGGCAACAAAGTAATTGCGAGATTGAGCACGGGCTTTGGTTTTTGAAAGACTTGGATTTCAGTGCTGAGCTCCATTAATTTTTGCTCTGTGATATTGACCAAATTATTTAACCTCTCTGAGACTCCATATTGTTACTTGTCAGTAGGGCTAATACTTACTTCAAATTGTTTGAAAGATGAGATGAAATAATAAAAAGCAGGTAGAGTGCCAGGCATAGTAGCGGCTCTCCATAAATCACATCAATTGTTTTTATTTTAATTATGCGTTCTACTATCAGCCATTTCTAAAATTTTCTTTCTAGTTAAATAGAATTTAAATCCTCACCTGTGCCTATTTCTTTCTAATTGTTTTTACTTTGGCAATACTTTATAATTTAGAAATGTAGAACATTTGAGAATACCACAGGCTTTCAACAAAAAGAGTGATGTATATTACTGCATATTGGTAAGCTCAATATAAGTTAGATGCTATTAATAATATTTAGAAACTAACTTGAGAAAGTTTAGAAATCTAAACTAAATCTCATTACAGTTCCAAGCAATAATAAGTAAACACTTCATTTTAGGACATCTGCATGAAAATATACTGTCCATAATTACATTAATTACCAAATGCCACTGAAGAACCCTATGTATTACAATAAATTGTGCAAATACATGACTCAGAAACAAAACAGTGCATAACGTATTTTCTATTCAAATGAATGAAAATATATTAAAAAGAAATATATTGCACAGTATCATCTGATTTTAGAGCTGAAAATGTAAAATATTAGTGGCAGGGATAGAATTGGATCTCATTCCTAGTCCAGAGCTCTATTTACTGCTTCACTTAATATGTTTTAAAATGAATTTGAAAATTGTATAATTAAAGAAGCAACTTTCAAATTAAAAAAAATTTTTTATAGTTAGACATTAATAGTCTCAGACTATAAACAGTTCTTTGTGTAAACTATACTTGCATACATAGATTTTAATATTGTCATCTAGAACATTTGTTTTTAATTAATTTAACAGGTATTAAAATTACTCCTCTGTGTACAGTAGATGGAAAGAAGACAATCATTGGCAAAGTCTAAGATTTTAACTTCACTAAACATTCAAACTTTTCAATTTGTTTTTCTGAGAGGGAATTTCAGGTATATGTATGTAGTCAGAAACATTTTTAGTCACTCTTCAGTGGGGGGAAAGGAAAGGGTGACTATTGGGTGTTCTTTTTATCACTGCATGCATTTATGTAGGACTTATCAGAAACAGTGGCAAAACATTCACCTAACCGTAGTTATTAATACCTATGTGCAAAAAAGAAAATAAAAGATTGAAAAATGTGATAATGTATTTTAATTAGGTAAGACCAAACTATAATAGTGAAGTAAAGTTAACTCTCAAAGGGCTATTTCAAATGAAGACCAGTTTATGAAAGATTGGCTTCAGAAATCTAAATGACTTGTCATTACTTACAGCTTCATATCAATTAATCCCTCAATTGGGGGGTAGGGGGAAATGGCTAGGAAGGTTCAATCTATTTTAATTCTGATTATTTTTCCTCAAAGGGCCGCTTGTGTGTAGCTTATATCATCCAAACACTGTGCCAGAATATCATTTTTTGAAAATTAGAGGATATGAGATTTTTTAAGTGATGGTAATCAGGAATTGCCATAATAGAAAGGAGACTTGTGAACACATCTGTACAAGTGGAACCATTCCATTATTAATGGGAGATTTATTACTGAAGAAATCACTACAGAACACTGTGGTAGAGATTGTGTTTTTATTTTAATATGAGAGCCAAGTCTTGCATTAGGACATTGTTGAAGCTTGTGCAGAAAGTAAATGGCACCCATGGGACTGTAGCATTCTGCTAGATTGAAGGGCCTTTAATAATCCAATACGCTAATAGCAGTTAGAGTGTAAGAGCTAATCATGTCTTCTGCTTTTATAATAACTTATACATGGTAACCAAAAGTAGTTACGATGTGTTGGCTTCATTGTTCTTAGTAGATGACTTTTTAAATTAAAAACTAAGTTCACTGAGTAACTTTTCAGTGTTTATTTCATGAAAGATAATAAAATAGGATACCTGTTTATAGCAGGTTTAACAGCCACTTACTGCTCTTAGGAGATTATATATCCCTACACAGATGAACATTCGAGTAATGACAGAAATGTAAATACCAGCCTATTGTTTTATAACAATTTTGAATGACTACAAAAATGAGTTTATTTTACAGGTATTTGCTGATGTTTTAATAATTATTTCAGTGGTTTGTTAATATGTATCAGTTATATTTCATACATTTCCTAGGTTTCATTGTCCATCTTCTTATATAAGGTACTTATAAATATATATAAATTATGAAATTAGACTACAGCATTTAATAGCTTGATATAAAATGATACAAGGGCCTGAAAATGTGCTTTTAATGTACTTTTTAGGAAAAGGCATCTTATTCTAAATTTTGAAGGCCTCTATTTGGCTCTCCCCCCAGCCTCTGATACCATTGCCTCCCTTTTATATAGATATGGGACCAGAATTTTAGCTTGCTGCTACTTATGTCTAAAAATAATATTTGTAAAATTGTAGAACCCTGTATCCAAAGCAGTAGATATATTTTTATTGTATTTTCATGTGATTGAAAAATCTTCAGAAAGACCCTTTTTTTAATACTGCACACTAGATGGCAGTTTTGTCATATTCTTCCAACTTCAAGTGCTGCTAGTGTGAGTGGAACAGGAAAGGCCATCAGTGTTTAGTCTGCACTCAGAGGGTCTCTGCATGACCAATGCAGACCCTATGGACTTCCTGGAACATATGTTAGTAATTTAGCTGCAGACATTTATTTCTTTGTTTTACTGCTTGGCTCTTTGAGAAAGTGTTGGTGCTGGGTTATGGGTTGTCTGGATCATGTCAGAGGCCATGGGGATCAAGTTCATGTGACAGGCCAGACTAAGGAAAGATGAAGTTGGAGGAGGTGAGGAAACTGACCCTTACTTTCAACAGCAACCAGTCACTGCCTGTCTGTGGACTGGGGCCAAATGCTTGGGCGTTTAAGTTTTATTCCAGCTGAACAAATAAAACATTTTGCCTATTTGGCTTTTTCATATTTCATCAGTAGTAGTTCAACCAAAGATTTCTCCATTTCTCAAGGACTTGCTTATCCCTTATCTTTCTCTCTAATGCTTACTCCTATAGCCTTGTCCAGACGAAGTGACGTTGAGATCCTCGGCTACTGCATGCTGCGGTGGTTGTGTGGGAAACTTCCCTGGGAACAGAACCTGAAGGACCCTGTGGCTGTGCAGACTGCTAAAACAAAGTACAAATTTTCAAGTATTTCATCATGTACTGCACCAGGTCTGAAGGGATACATTAAAGGGAGCTAACAACACAGAGACGATTGGCATTCACCCAACATGACAACCAAAGCAAATTTCTTTAGTTTGAAAAATATGTTTTAAAAAAACCAAACAACTAACACATAAAATCCATTAAGATAACATTGTAAAAAGACATGTACTTGAATTACAGTGCAAAATATAAAGTGAAATATCTGTTCTTTTACATGGTATTTCCAAAGCTTAGATTCTAGGTGGTAGTGTTTTCAAGGAAGAATATTTTCAAATTAGCATTGTACAAGTATGTTGAAGTAGTCTGAGCTTGGTACGATTGATATTAACTGTGTAAAACAGCACTGTGAAATGGGACAAATAGGGCTTATATTTTTCAAGTGAGAGCAACATACCTCTTATTTCTGTCTTGGAGGAAGTATGTTTTCTTTCTTAAGAAACAAAATTTTTACATGAGCTATTTATATGAGATAATCTTGTAGCCAGATAAACATTTTTAATATTCTACATTCAGTTTTTATTACCTGGATTCGGCTAGCATAAAAATTAGGTCAGACTAAGAACAGGGTGTGTTATGTTACTGTTTTACAATTCTCTCACTGATCAGGCCTAAGAAAAAGTCAATTGCATAGAGCACAGAATAGCCAGTTTTTCATTATATACCAAGATATGCTCAACAGTAGTTATCCACAGGTAGCAAAAGCAGCAGCTAAGCTAAGTTTTAAGTAGGACAATCACAACAGAAGAGTACAAAGCCAGGGGAAAATTAGCTGATTCATAGAAATCTATCTTTAAATTCAGTGTGGCATCAGTTCTTAATACTGAGAAAGATTAGCCTGCAGATTCAGAAAAATACATATTACATTTGTAAATACTGACATATATGAAACATTTCTCCACTCAGAATTTTGATCATCCTAGTCCCTTACCCAAAACTAAAACATTTATATAAATCTATATTAGAACTAAATCAGTTATTTACTGCAGTGATTGATGTGTCCATATTAACTTTCATGTAACATTTCAAAATATGGGTCAAGTCAAAACACAGTGATGTATAAACAGTTTTTGTATTTAATTTTCCAACTAGTTTACCTAATTAGAATACTGTAATAAAGTAATGATGCTATTTTAAAAAACTAACATTTTAATTCTAATGATTATATATTTGTTTTTTTGATAAGACTAATATGACTTGCTTTAACTTTTTATCAATATGCATATATAGATACATTCATTGTAGGTATCTATAATGAATATACCTGCTTATGCATATTTATAATAGGATGTCATGTAAAATTATTATTTTACATGTATAATGCTAATAAATCAAGCATAACTTCTGTTTACATTTTGGGGACTCTTACATATGTCAGTACCTTCATTTTGACTTGATTAATAATGTAAACCTATAGACTAGTAAAGCTAATATCATATTATGAAGTTTATAATTCAGATAAACCATAGACATTTTCAAACTTATTATAGTACATAATACATAATCATAATTTATTCAACTTGCTGAGAAGGTATGACACTGAAATTCCCCATAAGGGCGTGATTGTATATTCAGCCAAGACACTGTATCTCCCTTATGCCTTTTATTTTCCTGACATAGCATGCTGCTGGATCAATGTGTGTATTGTTGCTACTCTGCCTATGCCAGAGGTGGTGACTCACTCACACATGTAAATAATTTTAGTTGAATGTTTTTATAGGTTGTGTATTCCTTACTTGAAATGCTTGGGACCAGAAGTGTTGCAGATTTCAGATATTTTTAGATTTTGGAATATTTGCATTATACTTACCAGTTGAGCATCCCACAAACCTGTTTAATCATGGGACAGCATAAAATATTGCCCAGTGGAGAACAATGCACATATATACTTAGATACAATGTTTGCATGAATTTTTTATTGTTGTTTTCGAGAAAAAAAATCATGGTAAATATTACTACTTCTGTGTTTCTGCATACATAAACTTTGAGTTAAAGCATTTATATTATAATTCCTGTAATTCCATCTTGTTTAGTATTGGGGCCCAGAGAGCAATACCCCAAAGTGTGGTGCTTTGGCACGCTGAGACCTTTGAACTGAAAGAGACTGGATGGCCCCAGAAGCCACCTCAGAAGCCAAGTCTCACTCTGACCTTCTCCTGCCCTCTTGTCTCCCATCCCTTCTCCTCCCAAGAAGAGAGTCATAGAAACCCCCCAAAGCGGGTTATAGAAACTAGAACCCCTGTACCCCAAGCAAGGCATTAAACTTAGGAAGGTCACCCTCTCCCTTCTCCCTTTAAGACCCTCATTCCAAAGGGGTCCTGCCCCATCCCCAGGAGGAATAAATGCTACACACATCAAGAATATGGACAGGCTTTGCTGGATCCCCCCGCCCCAGTTCAGTACCATTAGAACATACCCTTTTGTCCAGTCACATTCCTACACAGCTGTCTATTCTTCATCAAACCTAAGCATAAAGATAGACTTCCTTGGGTCTTTGGTCTTCATTTCTCAAGTCGTGTCATATAAAACTTTAATTAAATAAATTTGTTACACTTTCTCCTGTTAACTGGTCTTTTGTTATAGGAATGTTGGCTGCAACCCTTATGGTGGGTGAGAAAAGAGATCACACCTTTCTGCCCCTACGTTAGTCTAGGTTATTGATATAAAATTAGTTTGCGGGCATTGAGGGTTCTCCTCTACTTCTGCTTACTTTCCTATCCATTATAGTTGGGTGACAAAAAAAAAAAAAGCATTGAAAGTCACAATTTTGGTGACCTACCAACACATAGAGTGTTTTGTTTTCTAGTCAAAATAATCACAGGGTTGAAAACATGTTCATTGTGCATTACCTTATTTTGTTTTAGTCTGTTGGACGAGCTCCCCCAGTCAGTGCTTAAATGGGCTCCTTCTGGAAGCAGTTGCTGTAAGTCAAATAATAACTTCAACCTTCTCTTACGATTTACAGGTTGCCACATTTGTCGTTCTCGTTTGGTAGCTTTTGCTTAACCCACTTGCTCCTATTCCCATCAGGGTGGGAAGGAGGGAACTCTTCATGTTGCAAATAAGTTGCTAAAGAACACAATGTTTAAATCATCTTTAACATTAGAACACAAAAAACCTCAAAAGAAGATATTGAGGTGGAAAATTCTAGGTTCTGCTTAGTGCTTTTTTTTTTTTTTTTTAAGATCTCTATTTTGAGAATCATGCACAGGCTTAATAGTCAACCGTATCTGGTATTTCTAGAGTTAAGACTTCCTGGTTTTGTTACTCTATATATTATTGAAAGAAGATAAAGTTGACCTAAGGAAAAACTACTTTTCATCAGTCATTTAAAAAACCAAATCATTAAACACTGAATGCTGTTTAGACCAGAATTATGCTGACTGAACTGCCAGCAAAAAAAAATTTTTATTAGCAAAGGCATATGATTTTGGGATTTGGAGGTATATTTCATATTTTCATATTTTCAAGTTAGTATACAATGGAATTTTTAATTGACAATGTTATCAATACATATTGTATAAAATAGCATGTCAACTAGTAATTACCCACATTCCTGTCATTTTATGTGCATACACAACATGTTATTCAACACTAATTTAACAATTGAGTTAGACTGTCTTATACGAAAAAGCCAGTGCCCACTATCAGTCTTGCTTTTTTTCAGAGATAGATAATCAGAGTGAATCTTGTTTTCTGTTTACACTGGACAATCTCAAAGTTAGCTTTGAGCTGACTTCTGAAAGTAGATATGTACACTGACCTCTCTAGCTAAGGTCTAATAGCATCTGTTTCCATCTGGTTGAGAATTAGAGAGTTAACTCATCTTAAACTTATATTCACAGCCTTTCTTTCACTGGAAACCAAAATTTTCATTTGTGGAGGAAAGGAAAGAATAAGCCAGTTCTACTTCCCCTCTCCATTTGCAAGTCCAATAAGCCTATCCACACATGAGTCTTTTGTTTTGCCCTTTCTCTAGTACTTTTCATCAGATTGAGGGAGCCACACAGGAGAGATCCTCATTGTGGGAATGGGTTGCAAGATGAAATTTTTGTTTTCATAATTGTCAATAACTTGGTCAAAATGGCAGTACTCCTTTATGGCTAATATTCTTAATGGCATTTTTTTTTTTTTTTTTGAGACAGAGTCTCGCTCTGTCACCCAGGCTGGAGTGCAGTGGCACGATCTCGGCTCAGTGCAACCTCGCCTTCCCGGGTTCAAGCGATTCTTCTGCCTCAGCCTCCCAAGTAGCTGTGACTACAGACACGTGCCAAGATGCCCAGCTACTTTTTGTATTTTTAGTAGAGACAGGGTTTCACCATATTGGCCAGGCCTGGTCTCGAACTCCTGACCTCATGATCCCTCCACCTTGGCCTCCCAAAGTGCTGGGATTACAGGTGTGGGCCACTGCGCCTGGCCCTTATTGGCACTTTTACCAAGTCGTATAGTTTATCTTTTAATCAACTGGACAGAAAGAGAGATGGGAAGATGTCATTAACATATATATATCATATATATAATATATGATATATATCATATATAATATATATCATATATGGTATATATATCATATATATGGTATATATATCATATATATGGTATATATATCATATATAATATATATCATATGTGTATATATCATATATTATATATATCATATATGTGTATATATATCATATATATTATATATCATATATATGTGTATATATATCATATATAATATATCATATATATGTGTATACATATGATATGTAATATCTCATATATGTGTATGTATATCATATATATCTCATATATGTGTATATATCATATATTATATCTCATATATGTGTATATATCATATATATTATATATCATATATGTGTATATATCATATATATTATATATCATATATGTGTATATATATCATATATAATATATGTATCATATATATTATATATCATATATATGTATATATATCATATATGGTGTATATATATCATATATATAATATATATCATATATGATATATATATATCATATATATGTGTGTGTATATATATCTCTTACCTTTCTTGTCAATCCTGCAGAAAAAGGAACTGTTCAGTTTAGGGTAAGAAAGCCCAGATGCCCTGAATTGTACAAGATAAATGCTTGTGGGCAGTGTATATTATGTCATACTCTATTGTTAAAGATTTGAGTCAGATGAGTAATCTAGATGGGAGACACGCCCAGTTTTTGTTTCTTAGCACAAACCATTTTATTGAATCCATACTATTATTTATAAAATGCAGATTTCTGTTTCTAAAGCAAAAAGTGTTGAAACTTTAATATTACATGAAGGTCTCTTAAATTAGGAGGTTGTGCTTAGGAAGAACACAACCATGAAAATGAAGGAACTGATTTACAAAAGTTTATTACCGAAACATTTTATGAAATAAAACAGCCAGAAGTTTGCAGCATACATGTCCAACTAAGCATAATAATAATAGTTTCAAAAGTTTCTATCTCTTGATAGTAATGATACTTAATACTTCACTGGCTTAAAAAGCAGATGATTTAAAAATATAATTTCATACTAAAGGCATTTTGCTTTATAGTTCTGGCAATATGCTAGTAAATTTTAAAATGTACTTAATATAATAAATCCAGATCTTGAAAGACTAACATTTAAACCAGTATTACATCACAATATCTACGCTTCAGGTTTGTAATAATAAATTTATAATGGAAATGGCTCTTTTTATTTTCTCCCCCTCCTACCTCACTGGTACCTCATTTTTCCAAACCCCAGTCCCATGAAGGCTTTGCAGCACAGCTGCTATCAGTTGGTGGAGTGCCAGGAGTTTTCCATTGTCTTGTAACAGTGATTTGTTCCCAGCACATTCAACTCTCTTCCTCATTTTGGATATTCTGGTTAATGGAATTGTAATATGTACCAAACTTGGCTTACCAATCTTCACAGGACCATAAAACAACAATATTTATATTAAAATAGTAGTGAATGTAATTTAATCTTTTAATCATCCCTTTAGAAATTGGATACCCCCGAGCCCCTGTGAAGGGGCTGCATGAAGCATCAGTTATAAATATGGTGATAAAATAGCAGCACTTGCTAGTTAACAGAGATCTGGTTGACCGAATGCTAGATAACAGAATTTGATAAAAATAAAAGAGATGAAAAAAACAGGTTGCATAATTGCTACAGTGTCAAGGAAAAAAAGCCCAGAACCAAGAGTTTACATTTTAACCACGTTAGCTTCATGTTCCCAGGAAATAGCTCTGTACTATATGGTGAAAGTGGTCACTCTTAACTTTAATAGGGGGAAAGCGATGATGACTATTCCTTTTGAAATTTTTCTCTATAGGGAGTGAAACCCAGTGCCTCTGCAGTTTTCCTTTCTTTTGAGTGGAGGTAGGCCTAGAGGGGAAGTGAACGATTAGGAAGTCACTCCTGCCAACGCATGAAGTTTCCCAGGTTTTCCCACCATGGATATAAGCAACTAAGTGAGAAAGTAAGAAGTACTTGAGTTTGAGTCAGTAATATATTTTTGAAAGGGAAAGGCATATCTAAACATCTCTGTGAACAAATGAAAACATGCCAGTTTTTAAATAGTATTTGGTATTATCACCACTTCTATTCCAATTTTAGGTTGAACCTCAACATGAAACAGAAATGCAAGCTACAAATATTTTAATGCAGTGATGTTTGTAACTGTTGGTTACTAATTCTGTTTGTATTTAAAAGTTGGTAATTCTTAACCTTTTTGTGGAAAGGGGGTTTACTATGTAGTTTTAGGGGAACATTTCTTTACGCTAGAGAAAAAATAAAAGATGGCAACTCCTCCTCCCACTGCTCTAAAATCAAAAACACGAGGCTGTGTACCAGGCTAGCTAGGTATGGAGGACATGAGGGGAGGTTTCATGCATTCTAAAGTCAATCTTAGCTAACAACATGGAATTCAAGGTCCTTTCTAAATATACGGTTATAATCCCAAAATCAAAGCCTTAATTAAAATTTGCAGGTTTTTTTCCTTAGAAATAAAGAGGTTTATAATAAGTAACACTTTAACTGAATTTTTAAAAGTTCAACATAAAGTGTGAAGTATGGTCAGTTGTATTATTTATGTAGTCCTTAATAGTTGCACCTCATAAATCAAAATCACTATAATTATTACAATATACTTCCTCTCATAAGATCAGTGAATTATAAGCATATCAACAAAAATATGTTAAAAACATTACTAGTTTGTCTCATCAATTCTGTAGGTCACTATATTTCAGTCATTTTTAAATATCATTTAAAAAGTTATTTTGATTGAATTGTTCATTTTTAGTTTCTTCAGGAGATGTAAATGTGTAAAAGACAAAGATAACAGAAAGATTTTGAGATTACTGGAGTCTTGACAATTCTTGCCAATTGTGAATGACATGTAAAAAATTTAATAATTCACAGGTGAAATAGCCCAATTTTTGGTATGTGCTCATAGTTTAGCATATGATGAAAAGCCAAACTATCAAGCCCTCAAGAAAATTTTGAACCCTCATGGAATACCTTTAGGACCACTGGACTTTTCCACAAAAGGACAGAGTATAAATGTCCATACTCCAAACAGTCAAAAAGTAAGTAACATAATCCCTGCTATCCTATGATTACCTTCTATGATACTTTTCTATCGAATGAAGTTGTTTTAGGTCTCAAAATGAGTCTGACAGCTTTCTTCTTCCTTATATTTAACTCCCATTTCGCCTAACTCAGCACCAAGAAAGTTTGTTCCAAGTTCTTTTGACCTGTTGTCTCACAGAGAAAAATAGGATCTGTGGCCTACTATGTACTATGAAAGAAAGCAGTCACTACTGTCATAGAGATGTGACTAGGGTAAAGGCTAATCTGATGTTACTCATGAGAAAGCCATCATTTGCTTCTTTTCTCCAGGTTTTCTTTAGATATTGCCCTGTGTTTTTGCCTACCAATTTGGCCATAATTTGGTGATAACAGTCTTCGATTTAACCAGGTTATTTGTATGTGCTGATATTTCAATCCATGGAAACAGTTCTTTACAGAAAATAAAAGAGTTTATGCCAGAGATCCAGGTTAAAAAAAATCATTTTTTAAAAGTTACACCTCTTCTTTTAGTCTGCCATCTTCCCAAAGACCAACACCAACTTAAAAAAAAAATTAAGATTTCGAGCATTTTTAAGCGGGTGGTGGAAATCTTAGACTGCCGTTATTAGCAAGAATAGTGGACAGGCAACGCAGCATCCATGTCTTCCTTGACCACTATCCTTATGCAAAAATAGAGTGTGGAGGGCATTTTTTTCCTGATGCATGTACAGTAAGATAGGGTCAGGATGCTATTCATTTTTAATATTTCTTACGAACTTTGGATCATCACACATGTTCATGAGCCAAGAATGCGGGATGCAAACTAATGTGACTGATAGGCTGCTAGATGAATGGTGAGTCAAGTATCAGTGCACAGATGGTTCTGATTTGCTGAATTTTGTAGTTGCTGCAACTGAAGACATAAAATATCCTTCTAGTCATAAATTAGCTCTTTGGAAGCAAAACCTTGGCACCAGAGCTTTACAACCTTCAATTAGTAGGAAAAGAAGTATTTGAATGACTGTGGTATTGACATCTGTAGGCCTGCATAGTAATCATTCCTAATAGAAGAGAATATCTGTTTGAGGAGGTTTTGCATGGCTAATTAACTACCAGTGAGAATATGTAATTTTTTCATGATCTCCTGATTGTCACCTTTCTCTCATGATACAATTAGATTTTATTGTAGCAAGTGCCTCACAAACCAATTGTCAGCACTATTTACGTATTGCAGAAGGCAGAACAAAAGTTCATGTTTAATAAAAAGCCACTGGATTTTGATCTTGGTAATTACTGAGACTTGTTTTAACAGTTTTATTGACTTTTGTGTTTTTATCACTTTTGCAACAAAACAAAGAGCCATTTCCTTGACGTAGTATTTTCGTTGCAATAATGGTCACCACTTAATCTATGCTAATTTAAGTAGATTTTTCCCTTTTTGTAGTTTTTCAGTTTCATAAACTTAATTGAAATATAAAAGAAGCCATTTTAAAAACTGATAGCTATATCCTCTAATATAAAATTCTGATTATTATCCACCAGAATTTTCAGTTTCATCAAATTCAAGGGTGTTTGTTGTGAAACCATTTTTATATGTAGAGAATAGAACATAAAACACTTTTTCCAATGAGCCTCCATCAAGAATATTTTATCCCTTTTGATTATTTTGATTATGAGTAAAAAAAGCACTTAAAAATAATACATGCTTTTAAGACCTATGCTAATTTCTGTTAAGAAATGTGATCAGCCTGGATGTATAGACAGTAAGATGATTTGGGGATATATTTTGCAGCAGATCAATATTTATTTATTTATTATAGTATTTTAAGTGCATACATATATTTAATAATGATAGCATAAGATATGGGCTCACCATATGTGGCTAAACTTTAAGTATCTTAATTTTCAAAGTTTACAGATTTTGCAGTGCTACAAAAACCAAACCTGAAAATGTTCAAATGCAAGGTATGACAGTATAAACTATCCTGTTCCCAGTTCCCCTGAATGATGCACGTATAGGATGATTTCCACAATAGATTGCTTCCATAACAAAAATCATTCCAAAATGCATATCAATCACATGGCTCCAAATTTCTTTTTAGTCACAGACAGAATCCTCTTATTAGTAACTAAAATCATTTCTTATTACTTTATAAATGGGTTTATAGTTATATGTAGTTAAGTATTTAGTTATAGAGCTGTTTAACAGAGTAGTGAATGAATTCTGGACTAATACATTTTTTGGACAAAGATATTTTAAAAGAAGACATTGGACCAGAAAAGGTATACATAAATAAATAAAATGTTACCATCATTCAGTATTCAAGGGAAAAAAGTTGTAACTGTTTACATTTTTATATGTTATTTTGCTAATAACAAATGAAACTTATACAGAGGGAAATAACAGTATTTTTAAGAAAAACATATTTTGATTAGGTATTAGAAGGTAGCACATTACCCTAAGAATCTCACCAAACTTACATCACCTTTTTGCAAAAGAAAAAGTTTTTTTTTTTTTCCAATACTGGATTTTACTAGACATTATCAACTGTTCTCTGTAAACCTGGACAGAGAAGTCCTCAAATATTGTTATTGGAGTTAAATTGGAAATGAATTTTTGTCAAGAGAGTAGTGATATTGATATTTTTTTCATGAAAAACAAATCTTTTGGGGTATTTGCCTGAATCAAAATGAGGGATGTAAAACTGAAGTCACTTGCTAGTAGTTCTGGGGGCTCCTGAGTTAGCACCGCCAATCAAATTAGAAGACTGTCTCATCAAGACCATCACAGTCTCTTTATGCCACCCACTAGGATTTAATTTCCAAAATTCACTGAAAGAAACAATATTTCAATAAGAATGCTTATTGAGGTGAGCTAAAGCTCTAGAATTCCCAGATAAGAATGTTAAAGCCAAGATGGAAAACAGCGTTACTAAAGGCCCCATTACGACCCTTGAATAAACTATTTTTCAAGAACCAGAGGATCCTTTTAACCGTTTATCAATGACTCCCACCTTATTATGGTGCTTGAATCATATACACAATATACAGTAATATACTATAATATGTTACTATATTGTAATAGTGTAGACACTTGGGCATAATGAGCCCTCCCATCCTTCCTAAATGCTTTAGCTAGGCAGAGAAGTAGCTGCAGGTCAGAGCTAAAAGGTTGTCCCTTCATTCACCTTAAATCTCAGGCTCCCATAGCATATCCGGAGTTGAATATATTATTATTGGTAGTAGTAGTATTTGTATAGAATTTAACGGTTTACAAAATTTTTTCCTAAGCTTTAAGTCTCAAAATAATTCTGTGAACTTCTCTTTATTTTCTGTATATGAGGATAGTGAAATACAGATTCTTAATTAGAAGCACATTTTTGGTTTATTAATTTTTAGGAGTCCAAAGGTATTCTTGATTTTATAGAACAGTGTGAAGTTCCAATGGAAAATTAAATAAAAACTACCTCATTTTCATACCTACTTTCTTGAAAATGTCACACATTTGTGTAGTATCCTTCTATTATAAGGGATGCCCAGGGTGTTTTCTATATTTACTTTTCTATCTTTGAGAAAAAGTTTCACTGTGTTCACTATCATCTACTTCACTCTTACAATGAAAGTTTCCTTAGAAATAAAATTTTCCATTAATTGGCTATCATTTTGTTTAGTAGCTAGAAGTGCCCACGGCAGTGCAACCTAACCATTCAGCCAACTAAAAGCAGATCCAGGAGGCATCATCTCTTCCAGGAACCTTCACAGAGGAGTGAATATATTATACTAAATTTTGCTTATACGTCAGAGGCTCCCAGGGCAAAAACTCTTAAACCTAAAATGCCTAGCATATAGGAGGCACTAAAAACTTCAATAATATCTTAGCTAAAAATAAAACTGCCAGCAACCTTGCTTCTGGGTATGTATCCAAGGGAAATAAAACCAGATGTCAAAGAGGTATCTGCACTCCCATGTTCATTGCAACACTATTCACAATAATCAAGATACAGCACAACCTAAGTGTGTGTCAATGGGTGAATGGATAAAGTGTGGTCCATAACCACAATATTATTTGTGGTTATAGAACACATTTTCTTTATCCACGAAGTGTATTTTATTCATATATATTGTGTCTGTTTGTGTATATATGTATATACATATATATGTATATATGCACACATATATACACATACATATATACATATACACATATATATACATATACACACATACACACAATGGAATATTATTCAGCCATAAAAAGGAAATCCTGACATTTGCAACATCATGGATGAATCTGGAGGACATTATGCTAAGTGAAATAAGCCAGACACGGGACAAATACTGTATGATCTCATTTATAGGTGGAATCTAAAAAAAAATAATAAACTTATGAAAGCAGAGCATAGAACAGTATTTGTTGGGATGAGACCTGGGGAAAATGGGGAGATGCTAGTCAAAAGGTACAAACTTTCAGTTATAAGATGAATGAGTTCTGGGGATCTGATGTACAGCATGGTGACTGTAGTTAGTAATACTGTGTTGTATTCTTGAAATCTGCTAAGAGAGTAGATCTTAAGTATTCTCACACAAAGAAATGGTGACTAACGTGAGGTGATGTGTTAATAACTTGATTGTTGTATTCATTTCGCAATGTATACATGTATCAAAACATCACATTGTATACCTTATATATAATTTTTATTGTCAAATATATCTCAATAAAGCTGGGAGGGCAAATCTCACCCTTTATAACATGGAACACATTTTCACAAGAATTGGTAAGCCAATGTTTTAATAGGATAAAACAGTATGCAAGAACCACGGGAGACCCTTTGTTTCACACTAATGGTATCAGGTACATTTATTACCAAGATGACTTCAGCAGAAAGTGGCTCAGAAGATGGTGACATAAATTTTCCCAGTAGTTTGGGAAGGTTGAGTGGTGAAAATAAAGAATTCCTGCATGATTAAGAAACATTTCCAACTTTCAGGTTACTGAAAGGCAGTGGTTTTGAGCTGGGATCCTGGAGGAGGGGAGAATAGAGTGGTGTTGTGACAATTTAGGCTTAGCCACAAAACACCAGCATATTTTAAAGGGAAGGAGTGAACACACTTGGCGATAAAAGCTAAAAATTGAGAGACTACAAATTAAGGCTCTGCTTGCCCAGCCAATGTAATTCATTCTCTATTTTGGCACTGGCTACTCCACTATTTCCCCTTTGTGCTGTTCCTATCTTCTGCCCCCTGTTTAACTCATGAAAAAAAGGTGATGGCACTTTCAGCTGGTATAAACATGAAGCTGCTGAACAAATACTTCATATAAGGACCTTCGCTGTAGCTTTCAATCTTCCAACAGTGTTGTGGGTTCTGCCCTTCTATTTCTGAGTCTACTTCAAGGTTATTGACAGTCAGGCATCCCCCAGATATCATCATGGTGTGAAAAAGAAACCTTAGAGACAGCAAGCTTGTTGTAGAAGAACTTAACCTCTGATACTGGTACACAGTATTCGATGACATGAACTGTTATTCATCTTGCTCAAAGGTTAAACTACCTGCACAAAAATGTAAGCAACATCACAAGCTCCTTTTATATATTCACATTAATTAGGCTCACTTCAATGATAGAAAACTAAGATTTTAATTAATAAGAATTTAAACTACAAAGATATACTGGATACACTCCCAGCAAAGGTTAATAATGAATTCATGTGCAGCTTTAAAATGTGACAATTTTCTCTAAAAACGTTGTTTTCAGTAAGCAAGTTATCTGTAGAGATAATTTCTAAAGAGTACAGTGACACTAATTTTATTTTTTATTTTATTTTTTATTATACTTTAAGTTCTAGGGTACATGTGCACAACCTGCAGGTTTATTACATATGTATACATGTGCCATGTTGGTGTGCTGCACCCGTTAACTCATCATTTACATTAGGTATTTCTCCTAATGCTATCCCTCCTCCCTTCCCCCACCCCATGACAGGCCCCAGTGTGTGATGTTCCCCACCCTGTGTCCAAGTGTTCTCTGTTCAATTCCCACGTATGAGTGAGAACATGCGGTGTTTGGTTTTCTGTCCTTGTGATAGTTTGCTCAGAATGATGGTTTCCAGCTTCATCCATGTCCCTACAAAGGACATGAACTCATCCTTTTTAATGGCTGCATAGTATTCCACGGTGTATATGTGCCACATTTTCTTAATCCAGTCTATCATTGATGCACATTTGGGTTGGTTCCAAGTCTTTGCTATTGTGAATAGTGCCGTAAGAAACATACGTGTGCATGCAGTGACACTAATTTTAATTGGTTTTGTCCCATTGATGAGAAAGGGTCTGGATCTTGCCAACGACTATAGTTTTTCTGTAATGTCCACTTGCTGCTTTCCTCTTTATTTTCTTTTTTAAAGCTTGGCAAGTTTAGAATTTTTAAGAATCTGGACATATATGCATTTTTTAGAGAAATACCAAAAGTTTTCATTATATATTATTACTTACTCTATACCAACAGGTTGATTCACAAAAGGCTGCAACAAAGCAAGTCAACAAGGCACACAATAGGTTAATCGAAAAAAAAGTCCACAGTGAGAGAAGCGCTGAGTCCTGTGCAACATGGAAAGTGCAGAAAGAGGAGAAACTGATTGGATTGATGAACAATGAAGCAGCTCAGGTGAGAGGGTTGTTTGTGTGTGTTTTTTCTAACTTAATGTTACATTAGAATATGCCCTTTGGGAATAAAAACATCTTATTTTCTCCTGAGGGCCAAGGTTGTATGGTTTTGTTAAATGAGAAGGGACAGAAAATATCCTAGCCAGCTGATAAAATTAAAGCGGCCAGCACCAGTTATCATAGAAACAGAATAGCAGTAAGCACATTTGCGTACAGATCTGATTTCTTTATTCTAAGAATGTAATGAAGTGCACTTAAATTTCTTTTGCCATCTATGATCCATTAGGGACTCAATGTATTCTATACTTTCACATTGGTTCCTCAAGTCTCACCCTTATAATCAAAATATAAAAGTGAATTGTTTCCCTGTCAATGTGGTTGTATTTTAAAATGATGTATTTTTTACATCACTCAATCATTTGGGCGGAGAGTGACTCACCTTTTAGCAGATGACTCATTCAAGTAACAGCAAAAATCCTCCCTAATCTAACCTTTTTTGACAACAAGGAGAAGCATACAATGCATTTATTATCTGCAGTGAAAAAATATTTAATTTTGTCAAAATGACCAACATTTTATATGATTTATACACCATCATTTCCCCCAAATGATTTGAGGTAGTTTACAGTATGAAACAGGATAATTTAATACCCCACCTTGTATACCCTACCTAATCAAGAAAAATTGATATATCAGGCAGCTGGGATATTAATCACTAAACTGAGCACTGAATTTGGCTCTGAACTTCTTGACAGCCGAGGCAAAAATTAGAAGCATAGTACTTATGCATTCTTCAGCCAGCCAGCAAGCCTGCAAGTTTATCCAGAGACAGAAATGCTTTTTTTAGTACTAATAGCAATCTTTTACATTCTTTCGAGTATAAAATAGTGGCATTATTTGTTGTTTCATTTTAAATTTATGTAAGGAACTACTTCACTTAGGCATATTTTAGTTCCTATTGGTAAAATTAAAGACAAATCGTGCTTGGTGACAAAACTTAGAGATTCTAAAAATCTCTAGTTGAGAGATTCTTTTTCAACCCTTACTTAAGTCCACCAAAATCACCTGGTGTACAGGGATAGGGAGGCACTGTGAAAATACTGATGCAAAGAAATTGATTCCTTTTTGGCTGTGGTGGCAATGAGATACGTATATATAGATTTTATCACTTTGGAAAGTCTTGGTTCTTTTCCCCAGTCAGTCCTCTTCCCCTAGGGAATGTTCTGCCATTTTGATTCTCATCACTAGATTAGATTTGCCTCTTCTAGAATTTCATAAACATGCAGTCATATAGTATGCATTCATTTGGGCCTGGCTTCTTTCACTCAGTGTTTTTTTTTTTTTTTTTGAGATTTATCCATGTTCATGCATGTATTAGTAATTTGTTTTTTCCATTGCTGTACAGTACTCCATTGTATAACTATATCATAGTTCACATGTCCATTGTGTAACTACATCATAATTCACAAGGCCATTCTCCTATTAATGGACATTTGGGCTACTACTCATTTCTGGCCACCATGAATATAGTTGCTACAAACATTCTGGCACAAATCCTTCAATGGACATGTTTCATTTCTCCTGAGATGTAGAATTGCTGGGTCGTAGGGCAGGTGTATGTTCAATTTTATAAAGAGCTGACAAATAGTTCTTCAAAGTACCATTCTGTACTCCCACCAGTAATGTACAAGAGTTCTGGCCATTCCATGTCCTCCCCAATATTTGGTATTGTCACTCTCTTTAATTTTAGCCATTCTAACATGTGTATTAGTGTATTATTGTGTTTCCAATTATTCACCTGATGTCTAATTAAGTTTGAGCACTTTCACGTTTTTACTGACCTTTCATATATCTGTTCTTACAAAGTTTCTTTTTCGAGTGTTCTAATTTTTATTTGGATATTTGTCTTTTTATTGTTAAGCCACAGGAGTCCTTATCAGATATCTGTATTATGGATATCCTCTCCTAGCATGTGGCCTGCCTAATCATTTAATTCATAGTATCTTAGGATGTGCAGAAGCTTTTTATATTATTTGTTTTTTTATTTGAAGTTCAATTTATCAATATTTTAATAGTTTTTTTGTTTGTTTGTTTTTCTGTAAAGACACCTAAGAAACCTTTGCCTACCTCAAGGTCACAAAGTTATTTTGCTATATATTTCTATACAAGGCTCATGGTTTTAGCTTTCATTGTTGGTTCTATGAGCCATCTCAAATCAATTCATGTGTATTATGTGAGGTGGAGGTTGAGGTTCTCTTTTTCATATAGTTTGCACCATCATTTATTGAAAAGATGTTCCTAATGAATTTCTTTGGAGCCCTTTTCAAAAGTCAGCTAACTGTGTGTGTGAGCCTATTTCTGGGCTCTATTTTCTTCTATTCTACTTGCCTCTCCTTACACCAACACCACACTGCATCAATTACTGTCGCTTTACAGCAAGTTCTGAAATTAGAATAGTTCTTTAATCCTTTTATTTTCTTTCAAAAATGTATTGGCCATTTTATGTCCTAGTCTCCTCCATAAAATTTAAGAAGCAGCTTGTTAGTTTCCACCAAAAAATGCACAATGGGATATTGACTGGGAGTACATTAAGTCTAAAAATGAGTTTATGGAGAACTGGCATCCCAACAATGTCGACTCCTCCAGTGCATAAACCTGGTACTTCTCTGCATTTATGTGGAACTTCTCTGCATTTATGTGCATTTTCTTTAACTTCTCTCAACAGTGTTTTGTAGTTTTTAGTGTAGAGGTCTATACATCTTCCATTAAAATTATCTCTAAATATTTTTGATCCCATTTTAAGTAGTAATTTTCAAAATTTCATATTCCAGTTATTTGTTGCTGGTATATAGAAATAGAATTTATTTTCTATTTCTATATCAGTTGTATTTGATATACAATATAATCGTGTGTCTTGGGATCTTTCTAAATGTGCTTATTAGTTCCAATAGGTTTTATTATTTTTAAAATAGATTCTTAGGACTTTCTACATAGTTAATGATGTCTGTGAATAGAGACAGTTTTACCTCTTCCTTTCCAATATATGCCCTTTATTTATTTTTTATCGTTGTCTTATTACATCTGCTAGCAGCTCTAGTATTACGTTGAATAGAAGTTGTGACAGTGGCCATCCTTGCTTGGTTCCTGATCTTAGGAGGAATGCATTCATTCTTTCACCATTAAGTTAGCTATTGATTTTTTCTAAATGCCCTTTTATCAGGCTGAGGAAATTTCACCATATTTGTTGAAAAATAAATGTAAATAATGAATATTAAATACTGTTTTGAGATCTTTTGAGATGATCATATGATTTTTTCCCTTTACTAGTACGATGAATTACATTGATTTTTAAATGTTAAATCAACCTTTTATTTCTGGGATAAACCTCCAGTTAGGCATGATGTGTTTTCCTGCTGAATTCTGTTTGCTGAATTCCAACTCAATTCCTGCTGAATTTCAGTTCCATGGAAGGTTTTTATACCTAGACTGATGAGGGATACTGGTCTGTAATTTTCTTTTTCTTTTCTTTTTTTTTTTTTGCAAAGTGAAAGCAAGTTTATTAAGAAAGTAAAGGAATAAAAGGATGGCTACTTCATAGAGCAGCTGTAATTTTCTTTTCTCGTAATACCCTTGTATGGTTTTGTTTTCAGGGTCATTATTGAATTATACCAGTTGGAAGTGTTGCACTCTGTTTTCAGAAAATGTTTTTGTAAGATTTGCCTTTCTTAAATGTTGGATAGAATTTAGCAAGAAAACCATCGGGGCTGATAATTTGTTGTAGGAAATTTTTTAACTGCACATTTACTTTCTATAATATATAGAGTGATCATTAGATTTTTTTTCTTGGATCAGTTTTATATTTGTATTTTTCAAAGAATTTGTCCATCTCATCTAAGTTTTCAAATTTATCAGCACTAAGTTAGGATATTCTTTATTTTCCCTTTATCATCACCAATATCTATATTGATGTCCCTCTTTCAGTTCTGATAATGGTAACTTTTGGTTTCTTTCTTTTTTTAATAGTCTAGCTAAGGGCTTATCATTTTCATTGATCTTCTCAAAGACCAGCTTTGGTTTTTTTTGTTTTTTTTTTTTCAAAGACCAACCTTTGGTTTTGTTGATTTTTTTTTAAAAAAACCTACCATTGATATGTTTTCTATTTCACTAATTCTTTATCATTTGCTTGATTCTACTTATTTTGCATTTAATTTACTCTTTCAAGCTTCATAAGGTGAAAGTTTAAATCACTAATTTTTTCCTTCATTTTTTTCCTAACGTATATAGTTAAACCTATAAATATGTAAGCTGTGCTTTGGCTGTCTATTTCACAAATTTTGATATGTTGTGTTTTCATTATTAATCAGTTCAATGTATTTTCTAATGTCCCTTGATTTATTTGACCCATGGATTATTTATTAGTATGTTTTTTAATTCCTACGTATTTTTAAGGTTTACTGGGTATCTTTTTTGTTATTGATTTCTAATTTAATTTTGCTGTCATCAGAACACATCCTGTATTATTGCAATCTTTTAAAATTCACTGAAACTTATTTTGTCACCAAGGAAAAGGCCTAGTTTAGTGAATGTTCCTTGTATACTTATGAAGTTTGGGGTTAAGTTGTTTAATAGTGTTCAAATCTTATATATTTACTGTTTTATTTTGTCCTCTTGTTTTATCATTTAATGACAAAGGAATGTTACAATCACCAACTGTAATTGTGAATTTATCCATTTGTCTCTTCTATACATTTTTGCTTCTATACATTTTTGCTTCATAGATTTTGATGCTGTTATTAGGTATATGCAGATAGTAGTTATATGTTCTTGGTTAACTGTCCTGTTCATCATTCTGAAATATCTTTCTTTATATCTATTAAATACTCTATCTTGAGTTCTACTTCATCTGACTTTTAACAATTCCAGCCTTCCTATGATTAATATTTATACATTGTATCCATTTCCATCCTTTGTTTAATCCACTTGTGTCTTTTTATCTGTGGCTTTTGTAACTAGCATATAGTTGAGCCTCGCTATTTTATAAAATCTGGCAAACACTATCTTTTATTTGCTCCATGTCTATTTCATGTAACTGTATTTGCTCCATTTCCATTTGAGGTAACTATTGATATAGCTGGGTTTAATCTACCATTATGCAATTTGCTTTCTTTTTGCCCCATTTGTTCTTTGTCCCTTTTTACCTCCCTCTTGCTTTATTTTGGACTAATTGAGAATTTTTTTTTAACTATGCTTCTATGCTTGTTCTTTTTTTTTTTTTTTTTTTTTTTTTTTGGTGGTCACTCTAGAGCAAGGGGTCAGTCAGCTCCATAGCCTATGGGCCAAATTCAGCCAACCACCTATTTTTGTAAATAGTTTTATTGGAACATAGCCATACTCATTCACTTACATATTGTATTTGATTGCTTTTGTTCCATAGTGGCAGAGCTAACTACAACAGAGACTGTATGGTCAAAAAAGCCTAAAATATTTACTCTCAGGCATTTTACAAAACAAGTTTGCAAATCCCTGCTCAGCACAATCCTGCCTAACAGAAATATAATGCAAGCCACATATGCAATTTAAAAAATTCTACTAACCACATTTCAAAAAGTAAAAAGAAACAGGTAGACTCTATTTTAATAACGTCCTCTGATTAAACCAGTATCCACAATGCTATAATCAGAATAATATTACTGAGATATTTTACATCTTTTTCTAAAGTCTTCAAAATTTGGTGTCTATTTTATAGTAACAGCACATCTCAATTATAACTAGCCATATTTCAAGTGCTCAAGTCATATTAGACAGCATGGCTCTAGAAATTACCATGTGCACATTTAACTGATCATATTACATTCTATCTTGACTTAATGTGTAAGAACCTTACAAATATATACTTCCCTTTATCCCTCATCCTTTTTGCTATTGTTGTTATACGTTTTGCTTTTACATGTGTAATATATTTCAGAATGCATTGGTATTGTTGCTTTAAGGAGCCATTTTTCGTTTTAAAAAAATTAAGAAAGGAAAAGGAAAAAAAGTCTTAACATATCCCAGTATTTACAGTTACTGAAATTCTTTATTCCTTCAATAGATCTTAGTTTGGTATAATTTCTCTTCAGCCTGAACAAATTCCTTTAACATTTATTGTAGTATATATTTCCTGGAATCTAATTCTGTCACCTCTTGTCTGTCTGAAAATATTTGTATTTCACCTTCATTTTTTTTTGTAGTGGTGGATTTATATTTTATTTCTGCATTTCTTTTTTTAACAGTTTATTTTGAAGTAACTGTAGACTCCGAAATTGCAAAAATACATACAGCCTCCCTATACCCTTACCTACCCTTTCACCCAACTCCTGCAAATGAAAACATCTTACATAACCATAATATAATTTTACAAAGCAGGAAATTGACATTCATATACTACCATAAAATACAGACCTTATTAGGATATCACCAGTTTTGACATGTACTCGTGCATGTCTGTGTTCCTTAGATATTTTATTACATGTATGGAGTAACCACCACAATTATCCTACAGACCTGTTCCATGACCACGTAGGAATTGCTTATGCTATAGTGACACCCTCTTCCCAATCCTAATCCTCAGAAAGCAGTGGGTTTATTCTGCATCACTGTAATTGTATCATTTTGAGTGTATCATATAAATCAAATCTTATGATATGTAACTTGTTGAGAATGGCTTTGTTTCATTCGTCATCATGCCCTTGAGATCAATCCAAGTTTTGTGTACATGAGCAGTTCATTCCTTTTTATTGCTCAGTAGTAATCTGAAGTATGGATATACCATTGAAGAACATTTGGTTTCTTTCCAGTTTTTGGCCATTCACTATTTAGTAGGTTAGCTGTAGACATTTTTATAGATGTTCTCTATAAAGTTGAGGAAGCTCCCCTCCATTTCTAATGTACTAAGAGTTTTCATCATGAATAGGTGCTGAATATTGTCAAATGCTTTTTCTGTATCAATTAATATGATCATGTGATTTTTCTTCTTTAGACTGTTACCATGGTGGATGACACTGGTTTGTGGTTGAATATTGAATTAGTCTTCCATTCCTTGAATCAACCCCACTTCATTTTATATTATTCTTTTTATATGTTGCTGGATTTAATTTGCTAGTATTTTAATGAGGAGTTTTACATCTGTGCTCATGAGAGCTGATGTCTGTTGTTATCTTTTTATTCTACTGTTTTTGTTAGTTTTGGTATCAGGGTAATGGTGACCTTATGAGTTGAGAAGCCTTCCTCGAACTCTTCTTAATTTCTGGAAGAAAATGTATAGAATTGATCTTGTTTCTTTTTCACGTTTTGCAGAATTCTCTAGTGAAACCATCTGGGTCTGGAGATTCCTTTTTAGCTATGAATTCAATTTCTTTAGTAAGACTATTCAGATATTTATTTCAAGAGTAGGCAAACTTTTCTGTAAAGAGCCAGATGGTAAAAAATTTAGGTTTTGCAGGTCATATGGACTCTTGTCACAACTATTTATCTCTTGCATTTTTATTATTTCATCTTGAGTTAGTTTTGGTAATTTGTGATTTTTCCAGGAATTGGTCCATTTCATCTGAGCTATCAAATTTTTGTTGGTATAATTATTCATACTATTCCTTTATTCAAATCCCTTAAATGCCTGTGGGGTCTGTAGTGATATTTGTTTCTTCCCAGATACTGGTAGTTTGTGTTTTCTTTCCCTGTTAGTCTTGCTAGTTTGTCATTCTTATTGGTCATGTCTCAGAACCAGCTTTTGATTGATCATTCTGTATTTTTTAATTGCCAATGTTATTGATTTCTGCTCTAATTTCTATTTCTTTCTGCTTGCTTTGGATTTTTTTAATTCTTTTTTTGACAAATATAATTGTATATATCATATCTATGGGGTACAATGTGATGCTTTGATATATGTCTACATTGTGGGATGTTTAACTCACACTAATTAACAAATACATGTCACATACTTGTCATTTCTTTTTATAATTTCTTTGAGTGCAAACATTATTAAATTGGGACTTTTTGTCTTTTCTAGTACAAGTATTTAGTATTATAAATTTCCCTTCTAGCATGACATTAGCTATGTCCCATGTTTTGATATGTCGTATTTTTATTTCCATTCAGTTCAATGTATTTTTTAATTTTCCTGGGGTCTCTTTGACCCGTTTAAAGGGGTCTTTAAATTTTAAAGCATTTGGAGATTTTCCTATTATTTCTTTCCTTCATCTTGATCTTGGTGTATTTTCTTCCCTTTTTTCCAGTTTAGGTAGAAGCTTAGGCTATTGATTTGAACCCACTATTTTTTCTAATGTAAGTATTCCATGCTATAAGTGTCCTGCTAAACCCTGTTTGTACTGCATCCTGTAAATATTTATACATTTCAATTTTGTTCAGTTCAAAATATATTTCCCCTTGAGACTTTTAATACCTTATTTAGAAATGTGTTAATTCCCAAGTATCTGAAGATTTTTTTTTCAGTTATTGATTTCTAGTTTAATTATATTATGGTCTAACAATATAAATTTGTTAGGGTTTGTTGTATGGATAGGATATGACGGTCTGCCTGGTTGAATGTTCCAGTTGCAGTTGAAAAGAACATGTATTTTCCTGTTTGGGGGTGAAGTAGTCTATAAATATCAACTAGATCCCATTATCTTGTGATGTTACTAATTTATTTTATATTCCTGCTGATTTTCACTCTAGTAGTTATATCAATTACTGAGAACAGAGCTTTCTAGTTAGGGAGATGTGCGATGCCAACTCTTTGCTGTTTAATGCACAGCAGGCACGGTCAAAAGGGCAAGTGCCTCTCCAGTTTCTGAGGCCAGCGTGGAGGGTTGCTGTTGCTCTGATGTTTGCTCAATGCAAGGTGGAGAAGGTTGGTAGGTCTCTACAGTGTCTGGTGGGGAGGAAGACAGGCACCACATCTGCTTGTGTTAGTGCAGGGAGGAACAGGCTATATGGCTCTGCCTTACAGTTTTGGTAGTCTCCTGGTGGAAAGGAAGGGGGACCACCTCAGTAGTACAGGCTGGGAAAGGTTGTCAGAGCTCTATCTCACAATCTCCCTAACACCCAGTGGGATAGGGTATCACCTTGTTAGTGTGAGGACGGTCAACAGGGCTCTACCCGTCTCCACAGTGCTTGATGGGGGAAGGGTAGGTGTGCTCCCTGGTTAGTGTAGGGTGATGATACTCAACAGGACTGTACCCTCCCTCTTCACCCCGCCCTTGCCACCTCCCCACCGCCCCCACCATCCCCCCCACCCCGCCGCCCCGTTTCCACAGCACCTGGAGAGAAGTAAGGTACAGCTTCTTTCATGGTGTTCACCTAGGGTTCAGCAGGTATAAAAGGATTCTGTCCTGTAGACCTGTCCTCCCCCAGGGCTATTGGTTAGATAGAGCATGTTTTTCATGTTTTTGTCTTTTTTTTTTTCCAGTCTGTGCATATTGCTGTTTCCAGACCGCAGGCTCTTTTATGGCCCAGGCTGGGGTAATAGGAGGTACTAAAGTACATGGCGGGTGGAAACTCAAGGGAGGGTCATTTTTAGAATTTTCAGTGTTTTGATAGGTGCTTTTTGTCCACTCTTTAATTACCAGAATAAGGTGGGATGCTTACTCTTTCTTGTCTATAACTGGATGCCCCTCACTTTGGTTTTGAAAGCTTCATTGAATATGGAATCTATTCTTTCAGAACTTTAAAAAGGATGTTTCCATCTTCATAGGTCTGTTTTTTTTTCTGCTAAGAAGTTAGCAGTTATTCTTATTGGCCCATTTATAATGTATTTCTTTCTGTGGCTTTCAAGATTTGCTTGTTATTTTTGGTTTTGTAAGGATGGCTGTCTTTTGTTTATTGTGCCTTGGGTTCGTAGAGCTACTTTTATCTATGGGTTGATATTTGTCTTCAAATTGGAAAGGTTTTGTATGATTTCATCAATTTGTTTCATGCCTTAATCTCTCTTATTTCTCTGAGTTCCAAATACATGCATGTTAGAATACTTTACCTTTTTCATAGGCAGCTAAATAACTATTTTTTTAAATCAGTCTTTTATGTTGCTGTACCTCAGGTTGGGTGGTGGTGTGGTTTTTTTTGTTGTTTTTTTTTTTTGCCTGACTTCTAGTTGATTGTCAAATCAGCTGTTAAACCTAGCCAATGAATTTTTCATGTTATACCTTGTATTTTTCAGTTCCACAAGTATATTTCTTTGTATGCTGAGATTCCACCTCCCCCATATCTGTTCATTAATTATGTTCAACTTTAATTCCTTGAACATATTTATGTAGATGTTTTATAGTCCTTGTTTGATAATTGTACCATCTGGATCAGCCCTGAATCTCTGTTTATTTTTTCTCCTGGTTATGGGTCACATTTCCTGCATCTCATTTGTAGTAGTTTTATTGTATACTGAACATTGTGGATGCTGTGGTCTTTAGACTCCAGATTTTATTGCATTCCTTTAAAGAGTTTTGAGGTTAGTTCTGGCAGACAGTTAACTTACTGGTGACTAAACCTGATCATTTTATAACTTCTGTTCAGGCTTTTTTGGCCTAGTCTGCAGTAAATCTTAAATTGTGGCCTTTCTTAGGTCTATGTTATTTTCCCTTCCTGAGCTTTGTTTTAGATCCCTAAGTTATTTCATATATTTTGACTAATTTTGTTTTCTATTTATTTATGGGTTTTCACAGCAGACGGGGAAGTCTGGTATCAGATTTTCATGGCCAGAGTGGAAGTAGTGTTGATATTTTTCATAGCTTCCCAGTCGATTCTGATGTGCATTCAAAGTTAATAACTATTCTAATGTAGGGTTTCTTGACAGCTGCACTGTTGACATTTGGGAGCTGAGCTGTTACTTGTTGTGGGGGTGCTGTCCTGTGATGTAGGATGTTTCGCATCATTCCTAGTACTTATCTACTAGGTGTCAATAGTATCTCCTCCTAGCTGTAACAACCCAAAATGTCTCCAGAAATTGCTAAATGTCCTCTGTGGGGCAGGATCAACCCAGGCTGAGAACCAGTGCTCTATCACAGTAGATTATTGCATTGCCTTGAGCCCTTTGCTACTCAAAGTGGGTTGTGCAAACCAGCTGTATTGGCATCATCTGGAGCTTCTCAGAAATACAGAATCTCAGGTCATACTCCTAGACCTTTTGAATGAGATCTGCATTTTAACAAGTTATGATGATCTGTTTGCTTTCTAATACTCAAAGAATAATGCCGTAGAGCAGGGGTCAGCAAACCTTTTCTTAAAAGGCCAGAAAGAAAATATTTTCAGTTTACTTTCCATACAGTTTTTGTCAGAACTATTCAACAATGCCATTGTAGTGCAAAAGCCCACATAGACAATACATAAACAAATTGATGTGGCTCTGTTCCAATAAAACTTTATTCACAAAACAGGCAACTAGCCAAGCCAAATTTTGGCAACTCCTGTTATAGACTATCCTAATCAGACCCCCTCAGTGTACTGAAGACAACAGGTGGTTAAATTCTTTGATGAGTGCCTTGCCATATGATGTCATTTGCTGATGTTCAAGAGAGATTAAGTGTATAGATTACACAGTAGATGATTCTGGAAATTATAGTAGCTCGACTTCTATCCTTACCTAAGTGGAGATATCTCCCAGCCTTGCACATGTGAGCTATATGTAAATGCTGCTCTTACTATGATTTGATAGCATAATTATTATTTGTATTATGCTTTATAGGCCCACTGGAATAATTATTCACTTATTTTGACTTTAGTTAATAAAGCTGACAAACTTATGAAAAACTGCATTAATGTGACTTCGTTAGCTCAGAAAGAGTAGTTTAAAATGAGTTATTTAACTCTCAAGTGAGTCATTTAACTCTCAAGTAATTTCCTTTTTTTCCATAGGAAAGCTAGTTTTTAAAACATCCTTTGTTTTATGTAGGACTCCTTTCTGACACTTCCAAAACTCTGTATCTAGAAAGGGGAGGGCTGTTTGTTTGAAGGGTGGCAGTTTAAAGGTTGAGAAGGTAGTAGCTATTCTGAGAATGATGGACAGTGAACAAGCTTAAAGTATTTTGCTTTGTTTTATAAATTTCTTCTCTTCTAAGTTAGTTAGTTACTTGATAAATGGTGCTGAGGGGGCATGCCAGATGTCACCAAAGCAAAGCAGAAAAACTCGACTTTCAGCCAGTTAAGTGGTGATCAGGAAACTGATTCCTGGGACTTTGGCCAACAGGAATGATGAAAACATACATAGAAGTAGCTCCCGAAACTTGCATAAGTAACCAGTTAATTTGTTTTATATTAATACCACTTAATTTGCTTTATATTAATATCTATTCGGTCTATACTGGTTCGTCTGTATAGCTTTCCAAGAGACATAACACTATAGCTACCCCTGAGGCAGTTTTCTTTGGCTGTGTACAGCCTCATCCTTTGCCCACTGTACAGTGGGCACCACTTCTCAGTTGCCATGGAATCAAAAGGTAAAGAATCACATTAATGACCAAAATATTTCTAATTATGGCTATCTTACCCCAAGATTAAGCCCAATTTTTTGGTTTTGCCAAGAAAATTCAGTTTTCGTATTCTATCCTATTTATTTAGTTTTAGATTATAAATTACTTACTTAAGAGATGGCCTACTTATGTGGTTTAAAAGAACCACTCAAATTATATCCAGATTTGCTTGTTGGATGTTTATAAACTCTTAAAAAGTGTAAATCTTTAAGATCTTTACCTAAAAATTACTTTTCAGGAAAAATAACATGCAAAAACTTGATCTTGTATAACATTTTATTTAGCATTCTTACACACTACACAAAATAAATACTTGGATAACTCACGTCTAACAAACTAAACTATATATGTATTTTTTCCATAGGAAAGCACAAGGAGAAGACAGAAATATCAAGAGTCTCAAGAACCTTTGAATGAAGTAAACAGTTTCCCACAAAAAATCAGCTATACACAATTCCCAAGCTCATTTTATGAGCCTCATCAAGATTTTACCAGTCCAGATATATTCAAGAAGTCAAGATCTCCATCTTGGTATAAATACACTTCCACAGTCAGCACGAGGATCACAGACTTAGAAAGTTCAACTGGACTTTGGCCTACAATTTCCCAGTTTACTCTTAGTGAAGAGACAAACGCAGATGTTTATTATTATCGCATCATCATACCTGTCCTTTTGATGTTAGTATTTCTTGCTTTATTTTTTCTCTGAAGATACCAAAATTCCTTTTGATAATTTTTTAAGTTTCCAGCTCTTCACCGAAATGTTATATTCTTATTTCAGTGTTTCCTTCCAGACATTTTTAAGGTAATTGGCTTTAAAAAGAGAACATATTTTAACAAAGTTTGTGGACACTCTAAAAAATAAAATTGCTTTGTATTAGAAATAGTGTCATAGAATAGTGTCATAGTACAGTTTGGAAAACACTTCTGAAGTTTCAGATCACCTAGGAAATCTAGAAAAGGAGTTTAATGTTTTTGATCAGAGAATTTGAAAAATAGAAATACAGAGAATGAGTTTCAAAAGTTTTAGATAAACTGATATACTATATAGATCTATCTTCTAGAACATATTGCTGAAAGCTAGGCACATTTTATGAGATGTGATTAACAATTTGCTTACCTTACTACAATATGGACATTCACCAAATATGATGTTAAAACTCTGTCTACTAGTTAGTAGTCCTCTCAGCCACTGCAAATTTTAAAAGATAAAGGAGAAGCGTCAGCATGATTACAAATTACAGATACTCCAAATGTCATTCCCTTTGTTTTTAAGTGCATTATGTTTTTATTCCAGAAGACCTAGCTTGATTTTGTTTTGCAAGAGTAAGGGATGTATTTCCTGAGCCAATAGCAGACTATTAAGATGTTGAGTAACAAGGGAAATCAACATGGAATTGAAGGCCTAAACCACTGGTTTATAACCAGATTATGGGCCCCTTTAAGAATCTGATAAGAATTACGCATTTTCTTTATCCCCAGAATAGACATACATAAAAATAATGCATACTAACTTCCTGGCATTCATAGACTTTCCCTAAATCCCTTAATCAGGAAATTAATCCAGGAAATTAACAACTCCTGCTGTTAAAGATACTATAGGCTCTTGAAAATTTCCCTCTTAGTTCTGGTCTTAATCACTAACAGTGGGTTAATTTTCAACCCATTGATTATAAGCATGAGCCAGTGAATTTTTAAAAATTAAATGAATATTCATAATTACAAAAGAA
Organism: Pan paniscus; assembly: GCF_029289425.2. Classification (NCBI taxonomy): domain Eukaryota; kingdom Metazoa; phylum Chordata; class Mammalia; order Primates; family Hominidae; genus Pan; species Pan paniscus. Next base: position 68,197,111 of record NC_073261.2, on the reverse strand, counting down.
ATCACGTTCCCTTAGAGTATTTCTGTAATTTGACCTGTATTTCTGTAATTTCATGATTTTATATAAGGTAAATAGATGCCTCTGCCTAAGTTCTCCATTGGCAAAGTACAGACGGCACCAACTGCTACCTCTAATCACAAAAGTAAAGATGTGATATTAAGGAAGACTGAAACCGAAGGCAACATACAATTGCAAGGTGTTCTGTATATAGTTACACACAGTTTATCATGTATCAACTAGGCCCTAAGGTGAAGCCAAGCACTAAAGACAGGAATGAAAGTAGACTTCACATACAGTAAGTAAAGTGGCATTGCCTGAGTGCTGTGAGACTCAGATCACAAAAGGCATTCTTCTCAACATGAAAAGTAGTATTATTGGATATATTCTATTCTTAAATGCAGCCTGAAAAGTAATAGATACTACATAGTACTAATTTCATTTTCACTGTATTACTGCCACTTTCAACCACCTCCACCTTGGGTAAATCTATGAAGCTTACATTGTGGTAACAAGGAATTTATAGAAAGATTCCAATGTACCATCAATTTAATTTGTTATGTGTCAATAAGCTAGTCCATGAATATATTCTGGATAGATTTTCTCCCTTCTTGGATACTTCAGAACATTTCTCCACTCATTAGTAACTGTGATGAAGAAATGAAGCACATAAGCATCTGGAATAAACTGGTAAAAGGAGTTAATGGCAGAAGAGAGGATCACTATTGACTCAACAGATTTTAGATTTAGATTCTGTGTATTTCAAACAGGAATACTTCCTATGTTGTGTTAGCGGAAAAAAGTCTTGACAATATTTTTATTTTTTACCTCATATAAGCATATTTGATGGAAAGGTTGTCCACACTGGGAATTATCACAGACTTGATCAGGAATGGTACCATCAAGTTGATAAGCATAACAAATTCCACAATCCATAGTAAAATCCTTCAAAAGAAAAATATTTATAAAAAGCGTATGTGTCTCACTAACTTATTCGTTGTACATATTTGGGAGGGTATGTGTGATATTTTGATACATGTATACAATGTTTAATGATCACATCAGGATAATTAAGATATTCATCACCTCAACATTTACCTTTTATGTTGGGAACATTACAATTCTCCTAACTACTTTAGAATACGAAATCATCTATGTGTTTAAAACACAAGGTAAGATCAGGAAGAATGTTTTATAAATATAGTTTTTATAAAGGTGACTATATTGCTGTATTATAGGAAATATAATTACATTACTATTTAACACCTAGCAAAGCTATTGTAGAGTGTTTCCTTTTTCACTCAAATATACACAGCTAGGCTAAAAAGAGAGATTCCATTTTTGGCTGGCAAGATGTTTGGGCATCAGTAATTTTCCCATATCATACATTGTTATAATGTCCCTGATAGTATTTAAAGAAAGGAATTGATATTAGCTAGTGATTACTAAACAGCACAATTCTGTAACTAAAGGAAAAAGAAACTCACTACCATTTAGTAGTCTACAACCTTAGCAGCCTTGTCAAAAATCAATTCTATTATTTTTGCAATATAGTGGTATCTATTCAATTTTGAGAAACTATAACTGCTTCACAAACACTTACATCAAGCTAATCAGTACTTGAGCCATCCATAAACAGACTATGTAGAAAAGCCAAACATCTCATTAGCTACTTTGGAGTTCTCCCCTTATTTTTAATAAATGTCTGTCATTAATGATGTCACTACTGAAGACCATGAAAAAAGTATATAGTTGACCCTTGAACAACATGGGTTTGAACTGCACAGGTCTACTTATACACAGATTTTTTTTTTAACCAAATGCAGATCAAAAATACAGTACTGACAAGATGCAGAACCTGTGTTTATGTGAAATCTCTGTATACAGAGGGCCGACTTTTTCTATATATGGGTCCCGCAGGGTAACTGTGGAACTTTAATGTCTGTGGATTTTTGTATCCATGGGCAGCCCTGAAATCAATCCCCCTGTTCCAAGAGACAGTTGTTACTTAACAACCAATCAAAGGTAAACAAGTTTTTTGATGCAGATCAGAAGTCTGTGTTATAATATTTTTCTAATTCCCTCCTTTTTCAGCCTCATTTTTCACTGAGAGAAGCATTTAAACTTCATTATGCAATACTGTCTGGAATATCAAAACACTGATAAAACTTACAGATTTTTCCAGGATAGCACGAGCTGGAAAATCAATTTCTAAAACATCTTTCAAATTTTGTAACACACTATTTTCTGGATCCCTGAAAGCATGGGGAAAAAAATTATGCTGTGAACTTTGTAAAATCACCAAAAAGTAAAAATTATATTGCCAAGGTACCTACCACAAATGTATGTTCCTGCTCAGCTTAATTCCCAGGGGTTTTACCACTTCAGATTAAAAAAAAAAAATTTAATAATTGCATGCTCTACTCTTGGTTTCTAAAGCCACATTTGATACAGAATGTTTCTTAACTACTTGATTAGAAAATCAAAATTATATGTATTATGTTAAAAAACAAAATTATACAGTTCAGAATGCTGAGACATTTTCATTTAAAATAACTATCATTATTGCGGTGAACCGACATCGTGCCATTACACTACATACCGGGCAACAAGAGCAAAACTCCGTCTCAGACAAAAAATAAAAACTACCATTAATATACTAATATTGTCTAATAATTTAACAATGGTAGGCAAGGATTTTATGACTCTATTAAAAAACGTTTAAATCTCAGATGTCATACCATGGTCAGCTCCAAGAAAGAAGCACTCAGGAAGCATAGTAGGATGCCTGGGGTCTACCTCTATATTTATGGAAACATTATTCCCTAGAATGAAACAAGATTAAATCTTTTAGAAGTAGAACAGCTCATCAAACAACCCAATAAAAAATAAAGAGATGTTGGTCTGGCTACCTATTTCACTGTATACTCACGGAAAGATTAACCAAATGTTTTGTAGTTTTATGTAATGGTAAATATAATTGAACCAAAAGAAGTAATTTTGATATGATTATCATTGAAAGGATCTTAAATTTCAGCCAGTCAACAAATTGATATATTTAATTAGATTGCAATTCTGGTCAACTGTATTAACGTTTAAATAAAAATGTTCTGTGGAGTGATAAAGGTCTTTGATATCAAAACTATCACAAGTCACATGTTTAAGAAATAACTATCTAAATTATTTTTCATGGCTTTCCTGAAAAAGTTTACATTTCATAGAACTATGGCCAAATGTAAAAAGACCAACAATACAGTAAATGGTAAAAACAAACATTAAAGATTCAAGTTTTATAAAAATTTATAAAAACATTTTCTGTATTATTTTGCTGCATGTGAAACTTTCCCTTATAATTTAACAAAAGATTTAATTCACATTGGCAATTGTTCATTAATAACCAAAACAATAAGTAACCTAATTTCGCAAGACCTAAGAAAATTGGCACTAGGTTCTTTTATACATTTTAACTGTACTGGACTACAGTGTAAGTTTCAGAAATTTTACTTCTATTTTTTGAAGGTACATAGTGTAACTGCTTAAGATCAATTTGGATTTCATTTTCATGGTAAAAATGTCTTGATAAATTCCATACACTGTAGAATAAGCCTTTCACTAAGGCTGGCATCAACATAAATGCAGTTATTGCATATCTGGCAAAAAGAGGTCATTAACAGAAAAACATGACTAGCCATTCAATGAGACAAATAAAAATACAAAAAGTTATAATCTCATTTGGTAACACATTATTTACTATGAACAGAAATTTCTTATTAGCCCTCAACACTGTCATCTGGTAATGGCTCCAGACAGTACTTTCACTTAATATGGGCATATTAACTAATTTTTCCATTCACTTGTTCAAAACTTGGTCTTAAGAAAGCAAATCATGCCTGGAGGAGAAAAAAGAAGCTAAAAGGTAAATAGGGAATGAATTAAAAACTAGACTATGTATGCTGAATGAGAAATATAGTAAGTATATTTAATCATAACCTGATAATTAATGGGGCCACGAAAATAATGATTTACTACATTTCTTTGAAGAAAATATTTTCATTCTTAGTATCTACTTGTTCACAAATATACCATAATTTGGTTAATTGTTCCAAATTAAACACAGTTAGACTTTTTGAAACCAGGAAAGTAACAATACTATTTGTAGAACTGCTGTAAACTATACTTTCTTCTCGTAATACCACGTATGTCACATTCTTCCCCCAGATAATCTATATTATACCTAGGTATAAAGTATAAAAATTGCTCACTAACTTGGATGTGATTCACATCAGAATTTCAAAATACCCTTGAACAACATATCTATTTAGAAAAAAAGAAATGGGTATCTTAAAACTAGCTATGGTATTTAATGTGAGCTTAAATATAGTTTATCTAAAATCTTGAGAAAGGCTGAAGTCACATGTTTTGCTTGCTTATAATGAAAATACACAGCCATTTTATAGTCAAGAGAACATGATAACATTGCACAGGTATTTATGATTATACCATATCTCATTCATAAATTTCATATACTTGTGAAGAAAATACTTAAAACTATAAATTCTTTCTCTGTGCTTTCTGTTTACTCTTCAGTTGCATGGTCTACTGCAAGTTCTTTTATCTTCCTCTGTATTTCTAACAGAAAATATTCCCAGATCTGAACACACTAATCTTAGAAGATTGTAAGTTTCACAAATGAAGACTGCATTATTCTGACTTTTTTCTTGTTCTATGTAATGTAAATTTTGAGTTACCTGTTCCACGATTCCTGTGCTAATTAGCAGCTAATTAAACTCTACTTCTGAATGTTACCTCCATTGGATCATCACCTTTTATAATGAAACACCTCAGTACTTCTCCTTTTCACCTAAAATATTTACATTTAAATGTGTAGCCAAAAAAAAGTTTATACTAGAAAATTTTAATAGTTGACTTCATATAAAGTTAAGTCTGAGTCCAACTGTCATTGTTAGATTTATTTTCATAATACAAAATAAAACACCTAAAAACAAACCCTTAATCCTCCTTGTCCCTACCTAATGCAATTCTGCGTGCTGTTGCACTCCGTGGAGGTTTTTCTGGCTCAAGTACCCAGGTCTTCTCATCGATTTCATCCATAACATCCCAGAATGCCTTTAGTGATTCTATTGCTGCCAAAAACTGACTATAAATGCTTATTAAGGAGCTCTGTGAAAAAATGAAAGTTGAATAAGTTATATGGTACTCTACCAATAGCAGATAATCTTTTACTTAAAATACACTCAATTTAGAAATTTTAAGCTGTTTCATTTTAGCTACAAAGTAGACTCCAGTAAACAGTAGTCAACTCTCCCTGCTTCACATCTCTTCCTACAGCGTTTACAGGATTCTTTTTTATTGACAGTAGACTATACACCTGAGAAAGAATGGTTTTTTAAAAATCATAATTTTTTTATTATAATGCTTGATATACTACATGTATGCAATAGTAATGAGTACTACAAGATGTATGTACACACAACTTTAATAAATATTAATGTACATGATATGGCTAACATTGGACCTATACAAAATGTCTATAATATTTTAGTATGAAAATCTTAATTTCATGTTTGCTGCAGCAATCAAGTTAAATGCAGTGCTATTTGTAATTTAGTGAGATTACCTTTAAATATTATTAAAAACTTTGGAGACCTAATTAGGCAGAGTATGAAAAGGTTTTACACATTTTTAAAGAATTAAAACAGAAGGTACAAATGATGTTTTTCCACATTTAGCTTTTAGCCAATCTCTGAATTCAGCATTTCATATATTAATCCCTTTATAGGAATTAGCTTAAATATAGTTTCACTAAATAATAAGTAATGCCATCACTGACCTTAAAAATCAGTTTTTAAACAAAGGAGTTTCTCATGTAACAATGTGGTATGTTTAAAAGATACAACTGCTTACTAAATACTTTTGATACAAAATCAAAACAGTTTAATAAGAAGGGTTTATTGTTTCAAGTACACAAAATGTAAAGTCACATACTACAAATGTTTTCAATTTGAAATAACTGGCCACACCAATAATTTAAGAATATGATACACCCTAAGATGAAAAGAAACTAGCCAATTCCTTAAACATGTATTTTATACCTAATACTTAAGGAAAACCCATCCCATTTTGTCACTTCAGTCAAGGTTTACACTTGGATGAATTCATGGCTCAGTTCCACTGTGCTGGATTCAACTGTTCTAACCTTCTACACATATTTTTTTAAAAAGTGGGCCAGGTGCAGTGGCTCACGCCTGTAATCCCAGCACTATGGGAGGCTGAGGTGCGCAGATCACGAGGTCAAGAGATAGAAACCATCCTGGCCAATAAGGTGAAACCTTGTCTCTTCTAAAAATACAAAAATTAGCTGGGCGTGGTGGCACGCGCCCATAGTCCCAGCTATTTGGGAGACAGAGGCAGGAGAATCACTTGAACCCGGGAGGCAGAGGTTGCAGTGGGCCGAGATCGCGCCACTGCACTCCAGCCTGGTGACAGAGCTAGACTCCGTCTCAAAAAGAAAAAAAAAAAGGTGTGAAGTAGGAATTAGAGCCTAATATCTGAAAAATAACCTTTGAGGATATTGACGGTATAATGTCTGTTCTCTTCTGGTATACTTTACTTACCTATAAGTTTAGGTGACAGAATCCAGAAATCAGAAAATTAAACTCCCAAGAAGCTAGTTTTAAAATCAGTACAATAGTATATCTCTGTCTCTCCTTTCTCTGTCTGTTTCTACATGTGTATTTAAAATCCGTAATTACCTATTCCTTTGTATACCCAAGATAAGGTTAACTCCCCTGCCAAAAAAAGGAGTTATAAAATATTTTCACAGTGGCATCTTTTATTTGAAGTTTTTTCCAATGGCATTGTCCATTTCTCTTATGCACAACTGCAAATAAAATCCTAATTGCATTTTGAACAGAAAAATGTATTCTTAATAAGAAAATAGTCAAAAACAAAACATCCCTGGAACTAGAAGTTACTTGGTAATTACAGAAAAAGTGAATTTTAAACCCTAAAAGCCATTATACGATTTTACTAGCTAGCCATTTGAGGTAGATACATTAAACATTATTTTTACATTCCAGATGGGGAAAAGAAAGATAAAAAATGTGACAAGTTGGACACAGAAACACTTCTCTTAGCAATTTCAACGAACTTAGGGGATAGACATCAAAACTATTATATCAGTAAGCTATGCGATTAATAGTTTTTTCTCCAACTGCTTATATTGTCCATTAAATCACTAAAAACCCTTATTTTGAATTTTTTCCCCAAATTGAAAAAAATAAATTATTTCTAAATATTACCAATGGAATTAAATACTTTATATACAGCACCACAAATGCCAAGAAATAATATGGCCAAAATTAAAATCAAAGTTCAGTAAGTATTTTGCAGGGAGATGAGTTCTCTAAAAAATATTTTTAAAAATAAAAACAGCTAACATTCTTGGTGGCTGGCAAGATGGCCGAACAGGAACAGATCCAGTCTGCAGCTCCCAGCGAGATCAAGGCAGAAGGCAGGTGATTTCTGCATTTCCAACCAAGGTACCGGCTCATCTCATTGGGACTGGTTAGATAGTGGGTGCAGCCCACGGAGGGCGAGCCAAAGCAGGGTGGGCTATCACCTCACTCAGGAAGCGCAAGGAGTTGGGGAGCTCCCTCCCCTAGCCAAGGGAAGCCATGAGGGACTGTGCCATGAGGAGTGGTGCACTCTGGCCCAGATATGCTTTTCCCACGGTCTTCACAACCCGCAGATCAGGAGATTCCCTCTGGTGCCTATGCCACCAGGGCCCTGGGTTTCAAGCACAAAACTGGGTGGTCATTTGGGCAGACACTGAGCTAGCTACAGGAGTTTTTTTTTTAATACCCCAGTGGCGCCTGGAGCACCAGCAAGACAAAACTATTCACTCCCCTAGAAAGGGAGCTGATGCCAGGGCGCCAAGTGGTCTATCTCAGTGGATCCCACCCCAAGAAGCCCAGCAAGCTAAGATCCACTGGCTTGAAATTCTTGCTGCCAGCACAGCAGCCTGAAGTAGACCTGGGACACTCAAGCTTGGTGGGGGAAGGGACATCCACCATTACTGAGGCTTGAGTACGTGGTTTACCCCTCACAGTGTAAACAATGCCACCAGGAAGCTGGAACTGGGCAGAGCTCACCGCAGCTCAGCAAAGCCTCTGTAGCCAGACTGCCTCACCAGATTCCTCCTCTCTGGGCAGGGCACCTCTGAGAGAACAGCAGCAGCCAAAGTCAGAGGCTTATAGATAAAACTCCCATCTCCCTGGGACAGAGCACCTGGGGAAAGGGGCGGCTGTGGGCACAGCTTCAGCAGACTTAAATGTTCCTGCCTGCTGGCTCTGAAAAGAGCAGCAGATCTCCCACCAAAGCACTCGAGCTCTGCTAAGGGACAGACTGCCTCCTTAAGCAGGGGTCAAAAGACAACTCATACAGGAGAGCTCCAGCTGGCATCTGGAGGATGGCCCTCTGGGATGAAGCTTCCAGAGAAAGGAACAGGCAGCAAAATCTTTGCTGTTCTGCAACCTCCACTGGTGATACCCAGGCAAACAAGGTCTGGAGTGGACCTCCAGCAAAATCCAGCAGACCTGCAGCAGAGGGGTCTGTTAGATGGAAAACTAACAAACAGAAAGCAATAGCATCAACATCAACAAAAAGGACATCCACACCAAAACCCCATATGAAAGTCAACAATATCAAAGACCAAACGTAGATAAATCCACGACGATGAGGAAAAACTGGCACAAAAAGGAGGAAAATTCCAAAAACCAGAACGCCTTTTCTCCAACGGATCACAACTCCTCGCCAGCAAGGGAACAAAACTGGACAGAGAATGAGTTTGACAAACTGACAGAAGTAGGCTTCAGAAAGTGGGTAATAACAAACTCCTCTGAGCTAAAGGAGCATGTTCTAACCCAATGGAAGGAAGCTAAGAACCTTGAAAAAAAGTTAGAGGAATTGCTAACCAAAATAACCAGGTTACAGAAGAACATAAATGACCTGATGAAGCTGAAAAACACAGCACGAGAACTTTGTGAAGCATACACAAGTATCAATTGCTGAATCAATCAAGCGGAAGAAAGGATATCAGAGATTTAAGATCAACTTAATGAAATAAAGTGTGAAGACAAGATTAGAGAAAAAAGAATGAGAAGGAATGAACAAAGCCTCCAAGAAATATCAGACTATGTGAAAAGACCAAACCTATGTTTGATTGGTGTGCCTGAAAGTGATGGGGAGAGTGGAACCAAGTTAAAAAACACTCTTCAGGATGTTATCCAGGAGAGCTTCTCCAACATTCCAATTCAGGAAATACAGAGAACACCACAAAGATACTCCTCCAGAACAGCAACCACAAGACACATAATGGTCAGATTCATCAAGGTTGAAATGAAGGAAAAAATGTTAAGGGCAGCCAGAGACAAAGGTTGGGTTACCCACAAAGGGAAGCCCATCAGACTAACAGCGGATCTCTCTGCAGAAACCCTACAAGCCAGAAGAGAGTGGGGGCCAATATTTAATATTCTTAAAGAAAAGAATTTTCAAACTAGAATTTCCTATCCCGCCAAACTAACCTTCAGGAGTGAAGGAGAAATAAAATCCTTTACAGACAAGCAAATCCTGAGACATCTTGTCACCACCAGGCCTGCCTTACAAGAGCTCCTGAAGGACGCGTGAAATATGCAAAGGAAAAACCAGTACCAGCAACTGCAAAAACATACGAAAATGTAGAGACCATCAACAATATGAAGAAACTGCATCAACTAACTAACAAAATAACCAGCTAGCATCATAATGACAGGATCAAATTTACACATAAATGTAAACGAGCTAAATCCCCCAATTAAAAGACACAGACTGGCAAATTGGATAAACAGTGAAGACCCACTACTATGCTGTATTCAGCAGATCCATCTCACGTGCAAAGAAACACACAGGCTCGAAATAAAGGGATGGAGGAATATTTACCAAGCAAATGGAAAGCAAAAAAAAAAAAAAGCATGGTTTCCAATACTAGTATCTGATAAAACAGACTTTAAACCAACAAAGATCAAAAGAGACAAAGAAGGGCATTACATAATGGTAAACGGATCAATGCAACAAGGAGAGCTAACAATCCTAAATGTATATGCACCCAATACAGGAGCAACCAGATTCATAAAGCAAGTTCTCAGAGACCTACAAAGAGACTTAAGACTCCCACACAACAATAGTGGGAGACTGTAGCACCCCCACTGTCAATATTAGACAGATCAATGAGACACAAAATTAACAAGGATATTCAGGAGTTGAACTCAGCTCTGGACCAAGCAGACCTAATAGACATCTACACAACTCTCCACCCCAAATTAACAAAACATACATTCCTCTCAGCACCACATCGCACTTCTTTTAAAACTGATCACAAAATTTGAAGTAAAACACTCTTCAGCAAATGCAAAAGGATGGAATTCAATAAAATCTCTCAAACCACAGTGCAATCAAATTAGAACTCAGGATTAAGAAACTCACTCAAAACTGCACAACTAAACAGAAACTGAACAACCTTCTCCTGAATGACTACTGAGTAAATAACAAAATTAAGGCAGAAATAAATAAGTTTTTTGAAACTTAAGTTATTGAGAACAAAGACACAATGTACCAGAATCTCTGGGACACAGCCAAAGCAGTGTTTCAAGGGAAATTTATAACGAAATGCCCACATGAGAAAGCAGAAAGAACTAAAATTGACACCCTAACATCACAATTAAAAGAACTACAGAAGCAAGAACAAACATTCAAAAGCTAGCAGAAGACAAGAAATAACTAAGATCAGAGCAGAACTGAAGGAGACAGAGACACGAAAAACCCTTCAAAAAAATCAATGAATCCAGGAGCTGGTTTTTTGAAAAGAATAACAAAATAGGGGATTGGAGCCAAGATGGCCGAATACGAACAGCTCCGGTCTACAGCTCCCAGCGTGAGCAACGCAGAAGACGGGTGATTTCTGCATTTCCATCTGAGGTACCGGGTTCATCTCACTAGGGAGTGCCAGACCGTGGGCGCAAGACAGTGGGTGCAGTGCACCATGCGCGAGCAGAAGCAGGGCGAGGCAATGCCTCACTCGGGAAGTGCAAGGGGTCAAGGAGTTCCCTTTCCTAGTCAAAGAAAGGGGTGACAGACAGCACCCGGAAAATCGGGTCACTCCCACCCCAATACTGCGCTTTTCCGACGGGCTTAAAAAACGGCACACCAGGAGATTATATCCCACACATGGCTTGGAGAGTCCTACGCCCACGGAGCCTCGTTCACTGCTAGCACAGCAGTCTGAGATCAAACTGCAAGGTGGCAGTGAGGCTGGGGGAGAGGCGCCCGCCACTGCCCAGGCTAGCTTAGGAAAACAAAGCAGCCGGGAAGCTCGAACTGGGTGGAGCCCACCACAGCTCAAAGAGGCCTGCCTGCCTCTGTAGGCTCCACCTCTGGGGACAGGGCACAGACAAACAAAAAGACAGCAGTAACCTCTGCAGACTTAAATGTCCCTGTCCGACAGCTTTGAAGAGAGCAGTGGTTCTCCCAGCACGCACCTGGAGATCTGAGAACAGGCAGACTGCCTCCTCAAGTGGGTTCTTGACCCCTGACCCCTGAGCAGACTAACTGGGAGGCACCGCCCAGTAGGGGCAGACTGACACCTCACATGGCCAGGTACTCCTCTGAGACAAAAGTTCCAGAGGAACCATCAGACAGCAGCATTCGTGGTTCACGAAAATCTGCTGTTCTGCAGCCACCGCTGCTGGTACCCAGGAAAGCAGGGTCTGGAGTGGACCTCTAGCAAACTCCAACAGACCTGCAGCTGAGGGTCTTTGTTAACAGAGGGTCTGTTTGTTAACAGAAGGGACTCTTAGCTGAGGGTCTGTGTGTTAACAGAAAGGACATCCACACCAAAAATCCATCTGTACATCACCATCATCAAAGACCAAAAGCAGATAAAACCACAAAGATGGGGAAAAAACAGAGCAGAAAAACTGGAAACTCTAAAAAGCAGAGCGCCTCTCCACCTCCGAAGGAACGCAGCTCCTCACCAGCAACGGAACAAAGCTGGACAGAGAATGACTTTGACGAGTTGAGAGAAGAAGGCTTCAGACCATCAAACTACTACGAGCTACAAGAGGAAATTCAAACCAAAGGCGAAGAAGCTGAAAACTTTGAAAAAAATTTAGACGAATGCATAACTAGAATAACCAATACAGAGAAGTGCTTAAAGCAGCTGACGGAGCTGAACGCCAAGGCTCGAGAACTACGTGAAGAATACAGAAGCCTCAGGAGCCGATGCAATCAACTGGAAGAAAGGGTATCAGTGACGGAAGATGAAGTGAATGAAATGAAGCGAGAAGGGAAGCTTAGAGAAAAAAGAATAAAAAGAAACGAACAAAGCCTCCAAGAAATATGGGACCATGTGAAAAGACCAAACCTACGTCTGATTTGTGTACCTGAAAGTGACGAGGAGAATGGAACCAAGTTGGAAAACACTCTGCAGGATATTATCCAGGAAAACTTCCCCAATCTAGCAAGGCAGGCCAACATTCAGATTCAGGAAATACAGAGAATGTCACAAAGATACTCTCGAGAAGAGCAACTCCAAGACACATAATTGTCAGATTCACCAAAGTTGAAATGAAGGAAAAAATGTTAAGGGCAGCCAGAGAGAAAGGTCGGGTTACCCACAAAGGGAAGCCCATCAGACTAACAGCTGATCTCTCGGCAGAAACTCTACAAGCCAGAAGAGAGTGGGAGCCAATATTCAACATTCTTAAAGAAAAGAATTTTCAACCCAGAATTTCATATCCAGCCAAACTAAGCTTCATAAGTGAAGGAGAAATAAAATCCTTTACAGACAAGCAAATGCTGAGAGATTTTGTCACCACCAGGCCTGCCCTAAAAGAGCTTCTGAAGGAAGCACTCAACATGGAAAGGAACAACCAGTACCAGCCACTGCAAAAACATGCCAAATTGTAAAGACCATCGAGGCTAGGAAGAAACTGCATCAACTAACTAGCAAAATAACCAGCTAACATCATAATGACAGGATCAAACTCACACATAACAATATTAACTTTAAATGTAAATGGACTAAATGCTCCAATTAAAAGACATAGACTGGCAAATTGGATAAAGAGTCAAGACCCATCAGTGTGCTGTATTCAGGAAACCCATCTCACAAGCAGAGACACACATAGGCTCAAAATAAAAGGATGGAGGAAGATCTACCAAGCAAATGGAAAACAAAAAAAGGCAGGGGTTGCAATCCCAGTCTCTGATAAAACAGACTTTAAACCAACAATGATCAAAAGAGACAAAGAAGGCCATTACATAATGGTAAAGGGATCAATTCAACAAGAAGAGCTAACCATCCTAAATATATATGCACCCAATACAGGAGCACCCAGATTCAAAAAGCAAGTCCTGAGTGACCTACAAAGAGACTTAAGACTCCCACACAATAATAATGGGAGAATTTAACACCCCACTGTCAACATTAGACAGATCAACAAGACAGAAAGTTAACAAGGATACCCAGGAATTGAACTCAGCTCTGCACCAAGTGGACCTAATAGACATCTACGGAACTCTCCACCCCAAATCAACAGAATATACATTTTTTTCAGCACCACACCACACCTATTCCAAAATCGACCACACAGTTGGAAATAAAGCTCTCCTCAGCAAATGTAAAAGATCAGAAATTATAATAAACTGTCTCTCAGACCACAGTGCAATCAAACTAGAACTAAGGATTAAGAAACTCACTCAAAACTGCTCATCTACATGGAAACTGAACAACCTGCTCCTGAATGACTACTGGGTACATAACAAAATGAAGGCAGAAATAAACATCTTCTTTGAAACCAACGAGAACAAAGACACAATAAACCAGAATCTCTGGGACACATTCAAAGCAGTGTGTAGAGGGAAATTTATAGCACTAAATGCCCACAACAGAAAGCAGCAAAGATCCAAAATTGACACCCTGACATCACAATTAAAAGAACTAGAAAAGCAAGAGCAAACACATTCAAAAGCTAGCAGAAGGCAAGAAGTAACTAAAACCAGCGCAGAACTGAAGGAAATAGAGACACAAAAAACCCTTCAAAAAATTAATGAATCCAGGAGCTGGTTTTCTGAAAGGATCAACAAAATTGATAGACCGCTAGCAAGACTAATAAAGAAGAAAAGAGAGAAGAATCAAATAGATGCAATAAAAAATGATAAAGGGGATATCACCACCGATCCCACAGAAATACAAACTACCATCAGAGAATACTATAAACACCTCTACGCAAATAAACTAGAAAATCTAGAAGAAATGGATAAATTCCTTGACACATACACCCTCCCAACACTAAACCAGGAAGAAGTTGAATCTCTGAATAGACCAATAACAGGCTCTGAAATTGTGGCAATAATCAATAGCTTACCAACCAAAAAGAGTCCAGACCAGATGGATTCACAGCCGAATTCTACCAGAGGTACAAGGAGGAACTGGTACCATTCCTTCTGAAACTATTCCAATCAACAGAAAAAGAGGGAATCCTCCCTAACTCATTTTATGAGGACAGCATCATCCTGATACTAAAGCCGGGCAGAGACACAACCAAAAAAGAGAATTTTAGACCAATATCCTTGATGAACATTGATGCAAAAATCCTCAGTAAAATACTGGCAAACCAAATCCAGCAGCACATCAAAAACGTTATCCACCATGATCAAGTGGGCTTCATCCCCGGGATGCAAGGCTGGTTCAATATACACAAATCAATAAATGTAATCCAGCATATAAACAGAACCAAAGACAAAAACCACGTGATTATCTCAATAGATGCAGATAAGGCCTTTGACAAAATTCAACAACACTTCATGCTAAAAACTCTCAATAAATTAGGTACTGATGGGACGTATCTCAAAATAATAAGAGCTATCTATGACAAACCCACAGCCAATATCATAGTGAATGGGCAAAAACTTGAAGCATTCCCTTTGAAAACCGGCATGACAGGGATGCTCTCTCTCACCACTCCTATTCAACATAGTGTTGGAAGTTCTGGCCAGGGCAATTAGGCAGGAGAAGGAAATAAAGGGTATTCAATTAGGAAAAGAGGAAGTCAAATTGTCCCTGTTTGCAGACGACATGATTGTATATCTAGAAAACCCCATTGTCTCAGCCCAAAATCTCCTTAAGCTGATAAGCAACTTCAGCAAAGTCTCAGGATACAAAATCAATGTACAAAAATCACAAGCATTCTTACACACTAATAACAGACAAACAGAGAGCCAAATCATGAGTGAACTCCCATTCACAACTGCTTCAAAGAGAATAAAATACCTGGGAATCCAACTTACAAGGGATGTGAAGGACCTCTTCAAGGAGAACTACAAACCACTGCTCAAGGAAATAAAAGAGGATACAAACAAATGGAAGAACATTCCATGCTCATGGGTAGGAAGAATAAATATCATGAAAATGGCCGTACTGCCCAAGGTACTTTATAGATTCAATGCCATCCCCATCAAGCTACCAGTGACTTTCTTCACAGAATTGGAAAACTCTACTTTAAAGTTCATATGGAACCAAAAAAGAGCCTGCATCGCCAAGTCAATCCTAAGCCAAAAGAACAAAGCTGGAGGCATCACGCTACCTGACTTCAAACTATACTACAAGGCTACAGTAACCAAAACAGCATGGTACTGGTACCAAAACAGAGATATACATCAATGGAACAGAACAGAGCCCTGAGAAATAACGCCGCTTATCTACAACTATCTGATCGTTGACAAACCTGAGAAACACAAGCAATGGGGAAAGGATTCCCTATTTAATAAATGGTGCTGGGAAAACTGGCTAGCCATATGTAGGAAGCTGAAACTGGATCCCTTCTTTACACCTTATACAAAAATTAATTCAAGATGGATTAAAGACTTCAACGTTAGACCTAAAACCATAAAAACCCTAGAAGAAAACCTAGGTATTACCATTCAGGACATAGGCACAGGCAAGGACTTCATGTCTAAAACACCAAAAGCAATGGCAACAAAAGCCAAAATTGACAAATGGGATCTAATTAAACTAAAGAGCTTCTACACAGCAAAAGAAACTACCATCGGAGTGAACAGGCAACCTACAAAATGGGAGAAAATTTTCGCAACCTACTCATCTGACAAAGGGCTAATATCCAGAATCTACAATGAACTCAAACAAATTTACAAGAAAAAAACAAACAACCCCATCAAAAAGTGGGCAAAGGACATGAACAGACACTTCTCAAAAGAAGACATTTATGCAGCCAAAAAACACATGAAAAAATGCTCACCATCACTGGCCATCAGAGAAATGCAAATCAAAACCACAATGAGATATCATCTCACACCACTTAGAATGGCAATCATTAAAAAGTCAGGAAACAACAGGTACTGGAGAGGATGTGGAGAAATAGGAACACTTTTACACTGTTGGTGGGACTGTAAACTAGTTCAACCATTGTGGAAGTCAGTGTGGCGTTTCCTCGGGGATCTAGAACTAGAAATACCATTTGACCCAGCCATCCCATTACTGGGTATATACCCAAAGGACTATAAATCATGCTGCTATAAAGACACATGCACATGTATGTTTATTGCAGCACTATTCACAATAGCAAAGACTTGGAACCAACCCAAATGTCCAACAATGATAGACTGGATTAAGAAAATGTGGCACATATACACCATGGAATACTATGCAGCCATAAAAAAGGATGAGTTCATGTCCCTTGTAGGGACATGGATGAAACTGGAAATCATCATTCTCAGTAAACTATCGCAAGAACAAAAAACCAAACACTGCATATTCTCACTCATAGGTGGGAATTGAACAATGAGAACAGATGGACACAGGAAGGGGAACATCACACTCTGGGGACTGTTGTGGGGTGGGGGGAGGGGGGAGGGATAGCTTTAGGAGATATACCTAATGCTAAATGACGAGTTAACGGGTGCAGCACACCAGCATGGCACATGTATACATATGTAAGTAAGCTGCACATTGTGCACATGTACACTAAAACTTATAATAATAAAATAAAAAAGATTAAAAAAAACAAAAAAAACCCAAACAGACCGCTAGCCAGACTAATAAAGAAGAAAAGAGAGAAGAATCAAATAGACACAATAAAAAAATGATGAAGGGGATATCGCCGCTGATCCTACAGAAATACAAACTACCATCACAGAATGCTATAAACACCTCTACACAAATAAACTAGAAAATCTAGAAGAAATGGATAAATTCCTGGACACATACACCCTCCCAAGACTAAATCAGGAAGAAGTCAAATCCCTAAATAGATCGATAACAACTTCTGAAATTGAGGCAGTATTTAATAGCCTACTAACCAAAAAAAGCCCAGGACCACACAGATTCACAGCCAAATTCTACCAGAGGTACAAAGAAGAGCTGGTACCATTCCTTCTGAAACTATTTCAAACAGAAAAATGACTCCTCCCTAACTCATTTTATGAGGCCTGCATCATCCTGACACCAAAATCTGGAGGAGGCACAACAGAAAAAGAAAATTTCTGGCCAATATGCCTGAACATCAATGTGAAAATCCTCAACAAAATACTGGCAAACCTAATCTAGCAGCACATCAAAAAGCTTATCTACCATGATGAGGTTGGCTTCAACCCTGGGATTCAAGGCTGGTTCAACATAAGCAAATCAATAAACGTAACCCATCACACAAACAGAACCAAAGACAAAAACCACATGATTATCTCAATAGATGCAGAAAAGGCCTTCAATAAAATTCAATACCCCTTCATGCTAAAAACTCTCAATAAATTAGGTGTTGATGGAACATATCTCAAAATAGTAACAGCTATTTATGACAAACCCACAGTCAATATCATACTGAATGGGCAAAAGCTGGAAGCATTCCCTTGGCAAACCAGCACAAGACAAGGATGCTCTCTCTCACCACTCCTATTCAACACAGTATTGGAAGTTCTAGCCAGGGCAATCAGGCAAGAGAAAGAAATAAAAGGTATTCAAATAGGAAGAGAGGAAGTCAAATTGTCTCTGTTTGCAGATGACATGACTGTGTATTTACAAAACCCTATCGTCTCAGCCCAAAATCTCCTTAAGCTGATAAGCAACATCAGCAAGGTCTCAGGATACAAAATCAATGCACAAAAATCACAAGCATTCTTATACACTAATAACAGACAAACAGAGAGACAAATCATGAGTGAACTCCCATTCACAATTGCTTCAAAGCGAAGAAAATACCTAGGAATCCAACTTACAAGGGATGTGAAGGACCTCTTGAAGGAGAACTACAAACCACTGCTCAAGGAAATAAGAGAGGACACAAATGGAAAAACATTCCATATTCATGGATAGGAAGAATCAATATCGTGAAAATGGCCATACTGCCCTAAGTAATTTATAGATTCAATGCTATCCCCATCAATCTACCACTGGCTTTCTTCACAGAATTAGAAAAAAACTACTTTACATTTCATATGGAACCAATTAAGAGCCCATATAGCCAAGAAAATCCTAAGCAAAAAGAACAAAGCTGGAAGCATCATGCTACCTGACTTCAAACTATACTGCAAGGCATGCTGTAACCAAAACAGCATGGTACTGGTACCAAAACAGAGATATAGACCAATGGAACAGAACAGAGGCCTCAGAAATAACGCCACACATCTACGACCATCTGATCTTTGACAAACCTGACAAAAACAAGCAATGGGGAAAGGATTCCCTATTTATTAAACGGTGTTGGGAAAACTGGCTAGCCATATGCAGAAAACTCAAACGGGACCCCTTCCTTACACCTTATACAAAAATTAACACAATATGGATTAAAGACTTAAACATAAGACCTAAAACCATAAAAACCCTAGAAGAAAACCCAGGCAAAACCATTCAGTACATTGGCATGGGCAAAGACTTCATGACTAAAACACCAAAAGCAATGGCAACAAAAACTGACAAATGGGATCTAATTAAACTAAAGAGCTCCTTCACAGCAAAAGAAACTATCGTTAGAGTGAACAGGCAATCTACATAATGGGAGAATATTTCTGCCATCTATCCATCTGACAAAGGGCTAATATCCAGAATCTACAAGGAACTTAAATTTATGAGAAAAAAACAACCGTATCTAAAAGTAGGCAAAGGATATGAACAGACATTTCTCAAAAGAACACATTTATGTGGCCAACAAACATATGAAAAAAAGCTCAACATCACTGGTCATTAGAAAAATGCAAATCAAAACCACAATGAGATACTACCACATGCCAGTTAGAATGGCGATCATTAAAAAGTCAGGAAACAACAGATGCTGAAGAGGATGTGGAGAAATAGGAACGCTTTGACACTGTTGGTCGAAGTGTAAATTAGTTCAACCATTGTGGAAGACAGTGTGGCGATTCCTCAAGGATCTAGAAGCAGAAATACTATTTGATCCAGCAATCCCATTATGGGGTATATACCCAAAGGATTATAAATCATGCTACTATAAAGACATGCATACATATGTTTATTCCAGCACTATTCACAATAGCAAAGACTTGAAACCAACCCAAATGCCCATCAATGATAGACTGGAAAAGAAAATGTGGTACATATACACCATGGAATACTATGCAGCCATAAAAAAGGATGAGTTCATGTCCTTTGCAGGGACACGAATGAAGCTAGAAACCATCATTCTCAGTGAACAGAAAACCAAACACTGCATGTTCTCGCTCATAAGCTGGAGTTGAACGATGAGAACACATGGACACAGGGAGGGAAATATCACACACCAGGGCCTGTCGGGGAGTGGGGGATTGGTGGGGGGATAGTATTAGGAGAAATACCTAATGTAGATGTTGGGTTGATGGGTGCAGCAAACCACCATGGCACGTGTATACCTATGTAACAAACCTGCACGTTCTGCACATGTATCCCAGAACTTAAAACATAATTAAAAACTAAAATAAAATACAATAAAAATAGCCACCTTCTCATTTTTTAACATAAGCGGTCTCACATCTCACCAGAGCTACTGTGCCATTGTTTAAAGGTTTTGTGTGTGTGTGTGCCCATTTGTAATGTGCAAAGTAATCAAAAAAGAAATCGAAACTTTTCAGAAAAAAAAGTGAGAGTACTAATATTAATGAGATAACTTAAAATAATAAATGTTAATAAGGACACAAAGCAACTGAACTCTCATATACTATCAGTGCGCATGTAAATGGCACAACTGTTTTGAAAAGATTTGACAATTTCTTTAAGAACTAAATATATTCCTACCTTAACCTGGCAATTCTACTCCAAAAAAAGTGAAAAGATATATCCATAAAAATACCGTTACCAGAATGCTCATAGCAGCTACATTCATAAGCACCAAAAACTGGTAACACTCCAGATGTCTGTCAACAGGCAAAAGGATAAACAAACCTCAGTATATTCATGCAATGGACTATTACTCAGGAATAAAAAGGAATGAACTATTGATCCATGTCACAACATGGATAAATTTCAGAAAATGGATGGGTAAAATAAGCCTATGTAGGAAAGAGTACATACTGTATGCCTCTGTTTATAATATCTGGAATAGACATAACTAAGCTTTGGTGGAAAACAATCAAAATAATGGGGATTTACTAGGATGGGACAAAACCCTGTGATGATAATAATGTTCTGCATCTTGACTGTGGATTGCACTGGTGTATCCATTTACTGGAACTTATGGAACACTTAAGATTTATGCACTTTACTGTTTCCAAATTTTACAAAGAACTGAACTCTAGTTAAACGTATGCATGCTGATGACCTATTTTGAAGAAAGTATTCAGATACCTGCAAGTTACTTTGTATAGAACTAAAAATGGCTGGATTTATGGGTGGAAGAAAGGATGAATAAATGGAAAAACATGATAAAGCAAATATAGGAAAGATTAACTATCAAATTTAGATGGTGGATATATGGGTATTCACCATAAACTTTTTCAATGTTTCTTGTATGTCAGAAAATTTGTAATGAAACATTGGAGGGGGGAATGAATCTCAAAAATATTAAATAAATGATATAAATTACATATGAGTTATTTGTTATAACTGAGAAAGCTGACCAAATTATTATTTCCGGATTAGGTTATAGACTAATTTGCTTCATTTAAAAAATATTTAATAACTGGCCTTTTAAAATTAATCTTCAAATCTATATATTTAAATAATATATTTAAAACCCTCTCTAAAACACACAAATGTGTCTTCTCAGAAAAAAAGCTCACTATATAAGACAAATTATAATCTTTGAAATGTCTATGATAAGCATTCTGAATCAGAGAATCTTAAATAGGCTAAAAAAATACATCTTAACTTCTAAGTAAAATGTAGCATTTCCTTCAACTATGGATATAGGTAAGAAACCACAGAAATATTATCAGTAACTGTAACTTTCTCCACAATGAAAATCGTACTGGAATCACCTAAGGAACTTAAACATTAATATACAAATTCTATTCCACCCATTCCTTTTTAATTGATATTAGTTCAATACAGCCTTTATACTGGGACTTTTAAAAGTTTCTCAAGTGATTCTAATGTGCAGATAAGGTTAAAAACCACTAGTGGAAGAATGAAGAACAGCCATGCTTGTTTCAGTCCAAATATTACCAGAGTCACACTTCCATACAATTCACAAAAAGAAAGGCACCCTTAAGAACATTTTCATCATAACTTTGACTTTTGTTGTTAATGTTTAAAATAATATTCTATTTTATTCCTGTGATAAATTTTGGAATTTTTGAGGGGTATACAATAAATTTGTAAGAAATAAAACCCATTTTATACAACTAACCCACGGAAGAAACAGTTTTATCTTCAACTTAAAATAGTCAATTTGTAACCATATTCAACAAACTATACGAGTCAAGCACTGAAGAATGCAATCCTCACATCACATCAGGTTATACAAAATTAAGTAAACAAATATTACATAAATGAATGATGTCCTAATACAATTCAATACAGCAACTCTGAATAATGTGTCTACTGAGTGTTACAGTCAATACTAGATACTGGTGGTACTAACAAAATAGAAGATGCAAAAGAATATGCTGATTAAGATCAAAAACTATAGTCAAGTAAGTCTCATTCCTAGCTCTACCACTTAACATTAGTTGCACCTTTTTAGCAATACCTCCCTTAGCATTTGTAATATGGAAATAGTGTTAATCCTCACAAGATCCAAGTGAGATAATGAAGATAAAATGTCAACTTCTTAGAAGAGAGTAAATGTATAAAAATTAGGAGCCATTATTATAAGACATATAGTACTCGTCCTACAGAAGTTCACAGCCTAATGAAACAATAGCAAAATATCTGTACCATATTGGACAAAGGATTGATACCCTTAATATATATAAGGTTACTAAAAAATATTTAAAATAAAAATGAACAGATAATAGAAAAAATGAATAAAGACATAATTCCCTAAAAAGTATATACATGATCAAATAAAAATATCCAGACTCTTAAGTTTAGAGATTATTTCACTAATTGCAGAGCTTCAGAGTTACAGGATGGTGAAAAAAAAATTAAGTATATGGGTGTAGGTCTGAATTCTCCAAAGTAGCTTTTCCATCATTAACTGAGATAGCTTAATCCCATGGTTTGGCTCCTCTCTTACAGCACTCCCCTTATTAGTTACTGCTTTTATTACCAAACCTCAGTGAAGAGGTCAGCATTTTGTAGGTCCTATTGAATCTTTATCCATGCTCTTAATCCACTGCAGAATAATCAAGAGTGGTTTTGTTCTCACTCTGCTTCAATGATTTTATTCTAATCTTTCACTGGTCCCTAGTTAGTGTGGTTATACTTTAAAAATCCTCTTTTATGACAATGACAATTTTTTATTCTCTTCTTTGTACCTTTCCATATTTTCTATAACATTTTTATAATCCTAGAAAAGCACATGTAGAAATAAAAATAAGTGATCTGTTACCCATCCTTTCATTTCCTGATGCTCACAGTATAGCAAAAAAATACATTAAAGTTGATTCAATGAAATTAACATTTTAGCCATGTACAGGACTATGTTGGCTTCTCTGATATAAAAGTACCCAGTTTGCAAGGAAATCACAGCTCTCATATTGATGGTAACAAGGTATTTGATCTTAAGCAAGACATACTCAGCCTCTCTAAGCTTTAACATTGCACCTATAATTGTGGATGGTACAAGAGACAACTTCTAAGGTAACTTCTAAGGTGACTTCCAGGTATAGAAGTCAAGAATTCTAAATATAACTGTTTGAAAATCCATGAAGTAGGTATTGCTTTCCCCTTAAAAGTACCAAGATTCCCTTTCAAGATGCCAATTATTACAATGTAATCTCATTTATTACCAATTCTTGTTTATAAAGAGATTTTAACAAATATGAATATATCCATTAAATATAAATAATGTCTATTTATATGATTTAATATACAATAACAATTTACTCTTTGATCAAAATAATTTTCACATCAGAATCAAAAACCTTTTATATGAGAATCAAAATATTTGGATTACATTATACTTTATATCTCCATGTATTTAAAGGAGAAGTAAAAAATGCATTATAAATCTACTATTATTGTCTAAAATATAGGAGAAAAACTGCAATAGTCAATAAACTCTTGAGTTTTGGAATAGGTTTTGAACCACAAATTCTTAACAGGAATAGCAAAACAACTGTACAGCTTAAATACAGTGAAGATCCAAAAATTACAACCAGAACTTTGCAACGGTTAGATCTGCTAATCAAAGCAAAAATGCCGTCTGTTTTGTGCATACATACAATAATAAGGAAATGAATAAAAATATAAGAGAAAAATTAAAGACAACAGAAATTAGCAACAGAAAACAACCCTTAAACATACATACATAAGGCTGCATGCCCCAAAAGCAATAAACTGTCTTACAGGAAGAAAAGTATCCTAGAAATCAAGTTAATGCAGAAGCCTCTCAGCTTAGCCTTAGCATGGTATGAGAAGGAAAAGAACACAATTCTCAGCAACATCCTGTCCTTAAAAAGTCCCCCAAAACGGGAGGAAACATCGTGAGAAAGTTAGGAAACATAAAACAAAGTGAGAATAAATAATAGCCAAGTACATTCTACTTCGCCTTCCACAAAAGGTTTGCAGCAAAGGTCTGTGTTGAAGGCACACCAACCCACCACAGACTTTAAAAAATCTATTTGTTGGTATGCCTTAACGTGGGGTAGGACTGCAGGAGAAAAAAGAGGCACAGGCCAAACGAGAAACTAGAAAACTACCTCTATAATACTACATGCAGAGGGAGCACAGAAGCTAAGTTTAACAGGGAAATATTCCCTGATATGGAATCTAATCTTCCTATGGTGAAAAATCAAAGATCAGAAGAATAAGAAAAAAGAATTAATCTTAAGAAAAAAATAGACATCTCCACATCATTTGAAAAGAGAAAGCATAAAGATATTAAGAGATCAATCCAATATTAAGTTCTCCTAAGGCACTTAATGAAATTCTCTGCACCTAAATCAGAATTACCCTGACTGTTCCGTATATGGGCTCGTCCGTGAAAAGATCTGTATTTGGGATCTCTGTGTTAATGCACCTGAAAGTTTCTGAACACACATACTGAAAAGATTTCTGAACAAACCATCCAACTAGCATATCTGACATTTAAACCTTGAGATCATGAACCATTAGAAAGTTACTCTATTCAAAGGTCACCAAATCACAAACTTACAAAAAAACTAAATGGCTTATTCTACTTCCTGAATAGTCTTATAACACTGAAGCACCATCAGTTGCTTTTGGCAATGCTTGCCAATTTTTATGCTGGAAGTTATGAATGAGTCAAAGACCCCGATAATTAAGCAGGGTAAGGACAGGGTTGGTTATTCTTGCTCATGTTTAATAAATGAAATAAACCACTCGAAAACTGGGTATCATTATTCTAAAGCCTTAAAATGTATCTCATTTTTGAATTATTGCTTAAGAAGCACAAGTTCAGCAATCAGGAGATAAACAAAAATTTTGTTAGTTCCATGACTAGGGAATATAATTTTAGTCAAGGAATCAGTAGTTTGGCTTGTACAGTGTTATTTTCCACTGCTGAATTACTTGTACACTTAGGTCTAAACATTTTAAAAAACATATTAGTACCTATCATGGAAATATTGAGAAACACTTTTCTTACATTCTGCAAACCAGGTAAAAGTGCAGCTAAGAAGTCAGTGCCTATTACCCACTGTTAGTTATACAGTAGTCACAGAAAATTTTTCAAATAGTGACAAGTCAAAGGAAGCCGACAGCAACTGTGAAGAAGATTACAATTTTCTAGGGGCAAGGAAATAATATGAGAGAAGCCTAGTGCAGCCTTTGATTTATAAATTGATTTTAAAGAAGGCCTGCCAAGTTATACTGCTTAGGAGGTCATATATAATTGCATAGGTTTTGTTCAATCTTGAAAAATAAGTCAAATAATCAAAAAGCAAACATCAGAATTTTCTTTAAGAAGGTAAATTTCTGGGCCATAAGTATGATTGGTATATTTGGACCCTTGTCCTACATATCTTCATCTGTAGCATACAACAATGACAATTGGCCCAAGCTTGAGATTTCCCCAGAAGGCAAAGCCAGAGACAAGGACATGTATGGGGAAAATTTATTGGAAGTGAACTCAGGGAACGAAGAGTGGGGACTGGAAAGAGTGAAACACAGTAGGGAATGCCAAAATAAGGTTGTGCTTTCAAGCTGGTTATTGTAGTCAATGGTAGCTATGTAAGCAGCTGTAGAAAAAGTTCCTCAGAATTCCTGTCCAAGAACCAGAATGCAAGAGCATTTTTTTCTGGCTTCCATGCCACTGGCTGAATTGCCCTAAAGGGGATTCAGTCTCTCACACTTACAGGTGTAGATATGTATGTATGCCTTGTGGGTTCCACAAGCATCCTTGGTCTTACAGCATTAGAAAATCCCTGGGGCAAAAAGAAGTAAAGTGGCAGAACTGCAGTGAATTGTTTTGTCAACATACACCACCACGAAGCTGACTGAAGCAATGTGGTTGAGTAAAAAGTGTTGCAAAAATCAAAACCAGAATGAGATATCATCTCACACCAGTAAGAATGGCAATCATTAAAAAGTCAGGAAACAACAGGTGCTGGAGGATGTGGAGAAATAGGAATGCTTTTACACTGTTGGTGGGAGTGTGAACTAGTTCAACCATTGTGGAAGACAGTGTGGCGATTCCTCAAGAATCTAAAACTAGAAATACCATTTGACCCAGCAATCCCATTACTGGGTATATACCCAAAGGATTATAAACCATGTTACTATAAAAACACATGCACACATATGTTTACTGCGGCATGATTCACAATAGCAAAGACTTGGAACCAACCCAAATGTCCATCAATGATAGACTGGATTAAGAAAATATGTCACATATACACCATGGAATACTATGCAGCCATAAAAAAGGAAGAGTACATGTCCTTTGTTGGGACATGAAGCTGGAAACTATCATTCTCAGCAAACTATCGCAAGCACAGAAAACCAAACACCGCATGTTCTCACTCATAGGTAAGAACTGAACAATGAGAACACTTGGACACAGGGCAGGGAACATCACACACCAGGGCCTGTCGTGGGGTCGGGGGGATGGGGGAAGGGATAGCATTAGGAGAAATACCTAATGCAAATGACGAGTTAATGGGAGCAGCAAACCAACATGGCCCATGTATACATATGTAACAAACCTGCACGTTGTGCACACGTACCCTAAAACTTAAAGTATAATAATAAAAAAAAAAGTGTTGCAAAGAAAGTGAAGTTGGAAGCAAGAATTACCTGATTTCTAGGCAGAAAAAGACAAGCAACTGACATAAGTTCAATTCCCTAAGAGCTAAGTAAATATATTTTGAAAACTTTTTACACATGAAATAAATTTATATAAAGCTTTAATGGTAGTAAAAGTGTTATCCTTGAAAAATCTAGAACGTGTGTATACATAAAACAACGTCCATTTTGAGTTTTATTATTGAACTTTGAGAGTTCTTTATATATTTTAAACACATCAGATATATGATTTGCAAACATTTTCCAGTCTAGCTTCTAATTCTCTTAATAGTGTCTTTCAAGAACAGAAATTTTTAATTTTGATGACGACCAATTTATCAATTTGTTCTTTTTTGGACCTTGCATTTGGTGTTATACTAAGAAATATCTGCTTAGCCTAGAGTTACAAATACTTTTCCCTGTGTTTCTTCTAGAAGCTTTATATTTATGTTTTTACATTGTTTATAATTCATTGTAAGTTAATTTTTGTATACGGATCGATGAGGTCATTTTCACTTACAGATATCTAATTGTCTCAGCACCACGTGTTGAAAGACTGTCCTTCCTCCACTAAACTATCTTTGTACCTTCGTTGAAAACAGCTGTCTGTATACGTATGGGTATATTTCTGAATTATCTATTCCAGTGATCTACTTGTCTACCTTTATGAAAATACCATATTATCCTGAAAAAAGTAGATTTTTAAGTCTTGAAATCAGGTTGTGTTAGTCTTCTAACTTTTTTCTTTTTCAGAGTTATTTTAACTATCACAGGACCTTTGCAGCCTTTGCACATACATTTTGGAATAATTCTCTTAATTTCGAGGTTTTTTTTGTTTTTTGGTTTTTTTTTGAGATAGGGTCTCTCTGTCACCCAGGCTGAAGTGCAGTGGCATGATCACAGCTCACTGCAACCTTGAGCTCCTGAGCTCAACTGATCCTCCCACCTCAGCCTCCTGAGTAGCTGGGGGACTACAGACACGATGCCCCCACACCCAGCTGATTTTTGTATTTTTTGTAGAGACGAGGTTTCACCATGTTGCCCAGATGGTCTCCAACTGCTGGGCTCAATCAGTCCTCTCGTCTCGGCCTCCTGAAGTGTTGGGATTACGGGTGTGAGACACTGCGACCAGCCATAATTTTGTCAATTTCTTAAATTAGGAAAAAAAAAAAAAAAAAAGAGCTGTTGGGATTTTGACTGCGATTGCATTGAATCTCTAGATCAATTTGGAGAAAATTTTACTAGCCAAATTCTGAAAACAACCCATATGCCCATCAAAAGGTGAATGGCCAATATGTCGCACATCCATCAATACTTACCAAAAAAAGAATGAACTATATTACATGCTACAACATGGTTGAATCTCCAAGTAATTATGCCAAGGAAAAAAGACTGGCACAGAAAAGTACCCAGAATTATATAAGATTCTGTAAACTGCAAACAAATCAATGGTAGCATAAAGCACATCAGTAGTTGCCTGAGGCCCTGGGGGAAGGTTGAGAAGGACTAAAGGGAGGGACAATAATGAGGAAGGAGGTGACTGGGATGTGATGGA
This sequence comes from Pan paniscus, assembly GCF_029289425.2. Classification (NCBI taxonomy): domain Eukaryota; kingdom Metazoa; phylum Chordata; class Mammalia; order Primates; family Hominidae; genus Pan; species Pan paniscus. Next base: position 68,168,651 of record NC_073261.2, on the reverse strand, counting down.
TGTGTTTATTATCCTGATTGTGGTGACAATTTAATGTGTGTAGATATTTGTCAAAACTCAGCAAAGTGTACACCTTAAATACATTCAGTTTACTGTATGTCAGTTATATCTCAATAAAGCTATTTAAAAAACCAGTCATTCTGATTTATGAACAGTAATGGATCTACACAGCAGTAGATGTGTAGAAACTAACAGCTTCTCGTTAGTTTTCTCAACAATTAGGAACTTAAAAAACACAAATAGTAACAATCCTCACAGTAAGGACAAAGAATGCAGAAGAGTTCATACACCCAACACTTAAAAGAATAAAATTGTATTACTTTTATATGTATATATAGATATATAAATGTGTATATATTGGAGAAGAGGGAAAGATATATGTGAGAACTAAGATGTTAGCTATTTCCCCATAACTGTTATTAAATTATGTTGAGCTAGGAAAGCACTTAAGCAGGAAAGTATGAACACTGCCAATCTCAGAATGTAACGCTTATTATCTTTAAAAGCATTTTGTTACTTTCATAATACCTGAAGTGAAGTAATAATGTCAGTCACTTAACCAGATCTTAGCGTATAATATCTTCATCTTAAGTACTATTATTTCCAGTATTTTAATAATTTCCACAAAGTGCCAGAATGTGATCTTTTGTGCTATGATGACACTTAAATTAATAGCATAATTTTCTGGTACTTGCAACAGTTGCTTTCAATTCTGATCTTTTTTATTCTTCCCTATAATACTTGCAGATAAATCCCCTAATAATCCTTTTTTTTTCTTTATCTTTGGGGGATTCCAAAAGTATAAATAGAATAAGAGAATATTAAGAAATAAAGCTTTTTAAGAAATTTAATTTTAGTATTACTTGCAATATCTCCATCAGGTATCTTTAAACAGGTGATAAATCTAAATATTCAGTTCATTTGAAGTTACTTACAGGCTTCATTGATGTTTTCAACTCTTTCTACAGGTATATCTGTAACTGAATTTGTTTGGTCAAACACTGTTATCTGTCAAGCAATCCGTAAAGAACATATCACCTCTTCTATACTTAAGTTATTTTGACTATAACTGATCACTGATCACCGATCATTTAAAAAATCTGCTAGTGTTTTTCATTCATGTGAAAAGGGTATCTGCCCACAGGACCAAATGAAACATAGTCACCTCATGTGTAGCCATCACAGAGTAACTATAGCAATTCCACTTTTGAAAAGTGAAAGAAAGCAAGCTCCTCAAGCACATGCTGAAAATAAGTAGGTACTTTCAATCTTATCCTTAGCATCCTATATTGTGGACTATTCAAAAAGAAAAAAAAAAAAGGCCAAGCCAATTAGTGGACCAGAAAAAAAGAAAGAAAAAAGACTAGCTTTTTGTTCCAGTTAGGTTATACCCAAAAGGGTGCTACCATCCATAAAGAAAAAAGTTAGCTATATCTAATTTTTCATCACTCTAAAATCAATGAAATAAAAAAAAATCATAAAAACCTTTACATCATGTAAGTTCAAAACTAATAGAAAGAATACCAGTTTGCTGCTAGCTGACAATGTTATTCTCACAGCCAGAGCCAAGGAACTAACAGTGACATCATTTAACTAATTAATTAATACTGTCTCAGTGTCTCTACTATTTACAAACTCCAATATTTTCCAATTCTATATCTATCTAATAAATTGGTTTGGCTTCTAAAATTCAACTTTTATTTTGGCACAAAAAGATGAGGGGGGAATATTTTCTAGCTCTAAGTATTAACATTTCTTAGTGATGCTAGGAGGTCATATTTGAATTAACACTTTTTGTCACTGAAGTATCTATCATTTCTGTCTTCAACCTATTGGATCTTTATTCTCCAATGGGCATGTTTTTCAGAAATGAAGGTTTAAAACTTATAAATACATACATGCATGCATGCACAAGCATATAAACACCCACATATTCCAAATTAGCCCCTGGATTATAAAAAAAAAAATTCAAATAGACATATAGACATAGTGTATCAATTTACCAGAGTCCCTGTCAGGAACAAAACATGAGAGAATGTTAATAAATTATACTCGCATTAAAATAAATTTGCTTCACTAATATTGAAAAAAATAATTTTTATCCAAAAGTATTTTAAAATATTGATCACAACATTAAAGGAGTCATTTGGAGACTGATACTCACATGTTTTCTCTTACTTAGGACACCTGCTATATAAGAATATTTTACTGAGTTACTCCAAACCATAACATTAAGCATTAAGTTCATCAAAGTACTCACAATATATTAACCAATAAAACTGTGAAACCAAACAGTATTTCTCTCAACATCTCTTATCTCTGTTATTTATAGTACAATGTATATGTAGTCACCTTCCACATCCACGTAGCCTGGTGAGATTGACCATGATTTTTCATTAATCATCCCTATTTCATTTTTGAGCATAGAAAACTCCTTGTTTACTGCACGTAAATAAAATGCTGTCTTTAAAGTCTTTAACATATACATAATTCAATATATAGATAATAATTGCTGTCTGACAGATACGTGTGTATAAATCCACAAATATACAATACCATTACACATGGAGAGAGACTACTTCTTTGCCCATATTAGCTCTCACTATATTAAGAGTTCACCAGTTTACAAACTGCATTAACTCCCTACATCACTTTGTACATTTGTACAGCATTTTACAATTCAAAAGGATTTTCATATACAACACCCCAATTTGTTCTCATATGTAATCTATGACACAGATATTATTTCTCTCTTTTTATAAATAAGTAATTTACACAAGGTCATGCACTGGTAAAGACAGAGCCAGAATTTGATCCAGACTTTAAGACTCTGTTTTCTCTTTATACTATGCTACAGTGGCTGAGCAGATATGAAGCCTACTGTGAAGGTCTATAATAAAGTCATATTTATTAACATCAGCAAGTAAATCAGTTAACATACCAATGAAGGCATTTGATTAAAAAAACCTGTTCCATGTAACTAGTTTCTTTGGGTCTTTAAATTCATGAGAGAGCTTTGCCATTCCACAAGTATCTCATGTGCTCAAAATGCACAGATCTCAAATCTTCTACAAAGCTTAAACCAATTTTTATAATCTTAGAAATCAACTGAAACTATAGCGATATAATATCTTCTTTAATCTGGCAAGTAAGTGAGATTCAAAGTCATATATCCATCCCACTGCCCATAAAACACATTTACTTAAGAAATACCATTGGTATTTTAGTATATGGAGGTTGAATGAGTTATAACAACTTAGAAAACTAAAGAAATGGAAAAGTTTTTTAAAAAGTGACCTCTAGGAATAATAAAAACGAGGGTGACAAAGGAAAATTAATCACAGTTAACCACATTACATTAGACATAAGTAACCACATTACTTATATCTACATAGGATACAAATATCTTCATAATAATGTAAACACTGAATATTATTATCCAAATTACAATATAGTTATTTGGGGAAAGCAGGAAGATAGGATGGAGTGAGGGTAGGTAGAGAAAACAACAAACTCCTCATTATCTACGGTGGAATTTAGTAGATAATGCCTAAAACAAAAAGTAGTATAAATACAAAAGCATGTAATGACAAATTAACTACTGAAAGAATCAGCTAACAGCCAAAAGTGTTTGCCCCTGGAGAAACAGGTGAGATGAAGGCTATGCTGTTTTTTCTAAAAAGAAAACAAAAACAACAACAACAAAAGACCTTGCAAACTTAACTTCTGAAGCTATGTTCACATATTTCATCAAAATAAAACATTTTAAAAAATCAATAGCTTGCCCACATCCTGATGATCAACTAAAAAATACAATTAAAAAGATTGCATTAAAAATAACAAAAATTTTAAAATACTTAAGAAAAAATTCAACAAAAATATGTAACATGTAGATTAAGAAATCATTGCTACTTTACTGAAGGACCTAAGTAAATGTAGAGATAATGTTTTTCTAGATTTTGGCCATATTAATTCTTAATTTGCTGGATAAACGTAAACCCAATTGTAACTAAAACCCAAGTAATTCTAAGATTTGGAATAACAAATGCACAGTATTATCAATGATATTTTTTAAATGAAACTTTGTTAAGTGACAAGCATAGTTTCAAAACAATTATACAATGACACCTCAATACTACTGCCTAAATAAAAGCATTAATGGTAACTTTACATTTTAATTTTAGTTGCTTGTATTTTTCCTCTTTCTCTTCTTTTTTAGAATCAATATAGGCTGCTTTTTAAATAAATAATTAGCTATCGAGAAAGAAAAATAAAAGAAAGGCAGCTGATAGGTGACTAAGTCTATAGGTCAAATGACTGCTACGCTTATACTTTTTCTACCATATCACATAATCTCAATAATAAATTTTCTTTGTTTTGATCCCTTTGATGTCTTTTCAGCCATACCACTGTGGCAACAGTAAGACTGCCAAAAAAGAAAAAGCATAAGAAATTAACCAATTTAAGAGTGAATAAAATTCCACTACTGTAAGTCCTCCAACAAAAACAGCAGAGGAAAAAATGGAAAGAAAAAGAATCCAGTTGGTCAAAAGAACTTCCACAGGATTATTACGGTGAAAAACTGGGGGATTTGCCCCAACACTGTGTTTGTTTTAAACTCGATTTATTTTTCTTTACATATCCATGAAAAGAAAAAAGGTTCACCATTTCCATATACAGTACATATGAACTGATGCAAAGGGCAGTTATGTGACTTGTCTGAACTAATGCAATTAAATTAATGGCTGAATTGTAAACACAACTTAGAATACCCAAATGCTAGTATACTGCTCTAATGGATAATGCTCCCTGCTATGTAACAGGACTGACTCCTTTAATTACAAATTCTTCATTCACCATCAGATTATCAGCCAGCGGCTTTATCATTAGTTTTGCTCTTCTTGCATTCATGGCATTATTCCAAGAATGTAAGATTTCCATCATAAAAAAATATAAAGACCACTATTTACTACACCACACTGAACCTGAGGATTCCAACTGCCCATGGCAAGAATACTTCACCAAGCCTGCACTTAGTGGCACACTTACAGGCAAAATCGCAATTTTCACATCCATTTTTGCTTGATCAGTGACCTGGACAAAAGGAATTTCGTTTTTTTATAATCATAATATCAATGCACTTAAAATCTGACATTAAGGCATTCTACAGTCTCAGTCAAGAGTATTTACACATCTGACCTGTATGTAAAATTATAAAACAATTATTAAGGATATATTTTGAAGCATTTGTGATGTTAGGAAGTAGAATAAAATTATGAGATGTTCTCATCGTCTATGCTAAAATCTATAAAAGATTAACTGAGCAAACAAATAAAGCAAATATCTAGAAAGAGGTGCTTAGACACTTGTCTTTGAGAAGCACTTTGTGCTTCTTTGGCACATATCATGGCAGCAATAGTAGCAGCAGCCTTGCCCTTGGTGCTGATTTCTTACTACTCTAAATGTCTCCTCTGAGCCAGAATACACTGGCTGTTGCTGATCATGCTGTGAGACACCTGCACTGGCTACTAGGCTTGTCATGACGCACAAAACCCTACCATCTTCAGCTTGACATTGTGCAAGTTATAATTATTCATCCAAATGAATATGTCAGAGCAGCAGCAGCAGACCTCTCATCAGAGCAAAAGAAAAATACATCAAAACATTATCAACCCAGCAGGAAGACAGGGACCATAAGGAAAATTACCCATTTTTAATATGGATGCCACAAAGCCATGTCTATTATATCACAAAAAAAAAAAAGAAAAATAAAGATCTTCCAAGTTTAAAGTCCAGAAACACTGACTCCAAAGAGGAAATACACAAAAGCAGAAAGGGATTTTTAAAAAATCAATTATCTGAAATCTATTTACCATCTCTTAAATCTAACTCTGCTATTAAACTACAACAGTAACATTTATATTGCTTGAGAGACAACTGTTTAAAAATTGTTTTAAAAAAACTCCCACAAGCAGAATTGTTTTCAGCCAGCCAATTAAAAAAGATCACACATAACAAAGAAGTCTCACATTTCTTCTTATTTTCAAAACATAAACTATCAACACTCTTATCATGTCTAAAAGACTCAGAGTTCACACTGCTGGTACCATCCAAAGTCCTTATGATATAGGTAAATGATATATTTTTTAAACTTTCTAAATATTAATGGCATGTGTAAAAGAAAAACTGTGAAATCAGCCCCCAACCCGCACAAAAGAAGAAGACACAAATTGTATAAGCATATAGAATATAGGGGCTATCTCATACTTAAATACTTAAATAGCAAAAATAACTTTCTGAACTATAGCAGAATATCTTTTCAGAAAAATGTATGAAAGATTTTATTTGAAACACAACAGAAACCACAAGAGAAGGATGTGACCAGACTGAAAGTTAAACTCTGTATGACAAAATATATACAAAGTTAAAAGACATGCCACAGAGATATTTATATCCCATATAACTAACAAAAAATTAGTATCAAAATATAGATAAAATGTTTATAATAAAAGGAAAAAAATATAGGCTAAGGCTATGGACACAATAATAACTATAAACTTATAAGAAGGTCAGACTAAGATGAGACTAAAGCTTGGAAAGAATATGCATTGCTGAATGGGAATATAAACTTATACAACAATCTAGGGAAGGCAATTTGTCAATATTGCGTAACCCCAAAGAGGCACATAGCCTGAAATCCAGCATTTTCACTTCTAGGAAAAACCCATACTAAAAGTCTCATACATGTGCACAAGGAAACATGGAAGGATGTTCACTGCAGCACTGTTTGTCAGAATTTGTGAATAACCTTATCAGTAGTGCTACAGATAAATCAAGTTGCTGATTAACATAATGGAATAATATAAAGTATTTAAAATAAATATAGTAGACAAACATAAGATTATGGATAAATCACTGAAATTATATAATGTTAAAAAAAGAGACTGCAAATATGGCATAAACAAATATGGCAAAAAGTATGCACGGATGGCCTATATGCCAATTTTGGGTAAACAGTTACTATTTAAAGGGAGAGAAGCAAAAAAAGGAAAGATGGGAAGGAGGGACAGAAAAGGGGGTCAGGTCTTATTCTTAAAATGTTTTATTTTTAAGAAAAAGAGAAATATAGATGTATCTGAACCAAAAGTGACAAAATATTAACATCTGTCAAATCTGAGTTGTGATAAAAGGCTGTTTTAATTTATCTGTATTTTGCTTAGAATTTCAGTATATTCCACAAATTAAGAATTTATAACACTCATTACTACGAATTCTACATTTTCTTAGAGTTACTACAAAACAAAACTTGTATGACCCAATTAAACCTGAAACTTAAATTTGAATTAATATTATTAATACAATATTTATTCCATGCTTATATGAATAAGGCACTGAGCATGTGGATATAAAATTTAAAAGAAATTGCCTTCAAAGATTTTCCAGTCTAGTAGAGAGTCACAAACTGATTTTGTTAAATAACAAAATAAAGTACTAAACAATCTTTTCATGGCATTGCAAACTTTTCCACAGATAAATGCCTGGGGAAACTTCTAGAATTATCTACAGCTAAAACACAAAGAAACTCATAAACAGTGTATTTTTCAACCTTGGAATTGTGATAAATATTAAAGTATAATTTAGAAATAACACGTGGGAAGAGTAACACAACCTAGCTATAATATTTTCTCATGATCTCACTTAAAACATCAAGATTGAACTTCCAGAGCCAAATAGAAAATGTGTATTTTAAAAAAAGGGACATGGGTCTCATGAAATTTTTTTAAAATAAAAAAAGAAAGCTATAAAATTTATGCATAATTCCAATTCTTTAATAGAAAAAAATCAACATAGTATTTTACTTATAGCATACATCAAAATACCAAAAGCAAATTACAGGCTCTCTCTTCTCTATTTTGCTATGTTTTCTCAACTTCCATTGTGGGGAGATTGGGACTTTAAAAAAAAAACAAAAAAAGGATATGAGAAAAATAATTTTTGGATAAATACAATATATAATTAAAATGGCATTTTGGCCTTGACAAGACTATTTAAATCCTATTAGGCTTTTTATGTTTTTACTAATTTCTTATATATTTACTTTACTCATGTATTCATGTTTTAAAATACAAGCATAATTTTTTATTTAAATCTAACCAAAATTTTATAGCCAAAATGAGTAGCCTCCATTTATGGAATATTTGTAAAATGTCACTAGAAATGTTTTTTCTCTTTGCCTAAGAATAAAAATGTTCTCTCCATTTTGCTATCAACTGCCACAATTTACTTGGTGAAAGAACTATGCCCTAACTAATCACATTGTGCCACATCCTTAAAAATCACACACATGAAATGGATAGTACTACCGATAATCATACCACCTTATATCTATGTTATAGTTTACAGTGCACTTCTAAAAAACATTATCTTGCTAATATCATCAATGTACTGCGAAATTCAACTGACAGAAGCAGGAGAATCTTCTGTATTCTCTACTCAAAATATTGAATGTTCTAAAGCACAAAATAAAAGAATATAATCAAAGTTTAAAGATGAACTAAGGACAAATACTTTAAAACAATAAAAATGGAGTAGAAATGCCAAGGTTTATGTTTTCAGTCATAATTCATTCTCCTCTGAAAAGGATTCTCTGATATTATGTAATCAATGTCAAAAGTTTTAGCAATATAAAACATTTCACTCAACTTTTCAGTTACCATTCACTGCTTTCTACAGAGTTCTTTGGAATTTAAATTTAAAGGAAAATGTCTGTCAAAAGTGCTTCTGCATGTTTACTGAAAATGAAGCATAAATATCTACAGGCTGGATGGTGTGTGTGTGTGTGCGTGTGTGTGTATTTACGCATGGGTGTGGGTGTGAGTGGGTGTGTTTGTGTGTGCGTGTAGAGAGGGAGAAAGAAAATGGACATTAACTGTAAGGAAATATAAAAGAAGCATTATAGAAGGTGTGTTTATAAATAAATGCTTAAGGAAAACTGAAAAAACAAAGATTACTTCATAACCTATAATGACTACCTGAGTAAAAACAGTTACAGTTGGCCCTACCCACGGATTCCACATGTGCAGATTCAACCAACTGCAGACAGAAAATATTCAAAAATAAATAAATAACAAAACTATTTACAGTATAACAACTACTTACATGGCAAATGCATTGTATTAGGTATCATAATCTAGAGATAACTTAAAGTATACAGAAGAGTGTGCACAGGCTATAAACAAAGTCCCATTTATATAAGAGATTTGGGTATGCATGGATTTTGGTATTTACAGAGGGCCCAAGAAATAATCCCCCCATGGATACTCTGGGACAACTGTACTTTTTAATTACTTAAAACAAATTTAAGAATTTACCTGAGGAGAATTTACCTGAGGTGTCCAGGAGGCACAAAATGGAACAGGAAAATCCACAAAATAATCTGGTGATTCTGCAGGATACTATTAAAAAAGCATAAAATTAGACCATTTTTGCTTCTGTGTGTTAATATCACTGAGGTATTTTAGAAAAACTAGATGTATTAGGGGCCGGGCGCGGTGGCTCACGCCTGTAATCCCAGCACTTTGGGAGGCCGAGGCGGGCGGATCACAAGGTCAGGAGATCGAGATCATCCTGGTTATACGGTGAAACCTCGCCTCTACTAAAAAATACAAAAAATTAGCCGGGCATTGTGGTGGGCGCCTGTAGTCCCAGCTACTTGGGAGGCTGAGGCAGGAGAATGGCGTGAACCTGGGAGGCGGAGATGGCAGTGAGCCAAGACTGCGCCACTGCACTCCAGCCTGGGCAACAGAGTGAATCTCCATCTCAAAAAAAAAAAAAAAAAGAAAAACGAGATATATTGGGGGAAAACATATTATTATAACTGCAAATGTATTACATATAAATATTTTTGCTCCACTTTCATAGTGATGTGAAGAGCTTATTTATAGTCAACCTATGGAGGTGAAAGTTTGGTGATTTGGAAGTGCCAAAGCAATCGGTGTTGAGTAAAAGGTAATGAATTAAGTCAGCGTTGTGTCAGCTGCTGAAGTTATGATTTGAGGAATGAACCAAACTGGATCTCTGTTTATCTTTAAAATAAGAGATCAAATGAGTTATTTAATTTTCTTCTAGTCCTAAATTTAATTTCAAATAGCATCAGTCACTATTTAAATAGGCAGTATCAGTTAAAGGAATTAAGAAATACACAAACATGAATACATATAGCTGTCAATTTAAAAAATTATTTTCTATATTAAAGATATTAATTTTAGCAAGAAGATAAATAAAAAGAATGAAATATCTTCTGGCTTATTAAGAAAAAATAAAACAGTTTTTAGCAAGAAAAACCTTTGAAAGATTGCTAAATACAAAATTATTTCTTCAACTAGTCATATAAAAAGTGGCAGTCATGAGGACAAACCAAGTTTTTAAGTTAACAAAGGCAAAACATAAAATTTCTTAAAATCAATTTCCTTATTAGAGAATCATAGTTAATGATTTCTCTATAATCCAATTCTGATTCTTCAAAGTCACATGTAATTAAAAATACCCATTTCTTTTCATTAAAAAGCTAAATGTACTGAAAGAAAATTAGTTTTAGGAAAACTTTCATTTGACAAATTATTTAAAAGAAGTTTTAGGCTTTCACTTTTTTCAGCCTCTTATTTTTCAGTACTCTGCTGGGTAAGTAAAAGGGAAGAAAAAAATCACTACAGTATTTAACAAACATTTGAAATCAACACTTTCAAAAAAATTAACATTTAGCTACAATAATAAGTTGGCTAAAAAGATTTACTATCAATATACACTCTGACTAATGGAATCTGGCTATGTAGAACTAATTAACACAAAGGCAAATAGATAAGAAATCATATAAAAATATTCCAGTGGTCTACTTCTGGGAAAAAAAAAAAAAAGAAAGATCATGCTGAAATTAAAAGAGGAAGTTCTCTTTCAGACAATTAAAAATATCAGATGATGTGCTTCAGAGTATCATTGCTGTAATCACTGGAAAAACAATTTGTATACCATATTTAAAAATCGTGATTATCTCAAAGTAAATGTAGACAGAGACCTCAGCTTTCTTTGGTTCCAGCTCTGCTAACTAAGTTGTATGATCTTGAACAAGTCATTTAATTTCTCTGGCTGTTTCACATGTAAAAATGACAAAACTCAACTAGAAGTGTTACATACAAAATCTCTTTTCCTTCTAAAATGTCAAAATTCTTTAAAAATAATGTGCACTTGAAACCTCTATGGGTCAAAAATGGAAAATTTAGTTCATTTTGAGTTGCTGCTATTTATCTTAGTGATGCTGACAATGAACAATATCAACTCTCTAACTTCAATGAATCATCAATGTAGATAAAATAAGACTAATGAAATGTTTACTGTATTTGGAGTAGATACACAAAGTAAAGTATCTGTGGCCCCATTAAGTACATACACAGCTCATTATGCTAAAAGAGAGTAAGATACTACATTCAAGTAGGATTCAGTATAGTAAATGGTATCAATGTACTGATATGGAAAGAGATCCACAAATAGTTAAACAAAAAAGCAAGTTAGAGCAAATATATGATCCTACGTATATAAATGAGTCCAGTATGTAGTTTCTGAGATAATGACATCTTTCAAATATATTTTTATATTTGTAATACAATATGTATATAATAAATTAGACTGATCTTTATGCAAGTGGCTTTACTTCATATCTGAGTTAAATGAGTATTTGCAATATGTGTTAATTACATTCATGTGCAAAATCAATTTTGTTTATATAACAAACTTCACATAACAGTACAGAGCTTAAAAAGAACATTTATATAAGTCTGGATGATTTATCATAAATATTAAAATATAAACTAGCATACTAGATATTCATTTTCAGAATAGCTTCTGAATTATAATAGTATTAACTACAATGTAGATGACTAAATACAATATAAGAAAGTAACTTGATCAAAATTAAGATACTTTTCAATAGTAAGTTGTATAGGTATATATAAAACCACTGACAACTAATTGTCAAAACTTTTCCTTTCAAAAGTAATTTACAACAACAAAAGCTCCATATCATATAGGAATATTAACTGAAAAATAAGTATAGTATTTAATTATTTTCAAGTAAAACATAGTTCTCCAAATCTCATTTGCAGAAAATCAAATCAATAACTAAAAAAAAAGATTACATAATATTAAGTATATATTTTTATCACACACAGTATTTTTTAGACTCTATAATATTAATATATTCTAAAACAAATTTTAACCAAGTCTGTTCTGTGATTAGACTACCTAAGCAGTAAGGCTGATCCCCAAGTAAATACATACAAATTGTAGCAGAGAAAGAGTGCCCACCCTCTGATGCATATATGTAATTTGTTTTTCAAGTAGTACTGATCTTGATTGACCAAAGCTGAGGAAGCCCTGGGCTACTTCTTTTGTAAAGCAAAGGTAATTCAGTACTGAATGCACTGTAAGCATTGCATAAAAATATACCTATAAAAACCAAAAAATTTATCTGGTTTACTTCTACTTATTTTTTATTTACATATTTACTTTTAATAAAGGACATCTAGTCAAAATAGGTATTTGTTTTCTTTGTGAGTTTCTTGGAGATCGTGAGGGGAAGTGGTAGAATTGGGTAAGTATGTATTCCAGAATAAACAGAACAAATGCATTTATTTACTGTATATTTAAAAAATCAAGTAACAGAAATAAAAGTTTGTGTATTTATGAAAAAAGCCTACTTTGAGGTATGTTATTAATAAAAAAAATTCAGCATTCCACTTAAAACTTAGTTTGGATTAAGATTTTGCATAATATACTCTTAACATACAGTTAACGTTTCAACTATTAGTGTAGTTGACTGACAATCACAGGCCCAATTTCTTTTTTTTTTCCCTAAAATTTTTGTTTCCTAAAATATTTTTCAGTTAATATTCCTATATGTGGAGTTTTTGTTGTTGTAAATTACTTTTGAAAGTAAAAGTTTTGACAATTAGTTGCTGGTGGTTTATATATACCTATACCTTTTTCCTAAAAAAAAAAAAAAAAAAAAAAAAAAAAAAAAAAAAAAAAAAAAAGACTTCCTGGTTTTCTTCAAATTCTCATGTTTCCCCAGTGATTACTAGGTAAATGATTAACATGCTGAACTTGTTTATTCTACTTATTTGTCCAAATTCACAATCTAGAACTAACTTTTTTTTCCTAAAAAAAAAAAATTATCACATCTCAAAGACAGCTATGGTGTATATATAAAAGCTAAGCTAAATTGAGAAAGATTCTCATAAATCATACCAACATAAGATTCAGTTACATGCTTCTGTTTTTCCAAAACAGTTTTTTTTTTCTTTTTTTGCCAAATTCCTTCCCAGCTTAAATAAAGCTTTCTCTTCTCTTTTGCGAGAGTATCTATAAAAGTGCTTCGTAACTATAGATGTTGCAAAACTGACCCTGGAAAATATTCTCCAGAGAAATACTAAAAGCATCATCTTATCTACCTTGAAAAAGTATAGAAAAAAGCAGACAAAATGGACCATATTAAATTGTCACATCCTCACTCTGAATACTGCCAATAAATGAACTAAATGTCATCAACTTGGATTAAAATCTTGTAGGTATAGTTAAAGGCAGCACAAATTTACAGCAACATCTTCTTAGGAAGTAGAAGAGCTTGTAAAAATGAGGACAGGGTGTATTTAAGATCTTTAGTTTTGGTCTTCATAGAAAAACGGCTTATTTTACTAAGGTACAAAATATAAACAAATAGAGCTTTGAAGGAAATGACAGAACCCTTGCCACTGGCAACATGTGACCCTTTGGAAGGATAAAGGCAAATTTCTCTTAAAAAAAAAAAAAAAAAGCACACTTTTACAAACTAAAAAATAAAAATCTTTTCAATTTAATAAAAATAATTATCTAACTTATTTTACAAATAATGAGATTTCCATCCCACTAATTTTTTCCAAGACTTATCACATATGGATCTTAAAATTAGACCTACATACATATTCTGTGTGTGAGAGAATTAGTCATTTCTCAACCTGTCTGTTATAGAACCACTATAAGATATCAACTTTTCTGTGTCATCCAGTACAGCTTTAGATATTAATTTTCTCTTGTGGAAAGCTTAAATGCCAGACACATTTTTAAAAAGGACAAACACAATTGATCTTTTTCATCACTACAATCTTCTGAAAAAGAGTTGATTGATGACTCCAAGAATAATAAAAAAAAAAAAGTTGGACATCCTGGTTTTCTTCAAATTCTCATGTTTCTCCAGTGATTACTAGGTAAATGATTAATATGCTAAACTTGTTTATTTTACTTATTTGTCCAAATTCACAATTTAGAACTAAAAAATAAAGATGAAACAACCATGTTTTGTGCCAATAAAATTTGTGATTATAGATCACTATCCTATAAGGGATCTATAAATAGAGGCATAACCTCGGCAAATTCTTAAAATACTTAAGTCAAAAAACCCCAGCCAAAGCAAACAAACTATAAAAAAGTATGCATATATGTTGTTTGTGTTAGGGAGTGGGGATCACAGATAAGAATAAGAACTACAAAAGAAATTTATAGTAACAGCTGAATGCAAAAGATTTTCTCAGTACAACTTGGGATAGTGGAAGTGTCCACTGTCTTCTACATGTTACATGTAGGATGTTACAAAATTAACACCATGGTACTCTGAGTCTATAAAATTGTATTTGTAGTATTTGTTATAAAGTCTGTATTTTGAGCAAATTTGGACTAAAATATGACATAAAACTGTCTAGGCTTTTGGAAACGTGGTGAATAAATTCTTTGAGGCTTTCCAAAAATCAATGTTTTAAAGCATGATATATGTATTTTTAGATGCAACTAGCACTTCCTTACATTGAGAGCATTCACAGAGTTCATTTCACAAAGTATTTTCTGATCACAATAACAGTTTAACAAGGCACATACCTTTGCCTTCAACTTGAGAGTGATTAAATGCTCTCTACCAGAAGCATCTTCTGCTTTTAACTTGATGGTACTGAAGCAGGTATCCGCATACACAAGTCTGGTGAGCAGAGGAGAATAAAAAATGATCACACCGGGGAGAGCTGGAGAGGGGAACTGGAGATGGTAGAATTTGAAATGAAAATATTTGCTATATTCCTATTAATCCATTATAAAAATTAATCAGAGCAATTTCTGCATGCCAACCCTTTCTGCTGCTATAGATTTACTGCCGTTCATATACCAGCCTAGCACTTAATGCAGTCATATATCTCTGGATTATTTACAATGTGTGTCAAGGCTCATGCTGTGGTCAGTGAGCACTATGTTTCAGTTTTCCATCACTGGAACCTTTGGCACACATAGCATGTTCCTGTCAGCCTCTACTTATGTACACATTAAACTTCCTGTCAAACTCTTTGATCCATTTCTGTAGTTTCATACAGTATGAGACTTTTATGCTCCCTTTGTTTTTCTCCTCAATGAACTTCTCCTATATTATCAATAATGTTACCGTACAAAAATCTAGCTGGTATTTGTTCATATACTCAAATTGATCCTCTAAGGAAAATGCTGTATAAGCACAGGTACAGCCTGGTCTCCTAACAATAAATTTTCTTTCTGCACGATATCTAGCTTCTGACACTTAACCTATGCATGTATTCAAGATGACTAATATTCTAAACATATAGCACAAGCACAACTGCTTTGGCTTTAAGTTACCCTAAATGCATGAATTTTCTACAATGGAAACCAATATCCTTTGAAATATATAATTCTGTAAAAATACGGTCCCTTGAGTAGCATAAGCTACTGCCAAAAAGATTCAAATTTAGCAGTATATTTACTAGTGAACTGGGCATATGGATATTTTTGACATTTTTACAATGCTATTCTCTGATAAAGATAAAAAGTAGTCTAAGAGTATTGCAAAACTCATCACCCAGGCTGATATTAAGACCCATTGGAGTTCAGAATATAAGCCTCCTAACTTAGGAAATATATTTTTTTAATATCACTATATGCCATTTAGATACTGACCAGGTACTATATAATGATAAAATGGGCTAATTTCAAGAAATGCACAATGAAGTTGTGAAACACTGTAATGAAAATATGTCTAAATCTGAAGATATCTATCTTCAATAATACAATGGAAATTTTATCATAATCTGTAGAAAGTCTAGGGTCTTAGAAAACAAAAGTAAAACTATTCTAGAAAGTGTTTTATACACATAAAAATAACAATGACTATATTTTCTTTCAGCTATATCTGTAAATGCTTCACCTCCAAAAAAAATTAGAATGTCTTTATCACGTTTTACCATATGACTCTAAAGTTCAGATATATCAATACCTGACTCTTAAAACTCCCACACTTCAGATTCAAGATGTTAAGCACATGCATTTATATTCTCTACTTCCAGAAAAATTAATCATTTAAAAAATGTTTCAAAGGTATAAACCTACAGTTACAAAAAAAGAAGAAGGAATAGTATTAATTAAAGCAAATTTCAACAACTTTTAGGAAAATGTAGAGTAGTTAAAAGAGCACTGGCTGATAAAACAGAAAAGAAGAGAGAACAAGGACTCCAGGCAGAAACAGCTGGCAAAAATGCAGTGTTCAGGATAGAGAGTATGACTGATATACTGGCAGAAATTATGGGAATTTTTAAGTACATGATAAAAGGGGGAAGAAGAAACTTTAAACCAAATTATAAACAATAAAACTGCATTAAAAAATGGTAATTACTCTGCCACTAACTTTTCAGTTAAAAATATTTATGTAGTCGTAAAAAATTAAACTGTTACTAGTTACAATTTTTAGAATCCAGGAATACGCAATGCTAAAAGACTTAATTATAGTTATAGAGACTAATGTAAATATATTTGACTACTACAATTTAAAATGAAGAATTGACAAAAATTGGGAAGTAGAAATGGGAAAGATACCAGAATGGAAAATTAGAAACAATAAAATCTGTAATTGCTAATTTGAAAGTCAAGAGATACCATCTTTAATTGAATGGACGTGAAAGAGGTTTAAGAAACAGTAAAGCTAATGGAAAAATAAAAAAGAAAAGCAAAAGAGAAATAATACATTAGCTAAATTCTTTTTCATTAATCAGTTCATAATTCCTAAAAAAGAAATATTGCACGTAGGCAAATTATTTTGAAACATGGAAGTTGTAAACATGAATATTTCAAAGTATTTGTCTCAAAGAATAAGACTGGGGATAGAAAATAATATGGGAGACTGCTTTTCTTTATAAGCCTTAAATAGTTCATAACCATGATGAATATAAAGAGGGAGAGAGAAGGCATGCACGTTTAAGAGGGGTGGAAGAAAAAACTAAATCACCACCTACTACTTTCTGTACTTCACATTGTTGCTCACCATCACAATGTTTAAAATCATTTTTTAACATCTATAAAATAACACAGAAATAAAAGCTCTTTAGTTCTTTGTTTGCAATCACATAACATAAAATTATCATCATCCCACAATGTAAGTCAGAGAGGTAATACACTACAGAAAAAGTGCCACGCTCAAAAATATGGCCTGTAAGCCAAAATGGCCATGAGGTTGATTTTGTTAAACTTTAAGACGCAATTTAAATAAAGCAGTAAAAAACATTTATACTTTCAGATTAATATCAGCATGGCCATTTAAGATCAAGGTACATTTTACCCATGCTGCTTCCTGGTCACTTTGTTTGGGGCACAGAAAGAAACCTTACTGTGATTATTAATAGGTTGAGTATATGCGACCTTGATTGTCAATTGCCCTCTAGTATTTAACTTACCTTCTCCAGTTTGGTAATAGGATCCCTGCCCCCACTCAACTCTCAATAAAACCAAGTTTTAGCAGGATCCACTTCACCCAGCTAGTGACTTGTCCTAGCTGCCCTTGCAAGGAGGTGTTGGCATATAACTACATTTTGGCCAGTGGACTACAAGCACAAGTGATGTGTGCTTTTGGGGGTTCATTTATAACAGAACTATGCTTTCCTCTCTTCCCTCCTCTTACTCTCCTTTCCTGTAGACTACAACTTGGACAGGCCAATATGAGCTAGTAAAGATCATGAGGACAGGAACAACACACTATAAAGCACTAACCAACAAAACACTCTGTGATGATGAAGGTATGACATATCTGCACTGTTTAAAACGGTAGCCACCAGCCACGTGTCTATGAGGGACTCAAAATGTGGCTAGTGGGTTTTTTAGTTAATTTAAATGTAAATGTCAATAGCCACACATGGCTACTGAACAATGCAGTCACAGCGGATGGCTGAGAAACAAAAGAAACCTGGATTCTTGAATGTCCTTGTGAAGAGAGGCACCAACCCACTCTTGACCATCTGCCTACCTCTGAATTGTTAAATGAGAGATGAATAAAATTCTACCTTGTTTCAACTACTGAGGATTTACATTTCTCTTTGTTAATAGTGGCCTAGCCTATGATATAACTAATAGAGACTATTTGTATCAATTTATGGCAGAAAAAAATATCTTGGTGTTTGGTGTATGGAAGAGATCTTAAAGGAAAAAAAGAGTGATAAACTCTTACAAGTGATATCAAATCAGTTTGTCTAAGGAAGTCTATTTCATGTCGGGCATAGTGACTCATGCCTATAATCCCAGCACTCTGGGAAGCTGAGGGGAGGATTACTTGAGCCCAAGAGTTCAAGACCAGCCTGGGCGACACAGTGAGGCCTCATCTTTACAAAAATCTTTTTAAAACTAACTCGTCATGGTGGTGTGCACCTGTAGTTTCAGCTATTCAGGAGACTGAGGCAGAAGGTTTGCTTGAGCTGAAAAGTTTGAGGTTGCAGTGAGCTATGATGGCACCACTGCACTCTGGCCTTGGTGAAAAACAGAGACCATGTCACTAAATTTTTTTTAAGTCTATGTTAAGTTGGACATCTCACTTTAGACAACAGGAAATAAATAACTTTCATTCACTTAAATAAAATAAAAATCATTCAAATAATGATTTAGGAAACTATCATCATTGGAAAGCTCCAATTTTTAAATAAAATGCTAACAATAAGCCCACAAAATAAGAATTAAGATTTGTATTTAGAAGGAGTTTAGATATTATCACTAAGCTAAGCATATTCTAAAATTGACAAAGCAAATATAAAACTGAAGTATAAAATCTAAAGAAATAAAATATTTTACTTTGGCACTCCATTTAGTATTTATCATTTGCTATATTTCTTTATAAGTTAAATTTTTTAAACATTTAAAATGTTTGTTAATAATAAGGCTTCAGGAATGTTTTTGTTGTTGTCCCTGTTAATAGCTGAATGTCATCAAGTAAAACAAAGTAGAAGAAATGTGTTTTACATAGCTCATAAAATACTGCACTTATATTGACCAAGAGTTTAAGTTATTTAGCTTTTATTTTCTTTAGCCATCTAGATGCATTTAAGTAGTATTAACATCAACAGGCAGACTGCTTCAAAAGACAGACTGAAGACCTTCATGTTTGAATAAAGCATCCAAGTTTCCACTTTTATTGCCACTCTCAAGTTTAAGCATTAACTACTTCATATCTGGATTACTAGAAACAATCTTCCTAATGCGTGTCTTTACTTCCTCTCTGTACACCAATCCATTCTGCCTTCTGTGTCTAATCTTCCTAAATACATTTTTAATCATATCAATCCCTTGCTCAAAAATATTCAATGAGTCCCTATCACCTGCATATAGAGAATCATTAGCCTCGTAGTCAAGACCCCTCAGTTTAGCCCTAATATGTTAATCCCCTTATGTGAGCCACTGATCTACTCCAAAGTCAAAAAATAAATTGCACATTTCTATTGCTACAACCTTGCCTTCACCATTCCTTCCCTTTAAAGGCTCTGTATATTCCTTCAAAGCTTATCCCAACATTCATCTCCTCTAAGAACTCTCCTAAATTATTTGTAGCCCAAAATGCTTCAAATTCCTCCAAACTCACATTGCTCCTTTTCATGTAAGTTTTAGCTTGCCAAACACATAATAAACTTTTTAATAAGGAATATGAAAGCTTTATATTCCTATGTATGTGTCAGTGTACCATGTTCCATGTATATATGACAATGTAGAGGATGTTGTCAGACTGGTTCACATTTACTGATTCATGTGTAAGTTTCAAACAATAGCTGAAAGCAAACTGTTTTAATTAAATACTGTTAAGCATATTACCAACCTAGAAAAACATGATTTTTTTTTTACTACTAGATAATTTGCAATTATTCAATGACATAGATTTATGTATGAAGAAAAATCATCCTATTTGTAAAGGTTTTCAGTTTAACTGAAAACCATACTGGTTAATGTCTATGCTGTTATGTTTTACAGAAAATTATCATTATTGGTTGTAATTAAGTCATAACACTAATTAAGTACTATAAAAGAGGCAGTCTGACAGTCAGTTGAACTAGTATCTCAACAACTTGATACACCTACTTTACACTAGGAACTATATGAGTCACATAACATGCCTCTTTGAAATCTTTATTATTAGGCATTATTAGCTTCCTTTAAAAGATGAAAAAATGTGACTTAAAGAGATTAAGTTTGCCCAAGATCACACAGCAGATGAGCCAGAATTAAAGCTCTGGTATAATTATTGGAACGAATTTAGTATGAACAAGGATCTCCATTTCCCCAATATGTTACAGATCTTCAAAATGCATTAACAATTATACAAAATATCACCATTAATCAGCTTCTAAGATAGTGGGCTTAATCAAAAACCTACCAATATATGTTCACAATCTCCCAGTTCGCACATCAGATTTAGTAAAACTCAGTTAGCTCTTTCCCAAGACAAACTTGAAAAGTTCAACTAGTTGAAGTGTACTCACTCTAGACTCTAAATGATAAATAATATATTGTTTAAAAAGGACAAAAGTATCAGCACATTTCTACTAGAACCATTTAACTTCTGAATTATCTAGGAACATATGATTATTACAATAAATGTATCTTATAAAGTGTATTAGTCTGTTTTCATGCTGCTAAGACATACCCAAGACTTGGCAATTTACAAAAGAAAAAGGCTTAATTGGACTCACAGTTCCATGTGGCTGGGGAAGGCTCACAATCATGGTGCAATGCAAGAAGGAACAAGTCCCATCTTACATGGATGGCAGCAAAGACAGAATGAGGAAGATGCAAAAGCAGAAACCCCTAATAAAACCATCACATCTCATGACACTTATTCATTACCATGAGAACAATATGGGGGAAACCGCCCTCATGATTAAATTATCACCCACCGGGTCCCTCCCACAACACATGAGAACTGTGGGAGTACAATTCAAGATGAGACTTGGGTAGGGACACAGAGTCAAACCATATCATTCCACCCCTGACCCCTCCCCAAATGTCCTCACATTTCAAAACCAATCATGCCTTCCCAACAGGCCCCCCAAAGTCTTAAATTATTTCATCATTAACTCAAAAGTCCACAGTCCAAAGTCTCATCTAAGACAAGGCAAGTCTCTTCCACCGATGAGCCTAATAAAATCAAAAGCAAGTTAGTTACTTCCTAGATACAACAGGGGTATAGGCATTCAATAAATACAGCCATTCCAAATGGGAGGAATTGGCCAAAACAAAGGAGCTACAGGCCCCATGCAAGTCCAAAATCCAGCAGGGCAATCAAATCTTAAAGCTCCAAAATCATCTCCTTTGACTCCATGTCTCACATCCAGATCATGCTGATACAAGAGTTGAGTTCCCATGACCTTGGGGAACTAGACCCCTGTGATTTTGCAGGGTATGGCACCCCCACCCGGCTGAGTTCATGGGCTGGCGTTGAGTGCCTGTGGCTTTTCCAGGCACAGTGTGCAAGCTGTCAGTGGATCTACCATTCTGGGGTCTGGAAGATGGTGGCCCTCTTCTCACAGCTACACTAGGTGGTGCCTCAGTAGGGACTCTATGTGGGGACTCCAACCCCACACTTCCCTTCCGCATTGTCCTAACAGAGGTTCTCCATGAGGGCCCCACCCCTGCAGCAAACTTCTGCCTGGGCATCCAGGCATTTCCATACATCTTCTGAAATCTAGGCGGAGGTTCCGAAACCTCAGTTCTGGACTTCTGTGCACCCACAGGCTCAACAACATGTGGAAGCTGCCAAGGCTTGGGGTTTGCACCCTCTGCAGCCACGGCCCAAGCTCTACACTGGCCCTTTTCAGCCACAGCTGGAGCAGCTGGGATGCAGGGAACCAAGTCCCTAGCCTGCACACAGTTCTGGGACCCTGTGCCCACTTTTTCCTCCTACACCTCCAGGCCTGTTATGTGAGTGGCTGCCGTGAAGACCTCTGGCATGCCCTGGAGACATTTTCCCCATTATCTTGGGGATTAACATTTGGCTCCTTGTTACTTATGCAAATTTCTGCAGCTGGCTTGAATTTCTGCTCAGAAAACGGGATTTTCTTTTCTATCACATTGTCAGGCTGCAAATTTTTTGAACTTTTATGCTGTTTCCCTTTTAAAACTAAATGCTTTTAATAGCACCCAAGTCACCTCTTCAATGTTTTGCTGCTTAGAAATTTCTTCCACCAGATACCCTAAATCATCTCTCTCAAGTTCATAGTTCCACAAATCTCTAGGGCAGGGGCAAAATACCACCAGCCTCTTTGCTAAAACATAACAAGAGTAACCTTTGCTCCAATTCCCAACAAATTCCTCACCTCCATCTGAGACCACCTCAGCCTGGACCTTACTGTCCATATCACCATCAGCATTTTGGGCAAAGCCATGCAACTAGTCTCTAGGAAGTTCCAAACTCTCCCACATTTTCCTATCTTCTGAGCCTTCCAAACTGTTCCAACCTCTGCCTGCTACCCAGTTCCAAAGTCGCTTCCACATTTTCAGGTATCTTCTCAGCAGTGCCCCACTCTACTGGTACCAATTTACTGTATTAGTCTGTTTTCATGCTGCTGATAAAGACATACCCAAGATTGGGCAATTTACAAAAGAAAGAGGTTTAATTGGACTTACAGTTCCACATGGCTGGGGAAGCCTCACAATCATGGTGGAAGGCAAAGAGGAGCAAGTCCCATCTTACATGGATGGCAGCAGGCAAAGAGAGGATGAGGAAGATGCAAAAGCAGAAACCCCTGATAAAACCATCAGATCTCCAAAGACTTATTCATTACCATGAGAACAGTATGGGGGAAACTGCCCCCGTGATTAAATTATCTTCCACCGGGTCCCTCCTGCAACACATGGGAATTGTGGGAGTACAACTCAAGATGAGATTTGGGTGGGGACACAGGGGATACAGAACCAAACCATATCATAAAGTGATATGTATTTCTTCCAAACTGGGACATTTTTGAGACTGACAGGGGCCAAAACAAAAAGCATAAATTAGGGCTGTCCTAGGCAAAATGGTATGTATGATAAGCTACTCAAAGCAAAAGTATGTGGTACTTTCAACTCTAGGATACTCTTAATACCAAACAGAAAATCTTGTTAAACACAAAGGACTGTTTAATTCTTATTTTTTTAATAGGCCATTCTGTAAAACAACATGGGCAGAAGTTAACAGAAACCCACCAAGACATCATTTTGTATCACTTACCTTTGTGAGCCAGTGTTACACCCAAAATAACCCAGACCTGTCATACCATCTTCATGTTAACCTTTCGGGAAGTTGCTGTTTTGACTGTGTTTTTATAGAAATTGAAATAAGAACAGAAATTATAACAATAGCAATCAAACTTAAGGTCAACTACTAATTCTCAATATTATTTCCATATTTCTTTCTAAGGAAAGAAAGGGAAGCTTTCATCTTACTTTAAATATTTCTTTTTCTTTTCCAACTTAGAATTTGTATAATGTCTAATCCTATAGAGTTGATTAGAAATACCAAATATGTAATTAAAAAACACAGCAAGGCCAGCATTATCTAACAAGGATTTTTCTGTATCAGATTTTATGATTATACTGACAAATCTACAAGATTATTATTTAGAGTGTAAGGAAAATACAGACTTATTGACAGAGTCTAGAAATCATTAAGATTCTGTAAATACATTTAAATCAATCTGTCATGCAAATCATTGTGTGTGTCATTTCAAAAGATAATTTAAATTAAGAATTTAGCCAGCTCCTCAGGCGGGGCCTTAAACAGTAGCAATTCTAGTATGTGGACAGCACAGTTCAGGTCTCAGCTTTAGATCAGCAGGTCCTGAAACCCAATTTTATCAGTGTATGTGTGTACCAGACCTAATTTAAGAGTTAAGCCATAAAAATAAAGTTGATAGGTTTTGTCACTCTACCAGACAGTAATGGATTAACACAAACAGAATTATCTTCTTTGGCTTCTCACAATCCATGCACACCACTTCTCTTCTGCTAAAACATTCTTTATTTTTAAACAGTATAAAACAAATGATTAAGTAACAGCAGCTAAATCGAAAGTCATTTATTCATCCTAGGCCAGGCATGGCAGCGAACACCTGTTAATCCCAGCATTTTGGGAGGCTGAGGCAGGAGAATCATTTCAGCCCAGGAGTGTGAGACTCGCCTGGGCAATACAGCAAAACCTTGTCTCTTAAAAAAGAAAAAAAAAAAAAGAGAGGGAAAAAAAGTCATTCATCCACCTTAGTAACTATAATTAAACTATAATCTTTCACAAATCTATGCAACAGATTTTGAAACTCTCCAAGGGTGTGTTAATTTTGCAAATCGTCCATTTTATTTGTGGTAAGATACTTTTTATTAGTTTCACCCTCAGTGTGTGACTATCTCCAGGTAGTTGGAGAGAATTTATTAAAGGCTCCATATCGGAGCTGCCCTATGGGACAACTCTAGGGAGCATCATTCACACAGAATGCCTGAGTGGTGTTATGTACCCAGCCCTGTCTATATACACTTGTTTTATAGAAAAAGTTGGAAATAAAAATATTTATCCTAAAATTTATCCTGAGAAATTAAATAAGAATACATGAAGCACCTAGCACAGTCAGTGGCACACAACAGAAACTTCATAAACAACAGTCCCAGTATGTAATAATCTTAGTGAAAAAAGGAGGCAATTATATTGTGATAAGTGACATATGATAGAGGTATTCATATCCTTATTTTTGGCTTTCATCTATTATCGAAGTTAGAAATCTGTTCCTTTTTCTCCTACATTAGAACAATGGGTATAATACAAAGCAAAAGACAACACTTTCTATTTAGCTCACAAAACACTCCATATTTTATATACTTGACTATTTCTCTTATAACTCTCAAGAATCCTATAATTATACTCTACCCTTCTTATCATGGTCATAATTCAGTATTACTATGATCAACTACCTAAATTCTGACTCTTCCACTAATATAAGTTCCATGAGGAATCTTTATTGTTGTTGCTCTTGTTGACAGGGTCTCACTGTCACCTAGACTGAAGTGCAGTGGTATGATCTCAGCTCCCTGCAGCCTCGACCTACCCAGGCTCAAGTGATCCTCCCACCTCAGCCTCCTGAGAAGCTAGGAGCGTACCACCACACCTAATTTATTTATTTATTTATTTATTTTTGTATTTTGTAGACACGGGGTTTCACCAGGTTGCCCAGGTTGGTCTCAAACTCCTGAGCTCAAGTGATCTGCCCCACCTCAGCCCCCCAAAGTACTGGGATTACAGGTGTGAGCCACCACACCTGGCCCATGAGGAATCTTAAGTCTTGCCTTATGTATCCTTAGTGCTTTACATTATAGGAAGTCCATAAATATTATTAGCAGGGTAAAAAAATGAGTGATTCAAAAATCTCATATCACATCCTTAATGCTTCAACTGATTTTTCTTATTGCACTTCTCTCAACAATGTCAGATCCACTGAGGTAGGCTGCCTCAAACTCACCATCTCAATACAACAGAAGTAAAACTAGAACATTTCCTCTGTCCTTGACAAACCCTTTCTACATTTCCAACTATGCTCTAAAAAACAAATATTAACATTAAGCATCTGAAGATAAGTCAAAATAATATTTCTTTATTCCATCAATCTATACCTAAAGAATGACTAGGCCCATGACATCAATGCCTCAAAACTAATCATAACCTCAGCAGGAACTGCTGCTAGTGCATCTCAAGTTTTTGCTTGTCTTCCCTGTCTCTCCTCACTATTGTTATGCTTAATTTTATTTAAAAGGCTCCAACCATCCCAAATCCTACTCAAGACTAATGTCTTAATAAATAAAGCCTAATCTCATGAATAAATATCAACCAGTCCTCAATATCATAATATAGTACACTTACAATTATATGTAACATCTATTTCTGGCCTAAATGGAATAGCTTGCTAAAGACCAACACTTCTACAGTGAACAACTAAAGTAGGCTGATAAAAAGAAAATGGGGGAAAAAATTGAAAGCATCAAAGAATTGCTAAACTGACCAGGCCTTGAAGGGCCAAAGTCCTAAAGAAGAGGGAACAGAAGTGAAGTAAGCCAACATTCTGAAGCCATTTTCCTCAATATATTTATCAATTCTGGCACAGGGCAAGAGAAGAAGGATCTGGGCAAAGAGCCCAGAGAGAGAGCTGCTATTAAGTGGCAAAAAAAAAAGCATCATTTCCGCCAATCTCTTGAGGATAGAGAGATAAAAATAACAGACTGGAAAGGCCAGAATCTGGGGAAAGGTAGGCCCAGAACCTGGCCTAACATTCTGCCAATATTCCCTCAAGACTTCTGATAAATCCTTAAACTGTAGGGAATAAGAGGATAAAAAGTCAAGCAGAAAGGCAATGAAAAACAAGATTTAGAAAGTTCATAATACAAGGAGAAATTAATTGGAATTCAGGGCCTACCAGTGAGACAAAGTCTCAGTGAATACCCCAGGATCTCTGTGGGAACTCTTGAAAGACTGCTCCTAAAAGCAACGCTAACAAAAAAGTGATAGAGCTTTGTCAAAAATGGACCCCAAACTGTAATTGAGAGGTCTTGTGGAGACACAAAGGTTAGGGTTTAGGATCTACCAGGGGGGAAATCCCAATGAATATACCTGGCTCTTGCTTGGAAGCTCTAAAGGGTTATAGCTTGAGACAGGAAGGGCAGCAATCAGAGGTAGACTGACCTCTATGAAAACTACAACCCATCCTAAACCCACTTGGGCCCTTTGCCAATCTGTTCCCACTCTATCTTCCCAGGAAGAGAAAACCTAAACCCTGTACAGAAGAAAATAATATCATCTGGGGCCTCTAAACTATTTTATGTGCAATATCCAACAGTAAACATAGCACTACATAGCACTGAAGTCTGAATAGCCAATGGTAAATTCAGCAGGGGCAATGAGAAAAGGTACACTAACTAGAATGCCTCCAAATTAAGCCAGTTTCCTCATTTATCTCCTTTCACCAGTTCTTTTGAAAGAAAGAATAGTTACCTTATTGAGCAGAGACAAGATTTAAGATTTTACATTTTTTGTTACAGAACATTTCAATTCTGTATTGAATCAGTTATGAAAATAAAGAAAAGTAGAAAACAGAATGCACACTGTCCACCTTCCCATTCACACACAGGTACCTTCATACCTTGACCTCTGACCTCACCTACAACTGGGATGTACCTAGAGATGTGGGGTAGTTCTCCCTACCGCCCAGGTTGGAATCCAAGCACAGGGGTAAAGCGGGTGAGGAGAAGAGGCTCGCTTCTCTACCCTCCTTCATGATTCCTGACCCCCTAATCCTTTTTCCCATTTCCTTTGATGTTATTTTATTACAGCTTTTTAAATATTTTTTAAAAATTATTTAACCCTTGGCAGCAGAGACTAAGGAGGGGAATAAGGAATTGCAGACTCTGTATGACTGAAATAAAGAGAAATAAAAACAACAGAAAGGGATCCAGAATACAGGACTTTGAAAAAAATACACACATTACATATATATATATATTTATATATATATATACGTTTGGCTAAAACAAGAGGAATTTATTCTCTCATAGTTCTGGAGGCCAGGGGTTCCACATCTGTTCACTGGGCAAAAATCAAGGTATGACTGAAATAAAGAGAAATAAAAACAACAGAAAGGGATCCAGAATACAGGACTTTGAAAAAAATACACACATTACATATATATATATATTTATATATATATATACGTTTGGCTAAAACAAGAGGAATTTATTCTCTCATAGTTCTGGAGGCCAGGGGTTCCACATCTGTTCACTGGGCAAAAATCAAGGTGTGCTCCCTCTGGAGGCTCTAGGAGAGAATCTATTCCTTGCCTCTTCCAGTTTCTGGTGGCTGCCAGCAAGAAAAATATTTTAAAACTATGAAAGAAAATAGAGAAAAAGAGGAAGAATTTCAATAGAGCATTAAAATCTGTTTTAAAAAATGCAAATGGTAGAGTAGTTTTTAAAATATGTAACTAATTAGCTTGTGTAGTTATAACAAAGTAGACATTAAGACAAGAATATTTCTAGAGATGAAAAGAAACATGTCCTAATAACAAAAGGGAAGACCAACAAGGAAGATATAGCAATTATAAATCTGTATGTACCCAATAACATGACTGCAAATAGACATAAAGCAAAATTTTGAGGAACAAAAAAAATTCCAAAAATTCACAATCATATTGGGAGAATTTAACACAGCTCTCTCCAGAGCTCTTAGGACAAGCGGACAAAAAAAAAAATAAATCATTAAACATATTGGATATCTGACACACATAATTAATAAATGTGAGGAATGAATAAAAGCAAAGCACTGTACCCAACAAGAGATTACATACTCTTTTTAAGTGGAAATAGAACACATACCAAAATTGACAAGGTGCTGGGTCATAAAGTAAACTTCAAAGTATTGAGATAATTAAAAGGATTTCTGACAAAAGTAGACTTAAACTGGAACTCAATAACCCAAAAATCTCCAGTTGTTTGAAAATTAAGAGATATACTAAATAAGTCAAAAGAAATCACAATGAAAATTAATATTTTTAACTGATAGTAATAAAAATATAACATCAAAACTTATGGGATCTAGCTAAAATTGCTTACAAATTTACAGCCTTAAATTAATATATAATAAAGTAAGATAAACTGGAAAAAAATCAATGACCTACATATCCATCTCAACAAATTACAAAGGAAGCAAATCTAAAAAAATTAAATTCTTAATAAGCAGACATTAGTGATAAAAAAATATACAATAGAGAAAATTAACAACGCTAAAAGTTGGGTCTTTGAAAAAACTTAAAAAATTGATATGGCTCTTGCACAACTGATTAAGAAAAATTAAAAAGGCACAAAAAACTCATGTGGAAAGAAAAAGGCAGCATCACTATAGATCCTAACATCATTTTTTAAAAGGAACGTAGGATGAAACAGAGAATGTGACAAAACAATCTGTGTTACAAATATGGGAAAGAAGTACATTGAAGAGGGTGGAGGAAATGGTTCTAACCTAAGTAACTGAAAATGAGTGAAGCCTATAAAGGCAAAAAAAAAAAAAACTATAAAAATAAGCATTGTATAGTTGATAAAGTTGTCACCCATGGAGGTACAGATTAATAATTCTGATAGTGCTCTGCACGTATACTGCAACTGAACAATTAAGTAAATGGATAACAGATAATGGGAGCTCGGTTTCTCCCTGTTGGAGTATGAGATTTCAGATATACCAAGCAAGTTGGCTACAAAACTACATATGGTAATGGACTGGAGTTGTAGACATCAGTATAAAATCATGTTTACCTTAATACAGATATAAATGGTTATATACAAAAACATTTACAAGTATGTACACATGAGTTAGTATAAACACATTTTTTTTTCCGTTTTTCAGCTAAGAAGGCCTAGAAACAACAACACACCAATAGCAACAAGCACCCATAGTGCCCACATCCTAGTTTCTAATACCACTCACAAATAAAAGCAACCAGGACTCCTTGGAAAAATGGCTGATTCTAGGAAAGGGCAGGAAATATACAAAATTTCTTTCAGTGCCAGAAAGTAAATACATGCAAAAAAATATATATATATATATATATATCCACAATGATGAGGCCTGTCAAAAGGACACAGGAGCCAACTGAAAGAGATCTCAATGGCCAAAGCTAGAACAAATTGAGCAAGAAAATAAAATAGTATTTGATTATAACCCAAAGTATAAAATAAATATCTATGAGTCCATAGTATTTCAAATAAATGACTGAAAAAATAAATAAATGAGAGGGAACAAAATCTGAGCAGAAAAATTCCAAATCTGTGTAAATACTCTGCCCTAAAGGAGGTGTGAGCGTAACTGCCCACTCCTGAAGTGTGAGCTACGTATAGTGACTTCCAAAGAGTAAAGTGTGGAGAGAGAGAGAAAAAAACAGTAACTTTACGGTGCAGAAACCCGACAAATACTACCTCACCAGGTAATCAAGATCAAGATCAACAGTGATGAGTCACAGAGATAACATGTATCCTTGATATGAAGAGAAGAATCACAGGAGAACAAAAGTCAGGATAAGATTAGCATACAGAAATATAAATCCTATATCCAGCATGGCTCTAAAAGTGTGCCAAAAATTTGACTCTAAATTTCCTAGAGGCCAAGTCAAAGAGAACATAGTCAATTACATAGTTCACATTATTCATTAAGTGGCAGGTTGGATAGTCAGGCAAAGCATGACTTTTCTAGCATCTGAAACAGAATAAAACTTCTTTCATGGCTTCTCATAAAGATAGTGCTATTATCATACAATGGAAGACATCCAAACATAAAATCCCTACTGCATATCTTAGGACTATTTCATACAACATCCTTTAATCCAAGTCAGTGGCATCCTCAAGAGCAATCATACAAGAGAGCAAAATAAAGTAGTTCGGTTCTAATATCCGTGGGTAAAACTGAGAAAACATATAAAATAAGATTACAGAGACTTTAAGCAGTCCATCTGCAGTGAAACACTATTACATGCAATCGTGATTTTAGTAAGGTTTTAACAGTTGAAATCCGAGGCTGTAATTTTTATCAAGACCAGTATTTAAATAACTTGGCTCTTAAGTACAGATCGTACACACTTTGACTCTTAATCAGGGAGGCGGTAAGGTAAAGAAGTATTCATAAAAAATTAAGTCTACATAAAGTCATGACTGAAGGAATGGCTAACCTATCTCTGCACATAGGTGCACCAAAAGAGGTATGGCCCACTCAGTCAAATTTTAGTGGTTAAAACAAAAGGGAAAAAACTGATCTACACATAAGAAGAGAAACTGTTCTAAATAAAAGCCTTTTAAGGAATATAAAGGGAAGTAGAAGGCAAAGGCAACAAAAATAATTCTTATTTCTGTAATAATCACAGTGCATTTTTATCACCTCTAGAAACAAATTTACATGGGAACAATTTGGAACTCTAAAATATGTTTAAGTCTCTATTTAGTTTTTCTTTAGTTATCAGGTAATGGTATAAAATATATTAAAGGACATATATTCTGCACTTAAGATATGTTCCTTGTTCTCTTTTAAATAGCAATTTGATTTTCTGGTTCTTTTTAGGTTAGTTATCAAAAGGCCAACTCATAGAAAATAGCTAAAAAACAGATGAATAATAAGATGTTTAAAACATATTAAGAAAAACTTAGTGGTGAAAAATTGCACATTCCTTCTACATTGTACCTAAGTTAGCCCTCGATTTATCTTAGTAATAGAGCAATCTAAATGGAAATAATAAATGAATACTAAAATACTATTGATAATGGTTAAGAAGTGATAAGAATTGCCGGGCGTGGTGGCTCACGCCTGTAATCCCAGCACTTTGGGAGGCCGAGGCGGGCGGATCACGAGGTCAGGAGATCGAGACTGATCCTGGCTAACACGGTGAAACCCCGTCTCTACTAAAAATACAAAAAATTAGCCGGTCGTGGTGGCAGGTGCCTGTAGTCCCAGCTACTCGGGAGGCTGAGGCAGGGGAATGGCGTGAACCCGGGAGGCGGAGCTTGCAATCAGCCTAGGCAACAGAGCGAGACTCTGTCTCAAAAAAAAAAAAGTGATAAGAACTAAAAATTGGCATATTTTTACTGGTGCTTTAGCTCAAAGTAGAAAGGTTATAATACACTTAATAATAAATGTAATGTTTCAAAGTATCCACACTAAGAAGGAAGCTAAATTCAGAAACTGAATAGCAAACAAATCATCACATACTTTTTCCAGGTGGTATGTGGATTAAGTTTTAACAACTTGCATAAACGTTTACTGAACTTAAGTTTCTTTATGCATCAGTTTTTAAAAAAAAATCATTTTTTTCAAAGAAAGCTGGATGATTCTTACAAACCCTAGTTGCTAAAATTTACCACTCAAATTACAAAAGCACTTATAATGTTATATATATGTAAATTTAGACATGCCAAATTGTATATTAACCAAAAATAACAATTATTCCAGAAATACTGCAATTTTTCCAGTCTCTTTCATGTGTCTCAGCATTACTCTTCAAACATGGAAAATTTAGAATACAGTTGTATGTTCAGTGAAAGTATCTATTACGGTAACATCTTACTGTCTACATAAAAATGTCATTTTTTCCAAATTATATTTAGCATTTTACTTTGTAAGGCAATTTTTTATGATGATATCCCTCTCTTTAATTCACAGCAACAATAAGGATCAAATACTCTAGTTACAATGAAACACTTTGACTAAAATCAGGTATAAATTGCTAAAACTAGAAATACATTAAGTTAAAATACATAAAACAAAGGCATTTAAAACATATTTTAAAACAGACATACTTATCCCAACCAAGAGTTCCTATCTCTTCAATAAGGCTTGAGTAGAACTGGGGAGGAGGAGGTAGTGCATACAGCTCTTGTCTATTCTTTAAGGCAACTTCCTGTTTAAAAGAAGAAAACCTGAATTAGCTGTGGAATGCAAGACAATGAACTGTTAATACCTGATTGCAAAGCATAATTTCATTATCTTCTTAGTGCCTAATAAAAGTGCCTTTTTTTTACGGAAATCTGGCTGACTCATTCCCCTGCTCATGAAAAAGAGACAAGAAAAAGTTAAAGGACTGCACTGAAGGTCATGCAAAATGTCAATTTTTATGCCATGAAAATAACTTGAGATTTTAATATTCTCCTGGACTATTATGCCTATCGGAGATAAAAAAAAAAACTTTTTATTAAATTCATCCTCAAGGCTTCACTATGGCTCTATTCCCATGAATATGATGTTTGATATATACATTTTTTAAAAAGTACCTCTAAAGAAAGGCCTGAACTCTAAGTACATTACCTAAACTGACATATTTGTATACCATTATGAACCACATCCTAACAAACAAACTCATTATCAGAACAAATATCCACATGCTAATTTTTTTCACTGACTTATACTCTGTACTATTCTTCAAGCAGGTAAGTCGGAGTATTACGCCATCCATCTGGCTAGATTACAGTCCCGTTCCTTGCTAGGCCTATCTATGAAGGCTTTAAAATGTTTATGTTCTCCCAACCAAAACTAAAATTTTTTACAAGACACATAAACATCACTAGAATTGCTGAAGCTAAAATTACCAATTATTTTGAAGTTACCAACCTAGATAGACAGCTTATTTGGAAAGTAAAAATAAATCTATCTACAAATTACTTAGATGTTCATATGGTCTGAAGTATCAAACGGTATTACAAAAAGTAAGTAAATAAATAATTAATTAATTAAATAAATCAGCTACAATAAATAACGAAAGTAGATAGGGACAAGTTGAAAATTATAAACACTTCTGAAAAATATAATCCTAATAAAAGGTTGTAATTTTTATTCTTTTAAGTATATGTTTAATCTTATTTTTTAAGTATATATCAATTTTTTTTAACCAGGATAGGATACTATTAAATTGAGATCATATTAGAAAGAATAGATATTACAAAACAGCACTTCAAAACCAAAACTATTAACGGGAACTACTTCAATTTCGTTCTGAATCTGCTTTATGATGAAAAAAAAAAAACTGGGAAAACAGATCCATACAGCTGAGAATATCAATATGGATTTAATTAGAGGGTAAGCTCCTAGAAGACAAAGTATATGCTGCCTTTTTTATAATATAAATGACTAATGTTGCCTAAAAATAGACTGATGGTCCACCAAAATAAATTCGTATTTAGGTTGTGCACCAACCTAATACTATGAAGATTGTGCTCTACTAGTTATTAAATAAAATGCATTAATATACTATAGTACTTCTTTCGAAATTTGTTTTTATTCTGAAATATTAATTATTGCTATCCACAAAAATTGAAGGTAAAAATAAACCTGGATAATAGTAAAAACACTTTTCAATCTTAGGTTTATGACATTTATACACTCTACCTTCTATTCTGAGTCAGATAAGTTACTCCTACTCTAGAACCGTAACAGCTAAAAAGGCAAAAGCAGAGAAGCAACACATTCTTCACAGAAAAGAGGCAAAGGTACATAGCGGAAAGGCTTCACAAACAGAAGTTTTAAATACTGACTTTAACAATTCCTATTTTGAGGCCTTAGGCTTCAGTGGCTCAGCTCTCAAATAGAAATAAAATAACCTACCACTTAGGATTATTTTAAATATAGGTAATTGTTCACTTGTTAAATATATACTGAACTCCCACTATATGCAGTTATTACTAGGAAACTCCATGGAAGAGTTACAACATTTTCTGAATAAGTTCAATAACTACTGATTTCATGTGAGCATCACTCTCAACATATTTATTGGTGATTATAGTATAGGAACCCTATTACTTACAATACAGCCTAACACTAATAATTCTTATATCTTTAGGTATACTATCTTAAATGAGCAATAAAATCACCAACTTTGTCCGTAATTTCTGAAGAAAGCTAAAATACAGGATTTCATTTTTATTCAGAAATTGAATAAATATACTAAATAGATATTGTAAATCAGAGATCTCAAAATTTTATTTTCGTTTTAAACTAATAAGTGTTTCTCCAAAATTACATGGCCAAGAGAGCTGTGACTTACAATTTAATGAAGTTATTTTTGATAAGAAGAGTTTAATGGGACATGATATCTATACTTTTACTCTGGTTCCCTTAGTCTCTCCTTGTATTTGTATTGTTTATTAAAATTATAATAAAAAGATAAAATAAATGTTGCAAACTTTTCTCCAATGTCAAGGAGATGTAAACCAAATATGCTTCACTTGTTCACTTTACCTTTTTAAGGTTATTACATTAAGGCCTTTGATGTAATTTGTAATCAAGTTTGATAACCCTTATTAATTAGGATTTATGAACTCATAAATCAAAATTCAAACTTTAGAAATTAATTTTAAACTATTATTCTAATCTCACACATTTAATCAAAGTCCTACCTTAGAAGGTTCTTATTAGCATTAAAAAAGGACTCCAGAAAACAATCTAGCAACTAAGTTATCAATATGTAGTAGCTGCTGCTAGGAATAAAATGGTCTCAACAAGGATCACAAAGAAATATCAAAACTTTCCATTGTTAGCAATATTAGTATTGTAATTTTTATATAAACTAACATAACATATAGACAGGAAAAGCATAAGTGAAATATAACAAGTAGAACATAACAAAAAACCATACTACAATGATGTTAACATTAGAAAACAGCATTTTCAGAGTAAAAGTGATACAAGCAAACAAGTAAAAATTCTATAATGCCAATTTGAATTGTAAATATCAATACAAACTCATAATTATATTCCTTCCAAAAAGTATTTTTTCTCAGTTTTGCCCACTGAAAAAACCTACAAGTAACAGCAATGCACACTCAAGTTTCCAGATTGAGGCATCCAAATACTATTTCCCACAAAGAAATCATGATTCTTTGGAGAAATGGCTGATTACAGTTATGGGATAAAATGAATAAATGAACCTGGGGCAACTGGTATCAGAAGGCAAACAAGCTTGGGTTATATTAAAAGAGCCAATATGAAGGGACTTGCGCTGACCAAAAAAATGGGACAATTTAAGCATCAAAAAGAAAATGACTACAATAAAAAAATTAATTAAATATATAAAAATCTATGAGTTCATAAAGATACTTTAAAAAAAAAAAAACACTTTAGATCCCTGTGACAGTTGCCAGGCACAAACTCATTATTCTAAAAATTGGTTTCTGTTTTAAAAGGAAAAGAAACAAGCACTTATCCAGTCTCTCCAGTATAAGCTGTACCTCAAATTAACCAAACAACTGATGAGAAGTTCTCTACAGAAGATTTTCAACTAACAAATGCAGATGATGGAATTTTTAAAATTACCATTTGTAAATCCTAATGAAACATTAGATACAGGCAATGATTGTTATTAGAGGCTAAAATCATTAGGTGACAGTCTGATGGGAAACTTTATATTGAATGGATCGAAACCTATTGATCAATCTTAAATTTACTAAAACAGGAACCAAGGAACCATCAGATATCACGTGGATCCTCATGTAATATAATAAATACAGAGCACCAAGTAATCTCATAAGAACAAATGAATCCAAATCTGCTGAAGCCTCTAGATCTAACTGCCAGATTACAAAGAAAGTAGAATATGTTAAAAGATAAACCATGAATATCTTACAAGCCAAATCCAGAATGTAGAAGATTTTATAGGACATCTAATTTGTTTTATTCAACAAATACATGGCATGAATAAAAAGGGTGAGGTAAAGAGGAGATGATGTTATACGTAAGTACCTTATAAGTCTTATATAAGGCTTAAGAGACTTATCAACTAAATATAATGTGAGGACCTTGTTCGCATACTAATACAAACAAAGCAGCTGTAAGAAATTATTAAATTTGTTGAGGTTATAATAATATATTTAAAAACAGATAAAAAGCACTTAGCTGTTAAAGAGATACACACTGACATATTTACAGAGGGATACATACAATATCCAGAATTTCCTTTAAAATACTACGGTGTCTTTCTTCTAAAAAAAGTAGAAGAGGAAATAAGATTGGCAAAATGTTAAAATTTGGTCAGGCCCAGCAGTATTCACTATAATCTTCCCTCTTCTTTTGTTTATGTTGAAAACTTGGGTAATAAAATGAACTTGGGTTTTAAGAAAATAATAAAATGTCTACAGGATAAACTGAATAATCAAGTATTTTATGCAACACTGATTAAACAGTACATATGTAACAGTATACATAAAATGAAGCCTAATAAGTTTTTCAGATATCTGTAGCTATACACAAAATTATTTATACATCATATTATATCTTTAAGTAGGACTACCTAATCTCTTCTTAGATGTTAAACTCTCTGCTGACAGGCCAGGAGTACATTTTATTTCTTCACCACCTGCCCAACACTAGTGTCAAGAATACCTAGTTTAGGATACAATCAAAGAGGTTCCTTCAAACAGTTATGTCCCTCATACAGTTCAAGAAATGCGTCATCTATATTTATGTACACAGTAAAAGAAAACATCAAATGACTGAGAGTTAAGAAGACAAATTCTAATAATGTCAGTTTTTGAAGGAGTTACAAAAAAGAAATCAAGACTTGCAGTATGGTAACAGTGTCAGAAAAAAAAAATTCTTACCAAAAGCATCTTCAACTCCATCATAAAGCTCATTAGATCAGGAGAGTGCTGCATTCTCTAGATCAAAACATTTCCAATTAATTTCATTTGCACAATAAATATTCTATCCACTAAAACTGTAAAAAAATGTAGGCCCAAGTGAATGTGAAAAAAAGATTAGCTATATCTACATCTGAAAAGTATAAGAAATGAAGTATCGGTCATCAACTTTACTACTCCTACCAATTTCATTTTGAAACAGTAATTAATGTCCTCAAATCTAATGTGCTGATATATTAAACTGTGTTAGAATGTCACTTAAAACCTCACACTACTCTGTTTCTTGAGCACTGTTTACTACTGAATCCCTTGTCCCCCTTGCAGGGCATGCGATGGGAGTGTGGCTTGCTTCTTCAGTGCCCCGCTGCATAAACCTCTAGGGGAGCATACAGACGGGCAGGCTGTGGAGCTCCAACCCCACAGCAGTGTCTAGGGGTGAATGTTTACAGCTACTGAAAGCCCAGTGGGTGTGTGTTACAAGGTGCTTTTTTAGTTTAGCCATCCATAGGCAGCTTGTGTTAGTCAGCTCAATTAGACCCCTGCCTTATTGCAAGGACAAAGAACTTTCTGTATCCCGTGGTTCCTGCCTTGGTGTACTGGAAAAACTGGATCACATGTGGGCTTGGAGAATGAGTGCAAGGTTTTATTAAGTGCAAGTAGCTCTCAGTAGATGTGGGAGACAGAAGGGAGATGGTTTTCCCCTGGCGTCGGGTTGCTCAGCGGCCCAGGCTCTCCTCCAACCACCCTGGTCGAACTCCACGTCATTCTGCCAGTCAATGGCCTGCCGGCATGCTGAAGTCTATCGGTGTGCTCTTGACATGCTCTCGATGTCCTCTTGATGTCCAGCCACTTGTGTGTTCCTCCACTGATATATTTCTCTCAACGTCCAGCCACTTGTGTGTGTGTGTGCCTGCTAGGGTCTCGGGTTTTTATAGGCACAAGATGGAGGTATGGCAGGCCAGGGTGGTCTTGGGAAATGCCTGTCCTCATCTAGGTCAGTGGGCACAGGCCCGGGGGTGGAGCCCTCACCAGGGACCCATCCTTCTCTACTCAGCACTTCCCTGCCGCCCTTCCGTATCACTACTATGTCTAGCAAATCTAACAACCTCATCATTACTTTTTTTAAAGAAGAAGAGAAAGAAGAGGAGGAGGAGGAGGAAGAGAAAAAAAAGAGAAAGAAGAGGTATAGGAGTGATGTGAGTGGGAAGAGGAGTATAAAATATAAAAATCAGGCAACTCTATGTAATTTTTAAAATCTAGTTGCAGCAATAAATTAACAATTATTAATTAACAATATGGTCTTTTTTTTATTTTTCCCTTGACCTTAAAAACTACCTATAATTGTGATTTTTGTCCTCTCACAACTAATCCATATTAGTCAAAATGGAGACAGTCATTCATTAAAGTAAAACCTGTTATAATAAAATGGCAAAAAAGGAAATAATCTCTAAAGTAGAATATTTAAGAGTTACTATTCCATTTCCTAGAAATCCTTCATTCTTAAAATAACTACAGAAAAAAATATTCTCAAGTTTTACATTGTTTTCAACAATGCCTGAACACATATGATTCACATCTTAACATAGCTTTGAGTGGGTCTGTGTAGAGCAAATCCTTGACTATCCCTTCTTCTACATTGCATTTTCCCCTTAGTTTATTACAGATGATAAATAAATGACAGGGTCTGGAAACTAAAGTCCAGAGGCCAAATCCAGCTCAATACTGTTTTTGTAAACAAAGTTTTATTGGCATGTAGCCATACCCATTCACTTACCTCTTGTCTATGGTTGCTATAACGGCAGAATTGAGTAGCTGCAACAGAGATCTTATGGCTTACTAAGCCGGAAAAACTTATTATCTGGTTCTTTACAGAAAAAGTCTGTTGAATCCCTGGCCCATGTTTACTAAAATTAAAAATGATACAAGGAAAGAATAGTAATATTCACTGGGACTGTAAAATAAAAAGACGACTTTAACACTGGGTTCTACCTAACCAATTGGGAGGCAAGGAAAGATAAATAATTGGGATTTTTTTCTAGGAATCCTCTTGATAACTTGCTGGCGAAAAACAGTGTAATAGATCTTAATATTAGACTACATAAACCATTTTTTCCCATGCTATTTCAATATGTCAACAGATTCATTTCTTAAATTTTAGTGTACAATATAAATAGTCAAAGGGATGGAGACAGGGATGGAAAGAAAACAGAAATAATTTGAACATATCCTTAAAAAAACTTCTGTAATTATATTGCCAGGATGATAACCTTCATTCTATAAATCAAATAGTTTATCTCCTATACTTCTTTGCAGCTTTAATGCTTTATGGGAGAGTTACTGTGATTGTCAGTTATCATAGATAATAACCTGCCTTTAAGACACAGAAATATAGAAAATCAGGAAAAAAACACACAAATGCATAAAGCATAAAAAGAAAGGCAATTCTAAAAACTATTTTTCTAAAAGAAGAATTATATTATGTCATTATTTTGCTTCAGTAACTGATTTTTTTTTCTAATCTTTAAAGGAAT
This sequence comes from Pan paniscus, assembly GCF_029289425.2. Lineage (NCBI taxonomy): Eukaryota > Metazoa > Chordata > Mammalia > Primates > Hominidae > Pan > Pan paniscus. The sequence goes on along the minus strand of NC_073261.2, from coordinate 68,128,578 downwards.
TTTCAGGTAGAGGAACCTAAACATTAAGAATAAAGAAATTAATCCTGCCTATTAACACACTAAGCAGCCTTTAATTTATCTTCCCTCATTATGCAAGTACACATGATCCTAAATTATTTCTGCCACATCTTTTCTGTTGCTAATCTAGGACTAAAATCCCATTTTTGCCACAGATATCCCACAGCTCTAAATGGGTCTGATTTTTTTTCCGTATCACCACCATTCAGTCTCAGAAGAAAAATCACTGAAGAAGTGATGGATATGGATAAGGGTGAATGCATTTGAAGAACCTAAAGTCTCAAAGATGGAAATCGATTTCAACACAAAGGCTGCCTGGAGATCTCCTGAGGACACTGAGATTTAAAAACACACAGAGATGAAACCTACAAAACTTAACAACTATTAAACCAGTTTGTTACAACATTGTGCAAAGCAGGTCTTTAAAGAACAATAAATTTAGTAATTTCTTATCTTCACTGAAAACATAAACCTTTTAAAAAGGACTTACCTGTTGTACTATTCGATGGTATCCACTAAGTATTGTTCTCAGCTGCCAACTACATAATAATCTAAAATTTTAATGAGACAAAATGGTTTATTCATTGTTCAGAATTAAAAACTTATTTGTATGCTAACACAAACATGCATGTACATACAAAAGAATGACAAACATAATTTTGACAAGTTAATAAAATTTTTACCACTGATACTGTTCAAAGTCTTGTCTTCAAACTGTTGGTACTAATTTTATTTCAAAATATAAATAACTGCAATCAGTAAATGACATGCAAACAGTACATCTTGTTTTTTAACTTTAACACATCCGAAGCAAAGTTTTCCACTGAAGTAGATTCTTTTCCAAGATAGGTTAAATAAAACCAACAGTTTTGATAACAATATATCATCAAATATAATGTATCAAACATGTATTTGAAAAAGCATGTGTAGCAATATTATCTTCAAATTCCCGATTAATATAACTAAAAGGATACATTTTATTTTTATTTTTATTTTTTATTTTTTAGAGACAGGATCTCGCTCTGTCACTCAGGCTAGCTGGAGTGCAGTAGAATAGCTGACTGCAACCTGAACTCCTAGGCTCAAGAAACCCTCCCGCCTCAGCCTCTCAAGTAGCTGAGACTACAGACACCCACCACCAAGCCCGGCTAGAAAGATACATACTTCTAATTAATTGTATAAGAACTGATAAGTTAATGTTCATCCACTTACTGGCTGACCTCTGCTGTGCTCCCGATACTATTAAGTAACTCTTCTAAGGAATTACTTTTACTTACCTACAAGTAGGAAGCCTCTCTGAGTTTTCCCCAACATGGCCTTTTCAAACTGTCACAGCTCTCTCCATTCTTGGTCTTCAAATCCCCATAACCATCCCTATCTCCTCTCTTAGTGGCAGAGCAGTTCATTCAAATGTCCATTGGTAACCCCTGCTCAAAATGTGCTTTCTCTCCCTTGCTACCAACTTGGTGACTTCAATTAATTATCCCTTTATTGTGGTATCCTTAATTTATGTTCTGCTAGTTTTTTTCTCCTTAATGAATTAACTTGCTCAAATATATATCTTTAAAGAACATCATAACTCCTTCTTGAATGCATACCATTCTCTAACCACCTCTTTTTCTTCAAAATACTTTATACTTTCCTCCCACTCATCCAACACAAATGGCTTCTGCCACCACACAAAACTTACCTGCATCTAACCTATCTCTTTGTAATCCTCAGCATTGCTAACCACGCCTTGCTGAAGCCTCTCTTTATTTGGCTTGAAAGACTCTGCTGCCCAAGTTTTCCTCTTCTCTGGTCAATCCTTAGTCTCCTTGTAAGTTCCTCTTTAGTGACCAGTCCTTTAAATGTTGGTACGCCCCAAGGTCTTGTCACTGGCTTTCTCTTCTACCCCACTAGACACAGCACCAAAAAGCCTATTCATAATCAAGGTCTCAAATCCTTCATCTGTTGTAACTTCCACACACATCTGCACTCCAGGTCTCACACTCTATTTCCACACCACTACATTACTACCTACTAAATAGCTCCTCTTGGTATTTCACACCAAATATGCCTTAAAACAATCTCTCTTCTACTTTTCCATGTGTGACCTCTTCTCTAGCTTAGAGATCTGAGCCGGGAATTTGAAAAGCATCCTCTATTCCTTTTTCCCTCTTAACTACACTTCTGTTGGTCACAAAATCCTCTCAATTCTACTCATAAATATCTCTGGATTCCTTTTCCTCCATTCTTCTCCAGAAATATTTAGAGGCAGAATTGAGATTTGGGGTGGTACCTAAATTTTCAGTCTCATATCCTGACTAGTTGTATCTACCAGCACTCAATGTTGGTACCTAAATTAAGCCAGGACTGAACTGATGTGACTCTTCTCATATAATGAATATACACATTAATAAAATCAGTCAAAAGTTGGAAAAAAAGTTTTCTAATCCTTTTGTTCTCCCTTTATATACCTGTTCAGTATTTGTTAGTGAAGTGTACACAATGGCTGTGTACTGCTTTAAATATTTTTTTTTAAATGAGAGAACTAATGTTTAAAAGCACTTTAGTAACAGGTAAATATTTAAAAATGCCGCATTGGTTTGGAAAAATCAGAAATGTTTCTTTTGGGGCAAATGACTAATAAGCATTTTAGGCAAAACTCTAGTCACTAGAATCAATTTATACCAAATGTACTGCCTGTCCCACCAAAATGCAAAAATGCACGTTTATAACTAAACACCATATCACCTTGCATTCTTCAGTTGTAAATCTTCAGGCAACACTATCCTAAGGTGGAAGTCTCTTCCCTGTGGAAAATATCGAAAAGGATCACTCAAATTTTTATCTTTCACTTAACGCTGAGAAGTTAAACAGAATCACAAAGAAAAGACAATGTTTTCCTTTATTTTCTAAAAGGTATCAATTTTATCCACATCTTTATACTTGTTAAAATATATGCAACACAATATTGCATTTGAGGGAAAATAACTCAAAACTGTCTTACGAAAACTTTATAGTTACTGGGAAATCAAAACACTCAGATAAGACTTTGTTTTTAAAGAGAAAGTCACTCACAAACACAAGAAATATTACAAAATTGCTAACCAGGCCCATAGAAGAAATTTCAGTGTTATTTCTTAGTAAATAAATTTATGAAAAAAGAAATTCCTTCAAATTGCTTTAATGGAAGAAAAAATCACAATATAAAATAAGGATATATAACATTATATAGTCTTGTTTTCAGCTTACTTTCTAAATTTTAATAAAATGAAAATATATTTAGTTACACAATCTATACAGACATAAGTGAAATACTTGCATAAATCAGAGTATATTTAATTCTCCCATTAGTGGGCCTCTAACTTTTTTGAAATCAGTAACATATTAACTATATATTTGAACAAACACAATTTTACTCAAGAGTCTTTCTAAGAGAAGAAAGACCTCTGAGACATTTATTCCATTTTACTTTCTTGGAAAAGTGAATGGGTAAGTAGTTTAAACTTTGTAACTTAAATAGGATAATACACATGAAACTTGAGCAAAAATAGCAGAAAAAGACAAACAGAAATGTAATCTTTTACTCCAACAGAATAAAATGAAAAAGTAATAAAATTCTCAAAAAACAATTACCATGTGGAATTTTAGCACAGTCTCCCTCAAAGCAGTTTCAAAAACAGAGGAACACAATTAAATGTACCCTATAACCTTTACTTTCATGGTAATATTACAGTTCTGACTTTCATTACATTTAAATGTCCTTTAAAAAAATGAAACAAAATGTACTACTGACCTTTTCAAAAGGTCAAGTAACAATAATTCACTGTTTCATTAAAGCACTAAAAGATATTATGTAGTAACTTTAACCTAACATTATAGACATCCCACACAAAGGTGTAAGAACAATTTGGAATTCTTAATTTACACGAAAAATAGAAGAACTATTCTACTATAGAAATCTGTGCTGTTATCTGAAAGAATAAAATTCCAAAGTCCCTTATTTGCAAAGCCCAGCCATTTTAAAAGGTCAAATAACATGTCACATGCCACGATACTTTCCTGATTCAAGAAAATGTCCAAAATTAGCATTTTAGTTAAAGTATCTAGAAATATTAATTGTTCTCAAAAAAGCCAGATTTTCCAGGCTTTCAGGCAACGGAAATACTAACAGTTACCTAAACCTCCACCTCCCCACATATCATACCAAAAAGCTACATCAATTAACATATTAAGAATAAATAAAACCACAAAAATCACATGTTTTCAGCCAGAAGACAGGGTACACGATAAACCTCAAATTACCTACAGGAAGAAAAATATGAAGCACTTTCCAATAGAACCTACTCTAGGACTCCTACAGCAACTCTTTTTAGAGTGCTAGGAAGGTCAGGAAAAAAATGCATGGGAGAGAGACTGGGAGGACTAAGTAAGTGTAAAAAAAAATAGTAACAAGCTCTGGTAAATCAGAACACTGACCTACAAAGAGAAGACTTAATGTGCATTAACACAAAAGTCAAGGAGCCAGTCCTGGGAAAGAATGCTTTAGCGGCAGAAGATAGGAGAAAAGATAGGTAGAGACACCTTTTGGAAACTGGGTATTAGGAGGAAAAAGAAAAGTGGGAAACTTAGGCTCTTATACGAGTAAATAAAAAAACAACTCCTTCCCACCCAGCACTCGCCAACATTTCATCCATTAAATAAATTGTACAATAAATAAAATACCCAACAGAAGAGGGTATTCTTAAACTAGGAATTTTATAAACTATTGCAAACAGCCAAAATGTCCATGAATACAAAGATACTGTCTTCATCAATGCAAAGCTACTATGAGACAAAGAAACAAAAAGAGACTCACAAGATTTCAGGTGATAAAAGACTCCATGCAAACAAAACCCAGAAACCATAAACAAATTATAATAATAAATGAAATAAGTGAGCATTTGTATCCAGATTCAGACATTTTAAAACTAAAATGAGAAATTGTATTTTAAAAAATGAAAAGAAATGAATGAGCTGAATAAACGCAGGGTGAAATGAAAATAAAGAAAAACACAAAATTATATGAAAGTGAAGGAATAAATTTAAAAAGAGTCCAAGGAAGAACAAAATGAAATACAAATGTCACAAAGGGCAAAGAAAAAGCAAGAAAATTACCAAATGAGAAAAAAATTAAAGACCATCAGAGAAAAGGAGTTGAAGTGGAACACAGATCCAAAAAAGTCCAGAGTACATATAATTGGAGATCTTGGAAAGAAAAATAAAATAGTAGAAAAAAAATTAAAAAATATAATCCAAGTACACTTCCTGGAGTTCCACATACCAAAAGGGATAAGTGGCCACATGATAAAAGTGATTCACAATGATCAACTCTGAGATATATCTTAATCAACAGATTTTCAAAATAAGAAAAAAGTCCAGAGTCTCTAGGTAAAAGATCAAATATATAGAAAACAGAATATAATTGGAAACAGACTTCTTATAGCAAATTAAAAAATGAAGCAAGAATGAAATAGAAAATGTTAAGAAACTGAAGAGAACTGCTTCTAGCTATTATAGAGTAAAAAGGACAGGATTTATCTTCCCTCCTTATTTAAAAATTGGACAAAACATATGAAACAATGATTTTCAGACATTAAACAATAGGCAGCGCAGGACAGTGATCCTTGAAATAAGGGAAACAAATGTGAAAATGCCTAAAATTGTCTGGTTCTATGATGGGAGTATTTTCAGGCTGCAAGATAGGGATGGACAAACAAATAAGAGCATAATATTCTCCCTGATGTGAGAAGAAACATGTGATCAAGGGGAGGCCAACAACTGTACAATTTGCAAAGTATAGTACCAAGCAGGAGAGAAATGCATGGAGAGTAGAGAAATATACACAGAGAAACTCCAGCGAATTTCAGAGGATTCCTGACAAGGAGTCTTCAGCTGAGTACTGCTTGCTCCATGGATATGAGGAAAACACGCAAAGGTGGGAACGTACAGGAACAGTCTGCAAAACAATCTCAAAGTTCATACAAGGCTGGGTATAGCCATGTTCCAACCAGCCAGAGTGGAAACCTTGCAATGTAAGAGCCATTAAATAGAGTGCTCAGAAGGTGTTGCTTCACTTGTAGAGACTAACTACCTTAGACTAAAGTCTGCTCTGGGTCTACCTAGCAATGCTTAAAAGCTTAAAGCTTAAAATTACTTGGAAAGATCAAACTGTTTCCAAGTAATTTAACTGTAGCTCACAACAAATCTCAAGAATACTTAGAGAACAAAAATATCTAGCATGCAACAGGTAGAATTCATTATGTCTAGCATCCAATCAAGATATACCAAGCACATATATTTCCTGCAAAGAAGCAAGGCAATACCCACAATGAAGAGAAAAATCAAGAGAGACATAAAAATGGCACAGATGATAAACCTGATTTAAAAAATTAAAACAATTATATTTCATACGTTCAAGAAGGTAAAGGAAAACATGAGCGTACTAAATAGAGACAGGAAAGATGTAAATAAAGACTCCCTCAAAAAACATAATGTTTGAGATTTTTTAAAAATATGCTAGATAGTATCAACAGCAGATTCCACCTTACAAAAGAAGGTATTAGTATACCTGAAGACATATCCCAAATAAAGAGAAAGACATTGAGGGAAAAAAAAATGAACAGACCATGAGTGAGTTGTGACAACTTAAAGTGACCTAAATGCATGTATTTGGAGTCCCCAACACAGAGGACAGAAAAGGAGGAACAAAAAAAAAAAGAAAGAAAGAAAGAAAAAATAATGGCAGATGTTTTTTCCAAATTAAATGAAAATATATACTCAGAGATCCAAGAAGCTCCACAGACCTTACGGAGGAAAAACATGAAAAAAGCTACACCAAGGTACAACACACATCAAAGTGACTGAAACCAATGACCAAAAAGAAAAATCTTAAAAGCAGCCAGAGGAAAAAAATATTCTATTTACAGAGAAACAAAGAAAAGAGCAGAGATTTCTCATAGAAAACAGTGCAAGACAGTGAAGTAACATCTTTACAGTATCAAAAGTGACAAAATTATATAGTTGATAAACCAATAGTGCATAAAAAATGGAATCCTAATATTACGTTAAGGCAGACCATGATAGATTTAATATGTATATTATAAACCCTTTAAGCAACTAGTTAAAAAAAAAAACACACACACACAGCCAATAAACTGGCAAAGGAGATAAAACAGAATTATAAAAAAGAATTCCAATAATATAAAATGCAGAAAAATACCAAAACAATTAAAAATATGTAAGACAAACAGAAAACACATACCAAGAGTAGATTTAAATCCGAAGATATGAATAACCACGTTAAATGTAAATAGTCGAAGCACCCCCAAGTAAAAGGCAATGACTATCATATTGCATAACAAAGCAAAGCACAGAAGAAACACACTAAATATTAAAACACAAATAAGTTTAAAATAAAGAAGTAAAGATAAACCATGGTAACATCAATCAAAAGAAAGATGCAATCTATATGTTAATATTGGAAAATACAGATTTCAGAGAAAACATTATTACTAAAGATAAAAAAGGTCATTTCATAATCCTAAAGGAGTCAATTCATAAAGAGTGCTTAACAATTCTAAAAGTTTATGGACCTAATAACACAACTTCAAAATATATGAAGCAAAACTGATAGAAATTAAATAGAAATTGAAAAATCAACAAAGATCGTTGGAGATTTCAACACCCCCTCTCACTAACTGATAGAAAAAGCAGACAAAAAAGTCAGTGAGCACAGTGCTACCCAATAAGGGCCTGGGTAGCACTCTGAACCAATTTGACCTAACTGGCATTTATATAATACTCTACCCAATAGCAACAGAACAGTCATTCTCTTAGAGTACACACAGTATATTCACCAGGATAGACTATATTATTGGTCATAAAATTAAGGCTCAATAAATATTTTAAAAATTCAAATCATACAAGTTATATTCTGTGACCAAAATGAAACTAAATTATAAATCAATAACAAAAAGATATCTAGAAAATCCTTAATATTGAGAAAGATAATCATAATTCTAAGTGAGCCATAGATCAAAGAAGAAATTAAAAGGCATTTGGAACTGAATAAAAACAAAACTACAGCACACCAAAATGTGTGTGATATAGCTAAACCAGTATTCAAAAGAAAATTTAAAGCACTAAATATCCGTACTAGAATAGAAGAAAGATCTCATATCAATAATCTTCCATCTAAAGAAATCAGGAAACTTAAGATCAGAAAACTATCATATAGAAACATAAAAATAATAGAAAAAAATTGAAGAAATTAAAGACAGGTTCTTTGAAGAAATCAGTAAAATTTATAAACCTCTATCTAGATGTATCGGGGGAAAAAATGAGACATAAATTACCTACATCAGATATGAGGATGAAAGCTATTTTTAACGTATATCCATAAATTGACACTCCTACCTCTAGGAGTTGGTGCCTAATTTCCCTCCTTTTGAATATAGACTAAGAAACTTGCGTCTAACACAATAAAGCAGAAGTAAATATGTGTGACTTCAGAGACTAAGAAATTAGAGAGAATGTGCATCTTTATTGATCTCTCTGTTGTATCATACACTCAGGAGAAGCTAGCTGCCATGTGTGATAACAGTCAAGCAACACTATAAAGATCCATGTGGTGAGGAACTAAGGCCTCCTGTTAAGAGCAGTAACAGACTGAGGCCTCATGGCCAATAGCTATGTGAATGAGCAATCTTGGAAGCAAATCCTCCACCTCTAGCTTGACCAACTGGCAGCCCAGGACAGCTCTGAATGCAGCCCAACACAAATTAATAAACTTTCTTAAAACATTATGGGATTTTTTGTGATTTTTTTTTTAGCTTATCAGCTATCATTAGTGTATTTTATGTGTGCCCAAGACAATTCTTCTTCTTCCAATGTGACCCAGGGAAGCCAAAAGACTGGACACCCTGTTTTAGACCATCAAAGTCTTGGCAAATATCTTGATTGCAAGATCATGAGAGATTTTGATCAAGAACTACCATCCAAGTTGTTCGCAAATTTCAAATCCACAGAAACAGTGAGACAATAATTGTTTTTGTTTTAAGCCACTAAGGTTTGAAGTAAATAGCAGCAAAAGATAACCAACATAGAGAGCATCATTACAGATCCTAAAGACATTAAAAGGATAATAAGGGATTATTGTAAATAACTTTAAGCCAATAACATCAGAAACCTAGATGAAACTAACAAATTCCTTGAAAGACACAAACTACCAAAGCTCACTCAAAAGGAAAGAGAAAATCTGATAATAGAGACAACACCTAAAACTGATTACATATTAGGTCACAGGAAAAAGTACCAGTAAGTTCCATGGAGACTTTTTTATAAACAATACTGTCTAATTACAATACAAGAAAAATTAGAAATCAGCAACAAAATTAAAAACCAAAAAGGACCTTCCACGAGAAAATTTTTACAACCTATTAAGGTGCATAGTAAATTGACATCATATAGCTTCTAAAAATGGTGGTTGTAAGACTACATGTCAGCATCTATAGGATACTTTTAAAACACTGATGAGAGGAAATGCAAAGCCTTAAAAACTTACATACATAAAACCTGCTCACTGGCCAAATCTGGGACAATTCGAGGATCAAAATAAATAATGATTATAATCAAATAATTTTTTTAAAAGTCCATGCATCCATTCTAATATAATTAAATAAATGAGAAAGCAGGCAATGCTACTCCTTATAATGAGTTGCCACTTCATAAATATAGAAATGACAAGAGTTAGAAAATCATCATTTGGCAACCGTGATAGTAATAGTCGACTCAAGCAAAAGTCAATGGACGCTAAAACCAGAGAATGTGTGTGAAAGTTTGATGCCTCAGAGTACCTCCCCAAAAGTACTTACTAATTACAAAAGGAGACTCTGGCAGATGATACCTTAACCAGGTGATCAAAGTTAACATCATTAATAATGGAACCAACCAGGTAACCTCACAAGCCTTGAGAAGGACAAAACAATCTTTCTGTAGTATCCCTGCCAAAAATGCATTAGCTGAATTTAATAGTGAGGAAATATCACTCAAATCCAAATTGAGATACATTCTACCTAATAGCCAATCTGTACTCTTTAAAAATGTCAAGCTTATAAAAAACACAAACAGACTGAGAATTGTTCCAGGTTAGACATGACAACTAAATGTAATGTGGGATCTTAACAACAGATGGTAGGGGATGGGGGTATAAAACATACAACTGTATCATAAACAAAATTTGAAATATGGACTCTATCTTAGATAATAGTATATCATTAAATATCCTGATTTTAATCACTGTACTGTGGTTATGTATCAGTGTGTCCTCGTTCTTATGGAATGTATGCTCAAGTATTTAGGGATAAAGGGGAACTATGCCTGATTTGACCTCAAATGGTTCAGGAAAATAATGTGTATACACACCCACCCACATACATATACTTAACAATGATCAGTAAAATGGAGAAAATGTAAACTGGTGAATCTAGGTAAAGGGTATACTGGAATTACTTGTACTGTATATCCTTGCTACTTTTCTGTAAATTTAAAATATATACAAAATATTTTTAGACACGTAAAATGTTTAAGATTTAAATAAACTGCTAAGGCAGGTACAAATTGGAATTCTAGCTATAGCAATGGTCATAAAAGAAACTTTCATCTAATCTCAATTCTAATGGGTGTACTTGTTTTCTAAAAGGCCTTAGCAGATATAGACATACATAGCAGTATTTTGCCTAAAATTAGGTATAACATGCTTCCTGTAAAAAAAAAAAAAAAAAAAGTAACTTAAAATTTTTCAACTTTTCTAAATGTTGTCTACAAGAGAATCATATTTTCAGCTAGGTAATTCAAGAAGAATACTTCTAATTGGAATGGGAAAGGTGGATTAACTTTTTTCCATATGGAATAATGAATTTTTAATCTCTACTTTCTGTGATGGTCATATGGTAATTCCACATATACTCAAAGACTATGCGTGATGGTGGGGAAGTGGGCACAAGGTTGAGTGTAATGGTCAGAAAGGAAAAGTCTACACTCAAAATCCTAACCTAAGGTATCCTGGTGCAATGTAAAGAGAAAAAAATCCAGGACTGAAATCACACAGCTTGCGTTTAAGGGATTCTGATGTGATCATCAGCAAATAACGTCTCCGGTTTCCCATACCTTGATTTCTTCAACTAGAAAATGGGAATGATGATTCTTTTAAAAATTTCTGCCTCAAAGGGCTGAGGATTAAGTGAGCTATTTACCTGGAAAGCGCTTTGTAAACTTCAAAACCCTACACATGTGTTAGTATGTGTAATAAACTCCATATGAGAGGCCACTGGAATCAGCAAAGGTAATTAATTCCATTGCTGTCATGCTTCTCCTGGAAGATATTGTAACTGTGGGTGTACAGGTACATACGACTTGGCAAAGGGCCAAAATAAGGTTTTCTTCCCAAATGCTCTTTCTACAGGAAACACGAAAATAATTAGCCCAGATTCCCGAGTGAACTCATCAACATCCGTGGAGGTGGAGGGTGTTAAAATCGAGTTAAGGCAAAATTTACAAAAAAAAATTTAAAAAACAGTCAATTGCGGGACACTGAACGAAGAAGGAAGCCAAACTCGGGGAAGGGCTAGGGAGAGAGGAGGCGTGGCCCCAGCCCCGCTCCACGCCGCGCGCCTCCTCGCTCCCCATCCCGCGCGGCGACCACCGGGGTGGCGGCGACAGCGGCGCTTCTCAAACCTTTAGTCTCCCAAGAGCCGTTACGCGCCGCCCCTCTCAATCCCCACAAGTCTGGCCCCCTAACCTCCTAGCCCGTCACAGACTTCTGCGCGCAGCTACGCTGCAAGAGGCTCTCTTAGCTAGAGAGCAACCACTGGGCGGGTACCTGAGCCGAGATGAATCCCTCATACACGGTTTTCGACCGGTTCTGGGGCAGAAGCAGGGGACACTGGCGCAACAGGCTCGCTTCCGTCACCGCCATGGCTCGAAGTCCGGAGAAACACAGAAAAGCTCTAGACCTGCTGGGTCCTGCACATGCGCAGTCCGCTGGCGCTCGGACGCCGCGGAGCGGAAACCCCAGCCTTGGCGGGAAGATCCTGGAGGATTCCGCGGGCGGAAATGAAGGTGAAGCGCAGGCCAGGCCAAGTGGCGCTCTGCGGGAGGCGACATCAGGGCTCCCCAACCGGTAGTGGGAGGGAAGATTGCCCTCAAGTCCACAGGACTGACTGACCAAGATCATTCTAGCCTCAATTGTCCCAGGAGCCCTTTCGATGATTCTGTTTTACTTTATTGAAAGACTGTTACAACTTTGGTGTTGCATTTCCTCCAGAATAAAATGACTTTTACAGCCTGGACGTTGTAGCACTCTGTCTTCTTTGCTGTTGTCCTCTCTCCCTTAACATACAGAATAATGTATTATTTTGTGTATAATTATTGTAATATAATGTATAACATTGATTATATCATATATATTACAGTTCTGTGGCTTACTAAGTTCAATCAGATATATTTGAGGCACACACATGTATACGTATATGTGTATTGATTAGACTCAAGTCAACACTGGACTCAGTTCTGTGTACGGCACTCACAAATATATAAAGCAAAACATGAGTAAAGATTGCTGATGGACTTGAACTTAATTTTCCTCTGACAGCCCTTGCAATATGTTTTTCTAACTCAGGAATGTTATCCATCCCATCTTATTAAGAGTTAATTAAATAAGAAACTTACTAAAATATTTACCATATGATTATTTGATTTTCCAATTTTCCAATTTTCCAATGCATCACGTTTGAGCCCTACTATTTGAAAAACATCATTGTAATGTGCCAAAGGTTGTGCAAAGATTATTTCGTCCCCTGCCCATCTTTATTGACCTCAAGACAGAATTTGACATCCTGAAGATTCTTAAAGTTTGACAAGAATTTGTCACAGCATTCTGGATGCTTACAGAAAAGAATGCTGGAGCAGTGGTTAGATATAAATTACATTAAAGCAGTGGTTCTCAAAATGTGATCCTAGAACCTAGCAACAGCATCACCTGGGAACTATGTAGAAATACAAGTTTTCACCGCTGATGGGGTTCAGGATATGCTACCCCAAAATATGGCCCCTTGACATTTGAGAAAACAGCAAAACCTAAGATCACTCTCTGACCTTCTCCCATCCTTCTTCCCTGAGGCGGGTCATTGGATCCTCAGTCCAGAGGTGCTCTTCCTATACCCACAGGAAAGAAATATCCTTATCTCTAAAGAAACGGAGACATAGAAAAGAATCTGAACAAAAAGACCTTTGACAACTTACCCCAGTTTATTACCATTAGACCATGCTTTGTCCAACCGTACTTCCCCACAACTGTCCACTGTTCCTTCTAAAAATGCACAGGTTTTCCTGTTTCTTTGGGCTTCATTTCTGAAGGCTCCCATGCCACATAAAACTTAAATAAATTTGCATGCTTTTCTCTTATTAATCTGTCTTTTCTTATAAGGGACTCAAACAGGAATCTAGCAACAGGAAAGAAAGATGTTTCTCATTCCCTACAGGCCCCTATTTCAAACCTCGGGAATCCCAAACACTGGCAATAGGGCTCAGCAGTCTGCGTTTTAACAAGCTCTCCAGGTGATTCTGATGCATGCTAAGGTTTGAGGATCTCTGCAGGGGCAGGACATAACACCTGCTTTATTTTGCAATTCGGTAATTAAGGACGGCCATGCTACATGTTTTCCTATAAGAATAAAGTAAAGGCTGTGCAAAAGTGGGATCAACACAAAGATTAAGAGAACATATAGTCCCTTACTTCAAGCACTTTATAATTTATCTGTGAATTAAGATCTTTATTGTATCCAGTATGTTAAACTTCCCCACCACCACACTTTCCCCCATGGAACTTCTACCCTTTCTTGAAAGTTCTTCTCAAGTGCTATGTCTTTTTGGAAAGCTTTTTTAATCTTCTGAAAATTATTGCTCTCCCTAATCATTTAGCATATTTCCTGCTGCATCGTAGGTGCTAATAAATTATTTACTAAATATCTTAATTTGGGTTGTTATAGCAGAATACCATAAACTGGATAGGTAATCCGCAGAAATTAATTATTTCTCAGTTATGGAGGCTGAGAAGTCCAAAATCAAGACGCAAGGACAAGATTTGGTGTCTGGTGAGGAGTCACTTCCTGGAACACAGTCTTTTGGCTGTGACCTTACATCACATTCACCTTTACTATTGATACACTGGACAGTGTAACCACTTGCCAAAAGCAGTTGGCTCCTTGATTCGGAATCCCCATAATTAGGTAACTAGACTTAAAGATTTCCAGCACGTTTATTGCTAATTTATCATCTTAGATTTTAAAGAAAAGACATCCAAGTCACTGTTATGATAGTTGAACTTGTAAATGAGCATTCCTTATCAATAAAATCTATAATTGAAGAAATCCAATGACCAGGGAACAAGGTAAGACACCATATAAAGACTTTTTAATTCAATTACTCGACTATTATCCTTAGGTGTTCAAGACTGAAAGTTGGATACTCACTACCATCATCAATTCATACGTGGTTGTGCTGGAACCATTTATATATAGCCCAGTTGAAGTCAGCCACCCCAAAATCCAAAAAAACAAAAACAAAAATGCTCAATATGTTTAAAGATCAGAAAGCCAAGGAAATACTTCTACCACCATCAGCATGATTTCAATTTTGGAATCACTCTGACAAACTGCACAAAGATCCTCATTAAAGTTCAAGTTCCACCAGGTATCCTAGGCAGGATTTCATTTATATACTTTGCCACAAAAATTACTACTATTTAAATGCTATGGCCTGAGGAAGAACTTTATATTCTAACACAGAAAAATATCCAAACATTTTGACAAATAAAAAGCACAAATTCCAGAATGGTATGCTTACTATTATAACATTTATATTCAAATATATAAGTAAAGTTGCTCTGTATTACTAGCAATGGTTACTTTAGGGGAGGGAGATGGGAACAAAGAATGGAGATAATGGCCCATGGAGACTTTTATCTTTTATATTTTAATTTTTTAAAGGAGAATTATTAGTCTTAAAATTAAAAATTAAAATTTAAAATGCTTATACCATTCCAGTTAGCATCTGTTATCCTTATTTTATAGCCCAAATGTTTAGCCATGTCCCAAGAGTTTCTTCTCCCAGTTCCCACCAGTAATGGAAGAAGATAGGATGCCTGCCATTAACATTAATAAGATTAATAAAGGAGAGATTGTTTGAGTCTGCTGAGAAGAAAGATGAAGGAAGAAACTTGCAAAATGTGAAAATAAAGGGAAAATGAAAATTAGGGGAAAGTGAAGGAAGAATAGCCATTTAAAAGAGTTTTCAAAAAAACTGGAAAAGCAAGCCAATAATATCCTATTCTCTGTGGCACTGTGTCATAGAATGGAAAAGACAGCAGATATTCAAGATTAAGGCATGATCAGGAGTGTAAAATGCTACCTAAAGGTTGAAAAAACTGAGAATTATACAGAGGCCTTTGGATTTGATCACGCAAAAGCATTTATTAATTTGAAAGATCAGTTTGCTCTTGCCTGTTTTTCTATCCATGCACTAAATAGCAGTTTATAAATTGTGATGTAGTGAATAATTTTTCAGCCTTGAAAAGAGAATATCCATAAGAAATAAACTACGAAGACTTAATTATGTGACCAAAGTCTGGTAGGGTGATATATGGAGAAGACAACCTGGCTCCTATAACCCTACCCAAACTCTTTTGGAGCACACTCCCTTGGTAGGTAGCTTTTACCAATAATGAGTCTAGATCCATTGCAGGTACAGAATAACAATTTCTGCTTCACTCTGGGCTGTAGACTTGAGGAGCAATGATACCCACAACCCAACTACAGGTAAACAAAAGACCATTTAAGGGTTAAGTCTGCTAAAAGAGTTGATGGGTTACAAAGATTGGGCTGGAATCAGAAGAATATTTATGGGGTCATCATCTAAAGAAAGGATAAGAATGTAAACGGGCCATTTAAAAGTATAGAAGAATCCAGATTATTAAACAACCCTCTTCTTAGCAAAGCACGAAGACCCTCTTCCCAAGAAACATCATCCCCACACCCAGTGAAAGCCACTGATTAGAGAGATTAACAGCTCTTTTGTACTTTTTAATAAGCCACTGGGAGAAATGTCCTCAGATTACTAGCATCTAACAAAAATTACAACTCAGGAAATAAATGTTGCAGTTGACAGTGGCAGAATAGAAGAGACCTATTTACAGGGGGTGCAAACTTGAGAAGGCCACAGTTGTAGAGGTTAGGAGAAAAAAGAGAATAATAAGTACATAGGATTAGAGAAGAGTAGTTGTTAAGAGGAGGATGAAGCATGCAGCAAGATAAATCAAAGGGAAAAATGACTCTATGTTTATTTTGAAATTCTGCTTGAGGCTAGTCAATCCCACTTGCCCTATGATACCAAAAGGAAAGCAATTCCATCCCTGAGAAAAGGACTTCCAACATCCAAAGAGGAAAGAAGATGCACAAATCCCTCACTTTTACTCTGGAAACTCGAGCTAATAGATCAAAGGGAATGAGAGGAAACAGATTTAATCTTACTCATTCTCAATAAAAGTTTCTAATACTGTCCCTAAACCATCAAAATCATTTTAAAATATTTTAATACATAGGTGCCTAGGTGATGCTGAAAGGTTCTCAAAACTATGATCTCTGGACCAGCAGCATCGGCATCACCTTAAAAGAACACACCAACTCTGATCTACTGGATCTCTCATTTCGGGAAGAAGGATTCAACAATCTGTTTTAACAAGTATGTGTGTACCAAATTCATGGGCCAGGCGCGGTAGCTCATCCCTATAATCCCAGCACTTTGGGAGGCCAAGGCAGGCAGATCACTTGAGGTCAGGAGTTTGAGACCAGCCTGGACAACATGGTGAAACCCCATCTCTACTAAAAATACAAAAATTGGCCAGGCATGGTGGTGCACACCTGTAATTCCAGCTACTCAGAAGGCTGAGGCACAAGAATTGCTTGAACCCGGGAGGCGGAAGTTGCAGGGAGCTGAGATCACACCACTGCACTCCCGCCTGGGTGACAGAGTGAGACTCTGTCTCAAAATAAAAATAAAAAACAAAACAAAACAAAACAAAAATTTATGTTTTAATTGGGCAAATCTGATACAAGCTAACACCATTAACCTAGACTTAGTAAACCCAAATTCTCATATCTGATTTTATTGTGCAGCTATAATTGAAAGTTATTGCATTAATCAAATGAATAATTGTTCAGACAGAAGTTTTACAGTGCCAAACTCAGAGTTAGCCTGGCACATATTTAAGGCTTAGAGGATATCAGCTAAATAAATGTAGTTTGTTAGTGTCAAGCCATTATTTAAAAGAACTTCTTAATGTAAAAATTATTTTAGTTATAAACAGATAAACTTTTTTTTTAAGCTAAAAAATCTATCTCAATTTGGATCAGACATTAGGGAGCTGAAATTTTCTTGACCCGTCCATTGCAGTCCCAGATGGCTGCCAGAACTCTAACCATCACTAGAGGGAAGGACAATAATAGCTTTCTCAGAGGTCCTTTCGAACACTAGCCATTCTCATATGCAAAGGGGCTGGGAAATACAGTTTTTTTAAGCTAATATATTACCTGGAGTTCTATTAGTAAGAATAAAGAAGAGAATGTTTACGAGATGCACTACTCCCCAGTTCTGAAACACTATGAAATCCTTCTAACACACACAAAAATTAAAACTTTTTTGGCATTGCATTACTAATAAAATGTATACTCTATATGACGAATTTTCAGACTGAAGATCCAATATGATCACTGTAATTCCAAAGATATTACAGTATGTTTTCCAGGTATTTTCTATTTTTTCAAAACTATTTTTTCTTTCATGTGACTACTAAAATTAATTTATATTTTGTTGCTTACCTGAAGTGAACATCATCTATGAAAATACTAAAGATGGATGGGTAACATTATAAGAAGCAATAAGGAACCAGTTTTACATTTTAGAGAATGTGTCATCTATACAGTAATGAAATATGCTCAAATAAATAAGGAGATAATGAAATTATAGTTTTTTAATCCTAAAATGTCCTTCATCTATGAAAAATAAATAAGATTTGGTTATGGCCTATGCCATCTCTTTTAAACAATCCTTTGTTGACTGGGGTAGGATTTGCTGAAATAACAATTTGGTTTCTATTTAATGTTGTTTGTTTCTAAATACAACAAATAAAATAACATATATTACCTGTAATCTGAAAATACCTGACTTTATGAAATGTTGTTAAATAAATTTTAAAAAGTTAATTAACTTTTGTTCCAAAATTTAAAATGGATTTTTATAAGTATACAGTAATTTCAAAATAACAAAAACATTTCAAGTATCTTAGCAACACTTTCTTATATTCTACAAAATCTTAAGTATATAAAAGTCATTATTAGCAGATATAATTATGCATTTGCTGATGGTTATGTGTAATTGGCAAAAGGTTTTTTTAAAAAACAATCTGCTTAAATACAGCAGGAAACATAAAAATGATTTTCTTTTGAGCAAGTACCACATATAGAAGTATATACCAAAAAAAAATCCAGAAATGTTCCTAGAAATAGGAGACAACCAAATATCCAATAAGTTGGAAATGGGTAAGTTATAGTAACATAGTAGAATGTCTAAAAGCCATTAAAATTACATGTAGGCATACAATTTTGGAACATAAGAAGTATATATAAGATACTAATGTGTGAAAAAGACCAAAACAATGCCAAGATGAAGAGAAGGATATATAATTAGCTGATATTTTAAAAGTAAAGAATCTTTCATTTTTCTATTTAAAGCAAGTTACTTTACAATGAATTTTTAAAAATAAGACATTAGCAAAGATTTTCAGAAATCTAAATGCTGTCAGAATTAAAAAGTCATCTATTAAATTAAAGGAAGCACAGTAACATGAAAAGAGAATAAAGAAACTTGGGTTCAAATAGTTGATTTTATTGCTTTCACTTAATATATCTTAGAGTTTATTGCATACCAGTAACTATAGATCAACCTCATTCTCTCTAAAGGTAACATAAAGTTTATTTTGAGAAGACTAATACTAACTTTTCTCATTTTAAAAAATTAAGATATGATTTACATAAATTTTACCCTTTTTAGTGTGTATAAGTTTTGACCAATGTATACATTCAAGAGTAATTTCTATTGATACTGCAAAATTGCCCTCTTGAGAAGTTGTACCAGTTCACTCTCCCACAGTTATTTATGAGTACTTGCTTTTCTATAGCCTTATCAATTCACATGTGTCATCAAATGCTTTGATCTTTGCCAATATGTAAGTGAAAGTGGCATTGTGTTATAATTTAAATTATTATTTCTTTTATTATGATAAAGCCAAGCATCTTTTATATAAGATCCATTAATTGTTCCTTTTCTTGAATTCTCCATATTTTTTGGGGGGGTGCTCATTTTCCTTTTGTGGGTTGGCCTTCTTTTCATGAATGCTAGACTTCAGTTTTGGGGGGTTTTGTTTATTTCTTTGTTTGTTTGAGACAGGATTTCACTTTGGTGCCTAGGCTGGAGTGCAGTGGCAAGATCATGACTCACTGTGGCCTCAACCTCCCTGGAATCAAAGAATGCTCCCACCTCAGCCTCCCGAGTAGCTGGGACTACAGGCACCCACCAACACGCCCAACTAATTCTTGTATTTTTTTGTGGAGATGGGGTTTTGCCATGTTGCCCAGGCTGGTCTTGAACTCCTGGGCTCAAATGATCCACCCGCCTCGGCCTCCCCAAATGCTGGGATTACAGGCGTGAGCCACTACACCTGGCTGAATGCTTGACTTTGGATAAGTTACTTAATGATTTCTGAGGTTGTTTGCAACTCTAAAAATGCATTTGTGAAAAATGAATGGTTTTACAAAATAATTACAGTTAAATATGAATTATCTGGATGATAAATCTAAAAAAGAACTTACTTTGAAACTGTTATTCATATTGTTTGTTACTCTGTTTAATAAAAATGTTTGTGAAATCTAAAGTGAAATGCCAACATTGGGTATTTTCACTATTTCGTCAACAACAGAGAAGAAAGTTTAAGCTTATACATTTTCCATTGGAAAATAAGTACTTTCGGGAAATGATGTTGTAAAGTTATGAACCAATTATTGCACTGGGAGATGAAGTTCATGTTCAGTATAGAGTGAGCAACAACAAGCAATTGAGGCAAAATATCTTTACATAAAGTTTTACTATTTTGTTTGATGAGAATTCCCAAATTTTATTAGATGCTTATATTCAAATTATGAACATAAAAACCTTACAAATTCAGATGTAGATAATCTCCTTTCTGTAGGTTTATATCATTCAAAAATGATTATATATTATCATTTTAAAATGACAAAAACATTTTAAGTAATTATTGAAAATTAACAGGAATTCAAAACTATTCTTTAAACTCTTCCTAAGTACATAAAGTTGTTTTTTTAAAAAGAAAAATGGTTATTCTTCAAATAGTCCACTTGAGGAGGATTCAATTTAATCTCATTTCCTTTATGGCCTAAAAAATAAGGCACAAAGAAAAAGATATTATGAAAGGAAAAAGGCACAAAGGAAAAGATATCACATGTCAAGGCTGACTAGTCCAAGTTTTGTAGCTGGGCTTCTAAATGAAAACCGGACTGACAAAGATAAAAGATAAACTCGTACAAGTTTTAGGACTTTTAGAATATTGATACTTATCCTAGTAAACAAATATAAATAAAATCTGGTAACATTAACATAAAGTTATTTTCTACATTTGAAATTTGTTCAATTTTCTAAAACTAAGTATTTTTACCTTACCTTAGTGTTCCATCATTTCATAGACAGCACAACCTAAATTACACACTCTTCACCTACTGTCCTGAGACTGAAAAACAGATGTAGATTCAGAAGAATGTGAAATTTTAATGGCCCCATTGGATAAGCAAATGAGTTCACTCAATGAAGATAAATCCCCATAGGCAATTCCTTCCCAAGAATACTCTTGGCTTTTCCTTTAGTCAATTTTCAGTGAACCTAATTTAATTGAAATACAACTTTATATACTGTGGAGGATGTATTGAGCTAAAACCCTAAGTCTTTAGGCCATTTAAAAATGGAGTAACAACACCCATGTTAGATGTGACTATGGATAGTAATGGACAAAGATAAATCTTGCAAGAAAGGGTGGTGTAGAGCCAGGGACCACAGAGAACAATGGACTTCTTTCCAATGATCAGAATTAAAATTGATTCAAGAAATATTTTCTCCTGCCAGAGCAGAGGCTTTTTCCAGTTCTTACCCTGTAGGATTTCACTGCTGCTATGAACCAGCAACTGCTCTGTATTTTCTGCTATTCCTTTTTCAAAATAGGTAAGCTTATTGTATTTATCCTACTCCTGCTGTACCACTGTATTTTGCATCTCCGATGTTGTATGTGTGTCTGTTTGTATCAGGTGTGTGTCTGGGTGGCGGGAGGGTAGTTGCAGTGACCAGAGGAATCTAAATCCAGATTCTCATAGAAGGGCATGCACCACCAGCAGTCCTGGAATTTGAGATAAATACAGTTGGGTTGTCCACTTTGGGAAGGGGATGAGTAAATTTTATGTGAGGGAAGAAGAAGGCTATTCAGCTATCAGAAGGGTAAACTACAGTAGAGTCTGTTAAGTGCTTATCAAACTCATTTCCTTTTCCTCTTGGGCCCATAGCTAAGCTACATTTTCCCACCTTTCTTTCAGATTGATGTACAAGTGATTGAGTGGCAGCCAATGGAATGTGGGTGGTCCATTAAAAACCTTCTATGCTTGATTCAACATTCTCTCCTCCTATCCGCTAGTTTGAATAACGGATTCTGGGGCCCTCGGAATGATAAACCTACAAAGTAAAAGTTGTGTCTCAAATGTCTTCCAATCGGCTTGATATGAACTAGGAATAAACTTTTTGGTATTAAGGCACTGAAATTGTGAGGTTCATTTGTTACACTCGTATACAGCATGCATTATTCTAAGTAAAATGGTGAGTATCATATTTAGATTCCATTTGAACGTTTGAAAGTAAAGCTTATTGTAAAAAGCTTTATTGTAAACAATTTTATGTAAAAAGCCAAACATTTACAATATGCCTAAAGCATATCCTTTGGAACTAAACTTACAATGAAAAATTTTAGATGTCAACAGAAATATATGCAATCAAAAATATTAATTTAGAGAATATTCATGTAACTGAAAACATTTAAAGACCACTGCTCTGATGCACCATAATTATTCTTCAATTAGTTTCTATGATAAAACCTGAATGATATAGTGCAGATTAAGGATGCACACTCAGACACATTCAATGAGTCTAAAACAACTACCCTGAGATAAACAATTATAAATAATACTGTCTATTTATCAAAGTTTTTTTCTGTTGAACTTCCATTTGAAAACACTTCATTAGCCTCTTGTTACTGTGGAGTAATGAAACCGAATACCTTTAGGAACACTAATTACTACAGACTGGTAACAAATTCATGCTGAATTTCTGGAATATTTTATTACACCTAAGTTTGCTCTTGCCTTTTTTATTCCTTATTTCTAAGGTCAATAATTCTGAACATCTAAAAATCTCAGAAAGGGCTGGGCATGGCGGCTCACGCCTGTAATCTCAGCATGTTGGGAGGCCGAGGCCGATGGATCACTTGAGCCCAGGATTTCGAGGTCAGCCTGGCAACATGGCAACATTTGTCTCTATAAAAAATACAAAAAATTAGCTGGGTGTGATGGTGCATGCTTGTGGTCCTAGCTACTCTGGGGGCTAAGGTGAGAGGATTGCTTGAGCCTAGGAGGCAGAGATTTCAGTGAGCTAAGATTATGCCACTGCACTCCAGCCTGGGTAACAGAACAAGACCCTGTCTCAAAGAAATAAAAATAAAATGAAATAAAAAATAAAAACCCCAGAAGGTAGAAAAAAGTCATTAAAATGAGAAAAAACTTATCAAGAATTAAAGCTTTTAAGCTTTTGGGGAAAAAATGCATTTTAAACTGACTTTTAAAATCTTTGCAACAGCAGTCCAAGTGGATGATTCCAATGGACAAATATGTTAGCATACTTTTATTGTTTAAGAAAAAGGAAAAAGGCTTTTGTGTTAAAAGTAAATTAATTTATCTTATGATATAATCAATTTTCTATGTGCCTCAGATTTGTTTATTATCAAAGTATTTTAAAACCCACATTATTTTGCTATTCTAATTATCTTAAAGTAGATTGTTTTCCAGATGTATACAAAACTTCAACATCAAAGTAACTTAATGCCGGTAAAATAGAAATGTATATCTGATGCAATCAATAATTTCTCTGTACCAAATCTTCCTAATGAACTTATTTCATGAAAAGAAATTCTTTTTTTAGCAACTAAAATGATCTAATGACTACATTTAAATATTTTGACTACTTATCTTTTCAATAATCATGTCTTTTTTTTTTTTTTCTGAGATGGGGTCTTGCTCTGTTGGCTAGGCTGGAGTGCGGTGGCACAATCAGGCTCACTGCAGCCTCAATCTCCCAGGCTCAGGCAATCCTCCTTCCTCAGCCTCCTGAGTAGCTGGGATCACAGGCTTGGGCCACCACGCCCAACTAATTTTTTTTATTATTCGTAGAGACAGGGTCTCCCTATGGTGCCCAGGCTGGTCTCCAACTCCCCAGCTCAAGCAATCCTCCCAACTCGGCCTCCCAGAGTGCTGGGATTATAGGCATGAGCCGCCACGCCGGGCCAGTCTTTTCTATTTAAAACATTACCAAAAATGGACATAGTTAAAATGATCTTAGTCATTGATTTACATAGGAAGAAGGTGGGTTTTTTCTGAATTAGGTAATTGAGACAAAAACAGCACCAATTGGCCTGACTTATCCAAATGGGAAATTTTTTGGTAGAATTTACCTCACGACTGGCAAACTTCTACTTTATCATTTTTAAGGATGAGGTGCTGTGCTGCCCACATTCTCCTCAGGACTGATTGACGTTGCCTCACCTGCTGAGAAGGTTGTCCAGCCACAGTGCTCAACTGCCAGCTTTTTCTGTGAATTGACCTTTGCTGAAAAGTGAGCTGAATGCTCAAAGTCAATGCTCAAGTTCCCAGGTTGGCACTGATTTAATGCCTGCCAGTGCAGGAGTAAGAAGGCCATGCCCCCTCCTTCCAATAGAGAATAACTCTGAAGGGCTATCTCAGCTTCAGATCTCCTTTTACAATCAGATGATGCCTTTTTGTGCCTAAATCCCAGTCCAGCTTCTCCCTCCAATCAACCCGGCTTCTTCCCTTTTCCCACAGGTGTTGACTCCACCAGGGGTCCCAAGAAACTTCCTTCTAAGAAACTCTCTTTCTTTTTTTTTTTTTTTTTCCTTTTGAGACAGGGTCTCACTTTGTTACCCAGGCTGGAATGCACTGGCACAATCATGGCTTACTGCAGCCTCAACCTCCTGGGCTTAAGCAATCTTCCCACCTCAGCCTCCTGAGTTGCTGGGACTACAGGCATGCATCACAACACCTGGTTAATGTTTTATTTGTTGTGGAGGCAGGGTCCCACTATGTTGCCCAGGCTTAACCCAAACCTCTGGGCTCAAGGAAATCCTTCCGCCTCAGTATCCCAAAGTGCTGGGATTACAGGTGTGAACCACCATGCCTGGCCTAAACATTCTCTCTCACAGTCTGCTTCATAGACAATCCAACCAGTGATGATCATAAAATAATATTTGAATAAATATATGTGCAGGGTAGCTGATGCTGTTGTTTAAGACTAATGATTTAATAAGGGTGATTACTTTCATTTGTATATTTTTCAAAACTCCTTCATATACATTATGTAATTTGGGCTTGCCAATTATTCTGCGAGGTAGCCGGAGCAAGGATTACTATACATTTTACAGCTTTGTAAACTAAGGCTTGGAGAGAAGTGGCTTCTTGATTCCAGGCAGACATAATTTCTATTTTCTCCTAGTTTTATTATTTGCCTATAGCACCATTTCTCTAAAAGACTTTTATTCCTAATTGTTATAAAATTCTAGCTCAAAATTTCTTACCATATTCCCCAACCCAAGAATGCATAGTAAGTTCCTATTCATCCTGGCAGTATGAAATTCAATGTCATAACTGTATTTGAATGTTTTTCAAGATCTTACTCCCAGTTCTTTGTCCACACACGTTATATTGCCTTCTTCCATTTATTCTTTAACGTGTTTATTGAGCAACTGCTATAAATGCAGTATAACATTTCTTGAGAACTTACTATGTGCTAAGCACTATAGTGAGTGCTTTTCATGCATTATCTCATTGAATCTCTGTTGACAGTTCTATCATCTCCGTTATATAAATGAGAAAACTGAGGCTTAGGGAACTTAAATGATTTTCCCAAGGTCACACAACTAGTATGTCACAACACTAGGACTCAAACTTAGGTTTATCTAATTCTGAAATCCATGCTCTTTGCCTCTGTACTAGACCTCTATGATACAAGAAAAAAGATAACATAAGATGTAGCTCCTACTCTCTGCTCTCTAACTACACTCTACTGTGCTCCTACTCTCACTATACTATATAGTGTCTTCCTAATATTAGGAAGACACTATAGCACTTGATTGTAATTTTATAACAGTTTTATTGATACATAATTCATATATCATATAACCATCCCTTTAAATTGTATAATTCAAGCATTTTAACTAATTCACAGAGTGGTGCAACCATCATTACCATCAATTTTAGAACATTTTTTATCCCCCCAAAGAAACCCCATACTTATTAACTGTCACTCCCTATTTCCCCTACCTGCACCCCCAGGCAAACAATAATCTACTTTGTGTCTCTATAGATTTGCCTATTCTCTACATTTCATATAAATTGAATTATACAGTAAGTGGTCTTTTGCAACTGGCTGCTTTCACTTAGCATAATGTTTTCAGGGTTCATCCATGTTGTAGCTCCTATCAGTCCTTCAATTATGATTGAATATTGTTCCATTGTATGGATATGTCATATTTTATTTACTAACCACTTATCAGTAGATGGACATTTTGGTGGTCTCCACTTTTGGGCTATTAAGAATAATGCTGCTAAGAACATTCATGTACAAGATTTATGTGGATATGTTTTTATTTCCCTAGAGTATATACCTAGAATGTAACTGCTGGGTCATAAAGTAATTCTGGAGATATTTAACCTTTTAAAGAACTGTCATCCTGTTTTCCAAAATGCTGCACTGTTTTACATTCTCACCAGCAGTATATCAGTTCCAATGTCTTCACATACTCCTCAAAAGTTGTTGTTATATCCCTATTTGATTATAGTCATCTTCGTTGGTGTGAAGTGATGCCTCAGTGTGGTTTATTTGCATTTTCCCACTGGCTAATGATATTGAGCATCTTTTCATATGCTTATTAGGCATTTGTATACCTTATTTTTAGCTTATGGCTCCCATTATGAGACCTACACGGTATAAGCAAGCTGAAGCGCACGATCAGAGACCCTAATGTTCCGTGCCATGCTGCACCTAGGGTAGGACCTATTAGTAGGGGCTAGATGGAGGAAAAGAGTCTGACTTCTTAGGTGCACTCACCAGAATCTAGGCTCTGCAGCTTGGAGCTAGAGGGGATAAGAAATGCCGGTGGCGGCTGGGCGCGGTGGCTCACACCTGTAATCTCAGCCCTTTAGGAGGCGGAGGCGGGTGGATCACGAGGTCAGGAGACGGAGATCGTCCTGGCTAACACGGTGAAACCCTGTCTCTACTAAAAAATACAAAAAAAAAAAAAAAAAATCAGTCGGGCATGGTGGCGGGTGCCTGTAGTCCCAGCTACTTGGGAGGCTGAGGCAGAATGGTGTGAACCTGGGAGGCGGAGCTTGCAGTGAGCCAAGATCACACCACTGCACTCCAGCCTGGGCAACAGAGTGAGACTCCGTCTCAAAAAAAAAAGGAAAAAAAAGAAATACCTGTGGCCTGCCTCTCCCAGTGAGATTTTGTACCCATAACTGTGAACTGAGGGGAGAGGGAGCACCATTTTGGTGAAAACCATCCAAAGTAGAGCTTCTGTCACCCTGAGCTAGAAGGCAGAAGAGAAACAATGTGTTATGGCTCAAGTGACACAGATGCCATCATTGTTGAGATTTAGTAGAGTTTCTTGAATAACTGTTTCCTACTTTAAGAAGAAACTGTATGCCCTTAAGACAATTTCCAGAGACATTAAATGTTTTGTTTTGTTTTTTTAAATAATTTTCACCAGTTGTGGTAGTATCACTGGGGAATGGTCTCCAACAGGTTCTCCTGCCTTTTTTCCAGAAGTGGAACTCTCACTTGATTATATTTTTAATGTAAGGAGTTCAGAGAGGGGATCTCGGAAGTCAAACTGAATGAATGGACTTGAGTCCAGACTCTGAAAGTTACTAGTGTATTATTGGGGGAAAATTACTTAACTCCTCTTTCCCCCTATTTTCTTATCTCTTAAATATGGAATAACAAAATATATACCTTTAGGACTGTTGGGAGGATTAATAAGATATATGTAACATGGCTTAGTACATAGCTCTCAACAGATGTTAGCAATTATTAAAAATAATGTTAGTATTATTATAGTTATAATTATTAGGATATCCCACCAGAAATTAAACTTGTAAGGTTTCTTCATTCTTTCCCATTGAGAGAGATGCCCACAGAGGACAAGTTACTCTGAGGCATTGTGATTAGTTCTACTTTTCAAAGGGAAGTGTTTGGCTTATCTGGAGTCCCATAAGGTTAGCCAAGTCAAAAATGGCTTGGTACATCTACTTTCCTGAAAAGGATATACATGAATTAGATATTTTTTTCAGAGTCAAAAATGATAGCTATACCATCTGATATGGTTTGGCTGTGTCTGTATCCAAATCATCTTGAACTGTAGTTCCTGTAATCCCCACGTGTTTGTTGTGGGAGGGACCCAGTGGGAGGTAATTGAATTATGGAGGTGGTTACCCTCATGCTGTTCTAGTCATAGTGAGTTCTCACAAGATCTGATGGTTTGATTAGGGGCTTCCCCCTACACTCAGAACTCATTCTCTCTCCTGCTGCCCTGTGAAGAGGTGATTTCCACCATGATTGCAAGTTTCCTGAGGCCTCCCCAGCCGTGTGGAACTGCAAGTCAATTAAACCTCTTTCCTTTATAAATTACCCAGTCTCGGGTATGTCTTTTTTAGCAGTGTGAGAATAATACAGCATCCCTGATGATATGTATCTCTAAGGGTAGTCGATACAGGATCACAAGAAGCAGGCAGAAGAACCAGCTCTAACGCCATGATTCTGGGGTGGCTGGA
Source organism: Pan paniscus (assembly GCF_029289425.2). Lineage (NCBI taxonomy): Eukaryota > Metazoa > Chordata > Mammalia > Primates > Hominidae > Pan > Pan paniscus. Next base: position 68,100,199 of record NC_073261.2, on the reverse strand, counting down.
GTGAGGAAGGGAGTGTTTTTTGCCCCATGGACTGGAAGAGCCACACCTTAAAAACTCTGAATCTGGGAACCCAATCAAAGGCACACTGACAGAACTCAGGATTGGCAGGGTGATATTTCTCCCTCTAAGATCTATAGTAGCCTGTGTACAGTGTTTCAACAACAGCAGACCTGAATGCCCTAAAACAATGGTTTTCAACTGGGGCAATGTTGACCCCCAGGGGACATTTGGCAATGCTTGGAGACAGTTTGGTTACCACAACTTGTGTGTGGGGAGTACTACTGGTGTCTAGTAGATAGAAGCCAAGGATGTTGCTAAACATCCTACAACGCACAAGGTGACCTCCCTCAACAAAGAATAATCCCCCCAAAATGTCAAATGTGACTAGGTTGAGAAACCCTGCACTATAGGGATGTACATTAAGACTCTCCAGATGCCAGGCTTGGTTACTAGCCTTACTTGTGACAATCATCAGACTCTAGGTTCTCCCTGTTTGGTGTGTATGTCAGCCAGGATTGGCTCTGTTTTCCAGTGCTAACAAACAATTCTAAATCTCAGTGGCTTAATACAACAAAATTTATCTCTTGCTCATGCTGCATTCCAACACAGGTTGAAACACCACCACAGCAGCAAAGGGCAGGGAAGGACAAATCAAGTAGTAGGCTTTAAAGGCTTCTTCAGGGAAGTGAAACATGTCATTCCTGCTCACATTTCATTGGTCAAAGCAAGCACCATAGCCACTTCTTTCTTCAGGGGAGCAGAAAAGTACATACCCCTTTGTGCTCAGGAGAACCAGTATATTTGGCTAATAGCTCTAATGACTATTGTAAAGTGACTATCTTTCTGGTTACCCTTTTTAGATTGTGTAAGCCTCTGGAACCTTGGAAAATTAGGAGGAAGGAGCAAGAGGAAAATATTTTTTATTTTTATTTATTGTACATGGTTTTTAAGGTCTACTTTAGGTATTACTTTAGATGTCTAATTGTCATCTCAGATTGTCTGTGCCAAAACTGAATCTCCAGACAATGACCATTTAATAATTCCTGAAGAAATAATTGACTTAAACAATAAGCCTCAAGAGATGCTTAAACCTCTTTAAGCATGAAAGATTGTAATGAAAGGTAGTAATGAAAGATATATACATAAGATACAAAATTGTCAACTTTATAATGGTATAATCAGGACATGACATTCTATAAAAGCAGGACATTATGTGTCAACTGATATGCTGCAATGTAAAGTACAGCACCAAAAATAGATTTGACCTGAATCCAATCATGCTTTTGGATATAACTCCTAGTTTACAGAAAAAAAAGGGGGTGGGTGGGTAAAGGAACCAGTTAAATGACATCAGGAGGAAGTGATCAGGCAAATCTGGAATGTCAAATATACAATTGGACAACTGACCCAATTCCTTCAGCTGGGCAATGGCATGAGGAGAAAAAAGGCAGAATGGGACTGGACTGCTCTAGTTTAAAAGAGACTTAAGAAATATAAGACTCAAGAGCAATATGAAACTTTGTCCATTTTCTGCTGCTATAATAGAAAACCACAGACCGAGTAATTTATAAGGAAAATAAATTTAATGGCCGGCGCAGTGACTCACACCTGTAATCCCAGCACTTTGGGAGGCCAAAGCAGGTGGATCACCTGAGGTCAGAAGTTCAAGACCAGCCTGGCCAACATGGCGAAACCCCATCTCTACTAAAAATACAAAAATTAGCCAGGTGTGGGGGCAGGTGCCTGTAATCCCAGCTATTTGGGAGGCTGAGGTGGGAGAATCGCTTGAACTCAGGAGGCGGAGGTTGCAATGAGAAGAGACCATACACTCCAGCCTGGGCCACAAGGGCAAAACTCCGTCTCCAAAAAAAAAAGAAAGAAATTTTATCAGGAGTCCACTCCTATGATAAGTAACCCACTCTTGTGACAATAGTATGAACCCATTCATGAAGGCAGAGCCCTCTAGACCCATTTGCTGTTTAAGGGCCTCACCTTCCAATACCATTAGGTTGGCAATTAAATTTCAAATAAGTTTTGGAGGGGACATTTAAATCATAACAGAAACCTTGTTTGAATCCTGATTTGAACACACCAGCTCTGTGAGAATATTCATTTTTCCCAGAAAATACAGAGTTCTGGATTGGTGAAGTATTGGTAATGGTATAAACATCTAAGATTAGGAACAATGGAGGAGAAATGAATATATTTTGTATGTAACAAGTTAAAATGTAGGTTCTTGGGAAACCTTTATGTACAGATAACCATAAGCCAATGGTTCTCAACTGACAACAAATTTAAACCCCAGGGGAAATTTGATAATATCTGAATTCATTTTTGTTTGTCATAATGGGGGTGTAGGGAATATTAATGGCTTCCTGTGGGTAGATGCCTAGAATGCTGCTAAACACCCTACAATGCATGGGAGGGTCACCACAACAAAGAATGATTCACCCTAAAATGTCAATAGTACAAAGGTTAGGAAACACTCAATAGGCAATCAAATGTAAGCACAAAGAAGGTAGGGACTAGAATTGGTTTACTTGCTGTGAGCTTGGGCACAGATCCTGGCATATGGTAAGTGTGAAAATATCTGATAATCTCTTTTCTATTGTGTAAGCCTCCAGATTCTTGGCAAATTAGGGAGAGGAGGCAAAGAGACATTGTTTTGAGGAGGGAAGCCCAGAGAAAGTTCTTAGAATGATTTATAAATGTATGTTATCAGCATATAAGTGGTACTAGAAACCTTGGGAGTTGATGAAAGAAAAACTTCAGCTGAATTAAATTTAATTGAGCTACGAATGATTCATGAATCGGGCAGCCTCTGAGACAGAATAGGTTCAGAGACTCCAGTGCAGCCACATGGTGGAAGATTTACAGACAGAAAAAGGAAAGTGATGTACAGAAAACAGAAGTAAGGTACATAAACAACTGGATTGGTTATAGCTCCATGTTTGCCTTATTTGAGCACAGTTTTAACAGTTGGCTACATTTGATTGGCCAAAACTCAGTGATTGGCACAAGTGTAGGCTACAGTCTGTTTACATCTCCATGGATGTTATAGTTCACAATGCATGGAGAAACCTTTAGGCTGAACTTAAAATATGTAAGGAGTTTTGCCTTAGGCTAAATTTGATTTAATAAGAGTGAATGAGGATTTTTTGGCAGTGGTTCTCAAACCTCCTTGTGGATCAAAATTATTTGGGCAGGTTTGAAAAAGCAATGCTTGGTCTAACCCCAGAAACTCTTATTTAAATTTTTGGGAGTGGGGAGTGTGACTAGCATCATATTAAAACAACAACAACAATAAAAAAAACCTCCTTTTATTATTTTAATGTGCAATCACATTAAAATGGTGTTGAAATCTAAAATTTCTTTTTTTCCCCAGAACACAAATAAGCTGTATTCATTATGACGGCTTCATTCATAAGATGTACTACATTCAATATGGAAGCTCAAGCAGTTGGCTGTCATTTTAACAGTTCTTTTTTTTTTTTTTTTTTTTTTTTGGTTTGCTAAAGCAAACCCTTGGCCTCATTTGGTGAAATAAAAGGCCAGAAAGTCCTTGGCAAAGCATAGAAGAAACAATGTAAAGAATTTAGGAGATAAGCCTAATTCATTTTATGAGGCCAGCATCATCCTGATACCAAAGCCGGGCAGAGACACAACCAGAAAAGAGAATTTTAAACCAATAACCTTGATGAACATTGATGCAAAAATCCTCAATAAAATACTGGCAAACCAAATCCAGCAGCACATCAAAAAGCTTATCCACCATGATCAAGTGGGCTTCATCCCTGGGATGCAAGGCTGGTTCAATATACGCAAATCAATAAATGTAATCCAGCATATAAACAGAACCAAAGACAAAAACCACATGATTATCTCAATAGATGCAGAAAAGGCCTTTGACAAAATTCAACAACACTTCATGCTAAAAACTCTCAATAAATTAGGTATTGATGGGACATATCTCAAAATACTAAGAGCTATCTACGACAAACCCACAGCCAATATCATACTGAATGGGCAAAAACTGGAAGCATTCCCTTTGAAAACCGGCACAAGACAGGGATGCCCTCTCTCACCACTCCTATTCAACATAGTGTTGGAAGTTCTGGCCAGGGCAATTAGGCAGGAGAAGGAAATAAAGGGTATTCAATTAGGAAAAGAGGAAGTCAAATTGTCCCTGTTTGCAGACGACATGATTGTATATCTAGAAAACCCCATCGTCTCAGCCCAAAATCTCCTGAAGCTGATAAGCAACTTCAGCAATGTCTCAGGATACAAAATCAATGTACAAAAATCACAAGCATTCTTATACACCAACAACAGACAAAGAGAGAACCAAATCATGAGTGAACTCCCATTCACAATTGCTTCAAAGAGAATGAAATACCTAGGAATCCAATTTACAAGGGATGTGAAGGACCTCTTCAAGGAGAACTACAAACCACTGCTCAAGGAAATAAAAGAGGATACAAACAAATGGAAGAACATTCCATGCTCATGGGTAGGAAGAATCAATATCATGAAAATGGCCATACTGCCCAAGGTAATTTATAGATTCAATGCCATCCCCATCAAGCTACCAATGACTTTCTTCACAGAATTGGAAAAAACTACTTTAAAGTTCATATGGAACCAAAAAAGAGCCTGCATCGCCAAGTCAATCCTAAGCCAAAAGAACAAAGCTGGAGGCATCACGCTACCTGACTTCAAACTATACTACAAGGCTACAGTAACCAAAACAGCATGGTACTGGTACCAAAACAGAGATATACATCAATGGAACAGAACAGAGCCCTCAGAAATAACGCCGCATATCTACAACTATCTGATCGTTGACAAACCTGAGAAACACAAGCAATGGGGAAAGGATTCCCTATTTAATAAATGGTGCTGGGAAAACTGGCTAGCCATATGTAGAAAGCTGAAACTGGATCCCTTCCTTACACCTTCCACAAAAATTAATTCAAGATGAATTAAAAACTTAAGTGTTAGACCTAAAACCATAAAAACCCTAGAAGAAAACCTAGGCATTACCATTCAGGACATAGGCACGGGCAAGGACTTCATGTCTAAAACACCAAAAGCAATGGCAACAAAAGACAAAATTGACAAATGGGATCTAATTAAACTAAAGAGCTTCTGCACAGCAAAAGAAACTACCATCAGAGTGAACAGGCAACCTACAAAATGGGAGAACATTTTTGGAACCTACTCATCTGACAAAGGGCTAATATCCAGAATCTACAATGAACTCAAACAAATTTACAAGAAAAAAACAAACAACCACATCAAAAAGTGGGTGAAGGAAATGAACAGATACTTCTCAAAAGAAGACATTTATGCAGCCAAAAAACACATGAGAAAATGCTCACCATCACTGGCCATCAGAGAAATGCAAACCAAAACCACAATGAGATATCATCTCGCACCAGTTAGAATGGCAATCATTAAAAAGTCAGGAAACAACAGGTGCTGGAGAGGATGTGGAGAAATAGGAACACTTTTACACTGTTGGTGGGACTGTAAACTAGTTCAACCATTGTGGAAGTCAGTGTGGCGTTTCCTCGGGGATCTAGAACTAGAAATACCATTTGACCCAGCCATCCCATTACTGGGTATATACCCAAAGGACTATAAATCATGCTGCTATAAAGACACATGCACACGTATGTTTATTGCGGCACTATTCACAATAGCAAAGACTTGGAGCCAACCCAAATGTCCAACAATGATAGACTGGATTAAGAAAATGTGGCACATATACACCATGGAATACTATGCAGCCATAAAAAATGATGAGTTCATGTCCTTTGTCGGGACATGGATGAAATTGGAAATCATCATTCTCAGTAAACTATCGCAAGAACAAAAAACCAAACACCGCATATTCTCACTCATAGGTGGGAATTGAACAATGAGAACACATGGACACAGGAAGGGGAACATCACACTCTGGGGACTGTTGTGGGGTGGGAGGAGGGGGAGGGATAGCATTGGGAGATATACCTAATGCTAGATGACGAGTTAGTGGGTGCAGCGCACCAGCATGTCACATGTATACATATGTAACTAACCTGCACATTGTGCACATGTACCCTAAAACTTAAAGTATAATAAAAAATAAATAAATAAATAAATTAATTAAAGAATTTAGGAGATAAGGAAGTAGATTAAACGGGTCATGTGCTTCACTCCTATATCCTGCTAGGGCCATAAAAAGTTCTCTCCCTTGCCAGTAAAAATAGAACAAAAAACAGAAATACCCAAATATTTAAAAAGTGCTCTGCTGGCTTTTTTTTTTTTTTTCTGGGCTGGGAATGCTTGTGGAAGGAGCAACAGTAACATTTGTATTCCTGATCTCAGTGGGGATATGAGAAGCCAGCTGAGGCATGGCCCAGGTGATGACTATTAACAGTCTGAAGCAAAGTGGATATAGTTTTAATAGCCAGATGCTACACTCAGGGATCAGGGAATGGCTTCAGTAGCAGAAATCTCTGGCTGTGGTTAATTAATCATGGGGTCCCCAGGAATGAAACAGACAGACAGCCAATTAAGGTGTGTCTTGATTTATTTAACCAAAGCTATTCTAGGTCTGGTGAACAGAGGCCTCACTGGAGCCAATATGCTAGAGAATTTTGGGTTCAAAGACCCGGTACCACCCAATGCAGGCAAGGCTAGTACCTATGAGGAAAGACCCTGCTGTAACACTACACAGGCACACTGTGAACCTTTCGCCTTGTCTTTCCTAATGGGGCTGGCAGTTGTTAACCTGAATATTTGTGGATTGAGGAAAGGGAAACACTTAAACTCAGGAAATACTGGATATTGGCTCAAAGTTATCACTGATTCTTAGGGACCTATAATTCCACTGTAGTCAGCAGGTAAGAGTTGGGGATTATTATGGAGCTCAGGTGATAAATGGAGTTCTGATCTGAGTTTATTGCATGGTAGGCCCAGTAGGATCCTCCAAAACATATTCTCAGATCCTGAGTGAATTGCTGGAATCGGTATTTTAGGAAACTGGCAGTTTCTTGAATCCCCACGTGGTTTCCCAGACCTTTAAAGTAAGGGCTATTGTTTTAGGAAGGGCCAAGTGCAGTCATTTGACTCTCCTTACCTGCCAAAATAGAGAATGAACAAGAGCACTACAACCCTGGAAGCTGCTTCCTGAAAGGGGAAGATATGGTGATGAATTTAATAGGCCGGCTTGGCTTTTGCAGTCTGATAGGTCTTGAAGAATGATAGCAGATTATTGGAAACAACATTAGCTGAGGCTCAAATTGTGGCTGCTATTGCATTTTTTTTCCTCCTTGTTAAAATAAATTAACGTATCTTTTAGCACTTTTGAGGCAGTTCTTGATCTTGCTAAAACATTTTTTTCCCATTTTGGTTTACATGAATCACCAGAAGTTTGCTATCTTTGACAGAAGAACCCGTAATTCTTTATTGTCATGCCTCAGGGAAATGTCAGCTTTCTGGCTGTAGTCTACAGTCTAGTTTGCTGAGATCTTGACCACATTACCATTTACTTTGATCCAATACCCACAAAACATCATGCTGATAGGATATGAAGATCAGGAAGTAGAAACAATTCTGAATGACTTCTTAAGTCATATGTTTGACTATGAAATTCTGTAAAAGTAAAGAGATTTGATGTGATGGTAACAGGCCTGGTGTTTGAGGATCTGTGGCATGTCCAGCTACTGCTTTCAAAATGGTGTCTAAATCTTAGATGCAACATATTTGTCTGCATTACCCTTACCACAAACAAGGTGATCCAACTTTTGTCCATCTATAATTGAGGTCCATAGTATAAGAAAGCTTAGCACCTGGTCCAGGGTTTCAGTGCAAGTAACTCTGTCAATTGATCCTTATGACCTCCGATGGTGCTTGAACTTCCGTAATAAACTGAGATACTGAAGTAAGACTTAGTAACTCCAGGTAGGATATAAAATAGAACTCTCACGTTTGGACAAAGACCATGCCCTATTCAGCAGCCAATATATAGTTTGGCTCTGTGTCCCCACCCAAATCTTATCACCAATTATAATCCCCATGTGTTGAAGGAGGGACCAGGTGGGAGGTAACTGGGTCATGGGGTGGGTTTCCCCCATGCTCTTCTCCTGATAGTGAGTTCTCATGAGATCTGATGGTTTAAAAATATTTAGTAGTTCCCCCTGGAGCACTCTCTCTCCTACCACCATGTAAGATGTGCCTTGCATCCCTTCACCTTTCACCTTTCACCTTTTTTTCTTTCTTTTTTTTTTTTTTAAACATGGGCAATTCCTGGAACTGAGGGTTCTTCCCTTTTAACTTTTTAATTTTTATTTCTTGAATCAGGATCTCACTCTGTTACCCAGGCTGAAATTCAGTGGCATGATCTCAGCTCACTGCAGCCTCCATCACCCCAGGCTCAAGCAATCCTTCCCCTTCAGCCTCCCAAGTAGCTGGGACTATAGGTGTGTACCACCAAACCTGGCTAATTTTTGTATTTTTAGTGGAGATGGGATTTCATCATGTTGCCCAGACTGGTCTCAAACTCCTAAGCCTAAACTATCTGCCCACCTCTCCCTCCCAAATTGATGGGATTACAGGCATGAGCCACCATGCCCAGCTTCAGGTAGTTCTTTATAGCAGTGTGAAAATGGACTAATACCGTTCCTGACTTGATAATATCTTTGCAGGAGACCGTTTACCATGGGATTCCATTTAGCTTATGCTGCCAGTAGTGAATCAACACAGCTATAAAGCTTGAGGTGCCCTGAAAAATCAGATAACTGCACAGGTCCTACACTCCTATGCCTTCTCCAAATTCCCACACTGGCTTCAACTAACATCTATAGCTTAAAGGTAGTTTCCTATAAGCAATTGACTGAGAAGGTCAAGCCTTAAGACTGATTTAAGGACGGTTCCACACACAATATGTCTATACCGGATAGTACAAGACTGCTGGCTCTTAGAAAATTGAAGAATAGAAATCCCTTTGGTAGGTAGAACTTGTGCTTCACATGCTAGATATTTTTCATGGAAGCAGATCTGGCCCATAAGTCAGGTCATGTAGTGATTCCTGGGCAGGAAGTAGTGATATGGGGTATTTGGAAGAAACAAGATCATATGATTAGTAAAAAGCAAGCTTATGGAATACATGTATATAGAATGTGGATTTCTTAAAATTGTCCTAGAGCCTAAAAATGGTTATGCCTCAAGTAAATACTCACCAGAAGGTCCCCAGTGGAAATGAACCCACTTTATATAATCAAGTGGCAGTATTATCTTTGGACTCAATTTGATCAATGGTCTTATCAATAGAGTGGTGTTAGGGTAGGAGATCTGAGGAAGGCAGAAGGGAGAAAATGGAAAATGCGAGAGGACCTTGAAAAACACAGGAGACATATAAAATTTCTGCCAAATGCCTCTGAAAACCCAGATGAATCCAGAGATGATGGATTTGTAGCTATGGCAGGAGCAGGTATAATTTTTTTCTTCAATATCCTGAGTGTAGGAACAGAAAAGCAGAATTGATCCAAATTTCAGAGTTTACAGGTGGCTGTAACTAGTACCACAGCTTGAGGTGAGACTTGGAGAGCAAGTAGGGGAGCCATTGCTCTCTCTGAGAAAAATCCTCTGTTTTCCAACATTGGTAGTAGCTCTTTGAAAAAAAATTTGCAGAGTTAGTAGTTTGACTTGGAAGTTGTCAAGATTATGATGAAAAGGCATGAGGAAGTAGTTTGAGAGTAGGATTGTGACTGACATTAGAAAGATAATTCAAATTTAATCATCTGTTTTTCACTAGCATCCACTGCACAGAACTAAAAAGTTTGTTGTTCTGATGTCTGAAACTGGCCATGCCTGAGGGTAGTCCAGCAAGACAGGATCTAAGGCATTGAGTGTTCTGGCCACAGAGTGATTGCAATGTTATACTACAGGGCCTATGCTAAATAGTCAAAGTAAACACTTGGTAGACTAAATAAATAAATGAAAGATGAGAGGATTGTATGGGTCAAAGTGGTATAGTCTTGCCCACTCTGCTTTATCCGTTAGTATTTTCTTGACCAGTATTACAATTGTTTCTTTCCGTATCTTCACCCTACTCCTCTCATTGGAAATTCTTGCCCCCTGCCTGCCCTACCCCCCTGCTGATTCATACACTAAAACTTTTCAAAACCTTTCTCAAAACTCATCTCCAACATCATCCTAATTACACCCTAATTTTAATCCATCCTTAATCTAGCACTGTATGAAGACTCTGCCTTATAATAACTTGACTTGATGTTTCTATGAAACTATGTTTTTACTTGTTTCATTGTTCTGTTTCATCTGTTTCATTTATTCTGCTTCCCTACCCAAACTAAACTATTGCTGGCAAGTACTCTAGCTTGGTGTGTTCACCAGTGTGCATGTTGATACAAAAGAGATGTTAAAAATGTTTTATTTGATTTGAATCATATGGATGGATATGTTCTGAATTGTTGAATCCAAGATTTTACTGATAAATCTAATTTTATATTTTTATTGGAGATGAAAAGTAAAGGTTTGAATGTTAGTTTTGCACTTTTGCTTTTTCAAAACTGAATCATATTGAAAAGCTATTTTTGCCAAAAAATAAAAATTGTGAACTTTAAATGAACTTTAAAACCCAGAAGCATTGAAACCAATAAAATGCACTTTTAGAATGCTTTAATTTAACTTGAGATTCAGCGGGAGAGTATGAACTATGTACAATTAAGACTATACCAGAGAAGAAGTAATAGTAATCATTTTTTAGAGGAGATATCATCCATAATTGAAAATTATATGGAAAAATATTGAAATATTGAAACTGTTAATAAAGGGAATGCAAGCTAATCTATGCTGCCATTGGAATAGTTCTAATACCATAAATTGTTTTATTGTTTTAATACTGACACTATTAATTAATTTAGTACTAACATTTTTCATGGGGCCTTCTTATGAACTGAATCCTTGAGTTCAGATAGATTTCATTTTGACAAATGCTGTTTTGTAATGTCACAGAAAATATTTCCTCTGGAAAAAAATACTGTTTACTCTGTTCATAAAATATTCTGTCAGGGCTTGATAAACTATTTTTTAAACAACCCTCAAAATAATACGTTATTTGTTTTAGGCTTACATATTTCATGGATGTCGTCAAAGATTCTGAGCATTACATATTAAAAGGCTTGTTCAATGGCAGCACATGTAAGTCTAAAAATAATCTGGCATTTAAGAAACTGGACCATTTTAACCATTTCCAGATAAGATTATTTAAGTCTGATCTAGAGTAATATTTTTTAAAAGGCTATTTAACATAATTTTTATGGCCAGTTATAAATTGTGGATGGATTACTCATTCGTGCTGGGTTTTACAGAAGGAATGCTGCATTGACAGGAAGAAGGACAAGATAGATGATTCTTCTGATCCTTTTGTGCTTTGAATTCTATAGATGAGGGAGAAAAGACACCAGGCTAGGCATCATGAAACCCAGGTTAAGCCATTATCTTACTTGCAAATATAAATATATAGATATATATGAAAAATGTTTGTGGTCCATGCATCAATTTTTATGATGTGGTTTGGTGCTTATTATAAATTTGTTTATTATATAAAATGTTAAAATGAGATTAACAAAATATAGATCACTCACCAATGCTTAGAAACATTTTTATTATTTGGCCTCTAGTAAAATTAAAATTTTATATTAAATTTTAGCTATTTTAAGTTATTTTAGAACTTAACTTTGAAGTCTGGAAATTCTGAGTGAATTGCTCCAGGTTGCTACTTTATGTTGTTAGTGTAGACCCTGTTTGTTTTTTATTTAACCTTTAACAAAACATTGCAAAGACTATTTCTCAACTCTCCTATAAGCAACAGATACTCTTTAACAGTTATGCCTTTTATTTTTTCATGAGCAATCTATATCTACACTGAAGGTCAATTTCTGTTGCCATATATAATGGTTAGGCACAAAATCTGGTGAGATTATTCACTGAAATAAGTTGATTATAGTAACTTTTCATATAAAACTTTAGGAAATTAGACTATATCAGATCATACATATGTGGTATGTTATCATAAAGTAGGTAATAATTCTGATTCCCCACAAAAATTATTCTTATTCCATTATAACCTTATCTCATGAAATTACCTTACATTAGAGCAGATGCAGAAAGACTATTTAAAAGGCTATGGAAGAACCTGATTAAGGTATGGCGATACTTGGACTCAGATGAAGTAATACAGATGGGAAGAGTAGAAAGATTCAAAAGACAGAAAATAGAATCAATAATGCTCGTTGATTAATTGGCTTATTACAAGTAAGTTTCTTAAGGCTGCGAACATGTATTAAATTTGTTTCTGTTTCTTAAAGCAACTAAAAACTGTGTTATGCAACAATAAAAATTCAAGAAATTACTATAATAAATTTATGAATGACTATCATAGGTTTCCAAGCTATCTGAATGGCATGGTAACAAAGTGACAGCCTTTCTTCACTGTACAAAACATGGCTATGTGCTTTAACCCAGCAGTGCCCTATATATATATATCTGCCAGCCACAGAACTGCTATTAACATTTCTCAGGTTCCACAAGGAAATTCTACCACTTCTAGAAAGGCAAGAATAGTTATGCTAAGCTTATTTAGTTTATGTTTAATCCACCTATACCAGGTCCATCACTATATGAAAAATAAGATTTAAAATTCATAACTTAAGGCAATTCATTTAAAATTGTCACTGAAGATGTAATAACACCACCAGGAAGTTCAAAAAAATAGTTCCCTAACTAGTACCTTAACTGATTTCTGCTTGCACGCTTGCTTTTCTATTACAAATGTGGACGCTGCTAAGATCATTTTTATGGAAATCATATCATGTCACTGTACTGCTCAAATCCCTCCAACAGCTTACCATTTCAATCAAGTAAAATCGGTTTTCTTAATATTTCACAAGGCCCCAGATGATCTCTCTCACTATCTCTTTTTCCTCTCTAATACAATCACCTATTATTCTTGCTCACTGTTCCAGGCACAATGGTCTCCTTGTTATTCCTTAAACTTCCCAGGCATGTTCCTGTCTCAGCTGTGTACTGGTAACTCCCCACTGCCTGGAAAGTTTGTCTCCCAGATGGATTTTCCCTCTGTCCCTTTCGTCAGGTCATTGTATGAATGTCATCTTTTCAAAAGACCTCTCAGTCAACTCTATTTAAAATTGTAGCTCTCTACCACCACACCTCATACCCCTTAGCTTGCTTGATTTTTCCCCCTTAGACTTATTATCTTCTAACAGCTATAAATGTAACTTGTTTATTTTGCTTATTGTCTATCTCCCCTCAATAGTGTATATAGACTCCATAGAACAGGATTTTTTTTTCCTGCTTTATTTTCTGTCATATCTCCAGCACTTAGTCTAGTCCCTTAAACATATACAAACTCAAATAAATATTTGTTGAGAGAATTACCACATATAGAAATTTTGCCTGAATTTCATTAGTTTTTGGTAATGTTAGAAACACAGAAACATTAATAAAAAGACAAATAAATGAGCTACAAAATATTGAGTACCACATTTTCCTATAAATTGTAATATATTGGAATCTTGAACGTATTTGAGGAACATATTCAACAGAATGAATCACACAAGCACCTATCCTGAGCAGGACCTATGGCCCTGAGGTGATGGGACAAAGTCTGATTCATCCTCACACTTCCCAAACTGCAGTTGAACTGGGAATGGTTCTGGCTATAAGATACAGATACAGATGATTGTGGCCTTCAGATACAGATGATTGTGAATTTTTAAAAAGTTAAATTTGTTTGGTCGATCAGTTGGTCCTAATGGTTACTAACTTAACCCAGGCCTTCACTCATGGAAATGAATGCCATATGCAGGTGACCATTGTTGAGTACTTCATCACTTGCAGGCTTTACACATTCCCTATTCGGACTTTTCTTGAATCATGGGTCATGAGTTGGTATAAAAAGCAGTCATCAGTTGGATAAAATTAGTTATGAAATAGTCTTAGGGAATATTGGCAACTGAACCTACTGTACTAATTTGATAAAGTGCAAAGTGTACTACTTGATAAAGCTACAAACCTTATCATGAACTTACAAATATGTCCTGGCCTCTTGCATACCTATTTACACCAGATGCCAGAATCCTTTGAAGCCTATGACTTTATGTGTGGCTCATACGGAACAATGGAGGATGAGAAGGATGTTTGGCCACACCAGCCATACCAAACTTGGCAATCAGTGGGATGATGGAGCTCAAAGTCCTCTCACCCAGGCATAGAGTCATGTCTGATTCTTCTGCATCCCTAGAACCTAGTATACTCTACTTATTCATTCCTTTGGTACTTTATTTCTTCATTTGAAATATCTATTGAGAACTACTTGTATAAGGCACTTCTGGAGCTAAAGTAGTGATGTCGTTTGGTTCTTCGTTACCAACCAAATCTCATCTCCAAATGTAATCCCCCTGTGTCAAGGGAGGGACTTGGTGGGAGGTGATTGGATCATGGGGTAACTCCCCCCACGCTGTTCTTATGATGGTGAGTCAGTTCTCATGAGATCTGATGGTTTTACCAGGGCTCTTCCCCCTTCGTTCTCTCTTCCTCTCTCTCCTGCTGCCTTGTGAAGAAGATACTTGCTGCTTCTTCACCTTCCTCTATGACTATAAGTTTCCTGAGGCCTCCCCAGCCATGAAGAACTTTTAGTCAATTAAAACTCTTTTCTTTATAAATTACCCAGTCCTTGGCAGTTCTTTATAGCAGTGTGAAAACATACTAAGACAAGTAGTGAACAAGAACCAAAATAATGCTTCCAGGATGGAGCTTACATCTAACTGAAGAGGCAGATATACCATACTACAATTGCAATATCTATCATAAAAAGAAATAGAAATTGATGAGAAAGCATACTACCTAGACCTGGCCTAGTCTAAAGTATAAGACATAAAGTCTCATAGGAAGTGACTAATCTGAGATTTGAAAAATGGTTAGGAGTGGGCTAGGTAAGAAAGGATACTAAATATGGGAGTACCAGCCAGGAAGACACACAGTATTTTCAAGAAACTAGAATGTAAAGAATAGGAGTATGCAGAGGAATGAAATGATTGTAATATGTGAGGCAAGAGACAGGTCTTAGGGAACCTTGAAGTCAATGAGCCCAATGTAAAGAATTTTGATTAAGGGAAATAGGAAGAGTTTATGGGACTTTAAGCGGGAGAGTGACGTGATTAGATCCTAGTTTTTAGGGGGAAAAATCACTTACTATAATATATACGGCATTGCTTGGTATGTAAAATCTCAGTGGCTGTGTTATAAATATAGAAGGACCAGGGATCAGTTAAGAGGCTAGTTAGATAATTACTTTTGCTAACTTCTAGCTAGCCCGTTGAATGTCTCCAGTGCTATTTTGAAATGAACTTTCCCAAGGCTATAACTTGTGCTTTTCATACAGTAGAGCAGATACAGAAATATTATTTGAGAGGTTATTGAAGAACGTGAGTAAGCTATGATGATGCTTGGACTCAGGTGGAGTAATAGAAATAGGAAGAGTAGAAGGATTCAAAAGACAACAAATAGAATCAATAAGGCTTGCTGATTAATTGGCTATGAGGTAAGATAAGCATAGCTGAAAGCAGAGTTGAATTATTTACTGCATCGATGAACATCAGAGAAAGAACTGGCTTGAAATGGAAAATTGTGAGTTTGCTATTGAACATATTGAGATTGAGTTGCTTGCGAGACATCCAAGTGACCTGTAAAATGAACACTAGATATATGGGTCTTGAGCATCGAAGAAAGATCTGGGCTAGAGACAGAAATGGGAGTAGTTGGCATATACATGGTAATTGAAGCCACCATACTGCTGAGAGAATGGAATCTAGACAATATATTGAGTAAGTAAAGAAGGGGTTGCCTTGAGGAATTCAAACATTTCAAGAATGGGTAGAAGAAAATGGCTGGCAAAAGATATTGAAAATAAGTTATCAGAGAGATAGGATGAAAACATCATCCTATGTGTTCATGGAATGAATGAATGAAAAAGAAAGCTGGAAACATAGTGCTAGATTCCTCCCTTATCAGCCAACCAAAGTGTTTTTGGCAGTAGACTGGGATATCACATACGGTATACAGATATCTCTACCTGCTGGGAAAATCCATCCTTGGCTATAGAAAGCAGAAGTACACTACCCTCAGCCCCAGACATGTCCCTTTATTGCCCTTGTGTTTGGTCTTGGGTGTGGCTGGCCCATGCTGGTTCCTTATCCAAGAGGTAGGCATTGTTGGCCAACAAGTTGACCTTAGTTGGCATATCATCATCACTACCTAAGTCAGGCTGAATGGTTAAGGCATTCTAGCCAGCTTATCAAGAAGGGACCTGAGTCACGGGAAATGACATCATAGTGAGAGATAGGACTAGCTGGATTTCCTAGGCTGACTAAGAATCCCTAAGCCTAGCTGGGAAGGTGACCGCTTCCACCTTTAAACATGGGGCTTGCAACTTAGCTCACACCCGACCAATCAGATAGTAAAGAGAGCTCACTAAAATGCTAATTAGGCAAAAACAGGAGGTAAAGAAATAGCCAATCATCTATTGCCTGAGAGCACAGCAGGAGGGACAATGATCAGCATATAAACCCAGGCATCTGAGCCAGCAACAGCTACGCTCTTTGGGTCCCCTCCCTTTGTATGGGAGCTCTGTCTTCACTCTATTAAATCTTGCAGCTGCACTCTCTTTTGGTCCACATTTGTCATGGTTCGAGCTGAGCTTTCTCTCGCCGCCGTCCACCACTGCTGTTTGCCGCTGTCGCAGACCTGCTGCTGACTTCCATCCGTCCAGATCCGGCAAGGTGTCTGCTGTGCTCCTGATCCAGCGAGGCGCCCATTACAGCTCCCAGTCGGGCTAAAGGCTTGCCACTGTTCCTGCACGGCTAAGTGTCCAGGTTCATCCTAATCAAGCTGAACACTAGTCACTGGGTTCCACGGTTCTCTTCCATGACCCATGGCTTCTAATAGAGCTATAACACTCACTGCATGGCCCAAGATTCCATTCCTTGGAATCCGTGAGGCCAAGAACCCCAGGTCAGAGAACACGAGGCTTGCCACCATCTTGGAAGCAGCCTGCCGCCATTTTGGAAGTGGCCCACCACCATCTTGGGAGCTCTGGGAGCAAGGACCACCTGGTAACAATAGGCCAAATACTGTGCTGATAAGGTATGAAAGCCAATCCTCTCATTTCTACCTTAGACATTATATTCTGTCTATTCATGGGTGGAGGTTGGAGAAGTATAAAGGCAAAAAAAAAAAAAGAAGCAGAAATATATCTAGAGTGCTTAGAGGTGACTTCATCAAACAGTACTCTCAACTTTCAACATGCACATTAACTGGGGATTCAACTTTTAATGTGCACATGATTCTGATTCAATACATCTGATGAGATGCCTGGGATCCTATGTTTTCAAAAAGCTCCCAGGGGATGTGACTGTTTCTGCCCCAAGAACACACTTTTAGCAGCCAGGGTTTAAATGATATTTTAGCACTAACACGGAGGAAAATAAAGTAACCCCCCCACCCCGAAGCAGCTAGGGCAGAAACTGATCAAGAGAGACACAGGATGCTATGCAAAGCCCAGATCTGACCTCCAGGTTTGGACACAAGTCATCTAATAAAGGATGTGGATGGCAGTGACCAATTAATGTGTACTGGACCTGGTTACTTGAAGGATCCCACCATGGTGGACTTCATGTTTCTTAGGTGCCTTTAATTTTTTGGATCCCCAAACACAGTAATTCCAGGACAGCTTGAAGCATATACATTTGTAAACATAGATATAAAGCAAAATTTCCATGGATCAGCAGGCTCTTTAGCTGTGATTTTGCTTTGGAATATAAAGACTTTTCCTAGTGTTTAATGCAATAAAGAAATATTTATAGTAAGAAAATTGAATCTACTTAATTTTTGAAAGTTTAATTTTATAAGGTATACATTATAATAAGTATTTTTGTGTGTGACAGAGCCTAGAAGCATTGTATTTGGATCAGCACTTAAATTTTAAAATAAAATACAAACTCTACACTAATATAGATTTTGCCTTCTGTAAAGTATGTTCAAAGTAAAAGTTGAAAAAAAAATGTAGAGAAAGAGAAATAAGAACTAGAGTGTATATAATATAAAGTGAAGCAGACAAGGCAAACTAAAAGAAGGATTTTTACAGGGGAAAAACAATTTCATTTTATTGTAAAGCCCTAAATGAATAAAAGAAGACTTTGAATGTGAAGATGATTAAAAAGACAAAATCATTAGCTAAAGATATTTACAAGTTTAGACTCTTTCATTTTGATTGTAATTTTAATTAGCTGGACACAGGGGGAGAAGAAAATGAAAGCCTACATCATCTACTTACTCTTTAAATTGCATTCCACCTTAATTTTCTGCCTTTCAGTTCTTAATTTTCTCTATTTTTGTTCTAAGTAATCCGGTTATCAGGCTAAAGTGATTTTTTTCTCAGCCAGGTTTAGCATTCAGTATTTGTGTCTATGAACAAGAAAAAGTTCGCCCCATTGCTTTAGTTTTTATTCTTTCAGTAGCAAAAACTCTCTACAGGTAACTTTTTTCAGTCTTTTGTTTATTCAGCAGGGGGCTTCATATACCATGACAGTTAGATGACTAATAACAAAGGCTCCTATTTTCAAAATAATTATGCTCTATTTACAGAGTTTTCCACAAAATTTACTCATAAAATTTAGAAGGCAGTAAAGCCTTAAAAAGCTGTAGTTTTACTATTCATTAAAGCCGTTTTTCTGTGTACAAGCAAGTTGCTTGTTTCTTTATATGATAAAATGGAAGCCAAAAATTCAGTATTGGTTAATCAAGTTCGGGATTTGTGTATATGTGAATAAAAATTTTCAAACTTACATTGAACACCTCTGTTTAGAATAACCTACTTTCCAAAGAGTTTATCTTCAAGATATTATCTGGCTTTTTAGTAGGGCTATTTATTTTGCATTAGTTAAAGAAAACAAGGCTGGGTGCGGTAGTGGGTGCCTGTAATCCCAGCTACTAGAGAGGCTGAAGCAGGAGAATCGCTTGAACCCAGGAGGTGGAGATTGCAGTGAGCCGAGATCGTGTCACTGCACTCCAGCCTGGGTGACAGAGCAGGACTCATTCTGAAAGGAAAGGGAAGCAAAGGAGAGGGGAGGGGAGGGGAGGGAATAAAATTAGCATAGCTAACGATGTATTGTGTGTTGTTCAGTTTGTCCCCTCTTCCAAAACATATTCACTCAAATAATGTAAAGGAACAATGCTGAAGCGTCTTGAGGTCTAAGGATGAAAGGCACTATTTAAGTGGTGGTGACAATTATTATTATTATTCTGCCATAGATAAAAAGTTAAAATTGGCTTTTAAAACTATTGTGGACAATTTCATTTTGCTTCCCCATAAATCAGAAACAATCGAAGTACGTAGTTCTCAGCACATGAGCTATACACTCAAACTAGAACTAGTAGGGAGTATAAAAGGAATTATCCTAGTAATTAAATACCCACAAATAAAGCATTAGTTGCCGATCGTAGCCAACCAGGATGGTTGTTAAGGGACAGCTAGAAAACTCAGCTCTACCTCATTAGTTGTCTTCTGTCTAAAATTCCAAAATATATTTGTATTGTTTAAAAAGCCTTTCTCACCTTAAAGTACAAATGTTCCTTGAGAGACATGATGCTTTGAAGCTTATAATTGTTGCATGATTTTATTTTATTTTATTTTATTTTACTTTATTTACTTATTTATTTCGAGACGGACTCTTACTCTGTTGCCCAGGCTGGAGTGCAGTGGTGCAATCTCAGCTCACTGCAACCTCCACCTCATGGGTTCAAGCGATTCTCCTGCCTCAGCCTCCCGAGTAGCTGGGGTTACAAGTGCGTGCCACCATGCCTAATTTTTGTATTACTAGTAGTGGCAGGGTTTTGTCATGTTCGCCAGGCTGGTCTTGAACTTCTGACCTCAAATGATCTGCCCAACTCGGCTTCCCAAACTGCTGGAATTACAGGCATGAGCCACCATACCTGGCTAGTTGCATGATTTTAATGAGTATGAGCTCCACATATTTTCTAGACAAAGAGTTTGAGAACAAGGTAGAATAACAGAGAGGAACTAAGAAGTTGAGAGAGAATTAGAGGGGGTTGCAAGGGTGAAAAATCTGCAGAAAATGAAATACAGGAGCAAAAGAGACAAAGTTCCTAATCTTGTCCAAGAATGTGATAAGAATTAACATTAAAATTATTAGAAAGTGTCAACAAGAAATGCCATAAAATCCCTTTCTTTGGAAGTCTTTTAAAATCGAATAGTTGGGTCTTTCCAGCATGGTTTAGATGTACCGCTGAATATAAGGTGATGACATTAATTGTCCTGTCTAGGATTAATATCTCTCTGAAATGCATCATACCTGAAAGGTCTTTTCTTTAATGCAATATTGGGATGTTGTACCAATTTGTTTATAATTTGGATATGCTGAAGCAGCACTGAGATTTTATTCCAATATTTCTTATCTTGCTACTCTTGTCCATTTTGCCTAACAGTTATTGCTCAATGTTCAGACTCTTACTTCAAGATCAACTGAAGTGCTTTCTAAGTATATGGATTCTTGAGGCCCCATCCTTTTTGGGGGGGTCAAATAACCCAATTTGTGAATCCTCAGAGGCCTGCTAAGATGAGGGAGGGACATGTTTTCGGAGTTAGAGAGTCAAACAGAGAGTGGCAAGGCAGAGTATTCTCCAACAAGATGATATTACTGTCACCTGGTGGGGGTCCCCACCAGGTACATTTCTCAACCTGGGTTGGGTGTGTACCCTCCAACTCTGTAGCACCCCCCACCACTCTAGTTACAACACTTAGAAACACTGCATTGTATTTTATTGTTTAGTTGGGTAGCCCTTCTTAGCTCTCATATTAATAGAGGGCCATGTGTTTCTTGTTTACTTTTAAGTCTCCAGAATCTAGTACTGTTTCTGAAACATGGCAAGTGCTCAAATAATATGTGTTGAATAAAAGAATAAATCAATGAATAAATAAAGAAGTGCTGGTCGAGTAAATTAAAAAGACACACAAAAAAGGAAAAAGAATGTATGTATCTTGCCAGCAAAATGAAACAGAAAAACAATATCAGTAACTAACAATTATTAAATTCTTATTATGTGTCAGGAGTTCTAAGTACTTTAAATGTCATATTTAATTAATACAACTGTATAAGTGGGATCCTATTATTATTAGATTTTTCAGAATAAAGGAAGGTCCAGTTACTTGCCCACAGCCACACATGTAGTAAGACAGGACTAGAGCTGAAACCAAGGCAGCTGGACTCTTGAACCCATGCTCTAAGCTATTACTCCATGTAATGTAGACAGTGATAAAGGTACTGTGCTAGGAGTGGTGGAGGATGCTAAGAATCAGCTCCTGCTTTCAAGGGGGCTTACAATAATTAACAATACATGTTTATCTGAATAATTGGCTCTTGCTTTTTCTTTGCAATTTAAGAGAAGACAGAAAGAAAACAGGGAGGCAAGGATGAAGGAAGGAAGAAAAGAAGGAAATAAGGAAGGAAGGGAAAAGGAAGGAAGGAAGGGAAGGAAGGAAGGAAGAAAAGAAGGAATGATGGAAGGAAGGTACGGAGGGTAGGAGAGGGAAACAGCCCTAGTTCTTCAACAGGTTTTTGATCCAATTTACGCCTGTTTGATTCTGTTCCAGACAAGGAACAGTGAACAAAAAACTCTCAAGCTAGCACTTAAACCCACAAAAACTTTTCACCATCCTTTGGGTATTAAAAAAATCCATCTTCTAACACAAAGAAATGATAAATGTTTGAGATGATGGATATGCCAGCTACCCAGATCTGATCACTGTACATTATATGTATCGAAACATCACTATGCACCCTAAGAATATATAGAATTATTATTTGTCAGTTTATGACAGTATTTTTAATGGAGAATTTGTCTCTATTAGAAAAAGGAATCTGTCCTTTGTTAATAACTTGAAAGAAAAAAAATTTGCTGCCAAAAAACCCAACACCTACTTTATATGTGTATAATATATTTAAATTTATATGTATGTATAATATATATTTCATTTTTTCCTAGACTAATCTTACACTACAAATTTCAACATTACCACCATAGCATTTACATATATTCTAAAACTATCCAGTGATGTGGCATAAAATAGCTAAGTCATTTTTACTGAGGATCATAAAATCTTAGAAGAATTTAGTTTGAAATCTCTAAACAAAAATTGCAAAAGTTAATATAAGGTAGAAAAAGAGAAATAAATTTTGACTTATTAGAGAAAAGGGTTCAGGTGCAGGATGAAGCATATCAAAGGCATATGAAATGTCGTTACTTTGAAAAAAATAAAAGGATGACAAGTTTAGAAAATTAACTATCAAATTACATTTTTTTTAAGAGGGGCAGTTAAAATGTTGATGAACAAATGTAAGATGATGACTCAGGGGCACTAAAAATACAAAATGTGTGGGTTCTACTAGATAATACAATAAGTACTGGGAGTTTCACTTTATAACCCGTTGTGATTAAACAGCATACTGCTGAAAATGCAGATGTGATACTACCATAGTAAAACCAGCCTTTTAAAAGATGTTTCTAATTAAATCATGAAAAATCAAAAAGAAAATGTTGAGAGAAGCCATTTTGCAGATTTTATTAATGGTGCCTTCATGGAGAGGGCTTTATTAGATTTGAACTAGCAAATGCTAATGCTAGTGTACAAAATGATAGATAAGCATTTTTCCCCTTAAAAAGTTATTTCTTCCAGGGTAAAAAGTTTTCTTGTAATATAAGCATCCTTTGATTCAGTTAAATTCTAGTAATGAGGTACTCGACTATTTGAGTTAATAATACTTTAATTAATCCATACCTGTATGTGATCTAGATGTGTTTATTGTTGCTATTTCTCACTCGGAATTTTACTGCTAAATAGAGGACTCCTTTTAATATTCAAATAGCTTTTATCAGGAGTCCAGAAGTCATTGGCTTTACTCGATATTAATACCAAAACATCAGGTGTAAATTGATCCATTGTAGAAGCTCTTGTTAAATGCTTTCTAGTCAGAGCACAGTGGCTGACACTGTAATCCCAACAATTTGGGAGGTTGAGGTAGGAGGACTGATTGAGCCCAGGAGCTTGAAACCAGCCTGGGCAACAAACACAGTGGGACCCTGACTCCATGTGCATCTTTAGTTCCAGCTACTCTGGAGGCTGAAGTGGGAGGATCACTTGAGCCTGGGAGATGGAGGCTGCAGTGAACCGTGGTTTTGCCACTGCACTCCAGCCTGAGAGATAGAGTGAGACTTTGTCTCTAAATAAATAAATAAAATGATTTCTAAGGAAACCCAGGGAAGACCTAAATTAAGATTAACCCATGAAATGTATGACTAATTCCAGAAGATGAAAGGTAGATTTCTTGTTTTGAACACTATTATCTCCTCATTCACCTGGCTAATTACTCACTATCCTTCAAAACTTAGCTCAAAATTCACCATAGTTGGGAACCTTTTCCTAATTCCTTCCTCTTTTGGCTTCTAGATGCTCCCCTATCAACTTGTGGATATCTTGCTCTTTGCAGAATGATAGTCTCTTACCTGCAATTATAAAATCTAAAAAACTCTAAAAACCAGAAGCCTTTTTGTTTGGTGCAAATTTATTTGGGGGTAAAACTTGACCCATAAATTTATTTGCAGAAATAGTAAAATGTTTGTTTGATTATGACAGTGCTTCCCCAGACCATACAAAGAGGTTAGCATAATATATGGCATATGCACACTATAGTTCACCCTTGGTATCCTTGGGGGATTGGTTCCAGGAACCCCTACATAAAAATCCTCAGAGGCTCAAGTTCCTTATATACAATGGCATAGCATTTGCAGATGACCAATACACACCATCCCATATACTTTAAATCATCTCTAAATTATTTAAAATACCTAATACAATGTGAATGTTCTATAAATAGTTGTTACACTTTTTGGAAATTTGTGTTATTTTTTATTGTTGTGTTATTTTTATTGTGGCAAAATCATTATTATTATTTTGCCAAATATTTCTAATCACGGTTGAATCCGCAGATGTGGAACCCACAAATACAGAGGACCAATTGTAGTATTTTTTAAAAATGCTCTCAGATTTTAGAGGTTCCATTGAGGCTTGGGACCTCAATGCCATCTCACAATACTTAAATTGCACCCTACCAGCTCCATTTCCCATTTGGATTCCATGACTCTTCAACATCTTACCATTTTCTTTAATTTTCTTACCCAAATGAACTTGCCTTCTATTTTGCAGCAAATATAAAGCTATGAGGTTTGAGATCCCAACCAATTCATTGGCCATCCCCTGCCCTCATGACCACTAGTTGATCTATACCTGCCATTCATTCTTAGTTGCTTTTCTCAAGTCTCAGGGGTGTAGGGGGGGAAAGTAACATATTTTTCTCACCCATCACAAGAGTCATGGTTCAGGCATCTATAATAAAAGACAGACTGAGAAGCAAAAAGCTTCCAAATGTATTTAATATAAATTTTATGCAACTCACAAGCTTTTGGAAATAAAGACCTAAAGAAACAGAAAAAACAATGCGATATAGTTTGGCTGTGTCCCCACCCAAATCTCATCTTGAATTGTAGTTCACATAATCCCCATGTGTAGTGGGAGGGACCCAATGGGACATAATTGAATGATGGGAGTAGTTACCCCCATGCTGCTGTTCTCATTATAGTGAGTGAGTTCTCACGAGATCTGACGGTTTTATAAGGGGCTTTTCCCCCTTTTCCTCAACACTTCTCCTTCGTGCCACCATGTGAAGAAAGACGTGTTTGTATCCCCTTCTGCCATAATTGTATGTTTTCTTAGGCCACCCCAGCCATGCTGAAATGTGAGTCAATTAAACCTCTGTCTTTTATAAATTATCCAGTCTTGGGTATGTCTTTATTAAGAGCATGAAAATGGCCTAATACACTATCTATTTTATGTTTAGATTTGATTAAGAGTGGAC
Organism: Pan paniscus; assembly: GCF_029289425.2. Taxonomy (NCBI): domain Eukaryota; kingdom Metazoa; phylum Chordata; class Mammalia; order Primates; family Hominidae; genus Pan; species Pan paniscus. The sequence continues at coordinate 68,075,123 of NC_073261.2, read as the reverse complement.
AACAGTATAGAATTATGATTGGACAAAAGGAAGTATGATCTAATGGTAATAAACCAGGGGGAACTTAGCAAGGCCTGTTTGTACAAATTCTTCTTTGTATCTCTGTGTCTTCATTCTTTCCTCTGGGTATAGGGAGGATCCCTCTGGAATGAGTGTCTTATGACCTACTTTAAAGGATGGTCAGAGAATTATTTTATAGTCTGCTTCAGGGGAGAGCCACAGGAGAAGGTCAGAAAGACCTTCCTGCTTCTACTCTTTTCTCAAGTGCCAGGGTGCCAAATGTGGGGATAGTGTGTCCTGAACCCTGTCAAAGGTTAAAGTCTACTTCCCCAGTTTAAAACCTACATTTCTTATTCTTTAGATCTTAATACTTACTGTTTACTCCAAAATTGTACTCTTTTGTTATTTCCATGCTTTATTTTCTCTTATATGTTTTTATTGTCCTATAAATATGTTCAACTGTCTCCAAGTCTTAAATTACACCCCCCCCCACCAATTCCACATCCTATGCTCTCTCCTACTTACTTCTCCCACTCTCCTGTATTGCTTTATCAAAAGCTGCTTTTAAAGAGGACATAATTCTTGCTTCCTCTATGACTTTCTAATACTCAAACTTCCTGCAATTAGGTTCTGCAGGGACTAGTGTTGGAAAAAATTACCAATGATGTCCAGATAATCAAGTCCAATGGTCATGTTTGTTCCATATCTAAATGAATCCCCCTATGCCATTTAACACTATTGACATTTTCTTGAAACTCTCTACCCTTTGGTTGACATTTTACTGTTATTTCATTCTCTCCCACCTCTGTTGTTTCCTTTTTCATTTCTTTGGGATTATTTCTTCTTGCCTGTCTCTTTCATACTGATGCCCCACAAAGTTCCAGTTTTTACTCACAGTTATTTATTTTCTTCTTTTATAAATTCTTTGTGTAAATGTGTGGCAATCTCATCATTTTCATGACTTTAATTCTTACTTATAATGCTAATGGCCTCAATAAATGTATCTTCAATCCTAATCTATTCCCTCTCCTTTATATTTATAAAAGCAACTGCCTATCAAACATACTTCTTTAGATGTCTTATAATCACAACATATGTAACATGTCCTAAACTGAACTCAACTCCCACCCCCACCCCCATATTTCTTATTTATTCCTGCCACATCTATAGCAATGATGCTATATCCAAAACACAATCTAATTTTGTTATGCCTCTGCTTAAGCCTTCCTGGCTCTTCATTCATTACCTAAAATCAGAACTTCTTAACTGGTATATCATGAGACCCTCCTTGATCTGCACTTCCTTACCAATTTCCCTGGTCTCATCTCCAGCCACTCCGAGCCTCATGGTTTAAACATTAGGAACTCTAAGCTGCTTATAGTTTTCCAAGTTCTCTGTGCTGTTTTATGATCTGCACACTTGTTCGTGCTTTTTCTACAGCCTGAAATGCTATTCCAACTTTTCTTACTCTGTATAGTTCTTATTAACCTTTCAAAATCCCAGACATTATTTCATCTAGGAAACAACTTTTATTGACCAGTGATTCTGAGAATAGGAAAAGCCAAAGCGGTTTACTTCCAAAGGCAAGATATGCAAGCCTAGTGTTGGGTGATTTTTATTTTATATTTTTATTTATTTTGTTTGAGACAGAGTCTCTTTCTGTTGCCCAGGCTGCAGTGCAGTGGCACGATCTCAGCTCACTGCAACCTCCGTCTCCCAGGTTCAAGTGATTCTCTTGCCTCAGCCTCCCAAGAAGCTGGGATTACAGATGCCTGGCACCACGCCTGGCTAATTTTTATGTTTTTAGTAGAGATGGGGTTTCACCACATTGGCCAGGCTGGTCTCAAACTCCTGACTTCAAGTGATCCACCTGCCTAGGCCTCCCAAAGTGCTGGGATTACAGGCGTGAGCCATCGCACCCAGGCCAATATTTTAAATATCCTCAGTGCTCCTTTGTGGGTATTTCAGAAGCACGCAATGATTATTGAGGGTTCATTCAAGAACAGCTGTTGCAAAAGCAGTATTTTATTCTTCAATACTATTATGATAATATATTTACATACCTAGCTCTTTCTAGGTTTTGTTTCCATTTCCTTACATCTTTCACTTGGGAACAAAAATGTCTAGGTGTGAAGTAGATTAACTGTGCACCAGTTACCAAGTAGTCTGAGTCCAGTGAGACAGAACACCTCCACACATAAGTTACATGAAGTGGGTTTATTAGTTATAAATAGGTAGCAAGGGACAACAGAAGCCTTGGGTTCATTACCAGTCATTCCCTCAAGGCTCAGGAAAGCTGCCTGTGGAGCGTGGAGTCTCAGCTGCAGATGTCCCACGTGTGCCACAGATGAGGGACTCCAGAAAGCATCTAGCCTTGGGTTTTGTACCTCAGGAACATGTGACACACTGGGCTAAAGCACTGAAGGACATCCTGTCTTCAGGATTGGACTGCAATAGAGCTTGGGCTATTCTGGTGAATCCTTTCCTATCCTAGGATGTTGCATTTCCAGATCATTCTACAGTTATTCTTGAGAACTACAAGAAAGAAAGGGGGAAGAACTTGGTTGGTATAAGGCTACTTGGAGAACTGTTCTACACTAGGCCAAAAGTTTGTTTTTATGTCTTTCTCTTTTTATATACATATAGCTAAATTATTTCCAGAGTTGTACAAATCTATAATACCACAAGCAGAGTTTGACTGCATTTTCCCCAACACTGAGTATTTTTATTAACATTTTCTTTTGCTCTTGTTAATGCTTAATAGTGAAACAGAGCAGAGTATTTTTGTGTTAATTTGGATAATTTGCATACTCATGATGCTGTTCATTTTCCCATATATTTTTTATTAGTGATAGTTCTTTGTTTTGCCATCATATTTTAATTTTCATGAGTTCTTCTTGTTCTCTGAATTACCCTCCTTTTTAAATAGCATTCTGTTTATACCTTATGGTTACAGTATTTTCTGAAATATTTGTAAGGTATTATTGAGATTTTTTTTTCTTTATTTTCTTTAGCTTGAACCCTATACTTCTTTGATGGTCATTTCTTTCTGCTTGTACTTCTTGATCATTCTCTTTCATAATACATGCTTCACTCAATTCCAAGTGATTCCTTCTTATCCATCGATGTTTCAGAATGTGACAATAAAAATAAGTGACTGTGTGCTGTGTACATGAGCAGTTTATCCACTGGCATGCTTTGCGTTAGGGTGAGTAGGGTGAGTAGGGTGGAGGGTGAGTAGGGTGAGTAGGGTGGAGGGTGAGTAGGGTGAAAGCCAGCCATCATGCTGGGAGGCCCTAAAGCAACAAAAGAAGACTTTGCTCTGGAACAGCCTTATCACACTCCTGAATTCTTCCCAGAGAAGTGGTTCATTTTCTTTGGAAAAGGAAACACTGATTTTGTTTTCTTTTTAACTTGGGAAATAAAAGCTTGACTTCTGAGGATTCTGCTTGCATGCGTATGTGTCTGAAGGAGAGGGTGAGATGGGGGTGGAGAGAGACAACAGTGACTGAATTCCATGTACACTCTGTCTATGAACCCCTGTCTTTAGAGTCCCATGTGTCATTCATGGGGTTTTGGAGGCCAGCTTCTCTCTGGGGCTCAGTAGGGCAGATCAGTCAGCCCGTTCTGTACTTTCTAGGTTCAGGCTCCCCCTTTGCTCTTTCATCAGTAACCACTCTTTCACTCACTCTCTATTTTGCAAAAATTGGTTGAAATTTCTCATCCACTATCTCTTTATTATGATGATATTTACCTGGATTTTCCTTCTGGAAAATTGTTGCCCACATAATGTGCTTTTTTTTTTCCCCTCAAATTAAGATGTTTGTAGTTTTAATTCATTGGCTTTTTAAAACTAAGGAATTAACACATTTAAGTTCATATGTGATACAAATATTTTTGTCATCTTTTTACTTTGGTTTATTTTGATGTAAAGAAAGTTTTAAATTTCATGTAGTCATCTCTCAGTCTTTCCTACACATATTTTTCTTCTATTGAATGTATATTTGGAAAATTCTACTTATTTCAGATATTTGCTTCTGGTAAATTATGTGTTCCTTTGGATTTTCAGTGTTTTATTTTTAATAATAAATATTTAATCTGTCTAAATGTATTTTGGTATATGGCAAATTTTCAAGCCTTTTTGTTTTCTTTTTAGTAGAAAAATTTTTTTTCAAACAGAATCTTAGGTGGAAGTTTAATTTATAAAAATTGGAAAGTTGGCCAGGTGCAGTGGCCTGTAATCCCAGCACTCTGGGAGTCTGAGGCAGGAGGATTGCTTCAGCCCAAGAGCTCGAAACCAGTCTGAGCAACATCATAAGACCTCCCTTTTTAAAAAAATTAAAAATCACAGGAGTACGGTGGCACATGCCTTTAGTACCAGCTACTCGGGAGGCTGAAGTGGGAGGTCACTTGAGCCCTGGACGTCAAGGCTGCAGTGAGCCATAATCACACTACCGCACACCACTCCAGACTGGGTGACAGAGTGAGACCCTGTCTCAAAAAAAAAAAAAGGGAAAGTGGAATGGTCTAAGTGAATTTGTGTGAGAATGCAAATTCAATCAGCCCATCTGATTCTTTCAACCATGGTCCTATATTTGAAGTATCTTTAGTTTTTCAAGAGTAAATTTAAAAACAGTGGTTGGTATATGGTATAAAGTAAAAGTCAAAATTGATCCTATTCCTAAATTGCCAACCAATTATCCAGAAACTAATTATTGGTAAGCCCTTTTTTCCTGATTGAGTTGGAAAATGCCTTTTATATATTAATTTACTACCCATGATAGATTCTACTTTAGGGATATCTTTCCATTCCATTGACCCCTCTGTCTACTTTTATACCAGAATTCTACTGTTTTAATTAGTATAGAGTTACGTGTTTCCATTTGTAGTAAGGCTGTGTGTTATTCTACTTGCATTGCTCTAAACAAATATCCGAGGCTGGGTAATTTATTAGGAAAAGAAGTTTATTTTTGCTCATGGTTTTACAGGCTGTACAAAAAGCATGGTGCTGGCATCTATTCCTGGCAATGCCTCAGGAAGCTTACAATCATGGTGGAAGGTGAAGGGGGAGTGGGCATTACACATGGCATGAGCAGGAGCAAGAGAGGTAATGGGGAAGTCTCAGAGTCTTTTAAACAACCAGATCTCACGTGAGCACATAGAGGGAGAACTCACTCATTACTGTGAGGATGGCACCAAGTTATTCATGAGGGATCTTTCCCCATGACTCAGATACCTCTCATGAGGCCCCACCTTCAATACTGGGGATTACATTTCAACACATTTGGAGGAGACAAACACACACTATATCAAGCCGATTCCCTTTCTTTCTTCCTCTTTCTTTTTTCTTTCTTTCTTTCTTTCTTTGTTTTCCTTCTTTCTTTCCTTCTTTCTTTCTCTCCTTCCTTCCTTCCTTCCTTCCTTCCCTCTTTCTTTCAAATCATCATAACTTATATTTTCAAAGAATGGTCCTAGTTTCCTGGTTTGTTCTACCTTATCTAGTCAGGTGCACAGGGAAAGTCAGGTCACCTACACAAAATGTGGTCAACCTATACAATCTTAGGGGTATTGATATTTTAATTCTGTAGTTAATTTTAGAACCATTTTTACTGATTTCCCTATATTACAGCATTTGACTCATTTGTCTTTCAAAGACTAGTAAACCTTAATTTGCTTTAGCAGCTCTGAATGGATTTTTATTGTTTCTTACCACTGGCTTTCAACTCATGTAATTTGAAAACTAAATGCTAACTGTAAAACTCAATCAATCTGGTAGTATTCTTTTAATATCAATTTTTATATAATTAGCCTCCAAACTCTGTTCAATTACTAACAATTAATCTTATGCACTTTCAGGGACAACACTAATTTCACACTTAGCAGCATTTAAAAGAAAGGTAGTGTGAATACCATAGGGAAAAAGTCCCTCCCCAAGGAGTTATGCTTTATTATCACTGACTAGAGAATAAAAGTGCTTTCCCATTGCAGTCTACTGTAGGGGCCCACATTTTCTTTAACTGTAGACCAGGAGAATTATGTAACAAACACACAAGCAAAATCACACATACTTTAATTACAGTTTTCAGTGAGACCGCTAGCCTTTTAAAAATGATCCTGAATGTTCTATGTTCTTTTGACAATTTTCTCGAGTTAGTATTTTCATCAATGCTGTATGGTTAATTGCCCCATTAAGGCTGACTGTGAGAAACCAAACAATGGAACCATGATGGGACAAAGAATGAGAACAACAACAGCTGAAGGTAGAAAACTGTAGAAAACTTCTTATCATACAAGAAATGCTGTTAGAAATCAAGAAATTCCCCAAACAGAACGTAGTCAGTGCTTAATACATTTTATAATACGGAATAGCTTTTTAAATACATATTACCGACTTTTTTCTTTTAATAGTGCCAATTTCCAATTGACAAATTACACTATATCTTAATACTGACATCTATATGTAACTCCCTTAATATTTGCTATCTAAAGATCATATCATGTGTGAATCATATGAAAGTAATTTTTTAAAATATCACTTTAGTTTCTTCTAATAATTCAAGGTCAACTACAATGAATAAACCAAGGTTTAAACTATTTCCTAGTGTCAAAAATATAATGAATACATGTTGGATTATGTGACTGGTATTTAGCAAAAGGTGCACACATGTCTGTTTACTTTGGTATTTCATGATTTTGACCTTTTAGGTGCTTCTTGTTAGTAATTGGTTGAAGAGGAGTTGTAGCCAATTTTAATGTTTGTAATTCATACTTAGATATGCAAATTGATGAGCACATTATAAATTTTTAAAATTATCGGAACAATTTATAGTGCAAAGTGGCATTGCTCCAGGGGCTGAGCAGTGGCCTGGGAACTCAGAGCTGTGCATTTTAATTTTGATTAACTCTCAGTGTGACCACAGGCAAGTGCCTTAATCTCCCTGTATCTTGGATTATTCATCTATAATATGAATGTAACAATTTTCTTGCTGTAGCTAAAGTGAGGAATAACTATGAAGCATACAGTGGCTTAAAACTAAAGAGCACTTTATATATCACACAAAAGACCAATATGAGGCTAAAGATTTTATGGGTTTAATAAACATAAGTGTTATGTCATTCACACAAAGATAAGATAAATGGCCCAACATGAAAACTATGGAAATCACCATATCTCAATCTAGAAATTTTATTAAAATGTACTTAGCATAAGAAATAAACATTTGTAATGGTGTCAGACTTATGTGGACGTTCATTATTAAATAAACTTTATTCCTTATGCTGTTTTCTTCAATGCTATATACATCTTTCAAAAGTACAATAATGAGTTTTAAAATGCTTTACTAGATACAGTCTTTAAAAGAAATCTTTCTTTTTCTCTCCCTAACAATGAGTAGGTTTCCATTAGGCATTTTAACTTTACACCAGGAAAACAAAAATTATACAAAGGCATTCAGCTTAAAGTAAGACGTTAGAAAACAACACTCAAATTCACAGTAATTCATACCAAGGGGTAAATCTGTATTTTAAAACTCACCTAGTTGTTCCACCTGTTAAATAATATACTGTATCCTGAGAGCCACTGATACATAGGTGCAACTGGTGAGTTGATGATGGAATTTGAGTCTCTTTACTTTTCCATATATTGAAACATCAATCTTTTTAGCTTAATAAATAGTTCTGCAATGCTGAATTTCAGCAGGGAGGCCATTCTCCAGTTGTGTAGGAATACAATTTGGGTTCTAGTGTCTTCCCAAGCCTCCCTTGCATTGGGAAGCCAATATTTAGAAAGCTGTAGCAAACTAACACCTGTTAGACATAAATCACATGCAGAAATCTACAACTGGACAAGCTCAGGAAGATGTAATAGATCAAATCCATGAAGAACCTCACAACGAATTAGGAAAATCTTAAACTTAATCCTATAACCTGACAGGCAGTCAGCAGACTGACTTATGGAGAGCTGTAATGTGGGAATTAGAATGAATGCCAGATGGCTTCTAGAAGTCAAATTTGAGAGAGAAAAAAAAAGAATAAACTGCATTTGACGATAAGCACAGGGAGGGAGGCTGACAAGGAAAATGCGGTCACAAAATAACACACAAGGATGAACTAATATTTTACACTGTATTCTCTTTCTTTTGTCTCTCCCAGCCAGCTTGACAGAAAGTAGTAATGTTTGACTAGTCACAAGCCTAATACGAGATGCCAGTTTGAACAGGTGCAAAAACAAAGAACAGAACACTTCCATTTGGAACATCAGCTCTTTATGTAGTCCCTGATATGTTTTGTGGGAATTCACCTACCAAGTTTCTTATTGCTATTTCCCTGATTGGCAGAAGTTCTATTTGATGAATACATAGCATATTCTGTTAGTCAATGGAAACAATGAAATAGGGGGAATGACCAATTCATCTGGGACTTAGTCTAATTCCAACAGTCCACCATCATGAGATGATATCAGTGCTGGAATTTTAAGATCACCTGGGTAGAAGAAAATGTGCCTGTTACCTGTTACAATTACCACACAATTGTAAAGCGTTACAACATTCTTTTACTTGTGAAAGATAGTGGAAATTGGCACTGCCAATTATCAGTGTTAAATGTATGACCAATCAGTATGAAGGCCACAAACAAACCAGCAGCTTGTTCCATAGAGTCAGTTGGTAAATTGGATGCAGGAAGACAGAGGAACACACTATCCCTCCTCTGTAGGTGGTCTCTGTTTCATTAGGTTTCCAATTGATGTTGCTGCACAGTAATCCAAAAATGTGTAATGGGAACATCACTCTCATTTTTCATTAACACCCCCTCGCAAATGTATTGGAGGCAGGTACAAAACAATGATTTTGCCAGCCTTACTTTTATCCTTTTGGAGACTATTTCTTGTCCAACATCGCTGCTGGATGCTTTGTTTCTCCTTGTTTAGAATCACCGTAGTGACTCAACACTGTTTGATATGATCAGCTTCCTTTAGGATGCTGTGGAAAGAGTGAGAGAGCTGCTAATCTTTAAAAGACAAGTGATTTAGGAAAATCAGCTTATATATAATAATGGATATTGACATGACTACAAGATAGGTGAGAAAACTAAAAATAGAGATGATGCCTATTGTTTCAGGAAATCTACCAGCAATGTATAAAGCATGGAATTTTTGAGAGATCTTAGAGATCATCCTGACTGAATTCCTCATTTTCATTTTATAAATGGGGGAATTATGGCTCATACTGGCTCTAGCTTTCACAAAGCAAAGCAATTACTGGCAAAAGCTAAGTCTGGAAAGCACAATCTATGACTTGTGCTCTATTCAGTATACCATGTTCAGTCTATAATGTGCGGATGCAGATAACTACAAGAACTACACATCTACAATACAATGTGTGAAGATAACTACAATTCACATCTTCTGCTTCCTTAAGCCTGTATCATAGCTTTTATTAATACAGTTTCATCAAGTTATTATCTAAAATATTCTTCAATTTGTAGTTTTTGGAGAAATCATTCAGCATTATGCTATAAGTAGCAGTGTTAATTTCCTGGTAGAAAGTGTTACACTTTTTAGGTCGATTTCCTGAGACATTAGGCTCATCTGTTTTTCTTTGTATTACCTAACTTCAGTTCCTGTGTTATTATTAGCTTGAAAGCCTGCCCTGAATCCTCATCTATTGATGGAGATTGTGTCATCTTCCCTTGATTGTATCCAGAAGCTTCATCCCCAAGATAAAGGATGGACATCTCTCAGATGACCAGCTTCTTTTGCTCGACTCTAGAGAAGGTTGCTTTCTGCATTCTGGCAACTGCCCTCTATCTACATGATTAGACTCGTTGGTTGCAGTGCTTTCTGGAGTAATGAAGGGATCCAGTGCACAGGGTTTAACTTACTGGGCACAATCTCTAAGCCACCTCTGCCTGAATGGGTCCCCTGTTTTTTCTCTTCTGCTCTTGTTGAACCATATCTCTGTTCCTTGTGCTCCTGGGAATTTCTTGCTCTGGTAAGTGGAGAATCACCATGCCTCAGTCATAGGCAACATACACCCAGAATGTTGAATCATGACATTTTTTTTTGCTCAGGATTATTTATCTAGCTACTTTGATAACTAATGTAATCATTCCAGAATATGAATCTCAAGAAAAAGAATGACTGATTTCAAACTATTTAAAATTATTCAGAATACTTGATATTTTATATGTACAAATACAGAATAGTTTATAGATATATAAACAGTTTGCTAAAATTTTCCTGTCGGTCTTATATTTATTTCTTTACCGCAAATGCTAGGAGTAAATTTATTCTATTCATTGTGATTCATCTTTGTTCTATTTTAAGAGCATTGAGCCCTCATCACCAAAAAGAGAGTTCTAGAGGTAATGTTAACAGATACAGAAAAAATAGGTAGCAGGTTTTGGTTGTGTTTTCTTATTGTTGCTAAAAGTCCTGTGATTAACCATATCCTGTTTCTTACAGTAAGGGTAAATAAGAACATGCTAACCAAATAATCAAAACAAATGGTAAGTATACTAAGTGCATTACGGTGCTGCCAGACATATGTTAATTTCATTTGTAACGTTCATCTGTCTTCTTAAAGTTGCTTGCAAAGTTATCAGCAAAAATATAAAAAACTACATTATTCGTCAATTGAGGAACTTAAAAATAAAAAATGTAATAGCCACTCAGTTTCTTTGGAAAAGTGTTTCCTTGATTCCTATCAATACAAATATTGTTTTTATGATATGATTAATGGAATGATTTAAAGATGGCTCTTTGTAATGCCACTTTGTTTAATGGCACGTATGTATATTTTAAAATGTACCTTAATGAAATTATATATATATATATCAATTTTTTAAGGATAATGTTCAAATAATGTTACTTTGCTTATACTCTTTGTTTGAGTAAAAGGATTTATTGTGCACAGAGTGTGCAGGGTGTGGATTAAACCTTCTGCTCTTATTAGAGGATTTCTCTATCAGGGCTGTATCTTTTATGAAACCTTAACATCCCCAGGCTCAGAGTCACTTGGGAGGCAGTCAGGTCTAAAATAGGTGTTTTTGAAAATGTAATTCCATATTGACTATGATATTAAAACTAACGAAAACTCAACTGAGAAAATGAATTTGGAGTTTAAATATTCAAATAGTGGAATTTGGGGCACAGCTATGTTGCCACAAAAACACAAAACATAGGATTTGCCATAAATGATTTATGTCCTTTGTGGCAATAACAAAATAAGAAAGAAAATATATTTACATAATGAAAAGTTAGAGAATCAGTTAGCACCTGTAAAGCTGCAAGTAACAGAAAACTCAACTCAGGAATGTCCAACTGAGAAAGAGGATTGATTCTTCAAGCAAGGAAAATAAAGAGGTAGGGCAAACTTCAGGGCCACTTGATCCAGAGACTTCAGCTTGCCTCGAGTGCTTTTCTACCTCTCCAGTTAGTTCTTGTGGGTTCCAGGAAGGGCTCTACCCCATGACTGCTTCCCACTGTGGTGAGATGATGCTTCCAGCTTCAGTGGGATTCCATGCTTCTTCAATTCATGGGAGAAAAAGTTTTCAAGCTAATCTACAGGTCTCTCCTAGAACTGGGAGTAGGGTCAACTTTCCCTAAAATTATGGATTATGTAACGAAGGGGTATGTAAGGATTATGTAGGGAAGGATTATGCAGATATATAACACCTCCCCACCCACAAACACAATTTCATGTTTATTTTTCTTTTAGATTCAGAGGGTACATGTGCAAGTTTGTTCAATGGATATAGAGTGTAAATGTGAGATTTGGGCTTCTAGTGTACCCATCACCCACATAGTCAATATTGAGGGTAACTTTTAACTCTCACCCTCCCCTCACCATCCCCCATTTTGGAGTCCCCAGTGTTTGTTATTTCCATCATTATGTCCATGTGTACCCGTTGTTTATCTCCCAGTTATAAGTGAAAACGTGTGGTAACAAACTCTTATTTCTGAATGAATGGGGGAATCTGATAGGTAATCAGTATTAGCGCATTATAGAATTAGACAGAATTTTCAAGTTAGATTTCACATGTACCAATGAGATGTATTAGCCCAGTGCCCATCATTTTAGTTAGGAAAATTATCAGGGAACCTAAAACCTTAAATCTTAGTATATGAAAGGAATTCTATTACAGTAATAATAATAAGAGATGTGTAAACTGAACCTTATAAAACAAGAAATGTTGGGAAAATATAGAGTCATACATTTATTAACAATAATATTAAGGAAAGGTATATTAAATACTTTCTATTTCTTACTGGCATCACTTTAAATTTTCACATCCAATAACTCATGTCAGTGTTTTTTTTTTTTTTTTCTTTATTTCTTTTTAGGTCATGAAAAAAATGGAAACTCTCTCAAGGACTAACAGTCAGAGCTGTCTGGTTGACAAGGGACGTTATGGTTGCAAGAAGACCCTGAAGCAAGGATTCTACATCAAAGATTCAGGGGCAATCTGAGTTTGCATTTAAGATCCTTCTGCCTATAGCAGTGGCTTATATGTTATGTTCAATTGACGTATAAGCACTGTGAAGAAATATTCTATTACAACCTCTAATGACATTAGCATTGTGTATTTCAGAATGTAATTGTAGACAGAAAGTTGGTATATTTAATTCAAATTATGATTATTCTTTAAAAACAAAACTTGAAAATTCAGTTTATCTACATAATTGGCTTAAGTATTTGTTGCATGCCTATTCCATGCCAAGCAATGAGCAAGGTGTTATAAAATAAAACATACAAAAACTATGTCCCTTTTTGCAGGCTGATTTTTACCATTTTAAGTAAGAAATATAATCTAATGCCCTGAAGAGTTATTCAGTTTGTATTGGGAATATCATTACTTTGAATAGAAGATTTTACAAAAATAGATTAAAACTGTGAGAAATTCTCAAAAAATTAAATGACCATAATATTCTCATCTCAGAATAAGAGAAGTGATTTGGCTTAAGCTGTGGAAAATAAGTCCTTTAGAATCCACATTTCCAAGGAGTTGCAGTTGGCTTTGCATGTAGTGGCTACTCCTTTATAAAGCATACCTCTGTGTTCAAAGTCTGTAGCTAGGGGAAAGCAAATTTATCCTTCAGCTAAACAAAAGTTCAATGATAAGAAAGAAAGTACAGGAAATTGTGAGTATTTTTTTTCTCTTCATGCTTAGGGAATGCATGTGCATTTCTGCAGCAAAGGAGAAAATTAAAGGAAAACATTCTCCTCAAGAATCTTTCTTTGAATTTCATATGTAGACTCAAAAAACAGTATTGTTAGTGCTATTTATTCTGAGTAATACTTTTCAGTCAGATGTAAGCTGTTTTTCAATGTTTTGTTTTGGGGAAGGGTTTACTAATTTAACTACAACTTTAAAAAGCAAATATAATAATTACAGTGAAATATGTGCTTCTGAACTAAATTCTCTGTTTGGTCAAATATCATTTGGATGGAATATTTTCCCAGTCTCCATTTTCAAAATCAGTATAATTTGTGAAAACCTCTTTTGCTTATCAATATAACTAGACAACTAAAGTTCTAATCTGTCTAACACCTTAGCATTTTAATTTGTATTCATCTCTCTGTTGGTGATATATTGATATTCTTGTTTAATTAGTGGTATGAATGATAGAATCTGAGGTCTCAAATTATTTGCCAAAGTCACTGGGTTAACTCCTTAAAGCTGATCAGATGGGCTCTCTTTCTAACATCCTATTACAGGAGGTTTTTGTAAACTAGTGGTATAAACGATTATTTTTAGTTAAGAGAAGCCCCAGGAAAGATTAAAAAAATGGAATAAAGACATTCCAGTTCTTGATCTTATCTTTTTCTCATCTCAACCTTTAGAGAGTCTTGCTGGAAGAACACAAGGAAAGGCAGGAAGGCTTCTTACAGATCTTTGAGACCTCCTTCCACTCAAATCCCAGGGGAGCTAGAACGCTATACCTCTGTGGTTCAAAAAGTCTTTGGACCAGAAAAGGGGCCTTTATCTGCCAACATTTCAAACATATTCAATCAAATATTGATCTAGAAAATCAGTTACTTTTTCCTCTAGCAAAGAGATTAAATTAGTACTACCTACTGAAGGCCTACACATGGTCCTCGGGAAGATAATGATGGTACCCTAGGCTATTCCTAGGATCAAAAGTTTATATGGACACCAAACTGATTTAACGTTTTCTGTAATGCATGGAGACAAAAGGGTGAAAGATCTGCTTGCCAATAGTAATGTGCTGGAGATTATCTCATGTGGCGAGTCCTTGCATCAAGAAGCCAGGTTATGGTTTTCAAATCCATCTCATCTCTGAAAATAAAAGAAATGGAACGTGGCCTGTTTCACCTCACTGAAAGGTTTTCATCACCAGAAATATCTGATGCCTCTTATTCAAGTTGACAGTAGCACATGTTCCTCTGACTCATAAACAGTCCTTCTCTCTATTGTGTCCTGTTTCCAAGAAGTACTTAATGTTATGTTATTAAAGAACAGGAGGTTTGTCTGCCTATTCGTCCTCAAATAGGAGGCTATCAAAAATGACAAAAAGCTTTCCAAATTCTAAAATCAGTTGGAATTTCATGCTTAATTTATGAAATAATGTGTTCAAGTTGATGTATGATATAAAAGGTAAACTTTAGCCTCCACATACTACACAATAGGGACAGCTCAATTTTAATTAGAAATTTTAGGTTGCAGAGAAGCTCATCTCTTCCAAAGTACCTATGATTTATTTATCAGTCACCTTTGTACTCTAAAAAAATGAGTTTTTTTAGTTGTCTTTGCGTTTACCTTTACCTAATCAAGGAAACAAGAAAAGATTACATATCTTACAAATTATACACACTCAAATCAAAATTTCATGAGTTAGTAAAAGTAAGAAAACAAAACATTACCTTTTTCCTTGGAACCTTACATATGGCAACAATGGCATCAGCATAACGAACCTATTAATTAGAAGCTAATGTTGTAGAGACTAGGCATTTGAAGAGTCATACTTAGTAAAAAATAATAATCTTTCAGGTTATGGGACTTCAGTTGTTTGACACAAAGCTTAGATTCTTAGGTAAGATGGGGCATATTTTGGAAATGTGGCGTTGGGTTTTTATGGCACTGGCCATAATACATTTATTATGGAGAAGATTATTTCAAACATTGTCACCATGTGGTCACTCAATTGTTTTGGCTGAATTGACTGCTAATGCAAGCAAATCAGTTCTCTGAATTCACTGTTGTTTTCAGCAGCATGGCAATGCAGTAAAAGAATTATGGGAATTCTTGAGCAATTACTCTATGCTAGCCACTTTGCTAAGTGATGAGAATATAGTGATGACTAAAGATACACATGGGCCCTCCTCTTAAATAACCAAATAATAAACACAATATTACTTCTGTAATAAGTGCTGTGAAAAGGAGGTACAGACATCTGCTGAACACCTGGTTTGTGTAGGGCATTTTGTTTATTTCACAAATTAATATAGAATCTTGTATGAAGGTTGAAAAGATTAATTGCAAGTTTAAGAACTAAAGAGCTCTGATTTCACAGGATCCTTGCATGGAAAAAAATGTCAGAAGAGTTCAGTTTATGGCAAGCTTAGTAGAAGACTATGGTGTGATATGGCTTTCAAAATAACTCATGTAGCTTTAGTCCCATTAACAAAGCCCAGGGTATAGATTAAGGAAGGAAAAGGCATTTGTGTAATTGACACCAGTCATATGTTGTGGGTTCCATTTCCAGGAAGTACAAATTAAAGTGGATATTAAAAATCTGGTGATGTCCACAGGAGCTGAATCCACATGATAAAAGGTCCAGAAATCATGTCTATAAGAAACATTTGAATAAAATGGAAAGCTTGGCACAGAGAAAACAAGGGGTGTTATGATAGTGTCTTTAAATAATTAATATGTTGTCATGGAAGATAAATTAGATAATGTATAGCCATACGTGACAGATCTTAGACCAACCAAAGGGAGGAAGTTACAAGTTTAGATTTAACATTGATGATGAACCTTTCAACAATAAAAGCTAGTTGAAAATGCAATTAATCACTTTGTAAGGCAGATTCCTTGGCATTAGAAATATTCAAATAGTGGCTTGAATAAAGTGTTTTTAAGAAATGCTATGGAAAGTTTTCTTACATTTATTGATAGATTAGACCAAATATTTTCTGAGGTTTCTTTCAACTCTAAATTTTTATGATTTCATGTTATAGTTATTAGAAAAGCTCATCTTCTAGAATGCACAAATGTAAAATTTTCATTCCTTCTGCAGAAATTTAGTGAAGGTCTGTAATTGTGGTAAACTATGGATAAATAACACATAATCTCTGACCTCAAGGTACTTATCATCTTGTGGAGATAACAAGTGCTTGAAAATAAGGAAATGATTCAGGATGGAATAAATGCTGTGATGCAGTTAGATGGAAAGATCTGAGAACACATGATAGTATTCAATTCTGAAGGAGGTGGTAATGAAGGAGAAGCAGACAAGATTAACAGAGAAGCCAGGAGTTAATTCTTCCTGCTTTTGTTTCTTTTTAGAGGATGAATAAAAAATAAGAAAGGTCAATAACCCAAAGCAAAGAGCACATTACATTACATCTCCCAGGTTACTTCCATTCACTATGAGAAATATTTATGCAATATTAGAAAAGTAGGGTTCTGTATCTGTCCGGAATTAAGTCCTATACTCAAAACAGAGGATAGAGTTATGGAGCATAGGCTCTGCTATAGAGCCCTATACATAAGCTATAGACTTATATGCACATTTTAGGCATAAAATCCTTTATAAATATATAAATAAAATTGAATATATCCTAACACCACTATGTGGGTTTTCACCAAAAGTATTTTATTTATTTTTAATGAAGATCTCTACCTGAAGATGCATAATTTCCTTTCTCTATAATGGATTTAAAAAACCCAGCTTTTAAAAATTTAATTCACCATACAATTCACCCACTTAATGTACAAGATTAATTGTTTTTAGTATACACACAGATACCACAGCTAACTTTAGAACATTCTTATCACCTCAAACTGCATCCCTCTAGATATGACCCCCAATCCCTCTTAGCTTCCTCATCCCCAAGAAACCATTAATGTTTTCAAGGTCCATCTGTGTTGTAGCATGTGTCAATGCATCATTACTTTTTATGGCCAAATAATATTTCATTGTATGGACATACTACATTTGTTTATTCATGAATTGGTGGGAACCTTTTGACCATTATAAATAATGCTGCTATAAACACTTGTGTACAAGCTTTAGTATGGATATATGTTTTATTTATCTTGGGTATTTAACTAGGAGTGGAATTCCTGTATTTTATGGTAACTCAATGTTTAACTGAGAAACTGCTAGACTGTTTTCCAAAGTGGATCTACAATTTTACATCCCACCAGCAATTTTTCTATATCTTAGCCAACACTTGTTGTTATCTGACTTTTTGATTCTAGTCATCCTACTAAGGGCGATGTGGTATCTCATTGTGGTTTCAATTTGCACTTCCCCAGTGACTAATAATGACATCTTTTTATGCGCTTATTGGCTATTTGTATAACTCCTTCAGAGAAATCAAAATTCAGATTGCTTGTCCATTTTTAATTTGGTTGTTTATCTTTTTATTACTGAGTTGTAAGAGTTCTTTGTATATTCTAGTTACAAGCTTCTTATCAGATATATGATTTATAAATATGTTCCTCCATTCTATGGGTGGTCTTTTCACCTTTTTGTAGTGTCCTTTGAAGAACTAAAGTTTTTAATTTTGATGAAGTCCAAAATTATTTGCTTGTACAATAATAGAAAAAATAGATTGGACTTCATCAAAATTTTTGTTATATCGAAGAATCCACTGCCAAATCTGAAGTCATTAAGATTTACATCTATGTTTTCTTTTAATAGTTTTGTAGTTTTAGCTCTTACATTTAGGTCTTTGTCCCATTTGCATTGATGTTTGTATACAGTGTGAGGTAAGGTTCCACCCTTATTCTTTTGCATGTGGTCATTTGCCCCAGCAACATTTGTCAAAAAGGCAATTTTTCCCTATTAAATGGTCCTGGGACCCTTGCTAAAAATCAGTTGACCGTTGGCACATAGATTTATTTCTGGACGCTCAATTCCATTCCATTGATCTATATGTTTATCATTGTGCCAGTACCACACTCTAGATAACTGTGGCTTTGTAATGAGTTATATATCCTCTAACTTGGTTCTTCTTTTTCAAGATTGTTTTCGCTAATTTGGGTCTCTTGCAGTTCCATGGACATTTTAGAATCAGCTTGCTAAGTTGTACAAGGAAATCCACTGAGATTTTGATAGGGATTGTGCTGAATCTGTAGATTTGTATTGGGAGTATTACTATCTTAGTAGTATTAAACCTTCCTTCCAATTTATATATATGGGGTCTGTTTCCATTTGCTTAGATCTTCTTTAGTTTGTTCCAACAATCTTTTATAGTTTTTGGAGTATGAGGTTTGCACATTTTTTGTTAAATGTATTTGCAAGTATTTCATGCTTTTTGGTACTATCTTAAATGGAATTGTTTTTTTAAATTCCATTTTCAGATAGTTCATTACAAGTTTTTAGAAATACAACTGATTTTTGTATATTGATCTTATATCTGGCAACCTATGGAACTCATTTATTAGTTCTAATAATTTTTAGTAGGTTTCTTAAGATTTTCTATACACAATACCATGTCATCTGCAAATAAAAATAGTTTTATTTCTTCCTTTCCAATCTGAATGCCTCTACTGTGGCTTATTAAAAAATAATCTATAATTGAGAGAAAAAAGAGAAGGAGGGGGTAAAAAGGCAGATACTATGTTGAAACACGCATATGTAGGTTTTTGTGAATTTACACTGGAACAATAATATTCCAGTTAATAACAGGTAACAATTTTATAGCACTTACTTTGTACCAAGCATTTTACACTTATTAAATTATTTAATAACATAACAATTCTATGAGGTTGTTGTTTTCATTTGATAGATGAAGATGCTGAAGCATAGAAATGTAAGTGGTTCCATAGCCCGTAAGTGGCAGAGCTGGAGTGAAGGAGTTACTAATAGCAGCTAACAGTTGGATGAATTTCACAATTTCTAAAGTATCTTCAAATAGTGTAATTAATTTTTCAATTAATCCTCAACATCACTAAATAGAACACATGTCTCTATTTTACCCATAACAACACTGATGCTCAGAGATATAAAACGACTTGAAAAAGGTCCAGAATTAATGACACAAAATCAGAATGGGAATTCATAACTTTTGACTGAGGCTTTATTTATTAGATCATATCTACACTTCTGAAAGCCTTTTCTACATATTGGAAAAGAATAATTTTCTAGAGCAGCCCAGTGACTTGTACACAGAGTAGAAAATATTGCAATTTCTGTTAGGGTTCTTTGGGAGCATGAAACAGAAAGGTATTCTGGCTAGTTTAAGCCAAAAGAAAACATTAGAAATTTATTGGAAGTTTATAAGGCAGCTCATGGAACTGGAGGAAAGGCATAACTATCAAGCCTTACAAAGTCAGATCCCATGGTAATATGTGAATCTGGTACACAGGAACTAGTGAGCAATTTTTCTAGGGTCTTGTGATTAGGAGAAGTCAGTTCTAACTATTTTCCATTCTGGTGACACTCTGCTTGAGATTATAATTTCATGAAGAGTTTGATTTTGATTTACCTGACATGATCTATAGGCCCACATGTTGGCTTCCAAGTACCACAAATAATAAGTTAAATGAGGTATGGGAGATAGCAAAGAATTGGGATGCTACTATCAAGAAGAAGTGGACACTGTGCCAGCCTAGCTCTAATCTCTAAAATACGGAAATAAAAAGTGATCATACTTTCATCATTAACCTTTTAAAAGTTCCTTAGAAATTTATGCAGAGAAAGTATACTATGAATATGAACCCAGTACTTAATACATTTTGTCTTATAGTCTTCCCTGCCCGAGATACTACACACATATGTATAGATAGATAGATAAAGAGATAAATAGATATGGTTTGGCTGTGTCCACACCCAAATCCCATCTTGAATTGTAGCTCCCATAATCCCCATATATGGTGGGAGGGACCTGGTGGGAGGTAACTGAATCATGGAGGTGGGTTTTTCCTGTGTTGTTCTCATGATAGTGAAAAAGTATCATAAGATCTGATGGTTTTATAAAGGGCAGTTCCCGTACACATGCTCTCTTGCCTGCTGCCATGTAAGACATGCCTTTGCTCCTCCTTTGCCTTCCACCATGATTATGAGGCCTCCCCAGCCATATGGAACTGTGAGTCCATTAAACCTCTTTTTCTCTATAAGTTACCCAGTCTCAGGTATTTCTTCATAGCAGTATGAAAATGGACTAATTTGGTAAATTGGTACTGGTAGAGTGGGATATCGTTATTCAGTTACCCGAAAATGTGGAAGCAACTTTGGAACTGGGTAACAGGCAGAGGTTGGAACAGATTGGAGGGCTCAGAAGAAGACAGGAAAATGTGGCAAAGTTTGGAACTTCTTAGAGACTTGTTGAATGGCTTTGACCAAAATGCTGATAGTGATATGAACAATAAGGTCCAGGCTGAGATGGTTTCAGATGAAGATGAGAAACTTGCTGGGAACTGGATTAAAGGTCACTCTTGGTATGCAAAGAGACTGGCGGCTCCCATATTGCCTTTGCCCTAGAGATCTGTGGAACTTTGAACTTGAGAGAGATGATTTAGGGTATCTGGAGGAAGAAACTTCTAAGCAACAAAGCATTCAAGAGGCAGCAGAGCATAAAAGTTTGGAAAATTTGCAGCCTGACAATGCCATAGAAAAGAAAACCCCATTTTCTGGGGAGAAATTCAAGCCAGCTGCAGGAATTTGCATAAGTAACAAGGAGCCAAATGTTAATCACCAAGACAATGGGGAAAATGTCTCCAGGACATGTCAGATAACTTCTCATCAGCCCCTCCCGTCACAGGCTCAGAGGCCTCAGAGGGAAAAATGGTTTCCTAGGCTGAGTCCAGGGCCACCTGCTGTGTGCAGCCTTAGGAGTTGGTGCCCTGCATCCCAGCCACTCCAGCCATGGCTGTGGCTAAAAGGGGCCAACACAGAGCTCATGCCTTGGCTTCAGAGGGTGCAAGACCCAACCAAGCCTTGGCAGCTTCCACATGGTGTTGGTCCTGCAGGTGCACAGAAATCAAGAATTGAGGTTTGGGAACCTCCACCTAGATTTCAGAGGATGTTTGGAAACACCTGGTTGTCCAGGGAGAGATGTGCTGCAGGAGCCCTCATTGGAGAACTTTTGCTAGGGCAGTGCAGTAGGGAAATGTGGAGTGGGAGCCCCAACACAGATTCCCCACTGAGGCACTGCCTAGTGAAGCTGTGAGAAGAGGATCACCATCTTCCAGACTCCAGACTCCAGAATGGTAGATCCACCAACAGCTTGTAGCATGCGCCTGAAAAAGCTGCAGACACTCAAGGCCACCCGTGGAAGCAGCTGAAAGGGGAACTGCATCCTGCAAAGCCACAGGGGTGGAGCTGTCCAAGGCCATGGGAGCCCACCCTTTGCATCAGTGTGACCTGGATGTGAGACATGGAGTCAAAAAAGATCATTTGGGAACTTTAAGATTTGACTGCCCCACTGAATTTTGGACTCGCATGGGGCCTGTAGCCCCTTCGTTTTGGCCAATTTCTCCCATTTGAGATGGATGTATTTACCCAATGCCTGTGCCTCCATTGTATCTAGGAAGTAACTAACTTGCTTTTGATTTTATAGGCTCATAGGCAGAAGGGACTTGCCTTATCTCAGATGAGACCCTGGACTGTGGACTTCTGAGTTAATGCTGAAATGAGTTAAGAACTGGGGACTGTTGGGAAGGCATGATTGGTTTTGAAATATGAGAACATAAGATTTGGGAGGGGCTGGGGTGAAATGATATGGTTTGGCTGTGTCCCCACCCAAATCTCATCTTGAATTGTAGCTCCCATAATCCCCATGTGTCACGGGAGGGAAGGGTTGGAAGGTAATTGAATCATGGAGGCAAGTTTTTCCCACGGTGTTCTTGTAATAGTGAATAAGTCTCATGAAATCTGATGGTTTTATAAAGGACAATTCTCCTACACCCGCTGTCTAGCCTGCTGCCATGAAAGGCATGACTTTCCTCCTCCTTTGCCTTCCACCATGATTGTGAGGCCTCCCTAGTTATGTGGAACTGTGAGTCCATTAAACTTCATTTTTTTAATAAATTACTCAGTCTCAGGTATTTCTTCATAGCAGTATGAAAATGGACATATATATAATATATATATGCACACACACATATACACATACACCCCCACACACATACATATATACACACAAGTGTATATATATAATATATACACAATAAATGTGTGTACTATATATTCAAATATGTATACACAAAACTGCATACAAAATAAGAAGGAAAATAACAATTTACTTAGAGGCCACAAAAAAGTAAATGTATTTTTCCATTTTTCAGTGAGAAAAAAGTATTCCCATGATCAATTTACCTTGATTTTTATTTTTTATTTTTATCTTCACTTCAGGACACGTGGTATAGTTATATTATAAGGAAATAATTGTGAGTGCAGTCTATGTTCAATAGTTCATAAGCATAATAATTTAACTTAGAACAACAAAAGCTTTTCCTACAAGTATGACCAATATTGTAAATTGCCTCCAATGCTTCATGCAGAAATGTGGCATGGATTGCTTAATTATAATTTTTTCCCATTAGTTTTGTTTTTCTTTATTATCATGCCCTCACTGTAAGGTTCTATAATGCAATTTACAAAAGAAAAGCCATAAGATGCTGGGGAGAAAATGACAAAAATCAAGAGGAGGTATTAACAGAAAAACAGGTAAATGAAATTATTATGAATGGTGCATTGTAAGATTTCTGTACTGTACTTTTATATATAAAGGAGAGGAGCTATTTTTTTAAAGCGCATTTTAACTGTGGCAAAAGTGCAGATTAATTGGTTATAAGTAAATGTTTATGATGAGTGCAGTTGTGTTGCTCCTGGCAAAATCGATCTGTATTCCCGTGCTTCTTAAGAAAGACCTTTATTTTTCTGGATGGGCATTTCTATTGGTTTATCAGTGAAGATATTTATAAATTTGGCTGCAGAGGATGCAGAGTGGCCTGTGAACAAGGTGCAGAGTATGTGGGTTCAATAATTATGAATTCCAAAGATTTTTCAGGTTTAGTTGAGTGGTGACATCTATTCTCTTCTCTGCTGCCATGGCATGGAATATAATTTTTGCACTGGAGTGTCACATTGGCTCATGAAAAATAAAGCTATTTATTTCAAAAGAAACAATAGCAACATGATATGACAATTTGAGCTGGTCCAGTACAATTCAATTGTGTTGTTTTCTGATAACAGGGGTATAGCTGTGTCATCGCTTTATATGACTTTCTCCATATAAATTTGGGTTTTTTAAGTCTGAAATACAAATCCAGCTTTTATTGGTTTTATTAACTTTAATAACTTATACTGTAATAACTGCTGTTCTTTGCATTAAACTTACATTAAAAATGATATAGGGAGACTTGAATTAAGGTTAATATGATTGCAGTCTATAATAAATAATTAGGCTGCCTTCAGATAATAATATTGTCTATGACTTAGGTCCATTGTTTAATTCTTTTTTTCAAAACTCTTATCAGTTATGATGTTTATATTTTAGAGAATATAGAATAGTAATTTTCTTATATAAAAAGTATAGAAAGCTTTTGTTTTTTCCTGAAAATCACCAATAATCACACCTAGATTTTCAAATAAAAACAGTACATTTAATTTTATTCAACCAATTTAAAAAATTATTTTTATGTTGTTTCCATAACACAAAAGTAGACTTTATCAGAAAAAACTTCTTGTGTTTTAATCTTTTTTCCACTGCAGATAAGTACAACCATGTATACTACACTTTTGAAAGTATAACAAATATGCCTGTTTTCATTTTCAGATTCTGCTATAAATTCTCCTCACCACTGTGTTGAGAAAGCCCAGGTGCCCATAAAAACCAGTGAATATATGCAAATGTTATACAGTTATAACAATCTATTTGGTATTAATAGATATTGTATATTAAATGCAAAAAACAGAGGAACTTGAAGGGCAGAAATAAAACACACAAAGAAAATGCATGTTTTTGCTGATTAAGAAGTAACATTTATTTACAATCATTGTAATCTAGTCACGAGTGGTAATGAAATTTGCTACTGGGTTTTGAGCATAATGTTGCCTTCCCGAGTTGTCTTTTTCAATAATATACATTTACCCTTCAAGGCTTAATTTTAGGTATTTGTTTCTTCCTTCTGAGATTACTCATATCCACCCATGATCACTTTGTTTGATTTATGCTGGATTAAAACATTTTGCTCTGGCCACCACACTCTATGACTGGGTTGGAGTTGTAGTAACAGTGGGGAAAGGAACATGAGACAATAAGCAAAATCAAGAACAAAACAAAACAACAGTAAGAATAAAAACTGGCCATTATGGCCACATCTCTATTCTGGGAGAGGTGCTTGGCTGTATTTGACTCCAGGAGGTGATGTGGTTAAGGGTGAAAAGGTGGTTCCCAATGTTCCTCCCCTGAAACAGGTCAACTGGAAATGAGTTTCAGAGGCTGGTTAAAGTGGTGGCTTACACTTGCCTCCCAGGCTCCTGAGACAATGAAGGCAGGAATGACAGGGTAACATTTGGTCTGTATTCCTCAAGTTAGATGGCTGACCCAAATAGCTCATTCAGTGGATGCAAGGCCAGGGTGAGCCCATAAAAATCTGTCAAACATGGCTTTTTTTTTCTCCTGCCATTCGTTGGTTGGGGAGCATAGGGAGAGACATTTCCTTCTTTTAAATCCCAATCCAAGGGAGGAAAGTGCCACATTGCCAGAAATGTATAGCCCTGAGAAGTGCATTTACTCGCTCCTAAGGCTTTTGTGAGACCAAAGGGTACCTACTCATAACTTTGGAGAAGTCATACCAATTACAAGGAGAGTGATTGTTCAGAGTAAATGAGTTGATGTAGATGATGTTTTTCTTATAGTAGAAGAATAATCACTTTTAGTATAAGTGGGCAAATAATATGATTTATAGGATTCTTTCTAGCTCTGTTTCATATACTGTTAATGACTTAATTTATTGCACATTTCTGTATGTGTAGAAAGGAAAATAATATGAGGTTTAAAAAGAGGAGCTTATTAAAAATCAGAAAAATGTGAAATATGTATTATTATTTCTAGGCAAAGAGTTGGAGCTCCATCTTTTACTAGCCAAATCTATGACCCTTAAACTTTCTAAGGGTGAGAAGGTGGTTCCCATTGTCCCTCCTCTGAAATAGGTCAACTGGAGATGAGTATCAGAGATTGGTTGAAGTGTGGCTTATACTTGCCTCCCAGGCTCCTGAGACACTGAAGGCAGGAATGACAGGGTAGCTTTTATGATAAGTGAGTATATGATACTACACTGTCATAGATAGGCCTCCTGGGTTTCCATTCAAGCAAAAGCTCTCCACTTACTGCACATGCTGTTTTCATTTATCATGACATCTATTTCTGGAACTTTTTTCTCCAACGTGCTCAAGAACTTCATTCATTCATTCATTCATTCATTCAACAACTGCTTTTCGGGCATCTACTTTTTGCAAGGCAAAAGATGATGAGAATACTTTGCAGACAAGACAAAATTCCTGTCCTCAAGAAATTTATATCACAAAGAGGCAAACTATAAAAACTGACCAAATGATACGTGACAGTTACTAGAAGGAAAGTGAGCATAGGTACAATGGGAGTGTAGTGAAGTTCAAACCTTGAAGATTCAAACAAACTGACAATTCTCAAATTAGCAGGAGAAAAGGCACACAAATTTCTGAATGTGCATAAGCAAGAGATCCATACGAGATATGAAAATCAAAGAAAGGTCAGATGTTTGAAGCTTATATACCATCTTCATAGGGGAAAGAGAGGTGGGGAAAATGTAGGCACTTTGAGGGGTTGTAAATGATTTTTAGGGAAAACGAACAGGCCCAAAGAGCAGACAATAGTTTGTAAATGATTCTCTTTAAAAGCCGAATGGGACCAATAAGTTATGGGAAGGTAAGGGGTAGAACTGCACTGTGAACAAAAGTTGTCTTATTATGAAGATAAAGCCTCAAGTAATCTCTTGGAACTGCTCTAGGAAGAATAAATTAAAAGTCTCTCTGGGTGTGGTGATGACTTTTATCTGTCTTATTCTATGAGATTATTTAATGAGATTCCTAAGCAGGGGAACTTAAGAGAATTTCATTTCTTTTGGAAGAAGTTTTCATCAGTCAGATAAGGGAACTGTTACACAGTTCCCCTTCCTGAACTTGGGGAAATGGAGGGACACCAAGAGAAAGAAAGTTGTTGGTTTGAGGCAGCTTCGAAGGTCTTCCAATTTCCTTTTATTCAAAATTGCTCAGAGGTGGGTGCTGTGGCCCACTCCTGTAATCCTAGCACTTTGGGAGGCTGAGGCAGGAAGGATGGCTTGAAGCCAGGAGTTCAAGACCAGCATGAGCAACAGTGGGACTTCATTTCTACAAAAAGAAGTACTCGGAATGTCAAACCACCTTACTTTGAAATATTGGCCTCTGTACCCCAACATTAGCTATGAGAACGAAGCATCCTTCCTTACATATTTTAAGTACAGCCTAAAAGTTTCTCCATCCATAGTGAACTGTAACCTAACAGACTGTGTAAACAGACTATAACTTACTTTTTTGATTGAGTTTTGGCCAATCAAAGGTGGCCAACTGTTCAAACTGTATTCAAATAAGGCAAAGGCTGAGCTGTAACCAATCTAATGTTTCTGTATCTGACTTCCATTTTTTTCTGTATGTCACTTTCCTTTCTCTGTTCATAAATGTCCTTTGACTATGAGGCTGTGCTGGGGGCATCTCTAATCCTATTCTGGTTCGAGGGCTACCCATTCACAAGTCATTCTTTGCTATTGCCAGTTAATTTGCAGGCCCCCAATCACTGGATCCAAGTTGGAAAAAAAATTTTTTTTCTCCCAACAGGGACATAGTGAATGACCAACTGCAGATGGGAGTGTGGCACAGGACAGGCAGAGAGAGCAGTTGCATAATACAGAGCTTCAGATAAACAGACTCCTGATCCACAGCACAGCAGAAGAAAAACATGGGGGGAAGGCCAGCTCATGTCTGGAAATGGCTCCTCAGGGAGGCTTTCCATGATTAATTCATCACAATTCAGGATTGCCATCAGTATTGAAAATCCTGTTTATCATCATGCTTATAAGTTCACCTCTCATAGGTGAACTTAACCTTAACTAAACTCTTTACACTAGTTTATAAAACCTGAATGTCATGGTACATTTAATATTAGAACAGCTACTCTTTGACTTTGCAATCCAATCCTAAGACCTAAGAAAAACAAAAGCATATGTCTACAGAAAATAATTGTACATAAATATTTATAATGGATTTACTCCTGGGAGCAAAAAACTCAAAAACAACCCAAATATTACGTGGAATATCCATACAACAGAACAGTATTCAACCATACAAAGAATGATCTACTGGTACAAATAACATGAACATTCTCAACAATTTCAAAATATTATGCTAAACTAAAAAAGTCAGAAAAAGAATTTACTCTATATAGCTGCATTTACATGAAGTACAAGTTCAGGCCAAAACTAATCTATGATAACAGATTGTATGGTATGATTTTTAATTTTTGCTTTGCGAGAAGGGGGAGCAATTGACTAGAAAGTCCTTGTGGAAACTTCCTGCGATGATAGAAATGTTCTAAATCTTGATTAGAGAGGTAATCAAGATATTTACAGCTCATAAAACTATATTTAAAATCTGGGTCTTCTGTAAAACGTAAGTTTTACCTCAAGAGATTACTGCAAACAAACATACATGAGAGAAAGAGATACCACCATGGAGTTGTCAAGGTCAAAATAAAAATGTAGATTGATCATGAAAAGAAACAAACTCTGTAAAATATGTGAAGAGATTTATTCTGAGCCAAATACGAGTGGCCATGGCCAGAATCACAGTCTCAAGAGGGCCTGAGAACATGCACCCAAGGTGGTTGGGTTAAAACTTGATTTTATACATTTTAAGGGGGACAGAAGTTACAGGCAAACCTCAGCCAATACATGTAGGGTATACATTGGTTTAGTCTGTTAAGTAGGGACAACTCGAAGCAGGGGTTTTCAGGTCATAGGTGCATTCAAAGACTTTCTGATTGACAATTAGTTGAAAGCATTGAGTTATTATCTAAAGACTTGGAATCAATAGAAGGAATGTCTGGATAAGATAAGGGGTTGTGGACAACAAGGTTCTTATTCAGTAGATGACGTCTCGCAGGTGGCTTAGAGGGAATAGGTGGCAAATGGTTTGTATTTAAACCTTTCAAATGTGTTAGATTCTTAGCTAATCTCTTCAGGATCAAAAAAAGATCTGGAAAGGGAAGGGGGTTCTCTACAGAATGCAAATTTCTCCCACAAGAGACAGCTTTGCAGGGCCATTTAAAAATATGTCAAAGAGATATATATTGGGGTAAAATAACTTCTTCCAGGGCTTGCAGTCTGTCATAGGATGCTATGCTAGAGTCAGGTTGAAATTTGGTATCTTATTGCTACAAAGTCTGTTTTGTCAGTCTTAAGATTTCTGTTTTAATGCTAATGCTGGTCAGCTGTGCCTGAATTCCAAAGGGAGGAGAGTATAATGAAGCATGTCCAACCCCTACATCCCATCATGGCCTGAACTAGATTTTCAGGTTTACTTTGGAATCCCCTTGGCTGAGGGAAGGGGTCTATTCAGTTGGTTTTGGGGCTTAGAATTTGATTTCTGGTTTACAAGATGTGTCAAGCCATTCTCACACTGCTGTAAAGAAATACCTGAGACTGAATAATTTATAAAGAAAAGAGGTTTAGGCCAGGGGTGGTGGCTCACACCTGTAATCCCAGCACTTTGGGAGGCCAAGGTGGGCAGATTGCCTGAGTTCGAGACCCACCTGGCCAACATGGTGAAACCCGTCTGTACTAAACATACAAAAATTAGCCAGGTGTCATGGCAGGTGCCTGTAATCCCAACTACTTGGGAGGCTGAGGCAGGAGAATCACTTGAACCCAGGAGGCGGAGGTTGCAGTGAGCTGAGATTGTGCCACTGCACTCCAGCCCGGGTGACAGAGCAAAACTTATTCTAAAAAAAAAAGAGGTTTAATTGGCTCACAGTTCTGCAGGTTGTACAGGAAACATGGCATCATCTGCTCGGCTTCTGGGGAGCTCTCAGGAAACTTACAATCATAGCAAAAGGCAAAGAGGGGGTGAGATGTCTCACATGGCTGGAGCTAGGAGGAAGAGAGAGAGAGGAGAGATGCTACACACTTTTAAACAACCAGATCTCATGAGGTGGTCTTCAGTATGTCAGAAGAACAAAGAGAAGGTTGGAAATTCCAGGAAAAGAAGAAATGTTAGATATTGTTTCTCCAGAAAGTTCAATGGCACTAGTAAAGTTTTCGAGAGCTGGCAAGTGATGGTGGTGGGTAAAATGAGGCTTAGAGTTGCAACAGTTTATTTCAGAAACCAGTAAATAAAACTGGTTTCAAGTTACAGCAAGCAGTTTCAGCAGCCAGTCTTGCAGAGAATTAAATTCTTGGAGCAGCATCATGTGCCCTGAGGGCTTTTGCCACCTGGATTCTCCACTCTGTTTTAGTTGAGTATGACAAGAATGGCCCAATTATTATCCCTTTTCACAGAGTGTCAGGCCTCTGAGCCCAAGGCAAGCCATCATATCCCCTGTGACCTACAAGTACACATCCAGATCGATGACATTCCACTGATGACATTCCACCACAAAAGAAGTGAAAATGGCCTGTTCCTGCCTTAACTGATGACATTGTCTTGTGAAATTCCTTTTCCTGGCTCATCCTGGCTCAAAAGCTCCCCCACTGAGTACCTTGTGACCCCCACTCCTGCCCACCAGAGAACAACCCCCCTTTTTCCTTTACCTACCCAAATCCTATAAAATGGCCCCACCCCTATCTCCCTTCACTGATTCTCTTTTCGGACTCAGTCTGCCTGCACCCAGGTGAAATAAACAGCCATGTTGCTCACACAAAGCCTGTTCGGTGGTCTCTTCACACAGACGCGCATGAAATTTGGTGCCGTGACTCAGATCGGGGGACCTCCCTTGGGAGATCAATCCCCTGTCCTCCTGTTCTTTGCTCCATGAGAAAGATCCACCTACAAGCTCAGGTCTTCAGACCGACCAGCCCAAGGAACATCTCACTAATTTTAAATCGGGTTAGCGGCCTCTTCTTACTCTCTTCTCCAACCTCTCTCACTGTCCCTCAGCCACTTTCTCCTTTCCACTCTTCAATCTCTCCCTTCTCTTAATTTCAATTCCTTTCATTTTTCGGGTAGAGAAAAAGGAGACACGTTTTATCCATGGACCCAAAACTCCGGCACCGGTCACGGACTAGGGAAGGCAGCCTTCCCTTGGTGTTTAATCTTTGCAGGGACGCCTCTCTGATTATTCACCCAGGTTTCAGAGCTGTCAGACCACGCAGGGACACCTGCCTTGGTCCTTCACCCTTAGCGGCAAGTCCCACTTTTCTGGGGGAAGGGGCAAGTACCCCAATCCCTTCTCTCCATGTCTCTACCCCTTCTCTGCCTTTCTGGGGGGCAAGAAACCCCCAACCCCTTCTCCTTCACCCTGAGCGGCAACTCCCGCTTTTCTAGAGGAGGGGCAAGTACCCCAACCTCGTATCTCTGTGCCCCGATCCCTTATTTCCACGCCCCGACCTCTTGTATCTCTGTGCCCCGATCCCTTATTTCTGTGCCCCAACCTCTTATATCTCTGCACCCCAATCCCTTATTTCTGTGCCCCAACCTCTTATATCTCTGCACCCTGATCCCTTATTTCCATGCCCCGACCTTGTATCTCTGTGCCCCGACCCCTTCTCTGCTTTTCTGGAGGGCAAGAACCCCCCACCCCTTCTCCATGTCTCTACTCTTTTCTCTGGGCTTGCCTCCTTCATTATGGGCAAGCTTCCACCTTACATTCCTCCTTCTTCTCCCTTAGCCTGTGTTCTTAAGAACTTAAAACCTCTTCAACTCTCACCTGACCTAAAATCTAAGCATCTTACTTTCTTCTGCAATTCCGCGTGACCCCAATACAAACTCAAAAGTAGTTCCAAATAGCCGGAAAATGGCACTTTCAATTTTTCCATCCTACAAGATCTAAATAATTCTTGTCGTAAAACAGGCAAATGGTCTGAGGTGCCTGACGTCCAGGCATTCTTTTACACATCTGTCCCTCTCCAGTCTCTGTTCCCAATGCAACTCATCCCAAATCTTCCTTCTTTCCCTCCCACCTGTCCCCTCAGTCCCAACCCCAAGCGTCGCTGAGTCTTTCTAATCTTCCTTTTCTACAGACCCATCTGACTTCTCCCCTCCTCCCAGGCTGCTCCTCCCCAGGCCGAGCTAGGTCCCAATTCTTCCTCAGCCTCCACTCCTCCACCCTATAATCCTTTTATCACCTCCCCTCCTCACACCCAGTCCGGCTTACAGTTTCGTTCCGTGACTAGCCCTCCCCAACCTGCCCAGCAATTTACTCTTAAAAAGGTGGCTGGAGCTAAAGGTGTAGTCAAGGTTGATGCTCCTTTTTCTTTATCCCAAATCAGATAGCATTTAGGCTCTTTTTCATCAAATATAAAAATCCAGCCCAGTTCATGACTCATTTGGCAGCAACCCTGAGACGCTTTACAGCCCTAGACCCTAAAAGGTCAAAAGGCCATCTTACTCTCAATATACATTTTATTACCCAATCTGCTCCTGACATTAAATAAAACTCCAAAAATTAAATTCCGGCCCTCAAACCCCACAACAGGATTTAATTAACCTCACCTTCAAGGTGTACAATAGTAGAAAAAAGTTACAATTCCTTGCCTCCACTGTGAGACAAACCCCAGCCACATTTCCAGCACACAAGAACTTCCAAACGCCTGAACTGCAGTGGCCAGGCATTCCTCCAGAACCTCCTCCCCCAGGAGCTTGCTACAAGTGCCAGAAATCTGGCCACCAGGCCAAGGATTGCCTGCAGCCCAGGATTCCTCCTAAGCCATGTCCCATCTGTGCGGGACCCCACTGGAAATCGGACTGTCCAACTCACCTGGCAGCCACTCCCAAAGCCCCTGGAACTCTGGCCCAAGGTTCTCTGACTCCTTCCCAGATCTTCTTGGCTTAGCGGCTGAAGACTGATGCTGCCCGATCACCTCGGAAGCCCCCTAGGCCATCACGGACACCGAGCTTCGGGTAACTCACAGTGGAAGGTAAGTCTGTCCCCTTCTTAATCAATACCGAGGCTACTCACTCCACATTACCTTCTTTTCAAGGGCCTGTTTCCCTTACCTCCATAACTGTTGTGGGTATTGACAGCCAGGCTTCTAAATCTCTTAAAACTCCCCAACTCTGGTGTCAACTTAGACAATACTCTTTTAAGCACTCCTTTTAGTTATCCCCACCTGCCCAGTTTCCTTATTAGGCCGAGACACTTTAACTAAATTATCAGCTTCCCTGACTATTCCTGGATTACAGCTACATCTCATTGCCTTCCTTCTTCCCAATCCAAAGCCTCCTTTGCGTCCTCCTCTTGTATTCCCCTACCTCAACCCACAAGTGTAAGATACCTCTACTCCCTCTTTGGCGACCGATCAAGCACCCCTTACCATCTCATTAAAACCTAATCACCCTTACCCTGATCAATGCCAATATCCCATCCCACAACATGCTTTGAAAGGCTTTAATCCTTTCAAAGCATGTTATCACTCGCCTGCTACAGCATGACCTTTTAAGGCCTATCAACTCTCCTTACAATTCCCCCATTTTACCTGTCCTAAAACCAGACAAGCCTTACAAGTTAGTTCAGGATCTATGCCTTATCAACCAAATTGTTTTGCCTATCCACCCCATGGTGGCAAACCCATATACTCTCCTATCCTCAGTACCGCCCTCCAAATCCATTATTCTGTTCTGGATCTCAAACATTCTTTCCTTACTATTCCTTTGCACCCATCATCCCAGCCTCTCTTCGCTTTCACTTGGACTGACCCTGACACCCATTTGGCTCAGCAAATTACCTGGGCTGTACTGCCGCAAGGCTTCACAGACAGCCCCCATTACTTCAGTCAGGCCCAAATTTCATCCTCATCTGTTACCTATCTTGGCATAATTCTCATAAAAACACACGTGCTCTCCCTGCTGATCATGTCCGATTAATCTCCAAAACCTCAATCCCTTACAAAATAACTCCTTTCCTTCCTAGGCATGGTTAGTGCAGTCAGAATTCTTACACAAGAGCCAGGACCGCACCCTGTAGCCTTTCTGTCCAAACAACTTGACCTTACTGTTTTAGCCTAGCCATCATGTCTCTGTGCAGCGGCTGCTGCCGCCCTAATACTTTTAGAGGCCCTCAAAATCAAAAACTATGCTCAACTTACTCTCTACATTTCTCACAACTTCCAAAATCTATTTTCTTCCTCATACCTGACGCATATACTTTCTGCTCCCCGGCTCCTTCAGCTGTACTCACTCTTTGTTAAGTCCCACAATTACCATTGTTCCTGGCCCGGACTTCAGTCCAGCCTCCAATATTATTCCTGATACCACACCTGACCCCCATGACTGCATCTCTCTGATCCACCTGACATTCACCCCATTTCCCCATATTTCCTTCTTTCCTGTTCCTCACCCTGATCACGCTTGATTTATTGATGGCAGTTCCACCAGGCCTAATCGCCACACACCAGCAAAGGCAGGCTATGCTATAGTACAAGCCACTAGCCCGCCTCTCAGAACCTCTCATTTCCTTTCCATTGTGGAAATCTACCCTCAAGGAAATAACTTCTCAGTGTTCCATCTGCTATTCTACTACTCCTCAGGGATTATTCAGGCCCCCTCCCTTCCCTAAACATCAAGCTCGAGGATTTGCCCCGACCCAGGACGGGCAAATTAGCTTTACTCAACATGTCCCGAGTCAGGAAACTAAAATACCTCTTAGTCTAGGTAGACACTTTCACTGGATAGGTAGGGTCCTTTCCTACAGGGTCTGAGAAGGCCACCACAGTCATTTCTTCCCTTCTGTCAGACATAATTCCTCAGTTTACCCTTCCCACCTCTATACAGTCTGATAACAGACCAGCCTTTATTAATCAAATCAGCCAAGCAGTTTTTCAGGCTCTTAGTATTCATTGAAACCTTTATATCCCTTACGGTCCTCTGTCTTCAGAAAAAGTTGAATGGACTAAAGGTCTTTTAAAAACACACCTCACCAAGCTCAGCCACCAACTTAAAAAGGACTGGACAATACTTTTACGACTTTCCCTTCTCAGAAGTCAGACCTGTCTACAGAATGCTACAAGGTACAGCCCATTTGAGCTCCTGTGTAGACGCTCCTTTTTACTAGGCCCCAGTCTCATTCCAGACACCAGACCAACTTAGACTGTGCCCCAAAAAAACTTGTCATCCCTACTATCTTCTGTCTATTCATACTCCTATTCACCGTTCTCAACTACTCATACATGCCCTGCTCTTGTTTACACTGCCAGTTTACACTGTTTCTCCAAGCCATCACAGCTGATATCTCCTGGTGCTATCCCCAAACTGCCACTCTTAACTCTTGAAATAAATAAATAATCTTTGCTGGCAGGACTATGCTGAATCTCCTTAGGCACTCTCTAATCAGATGTCCTGAGTCGTCCCAATTCTTAGACCTTTTATACCTGTTTTTCTCCTTCTCTTATTCCATTTAGTTTTTCAATTCATACAAAACCGTATCCAGGCCATCACCAATAATTCTAAATTACAAATGTTCCTTCTAACAACCCCACAATATCACCCCTTACCACAAAATCTTCCTTCAGCTTAATCTCTCCCACTCTAGGTTCCCACGCCGCCCCTAATCCCGCTCGAAGCAGCCCTGAGAAACATCGCCCGTTATCTCTCCATACCATCCCCCAAAATTTTCGCTGTCCCAACACTTTACCACTATTTCATTTTATTTTTCTTATTAATATAAGAAGACAGGAATGTCAGGCCTCTGAGCCCAAACTAAGCCATCATATCCCCTGTGACCTGCACATACACATCCAGATGGCCGATTCCTGCCTTAACTGATGACATTCCACCACAAAAAAAGTGAAAATGGCCTGTTCCTGCCTTAACTGATGACATTGTCTTGTGAAATTCCTTTTCCTGGCTCAAAAGCTCCCCCACTGAGTACCTTGTGACCCCCACTCCTGCCTGCCAGAAAACAACCCCCCTTTTTCCTTTACCTACCCAAATCCTATAAAACGGCCCCACCCCTATCTCCCTTCGCTGACTCTCTTTTTGGACTCAGCTTGCCTGCACCCAGGTGAAATAAACAGCCATGTTGCTCACACAAAGCCTGTTTGGTGGTCTCTTCACACGGACGCGCATGAAACGGAGTAAATGTGAAAAAGTTAGTAAATAATGCAGGAGAGTGATGTGAACTGAATTCAAAATTTCTGAAAACAAATATGAGGAATTAACAAGAGAAAAAGCAGGAAAATTAGAATAGAAAAACAAGACCACAAAATAAAAAAAGGAAGCACAAACCACGTATCGAAGAAGTAAGGTGGCTAGAGGAATTTGTATATTGTTCATCATCTGGGATGTCGTGGCCCAGGAATGGCCATGACTGGCTCCTGGATGGAGGTATTGAGAAGGCTCAGGCTAGCAAAAAGTAAGTGCTCTGGTGCAGCCACAGCGGACTCAGCCTTATTTAAGGTATAAAATATCATTGCTCAGTTAGAGTCATGGCAGGCTTTGCCTGATTTTGGAGATTTAGGGGTATTTGAATAAACATAATTCACAATCTTATCCAAAACCTAATCAGCACACTCCAAACAATTCATGCCTGAAATGCTCAGTTAGAGATCCCTTGAGATGTTCTCTATTTCTGGTTCCCAATTAAGCTGAAACAGGGACAGCTATTTGCATAGTATTTTGGCATATTCACTCAACCCAGGTAGAGCAGAGATTAGTGAAAATGGAAACTAATAGAATAATAAAACTACACTATCCTCTGGAAAATAGTAGGTATTTGTTTTTGCAGTATTGGTAAATGTTTGTGAGGTTCTGACTTTTCTAAATGGGTGGTGTGATTTTTACTTTTTTTTTTTTTTGAGATGGAGTCGTGCTCTGTCACCAGGCTGGAGTGCAGTGGCACGATCTCGACTCACTGCAGCCTCTGCCTCCCAGGTTCAAGAGATTCTCCTGTCTCAGCCTGCCGAGTAGCTGGGACTACAGGTGTACACCACCACGCCTAGCTAATTTTTGTATTTTTAGTAGAGATGGGGTTTCACTTTATTGGCCAGGATGGTCTCGATCTCTTGACCTCATGATCTGCCTGCCTTGGCCTCCCAAATTGCTGGGATTACAGACATGAGCCACCGTGCCCGGCCTTTCTTTCATTTTTATGCTGAAACAGCTCACATCCTAGAAAACCCTTCTACATACAACAGATGAATCCATAGGATTTAATTCTGACATTTCTTGTCATCGCATTCTGAAATCTTAAGTCATTCCTTGTTAAAAAGATGAACTCAACATAACATTTCTTTTTAGGTTCCCTGGAAGTTCTCATAAAGAACTATATTATTGCCTACTTCAATTTACAAAATGAATTTCATGTTAGCTAGGTTTTTCCTAATATATTTTCACATCTATAACTAAATATATATTTTCATAGATTCACATATCATGACAGAATTTATGATTTCAGTTATTGTGCCCCTAAAATTTGTGATGCTTGAAAAACATTTCTGATAAACAAAATTCATACTAGTGTTGACATATATAGAATATATGAATTTCAGCTTGCAAAAACCTAGTGGTTAAAATTTATAATCTATACAGTTCTTAACAGTTTTTATACCTGTACTTTCCTAACCTTCATTACACTTAATTTCAATTTATTTTACATATGGACATTTTTAATTTGACTTAAATTATATATATTTTTATGTATAGTGACATCTATAATGTGATCTAGCTTTTGCATTACTCATTTTCTACTCTTTAAAATATATATATAAAATATTTTCTGATGTCATTACAGTATTATATATAACTTGTTTCTGAAACATTTTAACATTATCTCTATAATCCTTATGGCATATTGCTGAGTTACTTCAGTGCAATCAAATTATGTAAGAATTTAGTTTTTAATGTACTTTCCATATACAATATATTTATTTTAGAATTCTTAAAGAATTCTTAAAGAATTCTAAAATACATAGATATTTTGCTTTAGTAACATATATATTAAGTGCAATAAATAATTATACATTACACATAATTATAGATAATTGCACTTTGAAAAATGGTGACACACACTAGCAATTATGACTTCGAAGGTTTTTTTCACTTATTCATTGTTATTCACACTAAGTAATCATCATCATCAGGGATAACTGGCTATTTTTTTCTCCTTCATTACTAGAAAGAAGTTTCTTACTTATGATCAAACTATGTCTAAAATTTTATTGACAAATTGGCTATTAGAAACTTTAAATTTCTTAAGAAACAAAATAAAACAAAGTTGTAAATACTGATTGGACTCCACTGAGGGTACTTTCTCAGTACCATCCCTTCTCTGAGAATATTCCCTTACCATAGAAGTGACCATGATGTTTCATTGTGACCATTACTCTATGACAACAGTTGATGGAACAAAAGTAAAGATGTCTGCTTAGAATGGTTAATTATGTCATTAGAATGGTTAATTATGTCAACTACCTGTAACTTACCATGTGGTCTTGGTCAAGTTTCTGAACCTTCATCCATAGTCTCCATGTCTCTAACTTAGGGATCTAACCATTTCACATGTATCAATGTGATTTCAGTTAACAGTCACCCAAAACTCTGACTCAATTTTTTAAAACAGAAATGCAGATGTATTCACTATTCATCAATATAACACAAAATTCCAAGAGTGTACAAGTACTGGAATATTTAAATTAGTTACTAAATTACATGGCGAAGGACCCTAGTACTTTTCATCTTTCTGTAAGGCATTTCAGAATGATTACTTAGCAACCTCCTGGTTGAAAGATGACTTCTGCCGTTCTGGTTTTATCCCTTTCTGAAGTATAGCTTCACTTACAAATAAAACTATATCTGATGGAAGAAAGAGGACTTATTTCTTCCTGTGCATTCTTTTTCTTCTTTTTCCTTAGAGCAAAAAGTAACCTTTTCCGGAAGTACTTCAACAGGCCTCTCCCATATCTTGTTGACCAGAAATGAGTAACATGCTCGCCCCAAATCACTTATTGATAAGGCAAATGATAAAGTATGATTGGGTTAGATTTATCTTGTTTTTTGAACTTGAGTCACATGGAGGTGTGGAGTGTACCCCAACTCAAAGTTTTACATACAAGAAAGAACAAAGGAATGCCTTTTAGGCAACGAACAGTGTTTTTCATATCACATGGCATTTATGGGCAGCAAACTAGATAAAGTATGTGACAAATCTTCTTAAATTTTAAGGATATGAACAGGTATGCATATTTGGTGTTTCATAACAACTCATAAATAAAGTCTACCATTCTGCCAGGTGCTCACACCTGTAATCCCAGCATATTGGGAGGCCGAGGTGGGCGGATAACTTGAGCTCACAAGTTCAAGATCAGCCTGGGCAACATGGCAAAACCCCATCTCTACAAAAAATACAGAAATTCGCTGGGTGTGCTGGTTCATGCCTGTAGTCTCAGCTACTCGGGAGGCTGAGGTAGGAGGATGGCTCGAGCCTGGGAGGCAGAGGTTACAGTGAGCAGAAGTTCTGCCACTGCATTCCAGCCTAGGTGATAGAGCCAGACCTTGTCTCAAAACAAACAAGCAGTCACCATTCTGACAGTGTAGTTGTTTTTGGTTATTAGGAGAAAAACAATCATATTAAATATTCTTAAATTAATTCACACTAATTTGTGAATGACTATTATCCTTCTTATGTCTTAAAAGTTATTCATATTTAAAAAAAGGAGATGCTTATAAGCCAATAATTCAGTAACAAATAGATTTTCCCGTATAAAACAAAGTAACCTAAAAAATCTTTGAACTGTGGAAGAAATTACCAAGGAATCTGGTGAAAACACATTTTTCAGTTGCCTCTGGAACCTACCTTCAAAGTCAGAAACCTAAATTGTTCCTTCTTACCAGCTTCTTCCCTTCTCTGGTTCTGAACTCAAAGATCCTGCATAGTGCCAATGTTAACGTGCAACTTTCATGCATATGATAGAGGAATCACCAGTTATCCATGGAATTCCCCTAATGGATCATTTCAAAATTGCATTTGGATTTGATGGCTCAGTTTATCATATTTGACACAGTTTGAAAAGATGGGAAAATGTTACCTTGCAGAGCTTCAAGATTGGGAGGGGAAATTCAGAGCTACTTGTGTTATTTTTAATACCACCTGGAGGAGGCTCTACATCTGAAGACTTGATTGTTCAGCCTAGGGAGAAAATCGGTTCAATTATTTACCTTTGTACAATTTTAAGTTTGGGTCCAAAAGATATGCGGGTCACAGTATTGTTACCAGTATGCTTTAGGTCAGAACTCGATTTTGCTGATCACTAACTGAGCTGAAATTCCCCTATTGCATATGCTTATATGGCCTAATATATT
The DNA here is from genome assembly GCF_029289425.2 of Pan paniscus. Taxonomy (NCBI): domain Eukaryota; kingdom Metazoa; phylum Chordata; class Mammalia; order Primates; family Hominidae; genus Pan; species Pan paniscus. The sequence goes on along the minus strand of NC_073261.2, from coordinate 68,035,402 downwards.
GTCTGTGGCTCTGGCACAGTGGTTTTCACATAATAAATACTTGTAGATTTGAATGGAAAGGAACTGAATTGAAAATACTCATTTTTTATGAGCCTTCTAAAATTGAATTGGTAACAAGATTCCATTCCTTAGGTATTACTAAAGCTCGGTTTGTTGTCATTTTAGGATCCAAATTTCTATCTGAGTCCATCGTGTACTTATAACAAACTTCTGAAATTTGTCTTCCTGAAACCTGATTAATTATAGAAGGATTAAATACTTTTGCTCTTTCTACCTAGTGTGGAACACAATTCAAATTTCTACTCCCAACTATAAAATGCTTTTTCTGTTATCCCAAGGTTGTTTCTGAAATATGGACTCTTTTATTGTATATTAAGTATTGGTTAATGAATATATATACATATACATAAATGTATGTATGTATCATGATGAATATATATACATATACATAAATGTATGTATGTATCATGATGAATATATATACATACATACACATAAGTATATGTGTATATATATTCATTATGATATGATAATACTTATCTTTATGAAAGAAAGATATTACTCCCAGTGAAATCATTTAGAGCACCTATGAGCAGGAGGGAGCAATATGAGATGGATCATAACACAAGGCCTATATGTATGTTTTCATTACTTTTTTCCAGGTAATAATTAAGTCTATGTGACCACTAGGGAGAAGCAACCCCTTCTGCTTGGCCAGCAAAGTTCATGAGGCAGATGACTTTATTGAATAGATCAACAGTCTCCCATTTGAACAGTTATGTTTTAACTATCTACCATGTCCAGATTGAGTGTAACTTGGAGGGGAATTGGCACTTGTCGTACATTTTTTGGTTAGGATATTTTTGCTTCAAAATTGAACATTTTAGCTGAAATAAACATATATCATTTGTGAAAATTGGAAAGGTATGGGGAAAAGGTCTATTCAAAAAAGAAAATTTTAAATAAAAATTAATGAGTTTGAAAAAATCTTTAAAACATAATTTGTCTTTTAATAGCCCTATACATTTCAATTATATTGAAATATATATGTATACATTATATATATATATATATAATTTTTTTTTTTTTGAGACGGAGTCTCACTCTGTCCCGAGGCTGGAGTGCTGTGCTATGATCTTGGCTCACTGCAACCTCCAACTCCCTGGTTCAAGGGATTCTCCTGCCTCAGCCTCCTAAGTAGCTGGGATTACAGGCATGCACCACCACGCCCAGCTAATTTTTGTATTTTAGTAGAGACGGAGTTTCACTATGTTGGCCAGGATGGTCTTGATCTCCTGACCTCGTGATCCGCCTGCCTCATCCTCCCAAAGTGTATTTTTATTGCATTTAAATTAGGGGTAAGCAGAAACAGCCTCAGTAACTTGCTGGTTCCACTTCTTAGATCTTTTTATCCAACATATTTTCATAGTTTAGGTCTAAACAGTGCCATTTTCATGCAAAATAAGCAAATAAATAAATAAAAGAAACAAATAATTAAATCTGGGGGAAGCACTGGACTCTATAACCTAGCTTGCTTTGAGGTGAATTTTGGTTTTGAATTATTAATTTTAGTCCCTTTGTCTGCTGACCTAGGATAGACAGATAATGGGGGAGAGTTGGATCACTTTTAAGAGAAGATTTTCTTTTTTCGTTAAAATTGCTACTGGAGCTGTGAATGGGAAAAGAGGGCAACAGCAAATGGGCATGAAAGATCTTTTTGGGCAATGAAAACATTTTAAAACTGGATTGTGGGGTGGAGCCAAGGTGGCCGAATAGGAAAAGCTCCAATCTACAGCTCCTAGCATGAGCGACGCAGAAGACAGGTGATTTCTGCATTTCCAACTGAGGTACCAGGTTCATCTCACTGGGGCTTGTCAGACAGTGGGTGCAGGACAGTGGGTGCAGCGCACCGAGCATGAGCTGAAGTAGGGTGAGGCATCGCCTCACCCGGGAAGTGCAAGGGGTCAGGGAATTCCCTTTCCTAACCAAGGAAAGGGGTGACAGATGGCACCTGGAAAATCAGATCACTCCTACCCTAATACTGCACTTTTCCAATGGTCTTAGCAAATGGCACACCAGGAGATTATATCCCACGCCTGGCTTGGAGAGTCCTACGCCCACGGAGCCTCATTCATTGCGAGCACAGCAGTCTGAGATCAAACTGCAAGGTGGGAGTGAGGCTGGGGGAGGGGCGCCCGCCATTGCCAAGGCTTGAGTAGGTAAACAAAGCGGCTGGGAAGCTCGAACTGGGTGGAGCCCACCACAGCTCAAGGAGGCCTGCCTGCCTCAGTAGACTCCACCTCTGGGGGCAGGGCACAGACAAACAAAAGGCAGCAGAAACCTCTGCAGACTTAAATGTCCCTGTCTGACAGCTTTGAAGAGAGTAGTGGTTCTCCCAGCACGCAGCTTGAGATCTGAGAACAAACAGACTGCCTCCTCAAGTGCGTCCCTGACCCCTGAGTAGCCTAACTGGGAGGCACCCCCCAGTAGGGGCAGACTGACACCTCACATGGCCGGGTACTCCTCTGAGACAAAACTTCCAGAGGAACGATCAGGCAGCAACATTTGCTATTCACCAGTATCCACTGTTCTGCAGCCTCCACTGCTGATACCCAGGCAAAGAGCGTCTGGAGTGGACCTCCAGCAAATTCCAACAGACCTGCAGCTGAAGGTCCTGACTGTTAGAAGGAAAACTGACAAACAGAAAGGACATCCACAACAAAACCACATCTGTATATCACCATCATCAAAGACCAAAGGTAGATAAAACCACAAAGATTGGGAAAAAACAGAGCAGAAAAACTGAAAATTCTAAAAATCAGAGTGCCTCTCCTCCTCCAAAAGAATGCAGCTCCTCACCAGCAATGGAACAAAGCTGGATGGAGAATGACTTTGATGAGTTGAGAGAAGGCTTCAGATGATCAAACTACTCCCAGCTAAAGGAGGAAGTTTGAACCCATGGCAAAGAAGCTAAAAACCTTGAAAAAAGACTAGATGAATGGCTAACTAGAATAACCAATGCAGAGAAGTCCTGAAAGGACCTGTTGGAGCTGAAAACCATGGCACGAGAACTATGTGAAGAATGCACAAGCCTCAGTAACTGATTCGATCAGCTGGAAGAAAGGGTATCAGTGATGGAAGATCAAATGAATGAAATGAAGTGAGAAGAGAAGTTTAGAGAAAAAAGAATAAAAAGAAATGAACAAAGCCTCCAAGAAATATGGGACTATGTGAAAAGACCAAATCTACGTCTGATTGGTGTACCTGAAAGTGATGGGGAGAATGGAACCAAGTTGGAAAACACTCTGCAGGATATTATCCAGGAGAACTTCCCCAATCTAGCAAGGCAGGCCAACATTCAAATTCAGGGAATACAGAGAAAACCACAAAAATACTCTTTGAGAAGAGCAACTCCAAGACACAAAATTGTCAGATTCACCAAAGTTGAAATGAAGGAAAAAAATGATAAGGGCAGCCAGAGAGAAAGGTCGGGTTACCCATAAAGGGAAGACCATCAGACTAACAGCTGATCTCTCGGCAGAAACTCTACGAGCCAGAAGAGAGTGGGGGCCAATATTCAGCATTCTTAAAGAAAAGAATTTTCAACCCAGAATTTCATATCCAGCCAAACTAAGCTTCATAAGTGAAGGAGAAATAAAATCCTTTACAGACAAGCAAACGCTGAGAGATTTTGTCACCACCAGGCCTGTCCTAAAAGAGCCCCTGAATGAAGCACTAAACATGGAAAGGAACGACCAGTACCAGCCACTGCAAAAACATGCCAAATTGTAAAGACCATCAAGGCTAGGAAGAAACTGCATCAACTAACAGGCAAAATAACCAGCTAACATCATAATGACAGGATCAAATTCACACATAACAATATTAACCTTAAATGTAAATAGACTAAATGCTCCAATTAAAAGACATAGACTGGCAAATTGGATAACGAGTCAAGACCCATCAGTGTGCTGTATTCAGGAAACTCATCTCACGTGCAGACACACATAGGCTCAAAATAAAGGGATGGAGGAAGATCTACCAAGCAAATGTAAAACAAAAAAAAAGGCAGGGGTTGCAATCCTAGTCTCTGATAAAACAGACTTTAAACCAACAAAGATCAAAAGAGACAAAGAAGGCCATTACATAATGGTAAAGGGATCAATTCAACAAGAAGAGCTAACTATCCTAAATATATATGCACCCAATATGGGAGCACCCAGATTCATAAAGCAAGTCTTTAGAGACATACAAAGAGACTTAGATTCCCACACAATAATAATGGGAGACTTTAACACCCCACTGTCAACATTAGACAGATCAATGAGACAGAAAGGCAACAAGGGTATCCAGGAATTGAAGTCAGCTCTGCACCAAGCGGACCAAATAGACATCTACAGAACTCTCCACCCCAAATCAACAGAATATACAATCTTTTCAGCACCACACCACACCTGTTCCAAAATTGACCACATAGTTGGAAGTAAAGCATTCCTCAGCAAATGTAAAAGAACGGAAATTATAACAAACTGTCTCTCAGACCACAGTGCAATCAAACTAGAACTCAGGATTAAGAAACTCATTCAAAACCACTCGACTACATGGAAACTGAACAACCTGCTCCTGAATCACTACTGGGTACATAACGAAATGAAGGCGGAAATAAAGATGTTCTTTGAAACCAATGAGAACAAAGACACAACGTACCAGAATCTCTGGGACACAATGAAAGCAGTGTGTAGAGGGAAATTTATAGCACTAAATGCCCACAAGAGAAAGCAGGAAAGATCTAAAATTGACACCCTGACATCACAATTAAAAGAACTAGAGAAGCAAGAGCAAATACATTCAAAAGCTAGCAGAAGGCAAGAAATAACTAAGATCAGAGCAGAACTGAAGGAAATAGACACAAAAAACCCTTCAAAAAAATCAGTGAATCCAGGAGCTGGTTTTTTGAAAAGATCAACAAAATTGATAGACTGCTAGCAAGACTAATAAAGAAGAAAAGAGAGAAGAATCAAATAGATGCAATAAAAAATGATAAACGAGATATCACCACCAATCCCACAGAAATACAAACTACCATCAGAGAATACTATAAACACCTCTACGCAAATAAACAAGAAAATCTAGAAGAAATGGATAAATTCCTTGACACATACACCCTCCCATCACTAAACCAGGAAGAAGTTGAATCTCTGAATAGACCAATAACAGGCTCTGAAATTGAGGCAATAATTAATAGCTTACCAACCGAAAAAACTCCAGGACCAGATGGATTCACAGCCGAATTCTACCAGAAGTACAAGGAGGAGCTGGTACCATTCCTTCTGAAACGATTCCAATCAATAGAAAAAGAGGGAATCCTCCATAACTCATTTTATGAGAACAGCATCATCCTGATACTAAAGCCTGGCAGAGACACAACCAAAAAAGAGAATTTTAGACCAATATCCCTGATGAACATTGATGCAAAAATCCTCAATAAAATACTGGCAAACCAAATCCAGCAGCACATCAAAAAGCTTATCCACCATGATCAAGTGGGCTTCATCCCGGGGATGCAAGGCTGGTTCAACATACACAAATCAAATAAATGTAATCCAGCATATAAACAGAACTAATGACAAAAACCACATGATTATCTCAATAGATGCAGAAAAGGCCTTTGACAAAATTCAACAATGCTTCATGCTAAAAACTCTCAATAAATTAGGTACTGATGGGACATATCTCAAAAAAATAAGAGCTATCTATGACAAACCCATAGCCAATATCATACTGAATGGGCAAAAACTGGAAGCATTCCCTTTGCAAAGTCTCAGGATACAAAATTAATGTGCAAAAATCACAAGCGTTCTTATACACAAATAACAGACAAACAGAGAGCCAAACCATGAGTGAACTCTCATTCACAATTGCTTCAAAGAGAATAAAATACCTAGGAATCCAACTTACAAGAGATGTGAAGGAACTCTTCAAGGAGAACTACAAACCACTGCTCAAGGAAATAAAAGAGGATACAAACAAATGGAAGAACATTCCATGCTCATGGGTAGGAAGAATCAATATCATGAAAATGGCCACACTGCCCAAGGTAATTTGTAGATTCAAGGCCATCCCCATCAAGCTACAAATGACTTTCTTCACAGAATTGGAGAAAACTATTTTAAAGTTCATATGGAACCAAAAAAGAGCCCACATTGCCAAGTCAATCCTAAGCCAAAAGAACAAAGCTGGAGGCATCATGCTACCTGACTTCAAACTATACTACAAGGCTACAGTAATCAAAACAGTATGGTACCGGTACCAAAACAGAGCTATAGACCAATGGAACAGAACAGAGCCCTCAGAAATAATGCCACATATCTCCAACTATCTGATCTTTGACAAACCTGACAAAAACAAGAAATGGGGAAACGATTCCCTATTTAATAAATGGTGCTGGGAAAACTGGCTAGCCATATATAGAAAGCTGAAACTGGATCCCTTCCTTACACCTTATACAAAAATTAATTCAAGATGCATTAAAACTTAAATGTTAGACCTAAAACCATAAAAACCCTAGAAGAAAACCTAGGCAATACCATTCAGGACATAGGCATGGGCAAGGACTTCATGTCTAAAATGCCAAAAACAATGGCAACAAAAGCCAGAATTGACAAATTGGGATCTAATTAAACTAAAGAGCTTCTGCACAGCAAAAGAAACTACCATCAGAGTGAACAGGCAACCTACAGAATGGGAGAAAACTTTTGCAATCTACTCATCTGACAAAGGGCTAATATCCAGTATGTACAATGAACTCAAACAAATTCACAAGAAAAAAACAAACAACCCCATCAAAAAGTGGGTGAAGGATATCAACAGACACTTCTCAAAAGAAGACATTTATGCAGCCAAAAGACACATGAAAAAATGTTCATTATCACTGGCCATCAGAGAAATGCAAATCAAAACCACAGTGATATACCATCTCACACCAGTTAGAATGGCAACCATTAAAAAGTCAGGAAACAACAGGTGCTGGAGAGGATGTGGAGAAATAGGAACACTTTTACACTGTTGGTGGGATTGTAAACTAGTTCAACCATTGTGGAAGTCAGTGTGGAGATTCCTCAGGGATCTAGAACTAGAAATACCATTTGACCCAGCCATCCCATTACTGCGTATATACCCAAAGGATTATAAATCATGCTGCTATAAAGACACATGCACACGTATGTTTATTACAGCACTATTCACAATAGCAAAGACTTGGAACCAACCTCAATGTGCATCAATGATAGACTGGATTAAGAAAATGTGGCACATATACACCATGGAATACTATGCAGCCATAAAAAATGATGAGTTCATGTCCTTTGCAGGGCCATGGATGAAGCTGGAAACCATCATTCTCAGCAAACTATCGCAAGGACAGAAAACCAAACACCGCATGTTCTCGCTCATAGGTGGGAATTGAACAATGAGAACACATGGACACAGGAAGGATAACATCACACACCAGGGCCTGTTGTGGGGTGGGGGGATTGGGGAGGGATAGCATTAGGAGATACATCTAATGTTAAATGACAAGTTAATGGGTGCAGCACACCAACATGGCACATGTATACATATGTAACAAACCTGCACGTTGTGCACATGTACCCTAGAACTTAAAGTATAATAAAAATAAATAAATAAATAAATAAAATAAAACTGGATCATGGTGATGGCTGCACAATTCTGTAAACTTACTAAAAATTATTGAATTGTACACTTAAAGGGGGTGAATTTTATGGTATGTAAATTACACTTTATTAAAGCTATTACACATACACATACCGAAATAAAATAATAAATGGCCCCCACACAAAGCCAAAAAAATTGCTTTTTTGGCACTTATATGGATTAAATATCTGTGAATGAGTGAGATTCATAGCATACTTTGTTAAGTATTTTCTGTATTTCTTTAGTAAGACATAATTAAAACTAAACAGGAGAACAAAACCTATTTTAATAAATATTCAATATTAAGTGGTCACTGTTTCAGTTATATTTACAGGCATCATTTTTCCACCTGGTATGGGGTCTTCCTTCTACAAGATACCATGAAGGACCAAAGAAAAGCAAACATTTGATCTTCAAAATGAACTTTCATCAAAGGAAAAGGTAGCCTCACATTTATTTAAAATTTGAATTTTCTATGTAATGGGAAAAATCATTTCTTTCATCAACGAGGAGAAAGGGTAAAATCCAAAATGAACAGAACAGCAACAACAACAAAAACCCCAAAACTTTGTTTCCTAAGAGTTTAAATCAGATTTAGGGGCCAATATTTCATCTTTTATCTTTCTTCCTATAGTTACAAATATGTACATATAAATACTACTTGGTTAAGCTTTAAAAATACGCTTAGTAAACTTTAGAGCCAGGGTTCAAACCCAGATTTGTATCTGGAGCCCACATGTGCCTCACTGCACTGTGATCACTGATACACACACAGGTATATGTATAGAACAAAGAAGGAGTCTTCAAGATGAAATTCCTGGGATTGTTTTTCCTGACCAAAATCTATTAAGGTTTATACAATTTATTCATTGCATCTGTAAGAAGATGGCTCTAAAGAAGAAATTAATGGTGGCAATGTGTGAAGAAGGGAACAGAGAACAGTGGCATGGGTATGAAATACAATTTTCCATGTAACAATCCTGTTTATTTCATGAGCCAGAGACAGTACACACTCAGGTGTTGTGGTCAGGGTGGGAATATAAGGTTGCCATACTGGGGATAATGGTAAATGAACTCAACTCCAAGGTGGGAAACCTTTATCAGATTGTAACTATTCTCACTCTTTCAAAAAGTCAGGGATTATACACATTTTTCCTTCCAGACACAGAGAAAAGAAGATCAGAAATGGCTTAAATACAGATATTTAATTTTCAAGATAAGTCATTTGAAGTAAGCAAATTGAAGTCACATATATCTTTCTATGTCTTGGAATTACATGGATCTATGTATTAGCTAGTAATAGCAGAGCTAGTTAGAGACAGAGAAATATGGCTGATTAATATTAAAGCAAAAATGAGGGCCTTTAGTCATGTCCAGAAGGATAATAAATGAATAAACCTTTTTTGCAATTAACATTTAAGCCGTAAAATAGGAAAATAGCCATTGTAACACAGAGATCATTAATATGTGAATGGCATGGGTCATGGAAATCAGTTAATGTGAAAAGCAAACAAACAAACGAACAAAACAGAATGAACAATTTGAAAGAGATCTCAAACCAGGAAAAACAGAAACATTTATTTTAGCTACAGATGGCTCACTGAATCCCCTAGTGAGGAATTTAGTAATTAATATCTGAATTGTTATCATTTTACTTAAGTTGCCTAAGTAATAAAGCTTATAGTGTCTCCATACTATAAATTCTAAACCTGTGATTCCATATCTCATTTTGTGGCCTTATGAAATTCTGGCAGCATGGTATATAGTAAGAAAAGGACAGACTTGGGGGTAAGGAAGACAAGTGCTCTCTTCTGAGCTCTGCCTCTCACTACCATGCACCTGAGTGGTTTACTTATTTGTTCCTCATCTAAAAATAAAGATAATAGGCCAGACATGGTGGCTCACACCTGTAATCCCAGCATTTTGGAAAGCCGAGTCTGAAGGATTGCTGGAGGCCGGGAATTTGAGACCAGCCCTAGCAACATAGCAAGATCCCATCTTTACAAAAAATAAAAAATTAGCCAGGCATAGTGGTGCATGCCTGTAGTCCTAGCTACACGGGAGGCTGAGGCAGGAAGATCACTTGAGCCCAGGAGGTCACAGCTATAATCAACCACGATTGTGCCACTGCACTCCAGTCAGAGTGACAGAGAGAGACTTTTTCTCTAAAAATAAGGTAAATATTAATAAAATAAAAATGCAGATAATATTACCTATGGTGGTGGCTACAGATCATCTTTATAGGAGTGGCATGAGGATAGAAATCTTGCTGGTAAGGGACGAAGAGAGTCTACTTGAAACTGCATTTGCAGAATAAATGGTTTTTACTTAAATATATTTGAAGTGATGGAAATTATAGGGAAGTTAAAAATCACCCCATACTCAAATTATTCATTGGCTCTACCTTGAGATGCAGGCTTATCCAGAAAAATTTTTGGGTAATCTATGCATCAAACTCACTAGACACTATTAGCTTTCTTTACTGTCAGCTTCCTGTGAGTTCATATTTCACATAGGTTGATATTAGAATAAAAATTATGATACTTGGAGGAAAAAGAAAATCAGGTATGCTGCACATCTGAAAGGCTAGTGTGGGGAGACCTGTTTATCTTTCTTGGCCACATACAGAAATACACCAATTATTAGGGGCATGCTGAATTACAGCATCAATATCTGAGTATCTTCTACCCTCCTCCTTTCTTTTCCATTGACAGCGAATTTATGAAAATAACACCACCAGTACATCACCATTGTAAAAAATGTGAAGAAGACTAAAGAATGCAAAGGAGAAAAGAACACTCACAGATAATCTCACTGTATATGTAGAATCACTATTAATATTTCATTCAGGAATTCCTAAGAATGCCTATTGTGTACAGTCTACTCTGCTGGCAGTATAAACACAGAAATGACTAATACATACTATCTGTCCTGAAAGTAGGGCAGAGAAAAGGGATTTTACCAGCCTTATGTAATGTACAGATTCAGAATTCATCTTATATTCTCCATGCTGTTTTAAGTCTTTTTTATAAAGCTTAGTATTAACATAGTTTGTATGATAGGAGAGTGCTTCTGCCTGGCCTTTCTGCACTTCCAAGAGTTACACGTTCGGAAAGTGAAAGCACGTTACCCAACCAGGGCGCCTCAGGAAGGGGGTGGTCTGAGGTGAAGGTTACTTGTGAACACCTTTGCCTTGCTCCACAAGCCTGGCACGTCTCATCTGGGTTCATCTTTTAAGATGTCAAAGTGCTCTGCAATGTTTTACAGTATTTTCCACTAAAAATGTGTCATGTAAATCAATCATGGCTTCAATTTTCCTGTCAGACTTCAGTAACCTTAAACTGAAGCTTTTAGAATTAATCAAAAGAATAACTCAATTTAATTTTTCATGAGAGAATAACAATATGGGGCTTGTCTTCAACTGTCTCAATTATAAATATTTATTAATAAATGTTGTTGAATAAATTTTTACAAAAGGAGTTTAAAAGATGGATTTTTTAAAGTCTAGCCTTCTTTTTTACATAAATAGCCAGCTGCTTTTCTTTTTCCACCTGAGGGTAAAGGGAATTGCACCTCCCTTCAGTGGAAACTCAGTGTCTTCACTTGCATAGAAAATTTATTTGTGTATTTATTTAAAGACAGTCTGCCTACTTAAACTGTTAACCTTGTGGGAATGGGCACAGCTCTCTATAGCACAGTATCTGGCACATTCTAGGTGTTCAATAATTATTTGACAAATAAATAAATATTTGTGTATAAGAGTAAGGGAGCTAGGCAGAAGAGTTGTCTTGATTAGTCATTGTCATATAAACAAAAGAAAAATAGGAAATAAAGCTGTAATCTTCCAGGAAGGCCCCAAAAATGGTCTTAACATTTAGCCAGCCATTACAAGCTCATTGATAATGTCTTATAGTTTAGAAACTAAATAAGAGAAGCGATATTTTTCTTTACCACTCCTTCCTTTATTTTATAAACCACTTTATTCAGGTGTGATTGGCATATGAAAAGCTGTGCATATTTAATGTATACCTCTTGATGAGTTTAGGGATAAGTATCTACCCATGAAACCATCACTACCATCAAGGCCACAGACATATCTATCACCTTCCAAAGTCTTCTCCGCCACCTTTATTATTATTGCTGTTTTGTTTTGATAAAAATATTTAAGACAACATCTACCCTCTTAGCAAATTGTAACTATACAATTCAGTATTCTTAGCTGTAGGCACTATGCTGTTCTGAGTGTAAATCTCTAGGACTTATTTATCACAAAATTTTCCCATTTCCATGCGAAACACACAAAAAGTTAAAAATTCTCAAAGCTTCCCATCCTACGTTCTTGATATATCCATGGGGAAAATTCATTCATTTATTCATCTAACTATCTACGCACACAGTCTACACATATTTATAGAGCAGCTATTCTCTGCCAGAACTTTGACTAGGCATTAGGAATACACAGACTAATAAGAAGCAGTTAGTCTTTGTCTTCAAAGAGCTCACAGTATCATGGGAAAGAACGGCACATAAAGAGACAGTTAAAACACCATCAGTTACAGAAATAACTACTGTTATTGCAGGTACAAAGAGGAGGGGAGCCGGCACAAACTTGGGGAGCCACAAAAAAAATTATGGGAAGGCTTCTTGGAGGAGCTATGCCTGAGCTTACCCTTAAAGGGTGAGTAGGATGAAGCTACAAGTTGGGAGAATTCTGAGCTTTCCCATGTAGAGAAAACCACACAAGGCAAAGCAAATAAGTAAGACAGTGCAATGTGGACAGAGAACATGTGAGTGTTAACCAGGGAGCCCAGAGACACAAGGCCAGGGAGGTGACAGGAGCTGGATTGTGAAGGGCCTTGTTAATTAAAAACTACTTGAAAATATCAGTTTTAGTAGCTACATAATATTCTATCATATCAGTCAACCACAATCTATGTACTTGTTTTCCTAATATTTTAACATTTAAATCATGTATATTTTTTACTCATTAAATATTTGTGATAACAATTATTGTACACAAATCCTTGTCTACATTCCTATTTACTTAAGAAAAATATATTAGTGGGATGTCTTCAGTTGCAACTAACACAAAAACTGACTCAAAGTGGATTAAAGAATAAAGGAAATGTATTGGATACTATACCTGAAAGTACAGAATAAGAAAAGTTTCAGGGTTGGTCTATCCATCAGCTCAATGATGTCACCAAATGCTTAATTTCTCTCTGTCTCTCTCCCCTGCAACCTCAGAGTAAGCTTCCTCTGAAGGCTAGTTCCCCTGGGGTTATGGAGTAGCTGCCAGCAGCAATCACAGCTGTGTGACTTCTCGACTTTGTCCATTGGGAGAGTCAAACAACTGTTAAACAGGAGGCTGCAATTGCTCATCCATCCTGAGCCAATTCCAGAGGCCACACAATGCCGTACACTGATCAAAGGCTCAGGTTAGGATATCTAAGCCGGTATAGGTTTCTGTTTCATCAATTTTTAATGTTCCCAGAGATAATCAAAAAATATGAATACATAATTTCTGAATGAGGAAATAAAAAAAGATAGCAAATGCCAAAAGAAAAAAATTTCCTCATAACAAACCGAGGATTTTTCCATGGCTTCTCTGTTTAAAAACAAGCCAACAATAAAGGAATGCTGTTTTCCTTAAAGTTTGATAGATATTTTCTGAGACTGTCTCTGATCTTTGTACCATAAAAACTGTTTTTAAAACACTCATTGTGATAATTAAAATAATACAAATAAACAGTGAATGTTTTCCTCCCCCCAAGAAAGATACGTATTTATTGAGACTCTTTTCTAGAATATACAAATATATGTATGTTTATGAAAAAATGACACAATACCTTATGTATGTTACTTAATTTTCTTTTTTAACTAAAATGTTTCACTTCACAATAACATAACATTTTATTGTCAATTCATACAGAATGACCTGATTCTTTTTAACAGCAACATATTCCATTATATGCATCCATACTTTCTTTAGCTACTCTCACTTTGATAGACTTTTAGGTTGTTTAAAAACATAAGCACCTACAAGAGGCAATTTTAAAATTTAGTCTAGGTTTTTATGCAGTTAAAGAAGATAATTATATACATATTTAATATTACATAATTTATTTTCTTTATTGATTAATTCACTCTGGAGCCAATGTACTGCTAGAGGAAAGCAGTATCCTATAGACAGCCTTATGGAGAAAAGGATAACATCCACTCTTATGAAAAAGGGGTATGTTTTCCAAAACAGAGGTGGAGATATATGTCAGGATTAAAATAGTCTGGCATGAGAACACACCTTCATTATTCACCAAAAATAATGAATTAGTAAAGGGATTACCTATCTTGAGTTATGTTTTAGTATTACTATTATACGTGCAACATGTTTAAGTAAATTGTTTGACAATTCATGTATTTATTTGTAAACAGGTTCCTAATTACTGTGTGCATCAGGAATTATGTCAAAAATTGCTTATTTCCATTCTTCAATAAGGGAGTCAAAATAGTCATTGTGTTCAGCTGCCTCTGGGTTAGCCCTCACAACTTTACTTACTATAAACATTATGAAGACAATCACCCTTATAAAGTTGCTGAAACCAGTTCTTTTTATTCCCCAAAGAAATAGTCTACCATCATTTACTTTCTCTAACCCTGGTTTCAGAAGCTCAAAGCAGTAGCAACATCAACTGACCTAGACTTTTATTCAATTTCTCTTACCTGTCACCCCTCTGATGGTAGTGGCCATAAGCACATGCATGAACCAGAAGTAAATCAATCTTCAGATGAAGGGAAAGAAACAGAAACCTAAAAATCAGTGTCTGCATGAAGAAAACATTGTCATTTAGAAAGGTGTTTGTTCATGGTGTAAAGATTTGCAGAGTTATTTTATACATCCTCGTTGTTATGTTTTCCAATAGCAATGTAATGTAATTGAATAAATACCCGAACAAATATGAATTTGCTAATTTTTGTAGTATTCCTTATCAAACAAAGTACTAAGCCCCAAGTTTTATTGAAACATTTGGTATGTTGTCCTAATTTTAAAATTTGCTTGTTCTTTGCAGGTAGAACTAGATGAAGGATACAAGTATGAATAAAATGTTAAACTACTCACAATTTCTTTGAAACAATGCAGGTGTATTGAATATTCTGCATATTCCCAACTATGCAGCACTGCCTCCCTCAATTCATATTCCTTTTTGTGCTTCAAAGACTTGTTTAGGTCATTCTTCTAATTATGTTTATATTGTAGACTTGCTTATCCTATGACAGCATTATGAGTGGTTATCACATTCTAAAATGCCAGATACTTCTTAATTGTAATGGTGCCTACTTTTTTATTGAAACTATTCATATTTTATTACTGTAAACAACTTTGATCATAATGATGCCATTCAAAAGAGCTGATCAAGCTGAGAAAAATGACAGTACAGTCATAAAGTCACTCTATATGTAGCTATTAACATTTTATAGTGTATACAAGGAAAAGTGTTTTAAGTTGCAACCATAGACAAATAAGAAAATTAATTTTAAACATAAGCCTATGTTTTTAAGATTGGAAATAGTCTACTTAAATAATTATTGCCAACAAATACTTTTACATTTCAACACATGACCTTCAATACAAAAAACAACATATAGTGGATTGTGCATTAGAGAAATTCAAATCATCTTACTTTGCCAGGGTAGAAAACAAGGTCTTTCATTCCTAGAAACAAATAAGAAAGAAACACATCATAACCTCACTTCAAAGCTATTCTCTGGTTACATTCCAGAAGCGACAAGGTTATAGATGAGGAGTTTTAAGAGACACATTCTTACGGCACTTCTAGGATATAACACTCTCTTCAAATGAAATCAAAGACACTTACTGGGTCCCTACTATGTATGTGATGTGTTGCAAAGTATGGCAGAGAACATGGCCTGTGACATAAGGAAGCCTATAATCGAGTTGAAGAGAGATGAGATAAACACATGAACAATTAAATACTAGAATCTCAATTCCACAAATATTTAAATAACAGTATGACAACAATAGAAGCAATACAAGGCCATGTGTATACCTAATGGCCAAGAAAACTAAAGACAAACAGCCACTGCTGGAATTCAGAGGGAGGGTTCTAGGTTGGGGTGGTGAAATAATTTTTTATAAAGGAATTCTTTAGCTGGGTCTTGAAAGACTGGTAATAATAACGTTTCATGTTTGCTTAATGTTTTGTAAGGTGTTGGAAAGTATTTGAAGCTGTAGGACAAACATGGCTTATCTTTCTGTAGTATCAATTTTAGTTAGAATATTTTAAAACATATAAAAATAAACAGGGATTGACTATTACTATTATTCATTATGTAAACCATCAATAATGGTGACTAAAATTGTGAATCACTTTGGTCTTGGCAATGACTAAGTGCTACACATATATGTTATTGCTTATCATGGAATCTGTCACTTATAATGAAATTGAAACTTTTATTTTCACAGAGAAATAATGGGTCTAAGAGATTTTATAGGTTGCTGTAAAATATATTTTCTCCTTCTTGGGATATCTTTTGCTCAGGAAGCATGGCTAGTCAGGTGGTTTCACTGACATAATTGGCTTTGATTCTCATGACAATCACTGTGTAAGAAGCACAGGGTTTAAAGATGAACAAAGTAAAGCTCAATCTCTTAGTGGCTAACCAAGGTTCATTCAGATAAGAGTTGTCTAATGACTCCAAGTACAGTGCTTCTACTCTAATGGCAAATGAACTCAGGCCGAGGTAGGTGATACAGTGGATTGCAGTGGGACTGGGGGTGAAACAGTAGGTAGAGATGACAGAGAACTGGACAATATCCTCCTAAAGGCATGTAGATTCAACAAAGAAATTTCAAGCCCTGGAGAGCAGGATGGGGTGGGGTCAAGGGGAACTTTGAGCTTTATTTAAATTGTTTGTTAAAAATTTACAGATGGGAGTGGCTTCAAGATGGCTGACTGAAAGCATCCAGCACTCATCTCCTCCACAAAGAACCAAAATAGCAAGTAGATAATCATACTTCAAATACAGCGTCTAAGAGAGAACACTGAAATTCAATAGAGAAATGACAGGAAAGAACTGAGGTGTGGAAGGAGAAGGAAGTGAGCAGCCAACTCGGCCAGGATCATCTGAGAGCCCAAAGACAATCCCCAGTGTGGGGAAACGGTAAGAGAGAACCCAGAAGTCCATATTCCTATCATAGATTCCTGCAACCCAAGCCATGGGAGAGCCTCATGATCTTTGTGGGCCCTGAAATTAGCGTAAGGAGCTGCCTGGGAGCCATGAACAGCATTTCTCCAGAGAGGGAGCTCATACAGGGTTCCACACACCCCCGAAGTCTTAAGCAGCTGCAGCATGGTGTCATTTTGAGAGCCCAGCCACCACCAGACTGCAACCTACCATGAGACCCAATAGGCCCTGCATCTCCATATCCCTGGAGCCCCACTGATATTCCCTCTTGTCTTCCTGGAAGGCTATAGTGGCACAATGCTAGTTGCATCCAGCAGAGCAGCAGGATCCCCAGCTAGCACAAACAACGTTGTGCACCCCATTGAAGGGATGGTGCCATGCACTGAGAGGCTGTCTCTGGGACAAAGGGAGCCAAAGCATGTGTTCTTCCGAGACTTAAACCTGCCTGCCTGAGTCCACTGCCACTGATAGCAATCTTCTTCCACCAGCAGCAGGGCTGCTGCATTCTTGCACACTCCCTGAGAACAGAATCTCCTTGCTCACAACCACCACCACTGCTGTTACTAGGGACAGAAGCACATGCTGCTAGTAGTGACACCCTTGTCCCACCACCAGCAGCAGGGCCTTGCATACTTGCACATGCCAAAGGGCTGGCTATCCCATCCTCTGCCACCAGTGTTGCCATCACCCAAGCACTCTGCTGGGGAGCTGGGATCACTCTGGCCTGCCTACAACAGCCTGCACCTGTGCACACCACCAGGGGGCCTGAGGACAACCCCAGCTGGCCATATACCATCCGATCCTAGTGCCCAAGCTTGCTACCTGGGAGCCTGGGGATCACCGCAACCCATCGACCACCACTGATATCTGAGCACTCCTCCCAGAGGCCCAAGGATAGTCCCAACCAGCCTGCCACTATGATAGCCAGCACCCAACTACATGCACGACCTGGGAACATGGGAACTGGTTGCCTTGCCCATTGCAGCCAATGCTAAAACCAGCATGTGCTGCTTGGGAGCCCAAGGTTTGTCCCATCACTACTACTACTATCATCCATGCCACACTCGCTGCCCAGGGGCTCAAGGACCCCTCCATCCACTTGACCCACTGTTGTCCACTGTCAGCACCCAAGCAAGCTGCTTGGAAGCCCAAGAATTGGCCTGCTAGAAACTGCTTACAACAGCGCCTATGTATACTGCCTGCAAACCCAAAAACAGGCACAGTTGGCCTGCTGCTTCCACCACTGGGGCCTGACATTCACATTCCTAGAAAATCCTCACCACAGCCTCCACTAATAACCACACCCTAAGCCACTGAGGAAGTCACAGACAGCACTGAAGCTATTTACAGTGAAAAAATAACATGGAGACTATACTACTGCATGCACCCAGAATCAAAGCTAAAGTACCCTACCGAACTAACACCGTGGATAGAACTTCAACAAAAAGTCTCCTCCAGTGAGAGCCAATCCAACAAGTTGGAAGAAGCAACTGTTATACCACATACACAGATATAAACATCAGGACACAAGAAAATGAAAAAGCAATCAAATATGACACCTCGAAGGGATCATAATAATTCTCCAGCAACAGATTTCAATGAAAAAGAAATTTATGAGATCCTAGAAAATGAATTCAAAATAATGATCCCAATTAAAGAAGCTCAGTGAGATACAAGAGAAAATAGTTAAGCAATACAAAGAAATCAGGAAAGCAATTCAGGATATGAATGAAAAATTCACCAAAGAGACAGATACTGTAAAAAAGAATCAAACAGAAATCATAGAACTGAATAATTCAATGAATAAAATTAAAAACATATTTGAAAGCTTCAACAATAGATGAGATCAAGCAAAAGAAAAAATTTAAGAACTTGAAGTGAGGTCTTTTAAAATAACCAGAGTCAGAAAAAAAATAAAGAATTAAAAAGAAGGAACAAAGCCTACATTACATATGGGACACCATAAGGTAACTATTCAAATTTTGGGTATTTGGGAAGGTAAAAAGGCCGAATACATAGAATACCAATTTAACAAAATAATAGCTGAAAATTTCCCAAGTAGAGCAAGATATTTAGACATCCAGATATAGGAAACTCAGAGAATCCCAAATAGATGCAACTCAATATGTCTTATCCATGGCACATTATAGTCAAACTGTCAAAAGTCAAGGACAAAAAAAGAATTCTCAAAATAGCAAAGAGAAAATCACCCACCCCTACATCAGATTAACTACAGATTTCTTAGCAAAAATGTTATAGGCCAGGAGAAAATAGAGTGATTTATTCTAAGTGATAAAAGAAATTTGCTGCAAGCCAAGAATTCTATACTCAAGTTATCATTCATAAATGAATGAAAAATAAAGTCTTTCCCAGCCAAGCGAAAACTGAGGGAATCATCACCATTAGACCAGCCCTACAAGAAATGCTTAAAGAAGTCTCACACCTGAAAGCAAAAGGATATCTACCATCATGAAAACACATGAAAACATAAAATTCACTGGTAGAGCAAAAACACAAATGAGGAAGAGAAAAAACTCAAATGTTACACCACAGAAAACAACCAAACCATAATGATAAACAACAAGAGAGAAAGAAAAGAAGGGCATGCAAAACAATCAGAAAACAATGAACAAAATGACAAGAATAAGTCCCCCTAAGTCAATAAAAAACTTGAATGTAAGCCGATTACATTTTACACTTAAAAGATATATACTGGCTGAATTAGCCAGGCATGGTGGCATGCACCTTGGGAGGCCGAGGAGGGTGGATCAGTTGAGACATGGAGTTCAAGGCTATAGTGAACTATAATTGCACCACTGCAGTCTATCCTGGGCAACAAAGTGAGACCCTATCTCAGCAATAATAATAATAATCATCATCATCATTAAAGATATAAATTAGAGGAATGGATAGAGAAAAATATGGCCGTTATATATTGCCTACAGGAAACTCATTTTACCTGTAAAGACACATATAGACAGAAAGTAAAGAGGCAAAAAAAGATATTCCATGGAAATGGAAACCAAAAGTAAGTAGGAGTAGTTATATAAAACAGACTTTAAGTCAAAAACAGAAAAAGTATACAAAGAAGGTCATTATATAATGATAAAGGAATTAATTCATCAAGAGGATATAACAATTCTAAATACGTATGTACCCAACAATGGAGTACCCAGATATATAAAGCAAATATTACATCTAAAGAGAGAGACAGACTCCAATACAATAATAGTTGAGGACTTCAACACCACAATCTCAGCATTAGACACATCACCTATACAAAGAATTAACAAAGAAACATTAGATTTAAACTACACTTTAGACCAAATGGACCTGAGAAACATCTGCAGAACATTTTATCCAATAGCTGCAGAATACACATTTTTCTAATTAGCTTATAGAATATTCTCTAGGATAGATCATATGGAAGGCAACAAAATGTCTCAAAATATTTAGAAAATCGAAATCTTACCAAGTATCATCTCAGACCACAATGGAATGAAATTGGAAATCAATAACAAGAGGAACTTTGGAAACTGTACACAAACATGAAAATTAAACAACATGCTCCTGGATGACCACTGGGTAAATGAAAAAATTAAGAAAAAAAATTTTTAAAAATTGAAACAAATGAAAATGAAAGCACAATCTACTAAAAGATATGGGACATTGCAAAAGCAATGTTAAGCAGGAAGTTTATAGCAATAAATGCCTACATCAAAAAAGTAGAAAGATTTTGGCTGGATGCAGTGGCTAACACCTGTATTCCTGATAGTTTGGGAGACTTAAGCAGAAGAACTGCCTAGGGCCAAGAGTTTGAGACCAGCCTGGGTAACATAGGAGAACTCTCTCTACAAAATAAATAAATAAATACAAATTTTTTAAAGTATAAAGATGTTAAGTAAACAATCTAACAATGCATCTCAGGGAATCAGAAAAGCAAGAACAAACGAAGCCCAAATTAGTAGAAGGAAAGAAATAATAATGATCAGAGTAGAACTAAATGAAATAGAGACTAAAACACACACACACACACACACACACACACACACAAAATCAATGAAATGTAAAGTTGGTTTTCTGAAAGGTAAAATCAATAAATCACTAGCTAGATTAACCAAGAAAAAAAGAGAAGAACCAAATAAACAAAATCAGGAATAAAAATGGAGAGATTACAAATGATACACAAAAACACAAAGATTATTTGAGACAATTATAAACTGTATGCTAACAAACTGGAAAACCCGGAGGAAATGGATAAATTCCTGGATACATACAACCTACCAAGATTGAGCCAGGAAGAAACAAAAGCTGAACAGACAAATAACGAGGAATGAGATTGAATCAATAACAAAATCTTTCCCAACAAAGCAAAGTCAGGAACCAGATGGCTTCACCACCAAATTCTACCAAACTTAAAGAATTAACACCAATTCTCAAAAAAATTACAAATTAAAAATCATCTAATCAGGCCAGGCACAGTGGCTCACCCATGTAATCCCAGCACTTTGGGAGGCCAAGGCAGGTGGATCGCTTGAGCTCAGGAGTTGGAGACCAGTCTGGGCAACATGGCGAAACCCTATCTCTACAAAATATACAAAAATTAGCTGGATGTGGTGACATATGCCTGTAGTCCCAGGTACTTGAGAGGCTGAAGTGGGAGGTTGGCTTGAGCCCAGGAGGTACAGGCTACAGCAGTGACCTGCATTCCAGCCCGGGTGACAGAGCCGTACCCTGAAAAAAAAAAAAAAAAAAAAAAAAAAGAAGAAAGAAAGAGAACACAACATCTAATCAATCACAAATATTAAAGAGGTATTGTATGGCCAGGTACAATGGTTCACATGTGTAATCCTAGCACTTCGAAAGGCTGAGGTGGGCAAATTGCTTGAGCCTAGGAGTTTGAGATGGGCTTGGACAATGTGGTGAAACCCTGTCTCTACTAAAAATACAAAAATTAGCCAAGCATGCTGGTGCGTACCTGTAGTCCCAACTATTCAGGAGGCTGAGCCTGGAGGATCATTTGAGCACAGGATGTGGAGGCTGCAGTGAGCCATGATTGTACCACTACACTCCAGCCTGGGTAACAAAATGAGACCCTGTATCAAAAAAAAAAAAAAGAGAAGTATCTTACATTCTTTTAAAAATATTGTCTTCAAAATCTTATGTGCATTTTGCACTTACAGCACATCTCATTTCACACTGTTCATAGCTCAATTTACAAAAAAAATATAGTTTTTTATTTGGGAAGACAGGAGGCCTCACTATGTTGCCCAGGCTCAAACTCCTGGGCTTAGATGATCCTCCTACCTTGGCTTCCCAAAGTCCTGGGATTACAAATGTGAGCAGACTTGGCCTCAAATGTTCAATAACCACATGTGGCTGGTGGCTGCCGTACTAGGTAGTGCTGTTCTAGCATATTAACTATGAATGATTTTTAAAGTTAGAAGGAATAATTCTATGTGTATATAAAATAAAATCACATCTACAGGTTACCTCTACAAAACAACACATGCATGCATACTGTCAAACATATGGACTTATTATTAGCTGAGAATAAAAACAGTATCTTGCCCCTTCAGGATGCTGCTGTAAGGCAAGCATAAATTAATCCATGAAAAGTGCTTAGAACATCCAAGTACCACACCATAAGCACGATTAAATATTAGTTACTATTATCATTAGATAATCTACTGCTTTGACATTTTTCCACTACTGCTTATTTCTGCTCATCCATTCATGTTATTATCTGCTAGCAAGTTTCTTGTGAAATAGAAGAAAGGCAATAACAGGTATCAAAGGTTTAAGAAAAATGCTTTGGGGCAGGTTGCTTAGTGTGGGAGGATCAAAAATAAATACTTGCAATTAAAAAAAAAAACACCACATCTCCTCAAACTATTCCAATAAAATTGACGAGGAGTAAATTCTCCCTAACTTGTTTTATCAGGCCTGTAATACCCTGACACCAAAATCAGATGAGGACATGACAAAAAAAGAAAACTACAGGCTAATATCCCTGATGAATATACAGACAAAAATTCTCAACAAAATACTAGCAAATTGAGTCCAACAGGACATCAGAAAAATAATATATCATGAGCAAGTGGAATTTATCCCAGGGATGAAAAGATGGTTCAACATATGCAAATCAATGAGCATAATACATTACATCAACAGCATGAAGGACAAAAGTCATATGATCATCTCAATAGCTGCGGCAAAATTATTTGATAAAATTCAACAGGTTTCATGATAAAAACTGTCAACAAACTAGAAATATAAAGAAAATATCTCAATATAATAAATCCCACCTATGACAAACTCACAGCTAACATCATACTGAATGGGGGAAAGCTGAAAGCCTTTCCTCTATGAACTGGAGCATGACAGGGATGCCTACTTTCTTCACTCCTACTCAATATTGTACTGGAAGTTTTAGCCAGAGTAATGAGGCAAGAAAAAGCAATAAAAGACATTGAAATGGGAAAAGAGGAATTCAAACTTTCCCATTTTTCTGATGGTATGATCTTATATTTAGAAGTACAAAAGACCCCACCAAAACACTCTTATAATATGATCAACAAATTCCGTAAAGTTGCATGATGCAAAGAACACACAACAATTAGTAGCATTTCTATACACAAATAATTAAATAGTTGAAAAATAAATCAAGAAGGCAATCCCATTTATGATAGCCACAAAAAATAACAAAATACCTATGAATAAATTTTACCAAGGAGGTAAAAGATCTTTTCAAGGAAAACTACAAAATACTGATGAAATAAACTGCAGAGGACACAGACAAATGTAAAGGCATCCCATGCTCATAAATCAGAAGAATTAATCTTGTTAAAATGAACATACTTCCCAAAGCCATTTACAGATTCAATGCAATCCTTATCAAAATACCAATGTCATTTTTTAGAGAAATAGAAAAAAAAATTCTTAAATACGTATAGAATCCAAAATTAGCCTGAATAGCCAAAGCAATTTTGAGCAAAGAGAACAAAGCTGAAGCTATCACACTATCTGACTTCAAAATATAATACAAGGCTACAGTAACCAAAATAGCATGGTATTGGTATAAAAACAGATACATAGACTAATGGAACAGAATAAAGAACACAGAAATAAATCCACATATTCACTGCCAACTGATTTTCTACAAAGGCACTAAGAACATACATTGAAGAAAAATATCCTCTTCAATAAGTGGTGCTGGGAAAACTGAATAACCATATGCAGAATAAAACTAGGCCCCTCTCTCTCACCATATAAAAAAATCAACTCAAAGTGGATCAGACACCTAAACATAAGACTGAAAACTATAAAACCACTAGAAGAAAACATAAAGTAAACACTACAGAACATTGGACTGGGCAAAGAATTTATGGCTAAGATCTCAGAAGCACAGCCAACAAAAACAAAAATAGACAAACAGGACTACATTAAATTAAAAAGCTTCTGCACAGCAAAGGAAACAATCAACAGGGTTAAGAGACAACCTGTTGAATAGGAGAAAATATTTGTAAACCATTCATTTGACAGGAGACTAATATCCAGAATATACAAGGAACTCAAACTCAACAACAGAAAAACAAATAGTCCTGTTAAAAAAAATGTGAAGGATATAAATACACATTTCTCAAAATGTTGACATACTAATAGTCAACAGGTATATTTTTAAAATGTTCAACATCACTAGTCATCAGGAAAATGCCAATCAAACTCACAATGAGATATTTTCTTACCCCAGTTAGAATGGCTATTAGTGAAAATGCAAAAAACAGATGCTGGCAAGAATACAGAGCAAGAGGAACTCATTCACTGTTGGTGGGAATGTAAATTGGCATAGCCATTATGGAGAACAGTATAAAGATTTCTCAGAAAGCTAAAAATAGATCTACCAGATGATCCAACAATACCTCACTTGGGTATTTATCCAAAGGAAAATAAATCAGTATAACAAAAGAATACATACATCCCTATGTTTATTACAGCATTATTCACAATAGCAGAGTTATGGAATCAACCTAAGTGTTCATTAACAGATAAATGGATAAAGAAAATGTGGTATGGAATGTGGTACACAATGGAATACTATTCAGCTATAAAAAAATAATAAAATCTTATTGTTTGGAGACACATGGATGGAAGTGGAGGTCATTATGTTCAATGAAATAAGACAGGCACAGAAAGACAAATACTGCATGTTCTCACTCACATGTGGGAGCTAAACATAGTTGATACCATGGAGGTAGAGAGAAGCATGATAATTACCATAGGCTGGAAAGGGTGTGTGGGGAGGAGGAAGGATAGAGTGTTTGGCTAATGTATACAAACATACAATTAGATAGAAGAAATAAGATCTAATGTTCAATAGTAGAGCAGCATGGCTGGTTAATAATAATATACTGTATGTTTCAAAATAGCTAGAAGAGAGGACTTGAAATGTTCCCAATACATAAAAATGATAAATGCTCAAGGTGATAAATACCCTAAATACACCGACTTGATCATTACACATTATATACATATTACAAAATATCACAGGAACCTCATAAATATGTACAAACATTGTGTTTCAAAAATTTTTTTTCGAAATTAATTGATGGTTATTTATGTCATAAAAATAGTTAAGCAAACAAAGTTCCTAAAAATAATCAAACAGACAAACAAAATCCTGGGATGGCAAACAAAACCTTATGGCTTTTAGGCCATCAGTTAATAATTTCTGCCACTTGCTACCTGTTTGTTATAGGACAGGGACAGGATCAAAGAAGGGGAGTAGAACCTGCAGGTAGATTCACATGAGTGAAGTTGCGAGGCATTGACCTACAAGACGTGTAACAGCCCCTGATGTGCTTGTTCTCTGCATGGTCTGTCATATCCCCCTCGCTGGACTGCTCTCTGCTCTCCCCCATCTGCTCTGATCGGTCAAGATCAGTTGTAATCTTCCCTCCTGAAAGCCTTCCTCAATATGGATTTCACTTGCTGTGTTAAATGATGTGGTTTTTACATTGACTTCCAAGATTTGCTGTTAATTTCATTCATGATAGTTGTTTCTCTCAATGATTATTTTATTAATTCACTCATTCAGTATGCTCTTATTGGATGCCTCTATTGGAATTACGACTATAAAAGAGACAAGTCTGTATGACAATCTGTATTCAATGTGCGAGTAGGTACACAGAAAGTGCTCACTCTGCTCACTACTATTTGAAGAACTCATAAAGGATTTCTCAACCCCCAACATTATCAACATTTTGAGCTGGATAATTCTTTGTTGTGGGGGCTGTTCTGTGCGTTGTAGGATAGTTAGCAGCATCGCTAATCTCTAATCACTATATATGAGTAGCAACTCCCCCCCACCCTAGTTGTGACAAGCAAAAATGTCTCCAGACATTGCCAAATATTCCTGGGGACAAAATTGCTCCAGTTGGGAACAACTGGAATAATAATTTTGAAAGGATCCAAGTAAAAATAATGTAACATCAAACACCTTTTGGTAACAAGTTATAACAAAATTCAGGTGTGGGAAATACAACCACAAAAAGAGGCCTTTGAATCAGCAGAAAATACATTTTTATTGGAAACGGTGGTTTCAAATAAGTTTGAGGAAATTGTGAAGATTTGGAATATTTTTGAATATATTAAAAAATTGAAAATTTCTCAGGGTAGAAATTTTTTTAATCTAGTTACTCTAAATTTATTTGCCTAAGTAATACCTTTTATTTTTTAAACAGTACTTATTAACTTTGAATTCTAACCCATTAAACATGCTTTGAAAAATTCTATACTCTGTGTTCATTATGCAACTATTACTGGTTGGATTGATACATTATAGACATTGCTATCCCATTATCTACCTCTGATAAGATATCCCCTTAAGAACATCAATGATACTAGTCAGGACCCTGATAACTAGCAAGGAGAAATAGGGACATTGTTTTAGGCCAGTGGTCTCAAAATTTAGAGTGCATCAGAATCATATGGAAGGCTTGTGATAAGAGATTTCTGATTTAATAGGTCAGGGTGGTGCCTGAAAATTTGTATTTCTAACTGTTCTGCAGGTCATGCTGATCCTGCTCATCCAGAGATTTCACTTTGAGAACCACTGTAAAGTATAATGAGAGCATCAAACCAAGTTACAGTTTCTATTTAGAGAAAAAACCTTTCTTGGTCTTTTGATGTGGCTAAACCTTACGACTGCTGACTGTTTCAGAAAGCCACAGAGTAGGGACCACAGATAAAGATGAGCCTTTATAACAGAAATGACAGTAAGTAGCCCATGGACAAATGTTGGTGGCACTTTTCTCTTACAATGCCATCGCATACTGGATATCTCTCAGTAATTGGGGGCCTACTGCATTTAGATGTTCAGAGCTTTGTACAACAGGCTGAGCAAATTATAAGTAAGTCTTAGATATCTTATCTGCCTTCAATGAATTTATAGGATACTTTAGAGCCACTTAACAATACAAAACAGCATAATGTAAAGGCACAATTAATAGAACAGAAAATGAAGAAGAGAGGGAGAAATGATCTCACATCATTAATACCACTCACGCCTGTAATCCCAGCACTGTAGGGGGGCCGAGGAGGGCGGATGAACCGAGGTCAGGAGTTCGAGACCAGCCTGACCAACATGGCGAAACCTTGTATCTACTAAAAATATAAAACAATTAGCTGGGCGTGGTAGTGGGTGCTGAGGCAGGAGAATTGCTTGACCCAGGAGACAGAGGTTGCAGTGAGCCCGATAACGGTGCCACCGCACTCCAGCCTGGGCGACAGAGCGAGACTCCGTCTCAGAAAAAAAAAGCAAGCTGAGACATAGAGTATAAGTAACACGCCCCAGGTGTCTATCTTTGTTAGGCAACAGAGCAGGGAGTCAAATCCAGGTGTATTTAACACAGAGCACAATGTTATTTCCTCATTGTTCACTCGCATCTGTTTTTCTTGAGCTGCTTTCTCTTCCTCATCCTCAGTATTTACCTATTTTATAAACTAACCTTTTTTATTTGTTTTTGTTTAGTAAATAAAAATGTTTGAAACCCAGCATGTTAGCATATTAGCTAAATATGGTCTATACTAGAATCTCACTGCACCAACTTTAAGACTCAATGAAAAGATAAAGTTTATCCATGTGGAGCTGACCAAAAAGAATAAGAAGACAACAGTGGTTTATCTTTTAAAATATTTTTCAGTTTAATATGCCCTTTATTTGATATGTTAAGTAATTTTAGTGTATTAATATGTTTCAATACCAAACTATATAGATGCATGAAAACTATAGAGAAAAAACCCTAAATAAATCAGTAGCACTAAAGGACATGGTAAGCAATAATTATAGAAAGATTAAGAATTTTAGAGCTTAGAAAGAAATGAATGAGAGAGAATTAAACATTTTGTCCATGTTAAGATTGCGTGACTGTTTTATGAAAGTAATCAGGTATACCTTCAGAGTTAGAAGAGATCAAATAGAACAGAGATGTGTCCTATATAGGAAGATTTTTTTCTGTTCAGTAGATTCTTGTATCCTGAGAATTGGGTTCATATGAGTTTCATAAAGACTTCTCTACTGCATTGGTTTTCACAATATAAAGTGCGTCAGCATTGTTTAATAGACTTGTTAAAACATAGATTGTTGGGCTCAACCCCCAGAATTTCCAATTCAGAAGGTCTAGTTAGGATCAAGAATTTGAATTTTTAAGAAGTTCCCAGGTAATGCTGGGTGCTAATAGCCAGGGACCACATTTTGAGAACTATAACTCTAGCAGTGGCAGCTCCTTGCATCCTGTTTTCACACATCACTCTCTCTCACCCCTTTCCAGAGGAGAGATCCTGCCTGGGGTCTGCTCTTGGCATAAACTGCCTCTCCTAATTTTGCCTTTTGGTCTTCTATTTCATGAAAGTCAGACAGCCACTTTTATTTTCTGATGCTCACAGAGGCATGATACATTGAAATTAGAACTAGATTGAGATTCTGGTGATGGGGTTTAGCCCTACACCTGCCACTAATTGCTTAGGTATCAGTTACTTCATGTTTTAATTGAGGGATTGGGACTCTTTGATTCCTCAGGTATCTTCCAACTACTGATCCCTCAGGTATATTCAACTAGTTGATCCTTCAGGTATATTTCAAGTATGTTTCTCGTCCCTGAATAGAATATTATGCCTCAGTGGGCACAAGAAAAATATTAAACATTTTCGGTGGCATGTGGTGATCTCTTAGGCATTTGTGTTCCTGTCCCATGTCTAAGGAGAACTCCACTTCACTATGGGGAAGTGGCTACAGTGCTCTGGGACTCACAGCCCTTGGTCTTTGGCCCTGGTTCTGTGTTTGAGCAACCTTCTCTGAGTCTCAGCTTCCTCATCTAAAAATTCATGGACATGCATTCTATATATTATACAGATAAACAATCTATATAATAACTTTAGTTCTAGCTTCTGCTGACCACCTTAAAATTAATATGTGTCTATTATATGCCCATGTGGTAAATGACTTACATTAGTAAAACGTAAAAATGCTACATGTGATCTACCCCTATGGTATTTTGTCAGTGAGCAGGTCCTTACTAATGAAGGGGAATAAATGTGTCATGCTATAATTTCAGATATTAATGGCTCATTGTGCTATGGTGATGCTACTTTCAGAAACACTTTCTCCCATACCCTTTAAGCAACAGAACAAATCACCTATCCTACATGTAATAAGTACCAAGTCTTACTGCGTGAACAATAATGGAGCCTGGATACAGATCATTTATTTCGTTTATTCTCCATTCTATCTTTTCTGATCGTAGTGAAAAAGGAGTTAAAGCAAGTCTACTTTGGCCCTGGTTAGGAGCTGCAGGGAAATATGTGCACCACCTTTGTTCCCTTAGTAAGTGTAAGTTATAGACTCAGGAATGGACTGAGTTAAAAAGGAAACCTGATAAATGAAATTCTATATTTAATATTTGTAATTTTTAATATTTGTCTACAATCAGTTGCCAAATACAATTCCTTTTGTCTGGAAAACAAGTTGGAAGGTCCCTACTATAATTGTGTCACAGTAGTCATGATGATGTGAATGCATTTCTTTTATTACATATTCACCTAGTGAATGTGGGATTGCACCTTTATTCTTCAAGGAAGCAGCAGAACCCCATGAAAAGAGCATTGGCCTGGATGTCAGGAGAGCCAGGAACTCAGGGTTGAGATTGTTGTTTGGATAAGATATCTTTTTTAAAAATTACCTCGAGGTTGTATTTTATCCTTCAATTAAATAGAAACTGATAAGTTAGAAGTTGAGCTCAGAGAAGAGCATGGCCCTTTGAGCCCACGGAAGTAACTTTGGAGATTTCTACAGAGGTCAATACAAGGGTGAAGAGAGCATCAGGGTTAAAAACATTCAAGGCGAATATACTGGCACTTGTGTGAAAAGAAGGAAATCAGTAAGGTTCATTGACACTGAGGACATAAAAAGTAAAGTGCCATAAAAGAGAGTCAGAGACAAGATCATCAAGTAGTTAAAGAAACTCTTCCACTGACAATAGGAGACTAGCAGAAGTAAAGGCAAAAGAGCTGAAAACATCAATCCTGGTATCAGAAGAGGGCTACTTTCCAATAGTCATTCACTTCTCTTTTCAAAATGCCTTTCATACATGCATCATCTTTTACAAGCGTGAGTGAGGAAGTGCTTCGCAGGTGTTAGCTAAGTCAGGAGGTTAATGGTCTGAGTTCCGTTTTCTGAATCTCTGATTCACAGGCTACCCCATTCCTGATGGAAGAAGTAGGGTGAGCTCAGCCCCGATTAGTGTGCAGCCTTTCCTAACTTTCAACAGCCATGAAATTGATTTTTTTGTAAGCCTTCTATAACCATGATTGTACTTTCACCAGGCAAGTATCTTTGCAAACTAGATGACAAAATAAAAATATGTTGTTGCTGATGCAGCTTAATTTGTTAAAGTTCCTAATTATTTGGACACATACTGTCATACACAAATAAGTTAACTAAAAATGAATTAGCAATTACTCATTGGGAGTGGGCCAATGATAAAATAAAATTTAAAAAATCTTTAAAGCAATTTTATTTTTAAACTATGAGAAATTGAGATTAAAATAATCTAATGCATTAATTTTTATAGTAGACTGTACAATATATTGACTACTGAGAGGTCTACAATGTTCAGTGTATAATGAATAAAGCAACTTTTGGACCTTGCGTTTATCCTATAGTTGGTGACCTAGAACACTTGGTTTCATAAACAAGTGAGTCATTTAAGCTATTTCCATTTCAGGCTTTCAATACACATATCAGGGCTGAGTTTATTGGCATGAATTCATCTTTAAGTTTTTTAAGTTTAAAACTGAAAATTTATTTCCAGGACCAGGATTTGGTTGGCAATGATGAGCCACAAGAGCTGAAAGAGTTTGAATTGAGAAAACATGGAAAATTATGGAAAATCTCAGCACCAGGGAAAAGGTAGATCTTAGAATTCATCAGCTTTTCTTGACAATCCTCCTCACCCCAACAACTACCTGTTCAGGTACATCAGGTATTTTACTAGCACACAGTGAGCTTCAATTCACAGACTAGAATTCAGACACAAGCTTTCAGTACTTTGTGGGAAAAGAAATATAGAGCAAGGATCCATTCTTAGATGTCCACAGAATGTAGGCAGAGATTAAGTAACAGGAGGGGTATCAGAGAGCAACTCAGAATTTACATGGAAATTGTGGTAATGAATCTGGGCATTGGTTACAAGAAGGAGCAAGATCTTCCACTGCAACTAGAAGCAAAGTCAAAACAAGGAAGCAGAAGCCCAAGATGGGTTTGGTGAAGAGACACTAAGATGTGAACCTTCACATGTCCTCTGTCCAGGGACTCGTTTGTCCCAGAGCCTGAGTGGGGCCTAGGTCTGAAGTGGAATAGACATTTACAGTTTTTTCAACATTTTGTTCTGCAAACATATCATATCCTAAAGACTGTACCTCTTCCCTGGAGGAGGACAGAAGAAGGGAGAGTGGGAGAACCTTGAATGGACCAAGTTTGAACCTTGATCTTGACTAGGAGAACATATATTTTTGTAATTAGGAACACAATAATAATGAAGAGAGAAGATTAATAATTTTTTACCATCAATAGAAATGACACGCATGGGCTTGAGTAACTCCAAAGCTAAACTGACTCTGTTTAAAAAGATTTTGAGGAAAGTTTGGCACATTTCAGTCATGATTTGCACAATTTGACCTAGCAATACAAATATCTGATGCCCTAATTACATGCCACTTTTTCATACTTTTTTTTTTCCTTTTAATCACTCAATCTTAGCAAGTGTTTGCCCTCAAAGTCCCAAAATAAGAGACTGGTGTTTTGAATATAATTTCATTAATAGAATTAGCATGATAAGCAGGGCACGGGATTTTTCCTTCTCTACTCTTCTTTCAGCCCATCTGGTCCAAAATGCTCCTCAGATGAGGTGAACTGCAACCACCATTCTACTCAGTTTATTCTCATGGTTTGAATTATGTCTCCCTGGAAGGGTTACTGCTGTTGAAATCCCCTGTGCACTTTTTGAACAAATGGCTGCTGCCAATCCTATTACTCAAAATTCCACAGGGGAGTTTAGAAGGTGAGTTCCAAATTCATTGTGGCTGAACCAGAAAAGTACATTTGAGAGCAAAATTCTGCAAAAGAATTTGGCAAGAGATTATTCTTGAGAGTTCTCTTTCCTTCTAAATGCTTAGAAATTTGGGTTGATTTTTATCACTTTAACACAGTGTTTCTCAACAGCAGCATTGTTGACATTTGGGACTGAGTAACTCTTTTCTCAGACGTGTGTGCATTATGGGGTGTTTAGCAGTATTCCTGGCTTCCACCCACTAGAAACCACTAGCACCCCCTTAGCCAGTTTTGACAATCAAAAATGTCTCCAGGCATTGTCAAATGTCCCCTGGAGATAAAACTGCTCTTAGTCGAGAACCACTGATGTATTTATTTATTTTAATTTTTAACAGCTTTATTAAGGTGCAACTGATATACAAAGAACTGCACATATTTAATGTGTACAATTTGATGAGTTTGGACACATATAAACACCTATGATACTATCATCACAATCAAGGTAATAAGCATATTCAACACCTCCCAAAGTTTCCTGTATCCTCCCTTTTTCTATGACAGGAACACTTCACCTGAGATCTACCCTCTAAACAAAGTTTGAAGTGCACAATTGTTAATAGGCACTAGGTTATATAGTAGATCTCTAGAACTTACTCATCTAGCATAACTGAAGCTTTACACCCACCAAATGACTTCTCATTTCCACTACCTGAGAACCACTGATTTAATACCTTTAAAATACCTTGATTCTCTAGACAAGATGACTAATTAGATTTGTAACAATATTACCAATAGATAGCTATCCATATTGCAATCCTGTATTTTCTACCTTTAAAGAAGCACTATACATATGTACAATATAAACATGATTAATATTGTCTTTTTCACATTACTCTTGCCATCCAACCAACAAAATGTAATATTGTCTCGATCATGGATTATTGAGCAATTGAGAACAAAACAACAATAAAGATAAAATTATTAGGTGACCCATAAACCAATATTGAAATAAATAAGCACTGAAATAACTAGTAATTCTGTTTCTACAGCTAGGCCATTTTTGTATTTTATCTCCCTTTCAAGGAGCTATTTTTCATTCATAGCACTGTTGTAAATTATGCACAGCAGACTTCTTCATTTAATAGGTTCAGGTCAGAGAGTGATTGTATTTCAGCAGTTGGTATTCAGGGATTTTGTAATTTATGAGGTTTATTAATTTAGCAGATTATTTGCTTAAGACGCCACTATCCCTTCACCAAGCAATCACTGTGAGAATTTCTGGTCAGTTTAGCATTTTTAAAAGAAGCTTCGGTATTTAGAACATTCTCATACCCCTCAAAATTATATAAATTCCACAAAATTTAGCACATAGGAAGTGATTAGAAGAGAAATAAAAGAACTGTTTTTTTCCTTTTGTGCATGTGAAGGAGGGTAAGTGGAAAACTGGAAGTTAGGGGCTGAGGAAGAGCACCTTATTGTTCCCTGGAAGATTCAACAGGGAATGAAATTAGAAAGAAACAGGTACTGTAAACGCCAATATAGGAAGTGCTTACAGAATTAGGCCCCCTAAAGAGGGCAATCCCTAGCATTTCTGAGAGGATCTCGAATTGGTCCACTGCTTCTTTAATCACATTACAAAACAGGCAAGAACAAAAAGAGCAGGGAGGTCTCCCTGCTGATGCAAATGGGAGGTAAAGGACTCAGTGCCAGGTGACTCAGAAAGGTATACGCAAGTTTCTTTTCTTTGTATTTAGAAATATGAACTATTGCCACAGGATATATTTAAAACAAGAAAATGGGTTATAAGAAATCATATAAAATGGTATTATTTGCAGGAGCTTATGTGTCCCCCCAAATCCAAATCTGACTCTAGTGTCCTCTCAATGTCCAAATGAAAATGCAACCATCAACTGGAGTACTTTCCCAAGTATAAACATGTCACCAAATATCCTTCTTTAGCAAAAGGGCTTGGCTAGGTCATTAGAAGCCAACCAATATGACTAAAATGAATCAGATATTTTTCCTTTAAAATAGGCTTCCTGTATTCTTCATGGAAAAAAAAAAAAGCCTATTTTTCCCTCCTTTCTCTCCCATATAACCTTTCAAGAATCTTCCACCTGGTGTCAGTGGTGAACTCCTCTCTGCCTCATACATGCTTCCAGAATTTCTGCATCTTCACACATTTCCCTCACTTAAAATTACTTTCCACTCCTTCCTATCTGCATCTGATTATCCTTAAAGCTGTGGCTGAAGTCTCACCTCTTACTGAATCCTTATTTGAACTCCATCCTCCACACCCACCTTGAAATAATATTATTAATCTCCAAACATTTATGGTCCTTGGTGCCAGGATCAGTCATTTGTCATTGCCACTCATTGTATATTTTAATATTTTAAATGTGCATGGTTTATATTCTCAATGATAAAATAGGAAGCTTATAGAGATGATTAATACTTCAGCATATCTTTTATAGATAATTGCTATTTTTTAAATATTTAGGTGAAATTAATTGAGAAAGAGGTGGTTTCTCTTTGCTGCTTATATAACCTGACATTCAGGCATTCCTCTCCTTTCTTTGTGACCTCCCCCCACCCAATTCCAAGCATCTTGCTACCTGTACCCTGATCCTAACTAGTTCTGTGTTTCCACTTTCTCCCACAACCTCTAAGATTGCATTGCTTCCTAGTATGCAACAAAAATGAGTTAGATGAATACCTGCCCATAGTGAGTCAAATTATTAAATTAGATTCATACCTGCAGATTAATACCAGCCCATGAGTGAGCCAAATTATTAAAGACAAGTTAATCTGGGCTTTTTGTGCATATTATATGTATATGTGCATGTGTTTGTGTGTACGTATTTGGGGAAAGAATGGAAAGATTCTCTCGACAGTCTCAGATTATGCCCCCTGGCTGCTGCCCAGCGTATGTTGATGAGCTGCTTACAGCTATCATCTACTGGTAAATGAGAAGATAAAATGACTCAAGCTAATAAATATGATGTAAATGATTTTAATCCACATTTATAAGACATCTAAAAGAATAAATGATGTGTGATTATTCTCAATGAGACTTTTTTAAAAGTTAGTTTTAAAGATGTTCATTTTGTTACCCCAGCCTTCTCATGCCAATGCATTTTCTCTTCTATGTGTCTTGAACTGGGGTCAGAATCCCTTGCGGCAAGGCCTGGAAATATAAAAGGAGATTCTTTGTTCTTATAAAATTAACCTAAATTCACGACTTCAATGTGATAGCATTAAAATTTAATATTAATTCTATACCACTTAGGGCTTTAGTTTCCAACTTTACATAACAGAGAATGATTGTACCTTCCTTTATCTTCTTTTTTCTCTTTCTGTATAGCTATTTTAAATGTTCACTGGTTTTCTTGAAACTTAGCAATCAGATAAAACTGTCTTGATTGATGTTACAGAATCATGGATTTCCCCACCAAACCAAAGGAATCCTTCCTCATTATCTCTGGTCTCTTCAGCTAGGCCATGATCATCTTCAGGTAAATGTACTTATTCCCTATCTTCTCAAATCAGCTATCCACTTTTCTCCAGCCAAGCTTGGCTGTAAATTGACAAAATCTCCAGTTGTCTTTGTGATTTCCCTACAGAGTGCAGCTGGGTCCCTTTCAGTTTAAAAGAAACAGGTGTGGGGGTAACTTTGCTCAACCTTTAAAAAATTGCTGTCATAAAAGACAGAGATGGAGTGGTGACTTAAATATATATTTTTTTGAATGGCAGAAACATCTTACTCTTATGGAATAGGAAATTCATGAAACATAAAACTGGCTAATCACAAAGCATCAGGCTTACTGACTGCTTCCATTTGTTCTTCATTTTTTTTTTGGACAGGAAACTTTGATATTCAAGCTCACAGCTTTCAAAAGCGCTGAATATACTCAGAAAAATTAGAAACAGTGAGGTTAGATGGGAGTATTAGCTTTAATTCCTTCCAAACTTGGTAAACATCAGAAGACATTAGTCATAATAGAAGAAGTGATGAAGTAGGAATTAAAAACCTGGGGTTCCAGTCTCATCTCACATAAACTAGCCAAGAGATCTTTGATAGGTCATGAAAGCTTTCTGGACCTCAGGATTCTTATCTATAAAAGGATGAAATTGAACTAGATAACCTCTGAGTTATATTCCAGATCTAAAATCCAAGGGCTCAACCTAATATTTTTAGACCTTTTAAATTTCCTCTGGTGCATAATAAATGCAGGTTTGTGTTTTATCTAGAAAGAATGAGAGAGATTTAGGAGTAAATTTGTAATAATTTTTGACTTAAGACCAGAGATGCTAAAGAGAAAGTTGGGTTCATAGGGATATAATGGGAAAGCATCCACCTATTAATGTTCCATTCTTAGACATGAGCATATGTAAAGTTGACACTGTTTTAAATATCCTCTACTCCTTATTCACCATTATTACTCTTGACAATATTTTTATTATTGCCGCTGTGTCAGCCGGTTGGCTAAGATTTGGTTGATCTCGGCTGGGCTTGGCTGTTACCTCTACTTTAAACCACCGGTTTGTGGGCATGTTAGGGTGCCCTAATTCATATGTTTCTTGTCTTTTCATGCCAGAGATTTCAGCCAGGGCATGTTCTTCTTATGGTGATGGTAGATGTTTAAGAGTAATCTTAATTTATAGATGAGAAAACTGAAAGCCAGAGAGGTTAAATAATAACACCCATTTCAAAGTAGATGAAGAAAATAAAGGGGGAGAGGAGAATGATTCTTTGGTTTATGTAGGTGGAAAGTCCAAATGGATGATCTGGCTTCAAGGCGCAGCTGAATTTATTGGTTCAAATGATGTTCTTGGGTCTCTGTCTCTCTCCATCTCTTGGTTTTGCTTTCTTCTGTATTGGTTTCATTCTCAAGCTGACGCTAGCTGCCTGAAGCACTGGCCTTAAGGCTCATAATACAGAAGACAAACATTCTACCTTGTTGTTTATATAACATTTGCAAAACTATTAGACTGGCTGAGCTAGAGACAAGAACTTGCAAGAACTTGTACACGCATAGCCTTGAGATAAGAGAAGTGAGGCCATTTGATGTCAGCGTGGAGTAGGGGAGGGAATCCCTGAAAGGAAAAGATGCTGAATTGATAAAAACTTACAGATGCCTGCTCAAGTGTTTACCTAAAAGCCTACAAAAGTGGCAGAGCCAGGACTAAAACATTTATTTCCTTGACAGTTCACTTTAATATACCTTGTACACATTAGTGATGTTCTCTGTGTCCCATTCTAATAGTGGTGGGAAGCAGGTCTGCCTAATGATGAATCAATGCCAATTCCAAGCCCTGGGTAGACAGAAATGATGCCCAGGACATATACATCTCCTATCTCTGGATCTCAGAAACACATTTGGGCCACTCATTTAATCTCAAGTGATCCAATACATTGAAGCTGGTCAGAATGCCCAACCAGCCGACTCTGTTTCTTAATTCCTGAAATAAATGGCTCATTGTGCTAGTAAGAGTGACCATACCTATTTGTGTATGCAATCTCTCTATACAATTGAGGGGAAAAAAATCACATAGTTTATTATTTTTAAAATATATCACCCCACTGCTATGTTTGTTTTATTCATCTTTTTAAAAACAAAACCATAGCTCTATGAAAGACTTTACTAAACAGAAAGTGATTAGTTCTGTGTTAGCTTCCTAGGGTTGCTATAACAAAGTGCCATAAACAGGGAGTCTTAAAACAACACGCATTAATTGTCTCGCATTCTGGAAGCTGCAAGTCTGAAATCAAGGACTTGCTGTCTCTGAAACTTGCAGGGGAGATATCTTTGCTTGCCTTTTCCTAGCTTCCGGTGGTTTTCCAGCAATCTTTGACATCGTTGGCTTGCAACTGCATGACCCTAGTCTCTGTGCCTGTCTTCACACGGCATTCTCCCTGTGTCTCTGTGCCTTTGCATGCCCATCTTTCTGGAAGGATACCAGTCATGTTGGATTAGGGGCCTACCTTTTTCTAGTGTGACCTCAAGGATACCAGTTGTGGTGGATTAGGGGCCCACCGTTTTCCAGTGTGACCTCGTCTTAACTAAGTATGTCTGCCACGACCCTATTTCCAAACAGAGACACATTTGAGGTCACTGGAATTAGGACATCAACATCTCTTTTTGAGAGAGACACAATTCAAATGACAACAGTCCTTGGCAGGATAAAGGGTTAAAACTAAAGGAACTGCTGGTTGTTTGACACTGAACTTAGTAAGTGTTACTCCTCTTGGCCTTCCCTGCTCTTTCCTCCTCTCTTTTCCCCCCACCACCTTCCCTGTCAGAATTTCCTAAGCACTTTCAACCTCAGGAGACAGATAATGTCTTTATATTTAACTTCCAAGGGAATTTTTTCCACATTAATTTATTATATCATACACTGATCCATGAGGTAAATTCGGCAAACTTCATTATCTCTTTTCAGTAAGTGACAAAAGAGAAAGACACCCAGAAATATGGAATGTCTTGTCTAAGGTCATTCAGCTGGGAGGTAAAGCTTGGATGAGAAGGAGAATGCCTAATTCTAACACCTGAGATTCATTCGCCCTGTGCTGCCTCCCAGCTCCAGAAAGACTCAAGGATTTGGTGACTTTTAAATGGGTCTTTCCTTTCTATATGTGCCACAGCTTCCCAGGCCCATCACATATCCAGCCATGTCTCTGCTTTTCACGGAAGGTTGACAATTCACAAAACTTTAAACACATCCTGAGAGCTTTCCTAATCTGTGTGGTCCTATTTTAACTGCAAATTGGGCATCTTCACTTGGAGGTTCTTTAAATACGGTAAGTCAGTATTTCCTCCCTCCCAAGATTCATTCCTTGTCGCAAATTTCCCCATCTCTGTTCATGGCCTGGGACCTCTTACCACTCCTACATCCATGTAGGAATCTATCTCATTGCTAGACCACATTGCATTTACCCCCAAACTCTCTCAGATCTCTCTCTTCCTTTCTATCCCAATTGCTGCTGCTTCTTTTGCTTGATTCTTCATCAGTCCTGCCTGAACTGTTGGTTTTCCTTCCCCACTGTTCCCTCCCTGCTCCAACTCATCCTCTACACTGCCCCTAGGGTCATTCTTAAAATGGTCAATTTAAAGTTCTTCCGTGGCTGTGAGAGCTGAACTATAAAATAAAACCAAGTATTAATGGACAAGATACTGGAAACCTCGGGGGAACTATGGCAGTAAATTTGACAAGGGTAGTTGTATTATTAAAAATATAGAAAGATGGTCTTAAATTTCTAAGCTGTCCAAGAATATTACATACTCAAAGAAGAGTTCAGGTAAATAAAAATGGTTGGCGAGAGGGAGAAAATGTATATATGGCAACTTTGAGTGACTTGCTCAGTTTTTCTGTTAATGTAAAACTGCTCTATAAAAATAAAATCTAGGCTGGGCATGGTAGCTTATACCTGTAATCCCAGTACTATATAGGAGGCCGAGGCGGGTGGATCACTTGAGGTCAGGAGTTCGAGTCCAGCCTGGCCAACATGATGAAACCCCGTCTTTACTAAAAATACAAACATTAGCCAGGTGTGATGGTGCAAGTCTGTAATCCCAGCTACTCGGGAGGCTGAGGCACAAGAATTGCTTGAACCCAGGAGGTGGAGGTTGCAGTGAGGCAAGATCGTGTCTCCGCACTCCGGCCTGGGCGACAGAGTGAGACTCTGTCTCAAAAATAAATAAAATAAAATCTATTAATTAAAAAATAAAAACGATTGAGAATGAACTGTCATTGTTACAAATAGTTATAAAAATATTATAAATAAAACAAAGCATAATTACTTTTAGGTGTTACAGCTCGTCTGGATCCATGGTTAGGGTTAAGAGGACTGAAAGAAAGAGTATTTGCTCAATCATATTAAAACCTAACTTGCTGATATGCCGCCTTGTTCTAAATTGCAAGTTTCATAAGCACTAAAAATTGGCTGACCTACTTCACCATAGTAATTGAAAGGGATTATTACTGACAATTAGCAAGCAAGCAATAGTAATAGATAATTTACTTTCCAAATATTTTGCAAGCAAGCACATTTTTTTTTTCAAAAAAGAAAACACATTAGACAGTTGTTTCTTGGCAAATTACAATGCATCTTTTATTTCTTGACAAATAATTCATACTGCAGTGTTTTTTACAGCCTGTAATTCTAATGTGGCTGTTACATTCGTTATGTCTACAGACACTTTGTCAGGATAAGTATTCAGTACAATGCATAGGGACTTATCCACGCAGTGCTCATTATAGCTGATAGTCCCAAGATCATGGCCTGGGCAAAGCTCAGAGAGGAGGCCTTTTATAGCCAGATTTTGTCCTTCGAGGGAAAATGGAGTCATTTTCTATGTAAATGTTAAAACTCTTCCAGCCTCAGATAGTCTATTACAGCCTTTCCAAGGTGTTTTCTTTTCTATCCTTAGTGAAAAATATTGTAAAATCATGGCATATTTTTCTCATCCCACACAAAGGAACAGAAATCACTATATCTTTAGCAAAGGCTAAGTAAGGTGAAGGATGGAAGGGGCTCTGATGATTCACGATGTATTATTGGATAACATCTTCATTTTCGGGAAAACTATATTTTGAGTTTAAATTAATTATTACTTATTGGATTATATTTCTGGTCAATATGCCATTGTTTAGCACTCTGTTCCCTAATTACAACCTTGTCATACAATTTCTAGGACTTATATCACTATCAGGTTAAGTTTAATGCAAAATACATATTAGGTAATCCAAAACTACTTGAATGAATTTGGTCCTCTGTGGTTTTCTGCAAAGGCACTGCATTAATGAGTTTTTCAGTGTCAATAAATCATTTTCTTTGCTTATCCCCAGAAAAATACATTGTTTTCTGCATAGAAAAGAACTTATAGTAGTAATTAAAGCACACGATTTGCCAAAAACTCTGGTAGCAGTATGCTGCTCTTTGTTCTAATGGAAAGCCTGGACTATTCTAAAGTCATGGACCTGTGTTAACAAGGTTTCTTTTTCTTGGAATAGTACTCAGACACTGTTTGTTATGTGAATGAGTGAATATA
Organism: Pan paniscus; assembly: GCF_029289425.2. Lineage (NCBI taxonomy): Eukaryota > Metazoa > Chordata > Mammalia > Primates > Hominidae > Pan > Pan paniscus. The sequence continues at coordinate 67,993,825 of NC_073261.2, read as the reverse complement.
TGAGTGAGAGAATGAACGAAAGTCCTTCTCTCTACCTTCTGTCTGGATCTAAGGTATTCTTTAGAGCTCACCCTTACCGCTGTGACTTAGCCACCAAACACCTGTAGTTATACTTTGTGCATCTTCCCACACATCAGGAATCTGGCTTTCTGTTCAGTAAATATCTAATGAATTAATGACCCAGCTGACAGTAGTTTACTTGCCCTCTCAATAGATTGTGGCACTATTGACACTATGTCCTTCTTGAAATAAACTGTATTCTTCCCTGATTTTTCTGCTACCCTCTAGCTCTTTCTTCTCAGACTCTTTTGGCAATTTGTTCTGGGCCTTCTTCTTTTTCTACATTCTTAGTTAATTTCATCCATCACTTTAGTTTTATATACTATGTAGGATAATGCCCCCTAGGGCCATGCATATTATAGTAAGTGAAATAAGCCTGACACAGGAAAAAAACATGACCTCACTTGTATATGGACACTTTTTTTTAAAGGCCTAATATAAAGAGATAGAGAATAAAATGACAGAGTTTTGGAGCATAGGAAATGGAAGATGTGGGTAAAGGAGACAAAATAGAAAACATGTATGAGGAACAAGTCAAAAGATCTAACAACAAGAGGACTATAGTTAATAATGGTGTATTATATTCAGGATTTTTGCTAAATGAGTAGATTATAGCTGCTCTTGCCATGAGAAGTGGGGAAGGCAAAAATGGGTAACTACGTGAGATGATGGATATGTTAACTTGTTCCACTATAGTCAACATTTTACTATATATATACATATATATGTATTTTTCATATCATATTGTATACCTTAAATATATACAACTAAATGTATTTTTAAAAAATAAATAGTATCAAAATGTTGAAAACCCTCCAAATTTTATTTCTTTCTCAGACCAATCTTCAATCTTCTGAGCTCTGAACTTCATTTATATTATTATTTATTATATATTATATAGATTTATATATACATATATAACTTCATATATATTTATATATATATAACTTCACATATATGTGTATTTATATATATGGTGCATCTTCTCCATTCCAGGTGTCATAACAAAATACCACAGACTGGATAGCTTAAACAATAGGAATTTGTTTTTCACAGTCTGGAGTTTGGGAAGTCCCAGATCAAGATACCAGCTGATTTAGTTCCTTAGTGAGGGCTCTCTTCCAGGCTTACAGATGGCAGATGCCCTTCTTGATGGATTAGTACCCTTATAGGAAGAGAAACCAGAAAGCTTCCTTCCTCTATCTCTCTCCACCATATGAAGACACATCAAGAAGCACATCATGAGCACCCCACCCTCAGATCTCGTTTAAACTTAATTACCTCCCAAAGACTCGGTCTTCAAACGCTGTCATGGTGGGAGTTAGGGTTTCACCATGTGAGTGGTGAGGCGATACAATTTAGCCCATAGCACCAGGTAATCTCTCCATGGATACAGACTGAACAAAACTGATACAGGATCCTTTCTTACAGAACTACATTCTAGTTAAGGAAAGCAAACAGTAACCCAGTAAACAAAAATAAACGATTTCAATTATTATGTATCAGTAAAATATAAAGGTTAAAAAGTAAAATAAATAAGATAATTTCAGATAGTGATAAATGCTGTGAGGAAAAGAAACAGGGTAGTGTGACAGTAAAACTAGAATGGGATCAGGAGTTTAAAGGGCATGAGAAATAGGGCTAGTCTTTGTAGGAATGTGAACATTTAAGTCCTGGATCTGAATAATGAGAAGGAACAAGCTAAAATTTAGGGCAACAGTTTTCTAGGGAGAACCAACCCTGAGCTTGGCTACTTTGAGAAACATAAATAATTTTATAAACAAGGCTATAACTGGCATACCTAGTTGGCTACCTAAAAGACATTTTGTGAGTCTAATCTTAAAACCAGTTCTAGATCACCCCCTAGAAATGTATATCTTTCCTGATCTTCCCTACCTCAGTAAATGGTTCTACCATGCACTTAATTGATTAAGCAAGACTTCTAGGAGTGATTTCTGTTATCTCTCCACTTCTCACTTCCAACATGCAATCCTGCTCCAAGACCTATCTCCAAAATACATCTCTTCACTTTTCCCCCTTACAACAACACCAATACAAGTCACCATGATTTCTCCACAGGAACTATTTCAATAACTATTTGTTATTTCATAAACAAATTTATGCTCAAGTGCTATTTGACAATATTTCTAAGAAAATTCAATTGAGAAAGAATAATTTTTTCTACAAATTATGCTGGGACAACTGAGAATCTTCATGCAAAAAAAAAAAAAAGAAAAGAAAGAAAAGAAAAGAAATTAGATGAATTCTTTGTACCACACAGATAAATTCACTCGAACTGGATTTTTGACCTAAATATGAGAGATAAAACTATAAAAAATCTTAGAAGAAAATATGGGAATAAATCTCCATGACATTGGGTTAGGCACTCATTTCTAAGATATGACAAGGAAAAGCATACATGATAAAGAAGAAACAGTTAAATTGAACTTTGTCAAATTAAAAGCTTTTGTGCTGCAAATAATACCACAAAGGAAGTGAAAGACAGCCGACAGAATGGGAGAAAATATTTGCAGATCATATATTTGTTAAGGAACTTGTACCTAGAATATAAAAAGACCTCTTAAAATGCAATTATGAAAAAAAAACAGATTTTAAAATGAGCAAAGGATTTTAACTGACCTTTCCCCAAAGAATATGTATCAAGAAATGATAAGCACATGAAAATATGTCAACATTCTTGATTATTAGGAAAATGAACATCAAAACCAAGATGAGATACCACTTTATACCACTTTAAGGTGGCTATAATTAAAAAGACAATAGGAAGTGTTAGCAAGAATGTAGAGAAACTGGAACTTGTAAACAGCAGACAGGAATGTAAAACTGTGCAGCCACTTTGTAAAGTGTTATGTCAGTTTCCCAAAATGTTAAATATAGAGTTACTATATGACATAACAGTTGCACTCCTCAGTATACATGGAACAGATATAAAAATATATGTCTGCATAAAAATTTGTACTTGAAAGTTCATAGCGGCATTATTCATAATAGCTAAAATGTAGACACAACTCAAGTGTCAATTAACTGATAAATGGGTAAATAAATGTGGTATATCCATACAACAAATTAATGTTCAACAATACAAATAATTGAAGTACTGATACATGCTACAACATAGCTGAAGCTTAAAATCATTACGCTAGATGAAAGAAGCCAATCACAAAAGGCCAAATATTGTGTAATTTTATTTATGTGAAATTCTAGAATAGGCAAACCTATAGAGACAGAAAGTAGGTTAGTAGTTACCTAGGGCTTGGGGAGGGGGAATGGGGAGTGACTGCTAATGAATATGGAGGATTTTTTGAGGGGAAAACAAAAAACATTTTCAAGTTAGATTGCAGTGATGATCATAAAAATGCATGAATATACCAAAAGGCATTAAATTGTATGCTTTAAATAAATGAATTGTATGCTTTACGAGTAATATCTCAATAAAGCTGTTCAAAATTGTTAGGCGATGAAGATATTCTGTATTTTATGAGTTACATGTTTGAATCAATTTGTCAAAATTGTATAGTTGAGATTTGTGCACTTCAGAAAATATGAATTTTACCTAAAAATAGATATAAAGTAATAATCAAGTAAGGGTAGAGAATAAAGGAGAGTATAGGTAAAACAAAAATAGCAGAATGTTAATAATTCTTGAAGGTCAATAATAGGTACAGAATGGTTTATTATAATATTCAGTTTATTTTGCATGTATTTAAATTATTCCATCTTATGTTTTAAAGTATATATTATATACATAAATATATATTTCTGCATAGCACTTTTCAAAGGCCTCTCTACTGTGGACTATAGAACCCTGCATGATTTAGCCCACTGCCTCCCCGCCTCACCTTGTGCCCCTCTTCCACAGGTTTGCTCTGCCCCGTCACCCTGGGCTTCTTTTTCTTCCTCTCTGCAGGTGCAGGAATACTCATCCTTTCATCCTTTCTCTGATTCTCCCTTCATATTTTGGGCCGCAGCCTATAAGTAACTTCCTCAGAGAGGCATTCTATTTCCATCAAACTCTCTCTCGTGGCTCCCAACTTTTTGTTCTTTTTTTCATAGAACATACCACAATATGCAATTATATATTTATTTATATTTTTATTTGGTTTTTCTCAGTAGGATCTAAACTTCATGAGGTCAGAAATCTTTTTCTATTTTGTCCTATGCTGGCTATTTTCTGCCTAGAGTTTGCGTGCCAACACATTAGTAAATAATAGTTTTTACACAGAAGTAAAGAATAAGTGAGTATAATTTTAGATGGCTCATCTTATGAAGAATTTCTAAAACCAGATTAGACCATGGAAGAACTAAAGTTTCAGAATGTATATCTTGTTTTTTTAATGTTTCAGTGATACTTTTTCTATCAGCAACTTTTTATATAAAAACTCATTACTCAGGGATTTTTAAGATGGTAATTTAAAACATTTTAGAGTGAGGTTGAAATTTCAAGGAAATCGTAAACTGTATTACCAAGAATTATTTTTTCTGATGCCAGAGGGAATTTTTTAAGAATATAATATGGCTATTGTTTTGTAGCTTAACGAACTCAAAGTGAGGAAATAAGCACAGCTGCTGGCATTTAAAGCTATCAATAGGTAAACAAGGCGAGAAAACAAGTAATAAACCTTGCTTTCATTTTTGATTGCCAGGAGTAGATTAGAATTGTTAAGAAAAAGATGGAGCAAAATGTTGGGGTATTGTTAATTAAAAAAAACCTAGTATATATGCTTAAAATATTCTTAAAGCAATGGATGTGATGAAAGATACATATTAAATACCTAGGTGCTACATTTTTCAACTGCCAGTGAAAATTCTGAACATTTTGGATGTACTTAATTTTTAAAAGAGCAGAAATTAAATAGTTTATACTGTGGTAAACTATAATCCTTAATATTCTTAACAAAAATATATTTTCCTTAACAATATTGAAATGTTTTTTATGCAGTATATATTTTATATGAGGTAGCTATATTATTCTGCTTTTCAAACTTTAATGTGCAAAATAATTCAGGGGAATCGTATAAAATGAAGATTTTGATTCAGTAGATCTTGGATGGGGCCTACACTTCTGCATTTCTAGCAATTTCCCAGATGATGCCAATGCTGCGGGTCCAGAGACCACACTTTGCTCAGTAGTGATCAGCACACTATTGAACTTTATTGGCAGAGGTAGTTCCATTACTAAAAATTGTAACTAGACAGTACCTTGAAGATCATTTAGTGCTTTCCTGCCTTCAGGAGAGGAACATCTATCATGAGGGCAGATGGCTTTTCTCTTTTTGAAGATCTTAAGAAAATGTCAAACTGCTTAATTTGCATCCCATTATAGTGTTTATTCACTTTTATCCTTAAGGATCACATATCCTGGTAAAAGTGGCAAATATATAGGCATGTGAACCACTGAAAAATAATACAAGGTAATAGATGACTATGGGCTACTGAAACCCTTGGCTCTTGATTCAAATATATCTTTCTCTATGTCATTTTTAACTTGATTTTTATCTTTATTCTGTTCATATTATTATATATATAATCATATGCTACATCAAATAATTGTTTGAATTATAAAAATACAAGTTAGGGAATGCTACATGAGTGTTTTACATAGTAAGTCTGACAGAAATTCAGAGAAAGAGAAAAGTCTAGAAATCACTAGACATTGCCCTAGAATGCTTCTTTTAGGAGGTGTTTTTAAGCTGGGTCTGTAGCAACAAGAGTGAAGTATAGAAAGGAAGGACAAATAAGGTGTGTCAGCTAAAGAATAAGTGGAATAACTGGGTAGAGCAAAGTGTTGGGAGATAATAAGAAATTAAATAGAGGAAAAATTTAAAAGTAAAATTGGAGTTAGGCAGTAGAAAACTTTCAGGAGTAAGACTCAGTGATTTGCCTACTCTTCCAAAGGCAGTGGGAGTCATGGGAGGTTTTCTGTGGGCAAATGACAAGATGAAAGCACAGTTGAGCAGGCTGGTAGGAGCCAGAAAGAGCTGGAGTCAGGGAGCCCATCACCCTACAAGCGTATAGAACCCTGCCATAGACATGGAAGTGCAGGGAGAGGAAGTAGCTTTGGAGAAGATGTATTTGGACCAAAAATCTGAATTTGGTCTAACATAAATGTTCCCAGCTTTAAGTCTATTATGTTTGCTTGATTTCTGTCAACATAGGAGAAAACGATTAGACTCTGAATAAACCAAAAAACTCTAAATCTAGATACGTTAGAAAACAATAGGTTTTTTTAAAGTAAATGACGAGTTGATGGGTGCCACAAACCAACATAGCACATGTATACCTATGTGTACATTGTGTGCATGTACCCTAGAACTTAAAGTATAATAATACAAATAAAAATAAATAATAGGGTTTTTACTCTTTACTAGATTTTTTTAAACCTTTCAGAACGTTTAATGCTTGGCTCAGTTAGCCTAAAACACACAAACACAAACAGAAACATGCACACACAGATACATACACAAATACATAACACATGCACACACATGTTCTCTCAACCTTGCTCTTCACTTCTTTTGCCATTCGACTTCTCTCCTTCTTTAGCTGCTCTGTGTAAAGATGAATCTACACTCATGGCCTGCCCTTCAGCATTTTGCAAATTTACTCCTTAAACGTGTTGCACTCTGGCTTTTGTGCCCTCAACCCCCACACACAGTTGAAATTTTGCTGAAGAATAATTTACTTATTTTCAAATTGAGTAGCCTAAACAAATTTTTACTATGAAAAATTTCAAATATAAAGGCAAATAGCAATATAATGAACTTTGTGTCGCCATCATTTATACTCAAAAATTACCAAGACTTTGCCACATTTGCTTCATTTTCCTTTCCTCTATTGAGTTGCTAGAAAACAAACCCCAAACATCATGTCATTTCGCTGCTACACATTTAGATACTTTATTTCTAAATAAATATGGACATTTTCTTTTATAATTATAATGTCATTATCAACCATAATAAAATTAACAATTACTCCTTAATATAATCTGATACCCAGTACTGTAATCAAATTTCTCCCAATTATCTCAAAAAGATTATAATTATTTTGTTTGAATCAGGATCTAAACAAGGTCCACACAAGACAATTTCCTGTTAAGTCTCTGAAGCCTCTCATAATCAAAAGCATTTATTCCTAGCTTCTGTTCCCTCCTTTTTCTTCTCTCTGCCTCTGACTTGCTAAAGAAACTGGGTCAATTGATTTGAAGAATATCCCACAATCTGGATTTGTCTGTTTGCTTTGTGGTATCATTTTGATTGTTCTTTTTCCTGTTGTATTTGCTGTACATAGGGACTACCTTTAGATGCTTGTTTAGATTCAAGTTCAGCATTTTATAGCAAATAATTTATAGGTGATCCTATGTGCTTCAAACTACATCAAATCAGCAGGCCCATAATGTCTTAAATCCTATTTTTAGTGCTGCTAAGATTGATCAATGGGTGCAAGTATTGACAGCCTGACCTCTCCATCAACTGTTCAGCGAATGGTTCATCCATGTTGGGTTTTGCCTAAATCACTTTACATCATTAGAGTTTGAAAACTGAATTTCTAATTCTATTATCCATTGCAAATTTCTGAAGTTTATTTATAAACAGGTACTTTTCCTCCCTCATCAATAGGGCTATTTGGGTAGCCTGCAATGTCGTTTATACAGGAAAGGCAGAACAAATGCTTACCTCTTTCCTTTTAATTGACAGTTTTGAAAGTAAGGCATTGGTATTTAGTTACTTTAAATGGTATCCAATGAGATATCATCTCCACCCTCTCACTTTTGAGTTCTCTATTTTTCTCCACCTCTGTCTCTTCTAAAGGACCATTTTGAATTCATAAGACAGTACTTAACTGTTTTAACCAATTGCATCATTATTTTTGATGCTCAAATTGTTTCATCTTTGGTCAGTTGGAAGTCTTTCATGTTGTCCACTGGGTCCTTGGATGGAGACCTTGCCTTCCAATCCATCAAGATTTTTCAGGCTCATATTGTATAATTCCTCCCCCTGATGTGTAATTTTTTCCGTGAAACTGTTACCAAAATATCAAGGGAGTGGTCTAGGTCCTGTTGCTCATTGCCCAAAAAGCCTATCACTGAGAAAACGAGTATTGCTAGAGAAGAAGGCTTTATTTGGATGCGGAAGCTGTGGAGACAGGAGATAAGTCTCAAATCCATCTCCTCAATTGACTCCATTTGGGGGATTATGCAGTGGGGACAGATGTAGCTATGTGTGGGTAAACAGGAATTAGAAAGGGGTAAGAAAGGGGAGTTTCAGTTCCTTGATACTCCCTGGGAAGCCTGAGGGTCAGTTTCCTGAGGAAGGAACTCAGATAAGACTCAAGCATTAACACTGAGAGGGTCAATTTCTATGTTTATCCAAAAACCATCTATGGGACAACTGGGCTGGTTGCAAAACCCTGATCACTTTTAGTGGAGATTGGTATTAAACTTTTACAAACTGGCCCTGCATATACTCACAGTAATCGTAAGCTCCGGGTTCACAGGTATCAAACAAAAGTAACTGATTTACCTTAAAGCTAGAAACATTTATACTGGACTGAATGGCTTAAACAACAGAAATTCACTTTTTTACAGTTCTGGAAACTAGAAGTCCAAGATCAAGGTTCCAGCAAGGCTGGTCTCTGATGAGGCCTCTCTTCCTGCCTTGCAGATAGATGCCCACCTTCCTGCTGTGACCTCACAAGGTTTTCCCTCTGTGTGCACACTGACAGAGAGAGGACGCTGGCATCTTGTGCCTTCTTATAAGGACACAAGTCCTATTGAATTAGAACCCCACCCTTATGACCTCATTTAACCTAATTACCTCCTTAAAGGCTCTATTTAAATATTGTCACGTTGAGAGTTAGGCCTTCTATATGTGAACTTAGAAAATGGGGCACAATTTAGTTCGTAATACTCTTTTTTTATAGATTGTTATTGCTTCTAGGCTTTTTCAGTGGACAAAGCTAAGAAGAATTTATTTGGAAAAAAAACTTGGTTATGTAAATCTATGTTGCCTTTTCTAATTTAAATATAAATTAAATGATAGGGTTTTAACCTAATTTCTTGGATTTTATTTTTGTTTCTTTTTCCTTTAGTTTGAAAATCTTGGTTCCTAACAGTTATAACAATTACTCGTTTGCATCATTCTATCATATACATAAAATAATTTCAAAATAATAATACCAATATTACTACTACTACTAAATAAGATTAACATTTCTTTGAAGCTCTATTTGTCTTAGGATATATTTCAATAAGGGCATACAGTCTTTATTAAGTGAATTTAAATAAACTATTTTCCCTGTGTGGTTTTGTTATCAGTTGGTAGGCACTTTGGATAAATACTTTTGTTAGTTTATTATTTGAGGTGTTTTTTTTTTTTTCCAGACAAGTCTCCCTCTGTCACCCAGGCTGGAGTGCAGTAGCGTGATCTTGGCTCACTGCAGCCTCTGCCTCCCAGACTCAAGCAATGCTCACACCTCAGCCTCCTGAGTAGCTGGGACTACAGGTGCATGCCACCACTCCAGGCTAATTCTTGTATGTTTTTTGTAGAGACAGAGTTTCGCCATGTTTCCCAGGCTGGTCTCCAACTCCTAGACTCAAGCAATCTGCCTGCCTCAACCTCTCAAACTGGAAGATCAAAGGCATGAGTCACTGCACCTAGCCCAGAATTTATTTCTTAATTATTTTTTTGAGAAGGAAAAACACTTGTATTTCCAAAATCAAAATTACATAACATGGAATATTCAGAAAAGTCTTAATTTTATTCCTGTTTCTTCTACCATATTTCCCCTCTTCTCTTCTAGATAAATATTTTTTTAAGTTGACATTTTATTTATCCTTCCTTGGTTTATTTTTACTAGGCTAGCAAGATTGTTTTAACAATGACAATCTCAGCTCTGTATCTTTTCATTTTTTTGTTTGTACATAGTCCGCTTCTGTGCCTTTTATTTTTGCGTTCAACATATTCTAATGAAATGTGTCCTGGTTTTATGTTAAAACTTTTCTTAACATGTTCATTTTGAATATTATTTATTTTCAAAGTACAAGCAAACTTCAAAAATATAAAAAATGTAAAAGGTTTGGTCTCTAACTGAATAGAATATCATCTAAGACCTATTCGCTGATGTTTTACTAGTTACAATAAATCACTCACACTTTCAGGTGAGAAAATATAGCAATTTTTAAAAAACAGACAAAATCTTAATCAGGGAGCTGGAGCTTACTTTCTAGTTAAAGTAGACAGATGATGAACAAATACCTAAATAATATATAAAATGAATATGAAACATGCAAGTCATATCCATTTCCCAGGGCTGTCACAACAAAGAACCACAAATTGAGTGGATGAAAACAACAGAAATTTATTCCCTCACAGTTCTAGAGGCTAACAGTCTGAAATCAAGGTGACAGCCAGGCCATGCTTTCTTGGAAGCCTCTAGGGGAGGGTCCTTCCTGGCCTCTTCCAGCTTATGGTAGCCCCAAGTGTTCCTTGCCTTGTGGCAGCCTAACTCCAATCTCTGCCTCCATTTGCTTATGGCATTCACCCTGTGTGTCTCTCCGTGTCTGCATATGGCTATTTTCTTAGAAGGACATCAGTCACATTGGATTAGGAGCCCACCCCTACTCCAGTAGGACCTCATCTCAACTAATAACATTGGAAATGACACTATTTCCAAATAAGGCCACATTCTCCAGTCCTGAGGGTTAGGATTTCAACATGTTTTTTTTTTTTTGAGGGAACACAACCTAATCTACAACATTAGGTATTGGTAAATATTACAAAGAAAACAAAGTAGAACAAGGAGGATAGAGATGACACAGCAGTAGTATTGAAGGAACATGAGATGTGATGAAATTTTGAGCATTTTTTTAAGATAACATTTTTCAGAAATCATGGATAGATATGACATATTATCAACGATTATTCCAGGTTTTTTGTCTAAGTCACTGGAAGAATAAAGGTACCATTTGCTGGGTAAAAATTAAAAAGTAAAAGTTTTGAGGGAGTAATTAAGACTTGAGGTTTTGATCAATTTTAAGATGCCGATTGGACACACAAATGGAGATGACAAATAAGCAGTTGGGTATACAAATAAAGACTCTAGAGGAGTGGCTTGGACAGGAAATATAAATTTGGGGGTCATCAGTGACAAATTATATTAAAAGCCATGAGACTGTATAAAATCATACAGAGACTGAGAATGATTAGTGACTTGGCTTTTAGTAAAACCAAAGTTTGGAGATTGGAAAAATAAAGATGCACTTGCATCGAAAACTGAGAAATATTGGCCTGTGACTTAGAAAAAGTCTCAAATGACTAAGTCTCAAATAACTAAGTCTGAGTCTCAAATGACTAAGTCTTTCAAGAGCAACAGATCCTGATAGATCAAATACAGTGAGGATGTTATTAACCATTGGATATGGCAATGTGAAGGTCATTTGTGATCTTGACAAGAGCTGCTGATAAGAGTGGTAGGACAAAATCCTGACTATAATAGGTTCACAAGGGAATGGATAGAGAAGGATTGGCCATACTGCACACAGGTGAATCTCCTGGGGTGAAATTTGCTAAGAAAGGAAGCAAGAGAAAAAACCTGGAGTGAAAGTTGGATTCAAAGGGTTACTTTTTGGATGACCAGTAGAGAAGGAAAAAACAATGATATAGGAGACAGAGGAGACAGTTGCAGACGCAATTGAGTAAATATGAGGGAACTGGATCTAGGGAGGCATTGGCCTTAGTTTGAAGCTACAACTTCTACCTACAGTTTATTTCTAGTAACAACAGGAAAGCAAGGATACCAATGTGGATTGAGTTGTGCATAAATTTGCTGTTTTGCTGCTGGAAGCATATGAATTGTTTGTTATCTCAAAGACATAAGAAGCAGTGTCATCAACTGAAAGGGAGTCCTCCAAATTAAGGCCAAGATGAAGATTTCATCATGCACAATTACTCACTTTATAATAGCATAACAAAGACTTACTTTATCATGTATCACTTCTTTTCTATACTCATCATACACAAATCTATACTGTAATATTTTTTAAGACTCTGGAATTTTCCACTATGAAAGTGTATTTCTGAGTTTCCTTAAGCAAATAAGAAAAGCATTGTAATTGGGATGATTTACTTTATTATATAAACTTTAAATGGTGTTTTATGGGATTTAAAAAAGAAAATGCTCATTATAGATATGACGGTCTATAAGCCAAACTTTTATAGAACTTCGATAATTTCTGCAACCATAAAAGTGATCTATTTCAAAATTAGACAGCCTCACTCATTTCTACTCATTTGGGTAGAAATTTGTCAAGCAACTGAATAAAGCAGAAAAGATAAGAAACAAACAATGGGAAATAATTTATTTCACTTACTGAATTAGTTAATAGAAGGAAACAAAGAAGATTATTTAAACAAAATTTTCCTTTAAGGTAGTACCAGTAAGATATCTAGTGGTAGATGAAGAGAAAAGCCCATAATATACCCAAAAGAGATGGTGTTTGTTTTATTATTTTCAGCAATAAATATATAATCTAAAATTTATCAAAACAATGCTCTTGACAGAAGCATCTAAGCTTGAATGTTTTCTAAAAAAAATTTCAAAGAACATAATATGTTTAAAATTAATTTTTAAAAATTTGCATTGTGTCTATATTAATATTTGAATGTCAATGCTTTGTGGGATCCTGTGTCCATTTGTGTGTGTGTGTGTTTGTGTGTCCGTGTGTCTGTGTGTATGTTCAAAAAGAGGTAGGAGAGTAGAAAGTTAAAAGTTTATTGTTGGAAAAATGCATTGTTTGGAAGGGTTTACAATCTGGTTGCAGAGAACATACATAGAAGAGAATGACACACAGATGTTATGTAAATAAAGATAATTTAAAACACATACAAGTGGAAGCTAACACAGTAACATGAGCTCCTAAGTGCCTGACAGTAGAGTAAGGACTTTTGAATGCCAATGGAGGAGAGTACATAGAAGTTAGTTGTAATAAGAACCTAGGTATGGCTTTTTCGGCAACATTTAAAATTGCGAATCGCTCCTTTTTTGGTATTCTGTCTTTCTTAGATTTCAAGATACTATTATTTTCTAAATTTTATGCTTTCTGTTTTTCTTGGCTTCTTTGGCCAGCTCTCCTTTCTCCCAGGAAGCAAGATTCAATATTAATTCTCTTCTTTGGCAACCACAATAGATAACCAGCACTGTTATATTAATCATTGTTCCAAACACATTTTATTGCTTAAATCTCACAATATCCTATGAGGTACAGATTATTATTACTGTCATCTGGCAATGAGGAAACTGAAATAAAATTACTTGCCCAAGTAATTTGCCCAATATCTTTTCAAAGTTTCTGTGCCCCTCATTTTTAGCATGAAGTCTATTTCTTACATTTAAAATATAACTTTTTTTTCCTAAATACAGAAGTAATTCATGAGGGTCTGTATTAGTGAGAGTTCTCCAGAGAAACAAAACCAATAGGATGATTTATTATTAGGAATTGGCTCATACAATTTTGGAGGCTGAGAAGTGCCAAGACTTGCTGTCAGCAAGCTTGGAGGCCCAGGAAAGCTGAGGGTATAGTTCCAGTGCAAGTACAAGACAGAAGACAGGGGAAGACCTATATCCCAGCTTGAAGGCACTCAGGCAGAGAGACGGGGAATTCTCTCTTGCTCAGTCTTTGTGTTCCATAGTAGTCCCCCCCCTTATCTGTAGTTTCTGTTACTCAAAGTCAACCGTCATCTGAAAATATTAAATGAAAAATTCCAGAAATAAACAATTTATACCTTTTAAATTGTGTACTATTCTGAGTAGCAACATGAAATCTCACATATACTCTCTGTGTCTTACCTGGGATATGAGTCATCCCTTCATCCAGTGTACCATGCTGTATATAGAACACACCCATTGCTGTATAGGAAAAAAACAGTGTTTATGGGATTAGGTATGATCCAGGGTTTGAGGCATCCACTGACGGCATCCACCCCAGAAATGGGGAGACTATTGTATTTCTTCCTTCAATTAATTGCGTGAGGCCTACCCACACTGGGGAGGGCCATCTGCTCTACTCGGTTTGGTTTACCAATTCACACCTTAATCTCATACAGAAACTCTTAGAATAATGAAACACCCAGAATAATGTTTAACTAAATATTTGGGCACCCCTTGGCCCAGTCAAGTTGACAGATAAAATTAACTACCACAGTGTCATAAAATTTTAAAACCAATGCAAACTTGTTAATACCTCCTCTCTTATCATTTTTTGCCATCATTTATTCTGCTCCTGTTCCACTAACCTGCTTTCTGCACTTCAAACAGTTTAAGTGTTGACCCAAATTGGAAATTTTGCCCATGCTGTTTTGTCTGCTCAGAACAATTTTTCTTTCTTCTTATCATTTAAATTTTAACTCAATTGTTACCTCCCCCAAGTGACCAAGTAATACCCTTTATCTAACATCGCACTCAACCCAACCTCCCAATATTAACCTGAGAAATTCCCATTCACTTTTTATTTTGCTTTCCTGTTGTAGTTTCTTTATGGAACCCATTAACTGAGATTATCTTACTTATTTTCATTTTATCTTTTGTGTTTATTATCTTTCTCTTCAACTAGGAGATAACCACCACGAAGGTAAGAGCCATATCTATCTCATTCATTACTTTGTCTCCAGAACTCAGACAAGTATCTGGCACAGAGCAAATGCTTCATAAATATGGAATGAATGAATGAATAGGAGCTCGTAGCATCTTCAGTCAACCATACTGAACTAACCGTTGTGGCCAGCAGGTAGAATAATCTTCTTAAAACAGCACTAATCATATCATTTCCCTGCTCAGCAGCCGTTAATGTTTTCCCATGGTTTTCTGAATAGCTTACAGATTTTGGTTGACATTCAAGGCCCTAGATTATAAACAAGGGATATTTTGGCAGCTCTAACCATTTCTCCCAAACACTCCAATGTTCAGCCAAACTGTACCAGTCACAAAGCTTCCCATTTCTATATCAAAATATTTCCCATCAGTGTAGATAAAGCTCCAATGCCACCGCTTCCATTGAGGCTTCCCTGAACACCCTAAATGAGCCAGTAGAGTTTATCTGTTTCACCTGGATTCTGATGATCCTTGCTTTATGCCACTGTATGAGAATATACAGCTTTATATGAATGTTATTTTAGCATATGCATTCTTTTCCATTATCAGAATGCAAGCATGCTGAAAACAGAGTGAGGCAGACTGGTGCAGTTGAAAGAGTGCAAACTTTGATATGGGTGAAGTAATTTACTAAAACACTCTAAAAAAATCTAAAGCATTCTTAAAATGGAGAGCCAAACATAATGTCTCTAGTAGGTTGCCTGCCATGTGTTAGGGTATCTGATAAATGTTAGTTTTCTACCTTTATTCCATATTTATCTTTATAGTTTTATAGTGCTGTTGTCACAGATATAGAGCAAATATTTGCAGAATAAATTGAACAAAAATTATCTTCATAATTTCAATTTATCATGTCAGCTCCATGCCTGTGTTTTAACTTCTACATGGGTAACCTGCCATTACCTCAAACTTACCACATCCCACATACGACTCCATATTGTCCTTGTTCTTCTGTTCAATTGCCTTAGTTCGGTCACTGGCAAGACTACTGCCCACTTCTCAATACATCTGAGTCACCCTATCTTTTTCATCTTCTTTATCTTCATTGCCTGCTAAATGTTTTTTTCCTGCTTACCTTTTAAGATATCTCTAGCATCTGTCTCTTTCTTTTCCCTCCACTACCACCATTCTAGTTCAGTCTCTTAGCAAAACTTAGCTAAATCAGTCTATGAAATCCCATGAAATATTAGAAAAAGTTCCAGCATTAGTACTATGTATTTAGCTTAAAGGATGGATGGTTGGATGGGTGGATGGATGGGTCAACTGACAATAGACCTAATCCCTGATATTGTGCATTAGTTTCCAAAATTGAATTTGTGATAGGGGGTTTTCAGCTATTTTAAGAGATCAAAAACTTTCCAAAACAAAATTGTTTTACTTGAATTTGAAAATTTATATCATTAAGCAATATGAAAATTAAGTTTGCAGGTAAGTGTATTTGGAAGTGTTCTTTTTTTTTTTAATACTTTAAGTTTTAGGGTACATGTGCACATTCTGCAGGTTAGTTACATATTTATACATGTGCCATATGTATACATACATGTGCTGGTGCACTGCACACACTAACTCGTCATCTAGCATTAGGTATATCTCCCAGTGCTATCCCTCCCCCCTCCCCACCCCACAACAGTCCCCAGAGTGTGATATTCCCCTTCCTGTGTCCATGTGATCTCATTGTTCAATTCCCACCTATGAGTGAGAATATGCGGTGTTTGGTTTTTTGTTCTTGCGATAGTTTACTGAGAATGATGTTTTCCAATTTCATCCATGTCCCTACAAAGGACATGAACTCATCATTTTTTATGGCTGCATAGTATTCCATGGTGTATATGTGCCACATTTTCTTAATCCAGTCTATCATTGTTGGACATTTGGGTTGGTTCCAAGTCTTTGCTATTGTGAATGATGCCGCAATAAACATACGTGTGCATATGTCTTTATAGCAGCATGATTTATAGTCCTTTGGGTATATACCCAGTAGTGGGATGGCTGGGTCAAATGGTATTTCCAGTTCTAGGTCCCTGAGGAATCGTCACACTGACTTCCACAATGGTTGAACTAGTTTACAGTCCCACCAACAGTGTAAAAGTGTTCCTATTTCTCCACATCCTATCCAGCACTTGTTGTTTCCTGACTTTTTAATGATTGCCATTCTAACTGGTGTGAGATGGTATCTCATTGTGGTTTTGATTTGCATTTCTCTGATGGCCAGTGATGGTGAGCATTTTTTCATGTGTTTTTTGGCTGCATAAATGTCTTCTTTTGAGAAGTGTCTGTTCATGTCCTTCACCCACTTTTTGATGGGGTTGTTTGTTTTTTTCTTGTAAATTTGAGTTCATTGTAGATTCTGGATATTAGCCCTTTGTCAGATGAGTAGGTTGCAAAAATATTCTCCCATTTTGTAGGTTGCCTGTTCACTCTCATGGTAGTTTCTTTTGCTGTGCAGAAGCTCTTTAGTTTAATTAGATCCCATTTGTCAATTTTGGCTTTTGTTGCCATTGCTTTTGGTGTTTTAGACATGAAGTCCTTGCCCATGCCTATGTCCTGAATGGTAATGCCTAGGTTTTCTTCTAGGGTTTTTATGGTTTTAGGTCGAACGTTTAAGTCTTTAATCCATCTTGAATGATTTTTGTATAAGGTGTAAGGAAGGGATCCAGTTTCAGCTTTCTACATATGGCTAGCCAGTTTTCCCAGCACCATTTATTAAATAGGGAATCCTTTCCCCATTGCTTGTTTTTGTCAGGTTTGTCAAAGATCAGATAGTTGTAGATGTGCGGCGTTATTTCTGAGGGCTCTGTTCTGTTCCATTGATCTATATCTCTGTTTTGGTACCAGTACCATGCTGTTTTGGTTACTGTAGCCTTGTAGTATAGTTTGAAGTCAGGTAGCCTGATGCCTCCAGCCTTGTTCTTTTGGCTTAGGATTGACTTGGCGATGCAGGCTCTTTGTTGGTTCCATATGAACTTTAAAGTAGTTTTTTCCAATTCTGTGAAGAAAGGCATTGGTATCTTGATGGGGATGGCATTGAATCTATAAAGTACCTTGGGCAGTATGGCCATTTTCACGATATTGATTCTTCCTACCCATGAGCATGGAATGTTCTTCCATTTGTTTGTATCCTCTTTTATTTCTTTGAGCAGTGGTTTGTAGTTCTCCTTGAAGAGGTCCTTCACATCCCTTGTAAGTTGGATTCCTAGGTATTTTATTCTCTTTGAAGCAATTGTGAATGGGAGTTCACTCATGATTTGGCTCTCTGTTTGTTGTTGGTGTATAAGAATGCTTGTGATTTTTGTACATTGATTTTGTATCCTGAGACTTTGCTGAAGTTGCTTATCAGCTTCAGGAGATTTTGGGCTGAGACAGTGGGGTTTTCTAGATATACAATCATGTCGTCTGCAAACAGGGACAATTTGACTTCCTCTTTTCCTATTTGAATACCCTTTATTTCCTTCTCCTGCCTAGTTGCCCTGGCCAGAACTTCCAACACTATGTTGAATAGGAGTGGTGAGAGAGGGCATCCCTGTCTTGTGCCGGTTTTCAAAGGGAATCCTTCCAGTTTTTGCCCATTCAGTATGATATTGGCTGTGGGTTTGTCATAGCTAGCTATTATTTTGAGATACGTCCCATCAATACCTAATTTATTGAGAGTTTTTAGCATGAAGTGTTGTTGAATTTTGTCAAAGGCTTTCTCTGCATCTATTGAGATAATCATGTGGTTTTTGTCTTTGGCTCTGTTTATATGCTGGATTACATTTATTGATTTGCGTATATTGAACCAGCCTTGCATCCCATGGATGAAGCCCACTTGATCATGGTGGATAAGCTTTTTGATGTGCTGCTGGATTCGTTTCACCAGTATTTTATTGAGGATTTTTGCATCAATGTTCATCAAGGATATTGGTCTAAAATTCTCTTTTTTTGTTGTGTCTCTGCCCGGCTTTGGTATCAGAATGCTGCTGGCCTCATAAAATGAGTTAGGAAGGATTCCCTCTTTTTCTATTGATTGGAATAGTTTCAGAAGGAATGGTACCAGTTCCTCCTTGTACCTCTGGTAGAATTCGGCTGTGAATCCATCTGGTCCTGGACTCTTTTTGGTTGGTAAGCTATTGATTATTGCCACAATTTCAGATCCTGTTATTGGTCTATTCAGAGATTCAACTTCTTCCTGGTTTAGTCTTGGGAGAGTGTATGTGTCGAGGAATTTATCCATTTCTTCTAGATTTTCTAGTTTATTTGCGTAGAGGTGTTTGCAGTATTCTCTGATGGTAGTTTGTATTTCTGTGGGATCGGTGGTGATATCCCCTTTATCATTTTTTATTGCGTCTATTTGATTCTTCTCTCTTTTTTTCTTTATTAGTCTTGCTAGTGGTCTATCAATTTTGTTGATCCTTTCAAAAAACCAGCTCCTGGATTCATTAATTTTTTGAAGGGTTTTTTGTGTCTCTATTTCCTTCAGTTCTGCTCTGATCTTAGTTATTTCTTGCCTTCTGCTAGCTTTTGAATGTGTTTGCTCTTGCTTTTCTAGCTCTTTTAATTGTGATGTTAGGGTGTCAATTTTGAATCTTTCCTGCTTTCTCTTGTGGGCATTTAGTGCTGTAAATTTCCCTCTACACACTGCTTTGAATGCGTCCCAGAGATTCTGGTATGTTGTGTCTTTGTTCTCATTGGTTTCAAAGAACATCTTTATTTCTGCCTTCATTTCGTTATGTACCCAGTAGTCATTCAGGAGCAGGTTGTTCAGTTTCCATGTAGTTGAGCGGTTTTGAGTGAGTTTCTTAATCCTGAGTTCTAGTTTGATTGCACTGTGGTCTGAGAGATACTTTGTTATAATTTCTGTTCTTTTACATTTGCTGAGGAGAGCTTTACTTCCAAGTATGTGGTCAATTTTGGAATAGGTGTGGTGTGGTGCTGAAAAAAATGTATATTCTGTTGATTTGGGGTGGAGAGTTCTGTAGATGTCTATTAGGTCCGCTTGGTGCAGAGCTGAGTTCAATTCCTGGGTATCCTTGTTGACTTTCTGTCTCGTTGATCTGTCTAATGTTGACAGTGGGGTGTTAAAGTCTCCCATTATTAATGTGTGGGAGTCTAAGTCTCTTTGTAGGTCACTCAGGACTTGCTTTATGAATCTTGGTGCTCCTGTATTGGGTGCATATATATTTAGGATAGTTAGCTCTTCTTGTTGAATTGATCCCTTTACCATTATGTAATGGCCTTCTTTGTCTCTTTTGATCTTTGTTGGTTTAAATTCTGTTTCATCAGAGACTAGGATTGCAACCCCTGCCTTTTTTTGTTTTCCATTTGCTTGGTAGATCTTCCTCCATCCTTTTATTTTGAGCCTATGTGTGTCTCTGCTCATGAGATGGGTTTCCTGAATACAGCACACTGATGGGTCTTGACTCTTTATCCAATTTGCCAGTCTGTGTCTTTTAATTGGAGCATTTAGTCCATTTACATTTAAAGTTAATATTGTTATGTGTGAATTTGATCCTGTCATTATGATGTTAGCTGGTTATTTTGCTCGTTAGTTGATGCAGTTTCTTCCTAGCCTCGATGGTCTTTACATTTTGGCATGATTTTGCAGCGGCTGGTACTGGTTGTTCCTTTCCATGTTGAGTGCTTCCTTCAGGAGCTCTTTTAGGGCAGGCCTGGTGGTGACAAAATCTCTCAGCATTTGCTTGTCTGTAAAAGTATTTTATTTCTCCTTCGCTTATGAAGCTTAGTTTGGCTGGATATGAAATTCTGGGTTGAAAATTCTTTTCTTTAAGAATGTTGAATATTGGCCCCCACTCTCTTCTGGCTTGTAGGGTTTCTGCCGAGAGATCCGCTGTTAGTCTGATGGGCTTCCCTTTGAGGGTAACCCGACCTTTCTCTCTGGCTGCCCTTAACATTTTTTTCTTCATTTCAACTTTGGTGAATCTGACAATTATGTGTCTTGGAGTTGCTCTTCCCGAGGAGTATCTTTGTGGCGTTCTCTGTATTTCCTGAATCTGAACGTTGGCCTGCCTTGCTAGATTGGGGAGGTTCTCCTGGATAATATCCTGCAGAGTGTTTTCCAACTTGGTTCCATTCTCCCCATCACTTTCAGGTACACCAATCAGACGTAGATTTGGTCTTTTCACATAGTCCCATATTTCTTGGAGGCTTTGCCATTTCTTTTTATTCTTTTTTCTCTAAACTTCCCTTCTCGCTTCATTTCATTCATTTCATCTTCCATTGCTGATACCCTTTCTTCCAGTTGATCGCATCGGCTCCCGAGGCTTCTGCATTCTTCACGTAGTTCTCGAGCCTTGGTTTTCAGCTCCATCAGCTCCTTTAAGCACTTCTCTGTATTGGTTATTCTAGTTATACATTCTTCTAAATTTTTTTCAAAGTTTTCAACTTCTTTGCCTTTGGTTTGAATGTCCTCCCGTAGCTCAGAGTAATTTGATCATCTGAAGCCTTCTTCTCTCAGCTCGTCAAAGTCATTCTCCATCCAGCTTTGTTCCGTTGCTGGTGAGGAACTGCATTCCTTTGGAGGAGGAGAGGTGCTCTGCTTTTTAGAGTTTCCAGTTTTTCTGCTCTGTTTTTTCCCCACCTTTGTGGTTTTATCTACTTTTGGTCTTTGATGATGGTGATGTACAGATGGGTTTTTGGTGTGGATGTCCTTTCTGTTTGTTAGTTTTCCTTCTAACAGACAGGACCCTCAGCTGCAGGTCTGTTGGAATACCCTGCCGTGTGAGGTGTCAGTGTGCCCCTGCTGGGGGGTGCCTCCCAGTTAGGCTGTTCGGGGGTCAGGGGTCAGGGACCCACTTGAGGAGGCAGTCTGCCCTTTCTCAGATCTCCAGCTGCGTGCTGGGAGAACCACTGCTCTCTTCAAAGCTGTCAGACAGGGACATTTAAGTCTGCAGAGGTTACTGCTGTCTTTTTGTCTGTGCCCTGCCCCCAGAGGTGGAGCCTACAGAGGCAGGCAGGCCTCCTTGAGCTGTGGTGGGCTCTGCCCAGTTGGAGCTTCCAGGCTGCTTTGTTTACCTAAGCAAGCCTGGACAATGGCGGGCGCCCCTCCCCCAGCCTCGCTGCTGCCTTTCAGTTTGATCTCAGACTGCTGTGCTAGCAATCAGCGAGACTCCGTGGGCGTAGGACCCTCCGAGCCAGGTGCGGGGTATAATCTCGTGGTGCACCGTTTTTTAAGCCCGTCGGAAAAGCGCAGTATTCGGGTGGGAGTGACCCGATTTTCCAGGTGCCGTCCGTCACCCCTTTCTTTGACTCGGAAAGGGAACTCCCTGACCCCTTGCACTTCCCAAGTGAGGCAATGCCTCGCCCTGCTTCGGCTCGCGCACGTTGTGCGCACCCACTGACCTGCACCCACTGTCTGGCACTCCCTAGAGAGATGAACCCGGTACCTCAGATGGAAATGCAGAAATCACCCGTCTTCTGCGTTGCTCACGCTGGGAGCTGTAGACCGGAGTTGTTCCTATTCGGCCATCTTGGCTCCTCCCCCTGGAAGTGTTCTATACTTAAACCAACACAGAATATTTTAACTCTAAGTTAGAGCTTGCCTTTTAAAGAAGCTCATCACCAGGTGCTAGCAATCACTGTCAAGGGAAATACAATGATGGAGATCATCAGTGAGCCCTGGGCCTTCAAAGGGGATGAGAACATAAACAGCTTCATATTTAAAAATCTGTGTGGACTATACAGTACCTGAATCCAAGCCAAAAATAATCATTTATTTCAAATGGTTTCATCAAATTATTCCTACGGTCTCTGTTGTTTTAAATGCACTCAGCCACAGTTTGGCATTAGTCACACCTGATATTCTGGCAAATGACTCTTGGCCATATATTGCCTAACTTTGCTTTCTCTTTGTTAGGTAGCCAGCCTCCAAGACAACTTTTAACAATTCCTGCTTACTGGTATTCACACCCTTGTATTAATTCTCTCCCAGATTATTCTAGGGTTGGTCCATGTGACCAGTGGAATATGCCAGAAGTAATGCTGTGTCACTTTCAAGATTAGGTTATAAAAGATTGTAACTTCTGTCTCAGACTGTACTTCAGCTCACACTAATGACTACATGTGGAGTTCTCCTGACTAGTTTACAAGGAAGGAAAAAACTTAAGCTTGGTTTACAGGTGATTCTGCATGATACTCAGACAACATCCAAAAGTGAATGGCTGCAGCCTCTGCTTCATTCGGGGATGACCCTGAAGGACAGTGGTGAAGGAAAATACTCTAACTTACAGAACTCTGAGCAGTGTGCCTAGCTGTTTATTTTTCCTAGAAAGAAAAATGCCCAGAGATATTGATATGTACCAACTCATGGGCTATGTCTAATGGTTTGACTGGATGAGCAGGGACTTGGATGAAACATGATTGGAAAATGGATGGGAATGAAGTCTAAGGAAGAAATATATGAATAAAGCTTTCCAAATGGGAACAGAGCGTAAAGATATTTACATTCCATGTGGAGGCTCACCAAAGGGTACCTCAGTAGCATAAGATTTTATTAATCAGGTAGATAAAATGACCATTGACCATAAAATGTGGATTTCAATCAGCCTCCTTCTTCAGTCACTCCTGCCGATGTCCAATGGGTTCATGAACAAAGCATCAAGGATGAAGGGTTTGCATAAGCTCAACAGCATGGACTTTCACCCACCAGGGCTGATTTAGCTACAGCCATTCCTGGATGCGTAGTCTACCAATAGCAGAGACCAACACAGAAACCCTCATATGGCACCTCCTGGAGGGATTAATCAGCTTCCTGGCATAAAGTAGACCACATTAAACCACTTCCGTAATGGGGCTGGCGAGACTTGTTCCTAAGAGAATAGATATGGACTTGCCTACTCTGACTGCAATTTTTTAGGCAAAACTACCAGACGGCCTTATCTACTATCATGCAATTCCACACAGCACCTCTTCTGCCCATGGAAGTAACCACAGCAAATGACATGCAGCAAGACAGTAATACACACAGAATTTATTCATGGTCTTACCATATTCCCATTATCCTGAAGATACTGGCTTCATAGAAGGGTGTGATGGCCTTTTGAAGACTCAGTTATGGTGTCAGCTGGGTGGCAACACCTTGTGAAGCTGAGGTAACATCCTTTATGATGTGTTGAAATGGCTAATATATTGTCCTGTGTTTCTGATAGCCAAAATCTGCAAGTTCAGGAATCAAGAGGTGGAAATGAGAGTGATATTGCTCCTAGTGATCTTGTAGCAGAAGGATGGCTTCCTGTTTCTACAGTTTGGGCTTTGCTGGTGTAGAGACCAAGTATTTTCAAAGAGAGGACAGCTTCCACCAGGGGACACAATAATGACTCCATTGAATGGGAAATTGAGACTGCCATCTAGTCAGCTTGTGCTTGCATGCTTGTGAATCAACAGGCAAGGAAGTGAACGGCTGTAGTAATTGATCCTGACTATCAATGGAAATCGAGTAGCTACTACACAATGGAAATAAGGAGGAATAAGTCTGGAAGGCGGGAGATTCTCTGCAAGATTTTCTACGTCCTGTGATTAAAATAAATGGAAAACTACCACAACCCAATTGAGACAGAACTGTTAACAGTCCAGACCCTCCAGGAATAAAAGTTTGCCTCACCCCATCCATCAGACAGTGAACTACATTTGGTGTTAGCTTTTTGCTGAGGGCGAAGAGAATATGAAACAAATGGTGAAAAAAGGTGGTTATAAATACAAGCTATGACCAAGCGACCAGTTGCATAAATGAAAACTGTAATAGTTATATTTCTTGCATATTTTGAAAAAAAATGAATGAGCTAGAACGGAATTTGACAAACTTTTTAAGCAAAAAGCCAGACAGTAAATATTTTGAACTTTTTTAGGATTTGTGGGCCATTTACAGTCTCTGCTACATATTTTTTTATTTTATTCTTTTTTGACAATCTTTGATTTAAAAATAATGTTATTTTATATTTTATTTGTTATTTTCATCCTATTGGTATATTATTAAATCATCATAAAATACTTTGAAACAAAACTTTTAGCTCTCAGGCTGTATAAAACAGGTTAAGGGATGAATTTTGCTTACAGGCCATAGTTTTCCAACCCCTAGACTAGAAGAAGAATAACCATTATCCATAGACAAAAACAAAACTTTGTGTTGTCTTCTGGGAAAAGGCTTAGCATGTTTTCCTTGTATGCTGAATAAGTGCATTGTGTTAGGCATAATGTCATTACTGTTTCTATTTGGAGATTAAGTATAGTTTAAGAAAATATGTCTGGGTGCCAAAGTGACAAGTTGTGGACTGGTAGCTTTGTAATGTGTCAACTTGGTTAGATTGAGTGACATTTCCCAGAGTTCCCTTCCCAGTATGTTGCCAGTTAGAGTAGGCCACAAGTGAATCTTATGCAAGATTTGGAGGGTAGAAGAAGAGAAGCAACAGCAGTTGTTCTGAATGCTCACACACATTGTCACTGGCATGGAGCAGTAGCCAAATCTGCAACTGCCCCACCTTCCCCTGAATCCCCAGATGATGAAGAATGCCAGCTTCTCCTGTAGACACTCGTACTATCAACATCAGAACAATAGAAACTGCCATCTTATGCTTGTGGGTCCCAGCTAGCTCTTGCACTTCCCTACTTTCCATCTTCCCTTCCTAACTCTGCTTTCCCTGCAGACTTTGAGCTCCAGCATAGCTCTCAAAGGCAACAGCCTTGCAGAGACTATCCAGTGAGCTTCCACAATTGTGTAATGTCAAACCCCAGTAACAAATGTCTTTTTAAAATGTATATATCTGTGTATCTATGTGTGTATGTATGTGTGTAATATATAAAATCTCCTAATGGCTTTGCTTCTCTAACTGATATACCCTGCTATCTGAGTTTAGTGGTGTCTTATCTCTGAGAGCTGTTATACTATTTCCATCTCCAACTAGGATAACCAAGAAGCAGTGAGTCTTTGTATATTGGAATTCTGAGCTTGGTATATTTTCCTTATTCTGAGTGTGCAGTAAAATAATGTGGCTACTGTTAAGAGAATTCCATACTTTGGAGCTCAACAAAAATGTTTTAAGATACAAATTTTGCATAGTGATCGTTTATTGCACCAAATTACTTCCTTATTATCTTTCTCTCATTCAGAGAGATCCCAATTATGGAATGCATATATTTCTGCATACTATTTATTTACAAAACCATAATAAAATTATATTTTAACGCAAACAATTATAGACAACCTGTAATCTTATTTGGCACTCTTCTCTTATTTGTCTCTATGCTAGTAATCTCATACTTTCACTAAACAGTTCCTATCAAGCTTACTTTGTATCCTGTGGTCAGCTTACTACAGTGCAAAGCCAATTACTCTTGGATAATAGACTTACACTCTTATTTGTAGCCGTATCTATTCCTATGGAACATACCTGGTGAAATCTCTCCCAGATCCAAATTGCTTTTGTCTCAGGCTTCCTGGTCCTGAAATGTTATGATTTACTATCTGAAGAGTGAAACAATATATTACCATGTGGTGGCAGGAACAAAGGAGACACAGCTAAGGGGGAGAGGAGACAAAAATAAAGACTTAAGGAAAACATAATAGTAATAAAAATAAGTTGCTAACACATGTTTTACATAGATTCTGTGCTATGCATTATGCTATGCTTTTAAAAAAAAGCATATTTTCAGTGTATCAGGAAATACTTATTAAATAAGTACTTTTAATCTTTGATTATGAAATATTTTCTATAATATCATAAGTAAATTTTTAAAAAACTAACATCTATGCATAAGAAATGGAACATTATCAACAGCTTGAAAGTCCTCTATATCCCCTTCTTGATGCATCATCCTGATTTCCATCATGTCCAAATGTAGGTACAGATCTGAATTTTGTGTTTCTTATTTTCTTGCTTTTCTTTATCATTTGGCCTCATGTATGTGTATCCTGAAACAATGTATTTAGCTTTGCTTGTCTTTATACTTCATATAGATGGAATTAAATTACATATATTCAGTGATTTCCTTTTTTACTCACCCTTATGCTTGTGTGATGAATCTATGTTCTGTATGTGTGTGTACTTAGGGCTTATTCATTTTCACTATTGTGGACTTTCTGACTATACCTGACTTTATTTATCCATTCATCTATCAATAGATACCTGAGTTATTTGCTATTCTGCTTTTTCCATGATTAAAATTAATTCTACAATAAAAATTCTTGAATGTATCCTTTGATCAACATGTGTTAGTGATTTTCTTTTGCCCATAAGTGTTTCCTGGATTTGTTTCCACTCTACAAGTTATTTCTACATTGTTTTCCAAAGCAGCTGCAACTATACATATATATATATATATATATATATATATATATATATATATATGCCCACCAGCATTATTAAAAAGAAATTCCTTTTGTTATATTTTTTCAATGTTTCACAATCTGGTGGGTGTGAAATTAAACCCACATTGAAGTTTAATTTGCCTTTTCCCAACTATTAAGGGGGTTGAACATTGTTTCATGTGTTCATTGGCTACTTGTTTTCCATCTTTTTTGAAATGTCAGTTCATATTTGTTGCCTTTTTTTAACTACTGTTTTTTTTTTCTTAAGAATTTTTAGCACTTGTTTATATACTCTGGAAGCTAAGCCTTTGTCCATTATGCGCAACGAATAACTTCTTTCATTTTGTGGCTTATTATTTAGGTTTCTTTATGGTATCTATTAATTAGCAAAAGTTCTTAATTTTAATATGCTTGAATGTATCAATCAATATTTCCTTTATGGCTAGTACTATTTATGGAAATATTACTTACCCTGAGCTCTTAAATAGTTCGTATTTTCCTTTAAGTTTTGGCATTGCCTTTCACATTTAATTATTTAATCCACTTCTGTAGTAGACACACATTTTATTTTTCTACTTGTACCAAAAAGGGCTACATTTCCATCCAGCTTTGTAGTTTGGTGGAGCCATAGGAATGTGTACTGCGCCCTAAAATCTCTTGCAAGATCCTCAGTTCTCCCCATCTGCCAGCCGGCTACAGAAGACACAGAGGATAACTAAGCCAAGGGGATGGCACAGCCACTAGATAAAAGGAGCTGGATCTGTGAATGACAATGGAGATCAGACCACTGACACAACTCTCCCCCATAAATCTACATTAGAATGTGACACAGATAGGAAATAAACCCTTTTCATGTGAATCCATTGTAATCTGTGGAGGTAAGAAAAATAGCATGCCCGGCTAATAAAACTTAGGAATTAATTTTTTATTTTATTTTATTTTTTTGAGACGGAGTCTCACTCTGTCGCCCAGGCTGGAGTGCAGTGGCGCGATCTCAGCTCACTGCAAGCTCCGCCTCCCGGGTTCTCGCCATTCTCCTGCTTCAGCCTCCCGAGTAGCTGGGTCTACAGGCGCCCGCCACCACGCCTGGCTAATTTTTTTTTATTTTTAGTAGAGACGGGGTTTCATTGTGTTAGCCAAGAAGGTCTCGATCTCTTGGCCTCGTGATCTGCCCGCCTTGGCCTCCCAAAGTGTTGGGATTACAGGAGTAAGCCACCGCGCCTGGCCAGGAATTAATTTTTGTGTGGTTAAGAAAGATGCAATTCATTGCCTCATATGAATAAACAATGGTCCAAGTTCCATGTATTGAATAAATCCAGCCTTTCCTCATTGACCTGCATTGCCATATCTGTCATATATCAAGTTTCCAAATATGTCTGGGAATGCACCTGGAGTTTCTATTCCATTCCAAGCATCTATCCCTGTACCAGTACAGATGGTTTTAGTTATTGGTGTTAGGATAAATCTTGTCATGTAGTAGAACAAGAATCTCCACTTTATTCTGCTTTGTCAAGAACTTCTTGTCTTGGATGTGTGTCACTCTTCTATATGGAATTTAGGATCAGCCTCATAAACTTTATGAAAAGCTTTATGAGATTCTTTTATTGAAGTTGCTTTGAAACAATAGATAAACTGGGGAAAAATTGACATCCTCATAATATAAAGGCTTCTTACCCATTTGTTTGTACTTACTTGGTGTTTTTCAGTAAAGTTTTATAATTTTATGCGGAAAAGCATGAAATCCAAAACTTAGATAGCATTTGTGGTAGGCAAAATAATGCCCCTTCCCCAACCCCCAAATGTCAATGTACTGATTCCCAGAACCTGTTAATATGTTACCTTAAATGACAAAAGGGACTTTGCAGATGGGATTAGGGTAAAGGACTTTGAGATGAGATGATCCTGTTTTACCCAAGTGCATACAACTGAATCACGTGAATACTTAAAAGTGAGGACCATTCCTGGCTGTGGTCAGAGGAAGATGTGACTGCACAGAATGATCAGAAAATACACTTTGAAGATGGAAGAAGAGGAACATGAGCCAAGAAATGTAGGAGGCCTATGAAGCTTGTAATGGCAAGGCAAAGATTCTCCCCTTAAAGCCTCCAGAAATGAATGCGGTGTTGCTGACATGAAGATTTTAACCCAATGAGACCTGTGTCAAACTCCTAGCTACTAAACTGTAAGATAATAAATTTATATTCTTTTAAGCCATTGAATTTGTGGCAATTTGTTATGGCAGCAATAGAAAACTAATAAAGCATTATTATTGGTTTGTACAATTAGAGTTTGTTCAAATTTACCTGTATATTTATCATTTTTATTGCCAATGATTCTTTTAGAATTTTAGACCCTCCTAGGTGATGATTTGGCTCTGTGTTCCCACCCAAATCTCATGTTGAACTGTGATCCTGAGTGTTGGAGGTGGGGCCGGGTGGGAGGTAATTGGGTCATGGGGGCAGATTTCCCCCTTGCTGTTCTCATGATAGTGAGTGAGTTCTCACGAGATCTGGTTGTTTAAAAGTGTGGAGCACTTCCCCCTTAGCTCTCTCTCTGTCTTCTGCTCCACCATAGTAAGATGTGTTTGCCTCTTCTTGGCCTTCTGCCATGATTGTAAGTTTCCTGAGGCTTCCCAGCCATGCTTCCTGTACAGCCTGTAGAACTGAGTCAATTAAACCCCTTTTTTCATAAATTTCCCAGTGTCAGGTAGTTCTTTATAGCAGTGTGAGACGAACCTAACACGCTAAGATTAGCGTTTTTCTTTCCGAAGTAAACTTTAGAAGGTAATTGACTTAGCATATGTTTATGAAACACTTAGGTTCTTTGTTTGCCTTTTGTTTGTCTTTGTTTTTGAAAAATTTCACAGAGTATACAATTTAATGTTGACAGTTGTTTTTCTCTCCGTACTTTGAAGGTATTCCACTCTTTCTCATTCAAATATCAGCTATCTGACTAATTAATTATCCTTCATTAGGTATTCTGTCTTTTCTTTCCGACTACTTTTAAACTTTCTCTGTGGCTACTTTTTCTTTATTTTCACTGTATTATTTCTAAGAGTATTTCTTTTTATTTAAGCCTTTGGGGATTTGTTTGCTTCTTGAGTATGAAAATCCTTGTATTTCTCATTAATTGTCTCTTCAATGTTTTGTCTTCACAATTGTCTCTATTATCTTTTTTTATTAATTTTTTTTGCAACTCCATGTGTTGAACTTTCTCACTCAGAGTTCTATACTCTTAAACCAACTTTGATATTTTCTATTTCTATGTCTTTCTGAGCTTCATTCTGGATAATTCATTGTCTCTGATAGTTTGAAAATTGATACAGTTAAATTGAGATAACCACTAGAACAGTCAGAATTTGGGTTTGGAAGCTACAAGGTGAAGACTGAGAATTGAAAGTTCTTTTTTTTTTATTTTTGAGACAAGCTCTCACTTTGTTGCCCAGGCTGGAGTGCAATGGCACGATCATAGCTCAGTGCAGCCTCCATCTTCTGGACTCAAGTGATCCTCCCATCTCAGCCTCCTAAGTAGCTGGGACTACAGGTGTGCATCACCATGCCTGGCTACATTCTTTATTTTTTAGTAGAGATAAGGTCATGCTATGTTACCCAGGCTGCTCTTGAACTCCTGAACTCAAGCAATCCTCCCGTCTTGGCATCCTAAGGTGCTGGGATTACAAGCATGTGCCACGGTGCCCGGCAAGAACGGAAAATTCTAAGACTCTAGATAAGAGAGAGGAAAAGGTACAGAGTAGCAAATACTAATTAAGTATGGATAGCAGGAAGGAAAGCAGAAAAAGCAGGTCTTGAAATGTTTCAAGTCATCATTTAGAAAGTTATTTCTGAAAAGAGAATAATGGGAAACCTATACGTGAAACAATATTTTGTTCAATCTCCTACTCTGACAAATAAGAGAGCACATCCTGCTTGAACTTTTGTCTTTTTTGTACCAGAGAATAGATGGCATTTAAAAAAATGGAGGAAAAGTCTTGCCTAGTAATAAAGTTTATTAACTAGGCTTCAAAATTTAAGGGTTAAATTTTAAAGAGGGCACTATGAACACCTATAGAACATGTAGGGATAAAGGAGAGTCACTACAAAGGACTAAAGTGTACAGACATTGCTTTCATAGTAAGCACGAGTGTTTTCTTTATATTTTGATTTGTATTACCTAAGTAGTGGTTCGAAGCTGCATTTCTTTGCAAAAAATAAAAACATCACATATAAAGCCAAAATCCCTTTACTATCCTCCTCAATTTTAGAACATTCATCCTGGAGGAACCATGATGTAGATTTTCTCTAAATATTTACATTAAAAGGTGCCCAGATAGAACATATGAACTAATCGTATGTGTACTATATGTGTAGTTTGTATATATGTGTTTCATATAAGATTAGAAACATAGGTAGATGCTGCCCACTAGAAAGCCAGAATGAAACTGATAATATTCTAATCAGGAAGCGACGAGGTCCCAAAACAGGACTGAGAGAGCAAAGGAAGCTGCTAAAGTTGATAAATGTGTATATGTGGAAGGAGAAAGATTTGAAAGTAAAGATAATGCCAAAGATTTGGGCTTAAATACCAGGATAGCAGCTGGTGATTCCCTTGGTGTTTAGGAAGTAGGGCAGTTGGGAAAATTTTAAATGAAACAAAGACATTTGTGTGAGGCATGCTGATGTGAGGTGGAAATGACCTCAAATCTGATTTAAATCTTTAATCAAATAATAGTCTTCTGTGGCTTGAAATGTACCTTATTTGACTATCTATTTAATAAGTATTCTACCCTACTGAATATTGATGTCTATTTAGATCCATCCCAGTCATCATTATATTCAAAATTTTAAATTCTTTAAAAAGTGTTTCTCTAATTTTTTTTTCCTTTAACGGACATTCTTTAAGAATTTGCTATTTAACTGTAGTGTTGAACAGCAAATTTTTAATCTGGACAATTAGAGCTGTGTAACCTCAGTCAAGTCATTTGCCTTCTTGTGGCGAGTGTGCTGTTTAAACAAGGAAATGTAGGCTTCCTTTCCCATCAACATTGAAAACTAGGTATCCTAACTTACCCTTCTTCTGAAAGCAACTTAATGCTAAGCAATTCTTTTTTAACTCCTTAAGTGCATTAATAATATGACTACAAGACAAATAAAAAACTAAGTGAAGTCAAGATTCCAGAAGTGTTTCTATGTAAGAGAATAAGAGTAAGTTAGAAACAAGCCAGATTCCTTCCTCCCTGCACCCCACATTCCACCCCCTGCCACTCAGAATGCAAGGAAAATAGCATGATGCTCAATAAGAGAGAAAAAAATTATCCTTTGAAAATTGCTAAAGAAATGCCAACCCTCAGGGCTTATAGGTCAGTTTACATTGGCTGGGTTCTTCAAAAATCTTAAAATGGCATACCAGAAGCGAATCCAAGTGCTTTTTGGAGGAATTTACCTCAATCACAGGTCTCAAAGAATTTTAATAGGTGATGTTTCACATGAGATAACATGACAGAAACAGACTACAAAAAATGGCGGATACATAAATTATCAATCATAGATTATAAACCAACTATGTTAAAAGTTTAAGAAATAAGACAGTAGCTTGAAAGTATGGGCAGGAAGAAAGAAAACATAAAAAAGGAACATGAATTTTTGGAAAAGAAAACAAGTAGAACTAGAAAAAAAAATTACAATAAATTTAAAATTCAGTGGATTGCACTAACTACATAGTAGATTAAATTAGAGAAACAATAAGTGTACTGGAAGGTGGATCTGAGAAATTATTCGGAATGTAGAATGCAGAGACAAAGAAACAGGAAATATATAAAAGTGATAATGGAAATAGGGAGCATAGAGTGAGAAAATTTACCTTATAAAAAAGAAAAAAAGAGAATTGATACAGCAGAAGCGAGGTTTAAAAAATTTCCACAACCAATAACAAACAATAATCCATACCTTCAAGAAGCTCAGCAAATTACAAGCATAAAAAAGTTCATATGTGACAAATCCTACTGGAATTGCAGAGGCCTACGTGGTCGAGATATTATTTTAAAAGACCCATTACATTAACAGAAGCAATGATAAACCAGGAATTAATGAACTCTGCCGTGAAGGGTGAGATGGTAAATAATTTAGGTTCTGAAGGCTATATAATATCTGTCACAAATATTAAACTCTGCCATTTTAGCAAAAGCAGAGATAGAAAATGTGTAAATTATTAAGCAGGCTGTGTTTCAATAAAGCTTTATATACAAAAAAAAAAAAAGATGGTGATCCAGATTTGGCAGGTGGGTCACAGTTTGCTCACCCCTAAGTTAGACTGACATCTAACTCCTCAATAACAAAAATGGGAGACAGAGGCAATAGAATAACTGTAATGAAATGAAATAAGACCATGGCCAACTTGCCCTTCCATAGGCAGCAAAATGTCATTCAAGAATAAGGTAAACTAAGGACATTTCCCAGAAAAAAAAATCTGATAGATTTTACCATCAACATAACTTTACTGAATAAAATTCTTAAAAATGTAACTTCAGGCAAGGGGAAAAAGTGATCTCAGATAAAGAAATAAAAAGATAAAGAGCAATAAAAATAATATGTGAGTAAATCTAAATCAGCATCAACTATGTAAAACAAAAATAAAGGTATAACAAGCATATAAACAATAAATAAATAAGATAGAGCTAAAATTTCCAATGATAATAGCATTTACTGTGAAAGGAGTGACTGGAATAAAGTGCTCTAAGTTCTTAAATTGTTCAGAATGAGGATGGAAATATTGATTAGCTTTAGGCTATAATATTGATATAAGTAAATTAAATGTATGTAAATGTATATAAACTTCCTAAAGGAAGCACTACATAATAGAAAGAGAAAAAGTAAATCCAAACAATTAAGGGAGAAATACGTTTTTTAAAAATCTACTATAAGAAAGTCAAGAAAGGAAAGAAAAATATCATAGAAAGAGGCATACGAAAAGGACAAAAAATATGGTAGAAACGTCTACATATATAAGCAGTTAGCATTAATATAAATATACTGAATGCTCCAAATAAATAAAAATGGTAATGCTGGTTTTTAAAAAGCCACCTATTTACTACCCTAGGGAAGAAGAGCAATTTGAGCCTACAGCAAGGAAAAGGGAATAAATAGTAAAATTTAGAGCAGAAATCAACGAAATTACAAAGACGTAAACAATAAGAGATTGTTTTGTTTTTGAGACAGGGTCTCACTCTGTCACACAGGCTGTAGTGCAGTGGTGATCATAGCTCACTGCAGCCTCAAACTCTGGTTCAAGTGATCCTCCTGCCTCAGCCTCCCAATAGCTGGCACCACAAGTACGTGCCACCACGCCTGGCTAATTTTTGTATTCTTTGTAGAGATGAGGGTTGTCTCTACAAAGAATGTTGCTATGTTGTCCAGGTTGGTCTCAAACTCCTGGGCTCAGCCTCCCAATAGCTGGCACCACAAGTATGTGCCACCAGGCCTGGCTAATTTTTGTATTCTTTGTAGAGATGAGTGTTGTCTCTACAAAGAATGTCACTGTGCTGTCCAGGTTGGTCTCAAACTCCTGGGCTCAATCCCACCACAGCCTCCCAAAGTGCTGGGATTACAGACATGAGCTACTGCGCCCAGCCTAATAAGAGAATATTGACAAACCTCAAACCTCATTCTTTGAAAAGATTCATACATGTATTAGCCTATAACCAAGAAAAAAGAGAGAAGACACAAATTATAAATATCAGGTGAAGGAAGGTCATTATTACTGATCTCATGGATATTAAAAGGATAATAAAATAATACCACAAACAACTCTATGCTTACAAGTTTGATAACTTAGATGAAATGGACCAATTCCTTGAAAGACACAAAGTACCAAAATTCACAAAGAGAAATAGATAATCTGAATAGGCCTATATCTATTTTTAAAATTATTTCAATAATTCATAACCTTCCCCCCAAAAAAGCATCAGGCCCAGATGGTTTTATCGCTAAATTCTACCAAACATTTAAGGATGAAATTACATGAACCAATTTTTTACATTCTTGTAGAGAAATAGAAGCAGACAGAATATTTCTAAACTTAATATATGAAGCTAGAATTAACCTGTACCAAAGTCAGACAAAGACATTACAAGGAAGGATAACTAAAGACAGATAACTTTCATGAACATAGAAAGCTAAAGCAATCTTTTGTTAAAGATTTCATACAAAATCTTTAACAAAATATTCATAAATCTATTTCAACAATCTATAAAGAAAATAATATGCTATGATTGAGTGGGATTTATTCCTAGTGTGCAAGACTGGTTCAAAATTCAAAAATCAATCAATGTACTTCACCAATTAGGCTAAAGACAAAAAAAATCACATAATCAAATCCACTGATGTGGAAAAAGAATTCAACATAATCCAACACCCATGCATAATAAAATTCCTCAACAAATTAAGAATAGAGGGGAACTTCCCCACTTGATAAAGAAAATCTACAAAAAGATCCACAGCTACATTTTACTTAATGGTGATAAACTAAATATTTTACTCCTAAGACTGGGTACAAGGCCAGGACATCCTTTCTTTCTAGGTACCCATTCAATTTTTGTGCTGGCAGACCAAGCCTATTCAATTATATGAGAAAATAAAGTAAAATGTATAAAGATTGAAAAAAGAAATGAAATGTCTTTATTTGCAGATAACATGATTGTCTATGTAAAAAATTTGAAAGACTTGACCAAAAAAATACTCACTCATGGATCCAATAAGTGAGTATTGCAAGATCACAAGATATAAGGATAACATGCAAAATGAATGTTTTTCTATATACCAGGAATGAACAATTGGAATTTAAATTTTAAACAACAAAACATTTACAATAGCACAAAAAAGAGAAAGAAATACTTAGTTATAAATCTAACAAAATATGTACAGGATCTATATGTGGAAAGCTACCCAAGTCTGATGCAAGAAATTAAAGAAGAGGTAAATAAATGAAGAGATAATCCATGTTCATGGAAGGAAGACTCCATATTATTAGTCTAACTTCATCTATAAGCACACTCCTAATCAAAATCCCAGGAAGCTATTTCACATATAGAAATACACTTATCAAAAATTTATGTAGAAAGGCAAAAGATCTAAGATAGCCAACACAAAAAACAAAGAACACCATCTAATTTCAAGACTTACTTTAAAGCTACAGTAATCAAGACAGCATGGTATTGGTGAAATAATAGGTACATAGATCAATTGAATAGAATAGAGGGCACAGAAAAATACCTACAAAAATATATAGTCAACTGATTGTTGACAGAGGAGGAAAGGCAATTGTATTAATTTACTATTGCTATTGTAAAAAATTACCACAAACTTCATGGCTTACATAACACAAATTTATATTATAGTTCTAGATTTCAGAGGTCTGACATGGGTCTCACATGGCTAAAATCAAGTTGTCTGTAGGGGTGTGTTCCTCTCAAAAGATTCTAGGGGACAATCCATTTCCCTGTTAGTTTTAGCTTGTTGAGGTGCCACATTTTTTGGCTCATGGCTCAATTCTATCTTCAAAGTTGGCAATAGCCAGTCATGTCTTTCTCACTTTGCATCACTGTGACATTGCTTCCATCATCATCTCTCCTTCTTTAATTCTTTCACCTCCCTCCTCTACTTTTAAGGAGTCTTGTGGTTACTTTGAAGGGCCATGTAGATACTCCAGAATAATCTCACCATCTCGAGATTAAATGATTAGCAATCTTAATTCTATCTTCAGCTTTGATTCCCCTTTGCCATGTAACCTAAACCTAATTTACTCAGAGGTCTTGGGAATTAGGGTGTAAACATCTTTGAGAGGGTGTTATGGGGGAGGGGTGGATTTTTTTTTTCTTTTTTCTTTTTTTTCTTTTTTTTTTTTTTTTGCTTACCACAGCAATTCAGGAGAAAGAATAAACTTTTCAGAAAATGGTGAATGAACAATTGGATGTCCATGTGTTAAAAAAAAAAAAAAAAAAAGGTAAATCTAGCACAGATCTTACACCTTTCACAAAAAGAAATCCGGATCATGACCTCAAAGTGAACCATAGACCTAAATGTAAAATACAAAACTATAAAACTTCTTGAAGAAAAACATAAGAGAAGATCTAGGTGGCCTTTGGTTGGTGCTGAGTTTTTGAATACAACACCAACAGTAAGAACCATGAAAAAAAATCTGGTAAATTGTAACTTAATAAAACTTAAAAGACACTGTCAAAAGAATAAAAAGATAAGTCGCAGTCTTAGACAAAATATTTGCAAAACACATGTCTGATAAAGCACTTGTATCGAAAATACAAAAAGAATTCTTGAAACTCAACAATAAGAAAACAAACAATCCAATTTTAAAATAGGCAAAAATATCTGAGAAGACACTACTTTAAAGAAGACATACAGATAGCAAATAAGCAAATGAAAGATGTTCAATGCATTCTGTCTTTTTGGAATTACAAATTAAAACTTTAAGGAGAAATTTCTACACACTAGTTACAACAACAAACAAACACACAAACAAAATACTCCTAAATCTGACCATAGAAATTACTGTCAAGGATAAGCAACAGGAACTCCCATTCTTTAATGATGGAAATTCAAAATGGTATAAACACTTGGAAGAGAGTTTGGCAGTTTCTTAAAAAGCTAAAAAGTCTTACCATACAACTTAGAATGCACTTCTGTTTAGTTACCTAACTGATTTGAAAACTTATGCTCCACAAAAACCTGCCCACGAATTATTATAACAGCTTTATTTGTAATCACCAAAACATTGGAAGCTAGCTAGATGTCCTTCAACAGAAGAAATGGTATGTAAACTGTGATAATCCATGCTAGGAATTACTATTCCATAATAAAAAATAAATGAGCTGTTAAGCCACAAAAATAGATGGATGAATCATAAATGTGCATTGCTACACAAGAGAAGCCAGGTGGAAAAGTGTACATATTCTATGATTTCAATTAGATTTGTCTTAGAAAAGGCAAAACTATAGAGACAGTTAAAGGGTCAGTGGTTACC
Organism: Pan paniscus; assembly: GCF_029289425.2. NCBI lineage: Eukaryota > Metazoa > Chordata > Mammalia > Primates > Hominidae > Pan > Pan paniscus. The sequence goes on along the minus strand of NC_073261.2, from coordinate 67,955,781 downwards.
AAGAGTTTAGGGGAGAGAGGAGAGTTGAATAGGTGAAGCACAGGGCAGTGATATTTTGGGGTAGTAAAATTATTCTGAATAGTACTGTAAGGGTAAATACATGAAACTTTGTCAAAACCTATAGAAATTTACAGCACCAAGAGTAAACCTTAATGTATACACATTTTTTAAAAAATCATTCAAGAGGTTGTGGGATCCTGGAATGGAATGTGGAATGTGACAAGATAGTATACCTTTATTGCAACATTTAAAACAACTTCACTGAAGCAGTATGGGAAAAAGTTGCCAAGCTAAGTAACTTTGGAAATGAGTAGAGTTTGTTAGACGAAAGGCAAAAGAATCTGTATATAAGCACTATACTCTAGTTGATAAAGGCGGTTCCCATGAGGTTATTGGTAAACAACTCTGATAGCGCTCTGCATGTACACTGAAACTAAACAATTAAGTAAATGGGTGACCGATGGTAGGAGCCAGGTTTCTTACTGTTGGAGCACGAGATTGCAGATATACCAGAGAAGTAGCCTAGATAGATCCATGTGGTGGTAATGGACCACAGTTGAGGACATCAGTATGAACGCATATTTAGCTTACTATACATATCTATATAGATGATTATAACATAAATATTATAGATATGTATGTACATATACCTGGATTAGTATACACATATATTTTCTTGCTGTATCAGCTGAGAAAATCTAGAAGCAATGATAATCCAGGAGTAATAAACACACCTAACACCTAGATCTTGGTTTCTCATGCCACTCTCCAGTAAAAAGAAGCAAGTCTTCCCGGTAAAATGGCTGGTTCTAGGATGGGATGGGAAATGTACAAGAGGATCCTGGAGCATCTAATGTTAGATGCTAATAATAGGGGAAACTGGGTGAGAGGTATATGTGAACTTTCTGAACTATTGTCACAATTTTTTTCTAAGCCTACAACTGTTCTAAAATAAAATGTGCATTTTAAAAGAAATCTTGCATTAAACCAAAAGAAGGTGACAGGAAGAGCAGAAAGCTTGAAGACGCAAGATGGACAAATAGACAAGAACGACAAAAACTAAATAATTACATAAAGTTTATGTAAATTAACACGATTAATTACAAGGCAGAGATTATCAGACTGAATTAAAAAGCAGAACTCATCTATAAGTTCTCTAAAATTGGTGCATTTAAAATATAAAGGTACATAGAGATTAAAATGAAAAAGATGGAAAAAGATATATCATGAAAACTGTAACCATAAGAAAGCTAGAATGTTTATGTTAATATCAAATAAAACAGGCATCAACATAAGGGGTATAACCAAAGGTAAAGGACATTTTAAATGTGTGCTGAATTCTACAATTTTTTAAGTGGGAGAGTTATGCTACATGATCTCTAAAGTCCTTCCTGCACTTAGGTCTATGATTTCAGAGCTAGGCAGTAGCAAGTCTGATTTCTAAAAGTGAGCACATTTTGCTATGCCTTACAAGTCCATAAAGAGCTGTTGGATTCACATGGATAAATTCTGATGGGCTCTTTCTGAACAGATTTGTCTATGCAGAATATTTTGCTTGAATACAAATGAAATTTGTATTAACCTTTGTAAGTGGGAAAGCATAAAGAAATAGCACAAGAGGTTTATAGATATACCAGACCATAAGATTGTTTGCTTATGAAAGCTGTTGAACTATTTATTTGATCCACACCACACACATTTTGGAGGCATTGAACTGAAAGCATAATAAACCCTAGGGTGTGTATGTATTCTAGAGAAAGAGAAAGACTTGCATTCAAATGAATTCATTTTGTTTAATGTGTGTTTTAGAACCATACTTGAAAAGTACTCTATGAAATTTCAATTTGATTTTGCTGGGTCACTTTCATTTAGAACTTAGTAAAATCTGAACTGCCTAATGAATATTTAGTATACCTTAGACAGTTCAGCATTTTCAAACCTGCCTTAAATTGAAACATCAAAACAAAAATATATTATTTTTCAAATTCTTCTTGGGCTTTTCCTTTTGTGCCTCCTAAATAAAGATAGTCTAATAGCTGGAAATACTAGTATAAAATGAAGAGGGTAATGAGTAGGAAAAGAAAGATTAGGAAGTTATAATCAATTGTGAGCTTCAATACAATCATAAACCATGAGAGCTAAATAAGTCCTATCTCTGCCTTTGCCCTTTCCTTGTAATAATGCACACAGTGATTTTTAAGTAATATAAGCCTGAGATAAAAACTGCAAAGTTCAATTATCGTAGCAATGAAACATTAGGAAGGAAAAGTGGATATGTTTGAATAAGTGATAAGAGTGGAAATATGACAACATAATGACATTTCAGTAACAAAATTAATTTACCTCAGATATAAGAGGGTACATTTTCCCATACTGATTGCTACTGATTTTTTGGTTTAGTTTAGTGAATTGTAAATCTCCCTGCTGCTGTTCTAGTAATTATATATTCATTTGAATTATGAAAATGATTACCATAATATTTCAGCCTCTAGGGAGCTATAGACGTTTTCCATCACTTGAACCATTTTCTCCATTTTTTAAAACTCAGAATGATTTATATTCATTTTTAAAATTGTATAGAAATATTTGTAAGTTTAAATGTGATGTGATTCTAACTTGCATTGTTGAAAAAACTAATTTCCAATGGTTTTGTGTGTGTTTGTGTGTGCATGAAATAACCAAGTTATTTCATTGGAATGCAGAGAAACGGAAGAACTAATGAGTTACTAAGTTGAGAAAGAACAGAAACAGAGCAATGAAAGACTGAAACATGAGGGCATTTCCCCATAGGGCCATTTTAAATTTAAACCTAATAAAGATGTATCAGGGAAGGGGCAGCAAAAATGGGGAAAGACAGCATATAGTCTCACTTTGTGTATGTATAATAGAAAAGGTAATGGCAAATTGCAGAGAACAAAAATGTTTAGAGATTCTTTTGCAGTGGAAATCTTAGAATTGAGAGAGAAAACCAACTTGAAAACAAATAGCATATTACCATTTTCTCTTTCTTTTTCTTTGGCTCCATAAATAGGTACTAAGTCTCTGCCAAATGCAAGGACACTTAGCTAACTGTGAGGATGGCAGGATATACAACACTGGTCCTCAAGGAGCTTTCATTCCCTTAATCGGAAGGCAGTGAGGGAGCTTGCCCATTGTGTTGTGTGGCAGTTAGGAAAGAATGTTTAGATAAAAATTCAGAGAGTGAATACTCTTAGGATGTCCCAAGGCCAGTATTTTTTTTTTCTGTTTTTCTTTTTGAACCAGGGTTTTTCTGTCACCCAGGCTGGAGTGCAGTGGCATTATCATGGATTCACTGCAGCCTCGATCTCCCAGGCTTGGGCACAAGCAATCCTCCCACCTCATCCTCCCAAGTAGCTGGGACTATAAGCATATATCACCTCACAATGCCAGTATTTCTGTGAGCCTCAGTTCCACTTCCCTCAGCACCATCTTACTGATGGAGTCAGTAACTGATGGGTTAATTCCATGTATATAAACTTAAGATCATTTCCAGTCATGAGCTGTTCAAGCCCCATCCTTCTTCCTACTTGCTTTCCTCCTTGTGTCCAGCATTAGTATGAGGTCATGTTTCTAAATACACATTTTAAAGATCCCACAGTTCTGAATGAAGCAAAATCATTTGCAGTTCCAAAATGTGTAAAGAATTTGGGCTCGGGGTTTGGGCAGGTCAGATGCCGTCTACTCTTCTCATGTGCATATAATTCCTTCCTGGATAAAGTGTGCTTTCACATGAATTTCTCTTCAGTTCTGACTTTCCATCTTGAAGTGATCCCCTCTGCAAATTGGAGTCCTTCAGCCCTGGGAAGATACTATAAGCTTCGTTAGTGTTATTCTGCTGTCCCAGAGCTCAGCAGCCTATGGAAATAAATTTGGCTGTATTAGAATGTACTCTTGGCTGGGTGCAGTGGCTCACACCTGTAATCATAGCACTTTGGGAAGCCGAGGTGGGTGGATCAACTGAGGTCAGGAGTTCAAGACCAGCCTGGCCAACATGATGACACCCCATCTCTACTAAAAATACAAAATTAGCCGGGCACAGTGGCATGTGCCTGTTATCCCAGCTACTCAGGAGGCTGAGGCAGGAGAATCGCTTGAACCCGGGAGATGGAGGTTGCAGTGAGCCGAGATTGCACCACTGCACTCCAGCCTGGGCAACAAGAGTGAAACTCTGTCCCCCGGACCACCCCTCAAAAAAAGGAATGTATTCTCAAATTTTGCTGTTTGGATATGCCCCTATATCCTCCTGCAGCCCCCAAAAAACAACAGCAAACCTGGTTACGCAGAACCTGACACATGACAAGCTTTCTCTGTGAAGTGTTTCTGGAAGACCTCAGAGGGTGTCTCATGGGTGCCAAACACGTCTGTGCTGCTGGCTGCTGTATGCCCCCCACCCCATCTCCATTGCCACTGGCTGGCTGCCAGCAGTGACGCAGGTGCTCTGCCACTGCATTTTCAGGAGCTCCCCTTGGTGCTTGTTGTAGAAACTCAGGTTTGCAAGATGTTATTATTTTGGTTGCAGTTGTTTAATTTACATCAGCAGACAATTTTTTTCCAAAGCACTAAGTTAGTTCTGTCTATCCTGAATTTGCACTTCGAAATTTGGGGAAATTTTAGGCTATGTTATTGGAAGACATAATTATTTGTATATAAAATCTTTAAATTCAGCATTACCAAGTAATTTTTAATAACGCAGATACAAAAAGAACAAAACTAGAATGACCCGAAGTATGTCATTATAACTCATGGAAAAAAATCGTAATTGCCAAAACTTGAAAGCAAGCAGTACGTCCTTCAGCAGGTAGGTGAATGGACGAATGAACTGCAGCACATCCAGACAATGGAATACTATTCATGCCTAAAAAGAAATGAGCTATCAAGCCATGAAAAGATACAGAGGAAAATGAAATGCATGTTACTAAGTGAAAGAAGTCAATGTGAAAAGGCTACATACTTTACAATTTCAACTATATGACATTCTGGAAAAGACAAAACTATGGAGACAGTAAAATGATCAGTGGTTGCCAGGAGCTGTGGGGAGGGAGAGATGACCAGGCCAAGCACAGACGATGTTTAGGGCAATTGCTATCCTGTCTGATGCTGTAATGATAGATATATGTCATTTTAAATTTGTCCAAATGGCACAGAATGCACAGCACCAAGACTGAACTCTAATGCAAACTATGGACTTTGGATGATAATGATGTGTCAATGTAGGTTTATCAATTGTAACAAATGTACCACTCTGATGGGTGATATTGATAATGGGGGAGGCTCTGCATATGTCAGGATACAGGATATATGGGAAATCTGTTATCTTCCTCTTAGTTTTGCTGTGAACAAAAACCTGCTCTAAAAAAGTAAAATGTTTAAAAAACATAAAAGTTATGGTATTTATTTATATTTTACTCCCTAGTCTATATAAATAGCTTTGAACATCATTACTTTTATCTAAACTATCCATTTTTTTTTAAATAAAATGCAATCTGTTTTACATTGTCTTTTCTGAGGATGTAACACTGAGCTTAGTTTCTCTTGAGAAAAAAAACTAAAGTCCCTTTCTTTTTTGTTTCATTTTTATAGATTTAGGGGGTACAACCTACACTGATATGTTGTGTAGTTGTGAAATCTGGGTGTTTAGTGTAACCGTCACCCAAATAATTTACTAGTTAGGTAATTTCTCAACCCTGACCCTGCCCCCACCCTCCCACCTTTCCAAGTGTCCAACGTCTACTATTTCCACTTTCTATGCACACATTATTTAGCCCCTACTTATAAGTGGGAACATGTGGTATTTAATTTTCTGTTTTTGAGTTGTTTCACTGAAGATAGTGACCTCCAGTTCCATCCAGGTTGCTGCAAAAGACATGACAATTTCATTATTTTTATGGCTAAGTAGTATTCCATGGTGTGTGTATGTAAATATACAAAGAAAGATGTGATATATAGAAAGATATAGAAAATAAAGAAAATGTGATACATCCAATCATCTGTAGATGGACACTTAGGTTGATTCCATATCTTTGCTATTGTGACTAGTGCAGCAATAGACATATGAGTACAGGTATCTTTTTGATATAATGATTTCTTCTCTTTAAGTAGATACCCAGTATCTAGTAGTAATCCCAGTAGGACTGTTGGATCATATAATAGTTCTATTTTTATTTCTTTGATAAATCTCCATACTGTGTTTCATAGAGGTTGTACCAATTTACATTCCCACCAACACTGTATAAGCATTCCACTTTCTCCACATCCTCACCAACATAAGCTGATTTTGACTTCTTATTAATAGTCATTTTGACTGGTATGATATCTCATTGTAATTTTAATTTGCATTGCTCTGATGATTAGTGATGTTGAACATTTGTTTATGCTTCTTGGCCATTTGTACAAAGTCACTTTTTTATTTACTATTGAAGATAAATTGTAACTGCCAATGGCCATAGATACGTGGGCCTCATGTTGTTTTCAAACAGAACAATGCAGAATTATTCTAAAGCAGCTTTTATTTGCCAAAAATAAAACGAGTTGTGTATTATAAATAACAATTGAACACAAATTGTTTGGTTGTGTCCCTTTTTAACCCAGTATACAATTGTTTGTAAAAGCAAAACATCTGGTTCTAATTTTATGGGTATCAAAGCTACCAGAAAAGGCAACATGCAAACAATGAGCAGATTTGTTACTTTTGTAAGAGGGTCAAAAATCTTCTACTGCTTACACCCTAATGTGAGCAAAATGCTGGTCTTTCTCTTCACTTAGAGCAGAATTTTTGATCCCTCCCCAGTTGTTCTCAAGGCCAAAGCCGGAAGTAAGGTCCCACTTCCTGATTTTCAAAATGTGGTTATAGATTTGGTCATCTTATTTTCTGTAAAGATCACAGGAAAATGGGTATCATTCATTCCAGGAACCTGTAGAAATTAGAAAACAATAATTTAGGACTGCAATATGAGCCCCTTGCAGCTCTTTTCTAGGGGAGTGATTGAGTGATATGCTCCTATCTGATTGTGGAAATCCAGTGCCATAGAGTCCTACAGAAGCCCCAGTCATTTTACCATGCTGACTACTCTGCTTAGATCATCTTTTTAACAGCTTTAAAAATACTATATATTTATTTGGAAGAGTAAACAAGCATTCTATTATTGTAGTGCTAATATTCTTCTATTTTCTCATTGAGTTAAATTAGATGCTGATTTTGTGAAGAACAGAGTCATTTTTATCACTGATTACACAGCACAAATCTCTGATATATGCAGGCTTCCTTCCTGATATAAGCATCCTCACTCATTCATTCATGCCCACTTCAGCATTGGCTTTAACATCCAAATTCCGGGTACCATGCAGATCTTGTGTTCTCTGAGAAGCCTGTCTTATACACAGTCATGGAACAACAGAACTGGGAGATCACTCTAGCTCACATTACAGATGAGGACACTGAGACAGAAAGCTATTAAGCAATTTGCCTGAGATCATCCACCTGGTTAGCATAAAAGTTCAGACTGAGCTGGGGTCTCATACGGCTCAGGCTACACTGGCTTTGCCATTTCCTGGATTCTTACAGTCTACTACATTATTTCACACTTAATTATGTATTGCCTGGCCATACTCCCTAAGTAATTCTTGTGTCTGGACCTTGCCTTACAGGCATATCTTGTTTTATTTTGCTTTGCTTTATTGTCCTTTTAATGCAAGTTTTACAAATTGAAAGTTTGTATTAACCCTGTGTTAAGCAAGTCTATTGTTGCCATGTTTTCAACAACATGTGCTCACTTCATCTCTCTATGTCATGTTTTGATAATTCTTGCAATATATAAAATTATTTTTATATCTGTTACGGTGATATGGGATCAGTGATCTTTGGTGTTCCTATTGTAATTGTTTTGGGGTGTCATGAATCACACCCATATAAGACAGTGAACTTAATATATAAATATTGCGTGTGTTCTGACTGCTGCAGTGGCAGGCCAATTGCAGCCTCTCTCTTTCCTCAGGCCTCCATGTTCTTTGAGACATTACAATATTAAAAGTAGGCCAATTAATGGCCCTACAATGGCCTCTAATTTTTCAAAGGAGAGAAAGAGTTGTACATCTGACTTAAAATCAAAAGTTAAAAATGATTAAGATTAGTGAGGAAGGCATGTCAAAAGCTGAGACAGGCCAAGAGCTAGGCCTCTTGAGCCAAAGATAGCCAAGTTGTGAATGCAAAGGGAAAGTTCTTGAAGGAAATTTAAAGTGCTAATCCAGTGAGCACACGAAAGACAAGAAAGCAAAATAGGCCACGCATGGTGGCTCATGCCTGTAATCTCAGCACTTAGGAGGCCAAGGTGGGTAAATTGCTTGAGGCCAGGAATTCGAGACCAGCCTGGCCAACATGGTGAAACCCCTCCTCTACCAAAAATACAAAAACTAGCTGAGCTTGGTGGTGCACCTGTTATCTCAGTTACTTGGGAGGCTGAGGCAGGAGAATTGCTTGAACCCGGGAGGTAGAGGTTGCAGTGAGCAGAGATCACGACACTGCACTCCAGCCTGGGTGGCAGAGTGAGACTCTGTCCCCGACCCCTGCCTGCCAAAAAAAAATAAAAGACAGAAAGCAAAACAGCTTTATTGCTCATAGGAATAAAGTCTCAGTGGTCTAGATAGAAGACCAAATCAGACACAACATCGCCTCAAGCCAAAGCCAAATCCACAGCAAGGCCCAAACTTTCTTCAATTCTATAAAGGCTGACAAAGGTGAGGAAGCTGCAGAAGAAAAGTCTGAAGCTAGCAGAGGTTGGTTCATGAGGTTTAGGAAAGAAGTTTCTCTATCATAGAAGTACAAGGTGAAGTAGTAAGTGCTGATGAAGAAGCTGCAGCAAGTTATCCAGAATATCTAGCTAAGATCATTGATGAAGACGGCTATGCCAAATAACAGTTTTCCATATAGACAGAACAGCATTTTATTGAAAGAAGATGACATTAAGGGTTTTCATAGCTAGAGAGGAAAAGTCAAGGCCTGGCTTCAAAGCTTCAAAGGACAGGCTGGCTGTCTTGCTAGGGGCTAAGGCAGCTAGTGACTTTAACTTTAAGCCAATACTCATTTACCATTCCGAAAGCCCTAGGACCCTTAACAATTAAGCTAAATCTATTCTGCCTGTGCCCTATAAAGGGAAAAAGAAAGCCTGGATAACAGCATATCTATTTACAGCATGGTTTACTAAATATTTGAAGTCCGTTGTTAAACCCTACTGCTCAGAAGAAAAAAAAAGTTTCTTCCAAAATATTACTGCTTATTGACAATGCACCTGGTCACCCAAGAGCTTTGATGGAGATGTACAAGGAGGTTAATGGTGTTTTCACACCAGCTGACACAACACACATTGTGAAGCCTGTGGACCAAGAGTATTTTTGACTTTCAAGTGTTATTATTTAAGTAATATGTTTTGGAAGGCTATAGTGCCATAGATAGTAATTCCTTTGATATACCTGGGGAAAGAAAATTGAAAACCATCTGAAAAGAATTTACCATTCTAGATGTCATTAAGAACATTCATGATTCAAGGAAGGAGGTCAAAATATCAATGTTAACTGGAGCTTGGAAGAAGTTGATTTCAACCCTCATGGATGACCTGGAGGAGTTGAAGACTTCAGCTAAGGAAGTAACTGCAAATGTGGTAGAAATGGCAAGAGAACTAGAATGAGAAGTGGAGCCTGAAGATGTGACTGAATTACTGCAATCTAGTAGTAGACGGGAAGTCACTTCATATGGATAGGCAAAGAAGGTGGTATATTGAGATGGAATCTACTCCTGGTGAAGATGCTGTGAACATTTTTGAAATGACAACACAGGATTTAGAATATTACATCAACCTATCTGATAAAAAAAATAGCAGGAAGGTATAACAGGATTGACTCCAATTTTGAAAGAAGTTCTACCGGAGGTAAAACACTATCAAGCAGCATCACATGCTACAGAGAAATTTTTTGTGAAAGGAAGAGTCAATAGATGTGGCAAACTTTATTTTGTCTTATTTTAAGAAATTGCCATAGGCACCCCAATCTTCAGCAACCACCACCCTGATCAGTCAGCAGCCATCGACATCAAGGCAATAGCCTGGGCAGCATAGTGAGACCCTGTCTCTACAGAAACTTCTCAAATTAGCCAGGAGAGGTAGCATGTGCCTGTAGTCCCAGTTACTGAGGAGGCTGAGGTGGAAGGATTGCTTGAGTCGAGAAGGTTGGGACTGCAGTGAGCCGAGATCATGCCACTGTACTCTAGCCTGGGTGACAGAGTGAGACCCTGTCTCAAAAAACAAAAAACAAATACTATCGTAGCAAACCCACCAGCACAAAGATTGAAACTTGCTGAAGATGATCGTTAGCAATTTGTAGCAATAAAGTGTTTTTTAATTAAAATATATGCATTGTTTCCTTAGACATAATGACATAATGCTAGTGCACACTTAGTAGGCTACAGTATAGTGTAAACATAAACTTAACTTTTTTTTTTTTTTGAGGTGGAGTTTCACCCTTGTTGCCCAGGCTGGAGTGCAATGGCAAGATCTCAGCTCACTGCAGCCTCTGCCTCCCGGGTTCAAGCGATTCTCCTGCCTCAGCCTCCCAAGTAGCTGAGATTACAGGCATGCGCAACCACACCCAGCTAATTTTTTGTATTTTTAGTACAGATGTGGTTTCTCAATGTTGGTCAGGCTGGTGTCGAATTCCTGACCTCAGGTGATCTGCCCGTCTTGGCCTCCCAAAGTGCTGGGATTACAGGTGTGACCAACCTCACCAGGCTGTAAACATAACTTTCATACACACTGGGAACAGAAAAAATTCACGTGATTTGTTTTATTGCAATATTGGATGGTCTGGAACTGAACCCACAGTATCTCCGGAGTATGCCGGTATCTATTGACTGCTGACTCCATGGTAGGTGCTCCAGAAACGTGTTAATTGACTGGCAAAAATGTGCAGTGATGTGGATAACGCCTCTTGAAAACCCTATCGTGAGACCAAAATGAAGAATTCCATTAAGATTTTGTGTTCTCATCCCTGAGATCTTGAAAATATTCCACAGAACAGTGGTAATCCTGCCTATTTTAAAAATCAGCACATTCAATATCGATATTGCTAACTTTTAACAGATAAAATCCCTGTTTAAAAAAGGAAGTAAAATCATATGGGACAAAGTATCTTTCACTACTGGAAAAGGTAAAGAATGAGACATTAGCTCATTGTGTCCTTCCATACCCAATGCTAAGAAATTGGCATGAAAACTAAAAAAATTCAGCCAATTATCTGGATATTTTAGTTTGTCTTATAAAAAATGGTATATAGAAGGCGTCCAGAATTCTATCATTGCTTAGTTGTCAGTCAAAAAGTCATTGTTATACATAAATATGATGTCATATCAATGCATAATAAACCTTCCTGTCAATCAAAAGTATTGTTATGTATAGACTTTGTGTCAGACATTTTAGGCTTTGCATTGAGATATGAAGTGCATGCAAATTAAAGAAAATTTAAAGATGGCATGGCCACAGGCAAATATATTTTAATAGAGTTAGACTTTACAGGGAAATTGACACTTGAGCAAAAACACAAAATGCAAGTAAATACAGTTTGCTAAAAAAGGGAGCTAGCTTTTGAAGGGGGAAAGAAAAGATATAATTTTATCACATACAGGCATATTTTCAATTTAGACAATCCACCCATTAGGATTCCATAATTGAAAATGGGAAAATAATAAATGGAGACAAGGTATCAAGACAAACTTCTTGTCTCAATTTCTACATTTTCTAATATTTAAAAAATTGTTTAATATAGCTAATTTTCAAAGGAATTATCTGCCCAGTTATATATTACATTGTATGAGATCTAATATCAAAAATAATACTTTCACCTGAAAATTTAACTCTTTAATTCAATTTTCCATTCTAATCACTGGCAAAATTTCTTTCACTGAGGGAGTCAGCAAAGCTCCTGAAGAACAGGGATTATGTAGTTGTTCACCTCCTGTCTTGCCCTGAACTCCTCTCTTTATGTGTTCTGTTATCCCTGCTTTGGCTGAAACTAAAATAATAATAATAAAAAAAGAATCAAAGCAGGAGGCATAGGACAGGAATGGTCTAAACTCACATCCTATCTAATCCAAGCAGCATGAACCTTCTGCAAGGGTGCCTGCCTAAACCTGGTACTTGCAGAATTCCACGTATGACTTTGGCTACTTAACCTGACACAGGTTCTTCATCTACAAACATATAAAATGAAAATAAATTCATTTACATAATAAACATATATTGAATACTTTCTATGTTCTAAATACTAGGATAGAGTAATAAGCTAGAACATGGTTCAACCTAGAAGGGGGGGCAGACTTTAATACATTTTCTGGTTCACTATTTAGTTGCAGGTGGGATAAGTGCTCTTGAGCAATATACTTGAGGATGTACAGCAGGGGACTCATATACTCAAAGGCAGAGTTAGAGGTGGGTGGGTAGATAGTCCAGGTGAAAAAAAACCTAGCAATTACAAATGGGCTTTGTGAACCTCACATATAATGATTATAAGAAAGCACCTTGCAAAGTATGAAGGGCTAGATACATTCTAGTATTATTAATTTGGAAAGTATAATTATGAACATCAGCACTTAGTTGAGAGTTAATTAACATCATAGATACTAAAAATATATGTGTTGAATTGATTGCTTTTATAGACCCCTTCACAGACTGAATTTATTCCAAAAATAAAGTCATGCAATATTAAATGTAAGTTACAAAGTCCAAGAAGGCAGGAGTCATGTTATCTTGTTTACTTCTAGCACAGGCCCTAGCATATAGAAGACACTAAATAAACACATGATTTGGGGCTAAACAAAACAATAGACTTTAATTGTTCCATTTTACAGATAAGAAAACTAAAGACCAGAGAAACTGCTTTGTTCAAGGTCAGAGGCTACAAATTAGTTCAAATAAAATCTGAACCTAGGATTTTAGCTCTTAATCCATTAATAATAGTAAAATTTGTGAAAATAATATGTGATATCCATTGATTACTGACACAGGGGATAAGATCAAAAATGATTTGAGAGGAGATCATTTTCTTCTTAGGAACAAACGAACAAAACTTTCTGGTAACATATTGTATGTATTGCTTTTCTTTTGCAGCAGGCTGAGATTAAATTTCTACCACATAGGTCACCTTGCTACCCCTTACAGAGGTTAGGGTGGAACTCAGCAACAAAAAAGTAAGGGGTATGAGTGCCAATTACTGATAGTTAATCTTGAATGCTTCGCAATGGTCAAAAGCAGGCTAATAAGAGGAATATCATTTTCTCATAAGGCTGAAAAGGTTTGGGGAGAAAATTCATTCTCTTAGTGGAGAGTTTTTTTAACGTGTGTAATTGAGTGGTAATACTGCTGTAGCTAAGACTAGAAGGCCCCGCGTATTAGTATCTATTGTTGTATGGCAAATTATCTTAAAACTTAGAGTCTTAAAACAACAATAAAAAATTATCTTACAGACTTTCTGTGGGTTCAAAACATTTGTTATCTCACACAATTATTGTGGGACAGGAAGTTAGAATTGGTTAAGCTGGATGATTATGGCTTGGGGTCTGTTATGAGTTTGTAGTTAAGATGTCAAATGGGGCTACAGTCATCTGAAGGTTGGATGAGAGCTGAGGAAGTCACCTCCAAGATGGTTCACTCACAGGCCTGGTGCTGCTGGCTGTTGTCAGGAGTCCTTAGTTCCTCACCATGTATACCTCTCCATAGGGCTAAGGGTCTTCACGGAACAGTTGGCATTTTCCAAAGTACTTTCCAAGAAAGCAAGGAGGAAGGCACAATATCTTTTACAGCCTAACCCCAAAGGCCATACTTCATCGTTTCTGCAGTATTAGAAGTTATTCTGTGTGGAAGAGGATGGCACAAAGGCATAAATACCAAGAGACAAAACTTACTGATGGCCATATTGGAAACTGGCTATCAGATCACCCAAGATCACATGCTCTTCCAGGAAAGAAAGTGGACATTGGGACCACAGTATAAAAAAGTGCCTATAGTACACCAGTTGCACCTGGTTGATAAATTACAATGTAATAGAATAAAACCTTCACTTGTTTACCTTTTTGTAAAGCAAGGGAACTATTAAAATTTCTCAACTTAGGTTCAAACAAACAAACACCAAGCATAATAAGGAAGCATACAATGTAGAAAAACATTTTTTCCTAGTATCAGGGGACATATTTCGTGTCAAGTTTGAAACAATTGGTAACCAGAAGGGACTATATACGCTGGCAGAATTGTTCTGAAAATATCTTCATCCTGCTGATCAATTCACAGAGAGATGCTGATAATAGTCAGAGGAGGTCACAAAGTTTCACTTGCTAGATAGAGAAAAGATGTTCCATGAAGGAGGTAGAGGAACTGAGAGATACAGGAAGTTTGTAAAAGGGCAGAAAGGTGATCTACCCTAAAGGTGGATTGCAACTCATCCAGAGATCCCTGAAACTACTCACCACCAAACCAAGCAATAGTACAACCTCATCACACAAGGCAAGGGATTTAGACTATTTGAGACCAATTCACCATTGAGTACCTCTGTGGGAAGCTTGGTTTAATCCCAAAGATGGGTATTTCTTACTATCCTGAGGAAGTGTACATTCTCACAGTTCCTAGCCAAAAATGAAATGTGCTTCAAAGTAGGTCAGAGCTGAATAACAGCTCTCAGGAGCTTTGCAGTACACCATGCATGTAAAGGAAGAAAAACAAAGCTGCTTACAGAAGAGTCTCAATTCTCAGATTTTAGAATGAATTCTGTAGCTGGAATGAAGAAAAGAATAATCCTTTTGCATTTACTGAATGATTGCAGTAAGAACTTTGGCCATTAATTTTATCCTCTAGCTTGATTTTTCTTCTTCATACTTCCATTTTTTTAGGAATTTGGGTGTATGATAACTACTCCAGATTCTGTTATTAACAAGTAACTTACAGATTTTTGTTTCAATAAACTTTCTGAAAGTTAATCTAAACATACCCAACTAAGTGTTTCCAACTGTTTCTTATTATCCGCAGTAACAATTTTTTTTTTTTTAGACGGAGTCTCGCTCAGTCGCCCAGTCTGGAGAGCAGTGGGGCGATCTCGGCTCACTGCAAGCTCCGCCTCCCGGGTTCACGCCATTCTCCTGCCTCAGCCTCCTGAGTAGCTGGGGCTACAGGCGCCTGCTACTACGCCTGACTAATTTTTTTGTATTTTTAGTAGAGACGGGGTTTCACCGTGTTAGCCAGGATGGTCTCGATCTCCTGACCTCGTGGTCCGCCCGCCTCGGCCTCCCAAAATGCTGGGATTACAGGCGTGAGCCACCTTGCCTGGCCTATCTGCAGTAACAATTCTTAACCATGGAATAATTTGGAGAATACACAGATTTGACACTAAAAACAGTTAACGTTTTGATAGGTAGATAGATTATAGATAGATAGATAGATAGATAGATAGATAGATAGATAGATAACTGGGTGGGAAGATGAATGAATAGATGGGTGGGTGGATGGATGGACAGATGGATAAATGGATGGGTAAGTGGGTAGGTGGGTGAATGGATGGATGGATGAATAGATAGATGATAGAAAGATAGATAGATAGATAGATAGATAGATAGATAGACAGATAGATATAGATGTGTTTTCTTGAATGGCAAGCAAGGGGCTGCAGTTCGTCTTGAGCAAGCAAAGGTGAATGATGCAGCTATAATTTGTGTTCATTAATGGTATCACAGTGAAATAGAGATTGAGAGCTCTTGGCCTGCATTATAAAGTGGATCTTCCCACCTACCGTTTTGAACCATGTCTAATGGAGCACCTTTCACTTACTGTTCCTGCACATGTCCCCACATTTTCCCACTCCCAGGCCTTTGCTCATATTGCCTCCCAGCTTCTCTGATTAGCTTTACATGTCTAAATCCTAGCTAATTTTTAAAAGCTTACTGCCACTTTCTCATAAATGTCAAGTCCAACAGACCCTTTTCTCTGAACTCCTAAAAATATCTTTGCTTTTGCACTCCTCATTTGATTTTTGATTCGTGACACGGGAGAGGTTTAGACAAAGTGATTAATTAATTAAACTAACATTTATTGAGCATCTATTATGCTCTTTGTATTGAGAATACAAAGTTGATTAATCACAGACTCTTCCTGGTAAGTTCATACTTTAACAGTAATGATAAATAAGTAAGTTACCGCTCAGTGTAATAAATTCTATGATAGCAGTAAGGATGGAGGGCTGGAGAAGCACAGAAAAAGAAGTGACTTGAAATTCATATATTTAGTTTAACAAACACATACAAGGAAACTACTACTGCCAGGAACTGTTCACAGTGCTTCATAAACATTAACTGATTTTATCCATCTGACAATTCTATAAGGTACGTATTGTTATGATCCCCAGTTTACAGATGAAACTGAGACATGCTCACACAGCTAGTAGGTGGACAGCCAGGATCTGACCCAGGCAGTCTCAATCCTGAATCTTTGCTAAGAATTATTAGACAATGCTGGCTCAATGGCTATTGAATAATCAAAAAAGTTTTGAAAATAGACTTATTTTCATGAATAAACTCCATGAATGTTCATGGAATAAATGGCTTCATTCATGATGGATGTATAGGAGTTTGATAGGCAAAGAGAAGAAAGAAGGGCATTCCTGCTAGATAGATGGAGATGTTTCAAGATGTATAAATATGAAAGAACAGAAAGTATCTGGAAAACTGGAAAGTTCCCCTGGCAGGTACTGGGCCTGTTTGCCTCATTTCCATTCTCACTCTTTCCCTGTTTGACACTGTATCACAGGAGAGCTACTGCTACAGCAATGTTGTCCAGACATATGCATGAAGCCAGGTTTGCCACTGGGAGGCCCTGGACAGACACTGTAGACAAGAAGGCAAGCAGTGGTCAGAATATTTTTCCCAGACTCTTGTCTGTGGCAGGGCCTCTGGCAACAGCTGTGTCTCCTGGTCAGTTCCCACCAGGTGACTGGGCCCTGGTCCGCTGTCTTGCCCCTTGGATCCTCTAACCCAGATGTGCTGGGTGCCCTGCAGTTGCTAACCTCTGAGCTGTTGCACCATCCTCTGCCCAGTTTCTCACTGCTTCTATTTCCTGTGTAAGCAACCCCTAGTACTAATTCATTTTACATACACACAAAAAATTTTAGATAGGCTTTTGTTTTCACGCTTAGACCCTGACTGACATATTCACAATATTAGGGACAGAGTGTATTCACCATATGTGAGAGAAAAAGGTATGAGTTTCTCATTGACGAACAGAATAAAAAATTGTAATGATAGTTTATTTACTCTTTACCTTATATTTTAAAACCTTATGTTTTGCATAATGCATAATTAGTAAAGTGATATGTCCATAAATAATATATTATGTATTAAATGTAATGTATAATTTAAATCTATTTAATGTATTTATAGTTATACAGTATTTATAAATTATACAAGATATCTATGTACTATATATAAACATGTTATATTTTATGCATCTTAACAATTCTATTTAAATGTATTTAAATATATATTTTAAGATATTCATTCTCAAAGACTGTTTCTCCGATGGAGCATTCATCTGAAAACTTTAGAGTCTCTAATACAAAAACACATTTAGTCAGTATCATTATAATGTCAACAAAATTCATAAGTCATCAGCATCTCCTCTTAGTGATAGGCACTGTTGTGTGAGAACTCATGACAGAAGCATATTAAAACAGCTTCACAGAATGACTTATGTCACTTATGTGGGCACAATGACTACTAAGACTTCTACAGTTGATTTTATTTTCTCCCAGGCATGGCTGAACTAAATTAAGCACTCTAACATTGGCCAGAAAAAGAAAGATGGAAGGAAGAAGGAAGAAGGAAAAAGAAAGGATGGAAGGAAGGAAGGAAAAATGAAAGAAGAAAGGAAGGAAATCTCAAATAGCATGTGGTCAGAAATGAAAAGGTAACAATGGCCCCAAAGGTCCAGCTTCCATCCTTGCAACACCGTCCCCAGAGTGAAAGACTCTTAGAAGACCAGAAATCCTTCCTTTTGGATGGTTGGTGCCTATAGAGGATATGTGGCTCCTCCTGAATGTGGTTCAGCCCCTGGTTCCTCTTTTCCTACTCTGGGGATCAATAAAAGAATAGGGCTGAACCCAGGGTATCAGATAGACAGAATAGCTGCAATGCCCAGTGAAATGCACAATTTATTTTTATTTTTAGATGAAAATAATAACAAGTGTCTGTAGATAGAAGTTTTAATATTTTTTTCTGCATTCTACTTTGGAAACTACAGTTTTATGTAATTTTCCACTTTATTTGGCATTTTTAAATGCTAGTCACCTTTATTTGTGTTTTCAAATGACCCGAGGGGAAGACCAGAAGGAGGGGGGAGAGAGAAACAGCTAAAATAGCTTAACACCTGAGCTTGCTCATACTGCTCTTTCGCAAGTTCATGCTTCTGCACCAGTTGGTTCAATCTGGACAGAACCCTGGGAAATGAACAAACCTATAGACTAATTTCTCTGTGTTTTGCTTCATGTTTCAGAGTAGCTATTTTCAACTAGTATCACAGAGTGCTGCTACTAGCAACTGTTAAATTACATAGGAATTTGACTTCACACTGTTTATTGAAGAAATGCTAGAGTATATTAAGTGAATTTTTATTGTGCTTATATATTTCTCAAATGCAACTACAATGCTAAGTGCCTTTATTAGAGTGAGCAAGTTGATACAGCATTTATAACATATAAATATTTGAAATTTATATTTTCAAATAGTCTATGAAAACAAGATAAAGTAATGGTTTACTTTGGTGTTTGGGAAAAGAAAGAGTAACTAGAAATAGAAATAAAAAGTCTTGATATAGAAAACACATATCATCTACATTGGAGATTTAAGAAGATTATAAAAATACATGTGTCGTAAAATATATGCTTTGTGGGGTAATTTTAAGAAATAAGAAAATCTAATCTTATTTGAGAAAACCAGCATTTAATTTCCTTTGGGTTCTCCCTTTTCTATCTTTGAGAATTGCAAATCTCTCAGTATTATCTGTTATATATCTTCCCTAGTGCTTAGTTCTTGGATTTATGTTCTATTCAACTACTGATTGCATTAAATAACAATGTTAATTCTCAGTAGTTATTAGTTGAAATTAGCTAAATTATTTGAAATCTCCCTATCAGGATAAAAATACAATTTAAAATACCTTTGTTACTTTTTTGGCAAGGGAACACCATTATTATAATCACCATCTCCTAAAGATAGTATTTATTACTTCTGTGTAGAATAGAGAACATTACAAGATTCACCTTTAAAAGAGCACACAATGTAAGGATAAAAAGGTAGAAATCATTTTCATCTCTCCACGCACGCATAGGTTACTGCTAAGAGAAGAAATAAGATTTGCTTCACAAACAAGCGTATGCGTCACTGAACAGACAACAGCTCACTAGGTATATTCTGAAAAGCTTTTTAAAAGCATATGAAAGAGTGAACAGTGGATTTTTCTTTTTCATACTAGGCTGCAAGCTATAGTAAAGTGCTTTTCTAAGCATATTTCAATATATACATATGCATGTATGTATGTACATATTCCAGATATTGGTTTATTTAAAGGAAAAAAATACCAGTTTTCCAAAGCATAGATTCCAAGGGGTAAAATTAAGTTTAAAATTTTAAAGACATTTTGGACTTACTTTAATATTTCAGGCTGAAAAAAAAGTGAATGAGGTGGTAGTGGTTGGGAAGATACTCATTTGGCTGCTCAAAGAGATGTGTCTGGGTTCTGGGACCCCTCAAGTACAGCAGCAGCTGCGCCTGTAGATGATCCTGCACCTATTCCAAGAAGTGCCTGGCTGGAAATAGGAAATTCATGTTTCCCGATTACCTGCGCCAAATGCAGGGAGAAGCATTGTCAAGACCCTGCAATTCTTCTCTTTGGGTTTGTCATCGATGCTGTGGGTACAGTTTTCCAAAAAACAAAGGATAATGAAACTGAGTTAGGAGAATTTGATCATTTCATAACTCTGCCTATTAAAACCTTATATTCATTCCAAAAACTATAGAATGCGTGGATTTTCCAATTGTTATTCTCCTGGGATTTGAAAAATAATCTTCTTAAGCCAAAACTTTTTCTGAGAGTGGGAGAAAGAAATTTTATTTCCTGGAAACCTAATGAGAAATTGGGAAGCATAATAATAGAGTTGTTTTATTCATCACTAATGGACATATTTTGGAAGTAAAAAGTATAATTTAAAGAAACCATGAAAATAATCCCACTATATGCCAGAATTTTTAGAAAAAATAGTTTTATAGAATTAAAATTGAGGGAGGAAAAATTAAATCAAAGAGTGAGAAATAAATATAAGCTTTAATCCTAGGAAGAGTTAGAAGTTAAACATTGCAGAAGAAATATTGAAAAGCCATCCTGCCAGAAAAATTCCCCTCATATCTGCCACATTGCTGAGATTTCACTATTAAAAAGCCCTTATTTTTTGATTTTTAACAAAAATCCTTTTGTGGCTCTCAGAGCTTTCCTCTTCCCAAATCAAAATATCTAATAGTTCTAGTGATGTTACATTGTGATTGGTGTCAAATACACAATTTGAACCCAGGTCACCTGACTGCCACCCCAGTGCTATTATCTAATAGTAATCTTGCTCAAAATGGAATTTTAACTCAATGCTAATCTGAAAAATAAAAATATTCTTGACCATTTTAATGCCGATATTTGTGTCTAGAGTTGTGCCAACTTTAATTATCTTTATTAATTATCAACTTTAATTATCTTGGACTGAAACAGATAAAAACTTAATGCATCCCAAGTGGCGGCCAAATGAGGTAGGGGAGCACTGTGCTAAGGAAGCTTTCACATAACTTTGAATAGAGAAAGTGATCAGCTCATTGTACAACAGCACAGAAGTATAGGATTGTTAGTAATGGCCAGCACCATCTTCATGAGACTAGAGGCAGCTAAGTATTGGCAAAATAATATCACATTAGACAGGCACGGTGGTTCATGCCTGTAATCCCAGCACTTTGGGAGGCTGAGGCGGGTGGATCACCTAAGGTCAGGAGTTCAAGACCAGCCAGGCAAACATGGTGAAACCCTGTCTCTACTAAAAATACAAAAATTAGCCGGGCGTAGTGGCACGTGCCTGTAATCCCAACTACTCAGGAGGCTGAGGCAGGAGAATCACTTGAACCTGGGAGGCAGAGGTTGCAGTGAGCCGAGATCATGCGACTGCACTCCAGACACTCAGTGACAGAGCGAGACTCCATCCACCCCCCCAAATAATAATAATATCACATTAAATTAATGTGGGTAATTTAGCTCTTGGCTTTATATATTTGATTAACTTTAACTTGTAAATGTGTGAATATTGTTTCACGGTTGTATAAAACTTTTGAGCATATGGGGGTCTGAGAGAATTCTTTTAAAAACAAAACATTATTCGAGTTCTGAAGTTTAGCAAACTGTGTCCTTTACTAGTTGAGACATTGGACTCTCTTGTCTCACTCCCACTTGTAATGGGGATAATTGATGTGTGTGTGTGTGTGTGTGTGTGTGTGTGTGTGTATCGGCTGCAAATACAGAGCCAAATTAAATGTTAGAGGACCCACGTCCTTTGGTGCCTAATTCAAATCCAAGGGCTTTTGAGCACAGGGAGATGACTTCTAGGTAACCAGGTAACCACTTTCATATATTGAGTTTGTGTCTGAACCCAAAATTTCCATGTGTTAGTCATTTATTCTCATTCGTGGTCTCACTTGAACAATTTCCTGAAGAAAATGTGTATTTTAAAATATGCCTAATTTCTAGAAGTCCCAATAATTGGGAAAGAACTCCTGTTCATTCATTCTGCATTGTTACTTGGGGACAGAGCTGGGACTTGAAGGCAGGAGAACTGAACTCCAGAGCCTGTGTCTGTTGACCTCCTTGCTTTAGAGACTCAAAGATTCTTCATTCTAAAGTGATGACATAAAGACAGTCCCCAGAATGGCTATTACATCATTGAAGTAATGGTGTCATTGAGCTCTAAGAAGTGACAAAGGGAAGTTCTAGTTCTGGGAAGCGCTATTAGGCAGTTTTCTAGAATTTCTCTTTCTCCATCCTTATGTCTTTTTGCTAAATTCTTACCTCCAGCAGTAATCTGACCATGTCGCTAATCTTTTAACTGGAGAAAGCTGTATCAGTGACCTACTGTTGTATAACAGACCGTCCCCAATTTAGTGTTTGAAACAATGATTTATTGTCATGTTCCCATGAATTCACTATTCTGTTCCATGTAGTGTTGGCTGGGATCACTCATGCATCTGCACTCAGCTGGTGGCTGGGCTAGGGTACATTGATTCTTTTCCTCTAGATGGTCTCTGTCTCTCTAG
This sequence comes from Pan paniscus, assembly GCF_029289425.2. Lineage (NCBI taxonomy): Eukaryota > Metazoa > Chordata > Mammalia > Primates > Hominidae > Pan > Pan paniscus. The sequence goes on along the minus strand of NC_073261.2, from coordinate 67,933,355 downwards.
CAGGGTTCTTCAAAGCACAGCAGCTAGATTCCAAAAGGGAGCATTCCAAAAGGACTAACCCCAGTGTGCAAGTGCTTATGGAACTTCTGGTAGCCACAGCAATTTACATGGCAAACCCATGGTCCATGTGGAAGGGGACCAAGACAGTATTCATGCAAAACAGTGTGATTGATTGGGAGCCATCAATGTGTCAGCCTACAAATGAAATGTAGCTATGTACGAATTTCCATTTTTTAATGTATTTTCAAGGAGTGTCGGAATGTGATTACATTTTGTATGTATGTGATTACACATGTGCAAATCTATTAATATAATGTGATCTTGCCTGTTAAAGAGACATATGAGAATCCAGAATAGGCTCAAGAGAAGTTCTACTTGCCCCTCACCCTCTAATTTCCAAACAAATTTCAGTTCATGGCAAGTGACACATGAAATAAACCTGACAATGGACAGGGGAATGGTGTAAACATGCAACATTCAATGTATTAGAAAAAGTTAACGTTATCCTGCACATGTACTCCTGGACTTAAAAGCTGAACAAAGAAAAAGAAAAAATGTGAATATGGACAGTAATTCTAAACAAACAGGGCAGGTATTTAAAGAAATTAATTTTTAAAAGTGAAATTATAGGTTCTTAAACCTAAATTTTGTGCAAAAAAAAAAAAAATCCTTCCACGTATTGGCATATCAGTCCCCCCATTCAAGGGCCTTGATCATCAGTTGTGAAGCTCATTAGTTTCATATCTGATGCCAAGAGAAGTAATAAGGTCCAATCACTGGGAGAAGGTACATATCAAGGTGGGTTTTGCAAGGTGAGATATAGGCTAGAATTTGGGGAAACATGTAAAACTTGGCATGATATAAAAAAAGAGGCCAGGCGCGGTGGCTCCCGCCTGTAATCCCAGCACTTTGGAAGGCCAAGGTGGGCGGATCACCTGAGGTGGGGAGTTTGAGACCAGCCTGACCAACATGGAGAAACCCCGTCTCTACTAAAAATACAAAATTAGCCGGGCGTAGTGGCAAATGCCTGTAATCCCAGCTACTTGGGAGGCTGAGGCAGGAGAATCGCTTGAACCCGGGAGGCGGAGGTTGCGGTGAGCCGAGATCACGCCATTGCACTCCAGCCTGGGCAACAAGAGCGAAAATCTGTTTCCAAAAAAAAAAAAAAAAAAAAACCCACATCGAAAGTGTGGAAAATAATATGATAATAACCTCTGTTAAACTTCCATGAGGGAATAGACTAGACCTAAGTGTAAACAGGTGATTTGATTGGGGTCATTTTGATTGCTTGGCAATACAATTCCTTTCTTTTATATTTAATCAGAATGTTTGTACACCTATTTATTAATTGACCCAGTGGGTAAGACGACCACAGTGACTGGGCTTAGTGTAAATACTCATTAGTTCAGTTCTCTTGATTGGATCAGATGACCCTTTTACCCATACGATCAATACATTATGTGACGCATAAATGGTTCGTCCAAACTTCTAAGGGTGACATTACTCCATTCAACAGTGCTCTCCCCACAGAGAAATAAGCATAGCTAAGGAAATAACTTCTTTTAATGAGATTAATCCCGATGATAACTTAAAAGGCAGTTTTACTGCAAGATGTAGATGACTTTCAAACCTCCTTATTAATTAAAATATTGAATCATTTTTGGTGTCATCAACATGGTGGTTATAAATAGAAGTGAGACTGGGGGAGTAGTTTTTTAAATAAATGAAGCCATAACCCTAGAATTTTCTGCCACGGATTACCCTGAAACTCTTCATAAATTCACCTAGAACAGGATTTAAATGATGCCTGCATTAACCATAGTCAAAACTGGTGATCAAATGCATTTCTACCCACAGAAACTCAGATGAAGGAATGCTGAGCCCTTCTTTCCACCAGGACCTAAATATTTCCTGAAAGTTTGAAACTCGAGGCTCAGAGTCTACTCCTTCCCCAATATTTCTGCAACAATTTTATTGGGACCAGTAATTTATGCAAATGTGAGGCTGAACAGTTGGGCTCCTCTGGGAGCTTTCCACTGTGTTCGTGCTAGTTTGGATCGTGTGTGTGCGTATGCGCGCACGCGCGCGTGGAAAAACCGGGTATTTCCCTAAAGGAGTTTAGTTGACACCGAGAGGTCACTCCCCTGAGGAGCCGGCTGCAGGGCGGTGATTCGCCCCCGGGTTGTTGGCGGCGATTCCGTGCGCCTTCCTGCAGTTGGACATCAGTTATATTTCAGGCTTTCAAAGTAAACGACGAACTCAGCACTTTGGCAGAGTCCAAAATCCGCCAGCGAACTTGGGTGCTAGAGAGTTCGGCGGGAAGAAAAGGTGACTCAGAGATGCAGCGCATTTTTCTGGCACTTTCCACCGAGTATACTCTAATAAACGGGGGAGGGGGAAAGAGGGAGGGAAGGAAAGGAACACCCTCCTCCTCTTCCAGAAACTGCACCTCAGCCTGAAATTTGGGTATTATTTTACCTGTATTTATAAAAACCACCACCGCACTCCCTGCACCAACTACCCAACTGCCTCGACTTCCATTAAAAGCAGCTACTAAGACTAAAGAGAGGGAAAGACTAAGGGCGGGGTGGGGGGAGAGACAAATAAATAAATAAAAGAGAGCGCGAGGGGGGAAGGGGAGAGAAGGGAGAGGGAGCGCCTGGGACTCGAGACGGCGGCAGGTTCAATTAGCTAAACAAAGAAATCATGGCGGATTGTTTACATTTGGCAGCGCCCGGGCTGCGCCGACCGCCGGCCCCGAGCCGCCGCGGGCTCCGAGGAGTCGGCCGAGCTGCTCCCGCGCCCTGGCCGGGTAAGTGACCCCGGCCGCGGGCCCGGGGCGCGGCCGCCGCGCGCGCCACCCCCGCTGCCTCCCCGCCCCCGGCGGCCCCGGAGCACCCCCACCATCCCCTGCCCCCTCCCCCACCGGATCGCCCCAGCCCCCTCCTCTTGCCCCCGGCGCAGCTGGGCTCCGCTTGGATTTCGGTGACGCTGTGGCTCTGTTCGTTTGCTGCTGCTGTTGCTGCTGCTGCTGCTGCTGCTGCAGCCAGGGGGAAGGGGAGGGGAGAGTTGGGGTCGGGGCGGCAGAGCAGTGTGGAGAGCAGTGCCCCTCCACTCGTTTGTTGCCTCTTGGGGTCAGGACCTCCCCGCCTGGGCCAGCCCAGCGGACGGCCCTGGTGCGCGCTCGCCTTGCGCCACCGCCTCCGAGACCCAGGCGGAGCGCGCCACTCAGCCCAGGAGGTGGGGCCGGGCAGTGACCCCGCGCGAAGTGCCAGTGCGGAGGGCGGGGGTGGTTACCGAAAGATGTAATCCCAGGAGGGGCCGCCGCCTTCGCTGTCCCCTACCTGTACCCCCTCTTTATCCTACCTTCCATTCCCCGACCCTTTACTCCCTCTCTTCTCCCCGTTCTTTTCTACTCCCCTCATTGCTTTTCTCAGACCGGCCTTAGGGTTGAGAACCTGCTCAAGAGGTCGCCTTCCAAAGGCTGACCTTGCCAAAGCCACCCACGTCTGTGAGAGCTTTTCCAAAGATTGACTCTTTCCTCGTCTTTGTGGCCCGAGGGTTCACTTTTTTCCGTAGGGTGGAACTCTTTCTCCTACAGAGGCTTTTTAGACGAGTGTCTTTGTGCTGCGGTTGGCACAGCAGTACTAGGATGTTAGGTAATGACAGGGGAGGAAAACAAAGGCAACAAATAGGGGGAAAAAGGGAGGGCAATGTCACCAACAACAGAGGGGGCTTTCTGTGTTCCCAGAAAAGATGGTTTCCTTTGCGGAATGCTTCCAGCATCATCGGCATGCAACTGACATATTTGCTTTGTACAGAGAAAAACAAATTCTTAGGTCCTTCAAGTTAACCTCTATTTTCCTTTCAATAAAACTTTAAAAAAATGTTTAGTGCATTCAGTAGTTTGCTTTTTCTCTTTCTCTTGCTTCCTCTTTCCAGAACCTTAGTTAATATCTGTGTCCTATTTGGGAGAAAATCACAGCCAGGACTAGCTGTGGAACAGAGCAGGACTGGAGTTGGTGACATTTAAGCAGCCTTGACTGGGGGCCAGGGCAACAGAACTAGGCCCAGTTGCTTCTCTTGCATACGTCTTTTTGAGGCTCTGACATCACACTGCTGCTGGGTTGCTAATGCACCATTGTAAATTGTACAATGAATTGCTGTATTACCTGAGAAAGAAAATGCTGACATTAAAAACAATCTTTTTTGCATTATCATAGCAATCATATCTTCTATACAAAAAAGGATTCAAGCGAATTCTTGATTCATAATTTTTATTATACCCTTTGGAAGGCCCATCTGGAATAAGATATGCACGTACTATTTCTCTTCTTCCCCTTGAAGGTGGCAAACACTAGGTGATTGGTTCTCATTTGTCAGATTACACCAAATTATGTCTATTTTTTGCTTAATCACCAAAGCAACTTTCTATCCAGCTCACTACATGTTTAGTAAAGCAAAACTTATTTCACAATTACTATTTGGCAGGTATAGCCCATCACCTTACCATCCCACTACTCAGTTCTTTTTGACCCATTGACATTTTAAAAAGTAAGGTTTATCTTCAGAGAGCAGAATAGAAATGGGAGTGGGTAGCGAGTCTTAGCTAACTCAAGAACTCAGGACTTACTGGAGTCAGAAGCTTTCAGTGAAGATTGCACATGTGTATTTTCAGTTGTGTGGACATGAGAAACACAAAGCTGGTGGTTTCATAAAGAGCTTCTACCCAGACACTTAACTCACCTGTTAGCTTGAGATCCCGTTACTCAGTAACCCCAAGCACATTCTCATAAATGGATTTTATGTTGACTCCCTGTCCATATCAGTTCAGAGATCATAATCATGGAAGAAAGTGAATTGGCTTCCACAATGACTTTAACAGAAGTAGAAAGATCAGCCTATGGGTTATAGATCTTGCTGACCCATTAAGGGTCAGTAAATTAGTAGACTGCACTTGAGTTGACACTTCTGATCCCAACTTAATGTGTTGATTAACTCATGGCTGCCATCTTCATTATGGGCTATTAGCACATTGTTAAGCCTGATCTTAGAGTAAGAAATTGTTTTTATGTTTACTTTTTGGTTCCCAAGGTTAGTCAATATTCATTATGGCCTTACTGTTTTTCTTTAAACTGAGGAGGTTAAATAAGTCCTTCTATAGAGAAAAGAAAATTTAATACTATATATATGAATTTGGGATGCAAAATATGGGATGGAAGAATTTTGCAATATACACAAATATATCGTTAGAAACACCATCTCCAAATGTAAAAATACTTATTATATATATACATATTAAGGAATTTGAATCTACATCTTTCTCATTGGTAGCTAGCATCCTTTCTTACTCTTGTGTGTGCATTTGAATGACAGACAAATTTAATGTATGATATTTAAACCTCCAATGCTGGTTTCTGGAAATTGCTGTGTAGAAATAGTCAATGCCTAAGTCTAGACCTTGTCTACTAGTAAGTGTAAATTGTAGGCTCCAGTGAGGCAGATATTTGTGATCAGTTTAAGCTAGAAATCAATCTCTAGACTGCATTATTACATCCATGAAGCATTTCTTCTTTCCTGGTTTTCCTGAAGTTTCAAGGTAGTTGCAGTCCTGGTAGTCTGGGTATCATCAGTAAGTACTCTGTAGTCTCACCATTTAGTAATCAGTATGTCAATAATGCTGGGAAAACTGCTTAAGAAGCTCGCAAGATTTATACTCCCAACCATGTAATAGATAAGAGTTGCATAGGTCGTTCCACATGGAACTTCATTCCAAACTCAATCTGTTCTTGTGTCAGCTAGGCCCCAAAGTAACAATTTCTGGTAGGGGTTTTTGGATCTATTACTTGGCAAACATTTATTGAAACTCAAGCAAAAACAAAATGTAATGAAACCCATTAGTCTACAGAAAAATATAAGGAGAATTGGGATATTTTTCTGCCTCTGAAATCAAGATGAAGAAGGGTGTTGAGGAAGCCTGATAGTATCAATAACAAAGGAATGGTCCCCCAAATCATGAGAGGCCACTGAATTTGTCAAAGAGGAGGTCATTGATAACCTTACCATGGGCATTGACTGAGGGTGTAGATCGGAGGGCAAGATTGTGGGAGGGTAAAGAAGAAGAAGATGGTGAGAAAGCTATGATAGATAATATTAAATTTGAATATCTCAGGATGACATTCTTGAAAGGTACTATAGTTGGCAAATCCTCTGTTCACAAGGCCAGTCTCAGAGAAAATAGTATCTTAGTAGAAACTAAATTTTAAAAGTGTTAAGTACATTAAAAACTCTATAGCAAATAAAAGCCGAGGAAGGCACCTGCCTTCAAAATTAGCCACATTGTCGGCATTAAAAGCCTGTACCAACAGGTAATCCCCTTGAATCATCTTCTTTAGTCGTTCAGGGACACATGGCTGCAGAATTGTGATCTGCTGAGTACAAGTCTCCAAGCTGTAGGGTACACAGATTATTTTTGGTTTTAAAGTGTTTGAGCCCATTATTACTTGAAATTCAATGTCCTTTGCACTTGCTTCCTCCCTTATTTCATTTCCTTAAGCCCTGCCAAACTGCTTTTGTAACCATGTAGCCTTTCTACAAATTATCTTGGTATTTAAGGGAAGTTTTTTTCCTTTTAAGGGTGGTGGTGCATCTGGTGTCGTTATCTTTAGAGTTAGAGGATGTGCTGTCAGCAGACCCCTTTCTGAAACACCTGACTACACAGCCCACCAGAGAGATAGCAATGTTTATTGTCTGTCCTGCCCTTTCAGGGACTGAACTGAAGCTGTAATACATAAAAACATTGTAGGTTTTAAACTTACAATGTGTAAATATAAAGTGAATTATTTAAAATTGTCTGGCAAGAGTTTACATATAGGTATATGTAAAAGAGGGAGACGTAAAAGCAAAACATTTGGCTTTTATTTGAATGCAATCTGTAGTTTTTTTTTTTTTTTAATAAGAATTTGGCTTAATTAAGGTGGCTTTGTGGTATGCTGTGTGCTTGGAGCAGGAATGGGAGACCAGCAAGGGCTATGAGTCACAGGCTGTGAAAAACAAAGTGGGGCAGCAAAACATTCCCCTTCAACCCAGATCTTCACCCCTGCCCATCTCAGGCTAAACAGCAATATCAACAACCATGGCCATAGAGGTAGGCCAACTCAAATCAGTAGAATCTGCATCAAGGAAAACAGAGTAGACAGTATGTCAAAGGAGCAGCAGCTCTTGTCATCGCTGGGTTTTCAGATACATAAATCAGAGAGCTCTGTGCCAGTTAGTACCAGAGCTAGTGGAAGCAGAATCTTGTTGGAGGAAGAGGCTGGCTGAAGTTCACTGAGAGGCCAAAGTCCCAGTCTTGCTTGCACCTGGGCTTTATTGCTACCAGAATACAAGCTAGGAACCAGGTAGATGTGTCAGAGAGCTAGGTAGACTTCATGTGGAGATTAGGTGAGGTGTGGGTATTTGGGCTTTGCTCTCACTCCAGAACCCTTTGTTTAGGGGCAGCAGACCCAACCCCTCTTGCCAAATCCATTTCTACCAATGGGTTAGAGTGTTTATTGTTCTATTATGTCTCTGCTGTGCATGTTTATGGAAAGAGGTGAAGACTGAGTATGGCTGCAAAGATTGGATAAACAGGGTAGAAAATGACGGGGACTGATAAAATGGAGTAACCCAATGAGACTGCAGAATTAACTAAAATTAAATTATATTATTTTATATTTATTATAATATAATTATGATATAATATTCCATAAGTACAGTATCTGAAAACAACAACCATATGCTCAGATAAAATCATGGGTCTGAGATTATATATTTTCAACAATGCACTGAAAGTTAACTTTAACTTGCTCTTAATTATGTCAGAATTCCTATATCAAGCCCTTGTGTGTGTCACAACTCAATGAAATTTTAAAATTCGAGAATATACTCATACAACACATTTGACACATAACCATCCTTTCCAAATGAAAGACTCTAAATATAGTCCAGGTGAAACTGAGCACTGGAAAGAGACAGTGAGTTTGACAATGGCATTCTATTATTAGTTGCCATAGTTTCCACTGTAACAACACATTTCTTTAATTATATCTTTCTGAGGACATCACGTAAGATTTAACAGGATTGATTAAATGACAGTAATTTTCTGGCTAAAACAAAACAACAAATATCAAACATCTTTACCATCTCATAATTAAAGAATGGAAGAATGATATTCCATATATATAAGAGGCTCTATGAATCTCTAAGAATATCACTCAATCAAGAACACAGACAGAACTCAACATATTAAACATTCAGATCAACATCTGAAAAATCAATCTTAATTTCACTTTTTATGTGTATTAGTTTTCTATTGCTGTTATAAAAAAATTACAACAAACTTCGTGACTTAAGACAACAGAAATTTATTATCTGACAATTCTGTAGGTCAGAGCTCTGATACACATCTTGACTAAAATCACGGTGTCACCAGGGTCTTAGTTTTTTCTGAAGGCTCCTGAGGAAAATCCATTTTCTTATCTTTTCCAGCTTCTAGAGGCCACCCACATTCCTTGGCTCAGAGCCCCCTTCCTCCATCTTCAAAGTCAGCAGTGTTGGATGTTTCTGACCATTCTTCCATAGTCACGTTTCCCTCTAACTACAGTTGAGAAAGGTTTCCTGCTTTTAAGCAACCATGTGATTTGATTAGGCACACCCGGATAGTCCAGGATAGTCTCCCTCTCTCATAGTCTTTAACCTTAATCACATTTGCGGAGTCCATTTTGCCATAGAAAGTTTCATATTCACAGGTTCCAAGGATTAGGATGTAAACACTTTTGTTGCCCTATTATTCTGCCTAATCTTTAATTCTGCTTTCTTCTTAACCATGTTAGAATTTAATTCTGCTTTCTTCTTAACTATGGCCTATGTTAGGCCACTCTAGAAGCAGTGGCCAAGGCAAGGATCCCAGTGCCTTTGAAGTTTAAAAATACAAATTTCTTTGGGAGTAACACCAAAAAATGCTGATAAGGGAGTGGAGAGAAGAGACAGGAAATTAAAGAAATACAAGATAAGGTGTATTAACAAGCAAGTTACCACTGGGATATTCTGAGAGTTAGTGTAAGACTAAGAGTTATTCTAATGGAGGAGTGAGGAGTTTGTGGCATTTGTCCTCCAAATCTCTATCTTTATTGGTTTGAGCTGCTTCTAAGGGTATTATCTCTCTGGCATTGCTGGCTTGTCCTACATGTGGGCCAAGCATATTCCCCCAGCCAGGCTGAATACCTCAAGCAAAGATTATAGGTGTTCACAGCAAGCAGCTTTCAGTGTGAAGAAATGAGTGCTTGGAGTTTATGTGTGGGGCACCCATGGCTCTGCTACCCCACCCCCCAGATTTAGTTATTCACTAAGTCTTACGTTTTGTTATTCCTACATTAATTTCTTTGCACTTTCCTCTTTCTAGTACTACAATTGAGATCAGCCTTTCTGCATCAGTCTACTAATCTGTTCTATTCCACTCTAATTTGTGCTATATATGGCTCAAAATTTGTCTTCCTGAAAAATATGGCTTTTAGAGTATTACTTAGACAAGCAAGCAAAGAAAAGTCTCCACTGATTTCTCATTAGCTGTAGGAAAATGTAAAAAGAGAAGTCTTCAGCCTAGCGAGCCCTCAGGTAATTCCATTCTAGCCACATGATACCTTATCTTTGTCAATTCTTATGCTTATACTGTCCTATATATATCAACTTTACCCTGTCCCTGGAGACCGGAAGTATTAATCCAATTTGCCTAACTATGCTTTTGTTTTGTTCATAGTCCTTAAGTCTTCAGATCTAAGCCTGGCTGATATGGAACTTTTCACCTGGCCCAGGTGAGACATTCTTGTCTCATTACTCATTACTTGTCTTATCACTATTTTTGAGCCCATCTTATGATTTCCTTTCCTCTTGCTCTTGATCATAGAGTTTCCTTTTCTAGGCTAATGGTCTAATACCTGCCATCCTTGAAGGTTCGAATCAAACCTTTCCCTTCTTTATTTAGCCTTCCATTAACCCATCCCAGCTGGAAGTGAGGTATCTCTCTTCTCTGAAAGCTTTAAAACTACTATTTTAGCTTTTATTATTTTGTGTTCATAATTTTAGCTATCTTTTCATAGAATGTAAGTTTAATCACTTCAGACAGGTTCTAAGGTCTTTGAAGATAACAGAATATCATACTCTCTTACCTCTCAAATCCTAGAATATTTTGATTGTAGTATGTACTCTTTAGCTATTTGTTGATACATTTGTCAGACACAAGTAATCTGTTTTGGAAAAGTGTGCACAGTATATTTCAAAGTGAAAACTAATAAAGAAAAAATAATCAGTATTTCAGTGATGTGCTACTGTTGCGCTACAAAGCAATTCATTACTTGAGTTAAATGATAAAAAATCTAATTCTCTTTTTTCTTACTTCAGCAAAGCAATTTTTTTAAAGTTAAAGAAACCAACACATTTAAAACTAAGATATCTTAAAAGTATGAACAAGTTTGGATGTTTCTCCTCTATTCTTAACCTAGACCTAAGAGATGTGGTGAGGATGACAAAGTCCTGTTCCATTTTGAAAACTGCTGAAACACCCTTAAAAAGCATTAGTACTTTTTTATTTAAAATTTTCAAATTTCCAAAACTAATTTAAAAAGAATCTAGGATACGGCTTTACTTGCAAAGCATATATATTCAGTGGCTTCTTGGATGCTGGTGTTTCCATTCTTCATTGGGGGAAAAAATAAATGCTCCATTTTCATTTTGATCTCCTTTGTCAAGTGTGAGGCCTGCAAAAGGTTGGGAAGCATGGCTAATTATTTGTTATGGTATCAGCATAGCTTTTCTTTTGTGCATAATTTTACACCTCAGAGCCTGTGCTTTGGGGTGCTTTTTCAGTGTTGGAAATAGAACTTCACAGTGCCTTTAATCAGGCTCTTTGGACCAACAGGCATTGTAGTACTACCAGCAGAATAGGACAAAGTTACCTGCCAAGGGGAGCATCCTTTGTTATCTCCGACCTCATTAATACCAATCAATTGAGTTAACAATCAACACATACTGCTTGGATTACTCAACCCTGGTTGTTTAAAAATACTCATGCCTGAGCCCCACCTGCAGACATTCCAAGGTCTGATCTGTGTTCTGGGCATCTGAATTTTGAAATTAGCCCTAGGTGATTCTAAAGAGCAGCCAAAACTAAAAACCACAGGTCTGATCCCTACTGTCCCCCGAAGCCTGATAGAATATGGATATCATGGATTATAGAGCTTATAGATAATATAGAAATCATCTAATCTCCTCTCTGATCTGAAACAATTTATGAGCTGAGCAAGCAGATCTGGCAATATTAAGAGAAGTAACTCATACAACAGGAGTCACGGCTAAACTTCAGGTCTCCTAACTTATGGGCCATAGTCCTTCCCTACTTAAAGTATGGTCATGGGACCAGCAGTGTCACTTGGGAACTTATTAGAAATGCAGAATTTTAAGCCCTACCGCTGATCCCCTGAATCAGAATCTGTTTTCAACGAATTCCCCAGGAGACTCGAATTCACATACTTTTGAGAAGTGTTCATCTTTACCGTTGCTTAACTATCGTCTCTTATAGGTTAGAATCTTGTTTATCTCTGTATCCTCAACATCTAGCACAATGTCTGGGACATGTGCACTTTAAATGCATTTTTGCTATGAAAGATGTTAGACATGTACTTTAAAACATGTATTCTTTGAATAGATGAACTTTATTATACTTTCCATATACTGTTTCATGTTTCATCTTTATGAGCCTTTATTGTGTACTTTAAGTACACTTATTTTGTACTAGGCATTGTAACTACGAAGGTAATACATAGAGTTAGAAACACAATGGAAACAGTGTGGCATAAGAGCCCACAATGGAAACAGTGTGGCATAAGAGCCCACAATGTTTGCCATGGGAATGTGAAGAAAGAACACTGGGTTTGGGTCTTCGGGTGGTCTTGGGGTTTGAAGGGCAAAGCTGACTTCGGATAGCTATTAGGAGCCAGCCAGATGATGGAGATGAGGGATGCAGGTAGCACTGCTCAAAGGGTGGTTTAAGAAGAGACAGCAGCCTAGGCAAAGACTCAGAGATACCTTGTGCATCAAAATAGAAGGAAAACTACACTTAAGAGTGGCTACTCTTGAGAATCCAGTAGAAGGATGACTGGAGGTGGGGTGTAGGGAAGAGAAGAGGGTTCCTGTGTTTCTTATCCACCTGGATTTAGATGTAAAGGAAAATATTTAGAAAACCAAGGAACAGCCCAAAATTTTACAACTCGGAAATATCAATATTAATTGCATGTGAACTGAGAAATGCCTTACAGTCCAGAATTTTTTTTTTTTTGAGATGGGGTCTTACTCTGTCTGTCACCCAGGCTGGAGTGCAGTGGCATGATCTTGGCTCACCGCAACCTCCGCCTCCTGGATTCAAGCAATTCTCCTGCCTCAGCCTCCTGAGTAGCTGGGATTACAGGCATGTGACACCAAGCCCGGCTAATTTTGTATTTTTTTTAGTAGAGACAGGGTTTCTCCATGTTGGTCAGGCTGGTCTTGAACTCCTAATCTCAGGTGATCTGCCCGCCTCAGCCTCCCAAAGTGCTGGGATTACAGGCAAGAGCCACGGCACCCGGCCTACAATGACAGGATTTGGAGATCTTGTCATTGTGCTTTCCTGGTCTAAATCCTCAGAACTGCCTAGCATTCACAATCAACAATAAGCAAAGAGCAGTCCACTTCAATCCAGACAGAATCATATAATTCCATTACCTTCAAAGTACCTCTCCTTTTCAAATGAGACTGTGAGTCTAAAGAAGCATTGTCCAGTAGGGTAACTACTAGCCACTTGTAGCTGTTGAGCTTTTGAAATGTGGTTAGTCTAAATTGAATGGTGCTGTAAGTGTAAAATGCGTACCAGATTTGGAAGACTTATGAAAATAATGTAAGATATCTCAATTTTTTATATCAATGACATACTGAATTGGTAATATTTTGGATACATTGGGGTAAAAATATATTAAAATCCATTTTACCTGTTTCTTTTCACTTTTTTAATGTGAAAATTAAAATTATATATGTGGCTCACATTATATTTCTGTGAAAAGAGTTGGCCTAGATTATTTAAACCTGAAGATGCCACCAAATAATGACGTTTCTTTTCTTACCCTGGAAACTCACTCCCATCTTCTACCCTGGTAACTGACTCCATATGGGGCTCCAGAAGCCTTGGAAGTGGTTTTAGCTTTTAAGTTGTAGAGGTAAAGTTTTTTAATAATTGTGTCAAGTTGGGATAAAGTAAAATGAATAACAGGTAAAATTTTGCCTTTATCAAGTATTTCAAATTTTTTATTTTAGTATATCTCTTAAACATCCCTGCAGTTATTTTTATTTAATGGTTATGCAAGTTTATGACTTGTCCAACTCTTTCCCTCTGAAGCCTGAATAAAATGCCATTGTCAAATACACCCTTTCTAATCTGTGTTATTTGACATACAGTAGGTAGGACAGAGCTTTAGGTTCTATTTTCACTTCAGTGCAGATGTGAAAGTTCCAGTTAATGAGAGCGTAGTGTAAGTGTTTGTGTTTCAGGAAGAAAAGGCTCCCTGAATCTGCCTTAAAGCTTTAGATATTCTGTACAGGGAATAAAGTGATAGGCTCAAATTAACTGTGGCCAGACAGATCCACATGATATGAATATAAATGTTTAAGTTTTGTTCGAATTAAGGTTCTTGGTATCAAGGAAAGTGCTTTCTCACTAGGCAAGTCAGAATCACTGTATCTTACTCCTCTGCTGGGACATATAGTATGGGTTTTGCATTGAACTCAACTATGAGATTTTATTCAATTCCCTTATTTGGATACATTTAAAGGTAGCTTCAGTAGTCTAAAATTTTCAGTCCACATTTTTGGGGGCCTTCATAAATCTTTCCTGATTACTTTACATCAATGGTGATGTGGTTAATTGGAAAAAAAATATGGAGGATAGAATGTGAATTTTAGAATCAGCAGACAGGTTTTAATGCCTCACCATTTGGTGATTAGAAGCAGGTCACTTCACCAAAAAACAGCTTTCTGAAGGATAATTACCTTGAATTGTATTTCTCCAAAAATTACTTCTCAGAAAGTCAATTCACCAAAATCCAATTTCCCTACTGAACACTTCATGGAATGATCAATTTGCCAAATCACTGCTTTATAAAACTTTCCTTCTATTAGGTTTCTTAAAGTTTGTAGCAAATCCTGCTGTATAAGGTGACTGTGGCAGCTTTGGGAGATAATTTAGAGTTTTAGTTTAGTTTAGTTTGGTTTTAGTTCTTCTTAGAACTGCAGCCATTTTACATTATAGCTTATGTATTTTGAATCACAGTGTTGTGTTGTCTTAAAATCAAGGACTTCTTAAATCATAAGGATAAGGTGAGTTCCCGTCATCTAACTCATTTTTAATCTAACCCATTGTCTTTTATACATTTTTGATTCACAGATTTGCTAACTGAATGAATCAAATGGATTACTTGTAATATATTTTAAACATACGCCTGAAATGTGAAACATACAGGAAATGACATTTAGCTGGTTTGGACTGACAAATGTGCTACAGAATTGCTGGGCTGAAATGGCTAGGGCAAAATTAAAAAGTAAACTAAAACTAGGACTAAACACAATTAAACTAAATATTCAAAATATCATTAAGGGTATTGAACCATCCCATGCAATTTGCTAGAAATTTTATAAAATGCAGAAAGTTTATGGCTTCTATCCCTTTGGTATGTTAACTTGGTACTGGTTTGTAGGAAGATTTGAGATGAAAGACAATAGCATTGTAAGTGGTAGAAAATAAGCTGGAATGCCAGAAGGGATTTTATAATGGACCATGTAATTGAGACCTCAAATTTGATGTATACTAATTACCAATACAAAGTGAATTTAAATTCCTAAAAATTGTTGCCATGAAGATAAAATGAAAACCAGTCAACTAAAACTAGAAATAATATTTGGAAGCTTTAATTACTATGAATAATATTAATTGCTTTAAAAGTTGGACATAGTTTAAAGAAATAATTTCTTGGTAAATTCAGCAAATTGGCCATTCTTCATATTTATTATTTCGCAAATTGGCCATTTGATGAATAGATTTTTAGCAAATTGATCTAAAAGTGTACGATTTGTAGTAAGTTTGGTAAACTGTTCTAAATCTCACTTGCTTTACTCTATGAATGCGGATGATAGGGAGTATATGAGAATTAAATGAGGTAACTTAGGTACAGCACCTTATACATAACTTAACAAATGTTATGTCTTTATCCTTGGAGTGAGATTCCACCTGTGACTTAGCCACTAACCAGCTGTCTACCAAACCATGTCAACTTTTCTGGGCCTTAGCCTTCTCAACTTTATTATTATTATTATTATTTCGGGATGGAGTCTAGCTCTGTCACCCAGGGTGGAGTGTAGTGGTGCGATCTCAGTTCACTGCAGTTTTTGCCTCCCAGGTTCAAGTGATTCTTCTGCCTCAACCTCCTGAGTATCTGGCACATGCCACCACACTTGGCTACTTTTTTGTATTTTTAGTAGAAACGCAGTTTGGCCATGTTGGCCAGGCTGGTCTCAAACTCCTGACCTCAAGTAATCCACCTGTCTCAGCCTCCCAACGGGCTGGGATTACAGGCGTGACCCACTGTGCCTGGCTAGCTTTCTTAACTTTAAAGTGAAGGGGTTTGACTAAATTATCTTGAGGATCTCGTTCCAACCAAAGAATTCTATGATGCTAAACACAAAGAAACAAATACCTCAAACCCTGGCCTGCTTAGATTTCAAAACTTCTGAGGTCTGGGTTCCATAAAAGGACAGAATTCAAGGGTTAAGGTAACTGGGTCACTAGTGCTAATTATGAAGAGCCTCTCTGAGTTGTTTGCTTGGACTCTGAATATTTGGTGGTCCCAGGACTCCCAAGGTGATGTGCTCTTCAACACTTCTGAGAAAAAACACGTTTGGTCCTATCTAAGCCATGAATTGAGGAGGGAGACGAGCTGACTATGTTGGTTTCTTGCAGATGTCCAAGTATCAGTTCATTCTCCAAGGAGAGCTCCCTCACTGGTGTACCTGGGGCATAGGAGTATTCTAGGCTGCCTGAGGGCTGCCTGAGCACCTACTAGAATGCTAACTAAGCATGAGTGACCTGTTGGTTTCTGCCCCTATCCACTCCACCCTGGTCTTTTTTTTTTTTTTTAACTTATCAGTATTGCACATTTATTCGCTATACTCAAAGAGCCTCTCTTTTATTAAAAGTAAATAGCATACGTGTAACTGTATTACAGCCCCTGAACATGTCTGTGCAAAGCAAGTCCTTTTTCTGACTGGAGCACACTTTACTTGTGAATCCAAATTAGAATAATAAATAAATAACTTTTTTTATAGCAGACCAACAAGCTTCTGTTGAAAATAGCTACTGCCTAATTTAAAATGCTATAGAAAAATTTGATTCTTTCTTGATATTTTATGATGTTAGAGGTTCTCCCCCCACACAGCAAAGTTTACAAATATACTGTGCATCCAGCTAATACTACAGCCTTAGAGTAACTGCATTTTCCTACATAATTTTAAGCCTAACTTCAGGAGTTCTAAACAAAGTAAAAAGCACATACATTTCCATCCATAAAATACAGCACAAATCTCACTACATTTTCTCAGGGGTAAAGAAAGAAGTATCTCCATGCTCTGGGAACCATTGACAGAACATATTGCAATCTTTTCATTAAGTTCACACTAAATGAGGATTTAACGCATGGGCAAAACATTCCATCCCTAGAGGTTCCAGTGCCCATAATCCCACCTTGAAAATATCTCCATATTAATTGTTGCAGCCAAGTGGACACGGAGTTTTACTGCTTGGCACTCCTACTTCACAGATAACTAACTGCAATCATGGAAACCTTGGTTTTTTATTTTCTAATACATCCTTATTCGAGCAAATATTTCATATATTCCTTTAAACCCAGAAAATCCATGTGGATCAAGCTAAACAGTAATGCCTTTAATGTATTTTGATCTTAACTGTATGACTTTTAGAATATTTATAAATACATGTACTTCTGTTAGACACATGTATCTGTACTCTGCTTTAAAATTTGATATCTGAAAATTCATATTTCAGAAACTGATAAATTGCAAATTGGTCATCCACATTACTAAAAAACTAGCTGAGGCTTCCTTTAAGAAACTGTATCCCTAGTTAATTTAAAATATGATCCAATGTATAAGTATTTTGTTTTCCCATCACTCCTGGGATGCATTTATTGTTTAAAGTGAGGTACACCTGGATGAAATGAATGTTTATAAGTTCTGGCTTACCTTTTCCATTTCTGTGCCTCAGGCTGTTAGCTGCCGAAGTCCTACTTTCTCTAAAATCATGTACTTCAGCCATTTAATAAACTCATAATAAGTGAGTTTCCCAAATAACCATTGGGACATATTTTACACTCATTTTCTTAAAACAAAGAAAATAAAAATTTCCTATGTAGTAAATCCCTCACTACTCACAATTCTACCTCACAAATAAGAAGAGCTTAGTTGTTTCCAGAGACTGTACACAGTTTGCAACTCTGGCATGGTGGAAAATCCTGGCACATGAACAGCCAGTAGGAGCAATGTGCCAGTTTTGAATTGTTCACTGTTTTTATTATAGGTTCTAGGTTTCAGATGAACAGGAGCCTCCTATTGCTTTTATAGCAGGATATTAAATTGTAGCCTCTGGCAGGAGGCACCTGCCCTCTTCCTGGCATGCTGTAGTCAGTCTTTGGCCATGTGGTACTCTAGTGTAATGTATATTTTGTGTTTTGCTCTACATGGGAATTTAAACATAGCGGAACACAATCTCTCCCTGAAGGTATGCAACCCTTGGTGTCAGGTCTTGATAAAGTCTTCACACTACCATACTAAAATTCAATGTGTATGGAAGGTCCTGCCTTCCACAGAATGTTTTTAATGGTAGAATGAAATAAAATTTTATGAGCATCTTAGACAAATGTATATAATATCTTGTTGCCTTTGGATAGAACTTTCCTGATAGCTCCTTTGCCCTGGCTGTCTGTTCTGTTGACCACACATGATGATGTGTTTAAGTCCACCTAGTATTTGGAGAATTAATCATATATATATATATACACTGATTCCTTGTCCGTGCTCTGCAGGCAGATCAGTATATTCTCCCCCAGATTTAAAACTAAGAGTATTGGAAGTAATTAATAATCTTTGAATATACTGTAAATCTTTGTCATTTATTGATGAATATTCAATCATATATTTCAAAAAACTGGAATGTACAAGTAGTACAAAGTTTTGCTCTTATAATTTCAGTACAGAGCAATGATTTAGTCTGTTATTAAAATAAAAGGCACAACTTTAACATCCTTAGTTTTAATAGCGTGATCTGAAGTTTATTTTGATGGCATTTCTCTTGAAGTTCCATCTTCTAGAATTGTCTAGCTGAGCTTACAACTTACTACTCAGTTAAAAAGAGTAATTAAATCTGTTAATGCACAATTGTGGAAGTATGGATGGCTTTTTGAAATGCGATATATTTAACCTTTACCTTATTTATTAAATCATGAAAACAGCTCACAGGATTAGAATACATCTTAAAGTTTTCTAGCCCAACCACCCTCATGATACTTATCTCTAAATTTTTTGCCAAACTATTCTTCATAGGTGTACCTCAGTTGTAATGAACCACCTCAGGATTGGCCTCCTACCAGATGTGCCAAACAATGCCGTTCCCTGCCCCCAATCCCAGAGTGCTGCTTACATACTTGATTAAGAGAAAGTTTTGGCATCTTCTGAACCTAGAAAGAGGTCTCTTATTGATTGTTAATTGAAGATGTGTCCGTTAATTTTAAGCTTTAAACACCTCATGTGCCCTTAGCAATTAGACTTTTGTTTCTGACTTCCTCAAAATCTACATTAAAAGACATTCAATAATTGGAATGTGAAATGATGTAAGAGGTAGTGGTGTGCTGAAATAGGCTCCTACCTGCTTGTATGGCTCACTAGTTGAGTGACATTGAGTTAAGTGACATCCCTTTGGTAGCTTGAAATCAGCCATGGTGGGAGCATTTACACCACGGAAAATGGCGAGTGATTTAAATCCCCCTCACTCCAGCCAACTGTTAAACATTTACCAGTATACTACTGCATAAGGAGGTGTACATAATTGAATATTAAAGGAGATAACAGGTAAAATGCATGTCAGATACTCTGCCTTAAAGAAACCAGATGAATTAAGAGGTTCTGGCTTTAAAAAATAAATATTATGGTAATGTAGATAACTGAAAAAATGAAAGATAAAAGAACCTTAAGCTAGAGACTATTATAAAAATATCCCGTCTCTCAAAATGACTTGTTCTCTTTGGGGTCAGTTCTCAAAATGACTTGTTTTCTTTGGGGTCAGTTTTTTATAACTTCTTCAGGAAACTTGAAAATTTACTTAGATTACTTGCAAAAAAAACACTTTTCTTTGCAAATATTCTATATGGAGGAATCACCACATAGTTTTGGATAACTGAGCCATGAACTGAAAGTCTCTGAGTTGACTTGCAGAAGCATTTTACAAAGTAATGATACCCACTTTTAAAAAATCTGTGATTACGTATGGATGTGATAATCTGTAGCAGCACTATCAGATAAATAATACATATTTAAAAAATTTCTGTAATTACATGTTTACCCGATAGGCCAGAACGACTCTGTCCCAAGGAGCTGTTACAGACTGAGTAAATAATACATGTTTTAAAGTCCATAATTACATATGTAAACGATAGACTATCGAGTAAATAATGCACATTTTAAAAAGTCCATAATTACATATTTACATGATAGTCTGTAAATTCTGTAATTACTTATTTACACAATAGACCATAACAGCTGTTACAGTCTATTATGTTAACTCTCATAGAATTATATTATGGATTTTTAAAAACACCATAAAGAACCTAAGGAATGAGATGATAGCAATGAAATAAAATATAAACTTCCACTTATTATAGCTCTCTCAAAAGAGGAGAATTTTGAGTTCAGGTGAAACTCATGACTGATACTTTATCAGTAATTTCTGACTTAAAATTTATTCACAAAAATATAGGTTAAGGAATCAAAGGATGAGGAATAACTGGGCAGTATGTATTAGGCCAAGTTTTTAAGCATTTCCAAGGATAAAACTTACTCTTAGTGGCATAAATAAAGACTTGTATGTAACTTTTATGTTTTTTAGACCTCTCATAAAATTGCAGTGGAGCATAAAAATGAAAACTGTATTTGTGTCTTTTATGTATTATTTAAGTATAGTAGAATTAAAATACTGTAGAATATTCTCTGGTTTATACCTAATGATAACATGTTGGGGCATATGTGTGTAGGCTATATATAATGATAACATATGCATTTGTGTGTTTTTTGTGGGAATTACAGTTGCTTTCTTGACCTTTTAAGGGTCCTCATGGGTTAAGGATTCATACCATACATTTTATGGCTCAGCTTCTGAATTTATTCTAAAGTTAAATACAAGATCAATGCAACTAAATGAAACTTCTATCCGTAATGACTACTAAATAGCAAGGCTCAATCAAGCAAGTTAGAATCTGTCATTTAGTGATATTGGACCACATATTCTTAGTTACAAAACATATTATGGGAGAAACCTTTGATCCTATTTGTTAGGTATTATTTTGTAAAATATTTGACAGCTTAAAGTAAGTGAGTGCTTGAGTTTCAGAGAACTGTTGTACAAAAGTTAATCTTCACATCTCTTAAAATTTATTTTCATTTCACATTTGAGCTGTAGACCCCTGACACGTCTCAGCAATACTGTGGACAAAGTTATTTAAACCAGGGGCTTTCAAATTTCTTTAAATACAACTCCTGATAAGAAATATTTAATGTTAGTACCCAGTATGCACATACATATATACCAAACTTTTACAAAACCATACATACTCTTATGAAATGTAATATACTCTGATATCTGTTCTTTTGTATTCTATTCCATTGTGTAAAAATGCTGGTTGTAACTCACCAAATTGATTTCATGATCTACAAATAGGTCACATCTGCAATTTGAAAAACACTTAACACTGATTTAGAGAATGCTTTTTTCTTTTCTTTTTTTTTTTTTTTTTGCTGGAGTACGCAGGATTTCCTTACTTTATACTAGGTAGACAAAATCTGGTTACATTTGAGATGAAATGTTTTATTGGTGGATCATATTTGTATAATCTAACAAAAATGGCTCATTATTCATGAGTCCAGAAATATATTAAAATATTATAAATTTTTCTCATATATGTCTAGTTTTAAAGATCTTGAAATAGAGCATCCTAGTATATATTATTCTAGAGTTGTGGTTATTACTGAAACTGTAGAAATTATTTAATGGGAGCTATACAGAGTGATAAATCAGATACTCAGAATGTCCTGCTTGAGAAGGGATTTATTTCATGGGTATTGTTGATATTCCCAGTGCACATTTGGAATCAGAAAAGAAAAAAAGGAAATAGTAACCAGAAATGATAACTGGTCTGAAAGTGCATTTCATCTTCTTTGTATGGTAAGAAAGTCCTTGAATAATAAAATATAATAGGGTATTAAAATGTATCTAAATTTTAATGAGTGAATTAACTTGACACTTAAGATGTGAAATGAAAAAGTCACCATTAATTTGTAAATAAAGTTAAATATTTTAAAAATTATTGTTTTACTCTCCTTTCCATTATATATGTTAATGTTCACGAAAATACAGTATGCTAAGATTTTTTTTTCAGAAGCCATGCCTCTGATTGTGTAATGGAAGTTCTAAAATTGGTAAATATTCACTAAACAAATATCTAAAATCTATACTGACTGCTAGTCTCTATCTCGTCAATACTTTACATTTGGTGACCAGGGAGAATGGAAGGAGTTTCTTCAAGTATTCCTCAGTGATCTCTGTAATGTTCATGACTCTGAATAGGCTCTGTGGGTAGAATACCTTCATACCACAGCTAGTTTATAGTTGTCAATTAGTCATAATGTCAAATACATGTCATGACAAATCTTTTGAGTTTCAAAAAACATCCGCTCTGCTGTTGTTTCACCCATTTCTTCTCCTGCATTTCTTCCCTTAGAGTTCAGCTCTCCATATATCCAGCCTCTCAAGCTCCTAACTCCCTCCCTGTCCTTCATTCTTCTTCATTCTTCCTCTCTTCATTCTTCCTGACTAGTCAATGCCACATCTTTTATGGTCTATTTCCTAAATATATCTTGAACTTGCCCCTTGTTTCCTTTCCGACTGCCATTTCCTACGTTCAGACCCTCATGATTTCCTCCCTGGATTCCTCTAAGCCTCTGGAGTGATCCTCCTGCCTCCAGCCTACTGCTATCACTTTGTCTTCCCCACAGCTATTGGGGCAGTTCTAAAAATGAGATCATGATCATGGCGCCCTCTGCTGAGGATTCCCTTTCCCTTTGTTTTCTCTGACCAGCTTTGCTCATCCTTCACAACGTGGAAACAGCGCCTCCTCCCATAGGCCTTCCCTGCCTCCCTGCGTCCCCATAGCACGCTGAGTGGGCCTAGTACCTTGAGCATAGCTCTATTAGGGCACTGTCAAACTATTTTACTGCGTGTTTGTATCTCTTCCTCATTAAATTTTAAGTTCTTAAAGGTAATGACCTTATCTCTTTGGTAGGAAATATTAAGTACCCAATAAATATTTCTGGAATGATTAGATGGCAGAACCACTGTCTGAAAACATTAACCTCCAATTCAGGCTGGTATTTTTCAATTAGATTTGTCATAAGTTGAACTTGATCTTTTCAATGGTTACTAGAGAAAATAGAAATAGGGAATGGAGAAATAGGAGACACAACTTAGAAAGATGAAAATTTCCCTTCTAATTACAGAGTTGATCAGGAATTTTGTGGTTCTAGAATCCAAACTGTAAAACTACTGCTTCCATCGCAAAGATTCATTGCTACTGTAATGATTTCTTTAAAAACATTATATATTAAAGAAAGGTATTGAAATCTACTCCCTTCCTGAATGTTTTATAAGTATTTATAAATTATTTCCACATTGCACATAGCAGCTTTTTCTCAAACTCTGTACCCAATTTGGATGTTGCAGTTTTAAAATGTAGACCACTTATTTAAAAAGAACATTTCTTTAGCTATATTCTGCAACTATGTATGGACATTATCCATACATGGGTAATTTGTTTTTTTCTGAAGGAATTTTCCTCTTGCTCTTTTGAAGTTTTGGAAGTTTGTGATTTAATAGCAAATGATTGCATAACTTTTCTGTTGTAATGTCGAGTATGTATGTGTTGGAGAAGTTATTTATTTTATATGCATTTGTTGTTTTCTTTTTTATTATTATACTGGAATTTGAAGACAGAGAGAAATTTCTTCCCTGCAGTGTTAACTACAGAAAGGGCTAGCATTATGGAATGTCACTTGACTGGCTCTTATAATGATAAATATTTCCATGACAAAACCTACTGTGAACCTGTCTGTATGCTACAGAAATTTCTCTCTCCCTTGGCTACTACTTTACTTCAAGAAGAACATAGAGAAAATATAATAGATTACTTCTAAACACTCATCAGAAATTAAATAAAACACAGGTAAAATAAAGGCTATCTTTCCCTTTATATTATTCTGCTATCAGTTCTGCAGTATGTAGATTTTATTCATTTTTTTTTTTTTGCCCTTATTCAAAGTTGATGCTCTTGGTGGTGCTATTGTCCATTTATAAATACGCCTTGAAATTCAGGGTGTGTGCCAAAGATATTGATAAGCTAGATTCTTTGTCTAGTGACCATTCATTTATTTATTCATTAAAAATATTGAGTACCCCTCATTGGACATGCAAAAATGAACACAAATTCTGGCCTCAAGTAGTGCAGAGTCTAGAAGTGGCAATAAGACATGTACATAATATGACAAAAGTAAAAAAGTGATATGAAACTCTAACCGCTTCTTACCGGCTCCAGTGCTTGCATGAAGTGTGTGAGTCACTATCATCTCTTGCTTACATAACTACAGGGCCTACTAATTGGTCCCCCTACTCCTACTTCTCACACACCCCAGCACTCTCAACACAGCAGCCAGAAGCTCCTTTTAAATTAAAAGTCAGATGATGTCACTCCTCAGCTTCAAAACTCTGTAATAGCACTCATTTCACTGCCATGATATGTCCCTTCAAACCCCCACACCAATGGCCTCTGACCTTATTTCCTACTACCTTTCCCCTCCCCAGGTTCCCTCAAGCCCCTCTGGCCTCTTTTGTTCCTCAACAGCACCAGGCGTGTTTCTAGTTCTTTGTTCTAGGTCTTCGCCACAGATCTATGTTACTAATGCCCTCACCTCCTTCAAGTCTTTGCTCAGATGTCACCTCTAAGTAAACCCTATCTTAACCACTGCATTAAAGGTTGCAACCCCCTACACTCCCATCCCGTTACTCTGCTCTACATTTCATGTTCCAAAGAATCTATCACCTTTTAAATGCTACGTGATTTTTTTTGTGTATTCTATTTATTGTTGTTTCTCCTTGTTAGAATCTCAGCTCCATAAGGCAGGGGTCTTTTCCTCTTTTCACTGATGCATCTGAAGCTCCTAGAAGAGGACCAGCCCATAATAAGTGCTCAGTAATGTTGGTTGAATGAATGAAAAGATGAATGAGAGTTACAGGTAGAATGTTATTCAAATGTATAGGAGAAAGAGACTTATTCTAAGAAGAAAGGACTGGGAAGGCCTCAATGGAGGTTTATCTAAATTAGATGTTGATATATGAGTAAGGTTTGGACACATGCAAATACATTTCAGTGAAACAGTTTAGCTTGTCATTTTAAGTTTTCTTTTACCTTTAATATTGTCTTGTAATTCATATTCATAATATTTGTGTTAAAGTCAATTAAAAGGGCACATTGAAGATAGGATTAAGTGCAGAAAGAAATAGGAAAACAACTGGTTTTTTTGGTAGGAGAGTATACTTTCCACCTAAGTCTGTATAACAGTTCATTTTGCTTTGTAGTCCAATCTCTCCAGACTAAAAGGAAAAAAAGAAAAGAAAAATTATTATAGCAATCACATCGTCAGTCACCTTCCTCCTGCTCTTTCAAAATTTTCTCAGAGACCTGATGTCCTCAAAGCCTATTTCTATTTAACTAAACATTCATTAAATCCAACATATGGTTTAAAAATTATTTCTGTTATTTGGATGTTTTGCAGCTCTTTAACTTCTTTTTGACATATTTAGAGAAAAAATTACTATAAGTGTTAACATCAGATAATCAGCCAGTATAATATAATGCTAACAACAACATAGTTTAGCTTATAGAGAAATCCTATATTAAAGTGCCTGCCTGATTTCTGCCGCCTTTTATTTCTTACTTAAACTGCTCAAAATGAAGCTTTTACTGCAGCACCAAACACTGAACTCAGAAGCTCAATACTAAAATGGCTGGAGGCCATGCTGAAAATTAAGCAGCAAAGAACTAAGGAACAACATGAAATACTATTTCAAGTGATGCTTTGCTAATTTGGCAAGATACTGTTGCTAAGGTACTGGTTTTCTCTGCCTGCTCGCCTCTTATTCTTTCTTGACCACACTACAGATAGGCTTTTATACTTGTCACTCTACTGAAATTCCCTATACTTATCTTTGACATCTCACGGCATCTGATGCACTTGAAACCCTTTTTTGGTGTTGGTGAGTATTCCTGAACATCACACCTAGGGTTGCCTTCCTACCTCACTGGTCCTTCATCAAATATCTCGGCTGGATCTTCCTCCCACTCCCCCTCATTGCCACCTGAACATATTGGTGTGTTCTGGGACCAGTCTTCACATGTCTTATACTCTGGATCTGCACTCACTGTTGGAGCAATACACTATTCCCATGGCTTAGATCCCATGTACGTACTGATGACCACAAGTGTTTTTCTCTAGCACCTGCCTCTCTTCTAATCTCCAAGTGCTTATCATCATCTAATAGACATCTCAAAATTAGCATGTTTAACACAGAACACTTGGTTTCCACTTAGCCTCACTCTGCAAACCTCTTTTCCTGCAGTGTTCTGTATTTCAATCAATATACCATCACCACTGCCATTTATTCAATTACTTAGGCAAACCCTTGACTCATCCTAGATTCCTCTCTTTTGGACCACACATCCAACCCATTAGCAATTTCAGCTGGCTATATTATCAAAATATATTCCATATTTGGCCCTTCTTCCCAGTTTTCTTTGCCCACCCTATTGAAAATAGCACCCCCTGTGGGTCACTTTTCCTGTTTCACTTTCCCCATAGCAGTTATCGCTATGAATTGATGTTATGGTATAGTGCCTGTCTCACCACGACAATGTGAAGGCAATGTGTACCTGCCTGTTCCCTGGCACATGGTAGGCACTCGATAATTTTTTGAACAAGTGAATAGATGCTGAATAAATATACATTAAGTCTGATTTTATTTATTTTTGCCTCTGTTGTTTTCCCTAATTCTTTTTTCCTCAATAAAAACATGTCATGTTTTAACCACTCTACATGTCCTGTTAAGGGTGACTTAAAAAAAAATTATATTAACCAAAAAATAGTGTAGATGATCCTGGAAAACTTGGAAAATATTCACTGGAAATTGTAAATCTTCACCCATTTATACTCTGTCTGGCATATTATATTAGCTTAAGATAATTCAGATACTGGCTGCAGTTTTTTAAAAAAGGTTTCCTTAGAGATATAGATTCCCATCAAAACCAAATACAAAAAGAACATGAAGCAGAAAGAGATACAGAAAGACAGAATATGAATATTTAGTGCTTTCTGCATAATTTTCATTCAGTCCATGAAGACCTTGTAGAAACTAGATCAGTTATTTCCTATTTGCCTTGACCCAATTCAACCTATAGCCCTTAGGCTGGTCAGAACTGGAACTAGGTTTTTGACAGATGTTAATAGAAAGTTAACATAAAATCATGGAGATAAAAAAGTGAGAAATGAAAGCAAAGTGTCAGCACAGGGGTGAGCTGCCCAAGTATCTATGCACCAATAACCATAAGAAGACAGATTTATGGGCTCCCACTTGGTCTTCTTCATCATCCCACTCACCTCAGGGTCTTCTCACCTTCTTCCTGTGCTGGGTTCTGCATTGATGAACAAGAAATTATAGCACACTTTTTAGTTCTTCCTCTCCCACTGGGGTACAAGTCAAGCTGAACAACTAGGACAGTCGTACCTTTAGGATCAATTTTCCCCTGATGTTTTGGTCGTTCTGTGTGTGTATTTGCTATTAGAAAATTCTCAAAGGAGAATCCTAAGTAATGTCAAAGTGGACCTATGTGGAAATTTCTGTTAGAAAAACTGCTCCTCCCTGGAGGAATCATTTACCTATAGCAAAGGCAGATGATTCTATGGTCACTGGGCCTAAGAATGTATCAGTGCACGTGATTTCGAGCAGCCTGCTTGGGTATTTGTTATTTGATTAAGCAACTGTCTAGATTTTTTGAACCAATAATTTATTTAATTTAAACTAATCTGAGGGGTTGGTGGAGAAGCCAGTCTGAGTCAGTGAAAATAATGAATTGTGATTAAAAAAAAAAAAAGCAATTTATTTTCACTCACAAAAACCTAGCAGCTAATACTTTTGTCAAGTAGAGATCCTGCCAGATCCAAAAGATAAGAATTGCTTTATATACAAATGATCATGCCAAAAGACTAAAGAAACAGTTGTGTTGCATTAAAGAGGTTAGTACATATGCCCCTAAAATCTTATTTTTTGGATTGATATAAACCAATCCCAACTATTTCTTAATTTTTACAAATTTAAAATTATAATAGACAAAGAATTTGTAAACCACATGTTTGAACAAAACTCTGGGACACACAAACTGAAAGGTAAGGGCAGAATATTTTAAATTAAAGGTATTTTAGAAAATCTGGACCAGGCTACTACCCCAAATATAAGACACATAGTTAGTTGTAGCCTGTGCCCAACTCTTTCATGTCTGCAAGATTAGAAACTGAGGCCAAGGATGTAATGTGTTTCAATTATGATAATTATAAAATTTCTTTTCTTTTCTATTTTTTTTTTTTTTTTGAGACGGAGTCTTGCTCTGTCGCCCAGGCTGGAGTGCAGTGGCGCGATCTCGACTCACTGCAAGCTCCGCCTCCCAGGTTCACGCCATTCTCCTGCCTCAGCCTCCCGAGTAGCTGGGACTGCAGGCGCCTGCCACCACGGCCGGCTAATTTTTTGTATTTTTAATAGAGACGGGGTTTCACCGCGTTAGCTAGGACGGTCTTGATTTCCTGACCTCGTGATCCGCCCGTCTTGGCCTCCCAAAGTGCTGGGATTACAGGCATGAGCCACCGCGCCCGGCCGATAATTATAACATTTCTGATGGATATAGGTGAAAGTAAGTTTGAATACAACCCACCCAAAACAGTGTTTGAAGATGTTTTCCTCAACCGTTCTTCCTATTTTATACTTTGTTGTATTTACAAACTGCTTCAAAGTTTTGCTTAAGTATATCTATTAGATTATGTGACATTTACATGATAGGTTTCATAGGTTTTTAAAAGTCATTCCTTCTATTTATTAATTCAGTGAATACAAATCTGTCATGATGCATTGATAATCCCCTTAGTTTTTATTATTTTGTGTTGAATATATTAATGTTTCCCTTCAAACTCACTTTTTTAACTTCATTATAGGTGTGCTCATTCTTTTTTGTTGTACTGGTTTAAATGCGCAATTAAAATTAATTAAGTGCTTTTGTCCAGAAGTTTTCTTGTGTTGTAATAGCTGTAAGGTTAAATTGGGCTGGGAGTGGTGGTTCATGCCTGTAATCCCAGCACTTTGGGAGGCTGAGGTGGGCAGATCACTGAAGGTCAGGAGTTTGAGACTAGCCTGGCCAACGTGGTGAAACCCCGTCTCTACTAAAAATACAAAATTAGCCGGTTGTGGTGGCGGGCACGTGTAATCCCAGCTACTCAGGAGGCTGAGGCAGAAGAATTGCTTGAACCCGGAAGGCAGAGGTTGCAGTGAGCCCAGATCACGCCACTGCACTCCAGCCTGGGCAACAGAATGAGACTCCGTCTCAAAAAAAAAAAAAAAAAAAAAAAAAAAAAAAAAAAAAAAGATTAAATTGAAGAGCAAAAGAAAGATTCAGTTTGAAATCACTACAGTCTATGGCTACTAGTTTTCAATTCATATGTGAGTAAGTATATTTCATAGTTTTAAAACTCCACACATGATTCTTTTATGTCACATGTTTTAAATTAGGCACAATAATGTGTGTGTTAGAAACCTACTTGGAGTTAGTTGATGCAGAGATGTTTGGGGACTTCACATCCATTTTCTAATCTCTAGTTCTCATATACTTCCTAAACTTGGAAAAATTTTGCATTGTACAAGCCATGAAGAAATTTGAATGTTGAAACAATTATTCTTTTCTTTTTCTTACTTCTGTGGAAATTAAACAACAAAAAAACTTTGTTAATTCAAGACTGTATTATGCCTGAGGTTTTAAATACACAAAAGTCAGTAAAATAAAAGTGATGGTTCCTAGAGCAAGTATAATTCAGCTATATTGCACATATATATTAAAGCATAAAAGTTAACACCATATGTACAAAATACTACACGGGCCCATTTGTGTCACAACTGATAAATGCACAACTCCTATAGGAGCTGTGAGCTCTTATAAGAGCCCAAGATTTGAGTCCCAGATATGAGAGAGGTTTAGGTACGGTTGTGAGAATACTGCTGCATTTCTTCTGTAAATTTTAAATTTCAACCAGAAAGCTGTTGAAGCTAAAATTTCATTAGGGAAACAGTGTTAGCACTTCTGATTTTTACAGTCACAGATTTCTTTGTATATTATAAATTCAGAATGGTCTTTGCCATTTATTGGTTGTTGCTGGTCATTTATTGTTTTCAACAAATATTTATTGAGAATTTACTAGGTACCAGATTACCCTAGACACTTGGGTCATCAGCAAACCAGACAGTAATTCTTGCCCTTGGGAAGCTTACATTCTGGTGAGGACAGGCAGACAGTAAACATAACAAATAAGTATATTATAAAGTAGGGTAGTAGTTGTTAAGTGCAATGAAAAAAAAAAGAATAGAGAAGAGGTATACAGAGGACAGGAAGTTGGTGGATACGTTGCAATATATTAAAATAGGGAAAGAGGTGAGAAAAGGCTGGAAGGCCATAGGGAGTCAGCCAAGTTCATAGACAGAAGATGGTTTCAGGCAAAGTGAACAGCTGGAGCAAAGGCCCAAAGGCAGGAACATATCTAGCATATTTGAGATGCCGCCTCAGTGTGGCTAGAAAGGCCTGAATGAAAGGGAGAGTAGTGGGGGACAGTATCAGAGAGTTAACAGAACACTGGCTCATGAAGGGCCTGCGGGTCATTGTCTGGATTTTGACATTTTCATTTGAGCAAAAGGGTGTAATCCCACAGTTTTAAGCAGAGAAGTGACATGATATGGTTACTTCTAAAAGGGTCACTCTGGCTGTTTTTGTTGAGAGTAAACCATGCAGGGACTACAATGATAGTATGGAGCCTCATTGGAGAATCAGAATAATCCAGGCTATATGCTTGAACCAGGCTAGCAGCAGTGGAATGGGGAGAGAAATGTTATGTTTTGGAGCTAGTCTGAAGGTAAAACCAACAGGATTTCCTAATGAGTTGAGTGTGGAATGTGGCAGTTAGAAAGAAATAAAAGGTGACTACATACAAAGTTTTTGGTTCAAGCAACTGGAAAGATTATGTTGCCATTATCGTAGATGTATAATTGTTGGTGAAATATGTTTGGGAAGGAAGATTATTTCAGTTTTGGACTTGTTAAATTTGAGATATCTTTTAAATATCCAAGTGGTGATGGAATCATTGCATCTAAGAGTGTGAAATTCAAGAGAAAAGTCTGCTGGACCTGTAGATTGGGGAGCCATGAGCTTCTAGATAGTATTTGAA
The DNA here is from genome assembly GCF_029289425.2 of Pan paniscus. NCBI lineage: Eukaryota > Metazoa > Chordata > Mammalia > Primates > Hominidae > Pan > Pan paniscus. The sequence continues at coordinate 67,902,329 of NC_073261.2, read as the reverse complement.
GCCATAGGTCTTATTGAGGTCATCAAGAGGGTATAGATGGAGAAGAGAGTAAGGCCCTGGAGCCCTCCAACATTAAGAGGTCAGAGGAAAGAGGAGGAACCAACAAACGAGACTGAGAAGAAATGACCAGTGAAGGGAGAGAAAAATGATCAACTGGGTCAAATGCTGCGGATAGATTAAATAATCTAAGAACTGATCATTGACCACTGAATTTAGCAACGTAGAAGTCATTGGAGACCTTGATAAGAGTAGTTTCAGTAAAATGGTGGGGACAAAGCTTGATTGTAATGGTTTAAGTGAAAAAATAGAGAATATGTTTATGCCCAATACTTTTGATATATTTTGCTGAAAAGAGGAACAAGGAAATGGGATACTTGGTGAAGGCAGTGAGATCAAGAAAGTGATATGCTGGTTATAAGTATTTAACAACCAGCTCTCTGGCAAAAATAAAAATTCTAAAGAAATTTTGAGTTGTAGCTTTTGCCAATTTCAGTAGTGCAAATTCTCCTATTATGGCTGATTTTACTGAACACAGAGTTGAGAAGAGTTGGGCACAACTGGCTTTCAAGGGCTGGAGTGAGCCAGCTCCAGGACACTACTGGGTAATAGAAATTTTGTTTTGTTTTAAAATGAAAGAAAAAAGTAGTTTGTATATCTTAAAGGGACTAATTCAATAGAGATTTAAAATTTGATGATCTAAATAAAAAAGGGGGTGAATTTCTGGTTGAAATTTTCCATAGTAGGTGAGACGGGATGTGATGCAGTGCACACATAGAGGGATCAGCTTTAAATAGAAACCTGTATAGTTCATCTTTGTTAATAGTGGGAAAGCCAAAGAATATAGTGAGTATTCTGTAGGTTTTTTGGTGACAGGAGCCTCACTGTTTATTTGTATGGAAGAGAAACCCACCTAAAATAAATTAAGCCTTTAAAAATAATGAATATTTGGAAAGATATAGTGATAGCTCAGAAAACCTAATGGGACTAACTGTAGTTGAGCCTCATGAGGAAACTTACGTCTTTGTTCTTAAGTTTTAGACATATCCTTCTCTATCTCTAGAGAATGAATTTCTTTCCTTCATTTTTGCATGTTCCAAATTCGGCTTCCCTGTTCAAGTGTCCAGTAGAGAGAAGCAAACTGCAGATAAGAGAACCTGTTACCTAACTTGTGTCAGTCTCCACCTGTGGTCCAATCAGCTTATATCAGAGGGCAGGAGCTACTGACCAGTTAGCAAAGAAGATTCATTTTAAGGGAATGGGGTGGGTTCTCTGGGCAGGATAGGGCTAAGGATGAAAACATAGACATCTTCAATATGGTCATTAACAGTTTGGGGAAAGTATTGAATGAATGAATATCTTCTGTGTCATTCATTTTTTTATTCATTTATGTATTCATCAATTAATTATTTATGAGCTACTATGTGCCAATCATTGTGGTATACAGTGGAGCTATGAAGATGAATAATTCTTCTCCCTATCCTAAGAGCATTTCCATTTTTCTAAGGTGTTTACAGTCTTCCTCAGTATGAAAATGATAGTGGTGATAGCACTGGTTGATTATGTCTTAAAGATCAAATATTGAAAACATTTTATACTATTTTTGATACAAACATTAGTCATTAGCCCAAAGACATCACGTACCTACAAGGCATTTGTTAAAAATCATTTATTGCCTTTTTTTTTTTTTTTTTTTTTGAGACGGAGTCTTGCTCTGTAGCCCAGGCTGGAGTGCAGTGAGTGCAGTGGTGCCATCTTGGCTCACTGCAAGCTCCGCCTCCTGGGTTCACGCCATTCTCCTGCCTTAGCCTCCCGAGTAGCTGGGTGGGACTACAGGCAGCCGCCACCACGCCCAGCTAATTTTTTGTATTTTTAGTAGAGTTGGGGTTTCACTATGTTAGCCAGGATGGTCTCCATCTCCTGACCTTGTGATCCGCCCGCCTTGGCCTCCCAAAGTGCTGGGATTACAGGCATGAGCCACTGCGCCTGGCCTTATTGCCATCTTAATCTCTTATTAAAAAATGAATTATTTTTGGTAATTTTTTTATAGTTGGTTTCATAGATTGTTTTTTTGTGAGAAAAGGAGCATGAATTCCTTGCTTTCATATGCTAAAAAAGTTATATTACCTCATGCTGATATTTAAAATAATTCATTTGTGTTTCATATTAGTTTTTGAATCATCTAACATATGTACACTGTTAAAGGCTTAAACATTATAGGAGAGAATGAAATTAAAAGTTAACATAACATCTAGCTCCCTGAGCTCTTCTTCCTTAAACCTTCTAGTCTCACTTCACCGAAAGAAATACTGCCAACATTTCTTATGTAGACTTTGGGAAATGTTTAATGTATATTTAAGATATTTATACACATATAGTACGGTCCTAACTTAGGATTGAAAAGCACTTGGCGTTTGTTCTTTGAAATTCCCTGCATATATTTCTTCTTTAAAAATACTTATGTTATTGGATAAGAAATAACGAATCCCAACTTTTCCTCCTGAACAGACCTGAGACAGAGATCCTAAGTAGCTGAATTTCATCTTGTAATACTAATCCCATTTTACTGAATTGTGTTTCAGAGAAGCTTGTCACTTGTCCATGCTCATATAATTAACAAATGACACAAGTGAGATTCAAAACCATGCTCACATTATAATGGACTCTACTGTCTTCCAAATATTCTTGCCTCTTAATGATAAACAACTATATTATTTCTTCATGAATTTTTAAAAAATGTTATTTTTCCAAGCTTTTGCAAATGCCTGTTAATAACAGAGGTGTCACCTTTGAAATATTATGCTCTTTATGGCAATGAAAATAACTGCAAGCTTAATTTTTTAATTTAAAAATTTTTATGTTTCCATAAATGCAGAACATTTTGCAATTCAGAATCCTGGATCTGATTATTTCGAAAAAATGTATTGGGGCTGTTTTCCTGAAGGATACTTTACTTTTTCATGTGGTCTTTGGTTGCCAAAGTAGGTTGACAGATTCCCTCTCATACCTTCCTATAAGAACAGCAGCAGGTGGTGGTCTTGGAAAGAGGGGATGCATATTTTTAAGCATTTTTTAAAGCCAAGTATTCTGGCAAATAATTTCTCTCTTGGCTGAATACTTGAGCCCCAGCTTTGATATGTTTGTTCTCTCTAAAAAAAAAAAACAACAAACAACAACAACAAAGCACACACACACACAAAAACCAGTATCCTCTAATTCCTCTATTTAAGGCTGGAAAATAGAATAGAACCTTAGTATCCTTCAATAAGAATTCTGTAATTTTCATTGCAGGTAGAGAAAAGATGGAAGGGAGTATAGCTCTTCAGAATTTGTCCTTATATGTTCTAATCTGTAGATGATGGGAATCTACAAAGCCCATCATCAGTAAATGATTATTTATTTTTGAATGAGCTGTGTTGCCAGACATAACATTTTTTTTACTATCTGTGTTTCTTTTTTTTTTTTCACAATAAAATTTTATATTCATCCACAAAAAAACATCTTGCAACCTTCGGAAATTGTAGAAAGAAAACAGTGGGGAGCATATCCTTGTGGAGCGTCTCTGGTTGTAACTGGTGATTAGTATTTTGGTCTTTTGACTTCAACCCCATCAGCTTCCATCTTCTTCCTCTTCTCAATGATTGCACTAATCTTCCACTGGCAATCAAGCTCTGCTTTGTCATTGGTTTCCTTGAAGCGTCTGGTTTTCCGCCCTTCAGACGTTTTGATACCATACTGGAATGCAGCCTTGGGCAAAGCCTCTTTGTTGTTCATATACTCGCTGTAGTCTTCCTGGGTATCAAAGTCCCCACGGCTTAAGGTTCCCTTCTTGTTACCCTGGTCCATTTTGCTATAATCCACATCCTCATCACTATCCACAGCCATGTCATCCATCGTGGCTGGACAGCACTCTGCATAACTGTTGGACATGCCAAAGAAATCTCTCAGCTGCTTTTTGTCTTCTGCAATTTTCAGCGATTCTGTGCCTTCCCAGCCAGCAGACCCAGCAAACTTTTCATTGATGGACTTGATCAACTCCTTGGCCGACCCAGGTCCTTTGTCAACGTCCATGGACTCATCATGTACTTTTGGCTTCTCAAAGTAGCTGTGTCTCTTCTTTTCCACTTCTCTCTCTCGGTCCTGCTCTCACTCTCGTTCCCGATCTCGTTCTCGTTCCCGATCTCGTTCTCGCTCCCGATCTCGTTCTCGCTCTCGCTCTCGCTCTCGGTCACGGTCTCTGTCTCCTGATCACGCTCCCGTTCCCGACATCTCTCCCGCTCCTTGTCCCAAGGTGTCTTGATTGTGGAGGGTGTGTAATCCCCAATGTCTTCGAAAATACTCCTGTCAGCCTCAGGAGGTTTCTTCTCTTCCAGCTCCCCTTTATCCTTCTTCTTAAGCTTCTTGTTACGGGTTCCCTGCCTCAGGTAGGAAAGCAACTGGGTAAGCTTGCTAATGACAATATCATTTGTGGTCAGTATGGTCTGGGCCTCCATGGTGAGGCAATCAACCTTGCTGCGGATAAGAGTGGTGGGGATATCTGTGTCAGCTTACTCATCATCCAGGCCTACCACATGGGCCATGCGGCCCGGCAGGAACAACTCATTCCGCTTATATGCTTGTTCTTAAAAAGCACTCGGTAAACATTGCGGCCCAGACGTGTTTTAAATTCAATTTTATTTTCAGGATCCTCATCTTTCTTGGTTTCTTTCTGGGGCTTTTCCATCAGTTCCTCTTCCTCTTTCTCTTTGCTGGCAATCTCAGCTCGTACCTTTTGAAGCAGAGCAAAATCCAAGCCTTTCACGAAATGGGTGTGTTCCATGTCACCACCCAAGAATTTGGACTCCTGGATCAACTGTCTTCTCTTCTCTGCAGCTGATTTGTCCGCCTTAGCAGTGGGGCCAACAGCCCTGTAGTTAGCTGTGGTGTTGATAAGCTCGGTTTCTTCATAATCTTTGTTCACTCCATCTCTCCGTTCCTTGGCACGACCCCGGTACTTCTCTGCTAGCTCTCTCTCTCTCTCAATTTCTTGTTGGCGTAGCTTAGCATAATAATTTTTCTTTTTCCTCCTTCGTGCAGCTAGGTCTTCATCCTCATTGTACTCCCTTGGCATCTCATGGTGACGTGACTTAGAAGGTGGTGCAGAGGTAGGTGCAGCCCTGGGGGTCATGAGAAGTTTCCTGAAGTCTTCATTGGTGAGTTTTGATTGGTGGAAGGAGTGAGGATCATCCACATCGTGGCCATCAGGGGCCAAAGGGTTGGAGAAAGGCTCACTATCTCGCTCCGGCATTTTGTTATCATTCTTCCGCTGTCATCAACAATCGAGTCTCCAACCTACTATCTGTGTTTCTTGTAGTTATATTTTTATTTGTCTGTCTTTGGATAAGATGCTGAGATCCAGTTTTCTTTTGGAAACTTAGTTGTCTGCATGGTAAGGAAAATGTGCCTGTCTTAATAGTTAATGATTAAGCTATTAATCTGGGGATATAAAAAATAAAAACCAATAAAATTTCATCAGTGATGTGGGAAGTGAAAATATCTGTTAGGTAATACAGAGATTGAACAATTTTAACTTTGTTTATTGGCCACACATTCCTTTCCTCCCTCTGACTTAGCTGATACCCTCCTTCATCTTCCCAATGAGTCAGCCACATTTATTAAGAGCCCACCATATTTTAAACGCAATGTATGTGCTGAGGGTAAATACAAAATAACCGGAAAATAAGGATAATTAGCTGGAGGAATTTATAATCTAGTTTCCTTTTTTTCCCCTTTGCTTTTCCCACTCAACCTCTTTCTTTGTTTTATTCCATTTAATTTTTCATTCCTGGGGTCTGCAAGCATTCTATATGACTGCCACATTCCCCTTTTTCTTTTATGTGCTCTTTATTTCATTCAGGAATACAGTTCAGGAATTTTCATTTGTAACTTTTTTTTAACATATGCCAGTGCTATATGACTATGCCAAATAAGTAAGATTATAAATATTTTAAGACAATTTTATAGGTGTTCATAACACTATAGGTATATGTAAAGATGTGTAAAAATTATATATGTATAAAATCCTGAAGGGCTATGGATAGCTATGTGTTTCAATAACTGAAATAAACATTTATATATACTCTATGTTAAAATGACCAAATTAAGTGGTATTACTGATTAAACATATGTAGTTGTTAATATATATTTATCCTTAGCCATTTTGATTATAGTTAATTTTAGGGACTAATTACAATAACGTTTGACAGCTTTAATTAGACCCCATTCAAAAGTGCTGGGTCAACATGGATAAATAATTCTGAAAATACTCTTGATACACTTACAAACCTATAGGAATTACTGCTAAGACTTTGTCTACACTTAGCATTTCAGTATCCTATTTTCATTTTTACCACTAAAATTCCTTAAATCTGTTTTTGGTGGTTGAGGGAAAAACTAATGTTAAGTAAAATAATATATCGTTTGCAAATATTTTGAGCAGCTAATTAACAATGTTCTAGATACACCCAAACCAACGAATAAAAAATTCTCTTTCTCACTTTCTTTCTCTTATCTTTTTTTTAAAATTCATTTTTTTAAATTTTATTTTTCCATAAGTTATTGTTATTAGGGTGCAGGTTGTATTTGTTTACATGAGTAAGTTCTTTAGTGGTGATTGGTGAGCTCCTGGTGCACCAATCACCCAAGCAGTATACACTGCACCCACTGCACCACATATAGTCTTTTATCCCTTGCCTCCCTCCCACTCTTCCCCCTAAGTCCCCAAAGTCCCTTGTATCATTCCTTTTTTTTTTTTTTTTTGAGACGGAGTCTTGCTCTGTCGCCCAGGCTGGAGTGCAGTGGTGCGATCTCAGCTCACTGCAAGCTCCGCCTCCCAGGTTCATACATTCTCAATGCCTCAGCCTCCCGAATAGCTGGGACTACAGGTGCCTGCCACCATGCCCGACTAAGTTTTGTATTTTTAATAGAGACGGGATATCACCATGTTGGCCAGGCTGGTCTTGAACTCTTGATCTCAAATGATGCACCCACCTCGGGGTCCCAAAATGCTGGGATTATAGGTGTGAGCCACCGTGCCGGCCCATTGTATCATTCTTATGCCTTTGTGTCCTTGTATCTTAGCTTCCGCATATCAGTGAGAACATACCATGTTTGGTTTTCCATTCCTGAGTTATTTCACTTAGAATAATAGTCTCCAGTCTCATCCAGGTCATTGCAAATGCTGTTAATTCATTCCTTTTTATGGTTGAGTAGTATTCTATTGTGTATGTGTGTATATATGTGTGTGTGTGTATGTATATATATATACATATATATACATATATATACATATATATACATATATATACACATATATATACATATATATAATATATACATATATATACATATATACATATATATACATATATATACACACATATATATACATATATATACATATATATATACATATATACATATATATACATATATACATATATACATATATATACATATATATATACATATATATACGTATATATATATATATATCACAGTTTCTTTATCCACTTGTTGATTGATGGGCATTTGGGTTGGTTCCACGATTTTGCAGTTGTGAATTGTGCTGTTATAAACGTGTGTGTAAGTATCTTTTTTGAATAATGACTTCTTTTCCTCTGGGTAGATACCCAGTAGTATGATTGCTGGATCAAATAGTAGTTCTACTTTTAGTCTCTTATATTCTCAGTGGAGAAGAAGCAGAAAGGATTGAAGGGGTGGGATGACGACTTTATAAACCGATAGATTCTCAAAATGCCTCCCCTTATGCATCTATACTATCTATTCAACTCAACTTAGTTATATGGCATTGTGTTAGGTCATGATGGAAGAGAGGCATTGGTCAAAAAATAAACAAAATTAATAGAAATGTAATCAAATTTGCAAGTTTACTATGGTTAAACATAAAATATAATAATTATAAAGTTATTAAAAATGAACATTCTAGATATTAGAAGACATTTGTTTAGAAATACATATTAACTAATAAATGCTATACAGTACCTCCTGCTTCGTGCAAAAGTCTACGCCATCTACCCATCAGATGAGTAGCCATACAGTTAAAATATTCTCAACCTAATCTTAAAAGGATAATGCTTAACATTAGAAAAAATCTTGAAATTGTCAAACATTAGAGGAGGGGGAAAGTGTTACACAATTTGCATTATAATTTAAAATAGAGGAAGACTTTTTTAATTTGAAAAAGAAAATATAAATTAATTTATTTTGAATATGGTTATGTTCTTCAAGTAAGCTGAAAAACAAAAACAAAGAGACAAAGCCCTAAAGCCATGAAAAGGCCCTCTTCTCATGGTGACCTTGACAAAGCAATGCTGTCTCCCAATAGTCAACAAAGGGCATAGGGAATGTCTGCGTCAGGGTTAATCTGGGTGGACAAGGCAAGGTGTTTCTTGATGGTTTCTGAATGGAAGGTAATTTTGACGAATATTCTGTTTGGTTAACCTGATCAAAACAACAACGTGGGACTCACATTTAACAAGTTGATAAGAATAAGTTAATGTGTTGGAGCCAGCATTTGTGACACTGAAATGAAAGTGTTTGGAGAGGAGGAAATTAGAGCCATGATCAGCTAGCAAAACAAGACCAAAATAGACTATCCTGATATTGGATATATTTTTTCTCAAAAAAGTATCTTTTTATTACAAAGTAATAAATAGTCCATGCAAAAAATTTTTAATGATACAGGAGTAGTGACCTCCCTCTCAAAGGCAATCACTCTATTTTGGTATACATCATTTCAGATGTGAAAACGTATCTACAAGGTCAGAAGTATATATATACACATACATATACGCACATATACATACATATACTTTTCATATAAATAACAATGTATTTCTATGTTTTCATATTTCTATATATATTTATATATACATTCATATATATGCATTCATGTGAATGTATATGTAAATAAATCTGAAAGTATATATAAACAAATGTATAAATATATTCATATATAGTATAGTATCTAAATCAGTTGCATCTTAAAAATAGTTGTATGTATTCCATTGTCTAAATGCATCATAATTAAATTAGCCAACCGGATGTAATTTTAATTAAGTTTACATTGACTCTATTAAAAATGTGTTTTTATTTGCTTTGTCTGAATTATGATTTTGGTGATCTATGACCTCTATGTCTCCATTACCCTGATTAACTAAAAATGGACTGCATATTATTAGAAAATGTCATAGGAGGCAGCATTTAAAATTAACTTTTAAGGTAAACTAAAAATCAAAAGACCTGGATTTTATTTCTAGCTTCAAGACTTAGATAACTTTTAAGGTAAACTAAAAATCAAAAGACCTGGATTTTATTTCTAGCTTCAAGACTTAGATATTATGTACATTAATTAAAACAATTTCAACAGTAGCAAACATACGGCACATCTGGGGTTACGAATTTATTCTACAGAATTGTTTTAAATTTTTAAAGGAATACAGAGACATGTTGGTTGACAGCAACTCTCACAAAACTTTTCTAGGAAGTAGAATTAAGGCTCCAGCCAGAGTGACCATGAGTTTAAACCAGAGAAACATTTTTAATGTTATATGCCTTTATATTAATGGAAAAAAAGAAGAAAATTATCTTATGAGATGGTTAATAATTTTCATTTTTATTTTTCTCATTTACATTTTCTTTTTCATGTTGGCCCATGCACTAAACTAAACTGTGATTCAAGGCTTGGTATATCCTGTAACTACACAGCAATTTCCAAAACTTACTTCCTTTTTTTTTTTTTGAGACAAGAGTCTTGCTCCGTCACCCAGGCTGGCATGATCTTGGCTTACTGCAACCTTTGCCTCCCAGGTTCAAGTGATTCTCCTGCCTCAGCCTTCCGAGTAGGTGGGATTACAGGTGCCCACCACCACACCTGGCTCATTTTTGTATTTTTAGTAGAGGCAGGGTTTCACCATGTTGGCTAGGCTGGTCTCAAATTCTTGACCTCAAGTGATCCACCCACCTTGCCCTCCCAAAGTGCTGGGATTACAGGTGTAAGCCATCTTGCCCAGCCAACTTACTTCCCTTTTAAAGCATCTTCAGCATTTTTTATTCCTTTAGATTCCTTCTCTTATTGTGTATTTTTGTTAGTGTTAAGCTTTCTTACATTAATTTCGTTTCCACAGTTCAATGAATTCTGAAACATAGGTTACTTCTGGATACCATGTCCATGGTTACAGTTTTGGATTCCATTTGTTTTCCTCTAGATGACATTGAGGGATAGGTAGCCCAGTAAGCTTTTCATATTCTGGCATTGATTTCTCTGTAGAGATTACTATCACATTTAATTTGATAATTTTTAAATAGTTTTTATCACCTGCTATATCCTTCTCTAGCTTTCTTTATATAGTATTATAAGCATTAATATATTAATATGTATATCCTATCCATCTACCTTCATGCAAATGTTATATGTATGTGTTTGTGTGTGCATGTATATATATACACACCTATACATATATATAATACGTGAATTATAAATGTATGCATAGATAGATGTGATTCAGCTTCACTTTCTTTGTTGTGGATGACATAATTGTGTGCTCTCCTGTGGCGATATTCAAGTTCTGGTTTCATTTAGAAGATTAGGGTTGTTTTCTTTTTTTTGTTGGTATATATTTAGGCCCTTTCCCCACTGGCAAATTACATAAGCTCAAGTTCTATAGGCAAACCAGTTTCAAGAAAACTGGGGATACTTTGTACATTTTTAAATTATGTGTTTAGAGCTTAAAAACGGGGCATAATAATTTCTAAAGTATCCCTTTTTTGTATGCTTTGATAAGTACCATGCATAATATTGGATTTTATATACATTTTAAGGCTCTGATTCATAATGTAGATTGCAATTTAATAGAAAATTTAATTTTGTTAGAAGATATACTAAATATTTGATAGATGTCCTGAAGACAAATGTTGTGTGCTAAAAAGAGAGTCATAGTTTAGCAAAGATTAAGACAGAGCTGAATTCCCTGCCCATTAGTTGTGAGCTGAGCGGATTACAGGGGAGTATCCATTCCTTCAGGGAAGTCTAACTGGTACGATGTAATTTACTTTGGATTTTCAATATCTTTTGCTTACTTCATCTCCTAAAAGGATAACTTTGAAAGTAAATTGCAAAAGCGACCATATTAGACCCTTCTGATGAAGAATTAGAAAAACAGATCAATATTAGGTGAAGTGTGTATTTTTCTAAATCAGTATTAGCATGGCAACCAAGAAGTGATTTATATGCTTAAAATACAAATTAATCATCAATAGAGTTCTTACATCATTATTTACAGTTAAAATATTCAGGAGTCATAATTTAGAAAAAAAGGTATTTTAAGCTCCCCATGACCTGATGATCACAATATTTGGCCATTTAGCATTGCTCTTGCAAGGTGGTGTCCTGCATGTAAAATCATATGCAGATGCAAATGTTCAGATTTTACAAATTGTAATAAATCCTGTAATTATGAGGCATAGTTAATTAGCCTCCTGTGAACTGAAAGGCATTGTTAAGTACCCTAAGTGTCCTTCCAACATATGGGATGCACTGTATGTAGGGTGAAAGGATTCCTCCCCGCAATAATCTTTCAGTTCTTGTCCTTTCTCCTAGGTGACAATTCCATAATGTAAGCATCTATCTACTCAGAACTGAACTGAGACCTCCTATCCATTTTGCATAGGACACTGGACAGGCATTAAAATGGAAACAATATTTTTTCCCTCTTGATGCAGAGGAGATTTAAATTGGTACCCTGGAGGTAAAAAGGGCACAGCTCATCACCCACTGCCCAGGCTGTAGGGGATTTTTTTTAAATAGTAAGTACAAGAACATGATTTTCCTTTCTCAGTTTTTGGGAATACAGTCATTTAGAAAATATTTTATTAGTATAATTGCTTATATGAATCATAACCTTTCAAATACTCTAATTTTCATGGATCCATTTTAAACATTGATTATTTAAGTTCTGAAAAAAAGGTGTGAGTGTGTGTATGCGTGTATTTCTGGATTTATTGTAATACAATCGTGAACTTCCATATAAATAAAGTGAAGTAAAGATTTAGAGCATTCAAACCAAAGTTTTTATTACTTACGTAAATACAAGTTTTTATTACTTACAAAAGTATTTGTATCTGTTATGGCTACAAGTTTCTATTTTATTTTTCTGTAGCCTCAGTTTTCGTTAGTTGCATTTTTTTATCTCATGAACTAAAAAATTCAATATTCATCTAATGCATGCACATTTGGAAGATTATTTTACAGAATCAGTCTGTAGCTACAGTTTCTGTGTCTATAGATGGACAGGTTGAACCAGACAGCCACTTCATGATTCTATGAAATTTGAGACTGAAACTTCCTGCCTTTTTAATGATCTGAGAATGAAGGCAAATTAAAATAATTTCTTTGAAATTAAATTGCATTTTCAGAAATAATTCTAAATATTATAACACCAGATCTTCCACTTCCTAATTCTCTGACATGTACCAGCACCACTGCCTACTGTAGGTGTGTTCCTTCTGAACTTTGCTATACAGGCCTAAGACCAGCACTTAAATACTTACAAATTGAATTGCACTGTGTTAGAAACTGGCTTGATAAAATAAATTACTATATCTTGTAGGTTAAGATTTGAGTTCTGCAATTGTAGCTGTTACAAATTACCTGAAAACCTTTTTATATTGCATTTCTTATGGCTGTATTTTACAATTGCTCTAATAAAAAATTCTATACAAAAATTGTTTGATATTAATAGCAATCATTAACAACTTGATAGATTCTTGTTAAGTATATTTGCAATACATTTAATCTTATTAAACTCAGCCTTGAGTTGTTTCTTCCAAATATTATAGGTCTTTATGAAGCTAGCAATATAAAGAAGAGATTTCAACCATTTTCGGCCAAAAATTAGGTTTAGCTTAATGGATCAATTTTTTTCTTATTAAACTGCATCTGACCAGTGCCAAGTAATACATTCAGCATTGATCTTTGTCTCACCCTGCTGTAGCTTGCATTCTCTTTATGTACATGAAAAATAAGGTGCCAGGAATGAAAACAATGCCTGTATAATACAAATATAGAATTTTTCTCAGACTTCCATTCAGTTTATCATTTCACTTTGTTATTAATGCTTTGCCTGCTGCTTTTCAGAAATGTGTTTTTAAAAAGCACATTTATTTCCATAAAGAATGCTTTCTTCTGTTGTAATTATAAAAAACATACACCATATACTGGAGTACATCAGTTGTTTCAGGGGCATGGAGAAAATATATGAGCCCCATTCACATGTGCAAACAGCCTGTTCTAAATGTGGAGCCCTCCAGGGACTTGACCCAGTAACTCCAGGGATCTGAAGCCTACTGGTTAGAACTGGGGCTTGAATTTGAAGTTGTGTTTTTCTTTCTGTAAAAATAGAAAGAGAAATCAAAATGGAACCAGGTTTTAATAGATACAGAGTGTGCACTTGACAAATTTGAAGTGATGTCGGTGCTTCTGTGAACTTCTCAGTGTTTGTGACACCTATAGTCATAACAGTAGCCCCCAGACCTCTTCATACCACTCCTCTCCTGTCTTTTTTCCATCCTAATACATTCTGTATACTTCTTGGGAGAATCTTATATCATTGCCTCAACTTGGAACTTCCACTTTGCTTTAAAGTTTTATTGGCTCTTTATTGCCTTAAAAGGCAGCATTGAACCACCACACCTGGGCACTTAAGACTCTGGGGAATTGGGTTTTAACCCGACTTGTTGCCCTTGCCTTACACTTTCCCTACACAAATCTTTGAATTACTATGTTTCCAAATACACCTTGTGCATTTCTTTGCTCACACTTTTCCCCTGGTTAAAATGCCCTTTAATTCTCCCTTCCCCTTTTCCACCTGTCCAGTTTCTATCAGTCTTTCAAGTTCCAATTTCGTATGTCACCATTGCTTCAAAATGTTAGCTCCTCACTCTGCACAAACTGGGTTTTAAATGAAAAAGTAAGCTTTGGAGTCTAACAAATTTGGTTGGAATACAAAACAGACAAGCTGCATGACCTTGGTCAATTTAGTTAACTCTAATTTAGTAACTTCATTTACTCCAACTTTGAAAGTGGCAATTTTAATATTAATTCTGTATTGTTGTGAGAATTAAATGTATTTATATAATAATCTTGGCAAATGGTTGGCATCTGATAAATAATAATAGTTTTCTTTCTTCTCCCCTGAGGTCCTGTAGTCTGGACCATTTATTTGGTACACACTGTTGACATGTTGCAATAATTTTTTTTATTTATCTGTAGTTACCATCTCATCAACTGATTTTTAAGGTTCCTTTTCCATGGTGATGGTGCCATTTATTACTTTGTATCTGTCATAATGTAAAGCACAGATTCATGCATACTAGTCATGATTTGATTAACTTGTTATATTTTTTCTCAACAATAAAGAAAAATAGTATCTTTCTTCTCCATTGTCTTTCCACATATTGTCCCTTGTCAACATCAGGAGTCAGTCTCGGAATTCTTATAATTTGTTTTAGATTTTTCTTTTAATTAGTCTCTTTTAAAAAGGGAATGATACTTGATGGATGCCTAGAGCCCCTAAAGAGTGACAACTAATATGAGACAAGGGCAAGTGTCTTTCCGTTTGAACCATGTGGCTTCATTCTTTTTTGCCAGCAGTGAAATGGTGATTTGATTTCAAGTCCTAGATAAGGCATCTTGGATTGGAACATAGTTGTAATGTGGGACACACTCTTGTCTCTCTGATTGGTGATGGGAGGTGATAATCCATAGAAGGCTGTCTTGTATTTTCTGGGCTTGGAAACTGTGAGGTATATAAAGCTATAACCTTTCCCATGATGAGATGGCAGTGCTTTGTATCAGTGGCTCAGGTACTCTCAAGAATATAGGAAATCGACTTGGGCAATTCTTTGTAACAGCTTCATAAGTTAGCAGTTAAAAGTATGTTTTTTGGGAAATATATGTCTTAAAGTTGGGCTTCTTAGTGGTTATAATTTATATAAATACCAGAGGCATACACCATTCATAATTCCATCCAAGGCAACCAAGGTGCAAACATGTTTTCTTTGTAGACACATGAATGCAAACATACCATAAATACAGGTACACATGCATACCACTAGAGTAGCATCGAAAATGAAATATGCAGCCGGGCACAGTGGGTCACGCCTGTAATCCCAGCACTTTGGGAGGCCAAGGTGAGTGGATTACCTGAGGTCAGGAGTTCGAGACCAGCCTGGCTAACACGGTGAAATCCCGCCTCTATTAAAAATACAAAAAATTAGCCGGGCGTGGTGGCGGACACCTGTAATCCCAGCTGCTCAGGAGGCTGAGGCAGGAGAATCCCTTGAACCTGGGAGGCAGAGGTTGCAGTGAGCCGAGATCATGCCACTGCACTCCAGCCTGGGCAACAGAAGCAAAACTCCATCTCAAAAAAAAAAAAAAGAAAGAAAGAAAGAAAGAAATACGCAACTCCATGTGTGTGAAATATCATCAAACTGCATGTTTAGCTAAAGGTTCCATCCTAAGTCTTTGAGTGATCAGTATAGTCCTAAAAGTGTCCTAAAATGAGTATATGTCATGGATTAAAAGCAAACCAAAACACACACAAAAAGGGTATGATTTTTGGAGTAATATATACCATAAAAAACAATGTTTATATTGAATATGTATGAGTTTTGTCATAAGTGCTCCTTAGTCTTTTCTAACTCCGAAATAAATTTTAATTTTTAAAAAGGAAAGTATATAAAACCTGCCTTTTTAAAATTTAAGAATAAAAGAAAAAAGTTAAACTATTACAATGCAATTCATATTTTTATACTACATTTTAGGTTTCAGTTTTGCAGTAAACACAAATGAGAAAAATGTTTTTAAGGCTAGTAAGGGAAAACATCTTATGTCTTCATGACATTTTGCCAGGGAAAAATTGTATACATTAAAATTTCAACTAACTGGCATTCAGTTAATTGGCATTCTTGATTAATTTTCATTAAAAGTAAAAATAACACCTGTATTTATTTTTAAAATTTAAATTGTACAGAAGGGACAAAAATGAAAAGTAAAAGTTTCTCTCCACTCACCACTGGAAATCACTTAGGTCATTTATTTTACCTGCCCTCTTTCTTTCCCTTCTGCGCTCCTGCTATCTCTCTCTTTTTCCGTCTCCCTCCCGTTTTGTTCTATTCAATTGTATTGTGAGGTGGTAAAATTATTATTTATTTTCTAACTTATCAATCTTAGGCTACTCATAGGATGGCCTACTGTGAAGGGCACATCCATTTTACACCATCACCACCTTCCATATCCTCCAACTTTTCTGCATTCTGATTTGTGTTAAGTTTTATAACATATACATTCTACTCTGTAGCCATAGTGAAGCCTTCCTCTACTTTTAAAAACCACAGGACAATTCTACACATTTTAACCCAGTAAAACAGTATTATGTTGTGTAAATGTTATTCAATGAAGAGCCAAGCATTTCGGTTGGACTTTGGCAAAGTAAAGATAATACTATCTCACTAAACTTCCAACTGCTGCAAAAGGAATTCCAAACTTCCAGGTTCAGTGGAAATATATATTTAAAATTCAGAAGTCTTTTTTTTTAAATTTCCAGAATGTGTGTTTATTTATTTATTTATTTATTTATTTATTTATTTATTTTCAAAGGCAGCCTATTCTTTTTAATGGATACCAAATTCTTTCAAATTCTTTCTGAAGATACTAGTTATAATTTTAAAAGCTTTCCTTGCTGAATGATATCTTTTCGGCATTAACTCTTCTGTCCTATGAATTCTTCTAGGCTCTTTTCTTTTGTGCTCTTGGTGTCTCTCAAATATGATCTTGGAGCTGTGTTTTCTGTGTAGCTGTGTAGGAAAGCAGCAGCAGGTGGAGTGTTTGCCAGGTTTTTCTGGAGGAGGTGTGTGTGAGGAGCAGGCAGACACCCTGGGAACCCCCACAACTGGCGAATAAGAATATTTATTTTGGCCTTGGAGCACTTTAATCCTTGTGTGTTCTCCTCAGTTTCTGGGGTGAAAGTCTAATATTACATCAAGCTCCCCATGCTTCCCTCTCAGCCCCCAGTCCCTCACCAGGCTTACTTATCAGCCATATCATACACTTTCTTTCGAAAGCAATTCTTGGGGTTCTTTGTGGGGGAAACCCCAGAATTTTTAAACCTAGATATTGCTGTTATTCATTTTACACACTGAAGAGGGAGAGTCGAGAGAAAGATCTGTATGGTTCAGCTGCTCAGAATGTAATTCTTCAGTTCCCCTCTGCTGACAGCCCCACAGCCCCTACTCCGAACTTGTTGACTCAACTTGAATTGATGTTTCCTTTGATGTTTTGGGTTGCAGTTTTCCCTCTAGTCTTCTCTCCTCTAATTCACTTCCACTGTCTTTGAATCAGTTTCCTCTGAATTTATGATTTTCTTCTGTGTTGCTTTCTTATTTGCCAGAACTCTTAAGAGGTTTTATTCTTCGGGAAAAAAAAATCTCTCATTTCATTGGGACTTGGAAAGGAAGGATAAGTGGAAATAAATGCTTGATTTGCTTTCTCAAGCTGGAATCAAGGTTAAGGGCTGATCTAACACAACTGTGCTTTAGAAGGATGACTGCCAGTAAATGGAGGGTAGTGAGAGGAGAAACTGAGGCTGGGAGACTGGTTAGGAGGGTGCAACACTAGTTTGTGTGCAAGATGATGAGAGTTCCCAGTAGGACAGTTGCAGCAATAGAAAAAGATGAAACTATATTGGATAGTTTAAAAATTATTCTTTAACTTTAAGACCCGTAAGAAAGTAACCCTATGCACTAAAACAAAAAATTCCAGGGAATATCCTGGAAACAGTACACATGTCAAACCTTTATGTGTACTGTTCTGGACAATGAGCGATGATGTTTAATGATCATGAGGTAGTACAAAATCCTTAGGTAGGAAAATAAGAATTTCTCGTGCTAATCAGACTGCATTTTGTTTTTCTCTCTCTCTTTTTTTTTTTTTTTGGAGACAGATTCTCACTCTGTCACTGAGGCTGGAATGCAGTGGCACGATCTTGGCTCACTGCAACCTCCACCTCCCAGGTTCAAGTGATTCTCTTGCCTCAGCCTCCCAAGTAGCTGGGATTACAGGCGCCTGCTATGAGGCCAGGCTAATTTTTGTATTTTTCAGTAGAGATGGGGTTTCACCATGTTGGCCAGGCTGGCCTTGCACCTCAAGTGATCCTCCCACCTCAGCCTCCCAAAGTGCTGGGATTACAGGCATGAGCCACTGCTCCTAGCCTCAGACTGCATTTTCTAGGACAGACATGAAGAACATTTTCTACCAGGCTAAAAGAATAAGATTTTAAAATAATGTTGTTTTCTAGTTGTACAGAAACTTCAGTTAACCAGGCTTCAAGAATTCAGGGAACTTGCATCTGTTTTTTTGTTTGTTTGCTTATTTGTTATTTTGAAGTCAGAAAAAGGGTATTATGAAAATGCTACCTTTATTCAGTTATGTGACTAAAACTTATATTTGAGAGAATTAAGAATTACCTTGCTTTTAGGGCAAGCAAAGATAGATTAGCGAGATTGCAAGGCAACTGAACCTCATTTATTTTTTTCAGTACTGGTCTGTGTTTGTGTTTGTATTAGAATTAAAAAGAATCTGAACAAATGCTTAAAACAATTTCTCTAGTTTCTTTGATGGTGTTAGCAGATGCTTCATATTTTAATGGATTATATAAATTGTGAGCATTAGAAAAGCAGTGAAGAGGAATGGAACTAGATCACATTTAGTATGATTATCATCATACTCATCCAGTCAGAGGAAAAATAGACCAATCCTACATATTATGGGTCTACTAAAAATGCAACTTTGTCAAGGAAATTTTTTGTTTCCATAATGGTTCTGTAGTTACTTCATCACAGTGTAAAATGGTGTGGGCACAGTTATTAACTATATTCCCAGTGAAGTATACATTTATTTCCTTTGCAGATGTGCACTTCATAATTTTTTCTGTTTATAATTTGTGTATTGCCACACAATTCCCTTTTCTCTTAATAACAAAATAAGCACAGGATGATTTATAAAACTTTTGAGCCTTTTTTCTTTCTTTTATTAGATCATTAAGAATATTCTAATAGACTCTTTTCTTCAGAGAAAATCTATTTCCATAGATTTCTGTGTGTTGTTAGGGAGTGTTTTCTTTCGTTTACTCATCTCTTGTGGGTTTTTTTTTTCCCCTGCTCTTTGTGTTTATTTCAGTCAATAAATAGATGAAAAGAAAATGCTGCATAACAAAATGCAAAGTGTATTTTTGTTTGCTAGTTGATAAATTAGGAAGATGTGGGGAACGAAAAAATTATAACCTGCATTTGCAAGACACTTTAAAAAACTTTCAAAAGCAGCACATGTATACGATGTCCCATACTGTCTTTAATGGTCCTGTGAGTTAGTGGGCTAGGTAGTGCTTTCCTAGGATGAGGATTAGAAAGCCCATTTGCAGAGAGTTTAAGTGACTCATCCAAAGACCTATAGCTGATTGTGGTGCAGACAAGTCTTGATTCACATCTTCTAATCCTCCTTTTGGGAATTACCCTTGACTATGAATAAAGCACAATAGCAAGTCTATAACTGGTAATAAATGCACAAAGAAAGAAATAAACAAAGTATTTATTCTTTTCAGCAATCTTCCTAATTGATACTAAGTCCCAGTATCATTATATTGATTGTTTGTGCAGATATGTTGATTGACAATCTGCAGTGATTATTAAAGTGGCCAAAATAAACAGATTAATTATGTGTTATCCTTCGTGACACATGCAAACACATGGCCAACATTATGGAATGTAGAAACCACAGAAAGCCTCAGTGATACTTTGTCCAACACCCTGCTTTTAAACATAAAGAGACCAAAGCTTGTAAAGACCCAGTGTTCAGAACCACGGTCTTAGATTTATTAATAAAAATTTAGGTTTCCTTACTTGCTCCCAACCTAGGAGTCAGATCTTGTCCTTAGTCGTATCTTCTCCTTTACACACTAATAATTCCCCATATCATTAAAGAAGTGGAGCACTTGACAAAGAAATTTCTATCTCTAATAAGCCATTAATGAGATGGAAATGCAATAGGATTTCTGATCTTTTCTCCCCAAAAAGAAAAAAATGGCAAATTGGAAGGGAGTGTGTGGAAGAATAAAACAGAGATGTATTCTAGGCCCCTGTTACACAAAATGTAGGCCAGGAACCAGCAACAGCAGTATCACCAGCAGCTGGTGAGAAATGCAGAATCTCTGGCTCTAGCTCAGACCAGTCAGAATCTGCAAGATTCCTGTATGATTTGTATGTACATTAAAGTTGAGAAGCACTGCTCTACATCAACAGAGTAAGGAAAGTGAATTTTTTATTTGCTCTTCTCCCATCAATTCTTTTTTCTAATGCAAACATGTCTTTAGGTAACAAGTTGTCAAGATTTGGCTCTCTGAGAAAGTGGAAGTGGCTGTTTAGCTTCTACAAATTATTCTCTGAAACATTAGAACTCTTTACTTTATAAGAAATCTCTCCCTCAGAATTATAAAATGCTGTATTTCTCAAAATTGTTCTTTATGTGCCAGATGTCAGGAGTATATATAGTGCCATTTTATGAAAAAATGAATGAATATATTATATTACAGACACATTATTCATAAAGCTAAGGATCTTTGTTTGGAATGCAGAGATTTTCGGTTTGGACTTCATGTTTGTATAAGGCTTATTCTTTCAAGTTCAACCTCAGTTTTTGAGATTTTAGTGTGAAAAACTCAAAAGTAAATCCATTTGATATCTAAAATTTTAGATACAAAGGAAGGCACCATGAAATCAATAATGTATTTGCATGGAAGCAAAGGACATCCCTTGACAAAACATTTACCTCAATGAAATGCAGACCAGTGATATTGGACTTTAAAGCAAACATTAAGTTTACCCAGTATGTATGTAATATTTTCACAAAAGGCAAACTAACATGGTTCTCATTATTTAGAGATATATTTTTCAGAAGAGAGAAAGCTAATGGAAGAATATTCTGATATTTTTGCGGGCCAGATTTTGTTGTTTTCTTGATTCATAACAAGGCTTTCTGGGTACAAGTCAGTCAGGTAAGGAAAGCAGGAATTGACTACTGTCTTAGAAGATGAATAAGATTTGAGTAAGGTGAGGATAGAGGTTTTGTGGGGCCTGATGCGTATATATTGTTGGGTGCCTTTTTAAGATAAATAGTGCAAATTATAAACACAAAATTAGATGCAGTCTTGTAAGAGGCTCATGCAAATGCTTTCTGGCATAACTGCCTCTGGGAAGGCATTCTAAGTGAATAGAATTGGATGCACAAAGGTGCAGCAGTCTAAATGAACTGGTGGAATGGAGGTATCCATATGAAAAACCAAAGAAGACTTTGTTCAATCCACTGTTGCTATTCCAGGCAGAGGTATTACGTAGAGGTAAATAAGGTATAAAATGGAGCTGGCTGTGGTGACTCTCTCCTGTAATTCCAGCAACTCAGGAGGCTGAGGCAGGAGGATCCCATAAATCCAAGAGTTTGAGGCTGCAGTGAGCTTTGTCACCCAACCTGGGTGACAGAGTAGGATCCCATTTCTAAAAAAAAAATTTTTTTTTTTAAAAAGAAAGTATAGGCAGGGCACGTTGGCTCACGCCTATAATCCCAGAACTTTGGAAGGCCAAGGTGGGTGGATCATCTGAGGTCAGGAGTTCGAGACCAGCAGGCCCAACATGGTGAAATCCCATCTCTACTAAAAATACAAAAATTAGCCGGGCATGGTGGCTCACGCCTGTACTCCCAGCTACTTGGGGGGCTGAGGCTTGAGAATTGCTTGAACTCAGGAGGTGGAGGTTGCAGTGAGATGAGATCATGCCACTGCACTCCAGCCTGGGCAAAAGAGTGAGACTTGGCCTCAGAAATAAAATAAAAATAAAAATAAAATAAAATAAAATAAATTAAAAAAGGTATAAAATGGAGATTCAGTCTCATTACCATCACTACTATGAAAGTCAAAACTTATCACCACATGCTTCACTCTAGCCCTACAAATTTTCCCCTGCCATCTGAGCCATTCTTAGACTAGAGGAAATGATGAATTGTTTGGCTTTTACCAAATGTTAGTAACTTCCAGGTGAAGGAAGCAGTTTAAAATTAAACCGTTGCTTTGAAAGTGAGGTGACAAATTTCCTGTAAGCATAATATGTTTATTTTACCAACTTTTAAAAATAAAAGTGTTAAAAATGAAAGAAATGTTTTCAGTGGAAATAGAGAACAGTCTATGCGTTTACAGTAGTCTATGCTTCTTTAATAAACTTAACTTTAATGGATTAATTTTTCCCTGATACATATTCAGTAACATCATTTTTGAGTCAGTTTTCACAAATTCTAACTTAGTGAAAGGAATTTGAAACCTTTTGCTTCCCCCAACATTTTATAGTATTTCTCAGTTAACTTGAATGCTCACAAATTACATTCTATTCACTTAAATATTATATAGCACTTTGATGAAATGATAAGCAACTGAGCTTTAAAAAAAATAGTGATCCTAGAAAGGTTTGTGGATCTGTAGACTAAGGAAATAAATTAATGAATGTGTTTAGGATGTGCCAGGACAATAAGGTTCCCAACAATCCTTAGGTGAGAAAATTCTGTACTTTTAAATCCCAGAGGGCAAATCAGGTCTCTTTCATTCATCACAGTCTTGGGAGCTCCTAATTTTAAACTAGTGTGTAGGTGTCTGTCTGTTCACAATAGAACAAGAGAATCAATAAGAGATGGATAGTTTGGGAAGATTTCAACTGCTTCGGCACCTACTTTTATTACACACAAGGCACAGATGCATCAAGGTCAAGAGTCACTTGTAGACACTGTGATTTGGGTCCAAGAGAAGCCTTCTCTTGAGTGGCATTCTCTTGAAATGTATTTGCAAATACATGGCGATTTAGACTAACAAAGGCTATCCACTTTACTAATATATTTGCAGTGGCAGAAGAGATGCTCAAATTCAGGATTCAAAGGCAAAGGTAAAAGGAGAGCCTTGAATTTAAAAATCAAATCAAAACAAAACAAAACCTCACTCACCAACTTGTATGGTTCCTCCAGTCTTTTCTCGTCTTGGATTTTCATCATTCTAATACATTTACTGCTCTGTTTGGTTAAATCCCAAATTACCACTTCAATTTATCAGCTGGTCACGGTCTCATAGAACAGATCCTAATCCCAATGTCAGCACCACTCTACAAGGGCTGCTCCTGCGTTAAGTTTGTATGGAGTTGCCCTGGATACAGCTCCCTACCTAACTCTGTGGCCCTCACAGGGGGCACTTCCAGCCCGCAGGCAATGCAAATTAGCACAGGAAATGTTACATTAATTTCTAGGCACTTCAAATAATAGTTAGAACGAATCCCTAACTAAATTGGTAGGGAGCAGTTAGGTTACTGTCTTTCCACTCCTGGGTAAGGTACCTCCCTGCTGATTGACAGGTCGTCCGCTTCTGAGCAGGGGAACAGGCTGAGAGTTTAAACTTCGCTCCCCCCAACACAGCTTTTACTTCAGCAAGTAAAAGCGTCACCATAGCGGCTTGAGTATATTTGCTCTTAACCTGCTCTATTTTATATAGACACGTATAAATGCATATATAAAAATAGAATGTACTTACATGGTAAATATGTATATATGTAGATGCATACACACAGATACACATGTGTGTAAATACATATTTATGCATGCAGATATACATATACACACACATATATATACATCTATAAAATTTTAATGTGTCTGGGTTTAAGAGGGACTTGGTGGATAGCAGCCTTCTTAGGAACACCCTCTGCCTCTCCGAACCCTATCATCACATAATCATCCCTCTGGCTTCATGAAACAGACATCTGTGTTTACTGGAACTACCATGATATTTATTGAGAGGCAACAGAGTATAGTCCAGAGAGGCATTTCCTCCAGGCTAAGATAGTCAAAGATAAAATACCAGTTCTCCCACTTACTGTCTGTGTGTTCCTGAACAAATTTCTGAACCCTTCTGTGCCTCAGTTTCTTCATCTATAAAAGGAGGATAATGAGAAAAACATATCGCTTAGGATAAATATCAAGATAAAATGAGATAGAAATGTACATGTTATAGTTCATATAACAACTATACAATAAATGTCACCTATTATCTCCTTATAATATTATCTGGAAATAATAGAATATGTTATATAATTAATTACAAAACTGAAGCTTAGATAGTACCCACCTTGCCTGAAGCCTAGTAAGGGTGGAGCAGGGAACTCCATCACTGGTCTGTCTGACAGAGAAGCCCCTCTTCACCTGTTTCCTGATCCCTGCTTTTGCCTGTGTAATAGTGTAGCCTGTTTCCTTTTCCAAGACCCTACTTTATACTTTGGCACATCATCTGCAGTGCTTTGGGCAATGTGGAGTCTAGGGGGTGCATAATAAAGATATATTGTTGGATTAATTTGTTTGCACACCTCTCTACCTGTGATGCTGCTAAACAATTTTTAAACTTCTGACAATGCACTTCTCTAATACCTGTTATAAAATGTTTATCTTTCAGAAGCGGTCTTTATTAAACTCATAACTTTTTTTCCCTTTCTCTTTAGCACAATTTCACTTAGCTCTCTTATGTTCAACTTGTTAGTTGAGATTGTTTTCTAATTGTATATAGCATGGCCAAATAAATTGTAAGTTGCACTTTCTTCATATTACTCCTTAATTTCACTTGCATTTCAAGGAGCAGTAAATAATTATATACACATCAGAGATTCTACATACAAACAAATTGAAAAGTCTAAAGAGCCATTTACATTTTTTACTGGATGGTGTTTTTGCTCTCATATGGTTTAAAGAAATGTGATGGTGTGTTAGTCTGTTTGCGTTGCTCTAAAGGAATACCAGAGGCTGGGTAGTTTATAAAAGAAGGAAGTTTATTTGGCTTACAGTTCTGCAGGCTGTACAAGCATGGTACCAACATCTGCTCAGCTTCTGGCGAAGCCTCAGGAAGCTTATAATCATGGCAGAACGCAAAGGAGGAGCAGGCATACTACATAACGAGACAGCGAGCAAGAGAGAGAGAGGAAAGGAGGTGCCAGGCTTTTAAACAACCAGCTCTCACATGAACTGAATGAGAATTCACTCGTTCCTGTGGGAAAGGCACCAAGCCATTCAGGAGAGATCTGCCCCCATGACCCAAATACCTCCCTCTAGGCCCTACTTCCAACACTGGAGATCACATTTCAGCATGATATTTGAAGGGGACAAGTATCCAAACCATGTTAGATAGTGAGTGCAAAGTCAACAATTACAATTATGTCCTGGTTGCCTTTATCTTTTTGATTTTCTTTAAAGACAGGGTCTCACTATGCTGCCCAGGCTGGACTCTAACTCCTGGCCTCAAACAATCCTCCTTCCTCAGCCTCTCAAGTAGCTGGGACTACAGGTGCACACTACTGTACCCAGCCACCTTTGTCTCGTTTGTCCTTTTTTGCCAGGATTCATACTGTTGATCAATTTTTTCTTCTCCTCTTAGCCTCTTCTCCCTGGGCCTTCAGTGACACCTGGATCTCCTGGGTTTCTGCCTAACTGTCAAGCAGCTTCTTGGGCTTGCCACTTACATCAGGTCTTAAATTGCC
This sequence comes from Pan paniscus, assembly GCF_029289425.2. NCBI lineage: Eukaryota > Metazoa > Chordata > Mammalia > Primates > Hominidae > Pan > Pan paniscus. Next base: position 67,876,619 of record NC_073261.2, on the reverse strand, counting down.
ATTTCTTTGGTCTGTTTCTTTGCTTTGCTACCTTCTTTGGTCTGTTTCTTCCTTAAAGCTATTACCTGGCTGCTCTCATTTACATTTGTGAGCCTCCCTACCATACCTTGCATATTGTTCCCCAAGCTCCAAACCTGTATCTCTTTTGAGGACCAAACCTATGCTCTCAATTGACTGCAAGAGAATTCTCCTCTCTCAACCATACCACAAAATCATCATGTCCAAAGCTGAACTAATTTCCATACAATACCTCAAGCCTACACCCCTTTCTGCATTAGATATCTAAGTGGATGACCCCACCATTTACCTTTTACAAAATAAACAAACTTGGGTGTAGATCAAGATTCTTCTCTCAGTCAAACACCACGCTCTGTAAATATTACATCTGAAAATATCTGTTGAATCTATCATTTCTTCTTCATGCTTAGTACTGCTACCTTAGTTTTGTTCCTTATGATTTCTTGCCTGTGTTATTATAATAGATCCCTAAGTGGTCTCTTTGTCTACATTCTCACCCCCTCCATTTTATCCCATTGTGCTTTCCAGAAGGAACTTTCTAACTGTAGATCTGATTGTGCCTCTCTTGGGGCACACATCGTATCACTGCCAGGACAGGACGAAGTACCAAGCACCGTAGCATGGCAGTGAATGCAGATTAAGACCTCATTCCTGCCCATTTCATCAACTTTTTTTTTTCCTTTTTTTTGAGATGGAATCTCACTCTGTTGCCCAGGTTGGAGTGCAGTGGCTTGATCTCGGCTCACTGCAACCTCTGCCTCCCGAATTCAAGCAATTCTCCTCCCTCAGCCTCCTGAGTAGCTGGGATTACAGGCGCCCCCTACCATGCCTGGCTAATTTTTGTGTTTTTAGTAGAGACGGAGTTTCGCCATGTTGTCCAGGCTGGTCTGAAACTCCTGGGTTCAAAAGATCCACCCACCTCGGCCTTCCAAAGTATTGAGATTACAGGCATGAGCCACCACACTCAGCCTTCATCAGCCTTTATGTCTTCACAAGAAATTACATTTCTGCAACTCAGACAACTGTCCTGTTCTTGAAGGAGCACGAGACTGCAGGACAGTTATTAAACATGTATACTCCTGAAGCCCAACTGCTTAAGTTGAAATTAAGGCTCTATGTGACACTGGAGAAATACCTCACCTCTCTGGCCCGTGCTTTTCTCAACTGTGAAAGGGGAATGTTATAGTATCTACTTTACAGGATAGTTGAAATGGGTAAAGCACAGGGAATAGCAGAATAGCAAGTGCTCAATATAAGTGGCTGTTGTTGGTATTACCTGTTCTTTAGTCCCTCAGCTGCCTTCTCCTACTGCCTGAAATAGCTAACATCTACTCTTTACTTAAACCTTAACTTGCATTGTATGTTCCAGAAGAGTTCTCTAGCCCTGTCCTCCAGGCCCTCACTGCGTTCCATGGATACCTCTATCACGGAGCTCAACTTAGTTTTGGGTCATTGTTTACCTGGGTTGAGACTCTTTCATCTTTGTCTTCCCCAGCACCAAGTACTAATAATATCTCAGTAATTGTTGAGTGGTTTGTTTAATAATGTAAGTTGGTGTTTAGATAAATGACTGCTGTAGGTAGCTCGGAAATGACCTTGGGCAAGAGAAAGTGAGTTTTTTCATAGGATGGTTAGGAGTATTGAATGGATGTGATTATGCTTTAAGGACTCTAAAAATATTAATTATCTGAACAGTTGATGATGGAAGTGGTATTTCTGCCAGATTTTACCTTGTTGTATAAAAGCCATTTATCTTTGTTGTTCTGCTGTCTGGATGGTTATTCTTAATTACCTTTCCTCTGAGATACCACAAAATATACACTTCGGCCGAGAGACATCATGCGATAGAGGAAAGAAAGAACACTGGGCCAGAAGGCATGAAACCAGGTTCTATTTTGTGTTTATTCTTGACTGCTTTGGGTAAGGAGGCGGCCTAGCTGAAATTCAGTATTCTTGTCTATCACAGATGACTGGTATACTTTCTTAGGTTCCTCCTGGCAATCCTAGTCTGTGATTTATATCATCTGAATGAATATTGTAGTAATGATTAAATTCTTAGGTACTTTAGTAACTGCATCACCACATCTTTCTTCCTTTTCTCTATTTCTACCAAAAAAACAAACAAGTTAACTTGGCTACAAAGTGGTTTATTCTAAATAGTTTGAAATATTTTTCAGATGGCTTAAGAAGCACTTATTTGTGTGGCATGGTTGGTGAACAAGAACTTTAGAATTTAATGTCAGATCTTGCTGCCAGAGAAGGAGGTGGAGTGGGAATAGAATGGTGATGAATCAGAAGCCTCTGGTCTTTTGAAGTCAGAAAAATGATACTTTAATGGAGTCATCCACACAAAAATGTTTTAGGTTTGATATCTTGAAAGAAGAACACATTGTGGGGTTGGCTTTAGGTAGCAAGTAACGAGAGAAAATGCCAGAAGACAAAATAAATAAATAATATTTAGCAGAATCTAGTTGTAAACAGACTAATAACTCAAAGAAAGACATGAGAAACTTGACTAAATAAGAAGGAATTCCTAAGTTTCGGAAGAGCAAGGCTAGACCTTAAAGGAAGCTTTCATTTCCAGAGTACTGATTAAGCATTTCCGACGTGCATGTGAGGCACTGTTGTAGGCACAGTGTATGTATTAAATCACAACAATTCTATGAAATAGGTACTATGACTATACCCATTTATCAGATGAAGAAACTGAGGCACTATAGAACTATACGAAGTCACATTGCTAATAAAAAGGGCACATAAGATTTGAATTCAGGCAGTCCAGCAGAATCTGAATCTTACTTAACAATAAAACCCTCTTATTAAAATTTGCACATTTGAGTTGGAGGTTTTCCTGAGGGGAAGGAAGAGGATAGCATGTTTTGCTTTGTTTGTTTGTTTGTTTGTTTTTTTAAAGTAGAATTTCCAAAATTTGGGGGCATGGCCAAAATTATTTATCTTCCTAAATCTTCAAAATGTATGGGAATTATTTTTTCCATACCCCGTATGTTCAGTCATATAGAAATATCAGCTCTGAGGAATGGGTTAGTGTAAGATAGTATGTGCAAATATAAAAAAAATTCATGCATCATGATATCCTTGTAATATATGGCCCATCTTTCTTCACATTCATAAACCCTTCAATGTATAGGAGAATTGTATGTGAATGATTTTTTACTATTAAAATAAATGAAAAAATATAAATGAGCATTGAACCCCTATTTTACATGGAGCATTGTAAATTTAGAAAGTTGTCAGAATTGTCAGTTCCATTCTTCTTTTTCAATTTTCAAGACTTTTAAATCTTAATATTTATCACACAACCAGAAAAAGTATATAAAACATACAGCACAGGTTTGATGAATATTTGTAAGTGAACATTCATGCACCTTTCATTCTAGTCAAGAAAAGAGCATTCCCAACATGCTAGGAGCTCCCTTCTTCTTTAGCACCCAAGTCATAACCCATACCTTTCCCCTAAAGGGCCACTATCTTTATGTCAGTGTTATTTCTAACTCTTCTTAATATCATCAAATATTCATCAAACCACAGAAGCCCCTCAAAGAAACAAACTATTCATTACACTTGTTAAAGAACAGTGAGTCAGACTCTATTCAAGGAGGGCTACTCAGGACTGTGGAGATAGGTGTAGGGACCACTACACTGTGGTTTTGCAATGGGGAAGATAGATCAGGCTCAACTCCTTGTACAACAAGAAAAAATGGGAGTTTATAGACAAGGAGTAGGGGTGAGTGTCAGTGGATCGAAAATTCCTACAGGGAAACACCAGGGTGAGGGGGATTTCTGGGCAAACGGACTTGACAGGATTCTTGCTAAAGGCAGGCCAGGGTGATCAGACTGGACAATGGTAGAGAATAAGGAAACTGACCAGATATTAAGGGTGATCAGATATCAAGGATGGCCAAGCTGACATAACAGGATTCTTGCTACAGTTGGAGAATGCAGAGACAACATGGAAGTCTGAAAGTCAAGGCCTACCTAAGAAGAGAGCTCAGAAAAGGCTGAGTAGAGTTTGGTCAAGGAGAAAATTTTTATCAAGGCTAAAATATGTTTTACTCCATACCAGCAATCCACTGACTTGCTAATTTATTAATCATAAAATTATAGTGTGTGATGCTAATTTCATAAGTGAAATTCATTTTTAAAAGTTATCAATGTTTCAGAAAAAAGATATGCTGCTAGTTCCTCAATAATCATTTCTCTTCACTAAGGAAGAATATCCTGTACTTTATGTAACAAGAGATAGGCTGGTACATATTAAACACAATTTCCATAGAGTCAGTTTGGTGAAATACATTCCACCATTGACAGCTATTAACTGTTGTATTCATAAGTCACAATGAACTTTTGAAATAATTTTCTCAATCTTTGCAATAGAATTATGTAAATATTATTATTGCCACTTTTTATAGGTGATAAAAGAGCTAATATCTTCATGAGTCCTTTTATGGATGCGATGTGGAAATTAGGGTGCAAAGAGGCTGGGTGATGTGCCTAGAAACACACAGCCAGCAAGTAGCACTGTCAAGACTCAAAACGAGGTCTCTGCTTTCAACCCTTTCCACTTGCTCATCCTGCTCTTTTAAAATAAAATGTTTAACAGCAATCTTTTAACTTTTCAAAGAAATAGATAGTTTACTAGGTGCTTTTTAATTAATATGAAAGACTTCATAGCTGCCCTGTCAGGTAGGCAGATTGGGAGATTTTAGCCTCATTTGGTGAAAACAAAAAAATCCTGAGGTTCAAAGATGAAAAGTGATCAAATCAAGTAACATGACTTGTAGGTGGTGCAGTGTGGCTTGAAATGTTTTTTATGTGGATTCCACAGTGGGGTTGGAGAAGAAAAAAAAGAGGGCCCACTGAAGTATCACCTCATTTTCTCCTTCTGCTGCAGGATTTTTGCTTCTTAGCTCAGCTAGGTCTGGATTCTTGTCTCATGACCAGGAAGAATTAGGCAAGTGAATGTCAAAGATTGAGTGGGGTAGAATTTATTAAACACAAGGAAAGCTCTCAGCAAAAAGAGGAGAAGTAGGGGGTGGTTCCCCTACCTGAAGACAGGAACGTTCCCCTAATATGGCTGGGCCTGGGGATTTTTATGGGTCAGAATAGGGAGTGTGTGCTGATTGGCTTGTAAGTATGCAAAAAAGGTCAAAGTGAAGATACCACTCAAAGGTGCGCATGACAGTGTACAAAACCAATTAGGAAAGGGTAGTTATATGTAAAACAGGTGTAGGATGGGGATCAATCACAGGAAAGTGTGCCAAATGGGAAGATGAATTCTCAATCTGGTCCAAGGATTTACCCAGGACAGTTTCCAGCTTGAAGGTTGGGTTTCAATGAGGACCCACCCCTAACTGCTTAGGCACTTCCTATCACTTTCTTCCCCTTTGACGACAACCGTTGCCACATATACTGGCATATATGTGGTCCTTAAACACCAGGGAACACCCGGGGAGGGGTTGAGACTGAGGTTTGGGGAAGTGACCCCTACTGTGAAAAGGCTTACATTAGGAAGAGGGAAAAAGATGAAAGAGAAATTTAAGGAGGGAAAGGAATAGAAAAGTTGGTCTTGAATTTTTAAGGGAGAAACTTATTTATTAGAGAGGTTAATATTAGGGCACAGGGACTACTGGAGTATTTTTGAAATATCCTAAAAAGCTATGGTGACTGAAGAGAAGGAAACATCAAGAAAATGAATTACTACATTGCTTTCAAGGTCAGTTAGATAAAAACATAGTTTCATTTCTTCTAAGCATTTTTTTCTCTAACCCCAGTATTCCTAATTTGGGGGTATTTAGAGATAATATTTGCCTCTATTTCATCTACCAATAATATATGAAGACTAGAAGGGTCTATGCCTCATCTGGTTTTCAAACACCTTTCTTGATTCTCCTGCCTGTTATGCCTCAAGGAGACATATACAATTCTTTTCACAAACATTTGACACCTATCTTAATAAAATAACAAGCACATGCCTTGTAGCACTTCAAGGAGAAAAGCAAGGTAGAACTAAAACCGAACCATTATGGGGTACTGCATCTCTATAAAACTAAGGAGACTTCATCAAAGAACTGAAATGGATCCAGGGGGACCAAATTTTATTTATAGTAGTTTATAGTACTAAAAAGTTAGAACTGATAGCTAATTTTAAAGTCATTTCTTAACCACAAACCTTAAAGTGATGATGATATCAGTGCATTGCATTCCTATTTCAAATATTTACTTACACATGAAGATGACAATTAGAAAAGCAAAGCCTAGCAGGATTTTCACAGCCCAGTCTTTGTCTCAGAAGGACTCTGTGCCTTTTGTTTTTTATATCCATTCAAACTATTTTGAGATTTTATGTGCCTAGACTCAATCATAAAATTGAATTCAGATATAACCTTTTGCAGTATGTGGAGCTAATGAAATCACCCCAAAGGTCATTTACTTAAGCAATAAGCACTTCAAATTGATCATGATCAGTTAAACTATCAACTCCAAGTAATGATTTGTTTTTGTCTCTTTTTCTTTTTTCTTTTGGTACTTACTCAAGTACCAGAATTAGAAGATCGGTTTGTCCCTAGTGTTTAATATCCAATTTTCTACCAATCACAACACAAGACATGCTCTGTGAGATTCATGATACTCTTAAAATGGGTTTTATTTTACAAGTCAAGGTACAATCACCAATTTTGTTGACATATTACTACAAGCTATGTAAAGCCTTAGATAAAAAGCAAGAAGGAGATAAATCTGTGTATCTCACATCTGATAATCACACATTGTAGGAAAATTTGAAAAATGTAAGGATATGAATGTAGACATATGCATGACAATAAAGGACACTTTCAAATTCAATATTTTTAGCTCAGTTTTCAAAATCAATTTTTATTTCCTATGTCTCTAGTAACATTGGGTAAGTCAGACTGTGTATAATAATATTACATATCATTTCAATTCAATCAAATAATAATATGTCAGTAAACTTGGTGAACCAAATTTATGTACTCTTATCATTAGTTATATATTCCAATTTCTTTAAACATTTCTAGGAATCATGGGACAGAAGTTTAGCATTATAATTAAAAGTTTGGTTTTAGATAACTCTATATGAATATTATAAATATCACATGAATATGTATCACCATGTCATCTTTATTTTTTATTTGAAAGATAACTTTTGGGCTAGATCATAGCATATGGCCCCTTCTGTAGAATTTGAGCAGAGCGAATAAAGAGTGAACATTCAAATTATCAGTGGTGTTACCTAGTCAGCAACCGTGGCAAAGCAGCTGATAGTTACTGAGTTGAAAAGAATTACTGAAATAAAGTTTGGGGACTTTGGATTTATTAACTTTTTCCTGCTATGGACTGCATTCAAATGCATCAAATAGCATCTCTTTTAGTAGGAACAGAGATCAAAAGAGGAAAGTAACATTAAATAGATAATGGTGCCTCCCATAGAACCTTAAAGTAACTGTCTACTTACTTCTCAAATTCAAAATACATAATTTATAGAATCATCTACTGTTCTTTCACCAATAATTAATTTTATTTATAAAAAACCCTTTTTTTAAATTTTCTATTCTGATATGGTTTGGCTGTGTCTCCACCAAATCTCATCTTGCATTGTAGTTCCCATAATCCCCACCTGTCATGGGAGGAAACCGATGGGAGGTAATTTAATTATGGGGGCGGTTACCTCCATGCTGTTCTCGTGATAGTAAGTTCTCATGAGATGTGATGGTTTTATAAGGGTTTTTTCCCCCCCTTTTGCTCGGTACTTCTCCTTCCTCTGCCATGTGAAGAAGAATGTGTTTGCTTCCCTTTCCACCATAATTGTAAGTTTCCTGAGGCCTCCCCAGCCATGCTGAATTGTGAGTCAAATAAACCTCTTTCCTTTATAAATTACGCAGTCTTGGGTATGTCTTTATTAGCAGTGTGAGAACGGACTATCTAAGGTTTTCATTTTGGCTGAATATTTGTATAACTAATATAATGATGTTGGCTGGGTGCAGTGTCTCATGCCTGTAATCCCAGCACTTTGGGAGGCTGAGGCTAGTGAATCACCTGAGGTCAGGAGTTTGAGAACAGCCTGGCTAACATGGCAAAACCCCATCTCTACTAAAAGTACAAAATTAGCCGGGTGTGGTGGTGCACACCAGTAGTCCCAGCTACTCGGGAGGCTGAGGCAGGAGAATCACTTGAACCTGGGAGACGGAGGTTGCGGTGAGCAGAGATCATGCCACTGCCCTGGGCAACAGAGCAAGACTTCATCTCAAAAAAAAAATGATGATATTGTTTTCGTTATTTTTTTTGTATCATTTAGATAATTTGTTTTACATCCCACATGTAATACATAAGCAAATCCTGTTGGTTTTGCCTTCAGAGTGTGTCCTAATCTAACCATTTATCATCACTTTATCTCTGCCACCATGTCCGAAGTCATCACACCTCCGACCTGGATCACAGCAAGTGCTCCTAACAGGTCTCCTTATTTCTACCCTGGTTCCTGATAGTATGCTTTTCACAAAACAGTACATCTTTCAACATTTAAACTAGATTGTGGCACTCTGCTGCTCAAAAGCCTCCAATGACTTCCACATCACACTTAGAACAAAATGCTAAGTCCCCCATCATGGCCTATGGGGATTTGCCTGATCTTGCTCCAGGTTTCCTCTCCACCCTTGTTTCCCACCACTCTTCTGTGTTCCACCCAGCTGGCCCCCTTCAACTACTGAACACAAGAAAGCTCTTCTCAGAGTCACCTCCACCTGGAAGGTTCTCCCCTCAAGTACACATGGTTTGTGCTTTTACTCTACCTTGAATTCCTCTCAAATATCAGGTTCTCAGAAAAGCCCTGCCTTACCCTCCTATCTCAAATGGGTCTGCCTTCTATTATTCTGCCCTTTCACTCTAGATTAGTTTTTTCATAGTACGTATTGCTATTTAAAATAATATTATTGGTTAATTGGTTAATTGGTTGATTGGTTAATTGGCTGGCTGCCCCAATATGTCTTGACTGCCCCAGAATGTGAGATCCTGTAAGTCAAGAACTTTTCTTTCTCTCTTCTTATTGTTTAAACTAGTCTATACCTGGGAAGTAGAACTAGTGCCTAGAATATAGAGGCACTTGATGAAAAAATATGTTGGATTATTTGAGGAATGAATTTTCTTTTTAATAGGATGTGACATAAATACCTCAATTTTTTTCCTCCAGGGATCCCAGGACCTTACTCCTTTCTATTATAATGATAGAAATGCCACCATTGTAATACTAGCATTTACTAATGTTTGTATCTGTTTTCAGGAATGTGTTTTATCTCTTTATCTAACTGGTGTTTTGAAACCAGCATCCTACTGCTTTAACCATTGTAGTTTTATGGTACATTTTATAACTGACAGTGTAAGTTCCCTCCCCAATACTCTTTCCAAATTCTTATTTATTCTTGCTGATTCTTCTTAGTTTTGCCAGATGATCATGAGAACAACCAATTCAAAACAGTTATGTTTTAACTGGAATTGTGTAGAGCTATAAATTAGTTTGGAAATGTTTTTGCATTTTTTTTTTTACAATGATGAATCTTTCAACTCAAGAGAAATATGTCTCTCCATTTATTCAAGTCCTGTTTTGCAGCTCAATAAAACTTTGTGGTTGGCCAGTTGCATTGGCTCATGTCTGTAATCCCAGCACTTTGGGAGGCCAAGGCAGATGGATCACCTGAGGTCAGGAGTTCGAGACCAGCATGGCCAACACAGTGAAACCCCGTCTCTACTAAAAATACAAAAATTAGCCGGGCATGGTGGCATGCGCCTGTAATCCCAGCTACTTGGGAGATTGAGGCAGGAGAATTGCTTGAACCCAGGAGGTGGAGGTTGCAGTGAGCCTCATCGCATCACTGCACTCCAGCCTGGGTAACATAGTGAGACCCTGTCTAAAAAACAACAACAGCAACAAAAAAACCCACAAAAAAACAAAACTTTGTTTTTTTCTTCATTTTCATGTATTTCTTATTACAGTTATTCTTAGGTTTTTTATATTTCACATATTACATATAAGTTATTTCCAACTGAGATTGAGCTTTAAGTGATATTTTCCCAATGAGTCCCACCTGATTTCTCTTTGTGCTTTGCAACTGACGATCTGGATGCATGTTAGATTAATTATTTTCAAATGGGAATTTTTTTAAAAAAAATAACTCCTTATTTTGCTGTTTATGGGCTTAATAAAGATAAAATAGTGTATTCTAAAATGTTCACATCATGTCATTTGCCCCATTCCTCTTACTCCCTATGACCTTTATCAAAATAACTGAGAACTTGTAGTTTGTATTTATACAAAAATTGCTTAGCAGTCGAACATTTTATTAATCATTTGCGCAGAAAAATACATCGAAAATCAGTTTAACACTGTTCAAAAAATTACAAGTCATTTAAAATCAATTTTTGGGGAAAAAACTTGTTTCTTTTTCAAATATGCAGATGAATGTTCTATATTGTGTCTAGCAAGCAAACAACTCATTCCTTTTAAAAAAGTGTAGTATAAGCGTTGAAAGGTTAAACTGAAAGAAAATCACTAGGCCATGAATTATAGAAAAGTATAATAGATATAAAAATAATTCAAAACTATGTATTTACCCCATTCTTTATTATCTGTACATTTTATAGTCTTAGTTTATATAAATGGCAAAACTGGCTGAGAACGGTGGCTCATGCCTGTAATCCCAGCACTTTGGGAGGCTTAGATGTAAGGATCGCTTCAGCCCAGGAGTTTGAGACTAGCCTGGCCAACATAGCAACACTCAATCTCTATGAAATTTTGTTTTAAAGTTAGCTGGTTGTGGCCGGGTGTGGTGGCTCACGCCTGTAATCCCAGCACTTCGGGAGGCTGAGGCGGGAGGATCACGAGGTCACCAGTTCGATACCACCCTGGCCAAAATGGTGAAACCCCATCTCTACTAAAAATACAAAAATTAGCCGGGCGTGGTTTCACACGCCTGTAATCCCAGCTACTCGGGAGGCTGAGGTAGGAGAATAGCTTGAACATGGGAGGCGGAGGTTGCAGTGAGCCACGGCACTACAGCCTGGGACAAAGCGAGACTCCGTCTCAAAATAAATAAATAAATAAATAATAAATAAATAAAGTTAGCTGGTTGCTGTGGGGTGTGCTTGTAATCCCAGCTACTTGGGAGGCTGAGGTGGGAGGATCACTTGAGCCCAGGAGTTTGGGGCTGCGGTGAGCCATGATCATGCCATTGTACTCCTGCCTGGGCAACAGAGTGAGACCCTGTGTCTAAAATAAATAAGTAAATGGCAAAACTATGTCACACGAGTCAGAAATTACATCCAACACTTGGGCCTTACAAATTTCTTTTCCCGTTTATCTGTGAAATTTCTGGACATAACAAATGTTCTTTTTATTTCATGTCATTGCTGTTGCTTTTCATGTTCAAGTACTACAGTATTCTAAACACTGGTACCAGACACTCATATCAGATACTGCCCTGGAGAAGGTCAAAGGCTCTGCAATATAAATTATCCTCATTAATCACTGTAAATAGAGAGTTTCAGGATGAAATTATTTAGAATATGTTATAATATGAATAACCAAAGACGACCACTTGCGTATTGTGGTTTGTAAAAACTGCCCATGACACCTTCTTAGTGAAGATTCTGTTCCCCAAATAAGGTTTATCTTTGAATAAAGTGATGTCATATTAGCTGGTGTGGAGATTCAATAATCCTGTGATGTTTCTTGAGAGAAGAGGGTCAGTTGGAGCTTCTGAAACCCTTATTTTTGGTTGCTGTTCCACATCACAAAAATAAAATCCATCTCTTCCTTTATTTGTGTCATGTATACCCTGCTTTTCTTGATGATGTGAATGATTAATACAAACGGTCACATTGATAGCTGATTTTAGAATGCTCATTTAAAAATATCTTAATTTCTGGGGTGGGATGCTGGGGGTGGAGTAGGGGCGGGGAACAGCGCAGCCTCAGCGAAGGCGCAAGAGCAATGTGTGGAGTCAACGACACTTATCTTTGAGAACTTGCGGGTAGGGCGCTTTAAATTAAATATTAACATCTTAAAAATGAGGTCTGGGCTGGTTGTCACTGCACAGAGGAGACCTAAATTGGGCTGTAGTGCTGAGGTCCCTGGCTCCACTGCACTGAGACAGAGTGCAAACTGATCTGCCTGTGGAGGGGGGTGGGGGTTGCAACTTCATTTTCCTCTGACATATTTTGTTGGCTGATTAATAGGCTGACACTAATTTAGGTCTCAGAAGACTAGGATGTTCTGTAACAGGATAGAGAAGGAAGCGGGGGAGGAGAAAAGGGGGAGTAACAGAATGTGGGATGTCTTGGAATTTGGGCCTAGGGAAACCCAGGGCATATTTTAAAGACCTTACCCGCTAGCAAATTGAGAATGAAAAAGCCAGTGCCTTAAACAATTAATTTTGCTAATCATGCAATCTAAATTGTCACACTTAAGTATCTCAGTGTTGACCTGTTTAGACAATATGCCTTAATCCACAGGGCAGTAGTTTCAGTAGATCATGTTTAAGTTAGCTAATTAATATCAAAAGCAGGGTGGAATTGACTAACAGGTAATTTAATCAAAAGATAATTAAAACTATTGAAAGTTACAAATTATTATTTAATTAATACTAGTTAATATTATAATTTTCAAAGTTTGAATTATGCTGATTAAAGGGTTCTCTCATAAATACCACTGAAAATTAATTACAAATTAATATAATCTGCTGAAACATCCTCTTAATGGACTTCCAGCTATTCTTGACTTTTGCAATAAATAAACATTAGACCCCATACTGCATCCCATCTTCCTGAATATGTTAGGCATTCTGAAAATATTGAGGCCTTCAACTCCCTGGGTTTCTAAAGGAATGCACACATACATTAGCACCTTTAATAGCAGAGAGGTTGATGCTTTTGCTGGGGTAGAGGCTGAAGAGCAGTAGAGGTGGGCAAACACTGAGGGGGGAGCTCCACTAGCTAGTGCCTTTTTGGCTCCTCAGCGTGGCCTCGTTACCTGTTTTAGAGAAGCTTCCAGAAGATAGTTGGGTGGGACATTAGAGGAGACAGTGGAATGTTGCTCTTGGCCCTTTGCTTCTTCCTGCACTTTGCTATAATCTCTGTCTGTGGGTGAATTCATTAGGAATCATGTGCAAGGATTCAGGTGAGTATGTTTGGGGAGCCTGAGAAAATCAGACCTTGTGAAGGAAACCTAACAGCCTATGATAGAGTTGTGTTATATTATATATATTTGCAGAGAATATAGAGAAATAAAGGAGAAGTCAGGGGTAGGGTTGTAGGGAATAGATGTTTTCTCCTCTCTCATTTACCATAGAAAACCAAGCTAACAACACATCCAGAGGAAATGTTCTTTGTATTATATTAGGGAATAGGCAATATTTCCATACTAAAGTGGGCGAATACCCTCTAGAGCCTTAGAACACTGTAGAGATAACTCTTTAATGTTGCTTCTCCCGGTATTTAATTTTTGACTGTAAAGGGACCTAGAAAGAAGAAATGGAAGCCAGAAAGCTGAGCCAAAGGGAACTCTCTTTGGTCATTGAGGATTTGTGCTATTAACCTTTCCTAATAAACCGAGCATGTTGAGCCTCCCCCTTCTCCTGCCCCCAGTGTATAGCATCTAGCACTTTTGGAGTTGCCCTGTAAATATAAAATGACCTTGCTGCCTGTATTTATGAGGCAGTTAGATGCTGAATGGGATGTCATATAACCTAATACTCCATATAGAAGCTTCTGCTGAAATGTATATGCAGTAAAGACAGATTTACAACTGCCTTTAGTTTCCCTTTGAATTTCCAAGATTTATCTGAGCTTAAGGTCTCAACATTAGTTTCATGCTGCCAGAGCATTTTTCAGAATTCACGCTAGAACAGAATTTTGGGACTAGTGCTGAATTTCCTTTGATGAACATATGCTTTTGGTCTCTCATTTTCTCCAGAGGCTTTGACTGAAATTGAGGGTTATGGTCTTCATTTTGTTTTAGTCATTTACCATGGGCCACTATCAAAAATGCTTTTTCTTAATTGGAGCATTTTGGGAAAACTAATGAAGGAAAAATCTTGTCCCTTAAAAATTGAATCACAGCTGTAGTAGTAGATAAGACTGACATATTCAGTTCTTAGAAAGAGACAATCAATGTTGAATGCATCAGGTGAGTTCATTTCTGGAGCTTGGCTTTAATAGCTTATAAAGAAGATTGATTAAGTTCTTGTCTGATATAGATCAATAGTGGAATGAAACTGAGCTTCCCTCCTTCCCCTCATAAGTGTGGATTCCCTATCTGCCTGGAGGCACAGAGAAGGCAAACATTTGTGCCTTGCTTTTCTTCAACGTGTTATTAACAGCAGCTATTATAATAGGGACAATATTTATAAGTTACCTAGATTGTTTTATTATATATTAAACATTTGAGAAAGTTTATTAATTCATCTAACAAATAAGTCTATTTCTTTATGTTGCTGTGAATAATTCTGGCCTAGATAAGGATAAAAGTGATGACATTGAAAACACAGAGAAACGTCATGGATTTAAATCTTGAGATTCCAAATCTGCTCTTTATTCTAATCTGTGTAGCAAAAATTAGTTTATGAGTGTATAAAATTTTGGTTTTATATGTTTGTGTTTTAATGTGGAATAGTTTTTTATTAAATTAATTAATTTTGTTATGTTAATAAAAATGCATATACATAATTTATGTATTTACTCTTTAATTCATTTAATTTAATTCAATTTACATAATGTATACGCTTCTGTTCAGGTTTTTTCGTTATTTTCTTTCTTTTTTCTTTAGCCTCATGGAATAAATCATGCTGTTGAAATGAAACTGTGAAGCATGATGATTAGTTAGATAATTATTAAAAGTTTTCCATAATGATTAACTTGCATTTATTTGTAAAATATTTTTTAAATGCACTATCTCTAATTGCTTTTATAAACTGGGTAGGCCTTTCTTACTTATTAAGCTACTCCCCTACCATTTACATGTAACTAAATTCTCCTCTGATTTCCATGTGCTCCAAGAATGAAGACCAAAAGCCTTTCCTAGCCCCATATGGCTTTGTGTAATCCAAACCTTACTTATTACTTCAGCCTCCAGTTACACCACTCCCTGACTCACACTGCCTTTTGTTTTCCTGCTATGTAGCCATTGAGACATTTTCCCCCCTTCTGCGGTGAACTCTTTCTCTCTGTAATCCTTCCCCCTTTTACCTGGTCACCTCTTACTTGACCTTAGTCAGCATTTCATTCTTCACTTCCCCTGGGAAGCCTTTGATTCCTCAAAGGCACATAATGCTCTTCGATGGTCTCACATGACATCTTGAACCACGGTTTGTAGAATGCCTTTCTTGGTTTAATTAGTTGATCAATGTCTATGAGGACAGGGTCTAAGTCTATTTTTTGCTCATCTGTGCAATACAATAATAAGCAGGTAATAATAGTGTTCCTGGCACCTAGTAGATACTCAAAAAGTATTTATTTAATAATGAATTAGTGTCGACTATGGTACCACCTCGAACTGTCCTTTTGCTTTAATCAGGCCTTCTCCCCGCTTTTAAAGAACAGGAAGAACTGCAGAATGCAAGGAGAACATTTCATAAAATGTATACACCAACTAACATTGCCTCTGATGGTTGAGAAACTGAATGAATCTATTCCTCCTTAAAGGAAAAAGAATCACATGATTTAATAAAGACTACTACTGAAGATTAATATGTAAGTTCCTTCTTCTCTTAGAGAAAATTGGGAAGGTTTATGTGTGTGGTGGGGATGAGAGAGTGGCAATATACTGACAGAAGTGTTTGTGTTTGCATACTCACAGTAGAGGACCAGGAGAAGGAATGATAGTATTGTAAGAGTAAATACAGTGTTTTCCTTTGTGGCTTTACTGAAGCAAAGATCTATTGCCAACATCAAGGTGAGATTAAAATACTTTTGTACAGCATCAGAAATAATTGTTTTTAGGGAGAATAATAGGCCATGGAGAGTAAAAGGCTGTTTCAGAGAAGCATATCTCTTCACACCTAAAAACACTCTTTTGGATACAAAGGGAAGAGCAGAAAGGAATTTATGAAACGAACAGATACAACATACATAATTGGGCAATATTGCAACCACAGATTATTCTGAGGTTAAAAATGGTATATTAAGAATACAAGAAGTTTTTCAAGTAAGAGAAATTGTTCTTTTTCTACCTTCTTTGCTTCATCTCTTTTCACTTTTTCTTCTTCACTTCTTCACATCTCTCATTCACTTTTTCTTCTTCTTGAATTTCAAAACAAAATGCGAATACAGTACTTTCTAGGCATAGTGTTTCTTAACTTTCAGAAGTTGTGATGAGACCAAGTGGACCAAGGTGAACATTCAGTGCCTGCTTTGTCTCCAGCTCTGTCCTTGCTTTTTTGTTTTTAAATGGCCAGGGCAGCCTTCTTGACCAAATTTATAAAATAGCAATAATGGCCAGGGCATGGTGGCTGATGCCTGTAATCCCAGCACTTTGGGAGGCTGAGGCAGGCGGATCACCTGCGGTCGGGAATTCGACACCAGCCTGACCAACATGGAGAAACCCTGTGTCTACTAAAAATACAAAAAATTTGCCGGGCGTGGTGGCACATGCCTGTAATCCCAGCTACTCTGGAGGCTGAGGCAGGAGAATTGCTTGAACCTGGGAGGCGGAGGTTGCAGTGAGCCGAGATCACGCCATTGCACTCCAGCCTGGGCAACAAGAGTGAAACTCCGTCTCAAAAATAAATAAATAAATAAAAATAAAATAGCAATAAATGTTTCTACCCTGACAGGTTTTTAAAACAGAAATACTTTAAACTTTCAGAAATATTATTTACAATAGAAGTTATTATAGAGATCGTTTAAAATTACATTAAACTTATTATTACATACATTAACATTACTATTACATATTAGCCGAAGTTGAAAGCACAGAGAAGTGTGTTTTATTTTACAACGAAGGCCTTTGTATGCTGCAATAACAGCAAGCATGTAATTTTTAATTAAACAGTCTTACTGATTTTTTAATAGTAGCATATGTATGGTAATATGAGAGGGAAAACTTTGGGATTTAGCCCTTTTCATAGTCTCAATGGCTTGATAGCTACAGTAGTGTTTGCATTTACTTTGGAACTTTGTCTTATCAAATAATTTTTTAGACGAAAGCCATTATTCTGATCTGGCACCACATAAAGTTTATATTACTAATGTCTTTTAAAAATCATTTGAAATATATAAATTTCTAACTTTGGCTGGGTGCAGTGGCTCATGCCTGTAATCCCAGCACTTTGGAAGGCCGAGGCAGGAGGATCACTTAAGGTAAGGAGTTCAAGACCATCCTGGCCAACATGGTGAAACACTATCTCTACTAAAATTACAAAAATTAGCCAGGTGTGGTGGGGCTGTGATCCCAGCTACTTAGGTGGCTGAGGCACGAGAATTGCTTGAACCTGGGAGGTGGAGGTTGCAGTGAGCTGAGATTGTGCCACTGCACTCCAGCCTGGGTGACAGAGCAAGACCCTGTGTCAAAAAAATTAAAATTAAAATTAAAAATCTGACTTAAAAGGCTCAAATAAAACATTGTCTCTGTAGGGAGATACATTTGCCTTCTCCTTTAGAAAATATGGACAGAAAAGGAATATGAGGAAGAGTATTTGGCAATTTTGTAGTTGCTTTTATTTCTGTTTCACTTGAGCAGTTTATTGTCATGTTTTAATGAACATGAATTAAAATATGAAGAGTGATTATGGATCTATTTTAGGGTTAGTATTTTGCGATCACAGACTTATATTTTCTTTGCTGCAAAAGCTTTATTTGATAAAGATATAAACTGACTCCTTTGACAACTGGTAAAGTATTCTGCATGAATGTTTCTCAACCTTATTTGAGCCAATAATCTCTTTTCATTATAAACATTTTATAACTCCACTTACTATCCTGAGATTAAATTCATATTTAACATAACTTGCTACACACATAAATATTTTAAAAACTTAATGTAATTCACCAAATTGTTATGAAAGATAAGAAAAGGGAATGTGATTTATAATAAAATAATCCGTAGCTCAGGATGTAAATGCATGGTGGGACTGGATCAGAAGATGGAACAAAGTTGGCAGGGCTTGCCTGTGTATGATTGCTATGACTGTGACCATCACTGGTAGAGCTGTGATGTATTGGCTACCAGGTGAAGCGAATTACCAAATGACTAATAATTCTTGGTACATTTATAAAAAACAGGATTTAATCTTCCCTTAGTTACAAGGCAGTTGTAGTTCCAGAAAATTCTGTTTATGTTAAACTTTTGGCAAAATGCGTTTTTTTTTACTTTTAAAAAATGCTTTGTGTTTATATGTAAAATGGGTTATTTTGCATAATAATTATTAATGGATTTTTCCACTATAGGAGTGTTTTTCAAGATAACAGAAAATTATTCAGGATATGGGTCAGTTTTTGTTGTATGTGGGATTGATTTCCTTATTCTAAGACACCTAGCATCCCTGGCCTCTGCCTGCTAAATGCCAAAAAGACCCCCTCCATCATTGTAACAACCGAAAAGGTCCCCACATTTTCCAAAAAGACCCCTGGTGTTTTCCATTGAGAACCACATAATTACCAATGAATACTGCTGTATCCTAGATAAAGGAGATAGTGGCTCCTACTCCAAGCTAAGTATTATTAAATCTTTCATATTTATGTTCAATAACAATAAGTAAATAGGCTAAAATCATGTAAATATACAATATGATTTTTATCCAAAGATTAATTTTCAACTTGAAGATACCTGAAATTATAACAGATCCTCTAATGATGAGCATGCAACCATTTCTAGATTAAGAATTTTTAGAAGAAAAATGATTTTGGGATTTTGAGAATATTGGCCATAAAAATCCCCCAAAATTTTGCTAAAAAATGATCATGACCTCAACTAAAAGGCGTGCCTTAACAGTGAACTGAGGTCAAAAGGGGAGTGAGACAAAATGTGCATGGCATTTGCGTTAGGGAAAAACCAGTTGTAGTGTGGTGTGAGTTAGGTTCCTTGGGATACAAACTCGGAGACAGCGTTTTGTGTGCAGGATGTTTATAAGGGACCCCTGGGGATCAACACCTGTGCAATCAAGACTGGACAGAAGGAGAAGTCAAGCTGTGATACAGTCTTAATACCCACTTTCAATGACCTCATGGGAGCTCCAAAACTAGGATAGCCTCTCAGAGTTGGACCAGGGTGTCCAGATATTTATAGTTTCAAAGTGGTCAGTTGTTGTATACAGGCTGATCCAAGAAGGAGTATGAATTTGAGCAAGTCCCCTCTTTGGAACTGCGCTGATCCCTGAAAGCCCTGACAGCGGAAGCCTGTCTGCTGACAGCACGCCCAGCAGAGAGGACAACAGGTCTTTTATTGAAGGGAGACATGCATGGCACATCACAGTATTTACCACATAGATTGGGCATCTGTTCAACTGGAATCCAAAAATTCAGGTTGGCAAGGATACCTGTGGGATCTGCTCTTTGGATGGGAAGCTGTGGCAGCAAGAACCTCTGGCATGGGTCATATTAATGGCAATATTTGCAATTATCATTATTCCAGACAGATCTAGCTATACTGAAAAAGAGAATGTGAGTATAGAAGAAGAGTCCAGGCACCAGGAGCATAATAGCGGTCAGAGAACCAAGTCCAGGACCCCAGGCAGATTAGCTAGAGTTCAGGCAGGGTGTCAGCGCCAGTGGGGAAGAAAGAAACCAAGGAGCTGGAATACCGTCTGTAAGTTGAGACAGAAGGATAGCCATATGGCCTGGAAAAAGATGACAGGTTTGAGGAAATAGTTTGCATGTCAGAGGGAACACTCGAGGGACCCTGGCCAGAGGGAGGGATATATCCAGACACCCCATGTCTGAGTCAGGATAGGCTCAAAGGTTGCCCAGCACTGGACATCTTCGAAGATTTTTATTACTGTTTATTGCGTCAGGTGAAATCAACAACAGCTAAGAAAAAGGAGAAACACATTACAATGTAACTAGTATAAACAGTGGAAAATCACTGTGGTTTGAAGAAACAAGTTTTGGTTGAAGTAATAGTCCTAGCAAACTTCCTGCCTGGACTGTTTTTAGAGGATTTGGAAAAGCCAAGTAGCTGTCATCTCAAACTAAAGAAATCTGAGGTCTGTGTCTCCTAAAGAGAGGTGACTGTGGAACAGTAACACAGAATATCAGATTTCAATCTTCATGTTTCTCCTTTTGATGGGCACACAATCCAAATTCGAGATTTTAAGGTCCTGCACAATTTCGTTTCACTCACGTGTCCTTCCTTATTCCCCGGCCCCTTTCATGAGACGTGCTCCCTTCCTCCTCCAGTGCCTTAATGCAGCTTCTCCAGCTTCCACAGCTCTTTACTCCAATCCCAGCCATCTGGGCTCACTTCAGATCACACCTTCCCTATGGAGATGACAAAATCTGCTCTACTGTAATGATGCTGGCAAAGCTTAATTGTTCTTCACTTATTTCATTGCTGTTTGTTTTATCTTCCCAGCTAAATGAATTGCAGTTCTTTTGAAAGAAAGGATCGGCTGGGTATGGTGGCTCATGCCTGTAATCCCAGCACTTTGGGAGGCCAGAGCAGGCAAGTAACTTGAGCCCAGGGGTTTGAGACCAGCCTGGGTTGCATGGTGAAACCCCATCTCTACAAAAAATACAAAAATTAGCCAGACATGGTGGCGTGTACAAGTAGTTTCAGCTACTTGGAGGCTGAGGTGGGAGGATCACTTGAGCCTGGGAGGCAGAGGCTGCAGTGAGCCGAGATGTGCAACTGCACTCCAGCCTGGGTGACAGAGTGAGATCCTGTCTCAAAAAAAAAAAAAAAAAAAAAAGATCATGTCAAAAGTTTCCTTTATATCTTTCACAGTGCTCAGAAAAGAGCTGGCCACCAGGTGGCTGCTAGGTAAACAGAAATCGATTGATTGACTCAGCCTGAGTATATGTATTCAAATTCACATTTCCTGAATTAGCAGACATTGTCTTGTTTTTAAAATTGACTTTATAAGATCTCATGTTTTCTTATATCTGATGGTAATGAAAATGTCTCACCTCAAACTTGTGAAAATATGAATTCCTATGAGGATAATTTTTTTCTTCCTCTTTTAGTGAGTATGTTTCATACTGTAGTCAAAATTTTAGATCTCTCTGAGAATTAACTTCTGTTTTATTACATTGTGGCAATGCCATCTATTCATTGTCCTGAGAGATGCCTGCCTTTGTCATCTCTCCTATGATCAGGACCCAAACTGTACTAAGTAGTAGCTATAGGGCAACATTAATTATTCTAGGGAATGTGTTTCTTTGGTAGAATCTGAAGTTCAGGATTAAGAGGACATCTTTCACTTGTAACATCTTGTTCCATCTGTGTTATTTAATTAGAGATAACTTCATACTATTAAGAGCTACTACTCTTGGATCAGATGCTGTTTTTTAAAGCTCAGTCCCATAAACCTCTATAGTCCACAAATATCATTTCCTTTTTGTGATACCTCTACAATATGAAGATTATATTTAACTCTCCTGGTTAATTCATTAATCTTATGCTTTATTCTTGACTTTATTCAAGGGGGGTAGGCATCGTGATAGGTATAGAGACCACTGTAATGGGGTCTTGCAGTGGATGAGAGACACTGAACTCAACTCCAAATATAACTTGGGCAAGTGGGGATTTATAGACAAGGAGCAGGGTGAGCAGGGTGAGCAGGGTGGGGATCAGTGGATGGAAAATTACTAAGCGGAGACATTAGGGGTGAGAGATTCTTACGAGAGCAGCTCAACAGAATTGTTGCTGAAGGCAGGCCAGGGTGATAAGATATCCAGGGTGGTTAGACACTAAGGGTAAGGAGGTTTCCCTACACTGACTTAGCAGGATTCTTGCTCAAACTGGCTTGTACAAGGACAGAGAAGAAAGACCAAGGTCAAGCCTAGATGAGTACACATCTCAGAGGAGCCTGATTAAAGTTAGGTTAAGGAGGGGGTCTTTGTCACATGTTATTCTTTACATTTTACATGCATTACTAATCATGATTGTGTTATACTTATGTGTTTGTACATATGTAATGTTACATGTAAGTATACATATAATATCTATTATGTCAATGAAATTTTTAAACAATGCTTATTATTTATTAGGCAAATATTTATGAAATGCCTGTGATGTGTCACTTATATAGGTACTAGAAATACAGAAGAGGGGCCAGAGAAGGTGGCTCATGCCTGTAATCCCAGCACATTGGGAGCCTGAGGCGGGAGGATTGCTTGAGCCTAGGAGTTCAAGACCAGCCTGGGAAATATGGCAAAACCCTATCTCTGCAAAAAATATAAAAGTTTGCTGGGCGTGGTGACACATCCCTGTAGGCCCAGCTACTCAGGAGGCTGAAGTAGGAGGATCATTTGAGTCTGGAAGGTCAAGGCTGCAGTAAGCTGAGATCAAACCACTGCACTCCAGACTGGTGACAGAACAAGACCCTGTCTCAATTAAAACAACAACAACAAAAAACCCAGAATAGAAGAAAATAGACAAAAATTCTTGCCTTATATTGTAACAGAGGATACAGACAATAACAGGTTTGAGAAGGGAAGACAGATAAGGAATAAGATAAATAAGTAAAATAAAGCTGAATAGGGAGATATAAAATGCCAAGAGGTTTTGTTTGTTTTTAAAGTTTAGTTTTGCTTTGCTGAAATTTTAGATAGGCAGGTTAGGGAATAAGAGGGTGACCTTTGTGCAAAGCTCAGAGAGAAGAGAAAGATGGAGCCACATAGATTTCTGGGCAAAAAGCATTCCGGGAAGAGGGAGAGGTGAGTGCAAAGACCCTGAGGCAGAGGGCCAAACATGCTCATGGAATACCAAGGAGGGGAGTGTGGCTGAGGGCAAAAGATGGGGTGGGGGGAGATTAGTTAGAGATGAGGTTAGATCTAAAGTAATGGGGAGCCCGATCCTGGGGGAATCCACTCTTGAAAGCTGTCATCAGGACTTTTAGTGAGATGTAAGCCACTACAAGGTTTACAGCACTGTGATGAAACAGTTATTATGACTATACCCATTCTACACGGTATTGTACAAATTTTATAGGGAGACTGCATGGAGCTCTTCCTATTTAAAAAAAGGGAAAAAAATTAAAACACCTTGAAAAACACTCTCATACTAGAGTCACTGATAATATAATCCTATTGTATTTTTCTAGGGAGAGATGCCCTAATACTTATTCATGCATAACAGAAAGAGAGTTCCTTTATAATCTCAAGAAAACAAGACCATTTCATTTGGTAGATTTTTAATTGGGGAACTCCTGAAATTCCAGTAATGGAACATGAGCAAGGGTAGTGGAAAAAGTATTGGATTTGGAGTTATCTATATTTTTGGCTTCTTACTCCATTTTTACTAGCTTTCATTGATGGAAAGCTCACTAAGTGCCAGGCATTGTGCTAAAACCTTTAAGTGCATTACCTAATGTAATTCTGACAACATCCTGTCCATTAGGTACCATTATTTGAAAGGCATAGATAGATAGATGAAGAAACTGTGGATTATAAAATTTAAATAACTTTCTTAAAGTCTTACTGCTGATAAGGGGAGGAACCTTTATTTAAGCATACAAGATGTACAATGGCTTCTGATATCAAATCTCACATTCTACCTTCTAAAAAGCAGTTTAAAAAACCAATCCGTAATCACTGTGGCCAAGGGAGGTTTTGAAAAAATAAATAGCAGAAACCTTTCCATGTGTCCCATTCTGGACTTTTTACACCCAGATGGGACCAGGGGTCTCTTTACTTCAGGACTTTTACTGCCGAGTGCTTAGATTTTTACTTTGTGCTTGCTTAGAGTGACACTCTAAATATGAAAAGACGGGTTTTCTTTTTGTTTTTCTCTTCCTCTGTTTTCCTCTCTCTTTTCTCCTCCTCAGATAAGAGAATATCTACATATTGTCTTTACCCCTTCTGTCATTAGTGGTAATGGCCCCTATGTACTCTTCTGTGACTTTCCCACATTCATATATAAACATATATATTTCTTTTGCTTTAGAAAAATGGAGTCATGTTATATAGACTTCTCTGCATGTTGTCACTTGACATTGGGAAAAATCCCTTGAAATCAGCTGATATTCAACCATTTCCTTATTGAAGCCGTTTTCTTTGTTTCCAATTCTTTATGTTTCCGTGAACATATTTGAACATACATTCTTACCTATTGATGGTTTTATCTTTGAGACTGATTCATAGGAATAGCATTGCTATGACTAGGTTATATATAGTTTAATTAATTCGTTATAATTAATTTTTAAAATTTAGACGGGGTCTTGCTTTGATGCCCAGGCTGGAGTGCAGTGGCATGATTATAGCTCATTGCTGCCTTGAATTCCTGGGCTCAAGGGATCCTCCAGCCTTGTTAAATGTTAAATCCCACAAAGTGCTGGGATTACAGATATGAGCCAGCATACCTAATTTATATAGTTTTAATTTTATAGATATTTCTGAACTACTTTCAAAAACTTCTGTAACAGTTTACATTTGTAGCAGCTAGTTGTTGCTATATGTTGAAATATAGCCATTTACCTGAGTCTTCACCAGAAGTAGATGTTACTTCTCCTTTTAATTATTTCTAATTTGATAGCATAAAATATCTCATGGTATTCTGATTTGCCCTTTTCTGTCTGGTAGAGAGGCTTAACATCTTTTTATAATTGTATTGGCCATTAGGACTAGTTTGTAAGATGTGTATGCAAATGCTTTGTACGTCTGTTGGGTAGTATGTTGTCTTATTTTAAACACTGAGATGAAATTCACATAACATAAAACTAACCATTTAAAAGTGAACAGTTCAGTGGTTTTTAGTACATCCATAATGTTGTGTGACCACTCCTACATCTAGTTCCAAAAAATTTTTTTCACCCGAAAAGGAAATACTGTACCTATTAACAGTTATTCCTCATTCCTCTTCCCCAAAACCACTGGCAGCCACCACTCTGCTTTCTGTTGCTGGAGATTTACCTATTCCGGGTATTTCATATAAATGATGACCTTTTGTATCTGCTCTTTCACTTAGCAAAATATTTTCAAGGTTGATCAATGTGGTTGGTATATCTTGTTTTTTTTTAATCAATTTGAAAAGCTATTTGTAGATCTAGATTTTAAAACTTTTTGTATCATCTGGATTATAAAATTAATATAGTATTTGGCAATGGATTTTGTTTATAGAATTATTTGTCATATAAAAGAGTGAATATTTATACATTCAGATATTTCTATCTTTAACCTCTGGGTTGAGCATGCAGTCTGCTAAAGTTTCTCTGAATGTTTTTATTGATTTAGGTTCATATTTAAATTTTTAAGCAAATTGGAACTTTGGTACATGAGATTTCTTTTGTCTCAGAAGGATAGCCACTAGTTTCATTGTTATTTTTAAATAAATTATCCTTTCTTCACTCAGTTGAAATTGTACCTTTCTATATATTAAATTCCTGCTATTGCCTTTTTCTGGTTTCTCTAGTTCATTCCACTCATCTCTCTGACTATTCTTATGCCAATACCATAGTGTTTTGATTCAGTGGTTTTGTATTTTTCATATTTTTCTTTCCTTGTTAAATGCTTTCTAAGTTTATATTAGTACAATTACATTTTTTATTAGAGGCAAAAAAAGTTACTCTTTTGAAAAATTTTGGCACTTAGAAGTAACAATTATGAACTCATCTGAAATAAGTGGCTATATAATATACTCATGTTTCTGTTGCTAAATCTGTAAATTTTAATCCTGGATATCAAGAAAAGATTGCTGGTTGCCATTTGACTGGACTTCCGAGAAAAATTACAGAGATAAAACCCTTCCTATATAAATCCTTCTGTAAATCATGAGTGTTTCATACTCGGAACTGGCATCACTGCATCAATCTGTGAGCGTGTTTAAATGCAAAGTGCAGAGTGATGCACAAGCTTTCCTTGGTGATGCTGTGTGTAATCTGTTTGCTAGCTGCCCCTTGCAGGGCCTGTCACTATGCCTGGCTTCTTGCCCCCTGATTACTAAAGACCATTGAACTCTTATTCATGAAGTGTTTTCAGGCAGCCATTGTATACTCATTACTGGGTAAGATCAAGAAAAGAAGTCCTTACTTGTTCTAGCTTTGAAAAACAAAGACAATTTTTCCTTCACAAAAAGAAGACACAAACTCTACCCTTGAGAAAAATCACAGCACAGTTGGGGAAATATAAATATTTATAATTATATCTAAATACATCTTCAAATCAACATTTATATACACACATTGCAGTAGTAACTTACATTTGTAGAGCACAGCTCTTTATAGTTTAGAAAGTGTTTTCATCAAAATTGTTTTAAGAGGATGTTCCTACAACATTTTGAACGATGTCTAGGAGCTATTTGTGTCCCTAATTTAATGATGTTCAGAATAAGACTTTTAGGGTAAGCAAGGCCAAGAACCTTTCAGAAAAGATGGTTTCATTCCTGCATTTCTTTAACCAGGTTTGTTTGTTTGTTTATTTATTTATTTATTTTTGAGACAGAGTCTCGCTCTGTCGCCCAGGCTGGAGTGCAGTGGTGCGATCTCGGCTCACTGCAAGCTCCGCCTCCCGGGTTCACACCATTCTCCTGCCTCAGCTTCCCGAGTAGCTGGGACTACAGGCACCCCCCACCACGCCCGGCTAATTTTTTGTATTTTTAGTAAAGACGGGGTTTCACCCTGTTAGCCAGAATGGTCTCGATCTCCTGACCTAGTGATCCGCCTGCCTTGGCCTCCCAAAGTGTTGGGATTACAGGCATGAGCCAACGTGCCCGGCTAACCAGGTTTATTTTTTAATGGAGCCATCCTTGGCTCTCAACACCTAACTTATGGAGCATCTTTGTTTTTTCCCCAGGAGTGAGAGTATACAATAGTTTGGTGGACATTTAAACTGTATATAGTATAAATTGTTCTTGGGGCTGGAGATCCGGGAGAGAACAAGACTGACATGGTCCCTGCCCTCATGCAGAGTGTGTGTGTGTGTGTGTGTGTGTGTGTGTTTAGGAGGGATGTGCATGCGGGCAGGGAAGGCAAGGATAATAGATATGTAAACAAATAATTAGCATTGTGATAATTATACAGCAGGCTGGTATATGGTACACATAATTATTGACCTGACCTTGATAGATATCAAAGTGAACTTTTCTGAGGAAGTGACCATTAAGCTGAGTATGCAACTGCTTAGGGGAAGCAGGAAAGCCTTAAGGGAGGGAGCAGAATCACACATTGAAGAATCTGGAAAAAGGTGGGAAGCACTGGAATAACAAAGTTCTCTGGAAACAAAGCTAGGGAGTGGGTTGGGGGCCAGATTATGCAGGCTTGTGGGTCAAGGAGAGGATAATGGAAATTATCCTTAGGAGCCGTGAGAAGTTTAGGAGTGACATGGTTCTATTAGAGTGCTATGGCTGGTTCAGAGTAAGACATAAGAAGAGAGGCCAGTTAGAGGCCTGTTGACAGAATTGAGGTGATAAATGTGGGTAACTTGGACTGGAATATTGGTAGTAGAAAGGGAAAGAAATGAACAGATTTGCAAAGCATTTAGGTTATAGAATTCACAGGTCTTAGCAATTGATTCAGTCTGGGGAGATGTCGAGTATATCTCCCAAGCTTTTGACTTGGGCTTGAAGAAAAGACTATTTATAATAATTGGGGCTGGGTGCAGTGACTCACATCCGTAATCTCGGCACTTTGGGAGGCCAAAGCTGGTGGATCGCTTGAGCTCAGGAGTTCGAGATCAGCTGGGCAACGTGGTGAAACCCCATGTCTACAAAAAATACAAAAATTAGGCGTGGTGGCTTGTGCCTGTAGTCCCAGCTACTTGGGAGGCTGAGGCAGGAGTATCACCTGAGCCCAGGAGGCGGAAGTTTGCAGTGAGCTGAGATGCACTATTGCACTCCGGCTTGGGTGACAGAGGGAGACCCTGTGTCAAAACATACAATAAAATAACAATTGGTTCAAAATATTTTGAAAATTGTTTTGGTTCTTTCTGCATTGGTGCAAAAGGCAAAAAATAAAAAAAAAACAGGAATGTGCTTATGTAGACATTAAAGCCATAATGACACACCAAATGTTTGCTTTAACTAAAGAGGGCTATGGTTGTACAGAGCTGACACAAATATGATACACTATTGATAATAAAACTGAGGTCTTGCCCTCTATAAAAGTTAAACTAATTATTTACACTTGCATATTCACTCACATTATTTATTATTTTCTATTTAAAATCATTATTTTTATTGCAAAACAGACTTAATTTTATTCTCAGCCTGTAAACCTTACTATAACTTATCTATATCTGCTAAGCACAGAGTCATTTTTGTTCCTTTAATAAGTGTAGTAATTCGCATTGGCTAATGGTATAACTATGATAATTACATAATGTAGTTGTACTCTTAACCACTGCCTTATTACAACAATTTTAAATCTTGTTATTTTTTCCTAGTGGAGCAGAGCATATGATTATCCAATTTTTTTTACTACATTAAAAAAACACACAACTTTTCTTGCTTTTTTTTTTATCTTTTGCCTCAATCCAGTCAGCAAAATTTTCCATGTAGTTTGGAGATTATACTTGCTATTGGGTGAAATTATATACCTTGTGCTTTTTTCCTCGTCCTGGATTAATTTGGGTTTTCTTCTTAGATCTTTTACTTCTGGGATAGTGTGTACAGTTTTTCATGGCAAATCATAAACTTAGCACATTCTACTGAACAATTCACTCATCTTTTCAACTACATTATGGTAGATAGTTGTGGAGAGGAGGGTTTGGTGTTAGTGATTAAAATTATGAATAGAGGAGCTGGGTACAGTGGCTCACACCCTATAATTCCAGCAATTTGAGATGCTGAAGTGGCGGGATCTTTTAAGGCCAGAAATTGGAGACCAGCCTGGATAACATCGTGAGATGCTCTCATAGGTGGGAATTGAACAATGAGAACACTTGGACACAGGGCAGGGAACATCACACACCAGGGCCTGTCGTGGGGTGGGGGCATGGGGGAGGGATAGCATTAGGAGAAACACCTAATGTAAATGACAAGTTAATGGGTGCAGCAAACCAACACAGCAGATGTATACATATGTAACAAACCTGCACGTTGTGCACATGTACCCTAGAACTTAAAGTATAATAAAAAAAGAAAAGAAAAAAACAGTTTTAACTATTATTTGGGTGTGGTGGCGCATGCCTGTAGTGCCAGCTACATGGAAGGCTGGGGTGGGAGAATCACTTGAACCCAGGAGTTTGAGGCTGCAGTGAGTTACGATTATGCCATTGCACTCCAGCCTGAGTGGCAGAGCAAGACCCTGTGTCTAAAATAATAAGAAGAATGAATACAAATATAGTGAACTCTTATCTGGAGTGATTGAAAAAAGTGCAAACCAAATATTCATCTGTGTGTATTCCATGTATAATTTATAGATGATTAATTTTCCAATAACTATAGCCAGATTAATTTCCTCTAAAAATTAAACCAAGTGTATTGTATTTTGGCCTTTGAGGAGTCAGAAAATGCCTCAGGATTTTCCAGAACCTGACTCCAGCATGTTTCAGGGGGGATCTAGCTGTTATTCCAGACTTCTTTATGCTTCCTTTATAAAGTTGCAAAAGTTCTGAGTAATAGACGTTTTGAGTATTCAGAAAAGATAGCTTTTCTCAATATGTCAGATCTTCATTATATATATCTAAGACATGCTAAACTTCTCAAGTTTTTTAATAAAACCATATTATAAAGGCATAAAATAAAGTTTTAAGGCTAGTGAGGCCAGGTCTAGGAGGTGAAGTGGATAGTTAAAATAATTAAAATGCAAAGTTTAAAATTGTTATTTTATTTAAAAGCCTAATAACTTAAATCCTAACTCACCATAACCATTAATTAAGTGGATTTGTTTTTCAGCACTGGCCTTGTTCACCTTAGTACTGAAGTCCATTCAAGTTCAACTCAGTCTTATTAGTCTTCATGCTGCCCCAGAAGATCACTGATGATCAGCATTATCAGAAGACCTTTAAAGGTTGCAAATTATGAAAAAAAGTATTAGATTATGTTCAATGTACTATACCTGAATTAACCAGAAAACTTAACAGTAAAATACTGTGTTTATTTCTAATTTTGACAGCATTATTTAATTTGGAGAATTTGGTCAAAGAAACATAAGAGCAAAATGCATTTGTTTCAATAATTTGTGAAATTCAGAAGGTTGTGATGCTTTTTTTACTTTTTAATTATCCAGAGGCAAATTACATTCTTCTTCTCTTTGACTCTTGAAACTCGACCTAACATGGCTATTATAAGAAACAATAACAAATGTACTTGCTGCATTATTCTCTTGATGCTAGTTACATCAATCTGTGTGACTTCTTAATGACTTATTTTTAATCCTGCAAGATTTTACATAGGTCAAATAATTACATTCATTTTCTTTATTTGTCTCCCTGAAATTGCTTAATGAAAGATCCACACAACTACTATTCACAGCAAGAAATGTGGCCATACGTGGGAAACATCTTTGGAAACTGTAAAGGCCTCACAGATATGTAATAATGGGAACGATGATGATAGTGTGTGTTTTGAACAAAGCTGATGGCAGAATATTCCCTAAGCATTGACAGGGAGCCCGGGAGGCAACTTTCGTGGAGGAGACTTTATAGTACTTAGCTTCTGCATTAATTTGGATGTGCTCATCTGCTGTACTGAGATCTTGTACACTGTTCGGCCCATTTCACTCTCCAATGACAGGTGTGGTGCATCTTGTTGGAGAACTTAGCAAACATCTCAAATTTCAGACCAACAGGTAGCCTTTGTCTCTGAGACATCCTTTCTATGTGTTGATTTCATTTGTTTCACCTCCTTTTACAAGGCCTGACTCCAGGCTCATTCTTTCAGAAAGCCTCTTTTTTTCACTCTTCTGACATGAAGGGCCAATGCCTTTGTTGCTCTTAATATTTGAACTCTTATTTTGACAACAGATTTATTATCAGTGTTGTGACATCTCTCCTTTTGCTTTCTGGAATCCTTACTCACACCCATATATATTCAGGTAAATTTCTTGTGTGTTTGCTTTATGTTTCTTTTCATATTGTAAAACTCTTGAGATGTAAAGCCATAACTTTATATCTCTTTGGATGCCTCACAGTGCCCAGAATCTAAGAAAATTTATGTTTAGTTCAGTTTTTGTTGATTTAATTTTGATCACCAAAGATATATTCAAAAAATTTTTTGTGCCTAGAAAACATATTAGATTTTTTAAACAAAAGAAGTTTAGTTTTCATAGAAAGGATGGTGGGTGATATGGACAAAGGAAAGATACAAAAGGTGTTTTTGCTGCAGTTCTATGGTCATTTTTCCATCAGATTGAAGATACTTAACATGGTTGTGCTTCATAGGGTCCTTAAACTCCCTGAAATTATGTGATTAATATAATTTGTAGAGAATTATAATATGTAGAGAAAGAGCCCATGGTTTTTATCAGATTTTCAAAGGTTGTAAGTGACTCAAAGATAACTGAGGGTCTGAGTAAAAAGGCACCACAACTAAAATACTCTGTAACAAAGCTGGTGTCAAGGGCTTTTTGTTTGGATGGTGATAGTATTACCATAGTAATACCATATTATTACCATAGAGGAATGTTCTTTGTTGATCTGACTTCATCATACAACATTAATACATACATGAAAATCCAAGTTTTTGCAAGTATAAATTTGGTGATATTATTCACTTAAGGAAATAGTTAAGTAAAATTTTAGGTAATGAGCTCCTAGACATTTAACATTAACTTATGTGTTGTATTTCAAAAATACATTTCCTTTGCTCTGGACAAAAAGCATACCAGGAATTCTATAATTTGCAACAGAATAAATTAGCCCATAAATGTGCTGCATCTGCCTGTGGGACAGACATTATTTTAAAATGTTGTCTCACAGAAGTGAAGGCATTTCTTGATTTCATGTCTGTGTATTTGTTTTGTTTTGTTTTTAATTCTGTATGAGACTTCACAGCAGACTTAATATTGGATTCACAATTAGTGACTGAATAAACATCTCTGTGTGGATTGATTTAGCTCAGTTCATGTATTCATTATGTGGGTGATCTTCTAATACCTCAGCCTCCAAGTTCCTTGACCCATGCTCACAACCCAGATCAGTGGTTCTCAGTGTAGACCTCAGACTGACAGACACAGCATCACAGAGAACTTATTAGAAATGCAAATTTGGGGGCTCAGCCCTAAATCTGGAATCTGAAACTCTGTAGTGTGAAGCCCAGCAATGCAATCCCTTTAGCAAGCTTTCTGGGGGACTCTGAAAGCTGTTATGCTACAACTTGCCAATAACAACAACTCTACCCCTTACTATCATCTCAATTTCAAGCTAACTGCTCTCTGACCACCATTAATCCTGCCAGCTCCCTACTTCCTTCTAGTATCTCAACTGTCCCATAAGAGGTCCATGAATCATTTTCACTTTTTTTTTTGTAATCATCTCCTTTGTGTCCTCATTACTCCTATTAGATCCCATGGTCCATGATTGTAATCATTAAGTTCCATGTTCTCTCTCTCTGTCTTCGTTTTACCTAGACAAATTTCCACCTTGTTTACATCATCTCTCCAATGCTGCAGGCTTATCTGAATATTTCTAGAGAAAAACTCACAACCATGCCAGTAATCCACTTTAACACTAACCCCAACTGAACCTTAGTACTACTGGAAATCCCAGTATATTACCTTAGTCTAGTCACTCTCATATTCCTTTAGCAGAGTATTTTCACATTCTGCCTCCCCTACTGTTTTTGTGGATAAACTGTCCATGTGTTTCCAAAGGTCAACCTCTAGCTCCTACACTGGATTCCATTTCCTGTCCCCTATTCAAGGAGATTTTTTCCAGTAATTATTTTTTCTCTCTCCTGCACTAGCACTTGTTCCTTCTCTACCTGGCCACTCCCATCAGCAAAATAAATATGCTGTCATATCATCTATTATTTTAAAAAATTCTCTTACCTGCAAATGCCCTGCTTCCTACTATACTGCTTGTTTGTTTTTATAAGAAAACTCTTTTTTAAAAGTTGTCTCTAGTCATTTTCTTCCAATATTGTCACTTGCAACTACCCCAGCCAGGTGTTCATTTCTACTGTTTCATCAAAACAATTTTTGTCAATGTCACCTAAATCTAATGGCTAATTCTTGTCAATGTGCCCAATGAGTTTCTGAATCCAATGGCTAATTCTTGTCACTGTCACCAGTGCGTTTCTAGATTTAATGGCTAAGTCTCATTCTTCTTCTGACATGGCCCATGTACAATATCTGACATAGTTAATCAGCTCCCTCCTTCCTGAAATACTTTTCTGCACTTGGCCTTCAGGACACATCTCTTTCCTTGATTATCCCTCTCTCAGTAGCCATTTGCTGCTTCATCCTCTTCCTCCTGACATTCTAATATGGAACTATTTCCAGGTTCAGTCCTTAGCCTTCATCACTTCATTATCTGTAATCACTCCCTAGGTGACACCATCTAGTGTCATTCATTAATTTATATACCATTTAAAAGCTGGTAGCTCTAAAACCCATGTCCCCATCCTATACTACTCCCCTGAACTCAAAATCTATATATCTGTTTATTTGATATCCCCACTTGAGTGCCTAATAAGTCCCATTAATTCATCATGTTCCAAACTGAATTCAGATTTTTCTACCCTGCCCACCAAACCTGCATCTTCCACACATTAGTTAAAGGCAGCTCCATTCTTGCATTTGCTTAGGTCAAACACTGTGCAGTGATCTTAACTCACTCCACTCTGTTTTTTCTCTCAGCCTACACCCAATCCGTAGTAAGACCTGGCAGCACTAGCTCCAGTTTACATCCCAAATATGACTGCTTCTCACTGCCTTACTTCTACCTATCTGGTCTATGCCACCCTTATTTTTTTACCTGGATTGTTGTAAGAGCTTTCTAATTTGTCTCCCTGCCTTTGCTCTTCTCTCTATCCTCTTAGATGCTACTCTTAATCTAGCAAACAGGATGATCTCATTAAAAAGGAAATTGCATCATTTTACTTCTATACTCAAAGCTGTCCCAAAACTTTCAGTCTTATTGGAGTAAAATCAAACTCCTTGTTGTGGCCACGTGACCCACCATATGACCCTCCATGATCCTGCCGCTTCCACCTCACTGACCTCACCTTCTTCCACTCTTCCCTCTTGCCCAACCTGCTGTAGCTACAATGATGCTGAGGCTGGCTCTCAGTAACCAAACCCAATCCCACTTCAGATCTTTAAATGCTCTAACCAGAGAGATCTGTATCATCTTGCTTGATTGCTTATGTAAGGTTCTTTCTTCCCTGACTACCGAATTTAAAAGAGTAATAGTCTACATATAATCACTTTCTCTTTTACACCAGCTTTATTATTCTTGATGTGACTTCTCACCATCTGACATATCATTTAGGACAAACCACATGAAATTGTAGATAATTACTATTTTTGACCGACAAAAACTGCCAGTGCCTAGGGTAGTCAGGGAAGCCAGTTCGTATTTCTTGTTTGTTTGTAAGCTCTGTGAGAGAAGAGATTTTTCCTGTTTTGTTCACTGTTATAGCCCTAGCTAAAAGATATAGTGCTTGGTACATAATAAATACTCATAAATATCTATAGAATGAACTACATGAATGAGTCAGCAATATTTATAAGGTATCTACAATGTGCTATTCGTGTTTCAATCCCTGTATCCACTCTCTTTTCTGTTTTATTTCTCTTTATAAAAATGAGTCACAGGCTGGGTGTGGTGGCTCATGCCTGTAATCACAGCACTTTGGGAGGCCGAGGCAGGTGGATCACCTGAGGTTAGGAGTTTGAGACCAGCCTGGCTAACATGGCGAAACCTCGTCTCTACTAAAAATACAAAAATTAGATAGGCTTGGTGGTGGGAGCTTGTAATCCCAGCTACTTGAGAAGCTGAGACAGGAGAATTGCTTGAACCCGGGAGGCAGAGGTTGCAGTGAGCCGAGATCACACCATTCCACTCCAGCCTGGGCGACAAGAGCAAAACTCCATCTCAAAAAAAAAAGAGTCACCACATTTTTCAATGAGTAACTAAATTAATATGCAGTTGGGGTGATTCAAGGGAACACAGTAACTATTTGAAAAAATAATGTAATAGAAATTTATATCTAATACATTATATCTAAGTATATGCATATATCTTTATTTTACTAATTATGCTTTACTGAGACCACTAATAGAATTGTACTGAGACCACTGATAGAGCTTTTTTTTTTTTTTTTTAATGTCCTGAACACATTTTATCTGAAAGTGTGTGATATGCATGCTGGCAGGGCAAAAGTAGGATGTCATTAAACTGTTGCTTTAAAGAAGTGACAAAATGTTACTTCTTTCCAAATAAAACAGGATAAAATTTGAAAAGAAAGGCTTTGGGATCATGAAAAGTATGAGTATGGGGAACAAAGTACCTTCTTTTAATTTTGCAGCAATGAATACGCTTTGAAAACTGAAATTCGTTAGAAAGAACTAGAAATGGTTTAGCAATAGAGTTCAGCCACAAAACTTAAGTCTGAGACTATGGCATGGGACACATTTTCACCAGTCATAATTTTAGCCAAGTATAGAGAGATGTGATTAGGAATACTCAAATACAATCTGGGGGAAAATAACCAGGAATCACATTTTAAAAAAACATGAAAATTGTGATGTCCTGCAAGACACTTAAAACTGCAACATCCGTTCTCTGAACAAGTTAACTGAGGCAAACTGAGAAGGCAGTATATATCCAGGAGCACAGCACACATTGGGCGGAAGATCTGGGATGAGAGCCCAAAAGTCCCATTTTCCTGTCTCATACTTTTGTATTCAAAATATTGCAATCTGTTACCTAGAAGAAGATTAGTGTGTAGAACTGAATGCTTTAATTTTACTGCAGGAAAAAGTAATGTAGAAAGAGCATAGGCTGTGATGGATTTAAAATGTGTCTAAACACAGATATCTTTGGTTAATTAGTAAAATGGCAAAGACACTTCGAAAAACAAGAGAGGCGCATAAATCTCATTCATAAGTGTTAAATATTTCAATATTCACTCATATGAAAATCTTTTAATGGAGCCCTCACATATTTGTAGAAATAATTAACATTATATTTGAAGCATCAATTTTTTTGCCACTGAGCTAACATAACTTTTTATCATTATAACTTTGAATACTGTATTACTTATCTGATCTAGAACATTTCACATAAAAGGAAGCTAAAGTTAGCAAAAGAACAGTTCATAAAAATATGTGGTATCTGTGAAAACAGATATGATTAAAATAGTATGTGCTGTTTAAATGAATTAGAAGTCATCTTGGAAAGCCCAATGAAGTCTCCTCATCACACAGAGGCAGTTAGGAAGGCAAATAGGACTCCAGGGTACATTAAAAAAGGGAGAAAATAATATGGAAATATTAAGTTGATGTGATATCAAATAATGATATACTTTCATCCAGAATACCGAGTCTAATTTCAGTCAGTGCACCTTAAGACATGTCAAGCAGAGAATGAAAATATCAGAGGAATGTGGAAAAAGGAGTAAATTGGGGATTAATTCACAGAAAGATAATTTATTTCTCCCAAATAAGTTTTAATAAGCAGGAAGTCACTTTTTTTTTACAAAACATCACAATAAAGGACATTGGGCAACTGATATTTATAATAAAATAATTAGCAACTTAATGTATTAGCTGAAGTTTGGAACGATACACTTAAAACTAGTTATCTGGATTGGTCAGAAAAGCGTTGCAGATTTAAAAGAACTGAATGGGAACATCAGTGATGGAAGCAGAACTTCTAGGCTAGTGGTCTTATTCTTTTCCAGGTTGTGTATTTACCCTGGACCTCTGGTCCCAATCAACATGTAACATTTATTGTAAGTTTATGTGCATTTATGGTGACACAAAAGTGTAAAATAAGGTCTCTCATCCTTTTTTCCTAATTAACAAAATAAATTGCTTTATGTGTTTTCTCAGTATAGAAAGAGAACATACATATTACCAGAAAGGAATTCCAGGCTGGAACAGTAGATTATATAAAAGCCTTTTTCACTACCAAGGAAACTTTGTGCCTATTACCTAGAAATAATGGCTGAGCTCACTATTGTGAAGCCTGGGGCTTCCTCTAAGAAAAGAAATGAAATTATTTTCTTTTTCTTTTAATATACTTGTCATTTTATAAAATGTTGGATTTATGTACTTTAACTTGGCATGTAAATTTTATCTCATTTATCCTCATGTGCTTCTTAAAATGATTAACATTATCTTCATTTCAGAAATGAAGAAACAGAGTATATAGTTGAAAGAATGAAAAGGAACGAGGATTCAATTCTAGGCCTTTCACTATGAGCCTATTTTTCAGGATTCACAATGATATTATTTTTTATAATACAAGTGACAATGAGGAAAAAACTTGACTCTCATGGAACACTGCATGGAATTTGGGACTTTCTTTATCTTTATTTATTTTTTACATACTCAAATAGGAAAAGATTAGTCCCATAAACCTAGCACTAATTTTAACTTCCTCTTGAAATATGAAGCATACCTCATTACTAGAAATTGGACTTTGTAAATAATCTGAATTAAGCTATTCATTAATATTCTCTACTTTAATCACTTGTAGTTTTGGTCTTCCAAACATTTAAGTGATTTTCTGCCTTTTCCAGAGACTACTGTTATTCAGGTGCAAACATTTTTTGTTTATTTTTTCCAAAAAAGATTAGTAAAGACCAAGGTTTGGGAAGCTTAGAGGAACCAAGCTTATTTGAAAGTAGAGTTAAGAGAATGGACTCAGAGGGTATATTATTTAAATACCAAACAAAGGTATTCACAAAAGAAAGAGAGAAATAGAGCACATGAATAGTAGCATCTAAACATTTAGAGCTTCGAATGGAACATTCTTTCCTCTCTTATGAAATGTCTTTGAAAAGAATTTGGGGCCTTGATTGCATGTTTAGGACATCAGAGTACTAAGCAGGGGTAGGGAAATTCAGGGTCCTATTCTGCCTTTGCTGAATACTGTAGATTTTTTTCTACCCCCCACTGGTAATTATAACGTTTGGAAAGATGAAAAAAAGTGTTTTTTTGTTTTTTTTTTTTTTTCTTTCTTGGAGAATGCTTTTCTTTCAAAGATTCTGAGTTTGGAGAAGATCTTTAAACTAAGGGGTACTAGACATAAGAGTCTTTTTAAGTCCTTCTTATCCCAACATTTGAAAAAGCATTTTATTCATAAAGCTTACACTGTTTTTTCAAAGGAGCCATTTAATTCATTATGGAGTAGTATGAAGCTGTTGAGAGAGATATAGCAGCTTGATTCATTTGAAATCACAGGACAAATAGACTTTAAAAAGCAAATGCATCCATTTTGACACTAATTATGTGTCTTTTGCACATGCGGTATCTCATGTCACAAATTGCTCTCATTTGCTTCTCACTGCAGAATGTCTCTGAAATGAGATGAGTGGAAAATGCCTTAAACAGGTGGATGTGGAACAGGTCGGGGACTTTAAGGACTTCAGTGGAGGAGGGGTGGGCTGGGGAAGGGAAACAAATGAAGATGTCTTAGAAGTCACTGCAATTTATATGGAATCTGTTCAACGCTGACACTGAACCATGTGAGAAGGTGGGTTATATGGCTTTTCAAATATCATGTATTCTCCTTACAATCAGAATGACAATATAACAGAGCCCACGATACATCAGAAATTGTGCTAGGATTATTTTATTTGTATATGGATCATTGTCTTTGAACCTTAACATAAACCTGTACTTCTGTTCCCATTTTACAGATGAGGGAACTGAGGAGGTGAAGGAATTTATTGAGAAGATCATAAGTAATTCTAGGGGGATTAAAACCGAGGCAATCTGATTCCAGAGCCCTAGAGAGCTTTCCCACCGCGTGTGTAGTACTTTGTCCTGCATTTTTCTGATTCTCACTCTTCTACTTGGCTACCCAAAATTCTGTAGAAATGCTTTATGACAAACAGAAAGTTTAGTGAAGTCTATAGAATTAACCTGAGTCTGGCATCTTGCAATCCACTGTTGAATCTATTTAGCACAGGAGGAGAGCTTTATAAATGATGCAAGAGTTTCTTAGAGTTCTTTATAGAACAATTCAGATTGGGCTAAAAACAACCAAGAGAAGAGAAAAGCACACATTCATTTTCCCTGAATATGAACAAAAACAAAAGCAGTTGCTACATGGTGTGAATTGGAGGAATCTTATATTATTGAGCTGGTGCTTGTTGCCTGATAATGGACAAGATTAGCCTCACTTTTCTGTAACTAAGCCTGTAATGGTGTCACAGCCTATTTGATGCCAATTGATGTTCCTGGGGTCCTTGGTATAAAGCAACCTTTGCAAATGAGTAGTCAAAATGGTTGGAATAAGGAATAAAACCAGAGAGTAAAAAATGAATAGCTAATTCAACACTTAATTTCTTTTAATTTTGAGAGCCTTACATGTGTGCTGCTACTATGAATGGGTGGGATGTTGATGGTGAGGGAGAGTTTTAAACTGTAAATTTATTTTCACCTGAGCTGTAGAATTCAAAACTGTCATGCCTTACACGTAATGCAGTTTGACAGTTCATTTGAAATAAATGTGCCGATAACCCTTAAAAGTGGTAATAAAATACTCTTTGCTCTACTGTACAGATGATTAATACCACTAAAGTAATTAAATTCCATTAGGCTGAGGTTCACATACCCAAGGAATTGGTGCCAGGATTTAGCCGTTCTCTAGTGAGGACAAAAGACTAATGCCTTTTAAAGCCATGTTTCACTAGGAAAATCCCAGGGAAGTCTATATTA
Source organism: Pan paniscus (assembly GCF_029289425.2). Taxonomy (NCBI): domain Eukaryota; kingdom Metazoa; phylum Chordata; class Mammalia; order Primates; family Hominidae; genus Pan; species Pan paniscus. Next base: position 67,836,651 of record NC_073261.2, on the reverse strand, counting down.
ACTTAGGACATCTGCTTGTTGTGATTGTTTGAGGTATTGATGCATTGGATCATTAGCAGGGTAGCGTGAACTAGTGTTTTCCTGTTGACAAGGATCTCTCACCAGGAGCTGCTAGCTTTCTGCAAGGGGAGAGAGAAAGCAAAGCAGGGCAGCCAAGTTGAGTCCTGTGAATAGCTTTGACTTACAGAATTATTGCTAACTGTATAGTCTCTGATGGTAGGAAACAGCATTTTGCCCCCAGCCATTTTTCCCAAGATCAAAGCCAAAGTAACTCTGTCTCCTGCTGTTTTGTAGCTGTAGATTCTTAAAGACTGGCATTATTGTCGTCGATGAACAGTTTGCCCCCTTTCAGATGGTTGCAGTAATGACCCACGGGGGAGGCAGTGGTTAGGCAGTGCTGACAATGTGACCAGGTGCTGCAGCATAAGCGTTTCATTAAATATTGAAGCAATGGTTTTCAGTTACAGTGGCAAAAAGGGAATTTGGTCTATGTCCAAATATGTGGCTATTTTTTCCCTTCAGCCTCTTCTAATCACATTATTTTTTGCATGACCTTTCTGCTGGTAATTAGCTGCCGTCCTGAAAAGCATTGTGGGTAATATATCTAAGGTGATTCTGCATCCCCCTTTACAGGCTGGTAGTCGTTCTTAATGTATGAATGATTTATTTACCATCTTTTGTCTTAAAATTTACAAACCATAAAAAACCCCTTATGATTATTTTGTTTCCAGCGATACCCACTGAAAGAATCCTGAATTTTCCAGGGAAAGATAGTTTGCAGAAACTGAGAATGGGACTTAAGTGCATTTAGAGTTAGGTTTTATATGTGTACCATGTGAAAAGCTGTTTTGTGGCTTCAACGCCCTGTTTCCATTTAAAGAATGTTAAACTTGTCTGTATAATTTGTGTAATTGAATTCACAACAGAAGAACTACAGTCATTTCTCAAAGAATGTGGTTGCCACTTTATTAGAGGAGCAGCATTACAATAGCAAAGTTTACTAGGCTGTCTGTCCTGTGACAAACTTTTTATTTATTTTTTTTTGAGGCAGAGTCTCACTCTTGCCCAGACTGGAGTGCAGTGGCACAATCTCAGCTTACTGCAACCTCCACTTTCCAGGTTCAAGTGATTCTCCTGCCTCAACCTCTGGAGTAGCTGGGATTACAGGCATACATCACCACCACACCCGGCTAATTTTTGTATTTTTAGTAGAGACAGGGTTTCACCATGTTGGCCAGGCTGACCTCAAGTGATCCACCCACCTCGGCCTCCCAAAGTGCTGGGATTAGAGGTGTAAGCCACCACACCCATCAACAAACTTTTATAGGACTTCCTAAAGTTCTCTGATTGCAGAATCCTTTAAGAGAAAGTGAGACTTTACATAGGAAAACATTTGTAAATTGTAATAAAATATTGCACACAGAAAACTCATTCAAAACATCTAGAGGAAAGCCTGGTGACTATTGGAGGCTATGAGAGGTGAACTAAAACAACAATGTACCATAAAACAAACAAAACAGAAGCTCCGGGTAGGAAAGGCCGCAGAAATTAAATAATTTTCTTCCCACTTATCCCTACCTTGAAAATCTTACCTATTGCTTAATAGTTATATTAAATTTCAAATTTTCTGAAATATCAAACTGAGTTTCTGCAGGGTTAGGTGCACTTTGCCAGATTTCCACATTTAAGTCAGGTTCCTCTCTTCCTTTAGCAAAACTCTTTGGCACTTTTCTACCAAATGTAAACATGGTTTTGTATAATATTGTCATTCATCTGAGAGACAAACTAAACTGTTACATGTGGGCATTATGTTTTAGATGTACCATACTTGCCCATGAGATCACCAACTCTATGTCAAAACCACATTAAAATAAGAATCTACTGTCAAATTTTCCTTGTTTTTGTTTTGATTGTAGTTAGGAAGAACTGAATTAAAATGTTATTATAACCATTCTTCAATCTCTGTCTTTCTATCTTTCTTGTTCTATCATTATTTCTTTATTCTTCTTCCTCAATTCATAGATGTTAAATGTGTGTACCTGCCAGGGAAAAAAAGTACTGAAAAATGACTGTTTACTGACAGGTTTTTATTTTCTGACCAGTATTAGTAAAATAAAACAACTTTTAAAAAGAGCTATAAGAAGAATTTTAACTTATTGTTATTATTTCCTTTTGATTGTACTGTTCAGAACACTTTAGGAAATGACTACCTTCTTTTCATTGGCAAATTCTTTTTTTTTTTTGAGATGGAGTCTCGCTTTGTCGCCCAGGCTGGAGTGCAGTGACACGATCTGGGCTCACTGCAAGCTCCGCCTCATGGATTCATGCCATTCTCCTGCCCCAGCCTCCCAAGTAGCTGGGACTACGGGCACCCGCCACCACGCCCGGCTAATTTTTTTGTATTTTTAGTAGAGATGGAGTTTCACCATGTTAGCCAGGATGGTCTTGAGCTCCTGACCTCGTGATCCACCCACCTCGGCCTCCCAAAGGGCTGGGGTTACAGGCGTGAGCCACCACGCCCAGCCAATAAATTCTTAAAAATATAAAAGTTTATATGTAATAGAAAAAAATTGAGGCTGCTGTAGATGGAGCAAATAAAGAAAAAAAGGAGGAAGACTTGTTTAAAAATGTAAATTAATCAAGCTTGTTTAAACCTATTCATGCTTAGTTGCTAATATTATCACCTAGCTAGTACTTTCATGTTGAAAATTGTTTATACTCCCGAGACTGTTTTAAGTAAGATGACAACCAGGCAAAATTCTAGAGTTGTACGTGAGTACGGAAATAAATACAAAGTGTCTCGTGCCAGTACCATTGCTTCTTGTAGACATAGCCAAAATAGCTCCTAAAAAATGTTCATGAGATTCCTCAAAAGAGCATATTTATCTATTTTCAAGTGCTGGATGGGATAGTTTCTCTGCCTTAAGAGTTTTCACAAGCAATGGTGACATCTTCAAATTTCAGTCTAGTGGGCTTGAAATATTTTTGGAGAAGACAGTATGCATTCAAAACCATTCCTTTTTTTTTATTATAATGTGAAAATTCTGTTTTGACACAATTTCTTCATTTCTTCATGACAATTTGCACACACAGTTTAAATTATTTCCCATTATTTAATTGTATTCTTTGGGCTTCTCTGAAACACATAAATATTAAGGATAGATTAATGCCAGAGAGTATGTCCAAAATACTGCTGGCAAGAATAATGTGACCAAAGGGAATTATCTTTGATATAGGAAAGATTGAGATACAGTTAAGTGGAAAAGGGAGGGGATTGTTTCTAGGCTAGTAACTGAATGGTCTCTATTCAGAATGAGATTTTGTTATAATAATAATAATAATTTATGAAAGGTTTTCTTTTTATTGTTAAGCTTTCTTTTCATGATATAAGTGAGATTTTAACTTTCAAATTTTTTTGTAGGACTCCTGATTTTGTGATATGTGGCCTTAAAGATTCTAAAAGTATCTGTATTGGCATAGATTCCTCTATTTCAGAACATTCTATATGTTGCAAAATAATTTTGTAATATAAATCAATAAGCACTTATTAAGTGACTATAGACATATACTCTAGAAAATACTTTGGATAATATATCTGAAGTCTGATTTTATACTTTTAATTTTTAGGAATTGACTCTTTGGTGGCAGTTTCTTTGAGAGCCTTGCATGCTGTTTTAGAGGTTAAGTTATGGCTTACCCTATATTTTGTAGAACACTGACACCCTGTGAAAAACAACATAGTATTCCCAGGTTAAAATGGAAAACTAATGCTTTCCCTACTTCACAGACCCTACATTAATTTTATAATGAAAATATTTTTCATTTAAAATTTTTCTCTAAGAGCTGCCCATTTTTGAGAGACACTGACTTTTATTGTTTAGGCTTTTGGGCTACAGTGGCATTGCCAGAGGGAGCCAGAATTTGATCAGCATAAGGACATTGCAAGGCATGGTTTTAAAAATTAATGTACGTGGTTCAATAAAGAGTGGTAATTTGAAAGGATCCAGCAGAATGCAGATAGAAGATGGGGAACTGGGCACTGGAAGTTCTGGTGGTATAGGTAGCTGAGCCACATATGGACACAATGAAGGAAGGTGGATGACAGAAGCAAGAAATGCATCAATAATTGCTGCTGAAAGGAACAATTTTTTTCTCTCAGTTTTGGGGAATGAGTTGAAGGAACCACCCAGCAAAAGCAAAAGGAAAGTTCAAAGTTAGAAACAAACCAGGGGCACACAAGCAGCAAAGGGGAGCTGAGAGGAACCTGGGGAAGTCCTCATTTATTTGCAAGTTCTTGGTGATCCTTGACATGATGTGAACTTGACTGCTATAACTTACAGGGAAAAATACACAGTGGTGTGCTGGAGCCAGCCAGTATTTGCTCACAAGAAACAATTGTTAAATTGTCAGTAATTTTGCAAGCCCATTATTAAACACAGCCATTATTAACAATTAAAATTTTACACTTACAATTCAATTCGGTATATATATATATATATAAAAATTATAAAGATGGGGTCTTGTTCTGTCACCTAGGCTGTAGTGTAGTGGTGTGATCATAGCTCACTGCAGCCTCAAACTCCTGGGCTCAAGCAATCCTCCCACCTCAGCCTCCCAAAGTTTTGGGATTATAGGCATGAGCCACTATGACCGGCAAATTAACTATATTTAAAATAAATGTAACATATGTGCAAAACTTATCACTTATTACCTTATAAACCTTTACTTTTCCTTATAATTTTGAGTTCATTCACATCTATTCTATGTTTACCGTGAAAATGCTATATAATGATGTGCTATTTCCTATCCTCTACATTTAGTATCATCATCTTGGTAACCCGAAGTCAGCCATGATGGGAATATTTACACCATGAAAACTGGCAAGTGTTACAATCAGGGCATTTTTCCTCATCTTGAAGCTAAATGTCAAACATACACTCTTACACATTTAACTACACCTTTGCAAGTATTTGTGATTATCTTGATCATTCCATTAACAGGGACACTCAACTATGCTTAATCTACAGTAGGTCCAATATCTTGTTCATATTGTTTTTAGTAGTAGAGATAGTAGGATTGAGGGCAGATTCAGAAGAGCAGGTAAGCAAACATCTTCTTGCTCAAAACTAGTATTCAGTAAAAAGAAATGAGGTGAAGAAAATCTGGCAAACTGTCTTCTGAGACATAGGTTTTCTTGGAATTTTACCCACATGTCAGTATGGAAAGAAATCAAGGTTGCATTTTTCCACCTATTAGGGAAATCAACACACACTTACTAAGACAGAAGGGAAAAGATCATTTTTAATAAATTTGACCAACTGTGGTTCTTAGGGCAAAAAAACTGTTCTTCTCTGAGTTATTAATACCTAAAAACCAAAGTGGGATTGGAAAAGGCCCAGATATAGGTATATAAGTACAGATAACAGTTAACAGCATGCCAACCATTGCTCAAAAGAAAATGTGAGAAAGACAAGAGTCTATCCCTGGGGTTCACATTGCCTTAACCTGGGTTCTTGGACCTTTCTATCTTCACTAAAACATGTTTCAACTTATGATCAATTATGAGTACAAGAGAGCCAGAGGGTTTTTTTTTTTTTTTCAGGGTGCACAATTGCAGCTTTGAAATTCTTTTACATTTTCATTCTTCATGCTGATGAGTCAGTGCATATTTATATTACCATGTTATTATGGATAGTGGAGACTGTGTCTCCTTGAAAGTAACGGCGTGTGATTGCTTACTCCATTACTTTCAATGGGACTCAGTCGTTGCCATCCTTAGGGACTCAATCCCATTGAAAGTAATAGTCTGAGACTGCCCACATTGTTACCGTGCTTTAAATTGGCTTGAATTTATACTAAGCAGTATGGGCTAGCCACAGAAGTCTCACTTTTAAATGATGTAGAGTTGATCAAGTTTTTTGGCTAGCATTTAGAAAGTTTAACTGCCTGTTTGGAGAGTATATTCTTATTATTTAAACCATCCATTTCTGAATATTGAAATGTTTTGACATTTAGCCTCTGAACTATTAGAGAAATTCACAACATTGCAAGAAATTGTTTTTAAACTTTAATCCTTTCTTAAATATGCTGTATTCTGGCATTTCAGGAAAAGAGAATTCTTTTGCCTGGACATTAATTAGGTTAATGTTTTTACAATAATAACTAAAGTATATTTTTAGAGCTAAAAAGAAACTCCACAATATCACATTTTAGATGAGGAGGCTGAAGTTTAAGGTAATTTGACATGGGTCAAGGTCACAAGGCAGGCTAATAGCAAAGCAGAGACCAGAATGGCTCTGTGCAGGATTATCCAATCCCATTTAAATCTTTAGAATTAGTCTATTTTTATTCTTAGATATACCAGTGAGTTATTTCAAGATAAATTGAACATTAGTACTCACACTTAAGTGATAACACATTTTAATTTTTCTCCATAAAACAAACATTTTAAGATCCTGTTAGCATAAAATACCTTTCTGGTAAAAACATTCATGGAGTTTGAAGTGGGATAGAGGAGAAAGAGGGTATTGCATAGGAGATTGTATAAAATAGTGTTAAAAAACTGCCTCAGGTATATTATCTTTTATATAACTTTGCCCCTATGTTTATGTTAGAGTTTGGGAATGCAGAACATAGTTTTAAAATCTGTGTGCTGTTATCAAATTGTTGAAATGTCCAGTCTTTTTAGACTACTATAAAAAAGTTTCCATTGTAACCTCTATAAAATCAGCAAAGTGTTACTTTATATTTAGTTGCTTTTACAGCTAAAACTTGGACATTCCTTGATATATGTAGCAAATAGTTGATAAAATCATTAAATATTATTGAGTTTGTACCTTGTCATGAAAGCTAATCATTTGTGAATTGAAGGCCTTCCTCTTTATTAGCAGTGCCAATAGTGGAAAGTACTGGCCTCTCCTAGATATTCATTGTAACAAAAAAATTCAAAGCCCTGTCAATTATGTGATGAAAATGAGGGAGGTATTAGCTTTGATAATAATAACATAACCAGAAATTTAATTTATTATTTTGTTTATTGTCAACATTATTGATGCAAATATTATTGATATATAGATTTTTACCACATATACTTGTATATAATGTATATCTAACTACTATTTGGATAGACAATTGAATTATATTAGTTATGTTACTATGGGAATCGGATGTAACATGAAGGTGTAAATATGGATGTTCTCTAAAATCTCTTCCATTTCTAGAGTCTATGATTATATGGTTTAAAAAATACGAATTTCAGTCCTAGCAGCTAATTTCCTTTTTGTTGTATAACAAAACTTTATCCTACAACAGTTTTTTAAAGTAAACTACTAATATGGTTTGGCTCTATGTCTCTACCCAAATCTCACCTTGAATTATAATAATCCCCACGTGTCATGGGAGGGACCCGGTGGGAGGTAATTGAACCATGGGGGTGGGTTTTTCCCATGCTGTTCTCTTGATAGTGAATAAGTCTCACGACATCTGATAGTTTTGTAAAGGGCAGTTCCCCTGCACATGCTCTCTTGCCTGCTGCCAGCTAAGAGGTACGTTTGCTCCTCCTTCACCCTCCGCCATGATTGTGAGGCCTCCCCAGCCATGTGGAACTGTGAGTCCGTTAAACTTCTTTTTCTTTATAAATTACCCAGTCTTGGGTATTTCTTCATAGCAGTATGAAAATAGACTAATACAACTACCGCACCAAAAAATGAAAAAACAACTATACTACCCTGTGCTCTTACAAGTCGACTTAGGGTAGTGGCTACTCTTGGAGTGGGTGTGGTGGTGATTGACAGATGAAGAGATGAAGAGAAGGAGGGGAGATTCTTGGTGCTGTTAATGTTCTGTTTCTTGATCTGGGTGCCGATCATATGATTGTGTTTCGTTTGTGAAAATTCATCAAGCTGTGCACTTTTCTGCAGTTTTGAAGAAAACTGGATAAAACGTTTTGAAATGACATGCAAATATAAAGAACAGGTTTATTCATTTGAAAACATCCGACATTCCAAGAGACTTAACCTCCTTTTAAAAGTTCATCTTAGAATTGTTTGTTTGGTTTGTTTTTGGTTTTGTTTTGTAGTAGGAGAGGTTGACAAACTATGGCCCCTGGGCCAAATCTGGTCTTTTGCCTTTCTTTGTATAATCTATGAGCTAAGAATGGCTTTTTACATTTTTTTTTGTCACCCAGTCTGGAGTAAGGTGGCGTCATCTCGGCTCACTGCAACCTCCGCCTCCTGGGTTCAAGTGATTCTTCTGCCTCAGTCTCCCGAGTAGCTGGAACTACAGGTGCGTGCCACCATGCCCGGCTAATTTTTTTAGTAGAGACGGGGTTTGGGATTTCACCGTATTAGCCAGGATGATCTCGATCTCCTGACCTCTTGATCTGCCTGCCTCGGCCTCCCAAAGTGCTGGGATTACAGGTGTGAGCTGCTGCGCCCGGCCATGGCTTTTTACATTTTTAAATAATTGAAACAGAAAAATCAAAAGGAGTCTGTGTGTGGTGGTTCATGCCTATAATCCCAGCACTTTGGAAGGCCAAGGTGGAAGGATTGTTTGAAGCCAGGTGTTTGAAACCAGCCTGGGCAACACAGTGAGACCCTATCTCTTCAAAGAAAAAAAAAAAATTAGCCAGGCATGGTGGCAGGTGCCTGTAGCCCTTGCTACTGACAGGGCTGAGGCAGGAGGATCTCTTGAGCCCAGGAGTTGGGCTGCAGTGAGCTGTGATTGTACCACTGCACTCCAGCCCAGGCGACAGAGGGTGACCCTGTGTACAAACAAACAAACAAAAGAATAGTATTTTGTGACCCATGAAAATGACATGACATTCAAATTTCAGTGTCAAAAACTAAAGTTTTGGCCGGGCCCAGTGGCTCATGCCTGTAATCCCAGCAGTTTGGGAGGCCGAGGCAGGCGGATCACCTGAGGTCGGCAGTTTGAGACCAGCCTGACCAACATGGAGAAACCCCCTCTCTACTAAAAATACAAAAAATAAAGTTAGCCAGGCATAGTGGCACATGCCTGTAATCCCAGCTACTTGGGAGGCTGAGGCAGAAGAACTGCTTGAGACCGGGAAGTGGAGGTTGTGGTGAGCCGAGATCAGGCTGTTGCACTCCAGCCTGGGCAACAAGAGCATAACTCCATCTCAAAAAAAAAAAAAAAGTAAAGTTTTATTGGAACACAGCCACACCCATTTATTCCTATTTTCTCTACCATTTTTTAGGGGGGAGGGGGTCTGCTTTACTGCATTACAGTTGCTTTTGTATCAAAATAGCAGTCCAAAAATAAGTACAGTCTGGCCTTTTAAGAAAACGTTTGTGGACTTCTGCTAAAGGGATCAACTTTAGGGTCAAGGGTAAAATGATACTACTATCATTTAAATGGTATATGAAATAAGGCACTAATTGGCATCATTTAACTTAGATATTACCAACACTCACCCAGATACTTATCTTTGGAGCCTACATTCATTGTTTATCAGATTCTGATAGCAAAACCAGGAAAGCCAGCAACCGCATTGGAAAAAAGTATTTTTCTTGAGGTATTGCTGCTTTCTCTCATGCTTTTATCCTACCAGTTTCCAGCATCCTTATGGGGCCAGTCTATCTCTGCCTTCACAAAATTACTGCTGACTCAATTCATGCCCTTCAGCTGGTAATCTGGTTAATATTGTGCAGTCTTCATGTGGGATCACACCTGCCTTTGTCTTCAAGATGTGAAGTATTGATTTACCACAAGCACTCTTTGACCTTCAGAAATCTGTTGATAGTTTCTTCCCTTAATGATATGTCCTTGTTAAGGTTATTTCCTCAACTGGTATCAGCCATCTTCTAGAAATCATACACACACACACACACACACACACACACACACACACACACACACTCTTACACTTACACAAACATTCAGAGATGTCCATGTTGCCCCATGGGCAATTGTTCTCATATTATTTCTCCTCGATCTAGTACATACTTGCAGTTTCCTTGGATATGGTCCATAGTAGTGACCTGACTGATCAGTTGTCATTTTGTTGATGCATCTTTAAGAAATAAGAAAAGAGGAAGAGCTGTGAGTGCTCAAGTAAAGCCAGGGTCAGAGGAAAAGAAAGATAAGGTGCAAAAACTGGATTATTCATAATTATGAGCATACCAGTTTTTTTCATGCATTCTGGTAAGACGGTGAGAAGGTTCTTATAATTTATTTTTCTCTTCTTCTTCTTCTTTTTTTTTTTTTAATTTTGAGACAGGGTTTCACTCTGTCACCCAGGCTGGAGTGCAGTGGTATGATCATAGCTCACTTCAGCCTCGATCTCCAAGCAATCCTCTCACTTCAACTTCTTGAGTAGCTGGGACTACAGGTACAGGCCAACATGCCCAGCTAATTTTTTAAAAATTTTTTGTAGAGCTGGGGTCTCCCTGTGTTGCACAGGCTGGTCTCAAACTCCTGAGCTCAAGTAATCTCCACACCTTGGCCTCCCGAAGTGCTGGGATTATAGGCATGAGCCACCATGCCTGGCTCGGAATTTATAACGTAAATCCACTTAAAAGAGGAATGGGGGAACCAGCCACCCCAAACTGTAACTATGCCATGATTCTGTAAGTCCTTCTCTTATTTTTGTCCTCACTTGTTTATATTTCCATATGGAATGAGAGCCTATGGCCCTGAGGCAGTTTGTCACAGGTGGCCACTATGCACTCAGAAATGCAGGTGATAGCATCTTGTGGCAGTTATGAGCATGGTCTCTGCAGCTGGAGTCTGGATTCAACCCTCACTGTTCCATTTCCTGGCTGCATGTTATACATTCCTGGACAGTTATACATATATCTACTCAGCACTTCCATTAACTCACCTAGAATGTGGGGGTGAAATGAATGAATACCAGTGCTTTTGTAGGGTGTTCGGTTCGTAACAGTTTTACCATTCTCTCTCAGAAGCCTGAAGAGTCCCCTGTAGGATGCTCTGGGTGCCAGTATAGAAATAAAGTAGAGACCAGGTGCAGTGGCTCATGCCTGTAATCCCAGCACTTTGGGAGGCCGAGGTGGGTGGATCACCTGAGGTAGGGAGTTCAAGACCAGCCTGACCAACTTGGAGAAACCCCATCTCTACTAAAAAAAATTACAAAATTAGCCGGGAGTGTTGGCGCATGCCTATAATCCCAGCTACTACGGAGACTGAAGCAGGAGAATCGCTTGAACCTGGAAGATGGAGGTTGTAGTGAGCTGAGATCCTGCCATTGCACTCCAGCCTGGGCAACAAGAGCGAAACTCCGTCTCAAAAAAAAAAAAAAAAAAAAAAAAGAAAAAGAAAGAAACTAGAATTGATCTGTATGAAGTCACACTGAATAACATTTTTCTTTTGTTTAAAGCTCAGTTAATCTTCAACGTCTAGAAAAAAGTTTGTGTTTGTAAATGACATCAGACTTAAAATTTACATCTTAAAATATTTTAGGCCTTACTCAACATCTCACATTCAATCATTGAACAAATAGTTATTGAATACCTACTGAGTGCAGTCATCATGTCAGGCCCTGGGAATGCAGCATCCAGAAAGACTCAGGTGGTCCTAGTAGGGAAGAAATCGGGCAAACAAAACCAAATAAAACAGCTGTGAAAGAAGTAAATGTTGTGGGTGTTGTGAATGGTAAAATAGAGTTTTAAACTAGAGAACTGCAAAAAGAAGTGTGCTTTTGACAGAGTGATGGAAGCAGACAATTAAGCTTAGATCTGAAAGATGAAAAAGAACCAACTAGGTTGACAATGGGAAGGTGAACATTCCAGGCACACCGTACAGCCCTTCTGAAAGTCCTGAAGTGGACACTGTTTGTCCTCATTTGAAGAACAGAAAGGGGAGTTGAAGCTTGGTGAGTAGCGTGGAGATCAGGAAGAATGAGATTGGTGAAGTGGGTCAGGGACAGATCTTGCAAGGTTGGGATGTAATCTGATTTCTGGTTTATTTCATAAGAAGGTCCAAATTAGCCAGGCGTGGTCGCGGGCGCCTGTAGTCCCAGCTACTTGGGAGGATGAGGCAGAAGAATGGCGTGAACACGGGAGGCGGAGCTTGCAGTGAGCCAAGATCGCACCACTGCACTCCAGCCTGGGCGACAGAGCGAGACTCCGTCTAAAAAAAAAATAAATAAATAAAAATAAGGTCCAACTGGCTGCTGTGGGGAAATAATAGGGGAAGGGTGGAATTCAGAATTACAGTTTGAAGTCCACTGCAATAGACATGATGCAGATTATTGCAGGATCATGGACTCTGTGTGTGCGTGTGGCTTGGAGCATGTATACCATGATCCTTATCAAGTCATGCAGGGAATTCAAATCACCGCTATGTACGTAAAAATGAACTTATATAGACTACATATCTAAAAATAAATACTATAAACACATATTCATATGTCTTTATAAAAGATGAAATGCCTTAAAATTAAAATTATGGGATGTAACTTACTGTGTATTCAGTTTAGGATTATTTTTTCGCCTGTTAATAATGCTTATTTTCATGTATCAAGCTTTTATTTTTTTACAATTTCCAGGAAAAAAAAAGCGTATTTGTTTTATCCCTTCAAACCTGCATTTCCATTCAAATTTACCTTCTTTATGTTTTTATGTAAGTGAAAATCTACATTAATAAGCATATCCATGAGATTTTAAAATGTAAGAGGGATAATTGTTATTGAAATGAATGTTGGGGAGACTTGGATGGAAGTGGCCAGGTGGAAGAACCTCGACTGTATTCTGCTCAGGCAGTATGATTCTATTGAAATTTCAAGTCTCTCTGGGGATTTTTTCCAATCAGCCAAAACTCATGATATGAATTTTTGATGGCAAAATTAGAAAATAAAGCGCCCTTGTCTTTAAAAATAAAATTTGAATTCAAGAAGTGATCTAGTTAGACACTTGTATAAGCTAACTTTACATTCATGGCGAATGAATCTAACGTAGAGAAGAAGTTTCACCTGGTTCCTCATTAATATGATTATATCCTGAGTTGGTGATGAGGTGGGACAGGTTCTGAACTTGCCTATTCTAACTAATTTATTCCACAATGAGAACCAAGTCAAGTGTATCCACATGAGAACTAGCCATGCCACCTAGGAGAAGTGCATAATTATCCTCAAATAGCCCCTTACCTTTGGAATGGGACACAAGATCCAATGTGAGTCAAGTTATTCAACCTGGAGTTGGCTTTCCCCTAGCCCCTCCCTCCTTTGTACAGGGCTAATGCAGACAAATGCTCTAATCCTCCCATCCTGAGGTTGGCAGTTAGCCAGCTGCAGGGACATTAGTTCCTCATTAGCACCTTGTCATCTGCCCACAAATCCACATCCCAGAACAAAGTAAAGTGCCTGTCCCATTTGAAGCTTTGGCCATTGAAAAAATGAATGCCAGTCCGTGGGGTTCCTTATGGTTTTATGAGTTAGGAGTAAAACAGAAATTCATGTTATTTAGATTTAAGAGATTAATGGCATGTTGGTCAGCAGATTATATATTATGGTATACTTTGATAAATTCAGATTTTAAAACTGACCTTTTATTTCCAAATCACTTGGAAATAGTCTTTTATTTTTCCTTTAGAATATTATCTTTATTACTATTATTAAGATAGCATTAGAAAGTTGCAGAGTAACAAAAAGGAGAGATGTTCTCAGAAGTGATTCTGAAATGTTCTGGACAAGCACAGGAGTTTAGCTTGTTATAAATTCTTTGCAATATTGAATAGGTGAAGACCATTTGATAAAGAAGCAATTCTCATTAACACCTCCCTTTTTCTTTGTAGAACCTGTCTCATTCTGTGGTTGCAAAATGTGTATATCTGGGAACATGTGCATCAGTAAAAGCTTTGCAGTTAAGTCTCTCCAAATCTTTTTTTGTGGTCATTTCAGCCATCTGAACCATCAATTTTGGTTACTGCAAAAGCTAATCCTTTGGCTCAAAGCACAGCTAACGGAAAGAGGGTTGAGAATTCTGAATGCGGTGTCTTGCATTTGGTTTTGTTTCTGCATGTAGGAATAGCTGAGAAACATTTCTTTTAGTTCTGCAAACATGCTGTTACTCTCAGCCACACCCCCCAGCACTTGCAGAGCTCAGCTGTCGATGCAGCCAAGTTTGCTGTACGCTTCCGATGGTGAAGCATTTTCCCCCATTGTATATCTTGTGCCTTACTATCTAATGCTTTAAATGCCTACTTTGATTTGTGGCTGTCTGTTAAGGCCTTGGGTGTGCCTTTAAAAGGAATACAACTTTTCTGCTGATACAAAAAAATTTTAGATCTCAGATTTTCACCTTTGCCTCCACCCACTTAAGGTCTGAGAATTGGACAGTATGGAGGAGAAAGCATATCTTTCCCTTCTCATCTAAGGTTCATTGACTGGGGCCCCTATAACGAAAGACAGATTAACGAGAGAAAAGCACACATATGTTTTAAATGTAAGCTTTGTGTGATATGGGAGCCTTCATGAGGAAATTAAGACCCAAAGAAGCAGCTAAACTGTAGAGCTTTTTATACTGTAGTAGGTTTGATGTAGAGTGGACAGTCATGGAGAAATATAATTGGACAAAGGGGGTATGATCTAATGATAATAAACTAGGGGAGAACTTAGCAACACCCGTTTGTTCAGATTTTTCTTTGTGATCCTGTGTCTTCAGAGATAAGGCTGCTCTTTTCCTCCAGGTATAGAGAGAGCATCTCTCACATGAGGGTTTTATGGCCTGCATTAGGGGAGGGTCAGAAAATCCTTCCTAGGTTTTATGACCTGTTTTAGTGGAGAAAAGCAGGGGAAGGTCAGGGAGACCTTCATGCAAATACTGTTTCTCAAATTTCTTCAGCTTAAAATATTCCATCTGTCAAGGTGCCATATTTTGGAGTAGCATGTCCTAAGCCCCAACAGTAACTGAGGAAGTAATGGTTAATTGCTATATTTTGTAATTTCCACTTCAGCTCAAATTCTGGCCTGCCAACAAGCTTAGTTTCTTTTAGGGCTCATCTAATTTCAGTACTTTGAATCAATGCCAATCTGTACCTCCATACACAATAATACAAATTGATTCTATAGGAAATGATGCAATGATGAGATTGGTCAGTGTCCCAAAACAGGCAGCCTACTTTGTTGGAATGGAAACATTACAACTTTATAAGACAGGCTTATACATTCCAGATCACCGAAAGATTTTAGGGTACATTTAATAGACTCATTTGCTATATGGAATGTCCAAGATGAGAAGCCACATTTTCAGAGGAGCAGGAGCTACCTCTTTCTTTTTTCTTTTTTTGAGATGGAGTCTCGCTCTGTTGCGCAGGCTGGAGTGCAGTGATGCGATCTTGGCTCACTGCAACCTCTGCCTTCCGGGTTCAAGCAATTCTCA
This sequence comes from Pan paniscus, assembly GCF_029289425.2. Lineage (NCBI taxonomy): Eukaryota > Metazoa > Chordata > Mammalia > Primates > Hominidae > Pan > Pan paniscus. The sequence continues at coordinate 67,821,292 of NC_073261.2, read as the reverse complement.
TGCTTCAGCCTCCCTAGTAGCTGGGATTACAGGCATGTGCCACCATGCCTGGCTAATTTTTGCATTTTTAGTAAAGACAGGGTTTCATCACGTTGGCCAGGCTGATCTCGAACTCCTGACCTCAGGTGATGCACCCACGTCAGCTTCTCAAAGTGCTGGGATTATAGGCGTGAACCGAGCTACCGTGGCTGGCTGAAGCTGCCTCTTAAAACATATTGTTTCTATTCCTAAATATATTCAGAAGGGAAAAATATGACTATCAGTTTGGATAGTTTTATTTCCCTCCTAGAAGCCAAAAGACTTCTTCCAATCACTTCCCAAAATCACATCCAGCTCTATGGTGAGCCCAAAGACGCCATGGCACTTACTTAACTTTTACTGTTTGCCGTGTGTGTATGTGTTTGTGTTTGTATGTGAAGAGAGGAGTCCTGTATTGCTACCTGTCCCATCCCCCTTTATCTAATCCATGGTAGGTGTTTTTATGCTGACAGATAAAACCCAATCCCCTGGCAGTTTGAGGCTGTGTCTGTCTAACAGCACCTGCCATTTAGACTACTTTTGGACATGGTCCATTAATATATGGTCTAAGTTATATTTTTATAAGTTATATTTTTCAAAAACCAATTAAAGAAACGTTAATTTCATGTTATATATGAGTTTCATTGAAGTGATGTTTATTTTGTTTACCAAGAGCTTCCAAATTCTGGTCCTTTAATTGTATTGTTTTTCTAAAGGCACAGCCCCTCTGGTATCATAGTTTAAAAGAATATTGTGATCTGGTTATCTAGTTTCTGTTCAGATTTATATATTGACAAGGAAAGCAAGATACATAGCATTCACATCTTGAGCTTTCAAATTCAGAAGTATAGTTATCACAAACATACTTCATAACTCAGCAATGCATAAAAAGTGTTTAAATAATAGGTCGAGGTGACAGATGTCATAAACATATATGAAAGGGATAGAGTCAAACCTGGCAAATTTTGAGATGTGGTTTCAATCACAGTGTTTTTTGTTGATTTTTATATATGATCTTAGGCAATTTTAAATTAAGGCAGGCGTCACTTTTAATTTATTGTCAGGTGGAAAGCACACTTATTTTGTACTCTAAGGATTTATTCAACTTAACTCTGTAATTGCTAGCAATATACAAGCTCATTATTTCACAATTTACTATATTTGGTGCCAGCTGTTATGGAGTTAATGGCAAAGTCGAAAGAAATGACATAAAGCACACTCTCAGGTTTAGTGCAACCATCATACATTATTGTTAAGAATCTCCAGTCAGCCCAGGAGTTCACTTTAGTATTATTTCTTACCATTGTCATAAGTTAAAAAAAAAAACAAAAAAGGTTATTTTTCCCACCAAATATTGTATTTAATATTTTGCCAGACATTCAACTTTGCCTCCCTTTTACTATAAGAGAAACTTCTCATACCTGTTTCTTTTTCCGAAAGTTATTTTTGGCAAAGTTACAATTTCATACAGTATTTTCATTGAAATGAGGTTTGAGAGGTGTCTGTATAAAAAGTAAGAAGCAAATATGCTTTTAATTGGGTTATGTATCGCTCAGCCCAGTATTTTTTCCTCCTAGATATACTTCCTACTCATATTTTAATAGAGCCTGTAATCTTAGGGGAACAATACCCAGATAAAACAGCATAACAACCCAATATGAATTCAACAGCAAAATTCTGAAATTAAAGAAAAATGATTTTCCTGCATTACAAGGAATTTTTGGTATATATATATATATATATAATATGTTATGTTATACAATACTCACATTGTTTACTATTGTTACTTTCACAATTTCAACCCAACATTTTAGGTTTTTTTCCTACTCAGTGATATCCCTAAATAAAGCCATTTTTAAAATTGAGGATTGTTACAAATTTTTTTTTGGTTTGAAATTATGTAACTTCTTTTTGCTGAATATATTATCTCTGATATGCACAAAATGCAACATTTGATATATTTCTATAAATTGAATGGGTGTTAAAATAAGAAATAAGAAACTCTATTTTTAATTATGGGAATACTTAAACTATTCCTCACCCTCTGGTTAACCAATAATGTTTACACATTTTTGTGAATTTGTGTATCTAACTTGGGAAAAAGCCACTCTTCTTCTCTGTGTGACACATAAAAAGAGAAAATGCGTTTCCAGGAAACAATCCACTAGTAATTTAGTCCAGCTATTTTCAGTACTTAACTTTTGTACTTTTTTCTTAAGTTCACCATGATATGACATTTTATTATGAGTTTTTTTTTTTTTAAATAGTCGTTCACCAGATATTAAAGGATGCAGTTGGTTTCAGTTCAGGCAGGTTTTAACTGCGTTTTAATTAGCTGAAAACATATGCTTCCATTTATCGTATTATGTGGTGTACATCCTATCCCATTTAGCTGAGTATTGAGGACTATCGTACAATATTGTGCTCAGGCTAAAACAATGAAATACTAATTGGATCCAGTAAAATAACTGTAACATTTCCGATTCCTATTAGGCAGGTTACGTAAATTAGGCTAATATAAAATGGTGCTTAATAGAATTGCAAATATGGTGTGATGATACATTCAGACAGGAAAGACAGTGAAAGGGGATTTTGGAGAAAATCAAATACATTTGCATTACAATAAAACATTTCCTGCTGTGAGGGCTCTTGCAATGCTGGAAAAAACAACACTCCAGCACCACTCCCTCTTATTTACATAGGAATGCCATCCCAACCTCTTCCAGTTCCTATGAACAGTTGTCTGTCAGTAACAGAGAATAACGTGCAGTTTTAAGTCTGTTGATGAATACAGTCCTTTTATTATTTCGTCAGGCATCACATCTGAGATCTTTATACTGCAATGAGGGAGCATTTCTCTTTATATACAGTATGTCTTTTATGATGAGAATGTACTGTGTAGGCTTTAAAAACTGACTATAATCATTGGATTGGATTGATATTTCCTATTTGAGCGACTAAATGTCTTGTGTTTATTTCCTTCTCTTCTTTTAAATTATTACTCACTAGGTTGGATAGTTGTGACATTTATATATACTTTAATCATCCTAAAATGGATTTGAAAATAAAGTCTGGGTAGCCTTTTCCTCCAAGGTCTCAGCCCCCTTGGACTTTCTTTTAAGCTCGAATAACAGCCATGTCTGATATTTTAAATGAAGAAATTTGAGGAACTGACACCCAGGTTCGCAGAAGGGTAGACCGATCCTCTTTCTAAAATCCTTCCAAACCAACGCTAATTTTGTCTTTGTTCATTAGGAGTCCCCATGGTGAGTTTCCTTCTGTGTGTTTGAGGAATGCAGAGCACTTTCTGGGCTGAGAGGTGTTCTGGGGAGGAGATTTTTGAAGCTGTCCCTCAAAGGAAAAGTTGCCCAATGAAGTGAGGAAAGCACTACATTTTTCCCTTGCAAATACACTGATAAAAGAGCTTTCTGCTGAACTCACAAGCACCCTTGAACCTTTCAGTTTGCTCCCAGCGCTCAGATCCCAGTGTTTCTGTGAAATGGCAGAGAGAGAGAGAGAAGACCATTCTGGGGCCTAGAATGCAAATGAGCAAACCACGTAAAGGAAAAGAAAATTTAAATCCCATCTATTGTATTCTAAGCAGGTTGCTAGCAAGCCTTTGTGGAGCTGGTATAAAAATGAATCTCATCTCCTTCCTGGCATGAAAACTAAAAACGTACTTTATTTCCTCACTCACATCAGTAATTTTTATGCAGTTTTATCTTCAAGAAAAGGTTTTTGTTTTTCCTAGGATTTTAGGGTATAACATTTTCATTCATGATACAAATTATTTTATCTGCATCTGTGCTTCTGATTCAGACTTTAATCTCCCTGAGATGTTTAGTTTTGGAATTTGTCACTTTATTTACATTCATAGGTAGGTCTCCCCCTCTTTTAAAAAAGTATTGGAATTAATACTATTTGCTCAAAGGAACAGCCTTTTAAAAAGGCACTACGTCGTATGAGGCATGCTTTTCTAGTGAAGCAAACAAGTTAAAATCCTCTAGATTCAAATTCCCTTCACTTCCAGCTTTCAGCTGTAAAGAAAAGCATTTTCATCTAGATGTAAAAGATGGTAATTGTACAATAAAGGAAAGGTTCTGGCCAATAGGAATATGCTTGGGGAACGTGAGAAGAGGGGCACTAGGGGCAAAGAAATAGTCATCAGGCTCTGCAGGCCGGACTTACTGAAGAGGAACCCTTGACAACCCACGTGAAGCAAACTGGTCAGCCAGCCAACCAGAGGCTTTGTCCACCAAACCACGTAATCTGTTTAGCTGGGTTCCCTCCACTCCATTATATTGATTAGAAAAAATTAAACTGATTGATTTATTTCAGCCTCATTTCATGTAAGTCAAGTGTGGAAATTTTTAGATCTATTAGTTTTTCTTATTTTCTTTTTCCCTGTAAAATTTTTGAAAATCTTGGTACAATGTAATTCTATATCAGATAGAGGAACTACCCATATAATCTAGAGGATTCTCTTCTCAAATGACTTACAAAGATAACCTTTATTTTGAAATAATTATTGATTTACAGGAAATTGTAAAAATATTGGAAGTCCCATGTACCCTTCTCCTAGTTCCCCCATTGGTAATATCTGACATAATTCGAATACAGTAATACAGTCAAACTCAGGAAACAGATTGAAAGCACCTTATGATTTCACCAGTTTTACATGGATTCATTTGTATCTGTGTGTGTATGTAGTCTTAAACAATTTTATCAAATAACTTCTTTTTTAGCTTACTGATAGCTTCAGGAAAAAAATAGCAAAGTGGCCTCAACAGTGGTGTTTTACTAAATCACTCATTATTTCCACATTCAGTGATAGCCAAAAATAATATATATATATGTGTATATATATATGTGTATATATACACATATATATATATTTTGCTGTTGTTGTTTTGGTTGTTTTATTGTCTAATAAAATAGACTCTTCACAGACATAAGGAACATAAAATGCATACGTGCAAAAGTAAAGCAGTAATTTGCTAAATATAATTATAATCAAAATAAAAGTCCAGATAATTAATATAATTTGATTTTCATCACAATGCAAACATTAATTTTTAGTTACACCTAGAATTATAGTTTTTAACCTTTTACATCACACATGCATGCACACAGATATGTTTGTGGTAACCCTACTTTTATCTCATAGATCACTAATTGTTTATGTGTGCACATACATGTAAATAACGACACACTCCAATTACATAGATTTGTAGAGTACAAATGCCTTAGATCTGGGATCAACAAACTCTTTCTGCATAGGACCAGATAGTAAATATTTTAGGCTTTGCAGACTAGGTCTCTGTTGCAAGTACTCAATTCTGCCCTTATAGCAAGAAAGTAGCCATAGACAATATGATAAATAAATGAATGAGTGTGGCCATGTTCCAATAAAACTGTATTTATCGACATTGAAAATTAAATTTCACGTAATTTTCAGGTGTCACAAAATATTATTTTTCTTTTGATTTTTATTCCAACTATTTAAAAATGTAAAATCCATTCTCAATTCACAGGCTTCACAAAACAATCTGGTTTTGGCCTGGATTTTACCAAGAGGCTGTAGTTTTTGGACCCCTGTACTACAAAATATGTACCATGCTTTCATTGATGTGTATGCATGCAAAAGTTTTCTCCCTTCTACTCTAATCTCATTCTCATTGTCACTTGAGAAGGCATAGACAAGTTATATAGTAGAAGCAGTTATGCTAATATGAGAGAAGGTTCTTGATGTAATAGTACAGTAATAGTAGATTATTTTCTTCTTTTTTTTAAAGTAGTTTAACATTGCATTAAAGGGAACAACTCAAGTTTCTAATTTTTTTCCTATTTTCTTGTCATGGATATATTAGCAGTACATGATGCATACTAATTATAAAGTTGGCTGTAACAAGAGTTCCTCTTGTGAATCCATTTAAGAACTGATTGTTTACTATCTTTTTCTGTAAGTATAAAATTTTAATTATGCCACTGACAGGAACTGTGCGTGATACAGTGCTCTACATTTATCACTGGGAGAGGGCCAGTTGCAGAGCTGTTTGACTTTGGAGAAATCCTGATGCGTTTGCAATGTTGAGCAGCAGGTGCCACATTATTATGTACAGAAAAGCAATTAGGAAGCATATTGGATGAATGGGGAGTGCATTAATATTAGCAAGTACATTTGTCAGTGGTTTTGATGCGAGTCTTTTTCTTTCCTTTATGCAACATTAAGATTGTGGCTCTCATAAATTCTCCCCTTAAATTGCCATCTGTTCCCTTGTCAGGCAGTAGTGAGGTAGAGAAAAGTTTTCTTGACAAAATGAAAGGAATTTCTTTTATTTAAAGTAGAAGCAAAAGGGCCTATAGAAAGTTGCAGAATTGTAGGTTGTGCAGTTCAGCTTTGCCTGTGTTAAGTAATTACCTTTGAATATAACATTAACCATGGAACCCTTTGGTTTTTACAAGTCGCTATTTTTTCCCAGTCATTTCATGTATTTGAAAATTCAATAGGAAAGAGTTATAATTAGATTAATGCAATGACAACCAGCAATTGGCCATTTGGATTAGGAAGTTTGAGGAAGAAATTGCTGATTTTTTTTTTTTTTTTTTTTTTTTTTGGTGCATCATTTCCATTTTTCTTTCCTAGGTCTATGTTCCTATCCTGAAATAATTTAAGATTAATTAATAGAATATCACTCCTCTTTAACTCTAGGCTATTTCTGAAATAGATAACATTCAATACAATAGCAACTGAAAGAAATTCTCTGTACCATATTTACTATAACAACTGGGTATATCTTCATGACAGACTCTGATATGTACTTAACAATTAAATCTTCCAAAATCTTCATTAACTGGAAGACACAGCCAATAAGTGATTTTGGTTAATTGAGTTTTCTGGTTAGTTGAAAGGTAATATAATTCCTTTAATTGCAACTACCTTAATTGAACCTTTTTTTCTTGAATATATTTTTTCACTTTTTAACTTTAGCAGTATAGGATATGAAATATCATGACATCTAGGCCTTCACATGCTTTCTCATTGTCATCTTGGGCATTTTTTAAAATGCTTTAGGAAGAAGAAAGAATTGCGCTAAACTTGTACCTAATATGAAGCATAACCTAACTTTTTAAAAAATGGTTAATGTTGTTGTTTTCTTCTTTTCCCAAAAGTACTTTCTTTTTTTTTTTTTTCTTTTCTTTTCCTTTTCTTTTGAGACGGAGTCTCACTCTGCTGCCTAGACTGGAGTGCAGTGGTGTGATCTCAGCTCACTGCCACCTCCTCCTCCCAGGTTCAAGCGATTCTCCTGCCTCAGTCTCCCAAGTAGCTGGGATTACAGGCGTGAATCACCATGCCTGGCTAATTTTTGTATTTTTAGTAGAGATGGGGTTTCATCATATTGGCCTGGCTGGTCTTGAACTCCTGACCTCAGGCAATCTACCCACCTCAGCCTCCCAAAGTGCTGGGTTTGTAGGCGTGAGCCGCTGCGCCTGGCCTCCAAAAGTACTTTCAAAAGGAAAATTGAGTTAATATATTTTCTATTTGAGTTCTCATTGATTATGGGCATAGAAAGATTGAGTAATGTAGCTTTATGGCTGAGGCCTGTGAAACAAAAGACAGATTAAAAAAAGAAAAGCATTCACATTTTATTTAATGTAAGTTCCATGTGACACAGGTTCATAAGGACATAAAGACCCAAAGAAACAGTTAAACTTGTGTATTTTCATGCTAGATTTGATGAAGAGTGGATAGTCTAGGAGGAATAGGATAGGACAAAGCATTTTCATCTAGATGTAAAAGATAGGATGATCTAATGGTGGCAAACTGGGGAAACTCTGCAAGGCCTTTTTGTTCAGATTCTTCACTATGATTCTTCACTTTCAGAGATAAAGATACTCCCCTCCTCCAGGTATAAAGAGATGCCCCTCTTGCATGAAGGTCTTATGAGCTGCTTCAGGGAAACCTCATAAAATCCTTCTTAGTTTCATGATCTGCTTTAGGGGAGAAGGGTTGTGGTGGTGGGGAAATTAGAGAGACTGTCTTGTTTCTGCCATTTTTCAATATGTCAGGTGGCATAACATTTTGGGCTATAGTATCCTGAACCCCATGAGTAACATGGTTTTTCCACCCAGGTTAAGTGTTGTCATGCATAACCTAGCCCATTTACAGGTGTCTGGAGCCACAAATTGATAGTTGCAGACGTGAGGAAAGCTGAAGATGAAAAGAACATGAGGTTTGACTGAGGTCTTCTAGTTTCCCTTCCTTTCTGTTCCCAGAGTAACTAAGGTCAAGACCAATCAATTGTGACTCAAGCTCACATGAAATGTGTGTAAGAACTGATGCTGGTTTATTCACTTAAAATGAGATTGGGCACTGTGTCAGCTCATCAGCTTGTTCCCTACAGGTAAGTTTTGTTTAAAAGCTAAAGTTTAAGCACAGATTTTAGTTGGCATGCAAGGCCTCATAATTAGTGGATTTATCTGGATCTTAAGCTAGTGTCCTCAAGTTCAGATAGCCTTATTTGTCTCCACTCTTGGAACCCAAATGTTTAAGTATCCTCTACCATGGACAGGGCTGGAGATACCTTGAGAAACTCTTAATTTGAGAGTTCATTTATTCTTCTTGCCTGTTCAATTTTAGCTCAATTAGCAATATCCACATTCCTTTGAAATTTGAATATTCCCAAATCTCCTTAGTCATGCATAACTAAATCTCTTATGAGACTTTTACTCATAGATGGCTATGAGTAAAACTATGAGTAAAAAAGTCTCTTTTTTTTTGGAGATGGTGTCTCGCTCTGTCACCAGGCTGGAGTGCAGTGGCACGATCTCGGCTCACTGCAACCTTCGCCTCCTGGGTTCAAGCGATTCTCCTGCCTCAGCCTCCCGAGTAGCTGGGACTACAGGCACATGCCGCCATGCCTGGCTAAATTTTTTTTTTTTTTTTGGATTTTAGTAGAGATGATGGGGTTTTACCATGTTGCCCAGGCTGGTCTCGAACTCCTGAGCTCAGGCAATCTGCCTGCCTCAGCCTCCCAAAGTGCTAGGATTACAAGTGTGAGCCACTATGCCTGGCCTAAAGTCTTATTTTTATTAGGTGTTGTTTTTCAAGCTTTCAGAAGTAATCTTTGTTCTATATTCTAGGGCGCCCATTTAACCTCACTATCTTGTTTGAGTGCCTGTGTGGAAAAGGACAATCTGAGTACTTTTATAGTTGAACCTGGTTGTGATTACACCATGGCCTTTCATCCTCACAGTAGGCAGCTAGCTTGGGCCACATAAACAAAGACAAAAATCAAGTAAAAGGAAGAACAATTAGCCAGGTAATTTAGAGAAGCAAACCACAGCAATAAGGATGAAAATACCTTATCATCATTTGCAGTGAACTTTCACACGCGTCATCTCGTTACCTTCTCATAACAAACCAATGAAGTAGGCAGTGTTCATGCGTTTATCACAAATAGAGAAATTGACCCTGTGCCAGGCTTCCAGAATCATTCTGTAGGAAGGGGCAGGGCCAGGAGGCAAATGAGGATCTACCAATTCTGGTGCTTTTTCCTCCCTCCCAGCCCTCTTCTCAGCTTTTTGCATTTTATAAAGGGGAGTCTTTTAACTCTAGGGAATCCATTTGTAGAAAATATTGCCTATTTGATCAAACTTTCAATTTACTTGGTCATAGCAAATGGATCCTAATGTGTCTCATTGACTTCCTATCTTGAACACCTTTGAGTTTTTTGTTTACCCCAGGCTACGTGGAAGGAGTTGTCATCAAGGTGAGGGTAAAAAACACTGGGCTGAGAGTTAGGAGAGCTGACTTTTACATGAGTTTGATAGATACTTTTAGGTTAGTTATTCAACCAAACTAGACCACATCTGTAAAATGAGGGAGTAGGACTTGGATATGTTCTAAGCCCCTTTCCGGTTTGGGGATTGTATGTCTGTCTCACATCTTTCAGGAAGTCCCAGAGCTCCTCACTGTTCATAGAGCTCAGTCCTCTGTTACTGGAGCCTCTGTATGTCTGGATGCATTTGGGGTGCCTGGACTCCAGTCCCAGTGGCCCAGCATACCAACTATGTGACCAAGGACTAGGCAGATGGTATCTCTGGACTACTACCTTGTTTCTACAACGAAAATGACAATCCTTACTCTGCTGGATTCACAGGGTTGTGTGAGGATCTAATGAGATAATAGTTATGAAAACATTTTATAAACTCTAAAAAGATAAAATAGTCCATGAACTTCAGTTAGTGATTGCTATCTAACTGATCATCTCTCTGTAGCACCTATTCTTCCCATGACCCACTACCGTCTTGTTCACTGGTCATATCTTGGAAGCTAGAGGCAAGGGCTGAAAAGCATATAATCTCAGCTGGGCCAGTTATCTTGGGTGTTAGATCTGTAGGAGTCTAGGTATTCTCCAATCCCAGCTCATTCCTGAAGCAAATGAAAGCTCTATGGGAAGATATGTGTACATTGAAGCCCCTAGAAGGGAGGAAAAATTATTACTGTCGCCTAAAATCTGGAAATAAAAAGAAACATTTTAAACTATGAGTGCCAGGGAGCCTGGGCTTCTACTGGTGGCAAGAGAAAATGCCCCCTGCGCTTTATAATTGGATATCTGTCACTGCCTTCTAGCCATCCAGGCAGGCAAATTCAAACCTATTTTCTGTCTCTCACTCAAGAGAGATTTGGAGCCAAGCTTATAACCCTTTCTGGCATGCCTTTTGGATCTTTTCTTGGATTCCTTAATTATTTATTTATTATTATGAAGCCATCACTTTGAATCTGGGCATGAGTACAAAATGGAGGAAAAAATTAAAAAAAAAAAGGAAAGTGTGGAACCACAAAGGTCAGCCAACTAGTCTCCAAATACCCCTCCCTTCATTTCCTTACTATCCTCCCCTTTCTATTTTCTCCTTTTTTCTACACTGCATACTCTGCCTAACTCAGCATCATCACCCACCTACAGTCAGATCCCTTTAAAGGAGTGTGATTAGATGCACATAATGACCATGTCCAAAATCCAGCTGAATTTTTCTTCTCCACCCTTCTCCCCATCTTTACTTTAGTGACTTGCTTTGTTGAATCCAACTGCGGTAGAACTTGGTGGAACGCCCTTTGTCAAAACTCAACCACTCCTAAAGCATTTATTCTGCACCTTCATATTTTGGATTATTGGGTTTTTTTGTATTTATTTGTTTTGGATTGATTTTATATTCATCTAAGTCCTGTGTATGGATTAAATTTTTTTGTATTGGTCTTAGTACTGTGTATCAGGGACAGCGACAGGTTTGTTCTCTTGTCCTTCTAATAGAGGAGAGCATTTATCTGTAGTTTCTCCAAGCACTTCTCAGAGGCATGTTTGAAATGAGAAGAAAAAATGCCATTGATGGCTGGGTGCAGTGGCTCACGTCTGTAATCCCAGCACTTTGGAAGGGCGAGGCAGATGGATCACTTGAGGTCAGGAGTTCGAGACCAGGCTGGTTAACATGGAGAAACCATGTCTCTACCAAAACTACAAAAATTAGCCAGGTATGGTGACAGGCACCTCCCAGCTACTCGGGAGGCTGAAGCAGGAGAATTGCTTGAACCTGGGGGGCAGAGGTTGCAGTGAGCCGAGAATGCGTCATGGCACTCTAGCCTGGGTGACAGACTGAGACTCTGTCTCAAAAAAGAAAAAAAAAATGCCATTGATACACAGATATCAATATAACTGTCAGATGCTCTCTTAGGAATTAGCAACTTAATTCACTTCCATGCATATTTATTGAGAACTCTAATTTTATTGAACCTCATTTTCGTCTCCATTTCTCCAATACTATGCTAGTTCCTGGGAATAGGGAAAAGAAACATAGAAGATAATTCATCTTTTAAAGGGGTTTTACAGTTTGGTGAGGAGTCTTAATACACATGGACATTTAATACACCTGAAACATACAGCCAAATTGTAAATTTAGATGCAGAGGATAACGTCTAAGAAATTAACATTAGAGCCCAGGCATGGTGGCTCATGCCTGTAATCCCAGCACTTTGGGAGGCCAAGGCGGGTGGATCACCTGAGATCAGGAGTTCCAGGCCAGCCTGGCCAACATGGTGAAATCCTGTCTCTACTAAAAATACAAAAATTAGCTAGCCGTGGTGATGCATGCCTGTAATCCCAGCTACTTGGGAGACTGAGGCAGGAGAATCGCTTGAACCAGGGAGGCGGAGGTTGCAGTGAGCCGAGATTGCACCGTTGCAATCCAACCTGGCAGCAAAGCGAGACTCCATCTCAAAAAAAAAAAAAAAGAAATTAACTTTAGGGATAATAAATAGATCAATATACTAGGGTTAATGGAAGGGACTTCATGGAAAAGAAAGGACGTAAATAGGGCCTTAAAGGGCACATTGAATTTGAAAAGAAGAACGGAGTAGGAAGGGCACAGGAAGGGAAGGATATGACAGGCACAAATTTGTAGAGACAGGAAGGGATGTGGTATGATTTGGAAGCCATGGCATTGGGCTCCAAATGGGACATTGTAAATGATGAAAAGGACTAGCAAGACCTTATTAGCAAAGATTTGAGACTGTAGACAGAGAAAGGATGCTGAAGTTTCGAAACAGAAGCATAGTGTAACAACTATGTGTTTTGGGGAAGTCTAAATTGGCTTAATATACACAGGCTAGATCAAGGACAATAAATGTAGCCAAATCAGATTGGGTTAGCAAACTTAAGCCATTCAATTCAGAGTCATTTTATTTTAAATTTTTATCATTTGTTTTTATAGCTTGCAGAGCACTTTCACTTGTATTATCTTGTACACAAGTGAAAATAACCCAGGAAGGCAGATAGGGCATGCCATGTTATCCCATTCTATGTATATTGAAATCATAGAATCTGTGATGTTAAATGTCTTACCCAAATATATGTAGTGTAGAAGTGATAGAATTGGGACTTAAATATAGGAAATACAGTTTATAGTTGAAGGCATGCTATGTCACCATGAATCAGAAGAAATTCTCCTTTCTTAGGTCATTAAGTTGATCTTGAGGAATTTACATAAGCATAATATTTTACTCCTGAAATCAGTTCACTCAAGCGGACCTAGCTTCACACATCTCAAAGTCAGATTCCCTGCTCATTGCCCATTTTTTAGGATTCAAGTAGAAATATCTTAAGATCCTTTTCAAGACTTTAAATATATTGACCAAGTGTGAGTTATTCTCAATCCTTTTAAGGGAACCACATTCTTTACAACTTAGGATGTTATTATCTGTTTTTATGCTGAGCCTTATTGTTAAGTATCCTAGCAAAGGTAAACTCAAATTTTATGAATTTGACTATGACCAGTAATTTTTTTTTTTTTGTGATGGAGTCTCACTCTGTCACCCAGGCTGGAGTGCAGTGGCACGATCTCGGCTCACTGCAAGCTCTGCCTCCTGGGTTCACGCCATTCTTCTGCCTCAGCCTGCCGAGTAGCTGGGACTACAGGCGTCTGCCACCATGCCCGGCTAATTTTTTGTATTTTTAGTAGAGATGGGGTTTCACCATGTTAGCCAGGATGGTCTTGATCTCCTGACCTCGTGATCCACCTGCCTTGGCCTCCCAAAGTGCTGGGATTACAGGCATAAGCCACTGCGCCTGGCATATGACCAGTAATTTTTTTCTTTAGAGAGCTTTTCATAGAAACATAACATTCATTCAGAATAATGCACAAATCGTAAGTGTACAGCTGAATGAATTTTCAAAAACTGAATACATCCAGATTAATAAACTAAACAGGAGTATCCTAGAAGTCCCCCTCATGCCTCCTATTAGATGACAGACAACGTTATTCTATTTTTTATTTTAGATTCAGGGGGAACATATGTATGTTTTATACATGCATGTTGCTGCAAAGGACATGATTTCATTCTTTATGGCTGTGTAGTATTCCAGGGTATATATGTACCACATTTTCTTTATTCAGTCTGCCATTGATGGGTACCTGGGTTGATTCCATGTCTTTGCTATTGTGAATAGTGCTGCAATGAACATGCAAGAGCATGTGTTTTTGTGGTTCAAGGATTTCTTTTCCTTGGGATATATACCCACTAATGGGATTGCTGGGTAAAATGGTAATTCTATTTTTAGTTCTTTGAGAAATCTCCAAACTGCTTTTGACAGGGGCTGAACTAATTTGCATTCCCACCAACAGTGTATAAGCATTCCCGTTTCTCTGCAACCTTGCCAGCATCTATTTTTTGACTTTTTAATAATAGCCATTCTGACTGGTGTGAGATGTTATCTCATTGTGGTTTTGATTTGCATCTCTAATGATTAGTGGTATTGAGCATTTTTTCATCTGTTTGTTGGCTGCTTATATGACTTCTTTTGAGAAGTGTCTGTTTATGCCCTTTGCTCAGTTTGTAATAGGGTTTTTTTTTTCTTGTTGATTTGTTTAAGTTCCCTATAGATTCTGGATATTAGGCCTTTGTCAGATGCATAATTTGCAAATGTTTTCTCCCATTCTGTAGGTTGTCTATTTATTAATAGTTTCTTTTGCTGTGCAGAAGCTCCTTAGTTTCATTACATCCCAGTCTGACAACTTATTAAAATGCTTCTTCTTATCTTACTTTTTTGAACTTTCTTTAGTAGAAATATATACTTTCTACTATATTATGGTAAAAATATATATTTTTTACTCTATGATAGTAAAAATGTACTTTCTACAATGTATAATTTAATTTTTGAAAATTTCATTGTTTTTACATTTTTGTATACCTATCTTAGTACTTTGAGTCAAAATTCAGTCAAAATAGTCTTCAGCATTGTTATAAAGAACAGTCATTCGTAGATAACCTGGAATGATTTTGATACAGCTAAATTTCAATTTTCATTCCTTTCTCTAACAGTTGTAATTTGATTTTCAGTGTTTCACTGTCTTAGATCTTTTTCAGCTTTTTTTCTCTTTCATTTTAGACATTGTCTACATACCTAATGATCATTATCACCTAGAGGGTCCTCATTCAGTTTGCTTTAATAGACTTGTCATCTGTATCAATCCAAGTCCAGGGAATTGGCTGTTTATTTTTTTCCCTAATTTAACATTTGTATGTCAATAGAAATTTGAGTGCTTGATTTTCTCTATTTAGTGTATATCAATTAATGTCCAATTATAATCTTTTCCTTTTACCAGTACAAAGCTTATTATTACCAGTACAAAGCTTGTGGAGTTTGGTACTTCCTTTGCACTGTGATATGTCTTTACATAATAAATATTAGAACAGTACCTATGTAAGTTTTTGCAGGTTTTATTCTTTCAGCTTTTGCTATTAAAACCTGCATATATGTAGATATTATTGTTCTGTTCGTTGTGACCTGGCTCTGTGTTCCTGCCCTTGAAGACTTGTGAATGAGTCATTTTTCTTCTATAACAATTGTGTTTGGCTTAAAAAAGAAAATCTTGGCTCAGATGTCTGATTCTGACATCAATTACTTTTTGCTGCAGATTCTTTTTGCTACAGATTCTGTTTTCCCCAGATTCTTCCCTGACTCTGACCACCATGGCTCTTTTAGGTATGAGGTCAATTTACTACCTATGACCTTCGCTTCTTCCCTACCTATGATTAGCCACTATGCAGACTTGGCATAAAGAATCTCAGAAGTCCTCCCTAGTACATCAATTTCTAGGACTTTCCTTTTGCCTATGCAGACAGCTTTACTCTGATTCCTTTCTAACCTATGCTGTTAATTGCAAGACAAGCATACCCAAATTAAGGACTTGTAACACACAGCCAACTTCTCCCTGAGTTAAGGAAGGAATGCTCCTTGAAAAGGAAGAGAGAAAGCTCTGCTCCCCACCCCTCCCACATTCTCTTTAGAAGGGAGCAAGAGAGGTTTCAGGAACTTATTTCTAAGTGCAACACTTAAGTTTGGCCTGTGAGGGGTAAATAGTCCATTATCAGGAAAAAAAAGTCTTACCATTACATAGTCAAAAACATAGACAAATACAGAATTTGTTGCATCAAACTTTACTTTTTCCAAGGAATCAGCCATCAGTCCATACACATCATATGGGCATCAGGGATCTCCTTCTCCTTCCTTTCCCCCCTTTTTTTCCAAAGTCTTGTTCACATTTTTGCGTCTTTCCAGAGCTCTGCTTCTTAGTCAATAAGTTTGTGATCTTCCTTCTAGATGCATCTGAATGGCAGCAGCAGGCCCTGAGCTCATTAGCCTTTGCATGTTATCTGCATCCTTTCAGGTGCTTGAACTTTCTCTCTGTGTCTTTCTCTCTCTTAGGAATTCTTACCACCTCTTGTGGTCTGAGTTATTATATTTTATTATACTAACAGATTGTCTGTCTTTTTTGGGTCTCACCAATAGCCTCCTCCTGAGAAGGCGACTATGTGAGGAAGAAAAGTGGCAGGTGAAAAAGGGTAAAGAAGCTCCATATTGTCACATAAGTATTCATAGTACCTCTTTGAAAAGACTCCAAAGTTTCTTGTGCAGATAGTAGAGAGGGCAAGAAGAAGACTTAACACTTCTCGTTGCTTTTATTCTTGTAGGAAAAGTGGAGTGAGTGCCTAAAGTAGAGAGAAAAAGCAGCTGCTTGCTGTCACCACTGGGGCTTGGTCAGGGCTGCCTCCTGCAGGTCCTTCATGGACTTGGTGATTGTGTATCCTTTTGACACTTAGGTTTGTGAAGGTAGAAACAAGACAAGCTTTTCTCTCTATGACTTCTTGGGAATGGAGGAAAGAGGACAATTTTGGGCAAGACATTTGATACTTTATATAGAAAGTCATTATAACACTTTTCCTTTTTTTTTTTTTCTACTGGAAGTTCCTACCCTAGGATAAGACTCTTTCCACCAATTTCTTTCTTTCTTTCTTTCTTTCTTTCTTTCTTTCTTTCTTTCTTTCTTTCTTTCTTTCTCTCTCTCTTTCCTTCTTTCTTTCTTTCTTTCTCCTTCTTTCTTTCTTTCTCTCTCACTCTCTCTTTCCTTTGTTTTTTTTTTTTTTTTGACAGAGTCTCACTCTGTCACCTAGGATGGAGTGTGCAATGGCATGGTCTTGGCTCACTGCAAGCTCGGCTTTCCAGGTTCAAGAGATTCTCCTGCCTCAGCCTCCCAAGTAGCTGGGATTACAGGCGCGTGCCACCATGCCCGGCTAATTTTCATATTTTTTAGTAGAGACGAGGTTTCACCATGTTGGCCAGGCTGGTCTTGAACTCCTGACCTCAAATGATCTGCCCGCCTCAGCCTCCCAAAGTACTGGGATTACAGGCATGAGACACCTTGCCTGGCCTCCACCAATTTCTTATCCACACCACAGACCCTTCCCCTTGGAGAAGCATGTGACCTGTAATGCATCTTTTTTTCTTTTCTTTTCTTTTTTTTTTTTTTTGAGACAGGGTCTCCCTCTGTTGCCCAGGCTGGAGTGCAGTGGTGTGATCATAGCTCACTGCAGCCTCCACCTCCCTGGCTGAAGTAATTCTCCCATCTCAGCCTCCCGGGTAGCTGGGTCTACAGGCATACGCCACCATGCCTGTCTCATTTTTTGTATTTTTTGTAGAGACAGGGTTTCGCCATGTTGCCCAGGCTGGTCCTGAACACATGGGCTCAAGCAATCTGCCTGACTTGGCCTTCCAAAGTGCTGGGATGACAAGTGTGAGCCACTGTGCTTGGCCAGACCTCTAATATATCTTAGTGCAATTATTCAGTGCAGTAACTTCGGGATCCTTTTCTTTACAGCCAGCGAAAGCAGTTTCCCAGGTTTGTGCACAAACATTATTTTTGAGAGTGGTTCATCAATTTATTAAAATAATTTATGTTTTAACTATGTTGTGATAGGAATGGCCTGATTTGGCTGTATTAGGAACTGTGACCAATAGTTGATATTTGCAAGATGACATCAGTTACATGTGCTTTTTTTCAAGATACTTCTGTCAAATGATTAGTTCACAGGTTCTACATCTGTTTTGAGCTTAGGAGGTAGTAAGTTTCGTAATGTTTATTGTTTTCTAATGCATGGTTTTTGTCAAAGTTTTACAAAATTTTTGGTTAAATTTATTATGTGACATTGGAGATTGACTTAGTACTTCTGCTTTTTGGTCTGATTTTCAGGTAGTTACTCTAAAGATATGGCTAGTTCTACATCTAAAACAAAAAAAGAAAATTTTACATTTTCTTACAGGACTATTAGAAGCAACACCCTTTTGTATCAGGGGTTGATCATTAGGGAATGGAGATGGGCCTCTATTGGAAGGAGTTTATGCTGCACATTTACTCAAGAAGGTAGTAGACAGATGAATGAAAGGTCCTAATCACCAATATTTGCTGAATAGGTTCTAGGGAATTAGTACCTTAACTTCCAGCACATATACACACACAGGCTTCAAGCTGTAGCTGAATTTTGGTAGCATCTCTTCTCATCCTTTCTCCTTTTCAAGTTAGTCTGACAGTTTCTTCTTTCTAATATTTTATATAAAAACATTTCTGGTGAGGGACAGGCTAGAAGCCTAGGGTATTTCCACAAATCAAGATTTTTTTTCCCCACAGCTCTAGCTTCTTCCACATCCTGTTAGATTCCCGGTTATAACATACCAAAGCTAAATTAATTAATTAGTGTTTAGAGCAGTTTTAGGTTCACAGCAAAATTGAGATGTATAGAGATTTCCCATACACCCCCTTGCCCTAACACATGCATAGCATCCCCCATTACCAACATTCCCCACTGAAGTGGTATATTTGTTATAACTGATGAAACTACATTGACAGTTAAGAAAAAATAAAAAGCAGTAACTTATTTTAAAGATCATCTTGATTTCCAGTACACTCTTCCATTTGATATCACTTAGGCTAATACCTTAATCAATTCTCAATCTCCGTATATACCCTCTTGGAATGGTGTGCCCACCAACCCCAGCACAGGAGGAGCAATAGGGCTGTAGCGACTCACTCATGTATTAACTTACTATATCTGTACAGGCAAATCAATCCAATTACATGGTGATATTTGCCTGCCTAAAAGGGACATTTTAAAACAAAAGAAAATAAACATGGGGTGAGATTGATTTTAATTTGATTACTTCCAGATTAATTTGTTAATTCTTAGTAACAAATGATAGGAACAATCAGTGTTCTTGGTGCTATGATTATGAACACAAAGAAGACATACTCCTACCATCAAGTTGTATATTGTCAAGAGGGGAAAATCAGCTCATGAAGAGATGGTGATAATTATATGCACCAAAATCAGTGCTAGATACTCAGGGGCTTATGAGAGCCTGGAAGAGGGTTATCTAACCCTGTCTGAGGTTGATGGTGAAGGAGATGGATAGAAAAGAATTCCCTTAGCTGCTGCTTCCAAAGTTTAAAATAAAAGGATAAGTTTGAGCGAAAGAGATGAATAAGCTGGGGTGGAAGAAGAAGAGAGAATGGTATTGTTGGCAGAGTGTACAGCATTAGCAAAGCTTTGGAGTCCAGAAAGAGCACTATGCATATTGGAGGGAACATCGAGCAGTTTAACGTTGCTCAGGGGTAAAGCATAGAAAGGGAGAGGTGAGAGATGAGGGCAGATAATTAGGCAGGGGCATTATCTGCCATGTTAAGGAGTTTGGACATTTTCCTATAGCTGATGTTGTGCTAGTAAAGTTTAAAATGGCACATGACAGAGTTCCCCCTTTAATCGGACCATAACTTCAATTTCTTTCTGCTTTGAGGAACTGCAGGTTATTTGTCAACCCAATGGTGTCAGAGGTGTTTTTCCCCTGATGAGTGGACAAGCCAAATTCTTCAGAGAGATGCTGCTGCCTGACCCATATGGCCCACTGACAGTTTGACAGTTGACAGCTTTTAGTCAGACTAGACTCACTTAAGCTGCTTACCCATCCTGAGGCGAGCATGCGGCCAGCGCCCGGACTCCACATCATTCTGGCTGTCTTAATTGGGCACTAATTAAATGTTTTGGCTGGAAACCTCTCCTTGCCATGGCTGAATGGACTCATTTGAGGCCAGTATTTCAGGGAAACATCTTGTTAGGCTGATCAGAATCCCTGTTTAAAAGGAAAATGCATATATTCAGTTTGTTCCTTCCTATTTTGGCCTAAGGATTTATCTCTTTTTTGCCTTTGAGAAAAAAACCACAAAAATTTAAAAGGATGTATGTGTATGTATATATGTATAGATTCACATGTATAAATAACATATATTCATATGTATATATCCTCATTCACATACACACACACACGTGCACATACACACACACACACGCACGGCTCAAGATAGGAGCTGATGGAAAGCATAGCTCTACAGCCAAGAGGTCGCATCCAAGTTTTGTTTAAGCTAAACATATAGTTTACTTTAAGCTAAACATATAGTTAATCTGCCTGTGGCTTATTTTCTTTATTTGTGACAAAGTCACAAGAAAAACATTAGAATGTTAGCATAATATTTTAGAGTGAAAGTTAGGGATGAGGATAATTCACCTCGAATCCTAGGGCATTTACAAAATGATAGATAGATGGGCTGAGATCTGTTTTCTATCTTTAGTTAGCTGTTGCATGCTGATAGGTATTTCTTTCTCAAATCATTCCAAAAGCAGAGTAGATAGCCAAGTGTTTGGGTTTCAAAGGGCTATCTTCAGTCTACATTGCAAAGAGTGCCTGCAGTATCAACAAGGCTAAGCAGTAGGTACAGCAAATGCATTGAAGAAGAATATATTGAATGCACCAACCATCTGCAGACCTTCAGGTGTTGGTTTTATAGCCATTGAAGGCATTGGAGGGGGTTACATCATTAACATGAAATAACAATTGTTATTTCTTAGGAATTCCTCCACTTTCTGAAACTATACCTCTCTTATGAATTTTGCTTTTCTGGTAAAATAAGCCTAGTAATGTGATTTTTCCCCCAAAATAATGATGGTATTAATTGTATTAAACAAGAACTAACATGAAAATTGAGATTTGTGGAGGCTAAAATTAATTCCTAAATTATAATTTTCTATGAAGAAATAGAATTAGATAACAGGGTTTCAAGGTGATTTCTTCTCTAAAAAGGAAAAATAAGATGTGCTCCAGTTCATGTATCTTCAATGCTTTCAATTATCTTAATGTGTATTAATATATATTATATGTGATAAGTATAGGTTTATAAGAGAAAACCTCATCAATTAGCTATTCTTGAGTACATTTGCATTTGGTTACTAAGGAATAACCTGTTCATGATCAACAGTGGTAAAACAGAGCACAGTAAAACACTGCTCTATCTGAACTAAAGTAGATCTTCAAAACCTCTTTGATGTGTGTGCTTCTTTAGGTCTTAAGGACACATTAAAGTGTATGTTGAACTTTCTAATATTCATTTTATTTAACGAGAAATGTTTTCCTTCTTGTTTTGCCACTGTCTTTCCCTTCCATATCCACTCCCCCCTCCTTTTATTTTATTTTATTTTTTGTTCTGAGAAATGATTCTGTGTGTTCTTTTCCTATTTAAAATTTAAAGAGTTACATTTGGGAGAGGAACAATGTAGGGAAAGGAAACCCCTGGAGTGTGTCTGATGTGATCGTTCTCCTCTGTGCCACCATTTTTCCTCCTGCTGTGGGAGCGCTAAATGATAATGCCTGATACCTTACCGAATAAAGCCTGACACGGTTTCCAGCTGTGAGCATGTGATCAGTTTTTATGTTTGATTTTTGCACACAAGTATACTACTGCAAGCATGTCCACAAACTACTTCACAAATGCTTTAAGGGGGGAATTGCTCTTGAGTGAATAAAACATTAAACAAACACTAAGTAATTGCATGAAAAAATAAAAAAACCTTCATTTATTTTAGAAAGACATGTTTCTGTTCAAACCCAGACTTTTAAAATAAATTTAATTTATATTCAATGGTCAGATATAACCACATAACCAATCCTCTATGAATTTACTTGCAAGCAAATTTTAATCTGAGATGAGTTGTCCAAACAGAAAAGAGACTGTTACTTCCTGTACTTTGCTACAATGATTAAATATGATTGTAATTATACAATATGTTGATTCATTTGTGAGAAACATTGACTAATATATCCACTATTATGTCATCTTAAAATGGAGTCTCGTAGGCTGTAATTTTTAAATCCATATTTTTCTTGAAGCAGCATATTACCATATATGATCCTGGTTTTAATGATATATTTTGGTAATAGTCTTAGATGTTAGAGTATTCTGTGTTAATGCCTATCTTATAATATACAATATATATTTCTTATTGTTAATTTGTTGATATTTATAAAAAAGCTAGCTATTCCAATTAGTAATTCTGAATTTAAAAATAAGATATTATTAAAACAAAAACAAATTATCAGATACTGTTAATTCTGAAATTCTACTGCTGTCATTTACAAGGTGTATGGTGTGCCATGATGTTTGTTAACATCAGAATTAATCAGACACTTCTTCTTGGCTCAACTCACTGATCAGAGGGCAAAAAGGCGGGGATTGGGGGAGTTCCTGAAGGAGAACACTAGCAGACAAAAAGAAAAGTAATTTTATTTTTAGTGATGAGATGGTTTGATCATTGGTTGTGGCTTAGTGGTTTAGAGATGGAAGGATAGGTGCATAATTTATAAATAAATGATAAGTACCTATGCTCATATTTTTTAAAGCATTCTACTTCCGTGCAGAATTCCATTTTCTGAATCCCACCCACTGCTTGTCCACCTGCAAGCACCAGACCAAGAGGAGGCCACTCCTATTCTCAGGCTTGTTAATATTAGATACAATATAATATTACATACAAGGGACAGGGATGTTACATTTAGAGAGAGTTAAGATTTCAAGTTTCCCAACAAAAGTAGAAAAAACAAACATTCCATCCTCAACTTTAGCTTTTAAAGATGTTGTAGAAGTATATGAAGAAATGGAGAAAGGATGGTGATAGTAATAGAATGGTTCTGCTAGTGATAACATGCTTGTTTTTAACTTTATATGCACCCACTTTAAATCCCCAATTGAACATTTCTAGTGGCTACTTGTTTTCTTGTAGAAATCTGGTATTTCCTGATTATCCCGATTATTGACAGAGTTTTTAGCTGTGTCCTTACCATGGGTGACAGTATTAAATCACTGTAGATATGCCGTCATCGTCTTTAGGGCCAGTCATTACTATCCCAAAAAAGAGAGATAAATAAAGGAGAGGAATGGCAGTGAGTCATTAGACCCTCTGCAGAGAAACTACTTACCAACATTGCTTTCATGAACTTTCCTTGTCAATGGGCTAGCAAAAAGAACAATGCTAATCATTCACATAGACATGGAATTTGTGAATTTCTGAAGATTGGGGATTATTTCCAGTCCTGTTTTGGATTTTCATGAGCCATTAAGTATTCTCTCCCTCTCTCTGTAAAGTATACATGCAAAATATGCAATGTTAAACATATTTGTTAAATGTATATATGTTAAAGATATGTTAAATGTGTTCATATATGTATTCATGTATTCGTATATTCATGTATTCATATATAAACATGTATTCATATATAAACATGTATTCATATATAAACATGTATTCATATATTCTCATGATGTGTTAAATAGACATTATTCAATATATGTTAAATAATATATGTGTAAGATATATCTGTCTATCCATCCATCCATCCATCCATCCATCCATCCATGTATCTCCTTGAAGTGTGAGATTAATAAATGGCCATATTTCTTTCCATTGTTATGTTAGAACTTTACAAAATATATGGTGTTTGAGAGTGATGGGGAATTGGTGTGGGAATTTGCCAGGATAAATACTTCCAGGATAGGTTGGAATACGGGAAAAATGGCAAGTGTGGGAAAGAGTAGAGAGTTACCAGATATTTCGTAGCAATTGAGACAATCTGTGTTATGAACAAAATTACTCATTTATATACTTCAGTTATTCTTCTGTTGAGTATAGATAATAATATTTCTTATCTCACTTGCCCCAAGCTGCTGTTCCCAAACAGCTGCCATATACTAGGTCTCTGCAGTTTATGACATCCAGAGGCAGAAAAAACGAATGCCTTTTTTTTTTTCTTTGAGACGGAGTCTCACTCTGTCGCCCAGTGGTGAGATCTCGGCTCACTGCAAGCTCTGCCTCCCGGGTTCACGCCATTCTCATGCCTCAGCCTCCCGAGTAGCTGGGAGTACAGGCGCCCACCACCAAGCCTGGCTAATTTTTTGTATTTTTAGTAGAGACGGGGTTTCACCGTGTTAGCCAGGATGTTCTCGATTTCCTGACCTCGTGATCGGTCCGTCTTGGCCTTCCAAAGTGCTGGGATTACAGGCGTGAGCCACCGCGCCCGGCCGGAATGCGTCTGATTTTTGTACCATTTAAAGAGGTGAAAAGCTCCCCTAGAAATCTCCCTGTAGATGCTCCCTGGTATTTCTTTGGCCAGAATCGTGGCACCTGCCAGTGTTTGAACCAGACACTTACATGAGGGATGTGTTTTTCTGAGGCAGCAAAAGAGAAGACATTGCTCAGTTCAGAACAAGAAAGGGCAGTCTTCTAAAGCTTTTTGTCCCGCAGTTTCAAGTAAGAAAAAACCTTCTGACCCATAAGAGTTAGGAATTTTGTACAGAGTCATTACGAATGTTGTCATCTAAATCCTATTTGATGCAGAAAGGTGTCAGTGGCTTTAAAATTTTTTCAGTTTAAGTCATTCAGAAATTCTTTCGAAGTATACATTGATAAGACATAAACAGTCTACCACCTTATCTCCTAGATAAATCCAGATTCTGAATCTGTTTCTACCACTGTTTCCCAATTAAACAGCCAAAAAAGTCATTCCTTAGAATGGATTAATGACCTGCAAAATTCCATTTAAACATAGCCATTCTTGAGTTTTATTAGTGGAAAAATACAAACTGGTCTGTGGTCATGGATTATTACAGATTCACTCCAGACTGCTGAATTGAACTCTGATGAACCTGCGACACTCTCCATTAAACCTCAAAATGAGCTTTCTCTTAATTGGGGAGTAGGAAGGGAAAGTAAACTAGTGGCTGGTAAATGCCAGATTTGTGAATCATTTCTTTATTTTGGACAAGAGTGTTGAAACGTTTTTAGATGTGCATGGAATTAAAAGAGAACAGGGTAGGGAAAGGAATTTATTTATTTATCAAGCCCTACACTTTTTCTGGGCAAATGTATGCATGATATTTTTTAGACCTCAATATAATGCAAGAGGAAAGTAGTGTTGTACTCATTTTTAGAGGAAAAAATTGATTCTAGGAAGGTTAAGTGACTTGTGCCAGGCTAAATAATTAGTAGTGGCCCTAGGATTGAAACAAAAGCATTCTATAGATATTTATTGAGTTAAGCTCTAGCTACTAATATATATATATAGTGAAAGAACCAGACATGATATTTGTCTTTCTGGGGCTTATGGTTTAGAGGGGAAAACTAATATTAAAAAAAAAAACTTCATGTAAAAATATATGTGATTATAAAGTTTGATAAGTATTATGAATAAAAAGTTCAGGGGGACATAATTTTCCTTGGAATGTCAGAATATTTAAGTAGGGACCTGAAAAATGAGGAACTATTATCTAGGTGAAGAATGGAGATAATTCTGTTCCCTCCGAGGAAATGGCCTATGTCAAGGCTCCAAGTAGGACATAAAAACTGACTGGAATAACCAGAGCATAGTAATTGAGGATGGTGAGATGAGGCTAGAAAATAGGCAAGGACCAGATTTTTGTAGAGCTTTGGAAGACATGATACGGATTTAGATTTTTATCTAAAATGCAGGTAGGCCTGGCACAGTGGCTCATGCCTGTAATCCCAGCACTCTGGGAGGCTGAGGTGAGCAGATCACCTGAGCTCAGGAGTTCAAGACCAGCCTGGCCAACATGATGAAACCCCATCTCTACTAAAAATACAAAACTTAGGCATGGTTGCAGGCACCTGTAATCCTCACTACTTGGGAGGCTGAGGCACGAGAATCTCTTGTATCCAGGAAGCAGAGGTTGCAGTGAGCCAAGTTTGTGACACTGCACTCCAACCTCACAACAGAGTAAGACTGTGTCTCAAAATAAAATAAAATAAAATGCAGAGGAATACCATTGAAGCAGGGCAATGTCATAATTAAGATTCACAAAATCATACCTGTTGCTATGTAAGAAATGGATTAGAGGGGTTTATTTCATATCTAGATCATTCAACAAACACTTTTAATCATAATTATATGTTTCTAGTGTTGTTAGTTAAATGAATGAAAGAATAAATGAATAATTGGATCTGCAGATAAAATGTAGAACAATGCTTTAAAAGACAAATGAATTTTTGTTAGTCAGCACCAGAGAGAGAATTACCTACTAACATGGCTCTGAGAAAGTATTATAATATGGTTCTAAAGATAAAATTTACCTACCTCACATTTTTTATTTCTTTTTTCTTACTCTTATATATTAATATTAGGTTGGTGCAAAAGCGCTTTAGAGATTGTGCTTTTCAGAACTCTCTGCTTAAATTAAATGTATTTCCTTTTTAGAAACTTTAGCTTTCTTTAAGTTACAGTTTCCTAATGCTGAATACCTAACAACCTGATAAATTATTTTAGAGTTGAAGGAATCAAGAGCTCAAAATATGCCTTTACCCCACAGGTTTTCGAATTCAGAATGATAGCTGCTCAGTGTGTATTTATGTGCTTGCCAGTATATACTAGATATATTTAAAGTTTTTTAGTTCTTTTCCCTCTAAGCAGAGACATTAATGGGCTATTATTGTTATAATGGATGTATTGGTGGTTTATGAAGAAATTACTCTTAGGGGTATATGCATATTCACTTGTATATAAAGACAAACATTGACCCTCAAGGTGTCCATTTACATTTTAGGCTTTTCAGCTTCCTGACTTACAAGGGAACTATCAATATATTTAAAAATAAACAAAGAAATAACAGAATTGGAAGTCTACATAAAAGATCACCTAACCCACTGCATGGTTTGGATGTGTCTCTCAAAATTTGTGTGTTAATTCCAAATGCAACAGTGTTGGGAGGTGGAAACTAATGGGAAGTGTTTAGATCAGGAGGGCTTTGCCCTCATGAATAGATTAATTCTACTATGAAAAGGGTTTGAGGGAGTGGGTTCACTCTCTTCTGCTCTTCTTCATGTGAACACCCAGTACCTTGATCTCGGACTTACCAGCCTCCAGAACAGTGATAAATAAATTTCTGTTTTTTAAAATAATTTACCCAGCCTGTGGTATTCTGATAGTAATAAAAAACAAACTAAAACACCCACCATGTTTATATTTCAAGCAGAGAAGCTTTTGTAAGGAGTTGGGCTCCTTTTTTGTTGTCATCGAGGAAAGACAGTGTCTCTCCCCACTGGACACATATATCTGCTAAATACAGGTCACTGAGGACCTGTAATAATCTCCTTGAGAGCAGGTCACTATCTGAAGTAGAATATCATTTGGCCTTGTACACCTTGAGACCCCTGTGGTGATCAGACATTTGAATATGCTATCCTCTCTGTCTGGAATGTTTTCTTCTCTCCTTTTCACTTCATACTCATCCTTCAAAATGCAGTGATCTTATTTTTCTAGGGAAGTCTTCCCTGAATTCTCTTTTATGTTAAATTAGATTATACTATCTTTTGGGGCCCTCTGAGTACCATGGAATTTATCACAGCTGAAACTTACAAATATTTGTGTGGTTATTTGATTAATATTTAGTGAGCTCCTAAGGTAAATAACAGCTCAATGACAGTGACATCCAGCACATATGAATGCAACCAAGGAAAGGCAATTAATATCTTCACCAGTTTCACAATAAAACAGTATTTTTAAAATATTTCTTTTTTTTTTTTTTTTTGAGACGGAGTTTTGCTGTTGTTGCCCAGGCTGGAGTGCAGTGGCGCGATCTTGACTCACTGCAAACTCCCCCTCCCACTTTCAAGCGACTCTTCTGCCTCAGCCTCCCAAGTAGCTGGGGTTACAGGTGCCAGCCACCATGCCCAGCTAATTTTTTGTATTTTTAGTAGAGACAGGTTTTCACCATGTTGGCCAGGCTGGTCTTGAACTCTTGACCTCAGGTGATCTGCCTACCTCAGCCTCCCAAAGTGCTGGGATTACAGGCTTGAGTCACCACGCCTGGCTTAAAGATATTTCTTATCAAGATTAAGTTTATTACAAAAGATGTCTCATTATTAGAATGCTATAGAAATTCCTTCCTTTTTTTACTTATTTATTTATTTTTGAGACAGTCTTGCTTTGTCACCCAAGCTGGAGTGCGGTGTTGTGATCATGGCTCACTGCTGCCTCAACCTCCTGGCTGCAAGTGATCCACCCACCTCAGCCTTCCAAGTAGCTGGGAGTACAGGCATATGCCACCATGCCTAGCTAATATTTTAAATTTTTGTGGAGATGGCATCTTGCTATGTTGCTGAGGCTGGCCTTGAACTCCTGGGTTCATGCCATCCTCTCATCTTGGCCTTCCAAAGTGCTGGAATTACAGGTGTGAACCACCATGCCTGGCACCTTTCTCCTTTTCAAATAAATCAACTAAAGTCATGAAAATCGAAGTCTTTTAGCAGTTAATTTCAGTGTCTTGTCTGCAACCCACACTTAGAATTATGTTTTACATCATGACCGTAAACCTGCGAATATGAATAAAAGTTCTATGAAAAACTTCCATCATACTATACAGTCTCCCACTGTATTGTAATAAAGGATGCTGATCATAAACCCCCAAACTGATGTACCTTCCATCAATGGGTTGTGATGCAATGTTTGAAAAGTACTTAAAGTGTTTATCTAATTGGGATTCTTCCCTATTACAAAATAAATAACTGAAAATTTAAATTATCTACCCATTGATAGTGTTACATATGCTTTTTTATTTTCTTTATAGTATTCTGTATTGTCTACTTACTAAAATTAAATATATTGCATTTGTACTCAGAAACTAAGTTTAGGGAAATAAAGTTCCTTTTCAGTTATTACTTTGTTACTGCTAAAATATATACTTTTTGATATTCTAACAGTCTAAATCTTTGCTTTGCTTTTCACTAACTTCTCAGCTCACACTGGTCTCATCTCAACAAAGATTTCTCTTTTTTGAATCTTCATAAAATCCTCCAGCTTCCAATTTGTATCTGAAGAGCTATTACATAAAACTGATTTCCCAGTACGTGTTTGGCAAAGCCTCACTTATATCCAATATTTAGATACTCTGAAGACAAGTACTGTGGGTGTCATTCACAATTTAGATTATCAACTTCTGGCCAGGAAATTCACTTTATTGCAGTATGTATAGTGCAAAGTACTTTGTGTTGTTTGTGTTTAACATTGTTTGTTAGTATCATTATCAACATAGTAATGTTATAAATAGCATTGTCAGAAACGACAACAGTCACTAAGATAACAGCCTTAACACCAGTGGCATGTACAGTATGCCATTATATTAATTATCACAATGGATCTGACAGGCTGCTCCTAAGAATTCACATTAGTGAATAGTTTATGATTTTAAACTCAAGAGGAAAACTGGAGAATACATCAATTCTAATACACCGTTGTCTCTGTGAACCTCCCTCTTTTTCTCAGTTTTAAAAAATAAAGAGGAAAATGATAAACTATTACTGAACCACATTCATTAATGGAATTAAATAAGTTGTTAGCTGTGTAATAAAGAAATGTGACAAAGAGTACATAATTTTTTTGCTCTATAATTTGATCATTGTCATTTGGCTGGATACAAGTAGTTCATCAGAAGGAAATGTGTGTACCCAACAAGGTAAAGCTGTGAAAGAAAAGAGAATGTTGCATATTTATATTTCTAAATATGATTCCATTGAGAAAATATTTTCCTCTGTTGGGGAAAGGAGTGGCATATCATCTCTAAGCTGGTTTTATAATTTGGTATGTTGTAGATTCTGTAGTCATGAACATTAGGAGTGGGATAAAAGTCACTATCACTGCAATGTCCTCCCAATCTAAATAGTAAAACTGAACTTAACAAAAGGATATTTTTCCCTTTGGTATAAATTAAAAGTTGATTGTAGGCCGGGCGCGGTGGCTCACGCCTGTAATCCCAGCACTTTGGGAGGCCGAGGCGGGCGGATCACGAGGTCAGGAGATCGAGACCATCCTGGCTAACACGGTGAAACCCCGTGTCTACTAAAAATACAAAAAATTAGCCGGGCGTGGTAGCGGGCGCCTGTAGTCCCAGC
Source organism: Pan paniscus (assembly GCF_029289425.2). NCBI lineage: Eukaryota > Metazoa > Chordata > Mammalia > Primates > Hominidae > Pan > Pan paniscus. The sequence goes on along the minus strand of NC_073261.2, from coordinate 67,791,108 downwards.
TACTTGGGAGGCTGAGGCAGGAGAATGGCGTGAACCCGGGAGGCGGAGCTTGCAGTGAGCCGAGATCGCGCCACTGCACTCCAGCCTGGGCGACAGAGCGAGACTCCGTCTCAAAAAAAAAAAAAAAAAAAAAGTTGATTGTAATTCATAAAATGAACTTCTAATACTGCTTCTGAAAGCTTTATGTATACATGGATAATTTACTTATTTATTCCTATAGCACTGGACAGATATGAATACTCAAAGTGTCCTCAATGTTTAGGGGTTCCTACAGAGTATAAAGTTATCTGTTTATTTACAGTTTTAATTACTATAAAGGAAATTGTTTCATGGCTTCTGCCTTTATTTTTAGTTTCTTAAGGAATTATTAGATAAACATAGATTTCAATTTTACCCACTATCTTCTTTGATGGTCTGCTATTTGGCTAGCTTCTATCAGAAATCTATACTACCAATGGCCTTTGAAAGCAGTGAGTATATGAAATTAAATGCTGGAAATAATTATGGTTAAGCAGCAGTCTGAAAATACATGACACATACTCATTTGTATAATAGGATAATTTCATTTTGCGTTCATTTTGGTGTCATAAGAGTTAAACTTGGTTAAATAAATGGTTTGTGTTTTAGGCTTTTATTTATAACTGTATCTTATGTTTTATTTATAACTGTATCTTATGTTTACTTATTTAAAAATATAACATATAACTGTATAGGATTTGTTGAAGATAACTTAGGGTTAATTCATATTATGGCTAGTTTGTATCACATGGTTATTTAGGCAAACTACCTTTATCTCAGATCTTAGGAACTAAGTAAAATCTGACATATTTAATGTTGTGCTTCCATTATGAAATAGTATTTAGATAATTAAATTAAAAAGCAAATTTAGGTTCTTCATCAAGTCAATATTCTAGAGTTGGATCCAGTTGATCTAACTTCAGCTGTTGTCTTTAGACAGCGTGGCTGTCAGTGGTCATGGTCTTAAATGGAATAAAAAGCAATTCCTAATAAGTTGAAATAAGTCATTCCTTTGAACCTGTTATAAACAAATAACAAGACTTTCATCAGATACTTTTCATAAAAATGAGCAACTTTGTTCCAATACTCTTGGAAAATTCCAAAGGAAATATGCACTCCGTCAGATAGAATGTACATTATAGATGGCTTTGCCAACCTTACTGGTTCACAGATGGCAAAGTGTTAATAGAAACTATCATCTCAAGTCAAACTGTAAGGCCTAGTATTTAGTGTTTTAACTCAAGAAATATTTTCAGACTTGCTCCCTTATTTATTTTTACTTTTTTCTTAGGGAAACTCAGGAATCATAGTAGTGTTCCTCTTTGCTTTTAATGTGAAGGGAATTTGAGCCCTAATTATGTTCACAGGACTCTCCCAAGATGATAGAGCTGGGCTAAGAACTGAGGAGTCTCAATTTTCAGCTTTGACCTCTGTGCAGCATCTAATATTGGCATGCAACCTCTGGTCATATATTCGTTCCATTAAAGCACTATGCTAACTGATGGGATTCAAAAGATAAGATGAAAAGTGAAATTGTGATAAGTGAACCCGTGGGACAACATGCTGCATTTGTTTTGGGCTTAAATTCTTGACTGTAGGGGAAGGGGCAAAGGGACTCTGATATTTCTAATGACTGCTTACACCTTCTTATCTTTTAAAAACTGTGCTCTCTGCAGTATGTAATAGAGTCTGTTTTTAAAAGACATCTTTCCTTGAGAGAAAACACAGATTCTTCCCAAATCCTCCAAAACCCTTCTCTCAGTGTTTGGTCACTGCTATTAAATAAAAATTTTGTGCAGTCTAAAGAACCGGGCAGATGTTAAAAACCCTTGTGGTCCCCACCAGCTGGGGGCTTCCTCTGTTTATTATTTCCCGGCTGCTTGGCACGTTCCTGTGACATAAAACAAACCCCCATTATAAAGGATTATATGATGAGTCAACAAGCATGTGAAAGATAGCAACCAAATGGTGACTCCCAATTACATGAAAAATTACTATAATCACCCCTGCTGTAACACCCGTCTGTTGGCAAAGTGGTTGATCCCCTTGAAAAGCATTAAAAAAAGGCCTAGTGTATTAAATAAAAATCTCAGTTCTGTGTGTAATCATAAAAATTAACACTGTCACTTTAAAAAAAAACTAATTAGTGTCCTAAAGGGAAACCTACTAGGCTATGTAAAGTAGCTATTATGAAAATGTTTAGCCTTTTGAATGTATTTCAGACAGCGTTTGTGTTGCCAGATTTGTCAGCCAAAAATTCACTAAGCAGATTTGTCAGGGGCTGAGGCCATAATCTGTAAAACAGACATTGGCATAGAGATTAAAGATCAAGAGAATTATATAGGTTTTGTTACCATATGCCAAGATTTCTTTTTAAAAGTAAGTTTATTTTGTGTGGGCTGTAACCAGAAGCAAGCACTATCTTTGTTTGGTATTTAAAACAGTAGCATTTCCTGCCGAGGAAGGAACAAAACAGTTTCATTCACACACTTGGGGTGCGGTGGTGGTGGTGGTGGGGCGGGGCGGGGAGGGTGTGTGTGTGCAAGATGCTTCTGACATTTCTTCTGTAGTTTCTTTCCTCTCTTTCTACAGTGTAAGCCTCATGTATGAGTCATGGATGAAAAATCAACGACAGAAGAGCCCTTGGGTCCACAGTCACACTTTTCCCGGGGACTGTAGGAGCTGCCTGGGACACCCTCTCCTTTCAGAAGATGTGTCCCTAACTTGGAGGGTGCCCATATTACAGTCAGGCTTCCCATGTCTAGCCACAGATGACATATTCATGTCTATGAGGCTCCTCTTAAAGAATTTTACGCTTAGAAACATCAGTGACCCAAAACGGGCTGGCTGCAGAACTTCTTTGGCAGCTTGGCCACATGGCTCTGAGGAAGTCATGAAATCACTTTGAACTCTGCATTCCTTAAATAAGAATGTGAATTAGGTGGTCTCTCAGGACCCTTGGCCTCTAAAGTTGTGTGATTCTGTGAAGGTCAGACCTTGCATAAATTCCAGTACAACCCTCTCAGATGCAGCAAGAAAAAGTAGTTTATATTGCCATAATATATGCTTCAAAATTTAATAGAATGATGGACCGCTTCCTGAAAACAGTTGAGCAAAAGCGTTATGCTACAAAAAACTATATATGATGGTTTCCTTAGAACTGTGGTCAGTATTGGGGCAGATTTTGGTAATTACGACAGCCAAACATAGTGATGACATTCTGGGACATTTATACTTTTGAGATGACAGTGGATAAAACTCATTGTAATACTTCATAATTTTAGTAATATTTTAACACAGAAGCCTAGTCCACAGATATCCTGGGACACACACATATGCACACACACAATTTATTTACCTAGATGGAAAGGAAGTCACATACAATTTGTATGGGAACTTTCAAAGGCGCTTACACTAAAGCTTTTCTAAGCCACTTTTAAATTATATCTTCATTACACAAATGGAATATTGCTCAAAGAACCGCTGACTGAGAGAAGTGGCAAGCAGTCTTCCCAGACTTTATTCAGTATTCACATCCAATCACATGGGTAAACATAAATACATCACAATGCTTATTCAAACACTCACAAGTTATCTATAGAAGACAAACTACCATATATTCTCCGAAACAGATTTTTCTTCCATTTCCCTTTTTCATTTTGCGTCTAGTATATTGACTGAAATTCATCTGGTTTTTTGTTTTTTCTTTTCTTGAAGCAAATTATAGGCCCCTCCTGGCTCCACCTATAATTTTTCACATTTTCTTGAGACAAACTACAACACATTGACACGAAGTTACTGGCAAACAGATATTCTAGAAAGTATCCAAAAGGGGTTGCGAGTCTGACACTTGGCCTCCTGACCTGAGAGGAAAGTAGATTTCTGTCGAGGCTGCAGTCCTGGGACTTCCGCCTTGAGGAGCCAATCTTGGCCCTCATGTTCCGGATAGCAGGAAAGGAAGGGATATACCTGCGAGTGGTTTTTGTGCTAGTACAGACACTAGGGGGTGTCCAAGGACCAAATGTATTCCTCCTTCCCTTCAGCCTTGTCTTAGGTCCAGCTAACTTAAAAAGTGCAGGAGCTAAGGGAAAATCCATCCAATTAATTCCTGTCTTGTGCCGAAATAAATAATGTGGGGTCAGTTTCATCATCAGGCCCCGATTCCCTTGGATCTCTGGCAGCCTTTGTAATCTCAGGGTTCAGAGCTGGCACCATCCTGTATTTAAGCTACAGGTGATGAGAATGAGGTGCTCTGTTATAAAATGCTTTTTACCTCTGTGTGTGTCAGAATTTACTTGTTGTTGAAAAGAGGTCACCAATTTTCCTTTTCTTTAGTGTTTCAGTTTAGGTCTGTTCACACTAAACTATGAAGGGGGGGGGAATTGTAAGAAGGCAGATTTCTGCCTTCTCATTCTTGTGGGGTCCCATTTGCTTTTTATTGTGGATTATTTGTTAATTATTACTTATTAGAAAACCTTGGCCTTTGCTACTGTAGACATCTTCAGGCCTTTGGGCATGGGTCTCTTTATGAATACCTATTACTTCTTAATTATGATGGTTTAATAAGATACGTCTTTCATTTTCATCTCCTATCTCTCTTCCCCTATGATTCTTCTCCTCTTGCTATTGGTCCCTAAGGGCATGTTACTGGCTCCTTTTTCTTTATTGCTGCCATCTTCCCTTTGCCCCTCCTGGTAAATTAAAAAAATAAATAGAATGCATTTTAAGGATGACAACAGTAATAATAAAGCCAGGAACTGCTTTCCAGCTAAATGCACTGATTGGAAGTCCTATTGAAAATAGCATAAACCTAATTGAAGTAGTCAACCCCTCCCATATAGGTCATGCTATGCTCTATTAAAATGAAGGTAAAACAAAGCTTGTGACATTTCTGCATTTCCCAGACTGACTTTTCCTAAGACATATCAATAGTATTGACAATAGTATTGCATTGTGCTCCCTAGTGACCCAGCCTGTCATCTTGTGGTCCTGGATAATTCTTTCTTAATGAAACCTTATCGTGTCCTTTACCTATAACAATCAACAGAAAAATAATTATGTTTCAACATATAGAAATAAAAAATTTGAAATAAATCAAAATTGTAGCAATTAACTAACCAGTAACACTGATCATTTGGATAATGTGGATGTTCAGTACCCGCCAATTGTGGCCTGTTAAAGATGCAAATACGTTTTCTAAATTTATGAAAATACACAAATTGCTAAAGAAATGTCTGATGTGAAATTATCAGGAGAGTTGGGATTATATATAAGGAGTTATTATTTGATTTCATTTTGAATAATTTAAGTAGTCTGCCTTCAAGAGTCATTATTTGGTCCTAAGCTTTATTACTGAAGTTTCTTATATTCCATGGAACTGACTGTCAGATTTGATGGCAAAGCACTAGCAGCTGGGAAACTGCTCTTTCTCTCCCCTCTCATTTCCCAAACAATGTTTGCACTGATTAATACTATGCAACAAGACATGACGCAGAGATTGTGTTGGCATTGTGTTCTGATGACCCCACACATTGTGTGCGCTCTGTGGTTCCTTTTGCTGTTCATAGTTATATGGGTTTATCAGAAATTACATGTCAGGCTCCCGATGAGTGTAATTGTATACTGATTGTGTATAGTTTTTTAAAACTCATTATTAGCCTTGTATGCAAACCAAATAAAAGGAAAGTTTAAAAAAGGAGAAAGAAAATAGCCTCCACTGGACGTCATGTCAGAGCCCAGGTGTTTGAGCCTGGATGCAGGGGGGAAACAAAATGTTCTCTCAGGGACATCTGCAGCAGCCATGTGCTTGAAAAAGGCCCTAATGAATGGAGGGGGAAGGAAAGAAGTGGTTAGGGCATGGGGGGAGAGCTCCTGGCTTTGCTTTCTTCTAACTCTGTTCTCCTTGCATGCACGATTCATTTAATAACAAGGCAGGGAGGACACTGAGGGATGCAGTGCGTGTGTCCTCGTTCATTTTAACTTTCATTAATTGGTGCCCCCATGGCAATTTCTCTGAGTTCTGACCCTCTACTTAGAATCACTCTTTTAATGGAAAAACAAAAACAAAAACACCTCAACTATGCAGCTACAAACTCGGGGAAAATAGGCACAGGAAGAGTGATGAAATGAACAGTGCTTTCTTTCTCTTCCCAGGGCTCTGCCCTTCCACCCATTTACACCTGAGCAATTTATTGGACATTTCCAAGACAGTTATTATCCAGGATGTGCATACTTTGGACTCACAAGCAGGAAGCTCAGCAGGGAATGTTGAAGTATTACATACCAAGGACGAGGGACATTAGAATTAGACTCATCTCTAATGTGGAAAGTACTTAGTTCTCTTTTAAAAACCTTTAATCAGTATACAGTGGTTCAGTACACAGATGTTAGCACCAGTGTGAGGGCTCTCTAATTGTAATTTAAGTTATCCCTGCCTTAGGGCTCCCAATCAAATTATTAGACTGTTACAGTGAATCTGTGGCTCTTGGTTGCACCTTGCAAGGGGGTGTTTTCTGGAATGAGGAGAAACAGTGGTTTCTCCTGGGAAGCAAATGTACCATTATGGACTTATTAGGTCCTTGATTAGATCCACAGCTGATAAGTGAGTAGATATTTCAAGAGAAAATATTGCAGTTTATTTCAATCTGCCTTACTCAGCCCATTGGGTTGTGGAAAAGAAAGTAAATGAAATAGAACTAAAGGAAACGTACGTGCAATTTTTTTAAAAAGTGGTTGTAAAATTTATTAATCAATCCTTATACATTGCTACTAGCTCTTTATGCATTAAGGGTTAATGCTTTTAAAATGTGTCTGTTTGTTTGGTGTTTCTTCTCAATCCCTAAACTTGCTTTCTATTGAAAATTTTCTGACTGGACTGCTAAGACTCAAAGAGTTAAATATTCAGAGCGACAATTAATTAATTAAACGGTCCTAGAAAGTAACCTCTCAAGTTTCCTTCCTGAAATTCATGTTGATCTGATTTGCTTTAATAAGTGACTTGCTATTGAACTAGTTTTATGTACTTTAATTTGAAGATAATTACAATACTATAATTCACATTTCAGATGCACATTAACTTTTCAAAAGATATCAAGCTAGATACCTCTACCTAGCATTGTGTTTATTTTTTAGTATAGTGTAACCTGAAGAATAATTATCTGGTTGTAGTAATATCTTTTAAGTTCTTTCTATTACTACGCGTTTATTTGATTTTAATTGTAGAACCATTGGTCATATTGAGTTCATTTCCTGTTCATGTTGATTTCATGAATCTCTCCATTAGTATTCAATTGCACAGTAATTAGTCATTAGTTCACCGTGATGTCTTCAAGCATGTGTACACTTACATTCTCATTTTCCACTCAGTTTCTACAGTCATATTTGAATTTTCTATTTCTTAAGGAAACGAAGGCCATGATAAGGAAGACAAAAATGCTAGATGATGACTTGATTAAACATTTTGCCAAAAGACCCCTAGTCGAGGCATGCAAAAGCTGGATGCATTGAAAATGAAGTAAGTGGCAGCTGCCTAGCCATAATACTGAAGCCATTGAGATGTCAAAGCCTGGGATCTGAAGCATTTGTGATCAGAGGCCAGATAGAAGCTATTTAGTGAAACTTCAGCATGATGTTTGACCTCTATGTACACCTGGCTAATTCTGATTAGAGCATCTTCAATTTCTGAAGAAAGGTGAAATTCCCAACTTGTTACTTAGCTCCAATAATGTATTAAATGTTACAATTTTAACTAACTGTTCGGCTTTACAGATCTATTTTTCTTTATAAGAGAAAGTGTTTTTCAAAAAAATGTTGTCAATGGATTAATTAATTCCAAATTTGCTGTGTTTTTAGCTCACATTTTATCTGAGGTATTCGTTTAGCTCCCATGAAAAGTAAATATGTCATCTGTCATAGTCTGTCACAAGCTCGCTATTTAAATCCATTAGAAAACTCTTCTTGCTTTTTATTTGAGCTGGCTTCACATTGTTGTCCTAATTAAATTGGAATCTTATATCATTTAAATGTTAGACTTGAGAATGAAATTATTTCTGTTGAGGTGATAATGGCAGTCCTCTTGGCAGAGCTCAAAAACACTGCTTTCAGACTAGTTGAGTCAATGTTCTAGTTGCCATACCTGCTTCATATAGGTTTCCATTTGCATTTGTTCCCTAAATGAAATGAGAGACCCCAAGTTGAATAGTCTCTTTCCAAATAGATCATTTCTGCAATATCTATAACTGTGCCCTATTTTTGTTTTTTTTTTTGTTAGTCCAATTAGTACTTTAATTTTTATAACTTGTTTAAACAAAAATACTTTGCACAGTAATGTGTATAATGCTTCTCAGACTAACGTGCATGTGAATCTCTTGGGGACCCTGATAAAATGCAGAATCTGGTTCAGCAGGTCTGGGGTGGCTCCAAGATTCTGCATTTCTCAGAAGCTCCCGAGGGAAGCTGGCGTGGGTGGTCCATATTCTACACTTTATGCAGCAAGGATGCAAAATGATTAGGAGGCAAATGAGATGAATCAGAATTGGTATCTTCTCACCTAGCTCTTTTTGAGAATTGAGAAATCACTCTCAAATTGTAGAAGTTATAACAGCAGTTGTTATTTTGATGTGAAACTTTGCTAAGACGTTGGTTTTTATTATGTGTTAAGCTTTAACATCTATGTTTGATCCCTTTAGAAGCAACTGGCTTTTGTAAGAGGAATATGTGTGGCTTCAAAGTCACCCTCCTGACTTAAACATACTCATTGCAGCAGGCTTTTTCCATATATTAAACTTAATATTTAGAAGTTAGCAGCAGGTATATTATTTCTGCATCTTTTTTATAGGAAAAATTACCTTTAATTTTTTGTAAACGTCTAGGCTTAAGAAATTAATTTTCATCTCTAAATTTAACAGGGTGAATCCACAGAATAATACCCAATAAGTTAATGATAAGGGATGCCAATTTGAGAATCATAAGAAACTGCGGAAATTCCCGGTAATCAAGGTGGTTTAACATAAATGTCTGCCGAATGTCTGTGTGTGTTTTATCTGGAAAACTAAGTTAGATCAATGAAACAGTTTATTTCATTTCTCTGGGCATGAAGTCTTGGCTTTTGGATTCGCTTCTGCATATAGTCTCAACTGTAAATTGCTCTCAGAATTGAATTATAAAGTTTCCCAAATCTACTTGGAAAACTCTTTAAATTTTCTCTAAGTTTCAGGAAGCCAATGTGAATAAGAATAATTATTACCCATTTGTAAAGTAGAACATTCTTGGCCTTCATCTTTTACTGTCTCTCTTCCTCCCTGCCTCTCTTTCTCTCCTCATTTTAATTCTTCTTTTCCTTCTTCTCCTTTTCCTACTTCCCTGTTCCTACACTCAACTCTCCTCCCTTCTTTCTCCTTTTCTTTTTTATTATTTTTAATTTTTTAATTGTCAATATTCAATAAAACCTCTTTCTTTTTTCTTTTATGCATTTGTTAAATGAAAAATTAATTATATCAGTACAGGAAGATTAGAAAAATTTCCAAATTATGATCAGCCCATGAAACTTATTTTTCAAACTTTTTTTTTTTTTTCTTATAGCAAGAAACCAAAGGAAATGTTTTATAAATTTCAGATATACCCTGGGAAGTTGGTTCATATCCATGAATCTGTTTCTGGTTAGTTAATATGTAAACTTTGAAGGAAATACTTTAGGAAAAATTTGATGTAACGTTATTTCAATTTTTAGATACAATCATTTTAAAAATTTGAATATGACCCAAAACCCGATGAAAAGGATTAGGGAAAGATAAAAAAACAAAACAATAAAAAAATACTTGACTCATCTCAGACTTTAGAGCCCAAGAAGGCTTTAAGTAAATAAGGTGTAGTATGTTTTATGTAAAGGTTGGTGGTATGACAGAAACAAGGTGTCCCAAAAGATAGCAAAGATATCAAACAGACCTTGATGGAGACATCCATCTGCCTCTTCCTACCTTTGCTACCTGGACAATTATTTATTGTTTCTGAGCCTAAGCTTTTTTAACTATTAAGTGAGATAATTACTAACTCCAAGTGTCCATTTGAATTAAGTAAAATAATATAATCCTCCCAAGCATGAATATTAACACATATTTTTTGATTTCTTGTCTCTGGAAATATAGCAGAAAATAAAATAGAAAAATATTTCTCATATAGCTTGCATTCTAATAAGAGATGAGAGAAAATAAGCAAATAGCAAATGTAATATATGCTACGGAAAAAAGCCAAAAAAAAAAGGGGAATAGGGGATGCTAAGGTGCCAGGTGGAGAGATGGTAGTTTTAAGTAAGGTCATCAGAAAAGATAGCATTTGAACAAAAGTCTCACTGGGAAGAGTGTTCAAGGCAGGGAAACAGCAAGTGCAAGGGGCCCGAGGCAGAGGTGTGCTTGGCATATGTGAGGAAATGCACAAAGGCCTGGATGGCCAAAGTGGAATAAGTGGGCAGGAGACCAGAGGAAGAAAAAGTCAGGGACCTGCCTGTGAGGCCAGATCATGCTGGACCTTGTGGGTTATTTTAAGGACTCTGGTTTTTATCTTAAAATGATGGAAACCTGTTGGAGGTTTTGAGTAAGAGAATAACAAGATCTAATTCTGTTTTCAAAAGGGGAACTCCCTCTGCAGTTTGGTGTCAGTGGAGGTGTGAGAAGTAGTCAGATTCTGCAGGATTTGCTGTTGGATTGGATGTGGAGTGTGAGAAAAGAGATGAGTCAAGGACTTAGATTTTTTTTGGCCCGAGAAACTGGAAAAAAGGAGTTATTATTCAATCTGTGGCAGAAACAGGTGTGGGGAGGCAGGAAGATCCAAGTTGAGTTAACCTGTGTTAAAATTTGAGAAGCCTATAGGATATTCCAGTGAAGCTATGAGCTAGAAGTTCAGCAAATGTGTTGGTTTGGGGCTCAGTGGAGAGGTGCAGGCTGAATATGGAAAACCATGAGAAGTCACTGATACCTTTTTTTTTTTTGAGACTGAGTCTTGCTCTGTCACCCAGGCTGGAGTGCAGTTGCATGATCTCAGCTCACTGCAACCTCCTCCTCCCGGGTTCAAGTGATTCTCGTGCCTCAGACTCCCGAGTAGCTGGGATTTCAGGTGCCTGCCATCACACCCGACTAATTTTTGTGTTTTTAGTAGTGACAGGGTTTTACCATGTTGGCCAGGCTGGTCTCGAACTCCCGACCTCAAGTAATTAGCCTAGCCTTGGCCTCCCAAAGTGCTGGGATTACAGGCTTTGAAAAGATACGTTTCCAGGGGGATGTGGGAAGGAGAGCACTTGTTACACAGTAGGTGTTTAACAAACACGAGTTGTCCTACTTTTCTCTTTTTCTTTCACCTTCTGACTGACAGTCTCATGCCATTTTTTTATAGATAGCTAGATATAAGTAGGGTCCAGATAGTAAATTATTTGTCACGTGCATGTGTGTTAGTCTGTTCTCACGCTGCTAAAAAGACATACCCGAGACTGGGTAATTTATAAGGAAAAAGAGGTTTAATGAACTCGTAGTTCCACGTGGCTGGGGAGGCCTTACAATCATGGCTAAAGGTGAAGGAGGAGCAAGGGCACATCTTACATGGTGGCAGGCAAGAGCTTGAGCAGGGGAACTGCCCTTTATAAAACCTTCAGATCTCATGAGACTTATTCACTATCACATGAACAGCATGGGAAAAACTTGCCCCTATGATTCAAATACCTCCCACTGGGTCCTGTGGAAATTATGGGAGCTACAATTCAAGATGATATTTGGGTGGGGACACAGTCAAACCATATTACCATGTGATTATGTGTTTACTTCATTTCTTCTAAAGACTTGTCATTCTGTATCTATTGGCTATAGTCTCTGTTTCTTGATTTAAAATAGTTTCGGAGCATACCTTCACTTGAACTAAGCCATATCTTATATTTTCTGTCCTCATGAGTGTACCATAATTCTTGTCTTCACAAGTGTTTATTAATAGACCATCTGGATTGCGGGGTGCTATTATGTAAGCAAGTTAAGCAAACTTGATGGACCTTTAGCTCTTTGCCCTTGAAGAACATTTAACCTCATGCTAATAGGCTCATAACCAACAGGCTATTTAGATGCTTAAATAAACACTGAAAAAAATGCACACAGATTACAAAAAAAGTCTAATATTGACAGGTGCAAGTGATATTTTAAGATTTTTTAAAATGTGTTGATCAGCATAGCGAATGATAGAATATTAGACCATCTGGAGATTCTTTACCTATTGAATTATTAGAAATGTAATAATATTCAGTTTTGCTTCTCCTCTCTGTTGACATTGTTTTCCCATGTGGCATCCATGTTGGCCCATGTGAGTGGGTTTATAGCATGCATATGTTTTCATTTTACTTATTGATTTCAGAGCTTTTGTGTTCAGCATGTCTCTATATCCATCCTTTACATGTGGCCCACTCACATCTCCCCAGTTCAGAAGGAGCACAAAGCTCAGGGTGTCATGATTATTTGCTAATGAAGCATTTAGCCTGGAAATTTGCCCTCAGGAAAACAGAGCACACTGATTGGAATCATGTTTTTGATGAAACCTTTTGTTGAGTGAAACTAATTTCTCTTTAATGAACATCTATATGTATTGGTTTATTTATTCTACAAGTGTTAATTTTCCTGTCCTGTAGTTACATAGAGAGTGCTGCTTGAAAACACAATATATAGTCATGCATAGTAATCATTTATTACTTTATAAAACACTTATGGTCCTAGAAGAAACTCCTTTGTTAAAAGAATCAGATTCTTTTAACAAAATAGTGTAAGGTTATATATTACATTAGATTATATGATATTATAGTGGGATTATATTATCTTTGTCGATTTTTATTTAAAACTTTAAAAGTGATTTTAGGGCATCTTCTTTTTTGATACAAATCAAATTAATTATATCTAGAATTCTATTTCTAATAAAAGGAAACTTCTCAGAAAAACTAAAACTGCTCACCTTGCCTTATGACCTCATTCTAGTCAGGATAGCCTGATGGTTGTAACAAAAAGTCTAAATTCACCACGGGATAACACAACATGGCAAAGTTTTGTTACTCCTTGATGTAGTCCAATTATAATAGAATGCGGGGAGGGGTGCTTCCCTTCTCTGTCATTTAGGGACCCACATTCTTTCCACCCAGTGGTCTATCCCACCCTGTCTCCCGAAGACTCAGTGTTCTTGGCGGGATCCTTTCTATCCTGACAGTGAGGATGGACAACAAGGAAATAGCATGGTGGACTGTTAAGAGTTTTTAGATGCCAGGCCTAGAAATAGCACCTTTCATTTCTGTATATGCAGATACCTATCTGCTTGGCTAGAATTCAGCTATGTGGCTCTATCTAACGGCAGGAGTAGCCCAGAAAGGTGGTTTAGTTGGGTGCCAAAAAGAGGTGAATGCAGATATGTCTGAGTCTTAGCAATCTGCCACAGACCCTATTAAATTAGAAACCAGAAACACAGTGGTGGACCTCTCCCCATTCTGCTATTTTCTCTTAATGATACTGCTTCCTCCACCTCTGTTCTCTTCTGCTATTTACCAAATTATATAAACTGTGAAATGGGAAGGAATTGCACACTAACCTAAAACAGACAAAGAAAATAAAATTATTTTTATTTAGGAAAATATAACATATATTGGTCTCTTAACGTTTGCTTTGAAGATTAATCTCAGTACAGCAGGTCCTTGAATAAGATTTTGTTCAGCATTATTTCGTTATAATGTTGATGAGAAAAAAAAATGGATTCCTATCCGGGACCACTGTCTGTGTGGAGTTGCATGTTCTCCCCTTGCCTGTGAGGGTTTTCTCCAGGTGCTTGTTTCCTCCACATCTGAAAGCTGTGCACATGTGGAGAATGGATGTGTCTAAGTGGTCCTGATGTGAGCGAGTGTGGGTGTGTATGTGAGTGCGCCCTGCCGTGGGATGGCATCCTGGCCAGTGCTGGTTCCTGCCACACCCCCTGAGCTGCTGTGATGGGCCCTGGCCATCTGTGACTCTGAACTGGAATAAGCGGATAAATCATTATCTTACTTGTTTTTATTTTTTTCTTAAATGTTTGTAGAACTCACATTTCTTTCCATGTTTAATATTAGAAGTGTTTTGGGGATTTATTTAGAAGTTAGGTGATGTTTTGTGACCAGAAATATGCTGTAGGAACTTAACTCTTGTTTTTTATCAATTAGCCTGTGGTAAAGTTGGTTTCATTATATATCATTTTACTTGAAGTTGATGTTTCCAAGAACCTATCCATAAAGTTATGTGAGGACTTACTGTATTTAGCTTGTGTTTCCCTGTATCACAGGCTGACATCTATTAAAAATAAGCTCCAGCGTACCCTGCAGCCTTGTGGAATTCTGAGAAGGACATTCTGGTATAAAGTTCTATTGTGTTCCTTAGTGAAAATAGACCTGGAATTAAAATTGATTGAACAGCTACTATGTAGGTACCCTGGTAAGCCCTTTACAAATATTTATCTTATTTACTCCTCAAAACAACTTCACAACTCTGTGATTTGGGGATTATCCCTTATTTGGAAGGAGAGGAAACTGCTTTGACTAAAATACAGATCTCTTTGGCTATAAAACCTGTGCACTTGCCACAACAAGGGTGTTCATTGAATGAGCCTCCCCTCCCCACCCTCCATCTCCAGGTTTCTTCAGTGGTTTAAGGCCCTATGCAAAGTCCGTATTTGACAATGTAGACTGAAGTAATTGGTTACCAAAACCATCAAATCTACTAAGTATAGACAGGCTGAGCCTGTAGTCAAACCAGTGTACTCAAACCAGGGATTAGAAAAACAGCTTAAAAACAGATTGGGAAGTCCTATAAACATAGAAAGAGATCACAGATATTCTGCTTATTTTTAACTAATTACCTTAAAAGATAATTAAGAAAAATGAAGTTAGTGCTGTTTTCCTAAATATTGGACTCTTTTTCCAATTGATTTTTTTCTTCTCTTTTCTTCTCTTTCTCTCTGATTTATGTTCTCTATCACTGCTGACAAAAGAAACAAAAAGAAAAAAGGAAATAATGGAAAAGATTACTTTTTCCTTTCTCATGGACTCCAAATAAAATGGACATGGTATTAACTCCTATAATGATTTGCTCTTTGCTTCCATCTGCATATCTGATCTAATTATACTAATAAAAGAAGAAGGCAAAGGGAGATATTATACTAACAAGTGAAGTTTTTAACTTGCACAAGAAACATTTATTCCCTCTGCTCTCCACTCCCCTTTAAACAGCTATTTTGCATCCCTTGATGCACAGCAGGGGGAGTGGCATTTGCCACCCCATGGCAAAATGGATCTGCATGCCTATGTACATAAAACTGGTCCATGTGTGATTTAGCTTTGCATTGTATTGTGTTTCTTATACTAATATAATATTGTTCTAGTGCTTGCCCCTGATTAAAGAAATACATAAATAAATAATTTATAATTTAATTAATAAGGTATAATATGCAAAGCACAGTAATTTCAAACAGCTTGTAATGTCTCTAATGTACTTTCAATTTTTTATTTTACATAAGGGCTATATTCATTATGTGGTTATGATAAACATACTAATGAATTTTATTACAGGAACAAATTTAAACATGTAAATGAGATCAAATAGTATTAAAATGCAAACGATGGTGAAACTTACTACAAACTAACCTTGCCAACACACATGGAATGATGTTATTTTAAAACTTTGCAAGTTGTATCCCTTAAACAAAGACAATGCCTTTTACAATGTCCCTGAACATAAGAATTTGTGAACCGCATGCTTTATTCTCATATGAACTCCCCAACCAAAAAAAAAAAAAAAAAAAGTTAACTAGAATCCAGGGTTTGCATGTAACTTTGGATGACAATTAAAATCCCTTTTCTTGTTCCAGTGAACAGTAATCTGTGCATAATTACATTCAAATGAGATATTAGCATTTTTTGTGCTTACTCTTTGTTAATTGCAGAGTTCACTCACCATGGTGATGCTTTTGATGGAATCAGGCAACCTTATTGACCTGATGCCGTAAGGCGTGTTGGGAAATTCTGCTGTATTCTTCATTTTTTTTTTTATTTTGGCATTTTGAGGAGTCCTGCTGCTTTTATTACATTCCTGACACTTTTGTTAATAAATCATTGCAAAGTTAATGAAAATTGCATTGAGGCATATCCAAAATAATTGTGTCCTTTGTCATGCTAATAAATTGAAAGATGTTGATCCAATGGGCGAATGCATGCCCATTATGGAGAAGTTTGTGATATGGTTGCCTGTTGCATTTACACTTTTTCCTTGGCATATCATTCCATGTAAAATGTGAAAGAGGAAAACAAACCTCAATATGTTTTATTTCATATTTTCTGCAATGAGCCTTTAATTAAGTCAGCAAATCGGCAGATTATATCTACATGGAAAGATAGAAGTATTTGTATTATGATTTATGAAAGGTTGTTAATATCAATAGGCATCAGCAACAGTCTAATGTCAGACTCATGAAAACATAAAAACCATGTTTAACTGACCTTTCTCTTATGCCTAGGAATTTTGCCACATTTATATATGACCCACTTGATTTAAAAATCACAGTAATAACTGACCATTCATTTCCCAAGGCTCCTCCTATACTAATTTAGGAAGAAAGTGAAGAAATGTGACTTTTATTTAAAAAAATGGTCTTTTTGGCAAAGCATTAGGTCTTTTCATTCACTAAGCCTTAAGTGTGTAAGGGTGCAAGTGAGTATGTTTGAGGGACGAAAACATAGTCATACTCATACACACTGTGAAGCAGGTTTGACTGTTCTAGGTGAGGAAGAATATTCAGTTCAGAAAAATTTAAACTCATATTAGATTGCATATATATATATATACATATATGTATGTATGTATGTATGTGTTTTTTTGAATTTATCTCAAGGAAGAACTCCAAGTAATTGTTGTCTTGGGGAGTTCTTAATTTATGCACTAGACCATCATGCTGATTTTAGGTAGGTATTTATTCTGCTATTCAATCAAAAAGCATAGTTTCCATAACAACTGCCACATCAGATGAAACGTACAGCTTGGCATTTGAAATACAGGACTTCTTAGGAGATATGCTTCCTGACATATTGTGTTGAACTTGTGTTCCTTTCATTCTCTTTTAAGCTAGCAAGATCTGTGTTTCTATAAAGGACCATCGCAGTTTTGCATAATTATTACAATCCATCTGCACATTTCCAGGATTTATATTAAAGTAATTAAAGCCATTTTGTATTAGTGGGTGCTGTGTGGAAGCGGCTTGGATGCAGGATTCTAAAAGTTCCCACTTGCCTGCTTGCTGTGCTGTAATTTGGAGAACAGAATGTTCCGTAAATGAGGTTTGGGAATACTACATTTTTTTTCTTTCTTTTCTTTGCAAAGTTACTTTTTTTCCTCCAGCGGAAAATGGAATAAAAGGTGCACCTAGGGACTGGAATTAATGTAGTCCTTCTGCCTAGGGTTAAAAAAGAGCAAAATCACAGCTAGCAACATTGTGCAAACCCTAATATATTTAGCTTTTTCTGTGAAGAAATAATAAGCCTGTGTTTCTAAGGCAACTTTCTTCCAAGGAGCAGCAAGCAATTTAATTTATATTCTCATTTTCCCCAGCTGTATTTGTTCAAGATAAATGAGGGCTAATATTATTAACCCCATTTTGTGGATGGGATGATTGAGGCAGACAGATAATGTTGTAGAGAGCAGATAATGAGGAAGATAATGTTGTACTGGGCAGTGTGGAGACGCACCTCGGCAAGAGTAATAACTAACACCTATTATATCAGACTCACTGAAAGAACTGAAAGTGCGATACTGCATTTGCTGAGAAAAATCGTGTAAGTTCCATATACTTTCAAATGGCTAGTTTGGGATAGACTTACCACTTCTGGCTTAGGCGTGAATCCTTGGCATCTCTGTTGAGGTTTGCAAGGCTGTTTGATTCTTAGCATTCAGGATCTGCTTCACAGGAATCTGTGATTCTTCTGGGTAGGCCACAGGAAAGCTCCGAGGAGACCATAGTATCCAATTAAGAAGGCAGCATTCTTTTATATATATATATATATAAAATATATATAATATAAAATATATAATATATAAAAAATAAAAAATATATAATATATAATATGTGATATATAATATATAAATATAATATATATAATATATAGTATATAAATATAATATATAATATATAAATATAATATATATAATATATAAATATACTATATATAATGTATATAATATATAATATATAAATATACTATATATAATGTATATAATATATAATATATAAATATACTATATATAATGTATATAATATATAATATATAAATATACTATATATAATGTATATAATATATAATATATAAATATACTATATATAATGTATATAATATATAATATATAAATATACTATATATAATATATAATATATAAATATACTATATATAATATATAATATTATATATACTATATATAATATATAATATTATATATACTATATATAATATAATATATTATATATACTATATATAATATATAATATTATATATACTATATATAATATATTATATTATATATACTATATATAATATATTATATTATATATACTATATATAATATAATACATAATATATAATATATAATATATAAAATATATAATATATAAAATATATAATATATAATATATAATATATAATATATAATATATAAATATATATAATATATAATATATAAATATAATATATATAATATATAAATATAATATATATATTTTTTATTATACTTTAAGTTCTAGGGTACATGTGCACAATGTGCAGATTTGTTACATATGTATACATGTACATGCTGGTGTGCTGCACCCATTAACTCGTCATTTATATTAGGTATACCTCCTAATGCTATCCCTCCCCACTCCTCCAACCCCACAACAGGCCCTGGTGTGTGATGTTCCCCTTCCTGTGTCCAAAGGTTCTCATTGTTCAATTCCCACCTATGAGTGAGAACATGCGGTGTTTGGTTTTTTGTCCTTGCGATAGTTTGCTGAGGATGATGGTTTCCAGCTTCATCCATGTCACTACAAAGGACATGAACTCATCCTTTTTTATGGCTGCATAGTATTCCATGGTGTATATGTGCCACATTTTCTTTATCCAGTCTATCATTGTTGGACATTTGGGTTGGTTCCAAGTCTTTGCTATTGTGAATAGTGCTGCAGTAAACATACGTGTGCATGTGTCTTTATAGCAGCATGATTTATAATCCTTTGGGTATATACCTAGTAGTGGGATGGCCGGGTCAAATGGTATTTCTAGTTCTAGATCCCTGAGGAATCGCCACACTGTCCTCCACAATGGTTGAACTAGTTTACAGTCCCACCAACAGTGTAAAAGTGTTCCTATTTCTCCACATCCTCTCCAGCCCCTGTTGTTTCCTGACTTTTTAATGATCGCCATTCTGACTGGTGTGAGATAGTATCTCATTGTGGTTTTGATTTGCATTTCTCTGATGGCCAGTGATGATGAGCATTTTTTCATGTGCCTTTTGGCTGCATAAATGTCTTCTTTTGAGAAGTGTCTGTTCATATCGTTCACCCACTTTTTGATGGTGGTGTTTTTTTCTTGTAAATTTGTTTGAGTTCATTGTAGATTGTGGATATTAGCCCTTTGTCAGATGAGTAGATTGCAAAAATTTTCTCCCATTCTGTAGGTTGCCTGTTTACTCTGATGGTAGTTTCTTTTGCTGTGCAGAAGCTCTTTAGTTTAATTAGATCCCATTTGTCAATTTTGGCTTTTGTTGCCATTGCTTTTGGTGTTTTAGACATGAAGTCCTTGCCCATGCCTATGTCCTGAATGGTATTGCCCAGGTTTTCTTCTAGGGGTTTTATGGTTTTAGGTCTAACTTTTAAGTCTTTAATCCAACTTGAACTGATTTTTATAAAAGGTGTAAGGAAGGGATCCAGTTTCAGCTTTCTACATATGGCTAGCCTGTTTTCCCAGCACCATTTGTTGAATAGGGAATCCTTTCCTTATTTCTTGTTTTTGTCAGGTTTGTCACAGATCAGATAGTTGTAGATGTGTGGTATTATTTCTGAGGGCTCTGTTCTGTTCCATTGATCTATATCTCTGTTTTGGTACCAGTACCATGCTGTTTTGGTTACTGTAGGAAGGCAGCATTCTTAACAAAAAAGTTAATGCACATTTAAAAATAAATTAAGTATGCTAAAACTGTTTCCCAACTGGAGAAAATGATTTTTTTCTTCTTAGAGCTTACTGTTAGTATTAAAACTTCCTTTACTGTGAGAGAAGCAAATGAGTAATACTGAGCACTTTCTTTCCTGAGCCACTTATCTGTCAGACCATTGTTGTCATGCCCCCTAATAAATGATTATTAACTGATCTTTCTATGATCCCATCATACACCTATAAGGCTAGACGATGATGAAAATTCTTTGTCAGAAACAGTAACATCCACAGAATTGATTAGATGTGGAATCCTGGCTTCTGCTGCAACAGTGGAACTGAGATATTAGGGTGTCCTGAAGCACAAGGTTAAAAGTACCTGGTCATGGTGTAGATAAAGGTTAAGCATACAGACCTTGAAATCAGACAGAACTGCTTAATGTACCATTTACCTGCTATATGCTTTGAATCAGTTACTTAATAGTGCTGAGACTTGTCTCCTCTGAAAAAAAGAGTAATAAGAACTTGCTCATATTTGGGAGGCTGAGGCAGGTGGATCCCTTGAGGCCAGGAGTTTGAGACCAGCTTTGGCAACGTGGCAAAACCCTGTCTCTACAAAAAATACAAACATAGCCAGTCATGGTGGTGCGTGCCTGTAGTCCCAGCTACTCGGGAGGCTGAAATGGGAGATCACTTGAGCATAGGAGGTCGAGGCTGCAGTGAGCTGTGATTGCGCCACTGCACTCCAGCCTGGGTAACAGAGTGAGACCCTGTCTCAAAAAAAGAAAAAAAGAAGAAAAAAAGAACTTGCTCATGGGGTTGCTATAAGTGTTTTGTGAAACAGTATTTGGAAAATGCTAGCACATTGCCTGACACATAGCAAAGACTCAAGAAATGATAGCTTTTAGGTTTATCATCATTCATACATTTTAGAACCTACCAATTTGAATTTTATCCGGCTTGCTATTTTTTTTTCCTTTTTTACTTGGTCTATCTCTTGAAGGTTTTCATTGTTGTTGGTGCTGGTGTTTAACAAGAAATAATTAACTTATTTAGTTAGTAAAGTAGGCAAAATAAGACAGAACTCAGGTTTAACAATACCATGACTGTTAGCTATATGATCGTGGAAGGTGAGAAACCTTGCCTGCATTTTTGTTTTCTACTCAGATCACATTCATTAAACTTCTGCAACTAAGAAGGCATAGTGAAGGCGATTAGAAGGAGGAATAGTGTAAGATCTCATAGTGAGATTCAAGAAAGTAAACTTTGGCTGGGCATGATAGTTCACACCTGTAACTCCAGCACTTTGGGAAGCCAAACAAGAGAATGATTGAGCCCAGGAGTTCAAGATCAGCCTGGGCAATGTAGTGAGACCCCATCTCTACAAAAAATAAAAACAAAAAAATAGCTGGGTATGGTGGTACATGCCTGTGGTCCCAGCTACTCAGAAGGTTGAGGGAGGAGAATTGCTTGAGTCTGGGAGGCTGAGCATGAAGTGAGCTGAGATAGTGTCACTGCACCCTAGCCTGGGTGATAGAATGAGAATTTGTCTCAAAATACCAAAAACAAAGAAAGTTAACTTCTCCACAGACTCTAGAACCTAACCTGGAGAAAGTCCTTAAAGCTTGAAAGAAGAAATTTAGAGGAAGGAGATCTGAGATACAGTTTGAAGAGTACCTGCTGAAATTATATAACTTTCCACTACAGTATATTTTGAAACAAATTTAAAGAAGTTTTAAATTCATTTCATGGGTTTTAGATCCACATTAAGTAACCACCAAAAATGGTCAGGATTAGGGGTCATCCTAAATGTGGTGAAGGGTCAGTGGAATGGGGTCTGAAGGCATGAGGATAAGAACAAGGAGGGGCATTTGATGCATAAAATGCTTCTGGTACCTTGCCTGGTCCCAGAAGCAGAATGCCAGGCTGACTAGACCATCGTCAGACCCAGTATATATTACATTTCTGATATTCTGAACAGATTGTCTATTGGATTATAACCAGGTAATTCTTCCAAAATAATTTAGACAGAAGCAGATATACACACAGTCCTAGTGAACACTACCCAAAATAACTTTATCTATCCATGGTCTCTAAAGGCAAAATGCAATACAAATGAAAGGTTTGCAAAAGTTTTGATTGGGAGTGGAGGAACTCTTGCTGCATTAACGTGTGGGAATAAAAAGAGTTCCAAATCTAGCAGTGCCTATTTTCTGTTCTGGAAAATATAGAAAATAACTTGCCTTGCACACACCTCCTCTTCTCTCTCTCTCTTTTTTTAATTATATAGGTTTTGCTCATCCCAAACTGCCACTTTGGAATGACTGACTTGTCTGATACTTCTGTTCTTCAGTACATGTTTTATTGCCTGCAGTCTACTTTATGATGTGTTGGTGAGATTGGCCCTTTTTTTGCACACAAAATCATCAAAGTCCAAATTATTTTTGGACAAATAGAACCACCAAATAACAAAAATTTCAATCTATGAGTTTTAAAAATATAAATGAATACTGTCTACTCACTTAGTAATTTTCATTCAAATTTTTTTTCAAGCATATGTGTTTTCGACTGAGGTTATTGAGGTCTTAGCTCTGTAAAGGACCAGTGTTAGATGTGGGAAATATTAAAGAGATGAACCATACTTAGCATAGTAGAAAATATTATAGAATTGCAGTTAGAAGACCTGGTTTGTAATCTCTTCTACTTCCAGCTTTCAAATTCACCCTCTGCAAGCTATTTAGCATTTTTAGCCCTCAGTTTCTTCATTTGGGAAAATGTAGAAATATTATCTGAGGTGTTCACCGTTTCATAATTTGTTCATAATTTGTCATAAAATGCTCAAAATTTTTAATTCTGTGGAGTTTTATTGTTTTTACTGTTCATTATTCTTTTAAAAAATTGATCTTATCGAACAAAACCTCTTTTGGGTTCTACAACTTTAAATCAATGCAGCAGGCAGCAATGGAAACAAATCTCTGACAGAAATTCAAAAAGAAAGAAAAACTGATTAGAACACCACGCCTTCTGGTATTCATAGCAACACTTATATCATGTTGTTTCTCAGCTCAAATAACCTTTGCTGGCCCTTCTCACATGTATAGGTCTTAGCCTTCACCTCCAACCTTGTGTCTCCTCTCTTCTGTTGCCCTTCTGGGACACTATCTATGTGCCCCAGACCAGCTGAACAGCTTGCCATTTTCTGAATATTTCATGGGCCTTTTTTTTTTTTTTTTTTTGGCTCCCCCTTCTTTGTTCCTGGTGAATTGTGTACTTCCATCTTGACTCACTTTAAATTTTTTATAATACTCATCCTTCCTAATTCTCTTGCCACATTTTTTGTTTTTTGAAGCTAATGTCGCTTATCTACCCTGGCACTTGGAACAGTGTGACACAGACAATCAACAAATATTGCTGGAAAATGACTAGGAATCCAGAAAGCATCCAGTGATTTCAGATCTATAGAACACGTTGTTCTGCAAGCCATTGAAGTATCTTAGGTTTGATGGCTTTTGTGGAAGATAGATATTAATGTTCTTCTGGAATTCTTTGCTCTGTATTTGGAGGACATCAGCAGATGACCATCTCTCTTATCTTGAATTGGGCCACTCTCAACAACTCTGATGT
Source organism: Pan paniscus (assembly GCF_029289425.2). Taxonomy (NCBI): domain Eukaryota; kingdom Metazoa; phylum Chordata; class Mammalia; order Primates; family Hominidae; genus Pan; species Pan paniscus. The sequence goes on along the minus strand of NC_073261.2, from coordinate 67,767,272 downwards.
GGAAGCTAGTGGGTCCAAATTTTACATTTTTCTTTTAATTTTCTGACTTATCAAGACATAAGAATTTCCTGGAGGTTTTTCTACTAGTTCATACATTATGATATTCAAGATATGTCATGATAAGCTAAGACCACTACAGCCCAGGAAGGCAAAATTTTGATGTCTTGTTCATGGATAACAGAAATCTGAAATCCTAAACTGAAGGGATTAATTCAGAGTATTGCTCAATGAATGGTGACCAAATGTCTGTGTTAGCGTATCCATCATTAATGAAGAGCATTTGATTAGCTTGGAAAAGGCCAGGTTTGCTATGACCTTCCCCAGAAAGAAGAACAAGAGGGTGGACAAATGCAAGTACTGGATCTGAGTGTTTCATAAATTGTTTATTTCCAGTATACAAGTACTATTTAGAGTGGTTTTTCTTACCACTGGGCTTCAATACTAGCAGTGGTGTAGCCTGTTGGATTCCTGTACATACTTCTTGGATACTTCGTTGTAAAAGGGGTACAAGATGCTTTTTAATAATTCTTTAAACTTACCACGTATCTTAATATTGGGTGAAGCAAGGTTACTGGGAAACATTATTATTATTAATTAGAATATGTGTTTGTATTTAGTCAAGCATTGGGAGCATGCTCTTTTTCATATTCTATTTAGTTAGCTTCAAGGAGTAATGATGCTTCTCAGCATCTGAATCTCAGAGAGCTGGAAGACTGGCAACATATACGTCATTATGTCCCACAGTGTCCATTTCAAATACAGAATCTTCTTAAGACCTGGAGTGAGAGCTGTGTTAATTGCTTACACAATTATTGGCTAACACTTCTTTTTTTTTTTTTTTTTTTTTTTTTGAGACAGAGTTTCACTCTTGTTGCCCAGGCTGGAGTGCAATGGTGCGATCTCGGCTCACCACAACCTCTGCCTCCTGGGTTCAAGCAATTCTCCTGACTCAGCCTCCCAAGTAGCTGGGATTACAGGCATGTGCCACCACACCCGGCTAATTTTGTGTTTTTAGTAGAGATAAGGTTTCTCCATGTTGGTCAGGCTGGTCTCAAACTCCCAACCTCAGGTGATCCACCCGCCTCAGCCTCTAAAAGTGCTGGGATTACAGGTGTGAGCCAACGCGCCCAGCCAACACTTTGGTTTTTAAACTGTACCCTAACTTTGACAGTGGAAAATTTTATGTAAGTGTATCAACAAGCAGATAGGAGATGAGCAGGCCTCTAAAATAGATGTTCAAAAGCTCCTCTGAACAAACCTCATGTGTTGAGTAGGATAATGCAGTTTAAGAAGGAGAAAAGTAGTAAAGGGGACCCCCTTGGCTCCGCTGATATACCTGTAACATGAAGAACAACTCGAGTTTGGGTCTCATCTTAGAAACTTGGCCCCTAATGTGTTTAAATCAACCTTAGCATTCTGGTGCATCACAATATACAAAATGATGAATGGATTATAAAGTGTTTAGGCCTCAGAATACATATATTGACACAGTTCTTGAGAAGCAGCAAATCTACTTCATGTTTCTGCTCATATACATAATGCTCTTAGCAGGTCTGCCAGAGAGTCTGTTGTGTCTTCCAATAGGTGTGGAGTGTGGAAACCATGGGTAGTTGAGTAGTTGGCATTTGACCGGCCCTGGCTTTTCCAATAGCATTCAACAGTGAATCTGGAGCTGTTGTTTAGATTGGTGCTGTTATCTTATTTGAGGTTTGAACTTGCTGTATTTCGTGTTTATTCTGTACCATAAGTTGCTCTACCTAAGATTACCAGTGGCTTTGAAAACAAGTGTCTGATGAATAGTTTTTTTGTCTCCTCTTTATTTTTGCCAGCTGACCTTTGGCCTGTAACTATAAATAAAGATATTCCTGTCTTGAATGACTAAATAGGAATGAATTTAGAGATGCTCACATAAATACTATACTATTCTATAAACAGTGAAAGGACTTGGAGAAGCATTCTGAAGTACTAGGAAGATTAAAATTTCTATTGATTCTTATAGCTGACATCATGTGCTAGATTAAAGATTTCTAAGACATTTCAGAAGACTTTTTGCAATTGGAATGTATATTTTACAGTATTTTCCTAATATAGATATGGTAACTCAACAATTGAGAAGTTGTGGGGATTTTTGTTTGTTTGCTTCATATATCAGCATTGTATCAGTGACTAGGCAGTGCTTAATATTTCCTTTTACCCCTTCGCTAAGTTTTTGATGGCTTCATTTCATCTGACACTTCACACGAGTCCCTAAAACACCAAGACTGTATAATTCATATATCACAGGTGACAGTTCATGGATAACATGTCATGTTTGGTTCTCTATTAGATCTGCTATAATCTATGGGCCTTGTGATGAATAAAGAGAAAGTGCTCTATCATAGCGCTCTATCACTGTCTATTACCTGGAAACACTGCACAGACACTAATTAGAGGAGCGTTTTCTAAAGGCCTAGAGTAAGACTAAAATCACAAGTAACTGAACCACAATCTCCCAGCGAGTTTCAAGCCAGAAGGTGCTGTGCCACAGAATGGTCTGCTACGGTTTTAGGCCCCTTCTTTATGTGGCTGAGGCAAACTTTGGTCCACAACTGCCTGAACCCACGCATCCACGTATATCTTCTGTCAGTTCTCCAGTGCTTAGAAGAAACTTCAAGCACTATTGCAAATATGCAAATATGTGTTGCATGTTTTCGGGCCCTAATATGTTCTGAAAACCATACTCTCACTATTGACACAAACCAATTTAATTTGTTTTCATCCACCCCAAGAGAAAATAGGTTAGCCTGGGTTGTTAGAGAGTTCTTTGAAAAAAGAGGCTCATCTTTTTTGGGTTCTATAAAGTGCTTCCTAACTTTCAATGTGCATACGACTTCTCTGGGATCTTTTTCAAAATGCAGATTCTGATTCAGTAGATCTGGGTGGAGCCCAAGATTCTGCATTTCTAACAAGCTGCAGCCCCCTGTCCACACATTGAAGAACAAGGTTCTAAAAAGAACTCCTTGAAGTGTATGCCTGAAGACAGTTCGTGGCAGCTCTGAGTTGAAGATAGTGAGGAATTGTTCAGATTCCAGTTAGAAACCCATCTGCCATAGCATGTGTCCTGTTTATTTCCATTAACAAGTCCTGTTCTCATTATTGATCTGACCAGCCTTGAAGGGTCAGACTTCATCCCTGAAAGAACATCCTGCACCCTGAGCCACAAGGAAAACCATCCAGCAAGGGGATTAATGTCACCCCTTTCTGTATTGACCCTCCACTAGGGGAGCTAGTATTTCTGGCCCTGAGCCAGCTGATCTCATCCACAAATTAAGCTGACAGTTCCTCCCAGCAATAAACGTTGTCTTGGAGCCAAGGCAACATTGATTTAATCGGTCTCAAACAGACTCACTGGCCACAATTTCACAGATTCCTGAGGGAGAGCCCCCCCACTGCGCAGGGGTGCTGCAACCCTCTTTCTTTCCTCTTCTTCTCTCTCCATCTTCACTGATGCTGCTGGTCAATGGGTTGGAACCACTGCACAAGACAGGATGGAGTGAGATGGGCATTGATTAAGGTGAATGGGACTTAGATTAAGGCAGAGGGGACCAGGATCTGGGTCAGAGGATGAAGAACAAGGACTGGGAAAGAGCAGAGAGTGAAGAAACATAGGAAAGTAGTTTTCTGTAGATTTGAGACTATTTGATGCCTCTCATAATATGTATACTTTCTCATGGAATATAAAGTCCATAGATATCAGAAACATAAAAACTTCAAAACTGGAGGAGGAAAGGAGTCTTTCTCATTCTTTGTGTTTATTAGAGGTTTGCAAAGCAACAACTAGAACAATGGAATCCTGTTAAGTAGTAGTTATGTGGAATATGGAAAGGAATTCAGTAACTGAAATGGATGACTAAGAGGAAGCTATTTGCTGGATATATGTGAAGTCCAGTGAACAGATTGGGTACTAGACCTTTTTCTAATGCTTCAAGGTCTGGGATTCACTAACTCCCTCAGTTTCAAGGAATTCTCGAACCTCCTGAGATTATATCTAATATATGCCAGGTATAATTTGCATGGATGAACATTTTCAGAAACTGAAATAAGTTCCTTTTCTTTCATTAGGATATCAGAGTTGTTTGCAATTTATAAAACGTTAAGCAAAAACAGTGCCCTAAGAGAAGGACATTTTGGCTATGTGGCTGTGATGTCTGGTAAATTACTCTGTACTCCAAACTTGGTCAGAAAATACTTTGTAATAAATTAAGGAAAAAATGGAACCCAACTCCTCCAATAGCAAGAGCTAAGACTGACACTGGTTTTCTTTGTTAGGATGAACCATTCAAGCTAAGGAGAACTCAAGAGGTGATGGTGAGGAGGGAGCATTTACACTGAAAGGAAACTCAGGCCTAGAATAGTATAAATAACTCATCCAATGTCTCTTGGCAGAGCTAGAATGAAAACCTGTCTCACTCTTAATCTAGTGCACTTTTTTACTTCACCCTAAAGTTCTAATTTAGATGTCACTGTCAAAAATGTGCTCTAGCTTTTATTTTTTATATATTTATATATTTTGAGATGGAGTCTTGGTCTGTCGCACAGGCTGGAGTGCAGTGGCGCGATCTCAGCTTACAGCAACCTCCACCTCCCAGGTTTAAGTGATTCTCCTGCCTCAGTCTCCCGAGTAGTTGGGATTACAGGCATGAGCCACCACACCTGGCCTCTAGTTCTCTTTTCTAATTCAATTCCCCACCTCCCATGATGACCTTGAGGGCTTTATGTCCTTGGCATTTACCCTTAGACCCAAAATTACTTAGTGATTTTTAGTTTTTTCTTGTTTTATTGCACAATAATAAAGTTAAAAAGATTGGTTTCCATTTTCAAGACCTTTTTACTTTTGCTATTTAGGCAAAACCCTATTCTAACATTTCACAATATTGTAAGAATGCAGAGGGCTATAAATCCATGCCTGAATCTCAGTTTCATGTATTCTGTCCGTGTCTGTAGATTCTCTAGTCCCATATGGGTTCATGCAGTTGCATTATGCACTCTGACATCCATGTCATGTCATGTTTATCCAACTGTTTTACTACTAGTCAAAATCAGAAGTTTTTTTCCTTCCCAGTTCTCCCAACAGGGCCTTCCCAGCTTAGAGAAAATGAAGCTGTCGGCCATCAGTTTATACATCATCACCAACGATAAACATGCCAGGATCAGAACCTGCATTTTGTTATCTGACCATTGTTGATGGCAGGGAAAAAAAGACAGCTTGATTTTCATTAGCTGAGCTGACCCCTAGCCCTAGGAGCAGTGGGAAAAAAAAATACATTTTGACTGGAAGTAAACTGAGGAAACATGACATGGAGTCAGGGAGGGATTGTAGATCTTTCCCAGAGGTGTGATTTTTTAACAGACTGGCTTTTGGCGTTTGAGGAAAATCTCAACAACTCTCTGGACAGAATTTTCATAACTGTCCACTTGGCAGGGCTGATGTGTGTCTTGAAATAATTTTCAAGATTTGATTTTGAAATCTGAAATTTGATTTCATTGTATGTGCTCTGGTTTTTGTATACAGTGGTCTTGTTTCCTGAGGCCTGGAAATGTAGACAAGTTTCCCCTCCTCCTGCATTTTATCCCCTTTGTATCTGTGGCCTCTCACAGAGTGGCTGGCACATGGCTATATAAGAAATTCCTCCAAAAGGAGTTAAGTGTTTATGTGGGGATGGGAGCTACCTTTTATTTGCCATATGATAGGGGAGAAGGAGCAGAGGCTTTGGGGGTCAGATGGGTCTGAGAGTATCAATGTGGAAATGTCACTTACTGATTTAATCTCAACATCTTCATCTTTATTATGGCTATAAGACCTTCTTCCAAGAGATGTTAGAAATAAGTGATTAACATGGCTGCATGTAGTGACTCATACCTGTAATCCCAGCACTTTGGGAGGCCAAGGCGGGTGGATCACCTGAGGTCAGGAGTTTGAGACCAGCCTGGCCAACATGGTGAAACCCCGTCTCTACTAAAAATAAAAAAATTAGCTGGGCGTGGTGGCTCATGCCTGTAATCTCAGTTACTCGAGAGGCTGAGGGAGGAAAATTGCTGGAACTCAGGAGGCGGAGGTTGAGGTGAGCCAAGATTGTGCCATTGCACTCCAGCCCAGGCAACAACAGCGAGACTCTGTCTCAAACAAAACAAAACAAACAAAACAAAAAAAGTAAGTGATTAACACGTATGTGTAAAGTGTTGGCATGTAATGAGTTCTTGATATAGGTAAATTCTTTTTCCTCTTTTGGTTGCTTCTCTCTTTTGGTATAAATGCTGGATGTGCTAGAAATCTAGAGCTAGCTCAATACAACTTTTACATGAATCTCATGGCCTTTCTTTTAAATTTTCTTTGTGATAAAGAAGGAAGAATAAAGGCATTAGAATCAGTTAGACATAAAACACATTCTTCTTTTTATAGAGTGTTCAACTAAAAACAAGGGTCTTGACACAACCACTGCCTGAAACAAGATATATTAGTTGCATAACCACCCCTGTATCTACAAGCAGTTATTTCCTATTTTTCTATTGTATTTACTCTTAAAAGTAATGTTTGTGGCTCTAACAAAAGATAGATAGAAGAGCTTTATGAAATAGAACATAGGGGAGGTATTGGGAGAATGGAAAGTAGTGGGGAAAGGACCAGGGTGTGGGCAGGGAAGAGAAGACCAAGGCAGCCGGAGGGCTGAGGGTTTGGCAAACAGTGCATAGCCTTTGATGTACTGGTTGGAAAGGCTGCCCTGGCCTTCTTTTTCCATCGTCTGGATGCCACCATATGGCTACTCTATCTTGGCTGGGGTTTTCAGGGTTAAGATTCAAATCTCTTCTTCTTTTCCTCTTTAGAACTATAATAAAAACACCAGGAGGGTCTTGCTCCCTCTGGCCAAGAATAAGATGAAAGAACAAAGGAAACTTGATTCTATGCCCAGAAATTGGATTTTCCTTATTGGGTCCATTTTTAAAACCCTGGAGTAGAAGATTCACCTGGACTTGGGGCATTTCATTTGGACTAGGCTTAAGATCCTAGGGTAAACAATTGGAATGCTGCTATACAGACTTGGTGGATGCGTTATGAGGTGTGTGTGGGAGGGTGGGAGGTCGGGGGAAGATTAAGGAAATACTTTCAGTAAGAAAGGTTAAGGCTTCTGCTAATCATTGGTAGTGAGGCAACAATTCCACTCAAGGACATTCACAATTCATTTGAACAAGTATTTGCCAATTGCCTGCTCTTTGTGGGTCAAGGAGGGCAAAGGGTTCTCTGCTCTCCTGGGTGTGGTATTATGGTTAGGCTGAACAGCTTACACAGGAAACAGTCAAAGAAACAGTAGAAATAAAGCACTCAGTTGGCTATCATTAACTGGCCCCAGTTTCAATAATTAGTCTGTAGTATGGGAGTAGACAGAAAGGTCAGTGATCAGTGCTGATTACTGAGGAGCTCTTGTAGCAAATTTCATGAAAGAGGGAATCCTAGCAGGGGATACAAGGTAGTGCCTATCTCCATTTCCTTTTTTTTTTTTCTTTTTTTGAGATGGAGTTTCGCTTTTGCTGCCCCAGGCTGGAGTTCAATGGTGCGATCTTGGCTTACTGCAACCTTCGCCTCCCGCGTACAAGTGATTCTGCTGCCTCAGCCTCCTGAGTAGCTGGGATTACGGGCATGCGCTACCAGGCCTGGCTGATTTTGTATTTTTTAGTAGAGATGGGGTTTCTCCATGTTGGTCAGGCTGGTCTCGAACTCCTGACCTCAGGTGATCCACTCGCCTCAGCCTCCCTAAGTGCTGGGATTACAGGCGTGAGCCACCACACCCGGCCCTCCATTTATTGATACATTCTTTTCAGGTCCTTATCTATGCCCTAAGAAAGAACAACAGTTCTCCTCATGTGCCATATTGTCTTTGTATAAGTGTTCCCTCTGCCTAGAAGGATCCTCTTTGTTTTTATTTGTTCTTTTGATTGTTCATTCATACATAAGCTGGTTGAATCCTACTTATCTTTCACAACTTATTTTCTGTGTCACCTCCTCCCCCAGGAAGCCTTCCCAGAGAACTGACTCCCTTCCCCTCCAGCTGCCCCTAGATTGAACAGGGTGTTTCTTTTCCATGTTACATCAGCACCTATGCATACCTTACATACAGTGAAATGAGGGCAGATACTGCATCCTTGACCAGCCTCTGGTCTCCTTTAGCACAGTAATTTGTTTTAGCTTGACAGTCTGTAGTCAACTCAAGAAAGGTTTTTTTGAATGAGTCAATAAGAGAATACCAGATAAGGAGTCATGAACATCACATTGCTTCATTAGCTGTTTGTTTCTGGGGAGAACATTTTTATAGCAAGGAGTCCCATTTCAGAATCAGAATTTCTAATGCATACTTTATCCCTGAAAATTATGCGCTTGTCTGGCAGTGATTCCTGCACACCCAGAAGAAGAAACCTCTTAGCATTGGCCATAGGTGATCACGTGCCCCCACTCTCCTGCTGGGAGATGTATGGCTCCATGTTCCTCCAGGAGTGAGAATGCTGAGGCTGGCTTCTTCTAGGATGAATGAAGGGTCTTGGCAAAGGCTAACTGAACAAGCTTTGGGGTCCATTTGGAGGTTGACCTTTGTGTGTTGTGCAGCACATGCTCTGCTGGGAATGGGTGCTGTGTTTAGTGATCCACTTTCCCTGTAAGAGATGCAGAGATGGGAGGCCAACCAGAGAGAGGTTAAAGAGATGTGGGAGACTTACAGCTGGGGATCATTAACAACAATCAAGACCAACATAAAAAGGCAGCAGGACTTCTCTCCCTCTTGGCCTTGGACGCCATCTGGATAGAAGAAGTTTGGTTTAAACTTCTTAGCACTCTAAGATGGTTTTTTAAACTGCTCCATAGAAGTCCCTCAAGGTTGTAAAATCTATCACTCGAAGCCCCTTACCAGAAAATCTGTACCCTTTTAGACTGCAGCAGATGACTGATAACATAAATAGCATACTTACTTTTTTTTCTCAGAAATACCTGGTAGGCCCAATGGATCTTTTTACACATTCTGAAAGCCATTAACTTTTTCTAATTAGAACTAGACAGGATTCTTCAACTGCCCCACCGTCATGTCCTTTCTAAGGGCCCACCGTCTGCCAGAGCTGGTTGGAATACAGGTGGACTCCTGAACCTGGGGCAGCCCGGGGACTAAGACAAGGCCTGGCTAAATGAATCAGACTTTTTCCCCATCAAGAAAATTAGAAGCAAGGACAGAGGGAATTTGCAGTCCGTGATGGACCCTTGAGATGAAAGGTCAAGGTCTTATAGAATTAGAGCTGGGTCTGCTTTCCTGATGTCACCTGCACACTGAAGTCATGAAAGGCTGGATAGTGAAGACCTGAGAAAGCAGCCAAGTGGAGGGGATGGATCTAATGTGCAGAGAGAAGGAAAGATGACACCGTACAGGCCCTAAGAGTTGGAGGTGATGGCCTCAGTGACTGCATGCAGGTTTCCAAGTCCAGGCCCAACTCTACTGTGTTTCCTGTCCTTGGATGCATGGATGTCCGTGACATCATCATTGTTGTGTCCATCTTACTCTCCTTTCACTAGCTTGAGAGGTTTTCTATTCCTAGCAATAGAAAATGCTCTGAACTTGTCCCTGTCAGGCTTTACGTGACCATGGCATTTATTTTATTTTATTTTATTTTATTTTTTTTGAGATGGAGTCTCACTCTGTTGCCCAGGCTAGAGTGCAGTGGTGTGATCTCAGCTCACTGCAACCTCCAGCCTCCTGGGTTCAAATGATTCTCCCGCCTCAGCCTCCTTAATAGCTGGGATTACAGGCGCCTGCCATCATGCCCCGCTAGTTTTTGTATTTTTAGTAGAGATGGGGTTTCACCATGTTGGCCAGGTTGGTCTCAAACTCCCAACCTCAGGTGATCCACCCTCCTTGGCTTCCCAAAGTGCTGGGATTACAGGCATGAGCAAACATGCCCTGCTGACCATGGCACTTATATTGCTTTTTCTGTGGTGACTAAAAGCAAAGTATGTAGACGAAAGGGGGCTAAAGGGGGATGATCAATGTTTGTTTTTACCCTCTTAATAACAGCAATAGTTCTTGGCCTCTGGAACCCACTGACTCTGTCTTAGTCATCTGTATTGTGCAACAGTTTGGGCCTTAATGGTATTCTGTCCTACAAGAGTCTCTAATCTTTCTAGACATGTAGTATTTTTGTTGAGATTGTGGCCAGCAATATGTTTCATGCTTTGCTTAATCTCCCCACATCAGTCAGTTTTGGGGCACAGTGCAGGCATCCAGCAGGTATTCCTTGACATGGGAAGGTAATGATGGGGATTCATGTTTTCCTCATATATATTAGTAAGTAAAGAAAACCACTCGATTCCTTCATATAATTTGCTTTTGAAACCTGTGCCATAAAATCAGTGGTGGAAGCTCAGTTCTACCCCCTCGTTTTGTAGTTGATACTTGGAGTGTCAAGAGAGGTTAGTTTGATGATAGAGTCCCAGTTCCAGGGACATTCTATGCCTTTGAATTTTTTTTTTCTTTCACACAAATTAAAATAACCTTATAGTTTTTTTGACCTGATTATAAAAGAAATGTATGTTTACAACACTCAGGGCCTTGGTGTTACTATTCTGTCTGCCTAGAACACTTTTCTCAACGTGATGCTTGTGGCTGGGTCCTTTGTTTCATTCAAGTCTCTGCTCAAATGTAACTCTGAGAGGTCTTTGAACATCCTAAAGTATAATAGCCCAGTAGTTGCTCTCAATCACCTCTCCCTGCTTTCCTTTCCTCCACTGCACATACTACCTGCTGACCTTATATTCTATTTTTATTTATCCCTTGCCTTCCCCACAACATTGTAAGCCCATGAGCACAACAGGGGCTTTGTTTAGTTCTCGGTCATATCTTCATTGCCTAACGTAGTGCGAAGAACATGGTATGAAAACAGATATGCAGAATGAATATATAGTATAAATGAATTGGAAAAATTTAAAGACTTCCTAAAGAATAGAATAGAAAATAAATATTACCCACATTCCCACCACCCCAGAAATAAATGTTAACATTTTAGTAGACAAAATCTTGAATATTTTAAAGAAAGAGAACTTGTTGTTTTTGATTAGATTTTTTTTTCATTGCAATGAATGTAGGTGTCTTTCCATGTGACATCAGTAGTTGTCAGCCACAGTAGTGTAGCAGCAGTTAGAGGGTGCTAAAATCCACATTTCAAAGTCCTTCCTCAGACCGATTCAATCAGATATTTCAGATGGAGAGCCAACATTCCTAGCTTTAGAAATGATTTGTATGCACAGTTGGAGTTGCAAGTTACTGGTCTACATCATTATTTTAGTTGCAAAGAATGGAAAGTTTTTTTTTCTTTTTGTAAAGCTAATGGACCCTTATAGGACTCTTAAACTATGACTAATGAAGCCAGATGTTCCTACCAGTAATTGGGTTCATAATATGGCTATACTAACAAATATTTTTTAGTACTTACTATGAATTTAATTATATTTCAAGATACATGTACAGATGCTCCTTGACTTACCATGGGGTTATGCCCCAAGAGACTCATCCTAAGTTGAAAATATCATAAGTCAAAAATGCATTTAATACATTTAACCCATGGAATGTCATAGCTTAGCCTAGCCTATCTTAAACATGCTCAGAGTATTTACATTAGCCTACAGTTGCGCAAAATCATCTAACATGAAGCCCATTTTACAATTAAGTACTGAATATCTCACATAATTTAGTGAGTGCTGTGCTGAAAGTGAAAAGCAGAATGGTCCTATGGGCATTGGAAGTGTGTTTCTACTAATCGTGTATTGCTTTTGCACTGTTGTCAAGTCAAAATATTGTAAGTTGAACCACTGTAAGTCAGAGAGTTTCTGTATCTATTCCTTTCATCCCCACAGAACTGTTAAGTTTGGTTCCTTGTTATTGCCATTTTACAGATGAAGAAATTGAGACACAAAGTGTAATTTACCCACATAACCATCATATAGCAGCTAATAAGAAATAAAGCTGGGATTTGAGCCCATTCTTCTAACCCTGATACTGTACAGCCCAATGGATTCTAATATAAATATAAAAATTAACATTGACTTAGTTTTCCAGTCTGAAAATAACTTTTGCTTTGGAAGGCATAGTGGAACAGTGGAAAGACTTTGTCTGTCACATTTGAAGACATTTAGTGATTATCTACTTAATGGCTGGCTGACCTTGGGCAAATTGTTTAACTTCCGTAGCTTAGCCATATCTGAAAAATGGAACAAAGATGCCAACTAAATACCTGTGGAGAGAATGGAGATGTTACATCTGTAACCGTGCCTGGCACAGGTAGGTCCTGAATAAATGATAGTGATTAGCATCATCATCACTTCACTTGATCCTCACAGACATACTGGGAAGGACACAGGAGGGGCTTTTGGAAAGGTAGGCTGTGCGGGGCTCAATTTGTAATGTTTTGCCTATACCTGTCTCCTTCCAATAAGCAGGGCCTGAATATGCTTTGATACATAATTTGATGGTTAAATCCTCTATTACATCATGGAACAAATGTCAAAAGCCCTTCCCCAACCCCTGTAAGTTATAGAGAAAAAGGCACATGGGGATAGAATGGGGGTAAGAAGATGGGTGGCATATCTGCCTTTTCCGGGTGTCTTTATTCTATTTTACTAGTGAGCGATTTAATTTTACTTGCAGAATAACAGAGATGTTAATTGTCATGTCAGAGCTTTTACATGACAAGATACAGTTAGTTATTGAATAGATAAGGACAATTTCAATGCAGTACAGTTATGGTTGAGGTAGCACAAGTGAACAGTGACATTTTTTATTTAACTCCCTATTACATTAAAAAATCAAGTCCTTATGCCTTTTCTTAAGAAATTATCAGTCATCAGTCTTTTGAACTATGAGGCTTATGAGTTAAATGGGTCTCCAGAATACATCTGAGAAATCACATTATAAAGTGTCCCTTGCCTACTAGGTTGAGTCTACTCTTGCTCAGAATGTTCAAAGCCTAAGGAGTAAAGGATAGGAGAGAGAAGTGAGTGGGCATAAAGTTGGAAGATAAGACAGAGATGGAAATTTTCTGCTGAGTGGGAGAGGCAATAGGAAGGAGACAGGAATTGAGAGACTGTGGCCAAGACACTGTGTGAAATGGTTACATGTCTTCTTCCCTGCAGATTCAGAGCTTAGACATTCTCAGACATGGCCAAAATATTACATGAAGTTTAGTCACACATCTCTAAGATTTTTTTCTACACTGACTTTTATTTACTTACCTCCTATGTACTCTCGAAATACTCTACTTGGGCTTTCATTATTGAACCAGTTCTTCTCTCAGAAAAGCCAGCAATAACCTGTATGCATTCTTGGCTTTTATCTTTGTAACCCTTCAGCATCTGTTTGGCATTGTTTTGCTCTCTCCTAAATGAACAAACATGCCCTTCCCTTGCCTTATGACAGCGCATCTTCTGGTTTTCTTTCTGTGAGTTTGACTACTCCTACTCAGTAGCCTTTATCAGCTCCCTCTTTTCTCCCTAGTCTTTAAATGTTGAGAGTTTTCAAGTTTTGTCCTTGGCCCTCTTCTATTTGCCTGCTGTGCCTTTCCCCCAGGCAATTTTATTTATTCCCATGGCTTTAATTACAGTCTGCCTTGCATAATCACTACACTGATGACTTGTAATTGTATAACTCTAGAATTGACTTCTCTTTAGACTCTTCTGTGAGCTGCACCTCACCCTGTTTCACGGACAAATGAAACCACTCAAAAACTGGACTCGACATCCCTCCCATCCCAAACAAAATCTTTTTTTTTTTCCTTGAGATGGAGTCTTGCTCTGTTGCCCAGGCTGGAGTGCAGTGGTGTGATCTCGGCTCACTGCAACCTCCGTCTCCTGGGTTCAAGCGATTCTCCTGCCTCAGTCTCCTGAGTAGCTGGGATTACAGGTGCGCACCATGACGCCTGGCTAATTTTCATATTTTTTTTAGTAGAGACGGGGTTTCGCCATGTTGGCCAGGCTGGTCTTGAACTCCTGACCTCAGGTGATCAGCCCACCTTGGCCTCCCAAAGTGCTGGGATTACAGGCATGAGCCACCATGCCTAGCCCCAAACAAAATTATCTTCCACTTTTTCCCATGGCCACTTTGTGTCCGCTCTCATCATTCATCTCTAAACATTCACCGTGTCCTATTTGTCTTACCTCCACCATTTTTTTTGGCTTTGTCTACTTCTCTCCTTGCTTTACAACTAAAAAGCAAAAAGTCTCAAGCCCTGAATGTTAGAGAATTTGCCTCTCCTACCAGCTTAAACATCTCCTCTGCTTACTCTCTGAGTCCCAGACCCTTTAGTATGCTTGTTTCTCCCTGGCTAAGAGTCTTCACATGTTCTGTTCCCTGTCCCTGGAGGTCACTATCCACCTCCACATGCTAGGTAATTAATTGCTGCTTTTTCACTTCCTCAAGGAAGCATTTTCTGACCTTCCAGGTCCTTCCGCTATATGCTTTTATTATACCCTACCGTCTTCTTTTATTCAATATTTATCACAAAGTGTAACTAAGTAATTAACTAGGACAATACTAGTCAATCTTTACCATCCCAGTGAAATAGTAAAATTCATGAAAGTAGAAGCCTTTTGTCTATTGTTCTATGCTTTCACCCACTGTACCTAGTACAGTGCTTTACACACTGAAGGCACTCAGTAAATATTAATTGAAAGAAAGATAAAGAGGAAATTCCTTTGTGGATATATAAAATTCAGGAAAAAGTCGGGGCAAAAAAACAGTCCATTACTAAACCTGGGAAGAATAGTTCAAAGTTCTTTCTTTCTACATTTGTCAGTCTCTCTGAATTTTTTTTTAGTCAATTATTTTCCACCTGGCAAAATATATGAGATGGTGAGATACTTTCTCTGCTACAAAACTTCAGTCAAATAAGGGCAGTCTTTCCATATTTATGTTGAGACTATATGTCCAGTTGTATAAATGTTCCTTGCCTCTAAAGAGGATTCTATTAGTTCCTTTTTCCTCTGTTAAAAAGTGAGAAAGTTGAAAGCTATTATATTCCTGATTGCTGAAGCATGTTTCTGATTTAAACCCACATCTCTATGAATTTAATTTAATGATATATTGAAGATGGTTGAAGGGTATAAAGTTCTGCGCTGGTATCAGTGTGAGTACACCTAAGTAATTAGTGAGGAGTGTAAATACTTTCTTTAAATAAACTGCTATCTTTTTAGCACTTGAGGGAGGTTTCATCTTTATCCTTATTTCCTTGATTAAAAAAGAAATGATATGGCTGTTGTAACTCAAAGGCCTTACTCACTTCATAGGCATTGCTGACACTGGAAGCCATCGCATGAAGAGGAAAAGAAGGTGAAATTCTCACCCCTAACAAAACTGTCACAAAATTACATTTTCACATATCTGAGAAAAAAAAAAAAAGAAAACACAATGCTATTCGTTTCTGACTTGGCTTTTTCAACAGCTAAATACAGGTGGCAAATGAGTAGCATTACACAACTATTTTATAAAACATCTCCAATAATTAGTACTGAAGTCTTTTGTGTGGAACAATATTTGGGAGATGGGCAGCTGAGAAATGGTATAAATGTCGAGTTACCAGGATGGGGACTTATTGGAAGACTGTCCAAAAGGTAGGAGAGAAAAGGAACAAGTGACTGTGGAAAAGCAGACGGGAAGGGTGGTTTAAAGAGATCAGAGAGAACAAAAGGATGTGGGGCAGACTGCTGAAAGTCCATGGAGGATTGAAAACCAGAAGTGGAATTTTGAATTGGATGTACATATAAGAGGAATTGATTGAGGATAGAGGAGTGGGATGTAGTATTTCAGAATTATAGATGTGAGGAAATGGACAGGGCCATTGTCCACATGCATTGATGCACTGACCTGAGGAAAGGAATGAGCTCATCATGGTAAAGGACTGGGAAGTTGTGGGGTATTACATCAGCCTCTGATGAGGTCCTTCTCTTGCCTGCCGTTTTTCTGAGCCACTGGCAAGATCTCCCTTAACAATATGTTTCCTATTTTCTAACATGAGATCTGATGCTATTTTGTTTCTTTAAATTTTAAATCTTCTGAAGGAAAAGTGTTCTGATCACTAAAGAGATATCCCTAAATTGTGAGAATCTTTTAATCTGTCTGTCTGTCTGTCTATCTATCTATCTATCTATCTATCTATCTATCTATCTATCTATCTACCATCCCTCTGTCTGTCTGAGTTTGGAAATGTTTAAATTTATTTATTAATTCAAATATGTATTTTATGTTTTTGTCTTCCAGTATATGAAAGCATTTCATATTGAAGAAGGTTTCTAGTGATGGTAAGGGGTAGCTCTAGAAAAATAATGACAAGAAAATTTTGATTCAAAATAGGGAAGAGCTTTCCAGAATATGGAAAAGATCTAAATGCGATAACTTGAGAAATGCTGAATTCTTCATAGTTAAAAGTGTTCAGATATGGGTGTGAGACAGCAGCTTGGCAGGAATGTGGCAATAAGAGAGGCAAGTCAGAAAGCCTGAACTAGGAGGCTTGTTATCCTGTGGCCCAAAGGCAGGCCATGTTCTCCCAATGTGTTTCCCCAGTCCTTTTTGGCTTTCATAATTTTTAAACTAGTTGCCAACATTTAAAAGTTGAGATAATTCACAAGATACCAATTTTCAGCTTTACTTGAAAAACTAGAAAATCTGGCAATAGTGCAGTATCCTTAATAAATGACACACCTCGGAGGAAAGTAGCTATTGTCCCTTGAGATGGTGCATAAGATCTCCTGTTTGTCACAGGCCAGCACAGTCCACTTCACACAATCACATTACTTCTCTGTTCTTTGTGAACATTGGAGTTTTCACCTGGTTTATTTATTTTTTCCAATCCTTAGATTTTCCAAATTTATGAAAATTTCAGAATGTTTTTCTTTTTTCATTTTAGATACTTTGGATTTTGAGTGTGGTGTGATTAGCTGGTAGTCCATGGTTAAGATATTCTGTGTTTGAGATAGAAGTGAGAAGATCCAGGGGAGATAGCCAACGTTAAGTTTCTTTAATGATTTTAAGTTAGTTATGTCAAAGATACCTCATATTGATAATCACACATCTGATTGGATCAATCCTCTATATTGCTTACAAAAGTGGCTATTCTGTAAGTAATATTTCTTTATGAGTAGATATACACTTTTCTTCATAAAGCACGATGCTTGAAACTGTAAGACAGCAATGAATCACTGTCATAAATCTTATTATAAATCTTCCAGGAATGTTTTAAACCAGATTGCAGTGATTTTTGCAGAATGCATATAGATTCTAGACATCCATATTTTATAAGCACCTGTCCTTAACTGCAAGAAGTCTGAAACAAATACATTTTGTTTGAGAGTTTAATGTCCTGTAATACTTTAAGATGTAACTAAAGATTCAGAAACTTCAAGTCTGTTAAATTTTACCATATACCTCAATGGCATCTTCTTTGCCTATCTCACTGGCAAAAATATGTTCACAATATATCCCACTTTATCAGTACTGTATAACTCTAGTACTCCAGTCCTTAGAGGCAAGCAAGAGATAAAGAAGAAATGTGTTTTTTTTTCTTTTTTTAAACCTGAAATCTATTACCTTTTTATTGTAAGAAATATACCTTTAAGACTCCTCTCTACTGCTTTTGATAGTTGCTGTGTCTGTAGTCAGTACATGTCTCATGAAGATCTACATAATGCATGTAAACATTTTGATCTGATGACATTTCCCCATTAAAGAGAACAGAAAAGCACAAGATTTTTAAAATGCTTTTTAAAAAGAGGGTGTTATGTACATATCATTTATAAATAAACCTTGAAATAGCCATAAGATATATGTGGCAGACGGTTGAGTAAATGTGGTCAATGTGAAGACTTCCACAATTGACTCAAGTGGGTAAAATTGATTTTTTAAACCTATAACCCATTATGATTATGCATTTAACCTAACCAAACTCACATGGTGGTGTTTGCATTCTTATGTGGCTTGGATTTTCTGTCTCCTGTCTAGCAAATGCTAAGAATGGGAAAGAAGAGCTCCTCTTGAATATGTCTGAGTTCCATAAAGATATGTTTTAAATCATGGAGGGAGATAAGCTTTGGTTTCTTTTCTTCCTGTTTTTAAAATTCAGACTAACTCAGTGTTGTTGTCTTTATAAATGATAGTATGTATTGCATTTCAGAGTGGCCCCACTTATTTTTTATGACCACTGATGAGAAGTGTGTCATTTTTTGGAATGGAGAAGGTAGAACAGAGTTCTACAACCTCTCTATTTGTCATGGTGAAAAATTAGCAGTTTGTTGACTTTCCTTTTTCATTCATGTTGACTTGTCATCCTTCTTGCTCTCTGGTTTCCTAATCTTGGTAGCTGTTGTTTGAGAGCTTGTCTTTGTAGGGGCAGTGTCAGAATATTACTTGTTGCAGTTGTTTCATTTTAACATACTTCCTCAATGATGTCTCCTCTAGGTTGCATAAGAGCAAAGTTAATATTTTTGAGAACATCCTTTCTCCAGCCTGATACACTTCGTAGAATCATAGGAAGCTGGAACTGTAGGGAATCACTATAACCATGTAGTTTGGCATTCACAGACTGGTGGTCCACCAGTGCTCCTCTCAGCACTGTTTAGTTTGGCTGACATAGTGATTGTTGTTTGTTTGTGTGTTTGTTTTTAATCTGAATCTCTTCAAATAAGGCATGTGTTTTTCACACTGCTATGGCTCACAGTCCTCCTTGATTTCCCACAACTCCCTACTTGACACATTTATGCTACTTACCTAACCTATCAAGTGTCATGTGTAGTAACTTTAATGTACATTAAACCATGACATTTCCATTTTTTTTGGAATTAAAAGATAGTTGAATATTAGAAATTGCATATGTTGCGATCTTGTTGTTTCATAGACAAAAAAGTAGAGGTCTAAAGAATTAATCCCTTCTTCAAAAATAAGAGAGGTACTACCATCTCAAAACAGGTATATTTTTTCAGGGATTTCTAGGTAAAGGATCATTTTACTAGATTGACAAACATTACCTATTAAAATGCAGTTACCTCTGGGATTTATAATTTTTGAAGCCTTATCACCAAGCATATATGTATTTGAATAATTTATTTCACTTCCCTCCTGAGAGTAAGATTTGATAGGTAGAGGATGATGGAAGGAAATGAACACTAGTGTTCAAGAGAAAAAGAAAAGGTACCACTGAAGAAAGAGTTAGGGCACCCATGAAGAAAAGACAGAGAGAGAGACGACATGCAGAAATAAACTTTAATTCTTATACCTACAGAGGGACATAAAGAGAGATTCACAGGATGGGCAATCAAGGAAGACTAAAGGGAACACAGCTTGCAATTATAGGAGCTAAGTGGAATTTTCCTGAAGTTCTGTTTTCTCTGTAGATGTACCACTTGTTTTATGTGGATTAATAGTCATCAGAATCAATATGCTCTAAGTGATGTAAGTGAATTTAAGCATTCTTTCATTTAACAGATTCCTAGTGTGAACCATATCTAATGATCAGTCTAAAATTGGAAATAGATTATTTATTGCAGGGCTCTAAGTTATGAGTTTATTTGGTAATTGAGTTGGGACAAAGATATGATTACAGTTTGTTCAGTAGATGCACTATGGCTTAAATAATGCCTCTGAAATGCATGCATGTAGATAAAACTGCATCTGTGCATCTAAGGGAAAAAGTCCTGTCCTTTTTCTTTCAGAATATTGGGAAAATGGGTTCTGATATTAATTTTGGCAGTTAATAAAAGTAAAGAGCTATAACACTGTAGTGTACTCTAAAAATTACAGGGAACAGAGCCGCTTAATTACAAGTGGCCAGTTTTCAGCTTCATATTCCTATGCTTGTAATGAGAACAGTAGGAATTATTCCTGATTTTTCTAGTTCCAAACATGCCAAGAAAACAATTGCCTTAACCTTGTATCTTCACATTAATAAATCCTAATTATGTTCTCAGTACTGAATTGTACAATAAAATCCTTGAGAGTTTATACAGTGCTTGAAGCTACATCATCTCCTTAGATTCCTATGACAACCCCACGAAGTGAGCATCGTTATTATCCCCATTTTTCAGATGGGAAAGGTGAAGTTGGGCAAGATCAAGTGGACTGCCATGAAGTGGCGGGGGTGGCATCAGATCAGAGTCTGCATCGTTTTACTCTAATTCCCTTGTTTGTTCACTCTTTGGATAGAAGAGAGGAAAAAGCAAAGAAGCTTTGTGCCCAGACTCTTTAGCACATTGACCTGTTTTGATACCAATGGAGAGGCTCCAGAAAAAGTTCAGAGATGGCATGCAGATTCTGACAAATAGAGGCTTCTCTAGCCAGTAGACTTGAATATGCTGTAGAGGAAAAGCTACTGTGCCCTGCCTTCATGGCAGGTCAGAGCTTATATTGTCATGCTGTTTTTCTGCTTAAGGGGTCATGGCTCTCTGCTTTTCATTATCTAGGGAAATATCATATTATTAACCAGGGGCATTGAGGGATGTATATGAGAACTAGTGGCACAAATGTGTATAGATGATATTTCCCAGTGGTCTGCTAGAGAGAGCCTTTTCCAGTGTATTGTGGAATTTCAAGCCACATTAACAGAGAGAAACACTATTCAATGTATCCCTTCTGTCCATAAGGGAGGAAAGTATATAGGGAAGAATGTTCAATTTCTGTTTCTCTATAGTCACAATTAAAAAAAAATTGATAAGGAGTATCAGTCTTCACAAATGAGAAAATTCAGTTAGAATCATTGAAATGATAGTGCTTTTTGGGCAATTATATGAAGATGGCTCATTTAAAATCAGATCTTTCAGTGTTAATCTAAAAGAGAATTTTCTATAATGCTATCACTGGGAGGAGGATGGCTCTGTGACTGGTAATAGGCTGGTAAGTGAGGGCTAAAATTGACTTCCTCATAGAGCATGTTCATCACTTGCAGAAAGAGCAGTGCAAGTACTTATAGGGGCTGTATTAGGGGAGAGGAATTTTGGGAGAGGGTTATGTCAACTTTCCAAACTTTTTTGTAATGCAACTATACTAACTAGAAAAAGAAAATATGTTTATAATACAATGAGTAATAAAAGCCTTTATTAGATGTTACAATTGTGTTATCAGTTCTACAGATAATTTTTTTTTTTTTGAGATGGAGTCTCGCCCTGTTGCCCAGGCTGGAGTACAATGGCGCGATCTCAGCTCACTGAAATGTCTGCCTCCCAGGTTCAAGCGATTCACCTGGCTCAGCCTCCCGAGTAGCTGGGACTACAGGCGCGTGCCACCATGCCTGGCTAATTTTTTGTATTTTTTGTAGAGACGGGGTTTCACTGTGTTAGCCAGGATGGTCTTGATCTCCTGATCTCGTGATCCGCCCACCTCGGCCTCCCAGAGTGCTGGGATTACAGGCGTGAGCCACCATGCCTGGCCTCCACAGATATTTTTACTAGCATTTAATTTGGGTGGAAACAGAATAGACTAGCAGCAGTATACATTTCAATTATATATATTTTATATATATGTTAAATAAATGGTCACGTAAGACATTGGTTTGGATGTGTTGCCATGTGTCCTGCCTGGGTCACTTATTTTTTTTCCTAAGTAGCAAAAAATGAGTGTAATAGACTTTATAAAGAAAAATACACTCCAAGTAAATTTATTTGGAGTATTAGAGGTTGTGAGCACATCATATACTTTGTTTGTTTCTGGAATCATAGTTCAATTTCAGTTCAAGTTAGGAGAGCACTCAGTAAAGGAACAACTGTCAAAAAGGTTCTGTCTTGATATAGTTGTCTCTTCTGTGGCTTCTTGGTAGCGACGAAATGACCTTACTTGAGTCCATTAAGGTTTTTGGTACTGATGTACAGTGTAAATGATCCATTTTTGTCTTTCACAAACCCATATTCTTTGAAAGTACTCAGTGTTTTAGGTGCAATTCAGAAGGTAATAGAGAAGGAGAGTCAACCCTCAAGGAAGTTGCAATCTAAAGGCAATCTGTCCTTCAGTGGCGAAATGCTCTGCAGATGTGAAGTGCCTTCCCACTCCTCTGTGGAGAGAAATTGCCTTTCGCTTTGGTGCTATCCAGCGAGAGAGAAGTCCCTGCCCTTAACTATTAGCTTTAGAGAACAATTTGAGGAAGAGGTAAGCCTTCAGAATACTTTTCTAATTTAATGTATCTATTTAAGTTTTCAAAGACCAGAATTTCTTTTATTCGCTTCTGTTGATTTCCTCTGGAAGAACTGCATTTACATTCAGAAAGCTGACAATTTACAAACTTTGGCCACACCAGCTGATTCAGGGGTAAAGAAATAAACCAAGAAATTTTCATCAAGGCATTGGATCCAGTGAGGTAGCCTAGAGAGAAACAATAGGAACTTTTCATTATCCAGTTGGACATAAACACTCTATACTATTTCATTCCGTAGTACTTGAGTTCTGGCCACAGAGGACCTGACAAGGCATGGAGACAAGATTTGTCATTTTTCCTTCTCATAGAGTCCTGATGTTTCTCTCTATGGTTTCAATTTCTGATTATTCCCATGGCTCCTAGTGCTGTGATACCCCTGAGCTCACATCATGCTTATACAAGTTCAAGGAGTGTCTGCCACATTTTATAATGGAGCTTCCGGTCACAGCTTGTTTGAGAGTATTGCTTTTGGCCAGGAAGCAAACAAACAAGCAAAAGAGGCTCTCACTCCTCATTCCATTTCAATTGTTGTAACTCAAAAAAAAAAAAAAAAAACCAAAACAAACAAACAAACAAACAAAAAAACACCTAATTTCAAAACTATGATCTTTTAAAAAAGCACTTTCAGTTACAGTCACTTTTCAAACAGATACACACACACAAGTACACGTATACATACACTGATATGATAATGTAGTAATCACAAATAGACTTTTAGTATGCTGTCATATTAGTTTATGAAATTGACTTATAAAGTATAACTCTTATATTGTACATTCCATAGATGATACACTCTGATATTGTATTTGTTGAAGAGAGGAAGTAACAAGAAAGTCTTAGGATTGCTTTGTACATTTTATAATGTCAACTAATAATTGTTTTATACAGATATTTTAGCTTAGGCCATAGTTCATACTGTTCCTTCTTTGTACATTGAAATGCAATAGCTTTTTACGAAGTGGAAGTACAAGTGCTAACAAGAACTTGCCATTTTGCCTGTGCATTCTGTTGCAAGCTTTGGTTCTTTGGAATATAAGGTAATGCTGCTAAATATTAAGATAGTTCCTTTACTCTATGTACTTATCCAGTGATAGAAACCACAGCACTCATTTTGTCGAGATGTGTTTGTTTAACTTCTGGAGGTTAACCCAGTGGCAAGTTCATCTTTATTTGATAATAATGAAACAGAAGTTTTATGTGTTTGCTTGAGTAAGATTGCCATCTGGTAAATAATATGTTTTGTGAGTGTTTATAACAATCATGGTTTAAGCCAAAATTGACTTATCATGATTGCTGCAAATAACACTTGAGTGTCCTAACTGGTTTGATTTTTTTTTCTTTGTTGAATTGAGCAAATGTATTTTACGAAGCTTCCTGCGTTTATTTTTAAAGTATTTTATGGGTTTTAAAGCATGAGTTTTCAAAAGCAATAATTACAGCTGATTACTATCTCCATATAGTACTTCTCTAAAGTAGAAAAAAGGATTGTTTATAAAGCAGCATAAGTATTATATATATGTGTATGTGTATATATATGTATATATATAGTTTTGCCTTCAACAAGTTTCAGGTTTATTCCTTTATGAATTGAAGAACCCAAAACATTTTTACATTGGTAGAATAGCATGTTAAGAAAGTGTGGCTAACAGATCAGCCAAGAGTGTCTTGGTGTATTATTTCTCAGGCAGTAATAGCATTAAAAGCAATTGTGAAAATGGTCTTTAACCCATTATCTTGCCTTAAAAAGGAGAAATGTATGATATAAAAAAGTTTCTTTTTCTTTTCTCAGCCTAAGTAAAACCTGAGACTGTCTTTTTTCCATGCCACATGTAAAACAGCTTTTCTAGTTTCCACAGGATTAATTTTCTATCAGTTCAATTTGAAGACTTCAAGTGATATTCAATGACTTCTTCTTGAAAATGTCAATTAAAATCTTTAACTGGTTGCTTTGCATATCAAAAGGAACTGAAGGAAATGAGTAGTTAAACTAGAAATTTGGGATGAGTCTAGAAAGGGTGTCTATAGTTGGTTAGTTATTTTTGCTTCGACGACCAGGAGTTTGATTCTTCATGGCAATCAATTATTTTTACTCTGTTCTAAGGTCAACATTATGGTCCTTGGCTGTCAGTGACTCTCTTGCTTTGGGTGGTATGATCTGAAAGTAGACTGGAGAGGCTGAGAGTAGAACTGGGTCAACAAAAAGCCGTCTTCTGTTCTTTGAAATATTCTTCTTATCTTTTTTTATATTTTGGAAGATGATTATATCTTCATTAAATGGTCTCCATCTATGTGTATGGCATATGTAGATACTTCCCTGAATCCCGTCTTCATCTCTCTCACTTCTTACTCCTTCTTTTAGGAAGTTTATTTTCACTTATGTGTTCAATTTACACTTACATATGTATGACTCCAAATATACTTTGCTGTCCCCTTAGCTTTAGATCTTTAGCCATAAACATGCCAGCATTCTTGATTACTGATTAATGGCTCCTTCAATAAGTTTTAGAGTTCATTATCATTCCTCTTCTATCATTCCTCCACGACTGTGGACTTGTTGCTTAAATACAATATTGAGTGAAAATATTAAATCAGACATGACAGAGTAAAAACTGCATGATTCAAAATAACATGAATTAACCTATGTTGTTTAGGAATGCATAATTAGGTAGTAAAACTATAAAAGAAAGCAAGAATGTGAATGGCATAATGGAATGGTGGTTATCCCCATGGAAAGAGGGGCTTATAATAAGGAGGGGCACACAGAAGACTTCTCTTGCTTGACCTGAATGGGATTATAATGGTTTCTTTCTTTTTTTTTTTTTTTTTTTGGAGACTGGGTCTTATTCCGTCACTCAGGCTGGAGTGCAGTGGTGTGATAATAGCTCACTGCAGCCTTGACCACCCAGACTCAAGTGATCCTCCCACCTCAGCCTCCTGGGTAGCTAGACGCACAGGCACACGCCACCATGCCTGGCTAATTTTCTGACTTTTTTGTAGAGACAAGGTCTCACTATGTTGTGGTTTATTTTATTACAATTAATTAAGCTGTATATTGATGTTTCTGTACATTTCAGTATGTTTGTTACATTTCTAAATTTTTAAAAAGGAAAAATGAGAAAAATATATTTTAGGTTTCTTGACAAGATCACTTTTTCCTTACACATTGTGAAGAGAATTTAAAAATAAATCTATTATTGTATAAAAAGTAATGCCTAACAATGGTCAATAATCATCAAGATCTTTAAGACCACTGATATCCTTTGACTCTGCAATTCCAGTTATGAGCTCCATTGTAAAGAAATAAAATCAGAAGTATATATAGAGAAATATGCATTTGGATATTTATTATGGATTAAAAAGCCCTAAATTTCCCAAAACAGGCAGTTAATTAAATTTAGTATGGCATATTGACAAAATCAAAGACTTGAATCCTTATTCATTAGCAGTCGCACCCTAATATATTTGCTTTTTAAATTTTTAAAATGAAATTTTTTTTCTAAAGATCTCTTAGTTTGTATACTTGAAAACCATAGGTCAATATTGCAAATAATATATTTTTCTTTATCTGGTGTACCCAATAGTTTGTGTTTTCTGATATTGACTCATCTGACTTCTTTTTCCAGAGGTATATGAGGATTTCTGCTAGTTTTTATGTTGGAAATTTTAGGCATATTCCAAATAGAAGTATGAATTTCAGCAGAAGAAAAGCCATTATTAGGAAAGGGAGTCACTTATAGTATTTCAAAACAAACCCACCATTTCTGCAGTGCTGAACAGTTTACTTAGCCAATGAGGATATAAATATTTGCATATCTGATAGACTAATGCCAGCTCTAGATTTAACACACAGTGCACAGCTGCTGTCGGCTGATGATTTTACTCCTGCAAACTCAAATATTAACTAAACCAAATGATAGATTTTTAGCTTCTGTTAATAGAAGTTGTACAAAATGGCTTGACTACCTGAGATAAAAGACATTCATGTTTTTCCAGGGTAAATGTAATTGCTTATAAAAACTGCCTCAAATTGTGATATTAAAAAAAGTTTGATGTTAGAGGAAATGCATGTTAAAAGACAGTATTTGAAAAATGATGTAATGCAACAAACTGGGTTTTTAAACCACCTAGTTTTCCATAACATAAAAATAAATCCTTTCTGCTCACTCCAAAAGCAAAAGTCCTGTCAGGATTTACTGTTAGAAAATGTTAACTTTCCTTATTGCTTACATTTTTCTGTAAATTCAATACATCTGAAATGTGTTCAACTCTTTGATATATAGCAAATCAGTGTTCTTTATGTTACAGGAGATTTTAAAACTGACTTTTCAACTTTTAAAAGTTATTGATTTTGACACAAATCTATGAAAAATACATCTTCTTGCTTGCTTGGTTAGCACCACCGCAACAGAAAGAAAAAAAAAATCCGAACACACACACACACACACACACACACAACAAAAGCCCGAAGTGAGGTCATCCTCACAGAGATCCGGAGAGAGGAGTGCTTAGAGCAGGCACCGGGAGCAGTGTGATTAAAAAGCAATTTATACCACATTGTCTTCACACTAATAACCACTCCATGTAAAAGCTCCCCAGGAATAAATGTGCTGTGGTAAAAAGTTGAGTCAATTTCACATTTTCAAAACCCAAACACTGTGTGTGTGTGTGTGTGTATACATATATATAATACATATGTATGTATATATATATATACAGATATATCTGTATGTATATATATATATATATATATACAGATATATCTGTATATATATATAGAACATTTAGTTAATCCTGTGCAAAAGGAATGGTCTGCTCTGGTGGAGAGCTTTTGAGTTGGGAAGATTGAGTTTTGCCTCATTGATCTTGGTCATTATTTAATTATCTGTACTTCATTTGCCCTTTATGAAAATATGGAGGAATTATTCTTTCCTACTTGTAATGTTGACCAATGATTTAGTACCATCTCAGAAAATATCTTTAATATTTTCTGAAAATGCTAGTAAATATACAGTATTGTTATACCATGAATGTAAAAAGTTATAATAAACCACTTAATATTAGCTTTCAGAGAAGAAAATCAAAAAGATCATTTGACTCAAATGTTACCCTCACGTTAAAATATCACCCTTTGTCTGAACCAAAAATAAAAGTCAATGTGGAATCATCCTAAGGTTGTCAGACAGGGTGAGAAGAACATACTAATATTGCCTCATTTTCTTGTTGAGTAGAACCCCTTTGGATAGTTCTTGAAACTCTTTGTGTCTCAGGTTCCTGTTCTGTAAAATTCAGGCACTGGGCAGATGATATTGAAGACCCAGTTTTAGAATTATATCTGTAGCATGAATTAAATTTGTTCCTATTTGAGAATATTTCACTTGACAGTTATTTAGATTATAAAAGCTGAATAATAATTTGAAGGAGACATAATGCAAGAAACTTGATTTAATTAAGAACTAGCTTTTAAACATGTGTGTGGGGGGCAGGGGAGAGGGTCAATAACATATAACAACAAAGAGGTAGAACATCTAAAACTGCCACATATTTCTGGTGGGAACTGTAAAACTCACTTTGAAAAGCTGATGGGAATGTCAAATTTTTTTAAAGATAACCACTTATGATTAAAAATGTTAGTAACTTGATTTAATTGAAACTAGCCTTAAAAAAAAAAAAAAAAGAGGGTGGTTACGAGTTCTCAACACTAATTCTTGGTGAAGATGTGATACAATTGAAACTCTCATACACATTGTTTGGAGTTTCTTGTAAAGTTAAACACACACCTACCCCTTGTCCAGCAATGCCACTACTACCAAAGAGAAATGAAAACTTACATCCACAATAAAAAACTTGTATAAGAAAGTTGATATTGGTTTATTCATAATAGTCCCAAGCTGGAAGCAATTCAAATGCCCATGAATAGAATAAGTAATTTTTGTATTTTCATACAATGAAATAAATATTAACCAGCAATATAAAGGAAAAAAATACTGCAACACCATGGAGAAAACTCAAAAATGTTATGTTAAACGAATGAAACCTGATGTGATAACATATGGTTCATTACATGAAGTTGAAGAACAGGCAAACTATGAGCAAAAGTTGATTAACTGGAAGGAAACGTGAGAGAACATTCTTGAGGGACTGAAATAATCCCTACCTTGACTGGGGTGGTTGTTATACATTTGGAATGAATGGAATATACATTTATCAAAATAAATCAAATTATACTCTTAAGATATTTGCATTTAATGTAAAATGTAAATTTTACCCCGATTTTTAAAAAAGGGTAAGGGGATGCTTTTATGGTAAGTGGAAAAGTTGACAATGGGAGGATTAAGGGCCTACCTTATAGGAAACAATAGGATGTTAGTGGTTTATGGGCAGGAAAGTAGATATTATTTACAGCAATGATTGGAAGAGATGAATTCACTTAGTCCTGAAGTGGAAAGTGTTCTAAGTTTAGACAAAGCAGTAGTCTATAGTTATTTCACTCTGCCCTTTATGCTGATCGAAAATAAGCAAAAAAAGGAAAAAAAAATCTCCTTCCTCATTCTTCATGATTTTAGAACTTCAGATAATACAAGTACCTCCTCAAATTTGGAAAATAGTAGACATTTCCTATTCTGAAAGACTGGGTTTGTTCTACATGGTTACTATAAAGGCCCCCAAGTAGTGTAATACATTGTTTCTACACCTAAAACTCAAGAAATACTTGAGGAATTTGCTAGACAAAATACAGTATGAAGGTTTGCGTGCTAGGGAGCAGCTAGTAAGTGAGATACGTTGAAAACTCAGGCAACCAGAAGGACTAATCACTCACCCATTCCTCATGCATTTTTGAGAGTAGATGCAGAACCCTGGGTTTTAACTGTACGTGAATCCAGTCTCCCTGAAAGTGAATGCTGATTAGCATAGCTCTGCTAGGTTGCCTGTTTTCTGAGCACCTAGGCTGCTGTTGATCTGTATGTTCCATAATTATTAGGGTGGGACGTGGGTGGGAAGTTCATTTGTAACTGATGGGTCAGCTCTAACATAAACAGATTTTGACTCCAGGTTATGATTCATAATACATATTTCTTCCATTAATAATCCGTTCAGTAACCTGAATCAGATTTCATATAATGTAACTTCACAAAACACAAAATCACTTTGTATTGTCTTGATTAATCTGCTATAAATCAGGCTGAAAACTCCATTTTGATATAGATTAAAAAATACCTTCCACAAGTCAACTTCAGACTAGTAAATTAATCGTTTATGTGAAGAGGAACCTTGATGATTTATAGAGTTCCTTTGAAACACAGCATAGTATTTTAAAGGAATTACTTAAAAGAAAAAAAAAACTTCTGTAGAAAGAAAGATCTCATATAACTTCCTGGTAATATGTTACTTTTTCATTAAATTTGCTTTTTATTTGGAATAGCTTTTGGCCCACTTGCTACAAGATTACATTTTAAACTGCCAACAAAATTATGTTTATCTCACAAAAGAAGTCTAACCAGTTTATTAAAAAGGCATCTAAACATAAAATCCCTGTCTTCAAATATTTGAAGGCCTGTCATGTAGAAGAGGGAGATTGTTCAAGTAGGAAAAACCTTCTGAATGGTAGAAGAGGAGCAGATTTCCAGGGAAATGAAAGAATTTGTAATATTTACAAAATGGAAGTAATTGAGTCTGCTGAAATAGATGTTTATCATCCAAGGTTTCAAGCCTCTGAGGTTAAATACCTCTCAGAAATGTTGCATAGAGAGTTCTGCAGTATGTGAGAAACTGAACCACAGACCTGTACATTCCCAGCAACTCTAAGATTATACTTACATGGTAGACATGAGTATTTTTTAAATGATACTTTCTTTAGAAACAGGTATCTATAGAAAAGTGATTTCTAACATTGCCATAGAATGACCACACCACTTTTAGAAGAAAGAGTTGTTTATTATACTCCTTTCCTAAAACATGAAATTTTGGACAAATTAGGTAATTCAGCCTTTCTTCAGTTGCTCCAGGAACTTAGAATTTATCTCATAACCTACCCCAATTTTGTAAAATTCTAATTATTAATAATTTCTTCTTTTACTAGGCCTGCAGTTCTTCAGATGTCATTCAGGTACCCTGGGAGTCCCTGAAACCCTTTTAGGGTGTCCTCATGGTCAAACCTATTTTCATAATAGTACTAAGATATTATTTGCCTTTTTCCTGTTTTTTTTTTTTTTGAGATGGAGTCTCCTTCTGTTGCCCAGGCTGGAGTGCAGTGGTGTGATCTCGGCTCACTGCAAGCTCTGCCTCCTGGGTTCACACCATTCTCCTGCCTCAGCCTCCCGAAAAGCTGGGACTACAGGCACCTGCCACACACCCAGCTAATTTTTTGTATTTTTGGTAGAGATGGGGTTTCACTGTATTTGCGTTTTTCATTCTTATTCTCCACAGGAGTACAGTGGAGTTTTCTAGCAGCTGCGCGATATACGACATCATCACAGACTATATATAGAAGCAGATATGAGAATACCACTGTCTTCTAATAAAGCGGACATTAAAGAGCCATCAAAAAAATGATAAACAATGCCACTTTTGTCTTGGAAAATAGCTGCTTTTCATTAAAAGTGTTATTTATGTTTACATATGATGGGTTATTTATTAGTTTAGATAAGTAATAAATATTTTTTAAAATTTCTGTTTTAATTTTTTTTTTTAAATATCCAAAGAGATTTATTCTGAGCTAAATATAAGTGACTATGGCCTATGACACAACCCCAGGAGATCCTGAGAACATGTGCCCAAGGTGGTCGGGCTATAGCTTGGTTTTATACATTTTAGGGAGACATAAAACATCAATCAATACTGCTAAGATATACGTTGGTTTGGTCTGGAAATGCATGACAACTCAAAGTGGGGTGCTTCCAGTTCATAGGTGGATTTAAAGATTTTCTGATTGGCAATTGGTGGAGAGTTTTTCTAAAGACCTGGAATCAATAGAAGGGAGTGTCTGGGTTAAGATAAAGAGTTGTGGAGACCAAGGTTCCTATTATGCAGATGAAGCCTACAGGTAGCAGTCTTAAGAGAGAATTAATTTCAAATATGGTAAATATCAATAGATACAGCCCACATAAATTATAGCGAGGGTAAAAGAGTTATGAAATCAAAACTTTTGATAACTGCTCTGGCAAGTCAGAGACTCCTCCCCAGCTGGGCACGGTGGCTCACACCTGTACTTCCAGCACTTTGGAAGGCCGAGGTGGGTGGATCACCTGAGGTCAGGAGTTCAAGACCAGCCTAGGCAACATGGTGAAACCCTGTCTCTACTAAAAATACAAAAATTAGCCAGGCATGCTGGCGGGTGCCTGTGATCCTACTACTAGCGAGGCTGGGCCTGAGAATCACTTGAACCCAGGAAGCAGAGGTTGCAGTGAGCCAAGATCACGCCATTGCATTTCAGCCTGGGTGAAATGAGACTCTGAAAAAAAAAAAAAAAACCACTCCTCCCTTCTTATTACTTTTACCCATGAAACCTAGATCTACCTAAGATATATTCAATGTCTATGTGATCTGAGAATCTTGCAAATGCTTGAAGACAGTGTAATAATTTCCCTCTCTTAGTCTCCCCTCTGCAGATAAAGGGCCATCAGTTCCTTCAGGCACTAGACACAACATATGATTTTGAGTTCCCACACTATTTGATAGGTCTTTTTTGAATGTATTTCAGTGAGTGATGTATCATCTTAAATATAGCACTCAGAATAGAGGAAAATATTGTAGGTCATACATTTAATGGTAGAGTGGGACCATTATCTTTATTATTGGAATTTTGCTGCTATTCATACTGCTAAAGATTGAATTAACATTTCTGGCAGCTATTATCATGATTTTTTGATACACATGGAGCTTACAGCTAACTAAGATTCCCAAATGCTTTTCAGTTAAGCTACTACTTCTAGGCTACATTTTCCAGATCTTCAGTTTTTGTAATAATTCTCTTTTTATCCAGCTGAAGATTTTACTCCTTATTAAATTGAATCTTATTTCATTTACCCTAATTATTACAACATGCTGGGATATTTTACAGATTGCCATTGTGCATCTGAAATGTTAGTCTTCTCAGCTTTGAGGCATCCAGGTATTCAATAAACATGACATTTACATGTGAATCAAATCATTGATGCTGGACAAGGCCAAGGGAGGAGTTCTGTGGTCCATCACCATAAAATTTTTTCATGAGGAAGGTATTTTCCCTCTTCAGATACGTCATCACTTTCCTTAGAGGTGGTCTCTTTGTGTCCTGACTGAACTCACTCCTATGAGCCATAAAATTATTGTTGACCTTCAAGAACTACTAACTATCCTGTCACTTATCTTCACACATACCCTGAGCTTCACATCGCCCTCCATATGTTTACCTTTTTATATGAGAACAGTGCTATGCGAAAGAAAGCAGGACCGAGCTGAATGGCTTTACTTTCTGTTATCAGTTATTTTATACCTTCTTCCCCATGTAGACCTTCTACCACTTTTATCTTTCTCTTACTCTAGACATAGCTTTAGAAGACTTTGTGTTGTCGTTAGGGTTTCTTACAAACCTCCTCTTATTTTGGGCTTTCTACTCAAGTGACCCTGTTCCTTCTTGCTAGGGTACTCTCTTCACCATTGGTTAATTATTCCTCCTGGAACCTACTGTACAAACCTTTACAGAAACTGCAGTTGTCAGGTTGTTCCCTGGGCTGCCACATGACCTGTTGGGATACTTGTCTCTTCTGTAATGTCTCCCTCTTGTCATGAGCAGCTTTTGTTTTCATCAGTTTCTGACCTGGGTTCTTGCTTATCTTTCTACGTAACTTTTAGTCCACCTTTTCTAAAGTTTGTGGTATCCATATGGTTATGTTTAGCTTTTTCTTATTTTGGCTTCTTGAACTCTGAAATAACACAATCATTTAAAAATATCTAATGTTCAAAATCTTGTAAGTTTAAAATTTTTTATGACATTTAAATACCATATTTATGTTCAATTTTTTTCTCTTACTACCAAAAATACATTTATCTTGTCTCTGGGATAGAATACAAATGTTTTGTTTTCATGGAATGTTTGATGTTAGTACAACTTGCCATGTGGTAAATGGCCTATATGTATTTGTTGACACAATGCTAACTCCTTCAAATATACTTTATTTCAATTAGAAAGTATTTTATTAGTGTATCAATGTTCCTAGCTTTTACCTACCATGGTAAAGTAAAAGTAAGAAAAATATGATTAGGTCCTTGTTTTCAAATAATTTATTGAGTACCTGTGAAGAAAAGGCAGAGTAGCAAAACAAAAAAATAAACAATAAAATAATCAGGTGACAATATATCAATTTGTTTAGCTGTTCATTTAGCAATGACTTATTGAGCAACTACTATATACCAGTTTCTTCAGTAGGCACCTGGGACACAAATATGTAAGGTATAGGCCATGTCATTAAGGAATACCAATCCAGTGGGGGTGGGGAATTCATATGATAATAATACAGTATGGTGAAAGCTAAGAGACATACACACATGAGAGACTATGGGAACCCAAGGAAAAGGAAACCAATGAGGCTCATACCCCTCAACTCCACAGAAGAGGAGCAGGAATTTTAATCATGGATTGGTTTTTACCAGGCGGCAAGATGAAAAGCAGATTTCTTCAGAGAAGGAGACAAAGCGTGCAAAGGGGAAAGCAAAAGAAACTGGGCCATTTGACATGGTTGAGTGTTTGCTTTGTATATTGGGGGCAAGGGCTGGAGGTGAGTGATAAAAAGCAGTAATTTGAAATTTAGTATTTAAACCAGTAGTTTTCTAATTGTGCTCTCTGAAATCCCTTACGAGCAATGGGATGGGAGCTGTGAAGATAAGAAAGCTGATCTGCAGGGCTCTGGGCTTCTCACCCCCGTTTTCACCAGGACAGCTTCTCCTTTGTTTGTTTTATCTACTGGACTTTTTAGTCAGGTTTTCTTGAAATAATTGTTTAAAGCTTTTTTGAAAAATGAAGCCCATTGCAATGGACAAAGGGGATGTCCTGATAAACAGGGGGCCAATATGTTCATCCCAGGGGTGGTGTGAAGGATAGGTGGAAAACAGGAAGACTAGTTAGATGGCCATTGTATTTACATGTTCATTATTTCAAAATGTATTTATTGCACACCGACCCCAAGCCAGGTTAGAGTCGGGAAGTGCAGAGAATGTTTTGTGTCTGACAGCTTGATCACAGAAGCAAGATTTGAAGTGGTTCTTGAATGATGTGTAGAATATAAGGAAGGCTGAGCCTTTTACTTGCTTTTTTTCTCCTTGTAATTTTTCATTTTGATGAAACTTCAAACTTACAAAAAAGTTGCATTTTATCTACTTTAAAAATAACTAAATC
Source organism: Pan paniscus (assembly GCF_029289425.2). Classification (NCBI taxonomy): domain Eukaryota; kingdom Metazoa; phylum Chordata; class Mammalia; order Primates; family Hominidae; genus Pan; species Pan paniscus. The sequence continues at coordinate 67,732,681 of NC_073261.2, read as the reverse complement.
TTGTAGAACATATAGAAACATAGAAATGTTCATAGTTATATTTATTTTTCTATATTATTATAACATATATAACATATAATGTTTACATTTCTTTAAATATATTTCTATTTTATAATGATGGAGATAAAAATAACCACTATATTGAATTCTCAAGTAATCCATGCTGTGACTTTGAAAGCCTGAATTCTCAAGGATAAAGTGACACTCTTGTTTTACTAAGATAAACATAGCTCCCTCTCAGTCACTGTACCCTACCATTAACGCTAATGTGAAGGCCTAACCTGGGGCTGTGCCCTGCTTCGTGGTCCAGGTGGACAGGGAGCCCAGATGAACATTCACGTGCTTCTAGAACATGCATAGTCTGCTCTGTTGGGCTTTGCATTGGGTTATAAGACAGAGCACATCTTGAAGAGTGTCACACCATTACACTTTTGAAAGAATTGAAAGAAAACCTGTAAGGCCAATTGAACAATTGGAGTTCTATCTTGAGGATGGAGTTAGTTGGGAGTCCTTTGTGGTTTACTATGTGCCAGGCTATACGTTCATCCAATTTCTCATATTATTTCATTTAATTCTAAGAGCAAAAGGATAAAGGAAGAGCTATTATTATTCTCATTTCATAAGTGACAAATTTTCTATGCTGCAGCTCAGAGTTGCTCCGTAACTTTCCAAAGACCATAGATAGTATGTGGCAGAGCTGAGATTCAACTTGGGTGTGGTTGGGTTGTACTCCAAAGACCAAGCTCTTATGTAGTATTGTTCCCTGATGTTTCAAACCCATGCTCAGAACAGAGATTTGGTCAGAAACTCTTCTGGGAGAGGCCTGTGGGTACTTGACAGCTTCAGGCAGTCATCTCAGCTCCCGGCTCTCACAGCCCTGTCCCCTGGGCCTGCCTGTGATCACTGCTCTGTTGGGGAGGACTTGTGTGCTGCTGATAGAGATGGGAAAGTCTGTGGCTTAAAAATTTAGAAGGTTTTCTCTCATGTGAAGGAAAGCTTTAAGAGGGTAGTGCAGGGTAGGCAGGCACTTCCTAGGCTCATCTGGAGCCTGAGTTCCTTTTATGTGTATGTTCTACCATCTTTAATACCAGTCGGTAGAAAGGTGGTGACTGAATCTCCAGCTGTTGTAGCCAGGCAGGAAGAAAGAAAGGGGGAAGCAGGACAGTCTCCAAGTGTCTGTCAAATCATTAAAAGGCCTTCTTTGTTAACTTCTCATTGGCCAATACAAAGTCACATAATCACATCTAGATGCAGAGTAGCCTGGGAAATAAAAGCTTTTAGCTGAGCACATTGCCTCTTTAAACAAATGCAAGATTATTACGACAACAGAAGGGGAGAATGAATATTGGGTGGGCAACAAATCCTCCCTGACACATTTTCCTAACCTGAGGTTTACCCAGTTTATTTCTAGGTTCAAAGACTGTCCACTGAAACCTGTGCTGGGTCTCTACTCTGGCTTAAGTGCTGAATGCTGGCTTAGTGAATTATGACATATTTTTATAGTGTTGTTTATGAAATTGACAACCATTCTCTTTAATTCTGGATCTAAAGAGTTGGAACCTACTCAGGAATATTGTTTTCTAAATCTTCTTTGAATCTTTGAACACATGGCTATCATGGGACAGAGACAGCACTTGTCTCCATTACACCAGTTAAGAATCTGAGGCCAAAGAGATCAACAACCTTTATTCAGAGTTGATGCAAGGTACTGCTATCTCTGACATTCAGACTAGTGACGTGTGTGTGTGTGTGTGTGTGTGCGCGCGTGCGTGCGTGCATCTTTTTTTATGCTTTCAAGTCATTCAGTCAAAAGCAGGGCTTCTCAAGGGTAGAGGAAGGACCAGGACTTTCATGTATGTTGAGAAAAATTATCAAGAAAAAAAAAAGGAAGCACCCTAAAACAGGACCCCTAAATTGTCATGTTTCCAATGTTACATCTGAAATGTACATTTTAAATGTTTACAAGTAAACATTAACGTTTTACAGTCACTTCTTTTATCCTCAACACATACACACCAAACCCCCTTAACAATCCCGTAATACTGTATCATTGTGCAAAATAGAATCTTAGCATTTGTTTAGAACACTAAATATTAAGGTCAATGTATAAGGATAGGGTAAAGTATGCTGCAGCAACAAACAACCCCTAATGTCAGTGGTTTTATACAAACAAAATTTATTATTTTTCTTCATGAAAAGTCCACTGCAGATCTAGATGATTCTCCAGGGGTTACCAGTGATTCAGCAATCTAGGCTAATTAAGGCTTCATTTTTCCACCTTTTTGTCCGTGCCAGGAACACACAGCCTCTGTCTACTATGCAAGAGTGGAAGGCTACCGGAGAGTCCAGAAGATATGTTAGCTCACTTTTCATCATTTAGATCAAGTCAAAAAGCCTTGTTTGTAACTGCAACAGAGTTGAGAAGTGAATTTTCTGAGTTTCCAGAAGAAGAAAAGAATATGAACACTATCTTTACCATTGCCCACTAATGGGAGAAATTTTTAAAGTGGCATAATGAATATCATCTTTCAATCCTGCCAATGTTTCTCTATGACTGCATGTATGATGTTGGCTGAAATTTGAGGTCCTTTGTGAATGTGAGGTCAAGGCCAACTGACCCTATATTCCTCTTGCCAAATCTGTCGCTGGTAGACCAAGATAAAGTGCAGGAGGTCCAGGATTACCATCAAATAGCAACAACCAACATGCCTTGTATATGTGAGTTTCTGAGACTGCTATGTCAGTTGTCAAGCACACACTTAATATGTAATTTTGAATAAATGTTGGATGGAGGAGTGACTTATTCTTGGAAGCCTCCTTCAAGTTCAGACACGTAATTGAATATTATTTCTAGTGACTTATCTTGGACATCTAGTCTGCATTCATCTTTTAACAGTGTCCAATTGAAATTTCATATACATTTTGAAAGCAGAAAGTCCCTCTGCACTCTTTGGGATGAATCTTTGTTCAGGATACTTCCAAGCAGGGTCCCTAACAAAAGAGAAGGATAAAAACCCTCACCTAAGAAGAGGGATGGGGTTGCTTATGAGTTACTGTGATCATAGAGGGTATCTAACAATTTCCTAGTCCCCTTCCTCAACAGCTGTGGTCGTCTGATAGTAGGTCTTTCTATGCCTTTTTGTGTTTCTCTTAAAAAGTTGAAATTTTAAGGTGCTACATTTAACCATTTGCCCCCATGCCGTCTGATTTACTTACCATAAATTTGAAGAGATGTCTATCTTTAGATATTAAGTTACAATTTTGAAAACAAAAAAGTGCCATCCATGGCATTTCACTGGGTAGTAGGTTGTATATTTTTATATCACAGATGGAAAAAGAAAACTAAGACGAAATTTTGATCTAGAGCACCAAAGGAATTGCCATTTGAGCATGTGTGTAGATTTCTTAACTAGCAGTCTAGGTATACTTCCCATATTGATTCTATTTCATTGAGCATCATTTGGGGAAGATGCATTCATTGGCTGTCATAGATAATGGATAGAAATTGTGGTCATATACATTGAATTGTACCTGTATTTTCACCTCATTAAGACTGGTGAACACCTAACCAGAATAATTAAAAAAAGGTGCATGTATGTCTGTGTGTATGTGATGGGTTTGGGAAGCAGGGAGGGGAAAGGACACCACTGAATACCCTCTGCCACAAGTAGTGAGAACTGATAAGAAAGATGGTTAATGAATTACTAGTGACTAGAAAGAAAAATTTTTCTTGCTGTAGCTATCAAGTCCAGCTTTTCATTTTTTGTTTTTGTGAATGAGGAAATGATCTCATTATTACTTTATTGATCTAGGCCAAGTGCTTAGATACATTTCTCTCAATTTTTGAAGTAAAAGTTTCTTTGTTCTCAATTTGAAAAGGATTTTCTTTTCTCTTCTTTTTTTGGTCAACCCCTCTGTGTTTCTGCAATATCGGGCCACCAATATGACTCCAATAGCACAGTCACACATGTGATGAGATGAGGGACAGACATGGGAGCAGATTGTCCCAGGCGGCTACTTTTCTGTTGACTTGGATGCAATCCTAGGGGAAAAATCATTTTAAATAAGTTACTCTCTTTAAATCTTAAAAGTTTCTGGGACAGCAGGCAGGGACTTGGCAATGTGCTGGTAATGTGTTTTAGCCAGGATGGTCTTCAGAAATATGCTTGAGAATTATTAACTTGTCTGGGCATAATTTAGCAGTATTTACTGTCTGTTCCTCTGAGTCATTGCACAATCTGTACTGTCCCTGGGATATTTAGACCTTCCTGGCCTGGCCTATTTTGTCATGTAATAATATATAAAAATACAACCATTCTTAAAGTGCAAGCGTGTACCCTGTCGGAGTGTGACCTCTTTAAGTTAATTTTTATGCATCAAAGCTATTTGATATTTACCCAAACATATTCAGATCTCTCATGCAGTGTTTTTTGTTTTTTTAATTTTTAATTTTTTTTTTTAATGACAAAAACATCATTGATCTGACAGCTTGCTCTCCAGGGAAGAGATATTGTGGATAGCTTTAAAGCCTAGATGCTTCCAAAGTCCTTTTCTTCCACCAGTCCCAAAGCAGTATGTCTGGAGTCGGGGCAATGCAGCTTGCCACCATGGCAGCTGGGAGTTTGACAGTGTTATGAAGAATTGCAACTGTTGATCAGTGAATTGTTACAGTGTTGATGACAGCGTTGCAAATTAATTCTGAAATTAACTGAGGGGACATGAAGAGGTCCCACTGCTTATCTGAGAGAAGGAGGGCAGGGTAAAAATTATTGGTGGAGATGAGTGAATATGAGAATCACATTCAGAAAATTGTGTCTACCAATCAAGGTGGTGGGTACAATTTCCATAGTCTTTGGGAGAGGCATCCGCCTAAGGAAAATTGGTGGCTGAAAAATACATGAAAAAGAGTTATGACTGAATGTTTTCAGTACTTTGTTATTTTAGAAATTATTTATTGAACTCATTGCATCTTAGAGAGGAAGAATTAATAGGTTGCTATTTTCCTTCTGTTTTAAAATTAACCCAATATTTTACAAAATTGAAACAATTTTTCAGAGTTTCTCTTCTTCTTCCTGCCTCCCTCCACAGTTTTGTAGCAGGATTTTATTTATTTTTTATTTTTATTTTTCCAGATGAAAGTACCTTCTAGTTCTGAGTGTTATTTTGGCTACGTGTACAGAATGCTGTGTACCTGAAACCAGAGGTATCCTTCACCAGTTTGTAGTAGCCATTAACATATGCTTTTCCCAAGGTTTCGTGTACTTATTCTGAGCATGTGCCTTTTACAATGCAGAACACAAGAGACTTGTTTTGTAAGATTAATGAAGGTCACCAAAATTCTCAAAAGTATTCTGATAATTAAGGCTTTGTTTATCAAAAACAAGTTATATTAAGAGCAAAAAGATTCATGGTAATTATTCATAATCTTAACAATTCAAGTGTAGCCACCTCATTTGTGCATTTAATTCTTCTTGTTAATGTTTTGCATAAATCTGCATAATTACTTGAGTTGCCTGTTGTAATTTTGACAGCTACTCAGTTCATGTGCACTAAAGTATATCAAAAGCTTGATGTGCTGAATATTTATAATTTTACGTATGTTCTTGGGATAATATTTTTTCAACAATATTTTTAGTTTTTATAAAATTGACACGGTATACTTGGAAACTTTGCCAAATGTAGCTCTCTAAAATAGAGAGCTCATCAGGGAAATAAACTAACATTTAAAGGTATAGAACCCACCCTGGGCAAATTTTTTCAGTAATCCAGATGAATTATGCCTGTCATGAACTATTTTTCTCTCTCAATCTTTCTCCCTTCCTTTTCCTTTATCTTTATTTCTCTCTGTGTCTCTTGCTCTCTCTCACACACACATACACACTAACACATATATGATGCAAAAACTTCAGATTATGTTTTTATAGAAGTCTTTTAAATTTAGGGACACAAAGTTTTTCTTTTCTTGTTTTAAATAATTATTTTGTAAGGATGGGAATAACCAGATGCTTCTCTTCTGGATATTAGTAATAGTGTAATAAGTAAATAACCCCAGGAAAAACTCTAACCAAGTCTCATTAAACTTGCATTGTCACCTGAATTCTATAGTGGAAGGGAGAAGGCTATAATTCATTTTGTTATGTAGTTTTTAAAATGAAGGGAAGTGTTTTACTCAATGGGAGTTTCTTAGCAGGCGGATTTTTTAGGTAATATAAGATGTCCAAGAAATAGCCATTCCTAATCAATGTAGTCACAGGGAAATAATAGTAGTAAGAGAAACCCATCAATAAAGTGATATTATGCGCCATCCAAACTCCTGGTGAGGAAAAGATTTTATGGATTGAGAAAATTCTAACCTCTTCCAGATAAATGGAAGCAGGCATGATTTTAGAGTGATAGCAGATGTTGCCATTGTTTGTAAATATCCCTGTGCTTGTGAAATATTGAGACATTTCAAGCCTAGATCTTAGAGGAAATTTTATTGGTTTTTCTCAGATATACTTGGGGGAGTTTCATCAGTTAGTTGAAGTTGTGTAATTGATTGTGCTGATATCAGAATTGAAATAAGATATTAAAACAAGGTAAGCTTAAAATTCTTGTCACTGACATTCTTACAGATGATTTTGAAGTATCTCTGAGGTTCTGTTTTACATGGAAACACTGTGGTTTATTCAGATTGCCCAAATTTGGTTAGTTCATTGGTTTAATAAACATTGAAGGTGCCGATACTTTCATGAAACATTCTGTAGCATCTGCATACACCATTAAATAGGAGATGACATTCCTTGGATGTCGATTTAATAATTTAATATTGTTTATAAATAATGTTATTCTAAGAGTAGTACAATATCCATTTGCTACACGTAGGCATTTTGACCGTAACACTTTTTTCAAAAGTGATGTAAATGTATTAGCTTTCCACTATTAAACAGCCTGCCAGTATTTCTGAGTTGTTATAATCACTTAAATAAGGAAGCCAATGAATGAAAATGATTACCTAAGAGAACAAAGATCTTATTTATTAGAACTAAGCTCCTATGAGATGGCAGAAGCTCCTCTCATGAAAACAAATTGCATCAGTAATCCATTAACAGAGTTTTTTGTTTTTTGTTACTGTTTTTTTCCTAAGACTTCTCAATGCATTGAAAACATCATTCGATTTTAGACTACTGGGAGTTGCTAAATACACTTATTACTATGGGATTATTTTGCAAAAAAAAAAAATGAATAAAAAGGGGAATTTTTAAGGTGACCAAATATCAGATAGATTTATCTAGAGTTTTATATATAGGTATTTCTGTGTACTTGTGACCTGTATGTCTCCATGGATGCAACTTGTGCATACAGACATACACATATGCACATTCACACACACACACACCTGAGATTGATTAAAGTTAAAAGTGCAGTCATGTGCTTCTATTTTTCACCTTAATGAGCACTCAGATGTAAGTGAAAAATTAAAAGGTGGTTGGTTATATTTAGCTGTAGCTGTACACTCAATATATGTTGCACACAGTAGGAAATGAACATAAAATCAGTGAAAAAGCCTCAACATTGCAGCTATATGCATTAATTAAAAGAAGTTTGTTAAACTAAATTTGAAAAAAAACTTCTTTAATTGTGTTTACCCAAAAGGCTTTTCTTCCTAATTTAAATAGCATAAACATCTGGACTAAAGCAATATTAGAATCATGGCAGTAGTCAAGCAAATCTTGTGGAAAATAATGAAATTAGATCCCTGGTGTTGTGACAGAGTAAGGGCAGGATACATCAGTTCGATGTTAATAAAATTTCCATGAATGACTGAATACAATTAAGAAATTGTCAGTTGCGGCAATGAACTTTTGTAGCTCATAGATGTTTGCATCATTTGATTATGCTGGCAATTTAAAATTGTTTGTTAGTGTCTGTGTTGGGATATTAATTATGACCTTTATTACAGCCCACAATTAAACTAGTCATATAGCAACAAGCAAACTGTGTTGTGATACTGAAGGATCTGAACTATTTACAAAGAGGTCTGTTGGGTTTGGAGCCACCAGTGCCCTTTCAAACTGGAAATGATTTTTAAAAGATGCAGTAGTTGAGAAACCACAACAACTGGGATGAGTAAGCCCTTTAATACAAGGATTTCTTTTTAATAGTGTTTTAACAGTTTTAATTGCTAACAACATCTGTAAAACTGGAAAAAAAGCATTTTTAACTGTGACTCTAAGATAAGCTTTCCCTGTTCAGGAAGAGAAAACAATTATTCATTGGTTAATTAGCTGTAAACAACTTTTAAAAGATACATTCATTATATATGTAATTATTTGAAAAAAGGCTTCAATGTTATTTGTACTAATGCATAATTATTAGTGCTTGCTAAAAGGATTAACAGGACTTAGATGACCACTATTATTGCGGAGTAGCACAGTGAAGAGATGAGATTAGCATCAGGAAGGAATGTGTTATGATGAATCAGATAGGAATTTTTTGTTTTTGCCTTGTTTTTTCTTTTTTGCACACGGTAGTAGAGGTCACGTGGAGTCACATTATATTTTCAGAAACAATGTGTTTCAACCTCAAGTAATAGTACTTTTCATCTTTGTTTTTATGACACATAAAATATCTCACTAGACAAGTTTTTCTCTCCTAGAGTTATATTGTTGCTATGATTTATTATCTGTTCATTTATTTGTTTATTTACTTATATTTACCTTTGAGAGCTTTAAAAAAATCAACACTAAGTTATATTTTAAACTTGTGGTTATTAAAAACAAACTAGTTACCAGTGAAACCATGAGCTAGTTAGTCTCACTTGTGCAGCCACTGTATTATATTTATTAGATCATGTACCATGTTCCCTGTAGCATGTTTGCTGTTTCACAACTATTGGTAGAAATTAAGTAAAATAAAAATAGTTTGGTCTGATGTTTGAATTTCAGTAGATGAAGTTCAGTGTTGACCTGCTTCTAGTGTTCAGTGATTTGGTTGAAACAGAATAACTTGGATATGTTGAAGTAGTTTGGGTATTAGCTTTTCTCCTCTCTGCCCTCTATGTTTTGTTTAGCTTCCTCTTCCCATTACATTTAATTGGCTACCTGATACCATTATTACAGACTCAAAGTTGTGCATTTCATGCTGCAGTGATGTTGATAAAGATATTGCATAGCCTAGGGCAAACCCAGGGCTTTTGTACTTTTTACTACTGTATATTATAATTAACTCATCTTAGGTGGGCCAAAGGTTTGTCATGGGCTTTCTTACCACAACAGCCTGGATTTGATTCCACTCGAGAGCCCCACCACCCCCACCCCAACCCGCCAGCCGTTTTTTTTTTTTTTTTTTTTTTTTTTAAGAAAGAAATGAAGTTCTGGAGCTTTGGTTTCAGCATTTGCAAACCTGTTTCCCAGGGTGCCAGTTAAAATCCCAGTGGTGGTGACTCATCTCCTTTATTTCTCCTTAAGGCCACTGTGAGATGAGACCTCGCCTGGAGCACTGTGTAGACAGAAAAACTATTGCATATTCCCAATAAGATAGGCTTTCCTCCGAAGTCCTTGATCAAGTTTTCTACTCTAAACTGAGAATGTTAGTGTCTTTGTGAGTCACTCCAGCCTCTATTACAGAGCAATAATATTTTGAGTTTGAAAATTTTTGTAGCATTTGGTATGAGCTTGCCATCTCTAAGCATTGCAGTTTTTGTCTTGAGTGACAGTGATGAGGGGGCAAGCCTGCTTGGGCTATCACGTTGGCTCAAGTAGCTAAGCTAAACTCTCTCATGCCTTGAGAGACCTTAAATGTGACATTATTCCAGTGTCTATTGAACTTTGAGTGTACTTGAGCACTAGTCAATCTGCTGAATTATCGGATACCTCCCCTCAATTTCTCCCCCATCTTTATCATGTGTCCTAAATATTTGAAGGAGGCGAAGGTGTCAGGAAAATTTACCTATAAAATCCATTCATTTATTAAATATTAAAATTCCAAATTCAAACACAGCCATGGCCTTTGGCATACAGGGAGTTCTAAATGAATGCTGTAGCACTGTTATTTTTGTTAGTTGACAGGGAAATTATTACATTTTTAAGGATTTGTGAATTTAAGCATAGATGATTACTTTGAACGTTGGGGTTTTGCAAATGGGAAGCCTTGTTGCTCAATTTACTAATTTATTTTGTGATCTGTGACTAAACTGAGTAAAAATGCAAATAGTACAAGGCCCTTTCCATTTTATCACCAGATCAGTTTACTGATGGGAGGATCAGAGTCACTAAACACTCCGACACTCTTGTGATTCCTAAGTAGTTGGGCATTAAAAGCCGCTAGTGAAGACTAGGAAGATTGTGGTGTTTCACACAGGGAGGTTTAAATGAAATCTAGTTATTTATTTTAGGTTTAAAATGAAGAGTCTCCAGCTCAGGTTTCTTGGCCATTGTGACAGTACAAACAGGTCTCTTCCCCATCACATGCAACAGTAAACTGCATTGCTGGGAGGTGGCAAACTCATGCAAAAAGGAAAGCACTTGGCAAGGGCTGAGTGAATAATGCTGCGAGCTTAAAAAGACCCTGTTAAATGCCTTTGTATGTTATTTGTATACAATTTCTGATTCTTAAAAACTGAAAATTATATTTTTGATTCTTTTTCTTCTCGCATTTTTATAGTGATCAAATAAGTTTCCTTTAACATTATAATATTAAAAATAATTCAAGAGAATGTATTTTTTCATATTATATATTAAAATGAAGTTAGGTCATCAAGGGAACACTAACGAGGGACGCTATTGTGGTACAGTGCATTGCTATATATGTTTAGAAACATTAGGGGTCAAATGAAATCCTGATATGATTTAATCAGCCTTTAACATGTGATTTATTCTGAAAATCCAGTAGAGAAACTATGAAATTCCTCTACATAGTAGCCATTCATAGATTGAAATGCCTTTTAGTAGAAAGAATGGAAAACGTGTTCCCAAATGGGAAACATAATCCCAAAAGCGATCCACAACCCATATTCAACATCTCAACAATATGAGATGTTGATATGAAATGTAATATGAAATGATCTGATATGGCATATAAGTTGATTTGTTTAGCATTGTCTCTTTCAAAAGTCTCTTCTTTTTTGTATTATACTTTAAGTTCAAATGTCTCTTCTTTAGAAATTATTGAATCAGACTAAGTGATGTAGCTCATTTGTGCAATAGGTCAGGGACTGTGTTGCAGGAAGCACACACATGTAGTCTACAATTCATTACCCAGAATCCCTGAGATGGAGACGTGTTTAGAAATTTTCTTTTAGAAAGGTACTATGGTGCATATACCGCAGATTATGCAATATCTCCAGCTGGGTCTGGGGCAGCACCCTATAATCAAACACATTCATGTTTCTGCATCGCAGTGTATGAATATTCACATTGAGTGGGATAAATAAAGATTCGAAATAATCTTCTTGAAATTAGTTCAGGTCTGGTTTTGCTGCCACATGAGTTATGAAAAGCCTTTCATAGCTTTTTGTTTTCACAGTTGCAGATGGGAGATTGTGGACCAGTGTTTCTATACTCAAGAGACCCCTCCAGTTACCTTTGGTGTCATAGGTTTTCATTTTTATGTCAGTCAGGTCATAATATGTTGTTTTAATCAAACAAGTGAGTAGGGACAAATATGGCAAGAAACTTACGGTTAGACCTATTTTTTTAAGTCAACAAATATTTATTGATTAACAGATATGAGCCAGGCACAGTGCTGGGCACTTAGGGGGATATAGAAGAAGTGGAATCATGGTCTCTGCCCTGGTAGAATTTATAATGAAATTAGACACATTAAACTTTCTCTGTCTCTCTTCCTCTCATACACACATACACACACACACACACACACACACCCCTGCAGAATAATACCAAACATATATGAGCAAATGCCAAATTGAGTGTTCCAAAGAATACATGCTTTAAGTCAGCAATGGAAAATATGTTTCAAATCACCTGCCAAATCTTATCGATTGGCAGTGGCTGCTTCTGGCGCTAATATCGATGTTTCTAGCTAAGCCTGAGGTTAGCTGCAAGAGTCTCCTTATTGATTATCAATGTATGGCTTGGTGGCAGGAGAGTGGAATGATAACACGCCTAATATTTGCATCTCTTCAGATCTAGGTAGTCAAAGTCTAGGAAGGATTTCTTTTTGAAGACGGATAATAACTGCTGTTGAAATTTATTATTATTCTTTAATTATTCTTTGTCTATTAAAAAAAACCCCTTGGGAGTTAGTTATTTTCAAAAGTTTAAGAGCATATTCATGGAATTACCACCTGTGTTTAGAATTTTAAGATCCTTTAAATAATTATAGCATCTTTTTGGGGTGCACAATTCTGAGGCTGTAATTTTAGGTGAGTATGGGACAATAAAATTTAATGTAACAAACTAGATTATAATCATATGGATTAGTAGTTGAGAATCTCTTCAGCTTAACTTTTTTGTTTATTCATTTTGTTGTGTTTTATATGTTATGTCTTATACAATATGAGTTATAAAATGTAGCTATGCTAATTAGATGTGAACCTCTCTTCCAAGAAACAATAATCCACTTTAGGGTTGTTACCCTAAGCCTTATCTTCTTTTGTTTCCTTTCATTATTTCAGGAGCCCTGTTTGCACTTGGTGCGTTGTAATAAGAAGTCTTTATGATCTTGTTGCTTACATTCTTTGGCTCCTCAGTCCACCTTCTGAAATGTTTAATTATGATGAATGTCGGATGTTGGAAAACGCCTCATTCCCATGTGATTGTTATGAAATATATGTACTGTATATATAAATGGGGCAAAAATTCATTAATAGCAAAGATGTAACACTCCATGTAGCTTTCCTGTCTCACCTCAAGCATTCTCATATGACCTAATCACAGAAAAACGTGTCAGATTTTTCCTTTACTCTGGAGTTTGACCTCCTCCCATAAGAATTGGGTTTTGACATAAGCTTTCTCCAGTTCCGACTGTAATATCTTGAAATCTTATTTGAGAGATTTTTTCCTTGAAACTGTATTCTCAGATTTGAAAGGAAAACATTCTTTTAGTCTTGTAAATTTTTACATATTTCCCAGGTTCATGGTAAATTCTGTGGTGATGTAATTTTATATCATTAACAAATACTGAGCTGAATATTTTTAAATGAATTCTGAAAAGTTCAAAGTTCCCTGCTGCTTGTGTGAAAGGTTAAGCCATCACGTTTAAAATAAGAAAAAATGGAATAATAGGGGAGCCACAGGCATCTTTTATTTCTCTATCTTGGGGAAGCAGCAGCAGGGATCAAACAGTTTAACTATGACAGTGCCCTCCTAACCTGCCGTGTACCTCCTTGGGCATGAGAATGGACAATCCAAGGAACCCGAAAATGTGCTCATCCAGACACTTTGAACATCAAACTGGGCAATCATATTTATACTCAGGGGAAGCTAATTCATGGCTGGCCACAGAATGGCATTCAGGCAACCAAATGAAATGGATTATAAAATTTGATTGATATAACAAATGAAAGTTAAACTGTCCCCTAGTGCATTTAATTCTGAACTGGGAAACAGTGATCAGGTAGTGTAGAATTATAATTTATTTTTGCTAAAAAATAGAATATTGACTCCTACACAAGAGTTTTAGAATAGAAAAATCATCAATTTTAACCAGATATCAGCTAACAAATAGGCTTTATAATCAATGCAATACACATTTATGCTAAAGATATTAAGTATTAATGTATAATATTTTAAAATTCGTCTTAATTGGTGAGGATGGTAGATATGGATAAAGGCAATAATATATAATTATGTTACTTGTTCTAAAAAAAATAAAATGCATTTTAAACTCTTTCAGCTTTGAATTTATTTGAAACTCATTCAAAAATTATATGGGATAATTATAAGCATGTGCAGATACAAGGAAATACCACTTCTATAAGGTAAACACAAGGACTATAATGGACAGAATAGTATAAAGAATACATCACGTAAAACAAAAAGATGAATGTAAGTATATAACTTGGTTTAAGGTATGTTTGTTTCCCCCCTAGATTCATATAGAATCTAAAAACAGGCTCATGAATCTCAAATGATATAATTTGACTGAACAGTACAATCTGTTAATGTATTGCATGTTAATATATTTTCCTTATATTGAGGTGTGTATGGTTTTATCAAGTATATTTACTGTTTCAGACGTGTTTGATGATGAGCACACTTTCACAATGTTTTTTATGGAGCTGTCAAATTAGAACATTTTTGACATCTACTCATACATCTAAATGTGTCAGTGGTCTGTAGTAGCCTCATATGTGTACTAACATTGATAAAGTGCCTTTGACAGTCATAAGGATGTACTTGTGCATCTCCAACTACAGGGAGTGTCACTTACCAAGGACCCCAGCTGCTGTGCTCTGAAATCTACTTCAGAGTTTGTGCCAAGGTCATGCCTCCCACAAGCGTCAGCCAATCACTGAGCTTTGCTACGCGCTGAGTCAGTCCTGTTGCCGGGACCCTTGGCTCTCTTCTGGCCAAGGACTCCTCTGTGCTTGCTGAGCAGTCTGGGAAGCTTCTACTCAACCCTCCTTCCTTCATATTCAAGCTGCACCGTGGTCTGAGGATTATCCCAGCCTCTTCTGTAATCCTATCTTGGCATCTGCTTTCCAAAATACCCAGACTAACACAATGCATTTAGTTTATTCTTATTCTTTTTGGAATTTAATTATTTGTCAACTTTACTTTTGTCAACTTCAACAGGCTGTAAGTTGCAAGGCTCTCAATAAATGTTTAATAAATTCATGAATAGATGGCAGGCTTTCTGAAATCTAGCAAGATTCATAGATGGTGAAACTCAATTATGATATGCTTTTGTCAACTGTATGCTCCCAATTTTACTTAATCTCTATCTCAAATTTTTTTGATACTTTTGATTTTAATAGTTTCCAAAAATGATTACTGCTTGTGATTCACTAAGGGTAGGGCCAGGGCCATATGATTTTATTTTGATCGTTGACTGATTATTCATTTACAACCATACATATTTGTTGAACACCTGTGACCACTACTGGCTGGGAGAAAGAGAGGAGAGCAAAGATGTATAAACATGGTGCTTTCTATCAGGATGCTTACTATCTCACTTGACCAGAAACAAAACAAGCAAATAATTAACACCAATATGTGAAATGATTTGAGACAAAGAATCTTTTTCATACATAGCCAAGGGAACTCACAGACAAATGGTCCACTTGCAGGCAGAGACTATATGGTTAGATTTCACAATTTTCTCAATAAAATGAAACCCTACTACCTGCTTACTTGGTTGTCCATGATTATGGACTTCTAGTTAGCAAGTAGAGTACTTGTACCCTGATTAGTGAGTGCAGTCTCAGTCATTGGCTATCTACCCTTGCTATTCAGAGTTTAGCATCACCTGGAAGCTTCTTGCAAATGCAGAATCTCAGACCTAACCCCAGACCTACTCAGCATCTTCAACAGGTGATTCACATGCACGTTAAGGTTAGAAAAGAAATACCTTGGCGTCTAACACTTAAACTACTGACGATTATGTTGCTAGGATGAGACTCAGACCATGGAGGTTCACAAATTACTAGGAATCTCACCTAGAGTGGCAAGATTCTCAGCTAAGCATTGGATCTCAGACTGATGAAGCAACACTGCATTACTAACTCTTTATAAAAATTTGTTTATTTATTTTCTATATCCTGCATTGTTACCAAAAAGGCTCAAGATGGCTTATAAGGTATATATAATATAATATTTTAAAGAGAATAATAATAATAGCATTGTTGGAAATACTTGTGAAGAGAAAATATGAATAAGAAACAGAAGCCATCGAAGAAGAAGATACACAAAACTCATGCAAAGAGATCTAGTATCTGTGTTTTATTTTGCAATAAGAAAGTTGAGGACAATGTCCATTACCTTAGTGAAGGCCACCTGTATAATATCCCTTATGAGACAGCCTTCCAAAATTTAGTGACAGGAAAATCTTTGTCTAATTTGAAGAACTGCTGTGCTTCCTTCTTAATGATAATAATGCTTTTACGAATTACTGTGTTTTTCTTCCTGACTTCCAGAAAGCACAGGGCCAAATTTTATGGCAATCATGAAAACTATTTTAATCTTCACAACTGGAATATTTTCCTTTTCTTTCTTTGAATACTTAAAATAATTTAGTTGTATTATACATATGATTCATATTATAGCCCAGTTTAATTCACTTTCGGAAGAAATTTTTTTAAATCAACATATAATCAATCAACACATTTTGTTTCATTCTGAGTATTGTTGAAAAGGATGAACTTTCATGTACCAATAACGAGTTACTCATTTATTTTTAATAAAACTAATTCAGCTAGTGTGAGTATTTTGGGTATATCTAACACAGGGTTACTTCTGAGGAAAGGTAAATTAAAAAAGAATTATAATATTGAAAACTACACCTAAAGGAAAGAGAGGAGCGACTATGAAATGGAACAAATTCAGATCTTATGTCATTGTGTACAATGCTTCACTAGAATCAGTTTCTTTGTATCAGCTTCTCTACTGTGCTGATGTCTAACCCTCAGAAGTGAGACAGTTGAGTCTGCTATTTTCAGTGTAGAAAAGGACACATCCGCCAAGACTGTAGTCCTACAAAGTTTGCTCTCCTGCAAAAAGATGTGTTCTTGTGGATAGCCATGGCATGGCCTTGGGAAGATGGAGTTAGGCTATCTACTAGCATGTCTTCAATGCACCCAGATGCTGTCCCACCCACCTCAATACATTGCCATTAAAGTTCTATCCATTTAAGTCTTTGGGTCTTGATTAAATTTAGGTAGTTTTAGCAACACCGTTAAATAAAACTATTTTCCTTCATTTACTCTTTGGACGAATAAAATGTTTGCGATAGATTTCGATGTGTGGAGATGGGAGAAAGGCTGAGGATGAAGCCTTTGGAGGGAAAAAAGGGAAAGACGTGAAAGAGAGGATGATGGAAAACTGGAGGAGGAGAAACTAGAATTTTCTCACTTATTAATTTCTGCCCCTTTAGTTCAAAAATGGTGAGCATGTTCAACTGATTACTTAATTAATCGGTTATAGAGTATTTTTCAGAAAGAGTCTTAACAGTCTCAATACAAATCGACTTGCACTATATCCATGTTATCTTCCTGCTCACTTCTGTGGTTAAGTTCTGTGAATCAGCCTTAGTTTTAGATTTTCTTACTTGTAGCCAATTGTATTAAACATTAATGAAATTGAAACTTTATCTTTTTAAAATCTGTGGGAAATTAAGTTTTGTAGTCCAAAGTATTTGCCCTTAAGAATATTGATTCTAATATAACACATATCAAGACTTTAAGATCTCTTGAATGATCTATGAAAGAGACATATAGCCTTTTCGTTTATGATTTTTATGTGAATGATTATTAGTATGTATATAGTAAATGTTGAGTAACTTGACTTTATTTTTCTATTACATTATAATGATCTTTTTAATTACAGAATTTTAATTAAATTTGGCAGTATTTTACTAAAATTCTTTAACAAAGAACTTTTTGCATGTTCTGTTATATTGTTTTCTTGGAAGTTGTAAATAAAACTACAGGCCATATCTATATAGAAGCCTCACCGCTATTATTACTTCAGGAGTTAAATAACATCTATTTTGTACTTGATGACTGTCAGCCTGTAATTCTTGCTTTGTTATACCTTGAGTATTTTAATAGTTTTCGTTACATTTGTAGTATTTACACCCTACCCTATCATTGCATTTTTTAAATGGTGAAATTAAGTAATATAATCTTTATTTAACTATGTCTTATTTGACCAGAGGTACTCAGTCTAGGCTGAGAAACATCAGGGGAGCTTTTAAAAATCCAATTGTCCATGCCACACCCCTAATTAATTAAGGCAGAATCTCTGGGGTTTGCACCCAGGTATCGGAATTTTTTAAACCTCCCCAGCTGATTTCAACATGCAGCCAGGTTTGAGAAGCACAGGATAGGGCAGTAAAGCACATCTGTTCTGAGCCACTCCTGTTGGCCCCAATAGATTCTGCAAAAGATTCCCTGCCTCAGGCTTCATGCCCATTTGGTTTGTTCCTGTCCTGCTTCCTAAATCAATTTCAATCCAATAGTATCTTGATACAGTGCAGAAGATGTGCAAGTATTTTTTAGCAGGTTGTACCTAACAAAGTCATTGGCTTACTACAATATGCCAAATTCCAAACTTTGTCTTTTCATAGGCATAAATAATTGTGTGTGACGTTCATTATAAATGCTATTTGTGAAATAATCAAGAATTCTGGGGAATTAACCACTCAAATTGGATATGCTATTCAAAAATCATGTATGTGACCCACAGGTCAGGCATATATTCAGAAAAAATATATACATACACCCATATATATTCAAATACTTGTGTTTGTGTTTGTGTGTGTGTGTATGTATAAAATCTTTCCTTGAGTATAGAAGGATTAGTCTTGGTTGTTGTTAGGAACCTCAAAATTGGAGGCAGGAGCCTGAACTTTCTCCCTTGCTCTGTGTCTGCCTCTGCCTGAAAATTCTGTCATTTTTATTGTATAGACAGTTAAAAATGTAAAATCAGGTGAGATTGATTTTTCATCTCTCCACCGCCCACATTTTTTTAAGTGCAGAAGCTCGGGATAAATATCCTTAAGTAAGAAAGTTTAAGTGCCTATTCTGACAGTTACAAATAAGTTTATACAACAGTCAGACAGACAAATTGTGCCGATTGTCTGTATTTCTTTAAAAAAAAAAAAAAAGAGAGAGCGAGAGAGAAAGTCTGGCCTGGAGACTAGAGTAAATCACAGAAGTGATCTCAAGTGAACAGAGATATATTTCTGGAATACGGTGTGCGATGAAACCACTGACCTCTTATACATGGGTTCATGTCTTTTTCTACAGAAACAGATGGGTAATAGCATAATGCCGAAATCATGCTCTACATAATATGGACCTAGTGATTGCAGACCTGATTGCTTGCCATATGGTTGCTGAAGGGTTGAAGAGAAAATGGGATGATATGCAAACCCTTAAAAGCAACATTTTTATTGAATGGCCATTACATTAAAACCCAAACTCTGCAAATGAAGGCAAGAACTGTGGTGAATAATGATGAAATAACAAAGCAATAAAAGCAGCAGCAGCATTGTATGTATTTTGTTTTTGATATGCAAATGAAGGGCAGACTTATTTTTGTCACTTTGCCTAACATTATTATGAGCATTAGCGGGTAAGGTGGTGGCACATAAATGCCTTTAGAGCAGAAATACTATGTGTGTAGGGCATTGCTACATTCACTAGGTCAGAGAGAGAAGATAATAATCACGTGTCCCAGAGGAACTGAATTTGACTCAGAAGCTACCTGTAGTCTGTGACTATCCCCCTGTGAAGTTCAGTCTATCAGCAAGAAGGTAGTAGTAAAAACCTGTTTGAGAGTCTAGTGTGATCATGCAAAATGAGGAAGCGTGTTTACTTTTTGCCTTTGAATTTCCTCATGCAGATTTTGCTGCCACCTCATTGTTGGCAAACAGGTGTATGGGATAAGGCGGGTGCCATTTCCCAGAGTGTATTACAGTTTAGTTGAGCAGCTGTGATCTGTTTTGCTCTGAGTTTTGTTTTTAGCATGTTACTGGGAACAGATAGGTTTTTTTTTTTCTTTAAAGAATTTTTTTATTAGCTTGCTTCAAATTTGCATACACTTCATTTCCTGTCTCTTTAACGAATGTCTTTCAATCATGCAAAATCATAAGAGTTTGTGCTCTCAGAAATGCAACTCAAATACATTAAACTAAACCTACTTAGAGTGTGTGGAGGGTAATGAGGTGAAAGGTAAAAACTCAGTCCTTCAGTGAGAAGTCAGAAGCATCTTATTTTATTTTAGAATATAAGAGCTACTGATCAAGGACCAAATATCCACACTTAGTATATATTATTATGCTAACAAATCTGTGGAGATTTGGGGACTTTATAGTCCCTAGTGCCTACCTATGAAGGTTCATTTTTAAAGAATTTTTTTTAAAAGCCTACATATGGCACCTTGCTATGAATTAACTTCCCTATTAAACTGTATGTAATTTTTTAAAATTCCTAAATGCTAAACTGTGATTAGTGGGAAGTCCGTGCAGTTTGCTTTTATTTTCCTCACACCTTGTTTCTTCTGAACAGCTCCATTGCTTTAATTCATATTTCCAGAAGCAGAGACATCCCTTGAGAGTTTTTAATACTGACCAAATTCAAGTTGTCAGTATTAAATAGCTTGTATACATTGTGCCTTCCCATTGTTTATAAAAAGTTTATTTGAAGAAAGAGACTGAATTTGGCTAATATGAGATTTGGGAATGTTCTTTAATTTACCTGAATTTTTATCAGTAATTGTAAAGGATAATTAAAAGTTCTTATGTTAAGTTGGAATGGGGTAATTTGCATTTTTATCAAGTTTCCTGTTAATATTGATGTTGTCAATCACTGGGATCACATTTTCAGAATCATTGTCTATGTTTCAGTGCCTGTGGTCAAGCAGAAGCCTTAACACCATCAAATATTATTGATTTGAGCATAAAAAGAGTTTGGGAAGTCTTGGATTTATTTGATGTTTTAAAAATAATGGCTTGCACACTTAAGCCAGCTAGTGAAGCCACATTGAACAAAAACAAGACACCTCTATTTAAAGTGGGTGAACATAGAGGAGGAAGACCACCTTATCCCTGATGAGATGCAACTTTTCGTGTTTCATCACTGTTAAAAGCAATCAGTAAGGTCTGCATCCTCTGAAAATATTCATCACTTAGGTTTGGCAGCTGAGACCTGTGCACCTTTGAAATCCTGTTTGCTTTTGCTGGAAGAATAAGAATTTCTATAGTAGTGTTCAAAGAACCCCATCCACTTAAATGAATCCCAGAATTGTTAGGCATTTCATCAGCCTCATTGCTTTTATTACTTTCTGTGGCCTAAAGACATATGACAAGTGTAGTATAGTATTTAAGACATTTTATGTATGGCGAAAGAGTTTTTTCCCCCCAGTGATGAGGAAAATTTTCTTCCTGCCTAGAAAGCTGATTTTTATACAGCTTGACTAGTGACATATCTCCTGTGTGGCAGAAATAAGTTTTGCATAACTTTTAAGCGCCCAGGCTGACCTATTTAACAGAAACCCAGTGCTACATAATGTATTTAGGTCAAGTATTGTGTTTGAGCTTCTCATCACTCTTGTTCTTGTCTTGCTTTCTGTGAAAACCTCAGGTATATCATACATACAAATATAGGCTGAGTGATGTCGCCTGACATCAAAATGTAATAAGCCTCTATATAACATAATTGTCATATCACCCTGTTGTATCACTGGAGTTTAAAAGGAATCTAAGATTTTAATGAAATATCTGCCCTACTGGTTTTACTTTAAGGCATTCACAATGCTACTATTAAGTATTACTAGGAGAACCTGAAAAGAATCAGTGGCGTTAAAATGCTTTTGAATGCCATTACTATTTGGAAAACTTTTCTTTAAAAATTAAAGAAAATAGTGGTCTGCTTTTGTTTTTTAGTAACTTTTTATTTGAGAAGTCAAATTATTAAGTTTTGCAACATATCTCTAAATATTGGCAGAAATTTCTTGGATAGAGTTTGAAGCCTGAATATGGGCAGTGTCATTATCTGAACATGTTGGAAGATGAATCCATCCGTCTTATAACAATACCTCATTGTTTCTGAAATTCTTAAATTGTATAAATGTGAATTTGAAATAAAATTTAATACCTATTTTGAACTAGCTTCTAACAATATTTATCTAATATATTTGTTCCCCTGGTCTAAATAGAGAACATTGATTATTATTATTGTTTTTTAAAATTGATGCTAATTATATTTCCCTTTTATTGTTGTACTTATATCCCACTTCCCATTCCCCAGGATCCCGAAAGAAGTGCTTGAGCTTTAGGTCAACCCATATCTGGAAGGGACAAAAGAAACTTCTAATTTAGTTCTTTAGTGTGGGTATGTAATACACTAGTATTCCCATTTTATTGCTTACAAAAGTAAGATCCGCTTGCTAAAGAGGATCAGTCCATAGTGTACTACCGGTTAGAAATCCACTCTCCTGCCTTGTTGTGCAGAAATATCATGGCTGCAGAACCCAGGCTGTAAAATTAGTGGGTCTCAACCCTGGCTGCACATTAGAATCACCTGGGGAGATTTTGAAATGATACCAGTGTCTGGGCCCCACCCCAGCCCATTAAGCCAGAATCTCTGGGAATAGGGCCTGGGCAAGGATTTCTTTTCTGTTTTTTTTTTTTTTTTTTAAAGCTCCCCAGGTGATTCTAATTGTGCAGCCAGGGTTGAGAACCAGTGTTTTAAATTAAACAGCACACAAGTTCGTCCTCAGTCTATAGGAATCACTTTCTCAGCAATCACAGCTCCAGTCACAAACTGCCAAATGAAAATTAGTTATAAACGTGGAGGGAAAGAGAGTCCATGTTATGAAATCCCTCTTTGCAACCTGTCTATACAGAGAATCAGACTGAGGCTTGAGAACAGAAGCTCTGACCAGGAGTTATGAATATGAAAACAATGACTACCCTGGACGCCTTCCCACTGCCTTTATTCACAACAAGAACTGGTGAAGCACAGTGTTTATGTACAAAGCCAGGCAAGTTATGTACCCACTCCGTTCCATCATCATCGTCTATAAGATGCAGATAGGAATAGGATAGTTAGAAGAATTAAATTAAAAATATAACATGTCTGATCTACTGAAGGCATGATGAAATAAGCGTTTTAAGATAAAGAATTAAGAACCACAGTTCTTGTTTTAGGCCAAATAGGCAAGCAGTAAATTTGTCTGTCATTGCTTTTGTTTGGCTACACAATGGATAGATTGAAATGAATATTAGTAGGTATATTATGCACTTTGAAACCAAATATAAGTGACCTTTAAGTTATCTATTATTTGGATTGTGTGCTCTCTGTTACGGCAGACTTTAAAATATGAATTCCTCCTCCTCACCTTCCCCTTCCTATTACTGTTATTTTTTTTCCAGATAAATATGATCTTAACACAGTACATTAGTATACTGCAGTAATTGTAGGAGAAGAGCTTTTTGGTTATACATATTGAGGAGCTTAACTTTTTGAATATCGGTTGTGGCATAGTGAATGAGGAATTCCATTTGCGGCGTGGGTAGTGCATCTCAAAGGATCACATCCACTGCTATGGCTCATCTTACTTTGCATTTATAAACCTATACATTTGTTTTTGTTCATCAGACAGACAGTAAATACATATTCGCTCTCTGTAGTTTTTCTTTAACTATGATTTTTATTTTAATTATTGGAAAATATCATTTATCAACCCTAACTGCTAACAATTTATCACTTGCATATTTTGCAGAACTGGTAATTTATCACCTGTTATTTTTACAGTACTAGTAAATTTACTGGTTCTTTCAAAATAAAAGAAATATAGCAAATTTTATTCACCTTGTTCAATTATGTGTGTGCATGTGTGCATGTGTGTTTGTGTGTGAGTTTTAACTTTTGTAGTGGTTTTTATCTAATATCCTGGTTTAAAGTCTACCACTGAATTGGTAGATTTATTATTCTTCTTTTTTGTAAAAGCATTAAAATAGTGTCAAAATTATTTCTTTAAAGAAATACATTTTTGTTTTATAATCGAAAGATTTTTACACATACAGATGCTTTTAATCATTTAATTTAGATAACTTATGATAGTGCTCTCCTTTACTCTATAATCTAATAATTTCAGAGGAGAGCTGCTTTTAAGTGAAACGGGTAGTGTAGTTTTTGACTTGGGCACATTTAGAAGCACTTCCTAAATAGGGACTTACTTATGTTTCTATATAACTATAATAATGACCCCCGTCTAAGAATCTGTATAGTAAGTGATGCTACTGCATTATACCTTTACTTCTCAAAAAAAAAAAAAAGAAAAAGAAAAAAGAAAGAAACACCCAAACCAAAAAAATTCAAACTGCCCTTAGAGGAGTAAAAGTGTTCCATGCCGTGTTCCTTCATCCTCATCCCTTTGTCCTGTTCCCAAGGCTGTATCTATGAGTCTTCATTTTGATTAACAGCCTTTCTCAGGAAGTGGGAGGCAGAGACTAAGAAGCTAAAATCTCTTTGAAGTGTGTGCTAAATGATTCACAACAGTGTGAATGAATCAATTTCTGCAAGCATTCACAACCTTTTAAATATGTAGTCTGCCAAATCTTTGTTGGACTACATTCAATTTTTTTTTAAAGCACCTTTCTCCATGACACCTCTCTTTACACAACCCACAAGTATACAAGCCATTTGTAGTTCAGCTGCAGTACGCCTGCCCCAGAGATACTGTTTTGGGAGAAACATTTAATATTAATTTGTCTTTACATTTCATTGTGTTAAGTTTTGCCTTTTTTCATTGTCACCATTGCCATTTTTATTGGAGTTCATTTAGTGGTCCAAATTGTTTAAGAAACTGCCAGAACAGTTCTTTTCTGTTCACCCCATTTGATTCACAATTATGTATCCTACATGATGCTGAAGAGGGACTGCTTTATCCAAAATGGAAGTGAAAAGTATTTCTTGAGTATTTATTACCTTGAGCAACAACTTTATTTATACTTAGGTAATTATGTATTTAGGCAAAAGTTATTCAGTTCTTAAATGCATCACTGTAAATTATGAGAGTTCATTCTCAAAACTTATCTGAGAACCAAGTCTGCTCTCCAGATGGTATCATTTAACTAAGGGCCATTGTCTATTTAGGGTGAGTTGGTGGCTGTATTTCAAGGACAGCACCATCAACACTCAGAGGTTGTCTTTTATTCTGATGACTGGTCATGTTCTCCCTGTAAAACTATAAGTTTCCAAGCTCAAATGTATTATCTTCATCCTTGCTTCCTTTACCAAACAAAGCTGATTTCCATTTTTAGATTTTTTTCTCACCCTTAGCACCATCACTATAACCCAGTCATTTAGGACATAAAAGAGATGTAGTGGAAGGGCTATTAAGAACCATTTGCAAAGTAGTTCAAAGGCTAGCGTGAGTTCTCTCCAGGTCATTTAAGGTCTAGTCTCCAGATACTTCCATTAGAATCATCCATACTGCTTACTAAACTAAGAGACTCCTGGCTTGTCCTCAGTTCTGAATTCAAGATGCTGGAGGTGAGGCCCCAGGCAGAATCTGCTCACCAGGCTCTCAGATTAAGCTTGCTCAAGTTTGAGAACATGCTATGGAGTTTTAACATTTTCTTTTGATATCTCCATTCATTATTATGAGTAACCGACCGCATTGCATAAGCAGGGAATTCATTCTGCTTTTGCTACAAAACTACACAATAGGAAGATAAGATTGGCTATCAGGTAGTTATTAATACAGTGTATAGAAAAAGAAGGAGAAAGATTAAATGTTAAATGCAAATTATGTCTAAGAAATTTTTCATGAAAACTAAAGGATTCTCATTAAGAAGAAAAGAAACTTAAGCCATATTAGTTCATGAAGATTTGTAGTTTGGGCACTACGTTCTCATATTCTCTTGTTGGTCATCCCTCTCCGTCCCCTGCATCTCCTCTCCCCCTCTCTCCTTTCCTCTCTCATTATGGAACTGTTATGAGGTATCTTAGAATTTACATTCTGAAAGTTCATTGAATAACTTTTTATTTCTTTTTGTGGCAGATAGATACCACCTTAAGTAGCACCAGTAGTTTTTTGAGAGAAGAACCAGAACTCTGACCTAGACTTAGACAAGTTAGTGTCCCTACAGTGTGTAATAGAGAATACCAATATATTGTATAAGAATTCAAGATCCTGTGTTATTTATGTCAGGGTACAAGAGAAATATGATTGCTATATTTAAAAAACAAACTTATTTACAGCTTGTTTTAGCTTCTCAGTATTATAAAATATTATTTTTTCTTTGTCATTTCACATTTTAAATCCATGCAGATGCAAATTTAGGGTTTAGTTATCGCTGAAACAGCAGGTATGTTTCCTGTCGGGTGAGAAATGGATCAAAGATTTATTAAGCTGCAAAACTCAAATGGGGTTTGGACAGGGAAAGCCAGTGTCTGGTGGGTTACTGTCATAACAGTATTCCTTTTTTTCATGTCCACCTGAAATGGAAGCTTTACTTATCTCCTGTGCAGACTAGAGTGGTTGAGTTATAAACTTTCCCCCAGTGATGCCGTACAAATTTTGTTCTTTGAACAATTAAAGCCAAGAAGACCAGAAAAGCACAATCACATCTCGATGGCCTCCATGCATTCCCTGGTTGATTTTCTGTGTACTGATTATTCTCTGGGTGAGTCGAGTTTGCTGTTACTCAACTGTTTACATCATGGTTTATTCTTCCCCCGGGGAGAGGATGACAGTGCAGGTACTAACAGCTTTCTCTCAAGTGGGTTTCCCTGAGACAAGGATGCATTGAAGAGAAAGGGAATGGGGAAACAGAGCGAGGCATATGGTTAAAGCTAACATCTACCTACTACTTACCCCACAAAGTTGATGTCCCTCAAATCAAAGAAAGTGGCTTTTGTTGCCCCACCCTTCCATGTCAGGCAGTTTTTCTGTGGGTTGTAGAGTTTTAACCTCTGCAGTGAAGTCGATCCTGCCAAGCTAAGGACAATCCTGCAGAAAAGGAGGCAGGTGGGAGCCTTTAGCTGCCAACTCTTCTAGCAGCTGGGGGATGGCTGTGCCTGGGCAAAGGAGTCTGAGTGGAGTACCAATAGCACCCACTTTTTGCCTTTTGTCTCTCTACTTTTCAATCCGTGCTTCACTCTGTTCATTATACCACCATTCTGTTCAGAAATGTCAGTGACTCCTCACTGTCTAGAGAACACATTTCTGAATATCTATTGCTCTTATCTTTTAAATTTCCAATCTTTCTTTTCACTGCTTTTGCAGCTCTCCCTAAGTAAGCAATCCACCTTAGTCCTACGTATGTTGCCTAAGTTACTTCCCTTCCTCTCTACCTGACTTACTTTTTCAATGATTCCTTCATCTTAAATGCTTTCTTCTTCATGCCTTGAAGTTAGAGTCAACAAAACTGTGATTTAGTCCCCATTCAAATACATTTGTGCTTGGGTAAGTTAGCCTTTTTCAATCTCAGTTTCTTTACGTATAGAAGGGACTGTTCAGCTCTTAAGTTCAAATGAGATGCTGCATTTTAAAGCTTTATCAAACTCTCCCCAAAGTACTCACTTACAAAGGGGGTTACTCACAAGACCCTGTGCTCCCTTTATTTTATTAACTTTTTTGTATTTATTGTGTCAGCTCTTTGACATTTATCGTAACTACACTTCCATTAGGAGGCAACAACATCGTTGGACACACCATCTTCTTTGCAAAGGCAGGTATCTTTGCTTAACCAGCCCCCATAATAGCTAATGTAGAAGGTCTTTCATGGAGTTTTATAAATTAACATGCTTGTTTTTAAACAACAAACCTCTTGACAATTCCTTGTGTCTGGACTGTAAAACTATGCTAAGAAGGTGAATTTGAGGCCCAGATAATTACAGTTGAAAAATCCAGATAAGTTTAGGTTTACAGTTAAAACAGATACTCAGAAGCTGATGGTGATATACAATAAACAGTGATCAAAAGCTCACTGGAAAAGGGAAGTCTTTATTAACGGGGAGACCTCTAATTGAAATATATGTGGGAAGTAAATAATTCTAGTTACCAATATATTAGCAAAGAAGTTCCCAAAAAGTTGTCTCCCAATTATTTGCTTTAAAAAAATTCCTCAAGCTACAGCCAAATAAAACATATTTTAAAAAGTCCTTTCAATTTCTTTGGACCTTTTGAGTTTGTTACACACCCTCTCTCAAGAATGAAATATTTAGTTAGGATATCTGATTGGAACTGTAATGTCAAAGTGATCAGAATCAGTAGGTTCATGATAAAGGCAGTACTATTAGGAGTTATTTATTATGTTCTTCGTGGCTGGGGTTCATGTTTTGAAGTGTATTCCATCATGCCCCAAGGGTATTTATAGACCAAACTTCTTAGCAAGTCTGGCTTTCATGATTTCACTCCGTGTATGGGGCTTGTACAAGTGGCTACTGAACACCGGCCAAGACGATTCACTTTTTCTCACAAGATGGAAAACTTCCTTCAGTATGGTTCTATCTAGAGGTATCTGTTTTCTGTTACTGGTTAAATACTAGTGACATATAAGGTGGTAAGAATGCATTGAACATGTTAAGATAAATAGTTGAGGACTGTTTAAAAATCTGAAACTTGGGATTGTAATGAAAAAATACAAGTGGATCATTTCACAATAAACTCAACTTACTCATTTTTCTCCTTTACCTTCCACCTGTAACCCTAACTACAGAGATGAGAGAGGGAAAGAAATTGTGAAAAACCTAGAGAAATGCCTAAATAGCCTTACTATCTACCATAGTTAGCATTTATTTTCCCTTAAAGCAATTAATGGTTTAGTTATGTTTCTCAGCTGAAATTTAGAAGATAAGAGATAGGATATTTAGATTGTCATATAGAGGAAAACATTGCTGTCAAATACGTTATTGAAGCTGGAAAAAAATGAAATTGAAACAGAACACCTGCTACTTTAACTCATTTAAAAAAAACCAAAATGTTCTTTACTTGCTGACTGGAAATACTGTATTTTCAGAGAAGAGAAAGTGCTAATCTAAATGGGATAAAATGTAATGATTCACTATGCAATGATACGAAATCAGAAATATTTTAAATTAGATATTTCAGTTTGTGGAGGGTTAGGTGGTTTTTATAAAAATGATTTTGCTCATCAGGTGGTGCATATTTCTCTCAAATTGCAGTAAAGAGAATAAAAATCGGCTTGTCACTGAAGATTTTTTTTTATTGACATCTTTAGCTTGTCTTCATGCCAGTAATTAAATTGCTAATTATGTGTTTCTGTTACTGTGGTCATGCTTTTATTACATAATTGCCTCAAGTTTAGCTCAAATCACTAACAATATTTATTTAACCTTTTTGTGCATTAGATAAATTTTAATATATAAAAGCTTTGGAACGAGTTCATTGACTCTGTTATGATTAGCAAAATCAAAAGGATTCTAACCTTTTTTATAGTTACATGAGTTGGTCATGTTTTCAGTGAGATTGCTTATAATTATTAATTCGAGCAATAGCAATCATTGAAGTAGAAGAGAAAAAATACAAAGAAAACTTTATAAAAACCTAGGGTATATTCCAGAGAAATAAAGTGATCTAGCTTGACATAATTGAAAATATAAAATTAATAATTTGATTTTTAATATATGTCCATGTTTTTCAAAAATTTATTTGATTAAGTTGCGGATAATTCATTTACCAAGCTGCGGCCATGCCAACCCCCGAACGCAGGTGTAATTTTTGTCAGTGTCTCAATGTATTCATAAATTTTTCTCATTTGTTTATTTTATGCAAACCATAAGAGACATTTTTCTCAGTGAAGATTGCCTCTTTATTTTATTTTGAAATATTTGTATATTTATTTCATTAAATGAGATAATGCTTTTTCTTATTAACATAATTTCCAGTACATTAAACATATTTCTCCACAGACAGAAGAGAGGAATCAAATTAAATGACAGCTAAATCACTTGCAGCAATTTCAACTGTTAAAAGAAATAAGTGTCTCTGTTTTCTTTGTGATCACAAGATGTGCTGTAAAGGGAAATGAAATGCTAAAGAAAGAAAGGAAAACATAAAGAAATAATGACTGACTTATTGCAGTAATACCATTGAGAGAAGAAAAATTCACTACAAATAAAAGGAAAAATAATATAGTGGACTTGAAAGTTACCAAATTCATTTCTTATTGATGAGTTCAGTGGAAGCCTAATACTAAGTAAACTGATGAAAAAAAATCAATGCAATAAACTATGAATGATGAAAGTTGAAATAAATACTTTTCCTATGGAAGACCATTATTCTAAATGTCTTTAATTTTTTAATAATTCATGACTTCATGTTTATAAAAAAGGAGGCGTTATTGCTTGGTAGACTCAAAAATGCATGTACAAAGCATCTACTAGAATTCTGTATTTAGTAATAAGTCCAAATGATATTGGTGACCTTCTGATTTTTAGTATCATGTCCTGACTTTAGGTGCATTAGGGGGAAGCAAGCTAGAATTTTAAAAGCCATGCTGACAAAGGATGCTTGTACGTTTTTACAGCATACTTACTCTATTGAGGACAAACTGCTTTCCAAACAGATAATTAATCTTTGGATCACAGAAAGCAAAGCTCAGTGTATATATTATATATATGCATATATACAGAATGCTTATGAAAATTCTGGGGGACAGTGATGGTAATTCTTGACAAAATCAACATTGCCACACACATGCACATGCATACATATGCGTGTGTGCATGTTTGTGTCAGTCAAGTTGTTAACGTGTTCAAGTCAGAATGCATACAGGTTACCTGGATCTGAGTGTTTGCAGGTGGGCTTATCCACTTGTTTTCTCTTTTCACACATCATTAAAAAAAACTAGTTAATTTAATCAACACAATCAGAAGGCAATTAAGTAGAGAAAAAAAAATGATTCCAGCCATTTTTACTGAATTGCTTCTGACTGAATTAACCTTCTAATACAGTTGATCTTGTAGTATGCTCTTCTCAATGCCTGTCTCTTTCTTCCCTTCCTTTCCCCCAGTTCATCTACATCCTAACATTTCACTCTCCTTCTCTCCCTTTTGTCCTCTCGTTGGCTCCTAATTAGATTCTTCTTCTTTCCTTCAACATGTTAAGAAGCCTTTTCCACTGGCTGGTATTCCCATTCACTCTCCTGTCTCCCCTTCCAACACACATGTACCTTACCCGGCCCCAATGGAAAAAAAAAATGCTAAAGCTGATTTTTCTTTTTTTGACTTACAGACGTTTGAAACTATTGCTTTGCTGAAAACATCTGACTGCCAGGCTAGGATGTGACACTTAAGGTAATTGTGATTTTTTTTTTCCGCCTTTAGAGACCTCTTCATCTGAAAGGTTCTTGGGTCCCCACTTGGTGTAAAGTTTTGGCCATCTCTTGAACTGTTTCCTCCTCAGTATAAAGCCTTTGTGAAGGTGTGTGGGAGCTGCAAGGCAAGCAGTTTTCTGAGGAGTTGGGGGTAGGGATGTAATGTTAATGTTCAGGAATCCTTCTCTGTGCCCACTTTGGAAATACTTCCTCTTATCTTTCATTCAGGATGCAGGGGATAAGGCAAAAGTGCAGGCCACATGCAAGAGATTTTGAATTATGCATTAAGCTGATAATGCCCCAGAATGCAAGCTTATGTCAATAAATAACTAGGCTGGCAGGAGGAAGGCAGTCACCTTACCACTGCGGAGGGTACCACATAGGGAGAGAACTAGAGGAAGACGAGGTGAAGGGTGAAAGGCGCTCACATCCTGTTAGCTTGCTCTGATGAAGAAGCAAGAAGAGTAAGTTAATATTGAAATTACTGTCTAATGCCTATCTGCTTTTAAATGGATTTAGCCAAGGTAACAAGACAATCTCTAAGGTGGGCCCTGTGTGTTCAAGGATGCATGTGTGGCGGGGTTAGCCCTTCTGTGGAGCTGTATGTAAAGAAATTCTGTCTGCAGAGAAATTCATGAATTCCTTAATGGGACCCATACATTCTTTAAAAGGGCAAGAATTTTGGTGGCAAAATTTGGCAAAATTCATAATGGGACACTCAAGGTTTTGTTTCACCAGGTATTCTTTTCTGATTATGCCGTAGAATAGCAGTAAAAGTTAAGCAAGTGGAAGAAGCAGGATTAAAAGAATGCCAAAAATTGTGTCCCTGGCACATGATACAGCACTACCCAATGCTGATGAGAAATGATTCTTTAATCTTTGTGTTATTTCTCTTGCTTTAGTAAAATGCATCAATAAACGTGACTATCTTCTGTGAGAAATGAACGGTGGTGCACACGCCAGCATATACCTGCACACATACACACACGATATTTAAAAAAAAATTAGTCCTGTTTCTCAAGGAAATGGAAACTGTCTGGGTGTGTGGACCCTGGGAGATGGATACTTGAACCTTTATCTATTTTTTCCTTACCAAAAAGAAGAAGGAATTTCATATGCGTTTTACCATTTTCTTAGTTTTAGACAGCAATTTGCAGCCCCTGGTTATGCAATCTGAAGCTTTTGCTCAGATTCTCTTAGCAATGTGTGCATTTGCAAGGCCAGTTCTATAGGCCCACATGCATATACACACTGGCAAATTAAAAATGGACCTGGGAAAACACCCTTCTCCTAGGAGAGTCATATCAAGCAGTGTTTAAATTAAATAATTTGCAGAGTGTAGGGAATAAAGCTTTGTAGCAGTATCTGGAGGTTATCTTCCCTTGGGAAATTTCTGCCATTTAGTACAATCTGGTGCATGCCAATGAGACACACACTCATGCATACACACACTAGTAGATATATTTTATTTTACATCTAAATTATATTTATTTCTTTAGGTTATCTGCCATTTTATGTTCATGTTGAGGAGGAAAAAAAAAAGAGACAAACTTCTTGTGAAGGGTTGAGCTCATTAAAATCCAAACAAAAGCAAAGAAAGGTTATTAGTGAGCAGAAATGAGGGAGGGCTGACTGTGGCATAAAGCCAGTTACCCCACAGCTTCTGGGGGAGCATGGCTGTGATTGGGAGACTGATCAAGCTCAGGTCACTGATTTTGCTCCCAGCCCATTGACTGGTGGTAAAAGGGGAGCCATTGTTGTGATGAGATAATGTGAGTAGGTAAGCCACAAGTAGCTGAAATTAGTTGATTTCTTGCTTCTTGTCTTCCTTAACCAATATCAAAGCCAAATTGCATGTTAAGGAGTTTGTCGGTTAGAACCTCATGCTATGTTTCTAGTTAATGCATTCCTCTATAGCCAAATGTATTCTTAGCCTAATCAGCATACCTGTCCACCTGTGGAGAGAATGAAGCCTGTCACATGTAAGGATGTTGAATGAAATGTTAGCAGGACAAGAGAGGGTTAGAGGGAGAGGGAGAGAGAGAACGCGCACAAACAGAAGAAGATATCTACCTCTGTACAGGTTATTTTGAAAGATCCTGTTTATAAAAATTGGGATAGGCTCAAGTGAAAATAGTTATTTTTTCCATTTCCAAGATTATCTTTGTACCCTTTAGACTCCCACTTTTATCTTTTATGTAAGAAAATTCTTGCAAATTACTAGTAGCCAGTGTAGAAGCTGTGAGTTATAGTGCAACTCTCAGTGAATCCCGCATTCTGGCTCCCCCAATTCTTTGACAAAAATATACTGCTACTGGTGTATGTTAGTTTGCTTGGGCTGCCTTAAAAAATACCATAGACTAGGTGGCTTAAATGCAGAGATTTATTTTCTCACAGTTCTGAAGGCTGGAAGTCTGAAATCAAGGTGTTGGCATGGTTGGTTTCTTCTAAGGCCTCTTCCCTTTCTCTGCAGAGGACCACATTCTTGCTATGTTTCTTACATGGTCATTCCCCTTTATGCACAAATTTCCTCTTTTTCTAAGGATAGCAGTCACATTGGATTAGGGCCCATCTAAAGACCCCATTTTAACTTAATTAGCTCTTTAAAGCTCTTATCTCCAAATACTGTTACATTCTGAGGTACCAGGGCTTAGGACTTCAACATATGAATTTCAGGGGAACGTAATTCAGACCATAACAACTAGACTTTCCAAGATAGTTGGTAGAGCTATAATTTTTAAATTTGTTTTTGCCTGTTTATTTAGAGATTTATTCTTCCCACTTTCCTTTCTTCTTCTGCATTTTTGTTAATACTGGACTGAAAGTAATTTGTTACAATGATTCTAGGTGGATGTGTTCTGTTGTTTTAAGAATGGTTTGGGGAAAGAAATAGAAAGCTTATTTAAGAAAACAAATCTTGCTTGATTTTTTTTCTTTTAAATTCAAGCCGGCTCCATCATGTTCTCTGACCTTAGCAAGTTACTCAGCCACACTGTGCCTCCTCTTTCTCCTCTGTATACTGTGGATAATAAAAAGAAACTTTTCGAAAGGTTGCTGGGAGGATTAATTGAGATAATACATGTAAAGTGTCTAGCATGGTCCCTGGATCACAGCAAGTGCTCCGTAAATAGTATTTATCCAATAACCATAATAACCACAGACACCTACAGAATTCTGTGTTGTACACTGGTGCTGGACAAAATGTAATACCCTTTCTGAATTTCATTTGATTACAGACTTATTTCGTGCTTTTAGAAGTGGAGCTAGGAGCAGATTCCTTTTAAAAATTATTTTAAGTGGACTTTGACAGAGGCTTGGACTCACAAAGTGTAGATAAAGCACAGACAGGCTTTATTGTTAGCTTCTGTTTCACCAAACCAAAAGAAAGATCTTTGGTTGATAAGCAGAGTTAGAAAAACAGAGGAGAAGAGTGAGTGGCTGGGGTCTTCTGATACCTTGTGGGTCAGTAGGAACCCAGTTTCTTCTCTGGAGAATCTCAACCTGTGCAGCATGAGTGAACAGACCTGGCATGTGCCCTGTGGTCTTATGGAGGGACCAGTCACCAGGCCCTCTCTTTGTCCATGGGAGACAGTGGCTTTCTAGCCTTGGAGGCCCAAGCACATTGGACCACTGGATATTCAGAGTTGGGATGTCAAACAGAGGTTACCCACAAGGCTTTTAAAATGTGTAGTTAAGAACCAAACACATTCTTTGATGAAGCGAAACATTGAAAAGGCTCTATATACTGCAATTGACTTGTATCAACGAACACTTTTAAGACTCTCAGGGCCAGGCGCCATGGCCCAGGCCCATACAGCACTTTGAGAGGCTGAGGCAGGAGAATCATGTGAACCCAGGAGTTCAAGATCAGCCTGAGCAACATGACGAGAAGCCATCTCTAGTTAAAAAAAAAAAAATTATATATATAGATATATATATAGATAGCCGGGTGTGGTGGGGCACGCCTGTACTGACAGCTCCTCAGGAGGCTGAGGTGGGAGGATAGCTTGAGCCTGGGAGGTTGAGGCTGCAGTGAGCTATGATTTTATCACTGTACTCCGGTCTGGGCAACAGTGAGACCCTGTCTCAAAAAAAAAAAAAAAAAAAAAAAAGACCCTCAGGACTTAACTACTTTAAAAATAGTCTGATGACCAAGAAAACAAAAGTATCTATTGTTTTAAAGTGGCATTTCCTTAAGGAGCCTTTGGCTCCGTAAAATCCTGTGAAAATCTACATGAATACTCTGCCGTTGAATTTTGAGAGAAGTTGAGGAAGTAGCAGTATACTTTGTTTATTTTTTATTTTCCTTTTTGAGACAGGGTCTCACTCTGTCTTGAAAGCTGGAGTGCAGTTGGCGCAATCTCAGCTCACTGAAGCCTCAACCTCCCAGGCTCAAGCCATCCTCCCACATCAGCCTTTCGAGTATCTGGGACTACAGGTGTGCACCACTGTGCCAGGCTAATTTTTGTATTTTTTTGTAGAGATGGGGTTTCGCCTTGTTGTCCAGGCTTATGCTTTGAATTGAATACAAAAAACAAGATGTTTGAGCTGTGTTAAAATAATAATGCTAATGATAAAATGCTGCTGTGTATTGGTATCTTCATGGGAGACACCATGCTAAACTTTTTTTTAATTTATTTTTTAGTTTTATTTATTTATTTATTTAAGACAGGGTCTCGCTCTTTTGCGCAGGATGGAATGCAGTGATCATGGCTTCCTGGGCTAAGGGATACTCCTATCTAGGCTCTTAATATGTCTTAACTCATTCAGTATTTTCTAAAACCCAATAAGACAGTACGTTTTCTCACATTTAGGATGCACAGTGAAGTAAAAAAGGATTGCCGGGTTTCAAACCCAGGCATTTGGCCTGCATTGCAATCTATGACGGTGACTGGTATACTTGAACAGGAACAAGAATCACTTGGAGGAGTTAAAAAAACCCATATTTTCATACTATACATAAAAATAAATTCCAGAGATATTCAAACTCTAAACTTTAAAAACTATAAAAATATAAACAGATAACATAGATGATTTTTTATAATTGTGAGTTGGGAAAGATCATTGTAAAGAACAGACAAAAACCTGTATGTTTACATTATATACAAATTAAACATCAAGTAGTGAGTTTTCAGAAAGTAATAAGAAGATAAATCACAGGATGGGAAATGAGTGTAGGATATGAATGATATGAATGAACAATTAATAGAAGAAATAAGAATGACTAATAACCACATGAAATGAAGCAAAAAATGAAAATTTAAAATGAGATAGCCATTTTTAATACATTGGATTCGTAAAACTTTATGAAAAATATTTAGCATCCATGAGTTGTGAAGAAATGGGCCCTCTTATATTGTTTGTAGGTGAGAGTAGAAAATGATACAGCCTTTTGGAATGGCAGTTTTTCATTATCTATTACAATTTAAAATGCACAGATCTTTGATACAGAAATTTCATTTCTAGGAATCTATACTGCAAAAACACTTGTGTGTAAATGAAGATAAAGTGTGACAATCTCTTTGGAAACATTGCTCTCTTTTTTAATAAAGATAACTAATAAGTAGGAAACATATTAAAAGCAAGGCAAAGGCTAAAATAATTATGATATAAATCACAATAAAATTCCATAATATAAACCATGAAATACTATATAACCATTACAAATAATAACAAAAATAGGTAGCTTTAAATAGATTTAGATATAAATCCGTATAATATGAAGTGAAAAGAAAACTCTGCCAGGTGCAGTAGCTGGCTGGGTGTGGTGGCTCAAGCCTATAATTTCAGCATTGTGGGAGGCCAAGGCAGGTGGATCACTTGAGCTCAGGAGTTCGAGTCCAGCCTGGGTAACATGACCAAACCCTGTCTCTACAAAAAATACAAAAATTTTCCAGGCATAGTGGCATGTGCCTGTAGTCCCAGCTACTTGAGGTGGGAGGATCGCTTAAACCTGGGAGGTTGAAGTTGCAGTGAGCCGAGATTGTGCCACTGCACTTCATCCTGGGTAACAAAGTGAAAACCTGTCTCAAAAACAAAACAAAACAAAATAGTATAGTAGTCTAATTTGTATTATGTAAAATACACAGACTTACAAATAAACCAATGAATACATAGAGCTACTATAAAGACCCATCTACTTTTAAAAGTAATTATCTCTGTGGTACAGCTATTGAGGGGATGGCAAGAGCGTTCTTTTGTGTTTCTACGTTTAATGAAATGTAATGTATTAATCTTTTGCCATAAGCATATATTATGTCTTCATTTAAAATTTTTACAGTGACCCCCCAAAAAACATTACTGAAAATATTATTGACTTGAGAAATTTTGTATCAAGATATGCATGGATAGAAAGATGGATCTTGGACAGTGGCTTGTACATGATAGGTTTTCTTTCTGCTCTTTCATATTTTACTTACCAAATATTCTTGGGACTCAGGGATCTTCATATTAAGAAACTCCTGAGATAATTCTGGGGGTTAGTTGGGTTTGAGTATATTGGCAAAGCTGACACATCTCCAAAGGATTTAAGGGGAACATGGACCTTAGAATTTGAATGTGCCTAGAAAGAGTGATTTCAGTTAGATTTTGCTTGAAGGTAAATTTTAGAGAATATAATTGTTTCCTTTATATTTCATGAAGACTGATTCAGCACCCGTTTTTAACTCCCACATATTTAGTCTCCTGTGATGATGCTATTACTTTGGTGGGTTTTTCACACTTGCTGTATTTCCTACACCTCACGCTGCTGTTTATTTTAACTGTATATGGTCAGTGCACTCATTCCTAACACCATCACTTCCTAGTACATATTTAATTGTTTACAGAATAACCAGTGGGGTGGGTTTAGAAACCTCATGACTGATTCTCTGCTTCTTGTTTTCTTTTACCTTTTCTTATTTTTCTTTTCTTATTGAGCTCTTAGAAAAGAGACATAATTACATTTCATATATGAGCACTTTCTTTTCCAGTATATATCCTTAGAAAGGAAGGGCCAGATATGTGTATTTTAAAAAGAACCTCGAATTAATCTACATCACTTGGAATAATCATGCCTGCTGCTATCATGTCTTTGGGTCCACTTCTCAATAAGACACTTATTTTTATATTTTCAGATCTATTGATATTTGCTTAGAATGCAATTTCCTCTTGTATGAACTGTGGAATGGGATCTATTTCCCTTGTCTGCTCAATAGTTATATGCTGTCTCATTTTGCCTTCTGCACCTTAAATATTTCTTATGTTGTAGGTCAAATTATAGGTGAACTGTCATATCCCCTTATGTCTATGAAAGCAATATTCTTCGGAGAAAAATATAAGGTATACATTTGTAGCTTGTCTGTATCTTGAGAGTCTTCTTTCCATTCTATATTTTGGAAGCTCAATAAAGCTGGAGTTTCTAACCTTTGGGTCACAACATATACCCCTGATTAAGTTTCTCTGGCTTCAAAAGTAGCTACAAGAATGAGAATTGTTATAAAGGGGGGAAAGCTCTTCAATAATTAGGATTCATCTACAACTAGAGCATTTTATTAATTACACATTGTAATCACATGGATAGTCACAAAACCAATCGTGCAAGTCTGCATTTAGAGATTTGTAGACAGAAGACTTAACGTAAACATAGAAATGTTAAACCTACTCAACTGTAACCTGCAAAGAAGATAACAAGAAGGATTCTGTTCTCTGTATGATTTGTGAACAATGCTAAGTAAATATTCATCATTAATATATAATAACTGTTTCTTTTGGCAGTTCACTTTTCATTTAATTTGATAATGTGTCCAGTAAATGAAGTGGTACAGGCTACAGTGTTTTACCAACACAATTGCATATTTTCAATCATTGTTAAATGAAGGCAGCTCAAGGCAAAGCTTTAACCCCCACTAGTTTTGTGTGTGATAAAAAGAGAAGGCGCTATCAATCTTTATTGTCTGTCTCGCTTACTGTAATTGCATTCAATAGTCCACTGATTCTGTTGTCTGTGCTAATGTCAGGAACAGAGGAGAGCCAGATGCTCAGACTTGATCATATGCATCCAGTGGCCACTTTGATAAGTTGGCAGCAAGTCGCTGGGTTTGATGATAAATTGTTAACGCTATAGATTATGAACAGCTGAACACTGCAAGTGTACATGGAGGAAACTTCTTACCTTGTTTTAAATCTGGCATCATGATGCTAGCTAAAGGGCATGTCATGTATTATTCAAATGCATCTTGCACTGGAAATGTGCCAATGACTCATTGTATCCCTATGAATAGTAAAAGCAACAACAACAACAACAAAAATCCACAGTGATTTGAACATGACATTAATGGTCCCAGGATTATGAAAAGCATTTTGAAATACTGTTTAATAGTTCTGATTATCTAATTCAACGAGAAGAAAGCTTCTGAGTTGTATTCCCATTTAATTCATATTAAATCATGTTCTTCCTGGTCATTTCTGTTATATTAGCCGATAATGAGGAAGTTTTTAAAAAACAAACCGATTTTTCCTTAGTTAAAACCCATGGCAGTTTGCTTGTGAAAGGACATATATTGGAGCTGGGAGGCAAGCATTGTGTTGACATTTTTGCCAAGGTTTTGTTTTATACAAATGCTGCTGCTGCTGAGAGAGACGTGACATAGGCCATTTGTACAGCGTATATAATAGGTCTTATTTCTACTGAGTCCATGTAGACATTTGTAAAAGTTCAGGGTTGTGGTTCTGAAGTCATTGGAAATCTATTAAAGTTGCTTTAAAAGGTTGACATAACCATGAACTGTATGACAGTTTCATTCTAGAGAATGCTAAGCTTTTGATCACATTTTTAATGGGAAGTTTTAAGTGCAGATGACGAATATTTCTTTATTATACAAGTAATTGCTCTTGAAGTCTCCAATCATTATATGGTTTGGTTTCCCTAAAATAAACCCATTAAGAAATACTGAGCTTATGGATTGGGACAAAAAAGGTCTCTTATCTAAGTGATTTTTTTTTTGTTAGATAATCGAAATTTTGTAGTCTCTTGTGTGTTACTTTTTGCCTGTGCTGCCAGGAGACTCAAAACTGAATCATAATCACTTTTGTAGCTGAGTTTTCGGATATGCTTATCTTTTCTTTCATTTCTCCTTTTTTCTCAACTTGTTACTTTACCTTGTTTTTCTTGCTTCTTGCTTATTGGCAGGATGGATATGTAAGGAAAATGGATAGCAGAGTAAAGAAGGGAGAGAACAAACTTTACCATGACATTTTAAAGACAGAGCCCTGAGGTATTTAACCATGTCACAGAAATAGAAACCAAAGTCTGTAGTTATGACAAATGTGAAATCCTAGCCGACACTGAGAGTCACTTAAACCTCTCTTAGGGTCATTTCCTTATCTTAAAAAACTGGGCATAATAAAATTATTTAATTAATAAGATGTGGGTGAGGATTAAATTAATTAATTTCAAATAAACATGTAATAAATGTTAGCAGCTATGATGATAAAAACTTTTTGTGTGAGCTCTGGAATGTAAAGATAGCATAAACGTATGACCCAAATGTTAGAGTTTACTTCCGATGGCAGCTGAAATTAAACTCAACCCTTAAAATAATTTCACCATGATTTGGAATACTACAAGTTAAATCCTGCTTTACGCAAGCAGATATATGAAAATCTTGGTTTACTCATTTGATTTTTTTGAGATGCACT
The DNA here is from genome assembly GCF_029289425.2 of Pan paniscus. Taxonomy (NCBI): domain Eukaryota; kingdom Metazoa; phylum Chordata; class Mammalia; order Primates; family Hominidae; genus Pan; species Pan paniscus. The sequence continues at coordinate 67,692,046 of NC_073261.2, read as the reverse complement.
CTTATTTTAGAAAATATCTTTAACTTTATAAAATTCTTCATTTTAGTGTTCTTTGAGGTATCAGGCTCTTCTGTAAGAATGAGTCATTAAAATTTAAATTTATACAAGATTTGCAAGAGCATATTGTTGGCCTAAAGTAAGATACAGCTCTCTTTCACTCAACACTTGAAGGAGTTCAACCCAGATTAGCACTCCCTCCTTCTGGATTTGTAGTATTATTGCTAATCTTTTGCTTTTTGTGCTACTCCTAGTTTTCTCAGCCTCAGTGGCTGCTCTTTCCAGTATTCTCCCCTTCCTATCCATCCTGCTCAGTTTCTACATTAGAATGCTCAGGGCCTTAGCTTGGGGTTCATTACTTGCTCTACATACACACTCCCCCCTTGGTGACTTCATCCAGTCCCAAGGCTTTACACGCCATCTATAGACTGATGGCTGCCAAATTTCTGTCTCCAATGTGACCCCTCTTATGGAACTTCAAATTCTCACTCTAAATGTGTAATAAGCACTTAAAACTTAACTTGATTTTCCCCTCCGGCCATCTCATTCCCTAGTCATCTGTACTTCAAGAAGTGTTACCACCATGTAAAGTTGCCCAAGCCAAAAACTTAGATATAATTCTTTATTTCTCTGTCTTCACCCACCACACCAATCCATTGGAAAGTCCTGCTGAGACTATCTCTTGAACATATCTAACCTGTCCACTCTATCCGTCTTTTCTCTCCCTACCTTAGCCAATGTGCCAAGTCACCTGCCACTCTCACCTGTGCCACTGCAATAGCCTCCTGGTCTTTCTGTTTCTCTTCTTGTTTCCTTATGATCCAAGCTCTATATGGCACAAAAAGGGACATTTTGAAAACAGAAATATATCATGGTACCACCTTCTTCCTAAATCCCTCCAATGGCTTTCCATCACGCTTAGGATAAAGGACAGAGTTCCTGTCATTGTGTGAGGCCCTACTTTTCCAAGTCATCTCTTATGTACCCTCACTTCCTGCATTTCTGACACACCAACATTGCTGTGACTCAGGCCTTTGCACAGATGTTTAATCTACTTGGATCAGCTTTTCCAAGAATTTTACAGGACTGGCTGCTTCTTGTCATTGAGGTTTCAGTAAATGCCATCTCATCTAGGATTTCCCGAAACATTCTCCACTATCTTTTATATCACTGTATTTTGTTTTCCTCAAAGTTTATCATTGTCTAATTGCTTTCTTATTGATTGATTTATTTTTCTCTATTTCACTGCTAACATGTGAGCTTCATGAGAACAGAAACATTTTCATCTTGTTTACCCCTGAGCCTTCTGTTCTGCACATTGGTTAAGACTGTAGGCCCTGAAATCAGATTCACTAAGTTTGAGTGCTACCACTGACACCTATGGCGGTGTCATTTCACATCAGTTGTTTCACCCTGGGTGACTCAGTTTTCCCAAGTGAAAATGGAGAAAATATTAGTGTCTACTCATACTATTGTGGGGAATAAAGGATCATACATGTAAAACATTTATGACGAGTCTGACATTCAATAGACTTTAGCTATTTTCCTCCTCACTTAGAATTAAATTTCTATATTTGGTAGCATAGTAGATATTCTATATAAAGGTACACAATGATATTTTTATGTCTTGGTGAATATTTTTGAATTTTATATATTTTAATATTGATTTTGGAAAAGATGTCATAATACATATTTTGACTTCAGAAAAATAATTAGGCTGAGTGTGATGGCTCACACATGAAATCTCAGCACTTTGGCAGGCTGAGGCAGGAGGACTGCTTGAGCCTAAGAGTTTGACACCAGCCTGGACAACAGAGGGAGACCCCATCTTTACAAAAAAAAAAATTAGCCAGGGATGGTGGTGCATGCCTGTTTTCCCAGCTACTCAGGAGGCTAAGATGGGAGGATCACTTGAGCCCAGGAGGTTGAGGCTGCAGTGAGCCTTGGTGGTGCCACTGCACTCCAGCCTGGGCAACAGAGCAAGACCCTGTCTTAAAAGAAAAAGAGAAGAAGAAGATTAGTTAATAATTTGCCAAATTAGCTCATTCATAATTAATGGCAAAATCATTTTTTTATAATAGAATTTTGAAGGTTGATGATTTTTTTAAAAATTGAGACAGAGGCTCACTCTGTCACCCAGGCTGGAGTGCCATGGTACGATCTCGGCTCACTGCAACCTCCGCCTCTCGGGTTCAAATGATTCTCATGCCTTAGCCTCCAGAGAAGCTGAGATTACAGGTGTGCCCCACCATGCCTGGCTAAATTTTTTGTATTTTTAGTAGAGATGGGGTTTAGTCATGTTGGACAGGCTGGTCTTGAACTCCTGGCCTCAAGTGATCTGCCCCTCCTCTGCCTCTCAAAGTGATAGAATTATAGGCATTAGCCATTAGCCACTACACCTGGCCTGAAGGTTGATAATTATATTTAACAATATAAGTATGCCTTGCCATTTGGAAAAATTAGAACGTACAGTCAAGCAAAATGAAAAAATAAAAGTAATCTGTAATTCCTGATATTTTTAGGTATATTTAAACTTCCGGACTCCTCTGTGTACTGTAATGTATATTTTGTTTGACACTAGTTTCTGTGTTAGCCTGAAACAAAGGCTTGTAGAAGATGGTTTATCTGGGAAGCAATCCCAGGGATTTCATTAATATTGCTGTTGTAAAGTACATTGGTTTTTAAAAATTGATTATTTTTCAATGTTTGCTAAGTATATGTTAGAATTACAATCGATTTTTAAAATTGTATCTGAAAATCTTGTTAAACTTAGTAGCTTTTTTGTAGAATCTTTAGAATTTTCTATGTATACAATTAAGTTTTCTGAATAAAGATTATTTTACTCATTCCTTTCTAATTTTAGCCTTTTTATTTCCTTTTCTTGTCTTATTGCACTATAGAAGACCTCCAGTAAAATGAAATGGTGAGAGTAGAAACTTCTGTCTTATTTCCAATTTCGGAGTATGTATTTCCAATACATGCTATTAAATATGATGTTAGTTGTGGATTTTTTTGTTGATACCCTTCATCAGATTGTGATAGTTCTCCCTCTAGTTTTCTAAGAGTTTTTTTAAATTATTATCATGAATGGATGTTACATTTTGTCATTTTATCATTTTATCCACTGCATATGATATGGGGCAGAGGAACCCCAAAATTGAGGCTTAGCCTGAGAAGAGTTCATGGTTTCACCCAGGAAGGAATTCAGGGGTGAGCCGGAGGTGTTAGATGGCAACTTTGTATTTTGTTTTGTTTTGTTTGGAGATGGAGTCTGGCTGTGTCATCCATGTTGGAGTGCAGTGACACAATCTCAGCTCACTGCAACCTCTGCCTCTGGGGTTCAAGTGATCCGTCCACCTCAGCCTCCCAACTGGGACTATAGGTGTGCGCCACCACACCTAACTAATTTTTTTGTATTTTTAGTAAAGATAGGTTTCACCATGTTGGCTAGGCTGGTCTTGAACTCCTGACCTCAAGTGATCTCCCGGCCTCAGCCTCCCAAAATGCTGGGATTACAGGTGTGAGCCAGCATACCTGGCCTAGGCAGCAACTTTTATTAAAGCAGCAGTGTACAGTAGCAGCAGAGTTGCTGCTCCTTGCGGAGCAGGGCTATCCCATAGGGGGCATGCCCAGAGTAGCAGCTCAGAGGCAGTCGGCCGTGTATTTTTAGCCACTTTTAATTACATGCAAATTAAGGGGCAGATTATGCAGAAATTTCTAGGAAAAGCGTGGTAACTTCTGGGTTGTTGGGTCATTGCCGTGGAAAGTGGTAGTAACTTCTGGGTGTTGCCATGACAATGGTAAACTGACATGGCACACTGACAGGCATGTCTTATGGTAAACTGCTTCCACACTATCCCTGTTTTAGCTAGTCCTCAATTTGGTCCAGTGTGTGGGCACAACCTCCAGGGTCAATTCCTACCTCCTACCTCACATCTACTGGGAAGATCATATGGCTTTTCCTGTTCATTCTGTTAATATGTTGCATTTTATTGATTTATTTTCAGTTATGAAATCAGCCTTAGATATATTAGGTATGATGTATTATTATAACCTTGATTATGATGTATTAGCTTTTTTATGTAGTTTAGATTCAATTTGCTAATATTTTGTTACAGATACTTGTGTATATATATCCACAGTAGTATCAGTCTGTAATTTTTTTGTTTTTGTTTTGCTTTTGTTTTTTTCCTGAACAGTATCATTGCCAGGTTTTGGTGTTCGAGTTATGTTAGCTCCTAAAATAAGCTGAGAAATGAGCCTTCCTTCTCTATTTTTAGAAAGAGTTTGTGTAAGAGTTACAATTTCTTTTTAAAATGTTGATAGAGCTCACCAGTAAAACCAGCCAGATCTGGAGTTTTCTTTGTGGAACAGATTTAAATGATAATTTAAATGTAATTACTTGATAAGTGGCTATGCAGATTTTCTTTTTCTTCCATATCACTTTGGCAAGTTTTATTTTATAAGGAATTTATTCATTTCCCTAAATTGTTGAATTTATGCACGTAAATTTGTAAATAATATTTTCTTAATATCTTTTTTATTATCTCTAGTGTCTATAGTGATATATCCCCACTTTTGTTTCTGATATTGGTATTTTGTGTACTCTCTCTTTTTAAAATTAGTTTTGAAACAGGTTCATCAATTTTATTAATCTTTTAAAAGTCAAATTTTGGCCCTGTTAATTTTTTCTACCGTTTGTTTTTGAACTTACTGATCATGCTTTTATCCTTATTATTTCCTTCTTTCTACTTTGGTTTATTTTTTCTTTTTATGTATTCTTAAGATAGAAACTTAGATCACTGATTTTATATCTTTAATGTTCTTTTGTAATATAAACATATAAAACTGTACATTCCTCTTCAATTACTTCCATAGCTGTATCCCACAATTATTGATATGCTGAGTTGTTATTCAGTTTGAATATTTTCTAAGTTCTCTTTATCAATTCTTTTTTTGATCTACAGATCAAATAGGTCTACTATTTAATTTTCAAATATTTGGTGATTTTCTAACTACCTTATTTTTATTGATTCCAGATTTCAATTCTATTATCATCAGAAAACAGGTACTATAAGATTTCAAACCTTCAAATGTATTTAGATTCATTTATGGTCCACTGTGTACTTAAAAACATTGTATTCTAAGTTATTGAGTGTGCTATATTATAAGCATCAATGAGGTCAATTCTGGAAATATTCTATATATCTATTATATTTTTTCTATTTGTTCTATAAGTTTTGGAGAAAGGAGTGTCAAAATCTATACTTAAGACCATATATTTATCTGTCTTTTTCTTTATTTCTGTTGATGTTTGTTTTTAGCATTTTGGAGCTCTGTTATTATATACTCACACATTATGGTTGTCATGTCTTTCTGACAATTTGAGCCTTTGTTTATTATAAAATGTCCCTTTTTATTTCTGGTAATACTCAGTGACATGAAGTCTAATTTGTCTGATATTATTATAGCAGCATCAGCTTTCTTATACTTACTATTTGCCTTACATAGCTTTTCAATCCATTTACTTTTATGCTATTATCATATTTGAAATATATCTAGTATACATGTTTGTGTTTGCCTTGTTTATTATTCATGCTATTTCGGCCTTTTAATTTTTTGTGTAATTAGAATATGGTTGGGTTTAAGTCTAGAATGTGCTATTTGTTTTCTATTTATCCCATTGGCTTTTAGTTCTTTTGTTCACCTTTCTTGCCTTCTTTTGGGTTTAGTATTTAAAAATTCCAATTTAATTTTCCTATTAGCTTTTTTTCCTTCAAATTATTTTTTAAAGTTGCTTTAGGGATTAAAATATGTAACAGCATCTGGCACTCAAAAATTTCAACTTCTTCTTCAGCACTTAAAATAATGCTGCTCATTGGAAGAAAATAGATAAATACTTAACGAATTAATGACCAAATTCATGATGTGATTTTTGTCTTTTGATAAATGCTTTTGACTTTTATGTATATCTAATATTGATTTGTGAAAAAAGACCTTTTATGCCGTTTGGACCTGAAAAGAATTATTAAAATACTCATAACATTATTTCAAATGACCTGTTAACAATCATATTGCCATTTAAATTTCTAAAATTGATATATGAAGCCTATATATGTTAGTCAATAAATGCAAGCAAATTACCCTACTCATTCTAAATGGTGAAGTTACTATTTTCTTTTATAGAATGTTGAATGGCTGGTAACTTTCTCATGACATAAGTAATACTTATTGATTTGGTTTCCATCAGCTACTTCAATCTTATGAAGTCCTGAGAGGCGAATCCTGTTTTTAATTGTGTCCACTAACTCTTAGTTGTGTCTGAACTCTTGATTTTTTAAATGTGTTTTGTAATTGTAAACTAACAGCTGTCATCCTTAGCATGGTACTGTCTTGGGAATCCTGTGCTATCTGTATTAAGAGTGTATGTCTACAGAATATTTTTGCATTATCTTCTACCAGATGTCCTGAGGTGTATCCTAATCTGTGGGCAGTTATTATGCCAGTTTCATGACTTAGGAATTCCCAAATCATAGGACTCAAATTAAACCACATTTTCTTCACCTGCCCTCTGATCATACATTTCCAGAGATTGTTTTTTCCTCTTCTATTCCAACTCAGAAGGAGGGAACCTTTTGTGTCATCTTTTTTGTACCAGTTGGTGGATTTTTTGAGTCCACTCAGGATGTAGTCCCATGAAGGTCCTGATTTTCATGATGATGTAGAAGGAGAGATTGTCTCAGTTCCCATCTGTTTCTTCTGAAGCTTGAGGCCCTTTATCTTATCACTGGGTCTGTGTTCAAAATGAAGCTTTGGAATTACCAAGAAAGATCTTTATGCACACCTCCACACAACCCATCCTGGGCAGTGCATATATTTTTTGCTCTGGTTTTCAGGTTTTTCTTCAGTTCTGGCCTTGGGGGTTTACTTAACTTTCTTGCTCACTTGAACATGTATTAATAGGATGTTTCCACTGCACCTGTAGTCCCAGATACTTGGGAAGCTGAGAGAGGAAGATCACTTGAGCTCAGGAGTTTGAATCGAGCCTGGGCAATGTAGTGAGACCCCACTTATAACATTTTTATTTATTTTTTTATTTTAAGACAAGGTCTCACTCTATTGCCCAGCCTGGAATGCAGCGGTACAATCTTGGCTTACTGCACCCTCAACCTACCAGGCTCAGGTGATCCTCCCATCAGGCTCGGGTGATCCTCCCACCTCAGCCTCCTGAGTAGCTGGGATTATAGGCATGCATGCACCACCCAGATAAATTTTGTATTTTTAGTAGAGACAGGGTTTTGCCATGTCACCCAGGCCAGTCTTGAACTCCTGGGTTCAAGTGATCCACCTACTGCAGCTTTCCAAAGTGCTGGGATTACAGGTGTGAGCCACCACGGCTGATTTCTCTCTCTCTCTCTATATGTATTTTTAAAAATTAGTCAGTTATGGTGGCATGTACCTCTATTCCTGGCTACTCAGGAGGCTGAGGTGGGAGGACTGCTCGAGCCCAGGAGTTTGAGAATACAGTGAGCAATGACTCTGCCACTGTATCCCTGTCTGGGCAACAGAGTGAGACACAGTTTCTAAAGTAAAAACTTCCTAATCTAAATTATTTCATATAAATAAGCAAAAATGCTGTGCATGCTAACTAGTGTCATATCTCTTTGCATTTCACTAAAATCGTATTATCTTGGTGTGATAACAATGGTTACGTGATGATCAGAAACTCTGCCTCTTCATGGTATCTGAGACTAATGAGACATCCTTGTGCCAAATACTGATGAGGGAATTTCAACTATTCCCATTATTCATAATGGTGAGAATTTAACATAATTTCTTTCTCAATATTTCCCCAATTTTCTCAATACTTTGTTTAGTAATTCATCCCCAAATTTGTAATTGTTGTTTTATTGTATTACTAAACATTTATTTGTACCACATTCTGTTTCTGTTCCATTGTTCAGTCCATAAATTTTTGTGTTAAAAATCCACATTTCATACAAAGTAAACACGAAACTTCTCGGAAAAGTGAAATAAAAGTAGACATTGTTTATGTAAATATTTGGACTCACTGTATTGTAGCTTTCTGGACCTAAAACTGTGAGCTAGATATCCTGATTGCCAAAATTGTCTTGGGATCTTGGATGTCTTTGCTTCCATTCTAGAGCGAAATAAGATTGTATTTTGTAATTATATTATTGTGTCATGTGTCATAGCTGAAATCCTAATAGCCACACCTATGAAGAATGGAAACTGTTTACATCTTAAAAGATTTTATTCAAGAACCAGAAAGCAAAATAATGGAATACCTTTATGTAAAATCAACCTTGATGTAAACACCTGGATTTACTTAGCAATTGTTTCATAGAACTGAAGTATAATTAAAAGGCTAATTTGCTAGTTTGCTAGTCATTTCTCTCAACTGCAGACATAATCATAGAAATACAGGTTTTCCCGTTTGGAAAGAGTCTTAAAGACTGACCCCCTTTTTGAAGGTTAAATCCCCTCTATAATATTTCTGCCAAGTATTATTCAAATCTGGAATTTGGTGTTTGTCTCATAGCTGTGTAACCCGGTGATGTAAGCCCTCTTGACTCTTGGAGACCAGTTGCGTGTCCTGGGATAGTCAGTAAACTTCTGCTTGTGGTATGTTTCTTTGTCTCACTTGTTCTGAATCGTCATGCTCCTGAACGTAAGTTGGATGTCTCATGCGGCACAGGACAGTTGGGATACAATACCCAGTTCTTTACTAGTTTTCACACTAAAAAAAAGTCTACCAGCATCGATCAGTTAATAAGTTTGTAGTTTGTGTGTATGCGTGTGTGTGTGTGTGTGTGTGTGTGTATGTGTGTGCAAGCACGTGTGTGTTGTGGGAGGGGTAAGGAGTAACGGAGGAGAAGGTCATTATGCTGTCTATGGGGACTTTCACCAATTTCTTTTCTGCTCTCTAAAATTCACCTCATTCACTTGAGGTTGAGGCAAGTGTCATTCAGAAAACTTCCATTCCTGTTTACTGTAATACCTGTCTCTAGTCTATTCTAATTTTATGAAAGATTTACTTTCAACCAAGATTGTACTCACTGTAAAGGAAAGTCTGGTGGATATTTCTTTTCTCATCACAGATAAAAATAATCTTTAAAGTACACCTACCTACAAATTCTGTACAATAGTACCAATTTGAAATACATAGCTTGCTAACTTGAATATCTCATACATTTGTGGTAAGAAGTGGTGAAGACATTTAAATTATAATAATCCTGGAGACGTGAAGGGTTATCCAGGATGGAGGAACTTTGCGTAGGTATAACCATTGCAGGGAGGCCTACTTGACAGAGGAAATAACTTGCTTGCAGGTTAGGGAGTGATAAACTATTGTAAACTAAAGACTCTTACATTCATTTAAATAGACAATCAATACCTACAAACATGTTGCCAGATATTTGTTATTTATTACCTTCCTTAGTAAAGGTATAAGACTAATCTGTAATTAGCACATTTACGTTCTAAATGGAAAGCTCTCAAAGAACTTACAAACATTAAATGAGCAACTACTGTAAGGTTAAACACTGTGCTGCCCCACATGGCTGCTCTTGTGGTTTTAAAAGTGCATAGATGACAAATCACATTCTAAAATAGTATATTTCTCTCTGCACATTCTTCTAGCACAGAAAGAACACACTAACATCTTACCAAAAGTTTAAATTTGACTAATTCTGAATTAATGTAAACACATCATTAACTCTTATTACCATGATGATTATTTTTATTCAGGGTTATGCAGAATTATTTGCATTTGTCCCTTAACTAAAGGAGACATTTACTTTTCTTTCATTTCTTAACAGAATGGAGAAATGCATCTATCCTTTCCCTTGGTTTTCAAATGGTGTTGACAAAAATATCTTTGATCTTACTTAAGAACAGAATGTGTTGGCCAGTTAAATAGCAATGATAACTAAGAGCAAACTCTCCCCAGTGTTTCGTATAGCTCAGTGTGTCTAAGGCAATTGTGTGGCTATTTTACTGCTGTTTCTCGACAGGTTTTTCATAGTTCTTTTTATAGCTAATATATTGTTCTGGAGCTCCATTCTTTCTAAATACTGGGGAAAAATGAGAAATCCAGGGCTACGGCCATGCCTGTGGCAGTTAAGTATTGATGATGAAATTGGTGAGGCATTAAGGAAGTGTGAGTTGGTAAGCAGGTGATACATTTAAAAGAGAAAACAAAATGGGAAGAATGGTCTGTTGGATGTTGCAAAAATTACAGAAATATCTTTAGCTTTATGCACCCTTATGTGCATAATGGTAGCAGCGTTGGTGATTGGGGCATTGGAGTATTTTTACACTGTTTGGGATGTTGTCCTAAGTGAATTGCCTTAATATTTTCCATAGAGGCAGGAATCTGAATAAATGCTATATATGTTCACATATGTATCCTTGTATATGTTTTTGATTGGAAACAATCCTGTCATAAAATACTTGCCTACTCTGCTAAATTAATATGAGTGTATTTATAGTCATGGGAATGATTTAATGTTGTTTGATAATCTTCTGTTTTGTTTATACTGAAAAATTAGTAAGAAGCAGAGAAAAACAAAAAAGTGGTTTGTTAAATTCATTTTACCTACTGTTCTTTCTTCTTTTCTTGTATTTTCTTCAAATTAATCAATTAAAATGCACAGATGTTCAATTAAAACTATAAAAATTTTCCATGGCTACAGCTGTTTTGAAGCTGCATTGTTGAAAATTTAACATATCTAGTAATGATTCCCTCTCAGAAGAAATTAAATTAATGACTCTTTGCTAGATTATTTTCCATTTGATAAATTAAACAAAATTAGAAAAAAAACTGAGACTTACTCTGCCTGCTACCTTTATTAATTAGCATGATAGACTAGCAGATATTAATATGAAAAGGCAACAAAATGGAAAATGTTTCTCATTTTCCAAGTGAAATACCTTCAGGACTGCAGTTTATCTTATCGGCAAATGGTTACATGGTATAAATTATTAAAATTTTACCTGTAAATAGCAGACAAATGACAAATTTCATAATCCCACATAATAGAAATGGCAGAGATGTGATTATGTGGAGCTGATATGAAAATTTTTTTCACATTTTTGTCCACCTTGTGCATGCTAGTCAGTGACCCTTAAATAATAAGTAGAGAAACAGGATCTTTTTTCTCAGTCATGTTGCTTTATCTCCAGGAAAATTTGATTTTTTTTCTCATTTTCAATTTATTCTTTAATTTTTAAAGATCTTTCTAGTCATTTTTTTTCTTATGCCAAAACTAGTAGATGGTCATTGCATTAGGGTTCTCCAGTACCAAAAGGGGTGTGTGTGTGTGTGTGTGTGTGTGTGTGTGTGTGTGTGTGTGTATCTAGAGAGAGATTTATTTTAAGGAATTGGCTCTCATGATTGTGGGAGCTGGCAATTCTGAAATTTGTAGGATAGATTGGCAGCCTAGAAACTCAGGCAGGAATTGATGTCTTATTGAGTCCAAAGTCTACAGGGCAGAACGAGCTGTCTGGAAACTCAGGCAGAGTCTGTATGCTGCAGTCTTGAAACAGAAAGAATGACATTCTTTCCTTTGAGACTTTCAACTGATTGGATGAGGCCCACCCACATTATAGAGGGAAATCTGCCTTCCTTAAAATCTACCAATTATAAATGTTAATAAATGTTAATCACAACTAAAAAATTCCTTCACAGCAACATCTAGACTGGCTTCTTATGAGTTTAAAATGTTTTAAACTTCATTTGCTTATGGATCCCACAGATGACAGCCAGCTTTTACCTGCACATGAGGGGCAGCACTGTCATCATGGTAGGGTTGCCACAGGCAGGCACCGGGCAAGTGATCAGGGCACACATTTACCATTCGTTGTGACAGTAGGATAGGCACCATATGCTGGGCACCATAGCCTAGCTAAGTTGACACATAAAATTAACCATCACACTAATTAAGAAAATTTTAGAAAATAAAAACTAACTAAAAACACATGTAATAAAGCCCTTTCAAATGATCTCTGCTAAATGTTTCAGTGTATATCCCTAGAGTCTTCCTCTTATGTTTATGTGTCTTTTCTTTTTCCTAAGTTAAGAATAAAGTGTTTATTCTATTTCATAAGTCTTTATTTATTTAAGAGTATATACACCTCAACTCATTGAAATTATTTATTTTTCAATCATATTTAATAACTTCAGTATAACCAGTTGAAGGGCTTGTTGGATGCTTAGGTTTTTAATTTTATGTGGACATTATATCTTTTTACATGTATCTTTTGAATATATTACTACATGTGCATTTGCTAGTTAAAAATATGCACGTTTTAAAACTTTTTGCATGCATGGCTAAATTGCCTTCTAGAAATGTACCAGTTTACATTCCCAATATCAGTATTCCAGAGGCCAGTTTCCTTCCCTACCTTTCAATATTAGGTGTTAGAATAAAAATATTCCAATCCGAAAGATAAAAAAGACCTTGCATTATTGTTTTAATTTGAATTTCTTTGATTTCTAATGGTGTTACATGAGTTTCTTATGTTTATTTATATTAGTAGTTCTTTGTGAATTGTCTACTTTGTCCAGTTTCTATGAAGATGCTTGCTGTTTTCGTATTATAAAAATTGTATGCCGTATGTATATACACACACAGTTATATATGGAATATATATATAACTATATGTATATTTTAGTTATATATGACATATATATGTATGTGTGTATATATATGTGTGTATATAGATATATGCACACACAGTTGTATATGTGTGTATATATATATACGCACAGTTATATCTATATATGAGAAATGTATGGTATATATATGTGTGTGTATATATATGCCATACATTTATATATATGTGTATATACATACATGGCATATATATGTGTATATATATGAAGTTTATCAAACTGAAGTAAAAAACTCATCCATTTTTTCTGTTATGTTATACTTTTGACGTCATGCATTTCAAATTTTTTCTATCCCAGGATGGAACACCCTCTAGTGCCATTGTAGTTTATTTTCTTTTTGTAAGCCCTATAATTAAATTTGATGTGTGGTGTGAGGTAGGGATTATTTGTCAATTTAATATTTTGTTTAAACTACAATTTTTCTATCTACTTCCATACCTGAGGGAGATGGCATGCAACAGACTGAAAATGCTAGAAAGAAGCAACTTTACAGGTTCGTATCTGATTGACCCAATAAAGATCACAGTGTTTCTGCACCATTATTATTCTGTCTAAAAACAGAATTAAAGGTAATGGCAGTTGCCTCCAGCATCCAGGCATATGAATGCATGTGTATGTTTATGTGGATGTGTGTAGATATATGTGAGCATGAAAGAGAGTATGCCTATAAGATGATAATGAGGAATCTGAGAATCATTTTTAATATTAACTATGATCTTATTAGCTACAATTTTTTCAAGACTTGAGAATTTTTCTTTGTTGACAATACTTGCATCTTTAATCAGTAATCATGCTAGATCAAAAAGTACTAGACTACAGTATTTTAACTGCAGCAGTATGTATTTATGTACAAGGGAAGAATATATCCATGGAGAAGATACTGCCTCTAATTCATGGACATATTCTGCCACTGAGCAAATCTTGTTACCAGTGACTATGTTGACTTGGAAAGGTTATGACACACATCCCTAAGCACAGTGCTGTTTGTGACCCTATTGTAATTTTTACTATATTTATGTACCCCCATAGGAAATGTCTTCCATTTATTTTTTACAAAATGATAAGTTATTGGGTATAAGAAAGTGCAGTGACTAAGATAAATCTTACCCTATATAGTCTTATTTTTTTCCACTCATCTTAAGAATCCTCATCATGCTCATCATCAATTTTTCATCACTAAATATGGGACAAGAAGAAATGACCTGAAATTTCAAGTGAGCCATATTAAGAACTATGATTTTCATAATTGCCAGAAGTAAACAGGCTTAGTATTTTGTCAATATGTTTTATATATTTACCAATTCGTTTTAGATTGCTGTCTTTTTTTTTTTGAGATTTTTTTTTCAGAGTTATCTTGAAGTTTATTTTTAGTGTGGCAGAATTCCTTATTAATATTTGTGGGTTTTCATTATGCATTGCACTGTTTTACACTTGAAATTTTTAGGAGATATGGCTTAGCATTTTACATTTTATCAAGCTCCTCAGGATATTGATATAGCTATTCAGTTTCAGAGGAACTAGACTATTGCATTTGGCTTTAGAATTGGTATATTCAGAGAGATTTTCTCATGAAATATGAGAAGATAGGTTAAAGTGCCTAGCACAGAGCCAGGCACAGAGGAGGCATTGTACAAATGTGCATTACTTATTTTATCCGAGTATTAAGGGTAATTAGCAAACTGATGTGGACTTGGTCTGTTCCACATTTGTGGCTGTTTTTAAGGAAGCTTCCATTTAAATACATATATTTTACAGTGTATGTTTTGTATTACTAATCTCTATGAGCTTAACATTTGGAGGACAGTGTTTATTGACTTTTTAGTGTGAACAGCTCATCATTTTGTTAAAGACTGAATATTCTGAACATTCCAGGAACATAAATATCCACAAGTACTACTTGCATTAGCTAACAGAATTGCCATATATTTGCACAGCTGTTAAATGGTTGTTTAAAAATTTTAAAAAATACTTCAGGTGTATGCAATTATTCAAATTATGTAAATATTCAGAGGTTTATACCAAAATAAGAAGATGCCACCTTGTGGTACAAAAAAAAGATTTTTAAGTACATTTGTAATATGTGGTTGACAAATCTTTGGAATAACATGTGGTTGACAAACCTATTTGAGTAAATAGGAAAAGCCGCTAAAATACTCATGCTCATGGCCAAGTGTTTTATTTTTATTTATTTTTATTACTTTTGAGATGGAGTTTCTCTCTTGTCACCCAGGCTGGAGCACAGTGGTGTGATCTCGGCTCACTGCAACCTCTGCTTCCCTGGTTCAAGCGATTCTCCTGCCTCAGCCTCCTGAGTAGCTGGGATAACAGGCACCTGCCACCATGCCCAATTAATTTTTGTATATTTGTATCTTTGTTTTTTTGTTTTTTTTTTGTAAAATTGGAGTTTCACCATGTTGGCCAGGCTGGTCTCAAACTCTTGACCTTAGGTGATCTGCCTGCCTTGGCCTCCCAAGGTGCTGGGATTACAGGCATGAGCCACTGTGCCTGGACACTAAATGTTTTAATTCAGCAACTATGTCACAAATAGAAAGATCACAAGGGGAAAATTATGTGGGAGTGTGTTGTTTTATGAAAGCAGGGGTCTATTCAGTAGTATACAGTTGTTACAAAGGTATTACAATGGAACATTTCAAAGATGTTTAATGGAATATAATAAACTCACAACATGTATTTTAAAATTAAGATCATGGTGTATTTTCAAGAACGATTGCTACATTTTGTTCCTTTAGGTAAAGAGTAAAATTTTATTATGATTTCACTTTAATGAACATAATTTAAGACAATCTTTTACTTGGATAATGTCTATATATATTAAGATGATGTGTTGTTAAAAAGATAAAGATTACTTGAAATGAATTATGAACTATAGCATACACCTAGATGATGAGTAGATTTCTTACATCAGATTATGTTGGAACTTCTGAGAATGAGTCAATCTTGGAAATCATGTAGTTTGATATTTTATCTTTTATTGGCATGTAAACTGAGGCATAGAGATGTTAAATGACTCACCCAGGAACCCCCACTCCTCAGCAGTTTCCTTCCTTTATCCTGTGCTGCTTCTTCTTCCCCAAACTACATTTGAATTGGCCTCTTGTATTGAGAATCTTTGTTTTCCAGAAAAAGAATAGATGAGAATCCATTTCTCCCCTCTGAACTTTTCATTAAATGTTTATTCTGTTGCATTTCTCCATAAGCATTTTTATATTGCCATTTTCTCCTCTTATTAGAATACTTAATATAGTTCCAAATAGTACCTAATTGAAAACAGTTTATCATATCCCTTTTTATTTATTAGTATAATAGTATCCCTGCAATCTGGTGGCAGGAAAGTACTGCACTATTTTATTGTAATTTATCCCATTTTAAATGTTCATTTGGGTCTATGAAATTGCATAATACTTTTAATACTTTATAGAAATACACTTTCAGAGTATGTGTTGGAAAAAACACCTCAAATATCAGAATTGGCTTTGAAATTTTGCAGAAATAATATTGGGGGATATTCCAAATCCAAACTTAAATGAATGAATCGGCCTATCATTTCAAAGATTTTGAAAGGGTGGGCACCTGTATATGTACCAAGGAAATAAAAGATCATGTTTATAGACATTTATCCATGACAAGTGACAAAAGAAGTTACTGGCAGGCCTTGTTATAGAATCTCCAGAGCATTGTGAGTGGATTTATCAGGAAAAGTATCACACATAGACTTGTATCTATCTTATTTTTATTATTTTTCTTTTTTTACTTTTATTTTAGGTTCAGAGGGTACCTGTGCAGGTTTGTTACATGGATAAATTGTGTGTTGCTGAAATTTGGTGTAGGAATGATCCCATCACCCAGATAGCATACATAGTACCCAATAGGTAGTTTTTCAGCCCATGTCTCCCTCCCACCCTTTTCACTCCAGTAGTCCTCAGTGTCTGTTGTCTCCATCTTTGTGTCCATGCATACGCAATGTTTAGCGTCCACTTATGAGTGAGAACGTGTGGTATTTGATTTTCTTTTCCTGTGTTACTTTGCTTAGGATGATGGCTTTCAGCTGCACCCATGTTGCAGCAAAGGCCACAATCACATTCTTTTTATGGCTGTGTAGTATTCCATGGTGTATATGTACCATATTTTCTTTATCCAATCCACCATTGATGGGCATATAAGTTGATGCCATGTCTTTGTTATTGTGAATAGTGCTGCAGTGAACACACAAGTGCATGTGTCTTTTCGATAGAACAGTTTATTTTCTTTTGGGCATATACCCAATAGTAGGATTTCTGGGTTCAATGAAAGTTCTGTTTTGGCTGGGCATGATGGCTCACGCCTGTAATCCCAGCACCTTGGGAGGCCGAGGTGGGGGATCACGAGGTCAAGAGATCGAGACCATCCTGGCCAACATGGTGAAACTATGTCTCTACTAAAAATACAAAAACATTAGCTGGGTGTTGTGGCATGCACCTGTAGTCCCAGCTACTCAGGAGGCTGAGGCAGGAGAATCGCTTGAACCCAGGAGGTGGAGGTTGCAGTGAGCCGAGATTGCACCACTGCACTCCAGCCTGGTGGCAAAGCAAGACAAAAAAAAAAAAGTTCTGTTTTAAGTTCTTTGAGTTATCTCCAAGCTCCTTTCCACAGTGGCTGAAATAATTTAAATTCCCATCAGCAGTGTACAAGTATTTCCTTTTCTCCACAACCTCACCAACATCTGTTATTTTTTGACTTTTTAATAATATCCACTCTGACTGGTGTGAGGTGGTATTTCAATGTGGTTTTGTTGAATTATATTTAAATGAAGTCTTGAGGAATAAGAATAATTTAGATAATTAGGTGGTGCTGAGGTGGGTACTTTAGGCAGAAATGGTGTGGCCCATGTCTATTTCTCTTTGGGACATAGTGATTAAAATTTGTTTGGAGATGGAGGACCTTACATAAGGGTAAGGTTATTCAGGACAGGTGATGAATTAATTGTGTTTAGCTGTTTTCCATATGTAATGGAAAGCCATGAGTGACTTTTAGTTAAGAAAGTGGTATGAATGAACTAGCATTATGATTGAGGATTGTACACAAAAGTGTGGTTTTGAGAAAATAACATGAAATGAAATGAATGTGTGTGAATTTCTCTTAATTCAACAACTAATCTTTCTATTTCCAGATGTGCTTTGATTCACAAGTATCATAGAAGAAAATATTTTTATTACCTTTATTTGGTTAATCTTCCTTTCTTCATTTATTGACCAGAAATACGGCAATAGAAACTCTATACTCCCTTTGCAACAATTTATCTTTTCAACAGCACCATCCCTTAGGACAACTGTCACCTTCCAAGGGCAGATTTACTTAAAAGAAAAAAAGCCTAGGGGTGTGTTATGGTTTGAATTTGTTTCCAGAAAACGTGTGTTGGAAACTTAATCCACAATGCAACCGTGTTAAGAGGTGGGGCCTACTGGGAGGTTTTTAGGTCATTTGGGCTCCCACCCTCATGAGTGGATTAATGTTGGTGATAAAAGGGCTTAAGGATGTGAATTTGAGCTCTTGGTCTCCCTTACTCTTCTTTGCCCTTCCACCATGGGATGACAGCAAGAAAGTCCTTACCAGATGTCAGCCCCTTGATCTTGGTATTCTCAGCCTCCAGAACTGCAAGAAATAAATTTCTATTGTATACACGTTACTCAGTCTGTGAGTCTGTGGCATTCTAACATTACCAAACAGACTAAGACAGGGTGGTTGCACAAAAATGTGGTAGAGTACCCCATCATTTATATACTGTATAGGTGTTAGTAGGAGGTCAGTTAACTCAGTATAGCCCAGAATAGGCATCAAGAAGCTAAAGAAAACCTTTCTCAAAAATGTCTTTGTGTTAGGTGGAATAATGGCTCCTCAAAGATGTTTATGTTCTAATCCCACAGACCTGTGAATGTTAGGTTATATGGCAAAGGAGAATTAGGTTTGCAGTTGGAATTAAGACTGTGAGTCAGCTGACCTGAAAAAAGAGAAATTATAGTAGCATCTCTGGGCTAAGCATGTTAGCACTGGATTATCTGAGTGAGTCTAAAGTAACCATAAGGATCCTTAAAAGTGAAAGACAGAGACAGAAGAGAAGGTTGGGATGATAAAATGTCAGAAGGACTCAACCTACCATTGCTGGTTTTGAAGATGAAAAGGGGGGTGTTTGGTCTAAGACAAGAACGTGGGCCTCCTTTAAGAAGCTGGAAAAGGCTGAGTACGGTGGCTCAAGCCTGAAATCCCAGCTACCCAGGATGCTGAGGCAGGAGGATCACTTGAATTCAGGAGTTCAAAGCTGCAGTGCACTATGATTGCACCACTGCACTGCAGTGGAGTGACAGAGTCAGACCTTGATCTCAAAAAAAATAAAATAAAATAAAAAATAAAAAAAGCTGGGAAAAGGCATGACAAGGAAACAGTACTCTTTAGAAGCTTCTGAAAGGAATATTGCCCTCTTGCCCTACCTTGACTTTAGTCCAGTGAGATCTGCAACAGACTTCTCACCTACAAAACTGTAAAATAATACATTTTTGTTGTTTTAAGCCACTCAGTTTATGGTAATATGTCACAGCACCAGTAGCAAATAAATACTGCCCAGACCAAAGATCAAAGGATGAGAATGATCCTCCTCCTCCTCCTCATCTTATAGTTATTCTGTGGAGGACTGACTGTCTGTCAGGTACTCAACATAATCTCATCCAGTTCTTACAGCTACCTTGCTGGCAGGTATTATCTCTAGCTTGTAAATGATAAACAAATGCTGTTAGGAATTTAGAAAGAAATTCTCCCCAGAGCCTTGAAGTTTGTATGTGACAGAGATCAGGTTTAAACTGTTTCATCTGAGGACAAAGTCTCATCCTCTTTATTTCAGCAGGAGTAGTTGGGAGGCAGTAGAGCTTTGGGCCTAAGCAGGTTGGCTCTGGAGTCAGACTGCCTGGTTTGAATTCTTGCTCCTCATCTTGTTAGACTAGTGCCTAGGACATAGTAAATCCTCAGTACATCTTGGCTGTTATTATGATGAATTGTTGTTATTAGTATTATTATTATACTGCATAGATGGCACTATAAGAGTAGTCATTGTCTTAGGAAGGTGTTTGTTAAAGTAACTACTACAACATCCAGACTATTGAGCTTAAGTATAAACTTCTCAAACTTTGTTTTATCCTTTAATTTTAGCTTTTGAAATTTGTTGAAATGCCTCTTCAGTTCATTAAGCATTGAACTTGAAACTCATTAATTCATGTATTTACCTGGCATGGTCTTTATTTGTAACTACTGGGAATGCTCTATTTTTGTCAACCCCTAATGATTGTTGGACAATATCTTGAAATACTTTTCAGTGATGGTTACTTTTTTGACGGGCCCTACCTTTGTGCAGTGAACTACTTTTTTTGGAAAGATGCTTGGATTTAGGAAAACAGGCATCTGAATGAACAGAATATAGTCCCTTGGGTGTAAGTGATGATCCTTTCATTCTACCGTTGTCAAGAGATGGCATTATGATTTATCTGGACATCTATGCAACTTGCAGGCCCATTTTATCATTCATTGTCTTACAAATGAGCCCTGTTCCCTGTTTAACCAAGCCTCAACCACAGAAGGTGGGTAGCAAGCTGATAAATCTCTACCAAGGCACTGGGTCTTCAGACTGGTAATTTAATGGTAAATCACTATTCTGGTAATCCAAAAAGACAAAATTTCTGGTTGTCCCAATATTCTGATTTCAAGGCTATCATTCATCTTTGGCCCCAGACCAGTGCTGAAGTAAATGTATGCAGCCAATTCCAGTATGTACTGAGTCTAAGATTAAGCAAGCTCTTGACACCTGGAACCCTCAGATGTTAATCTCTTCTTAGTCAGTTTCCTGATCTTCTATTTGCTCTTCAACTCCCTTGGTTTCCCTGATATTCTTTTCTCCTTTTTCATTGTTCCTCTTTCACTTCTCATTCTTGGTTTCTTTTATGGACTCCACTTCTATAGTTCTCACATTAAAAGATAGCTTTATCTAGTTTTAAACTTCTACCCTCTACTCTTCTTGTTCTGTTCTCTCTTTCTGAATGCTTTTTCTGACTTGCATGCCAACAATTATTACCCCTGTTCTGATGACTCCCATCCCATTTTACTAGCTCCTAAATTCTTCCCTGATCTTCAGACTTATGAATCCAGTGGCCTGGCAACTGGGCATGTAGATGAATATTGAAATCATCTTTCCTGTATAAGCCTGGGTTTTCTGTCCTAGTTGTGGCATCATTATCCTACAACATTCAAATAAAAATCAACTGTTTTTTCCCATTTTGGTGTACTGTAATGTGTTTCTTGAATCTCCTTTCTCTCCATCTTTATTGTAGTTGTCCTGATTCAGGTCCACGTATTTGTCATCTGAATATTAATTTTGTTTTGATCATTTTAATGTATCATTATAAATTTTATCATTAAATATATCCATCATGCTTTCTATTTTTTAATTTCATCCATTGCTTTAATGCTTAGGTGGTACTAATCTACCATGAAATAAGTTAAATATTCATATAGATTTCCCTCTAGATTATTATGGTTTCCTTTTTTATTAATTATTAATGCTTTATAGTTTCTTTTCTTTTTCATGTTAAATGTTCTTTCATTTTATTATCATTACTTATTTAAGGTTTGGATACTTGAATTTTTCTTGATTGAGTTTCTTGAATGTTTACTCCAATAATTTTTGCAAGAACTAGTTCTTACAATTATTAATTTTAGTATATTTTTATTTTTTAAAACATTTTCACTTATTTCTGCTTTCATTTTTAATAGTGTCTTTTTTTCTGATTTTCCTAAGTTTTCTTTGTTGATAGCATTTAGGATATGAATTTGCCTCCAGGTTACAGCTTTTTAAGCAACATGTGTTATAGTATGCAGTACTTTAAAAATATTCACATTTTATATATGAAGAATTTCACATGTATGTAATGTAAGCAGAATAGTTTAATCACCCCCCAGGTACCTATCACCAAACTTCAACAATTATCAACATTTTGTCATACTTATTCCCCCATGCCCCCATTTTTTTTGCAGTATTCTAAAGCAAATCCTAGATATTGTGAAATACAGTAATATTTATTTATATTTTTAATTTTGAGTTTCCTACTATTAAAAAAAGTTTAGATTATATATGTGTGTAAGTATTTGCACGTTTATGTACTCATATGTATATACGTGTATTTGTGTGTATATATACAGACACTCTGATACACATGCACAAACATTTTCAAGTAATTGGTGAATCTTTTAAGCTTGATTAAAATATTTGCAGTTTCAGGGAATGTAGTCAGATAATTTGATCTGCATTATTTCTGCTTCTCCTAATAAACTTCATTCTTCTTATAGATCATTATCTCACCAATTTGACAAACTATGTGTTCTTCAAATGCAAGGAAAATCTGCTTTTAGAGTTGGAAGCACAATATATTTTATCAACTATGCTAGTCAAATTTCCATGCTACCATTATCTTAATTATAATAATCCAAATCTCCATGTTGTCAAATTCGTCATGTTCTGTCCAAAGCTGGGAACATTGTATTACAATCTATTATGACAACGTTTTCATTTTTATCTGCCTGCCAATTTTTGCTTAATATATTTGGATGTTATATTATTTGACTCATAAAGGTTCATGGCTGATATATCTTTTATGAAACTTTTATCAATATAAAACAACTCTCTTTTATTCTATTTTATGCTTTTTATCTTGAAGCCTACATTGTCCAAAGTTAACACTGTCACTTTTACTTAAATTTAATTCGTGCTCTCTAGATTCCTCCTCTCCGGGCAGGGCATCTCTGAAAGAAAGGCAGCAGCCCCAGGCAGGGCCTTATAGATAAAACTCCCATCTCCTTGGGACACAGCACCTGGGGGGAGGGACAGCTGTGGGCGCAGCTTCAGCAGACTTAAATATTCCTGTCTGCTGACTCTGAAGAGAGCAGCAGATCTCCCAGCACGGTGCTCAAACTCTGCTAAGGGACAGACTGCCTCCTCAAGTGGGTCCCTGACCCCCGTGCTTCCTGACTAGGAGACACCTCCCAGCAGGGGTTAACAGACACCTCATACAGGAGAGCTCTGGCTGGCATCTGGCAGGTGCCCCTCTGGGAGAAACTTTCCAGAGAAAGAAACAGGCAGCAATCTCTGTTGTTCTGCAGCCTCTGCTGGTGGTACCCAGGTAAACAGGGTCTGGAGTGGACCCCAGCAAACTCCAGCAGACCTGCAGCAGAGGGGCCTGACTGTTAGAAGGAAAACTAACCAAACAGAAAGGAATAACATCAACATCAACAAAAAGGACATCCCCACAAAAACTCCATCTGAAGGTCACCAACATCAAAGACCAAAGGTAGATAAATCCATGAAGACGAGGAAAAGCCAGTGCAAAAAAGCTGAAAATTCCAAAACCAGAATGCTTATTCTCCTCCAAAGGATCATAACTCCTTGCCGGCAAGGGAAGAAAACTGGACAGAGAATGAGTTTGATGAATTGGCAGAAGTAGGCTTCAGAAGGTGGGTAATGACAAACTCCTCTGAGCTAAAGGAGCATATTCTAATCCAATGTAGGGAAGCTAAAAACCTTGAAAAAAGGTTAGAGGAATTGCTAACTAAAATAACCAGTTTAGAGAAGAATATAAATGACCTGACGAAGCTGAAAAATACAGCATGAGAACTTCATGAAACGTACACAAGTATCAATAGCTGAATTGATCAACTGGAAGAAAGGATATCAGAGATTGAAGATCAACTTAATGAAATAAAGCATGAAGACAAGATTAGAGAAAAAAGATGAAAAGGAATGAACAAAGCCTCCAGGAAATATGGTACTATGTGAAAAGACTAAACCTATGTTTGATTGGTGTACCTTAAAGTGATGGGGAGAATGGAACCAAGTTGAAAAACACTCCTCAGGATGTTAACCAGGAGAACTTCCCCAACCTGGCAAGACAGGCCAACATTCAAATTTAGGAAATACAGAGAACACCACAAAGATACTCCTTTAGAAAAGCAACCCCAAGACACATAATCATCAGATTCACCAAAGTTGAAATGAAGGAAAAAATGTTAAGGGCAGCCAGAGAGAAAGGTTGGGTTTCCCACAAAAGGAAGCCCATCAGACTAACAGTGGTTTTCTCTGCAGAAACCCTACAAGCCAGAAGAGAGTGAGGGCCAATACTCAACATTATTAAAGAAAAGAATTTTCAACCCAGAATTTCATATCCAGTCAAACTAAGGTTCATAAGCAAAGGAGAAATAAAATTCTTTACAGACAAGCAAATTTGAGAGATTTTGTCACCACCAGGCCTGCCTTACAAGAGCTTCTGAAGGAAGCACTAAATATGGAAAGGAAAAGCTGATACCAGCCACTGCAAAAACATACCAAATTATGAAGACCATCGACACCATGAAGAAACTGCATCAACTAAGAGGCAAAATAATGAGCTAGCATCATAATGACAGGATCAAATTGACACATAACAATATTAACCTTAAAGGAAAATGGGCTAAATGCCCCAATTAAAAGACACAGACTGGCAAATTGGATAAACAGTCAAGACCCACTGGTGTTGCTGTATTCAGGAGACTCATCTCATATTCAGAGACACACATAGGCTCAAAATAAAGGGATGGAGGAATATTTACCAAGCAAATGGAAAGCAAAAAAAAAAAAAAAAAAAAAGCGGGATTGCAATCCTAGTCTCTGATAAAGCAGACTTTAAACCAACAAAGACAAAAAAAGAGAAAAAAGGGCATTACATAATGGTTAAGGGATCAACACAACAAGAAGAGCTAACTATCCTAAATATACAGGTAACCAATACAGTAGCACGCAGATTCATAAAGTTCTTAGAGACATACAAAGAGACCTAGACTCCCACACAATAATAGTGGGAGACTTTAACATCCCACTGTCAATATTAGACAGATCAACGAGACAGAAAATTAACAAGAACATTCAGGACTTGAACTCAGCTCTGGACCAAATGGACCTAATAGACATCTACAGAAAACTCCACCCCAAATCAATGGAATATATGTTCTTCTCAGTTCCACATTGCACTTATTCTAAAACTGACCACACAATGGGAAGTAACACACTCCTCAGCAAATGCAAAATAACAGAAATCATAACAGTCTCTCAGACCACAGTGCAATCAAATTAGAACTCAGGATCAAGAAACTCACCCAAAACTGCACAACTGCATGGAAACTGAACAACCTGTTCCTGAATGACTGCTGGGTAAATAACAAAATTAAGGCATAAATAAGTTCTTTGAAACCAATGAGAACAAAGACACAATGTACCTGAATCTCTGGGACACAGCTAAAGCAGTGTTTAGAGGGAAATTTATAGCACTGAATGCCCACAGGAGAAAGTGGGAAAGATCTAAAATAGACACCCTAACATCACAATTAAAAGAACTAGAGAAGCAAGAGCAAACAAATTCAAAAGCTAGCAGAAGACACGAAATAACTAAGATAAGAGCAGAACTGAAGGAGATAGAGACACAAAAAACCCTTCAATAAATCCGTGAATCCAGGAGCTGGTTTTTTTAAAAGATTAACAAAATTGGTAGACCACTAGCCAGACCAATAAAGAAGAAAAGAGAGAAGAATCAAATAGACACAATAAAAAATGATAAAGGAGATCACTACTGATCCCACAGAAATACAAACGACCATCAGAGAATACTATAAACACCTCTATGCAAATAAACTAAAAAATCTAGAAGAAATGGATAAATTCCTGGACACATACATCTTCCCAAGACTAAACCAGGAAGAAGTCGAATCCCTGAATACAACAATAACAAGTTTTGAAATTGAAGCAATAATTAATAGCCTACCAACCATAAAAAGTCCAGGACCAGAGAGATTCAGAGCTGAATTCTACCAGAGGTACAAAGAGGAGCTGGTACTATTTCTTCTGAAACTATTCCAAACAATTGAAAAAGAGGGACTCCTCCCTAACTCATTTTATGAGGCCAGCATCATCCTGATACCAAACCGTGGCAGAAACACAACACAAAAAGAAAATTTCGGGTCAATATCCCTGATGAACATCAATGCGAAAATCCTCAATAAAATACTGGCAAACCAAATTCAGCAGCACATTAAAGCTTATCCATCATGATCAAGTTGGCTTCAACCCTGGAATGCAAGACTGGTTCAACATACACAAATCAATAAATGTAATCCATCACATAAACAGAACCAATGACAAAACCCACATGATGCAGAAAAGGCCTTCAATAAAATTCAACACCCCTTCATGCTAAAAACTCTCAATAAACCAGGTATTGATGGAACATATCTAAAAATAACAAGAGCTATTTATGACAAACCCACAGCCAATATCATACTGAGTGGGCAAAAGATGGAAGCATTCCCTTTGAAAACTAGCACAAGCGAAGGATGCCCTGTCTCAGCACTCCTATTCAACATAGTATTGGAAGTTCTGGCCAGGGCAATCAGGCAAGAGAAAGAAGCGTATTCAAATAGGAAGAGAGGAAGTCAAATTGTCTCTGTTTGCAGATGACATGATTTTATATTTAGAAAACTATCTTCTCAGCCCAAAATCTCCTTAAGCTGATAAGCAACTTCAACAAAGTCTCAGGATACAAAATTAATGTGCAAAAATCACAAGCATTCCTATACACCAATAATAGGCAAATAGCGAGCCGAATCATGAGTGAACTCCCATTCACATAAATACCTCCCATTCACATAAAATACCTAGGAATACAACTTGCAAGAGATGTGAAGGACCTCTGCAAGGAGAACTACAAACCACTGCTCAAGGAAGTAAGAGAGGACACAAATAAATGGAAAAACATTCCATGCTCATGGCTAGGAAGGATCAATATCGTGAAAATGGCCATACTGCCCAAAATAATTTATAGATTCAGTGCTATCCCCATCAAGCTACCACTGACTTTCTTCACAGAATTAGAAAAAACTACTTTAAATTTCATCTGGAACCAAAAAACAGCCTGTATAGCCAAGACAATCCTCAGCAAAAAGAACAAAGCTGGAGGCATCATGCTACCTGACTTCAAACTATACTAGAAGGCTGCAGTAACCAAAACAGTGTGGTACTGGTACCAAAACAGATATATAGACCAATGGAACAGAACAGAGGCCTCAGAAATAATACCACATATCCACAAGCATCTGATCTTTGACAAACCTGACCAAAACAAGCAATGGGGAAAGGATTCCCTATTTAATAAATGGCATTGGGAAAACTGGCTAGCCATATGCAGAAAACTGAAACTGGACCCCTTCCTTACACCTTATACAAAAATTAACTCAAGATGTTTTAAAGACTTAAATGTAAGACCTAAAACCATAAAAACCCTAGAAGAAAACCTAGGCAATACCATTCAGGACATAGGCATGGGCAAAGACTTCATGACTAAAACAGCAGAAGCAATGGCAACAAAACCAAAAATTGACAAATGGGATCCAATTAAACTAAAGAGCTTCTGCACAGCAAAAGAAACTATCAGAGTGAACAGGCCATCTACAGAATGGGAGAAAAATTTTGTAATCTATCCATCTGACAAAGAGCTAATATCCTGAATCTACAAAGAACTTAAATTTATTAGAAAAAAACAACCCCATCAAAAAGTGGGCAAAGTATATGAACAAGCACTTCTTAAAAGAAGACATTTATGCGGCCAAAAAACATATGAAAAAAAGCTCATCATCACTGGTCATTAGAGAAATGCAAATCAAAACCACAATGAGATACCATCTCACGTCAGTTAGAATGGCAATCATTAAAAAAAATCAGGAAACAACAGATGCTGGAGAGGATTTGGAGAAATAGGAATGCTTTTACACTGTCGTTGGACAGGTAAATTAGTTCAACCACTGTGGAAGACAGTGTGGTAATTTCTCAAGAATCTAGAACCAGAAATACTATTTGACCCAGCAATCCCATTACTGGGTATATACCCAAAGGATTATAAATCATTCTACTGTAAAGATACATGCACACGTATGTTTATTGGGGCACTATTCGCAATAGCAATAACAAAGACTTGGAAGCAACCCAAATGCCTATCAATGATAGACTGGATAAAGAAAATGTGGCACATATACAACAATGGAATACTATGCAGCCATAAAAAAGGATGAGTTCATATCCTTTGCAGGGACATGGATGAAGCGGGAAACCATAATTCTCAACAAACTAACACAGGAACAGAATTCGAAACACCACATGTTCTCACTCATAAGTGGGAGTTGAACTATGAAAACACATGGACACAGGGAGGGGTACATCACACATTGGGCCTTGTCAGGGGGTGGGGGGCTAGGGCAAGGATAGCATTAGGAGAAATACCTAATGTAGATGACAGGTTGATGGGTGCAGCAAAGCACCATGGCACGTGTATACCTATGTAACAATCGTGGGCATTCTACACGTTTCCCGTAACTTAAAGTATAAAAAAATTAATTTGTACTTGGTTGAGAAATCTCTAGTCATTCTTTCATTTTAAACATGTATGTGCACTTTTAAATTAGAGATATTATAGTAGCAGCACATTGAATGTGTCTTTTTACTCAATCTTCTGGTAGACTTCCTGCTATTTCTGAGTTTTTCAAAACTGATGTTTGAGTTTCTCTCTTTTCCTTGTGTGTATTTATCTCCCTTTTATGTTTTATTTCTTTTCCTTCAATTTTTGTATTTTTTTATTTTTTGCTACCTTTGTTTTGGTGATTGTTTTTGAATGGTCTATGCTTTCATGTTTTCTATTGATTAGGAAAGTAAGAATCTGAATATTTATTCCACTCACTTTCCAAAATATCCAGCCTCTATTTTTTTATATGAAAGTTAAGAAACAATAACTTTTGTTTATTCACAAGGAACGTGTTGACATTCCCTGCTCCCAAACCTCCCAGTCCCTCTTATTTATATGAAAAGTGGTGCTGGACTCAGAATCAGCTTGATATTATTAAATTATTTTTGCTTCAGATCTATTCTTTTACAAGATTTATTTTTGACATTTGAAATTAGATTTGAAAATGTATTTATGATTGGTATTTAGGCCTAATACTTATGTTTATTTATTTCAGGGTTCATCGCTAAGATTTATATTCTAACTTTCCAAAATTTAAATTTGCAAATTAAATTTTAATTTGAGTATTGGTAGTCTTTTCTTTCCAATCTATTTTCCTTTCACCTCAGATTGTTCTTTCTTTATGACATCTTGAGGATGCCCAAGAGTTTTCTAAAGTTGTTTTCCTGATTCCTATAAACCAAGAAATATCGAAAACTTCTAAATGGTACTCTTTGCTTATAGCCATATGTAACCACAGGTCTCTTGTTTATTTACATTCACTCAAATAACAACTTTTTCCAATTCATTGTTGTTAATTTGTCCTCCTTGCACCTTTTCCCACATACTATTGGGTAAGTTGATGTGTTCACCTTCCTTTCTAATTTCCAGTGACCAGGGATCATTTACATACTGTGGTCTTGCATTACTGAGATGAAATCTTCCACCACTCCCACCACCTACTACAAGAGATGGAATTAATTGAAACCACAGCCTTCAAGAGACATTTGGAGCAATACTCTTCCAGTTCTTTCTTCCACATTTTATTTGTGGGTACAGCGTCTCCCAGGATGTAGTGTGCTGTAATTATTCTTCCACCCTTTTATTTTCTGGGAGTTTCTCTATCTGAATAGCACAGAAATATTAGTGGATAGGAAGGGAATATAATATTCTATCCATCTGAAAATTAACACCCATGTTGAACAGAATCCCTGTTCAGTTTCCTGTTTACTACAGGGTCCAAATCTCTGAGCTGAGCTGTGCAGCAGATAATAGGAGAAGAAAAAAAGATACCTGCTCCTCTTTCAAGGACGTGGACTTTTCTGTTTTGTGAAGTGATACTTGGATAGGCTACTGGATATTTTCTCATTCTTGACTCATCAACCTTATAATTGGTCTAAGTTTTTCCCAAATTTGTAGCTCTGGATTTCCTGTCACTCCTAGTTTTCTGTGTTAAAGTTTTCCATTTTGATATGTATGATATTGACAACTGGGAGAGGCAGTGCCAGGGGATGGTAGCCAGATGCCATTTTGTACCAGAAGTCTTTTATTATCTACATTTAATGGTTATAAATAATGAATGCCTTTGTTGGGAGTACTTTCATTTACTCATTCCAACAAACTCTTAGACCAATTTTCCTTGAGATCAATTAAATTCAATCCCTCCTGTATGCCAGACTTTAAAAAAAATGCCCAATACTAAGTAGAATAAAAAATGTCTTTTGCTTCAGAGTAGTATGATTAGGACTATAACAGAGTTAGGTTGAAAGGTCTATAGTACACCAGAGTCAAGACTACGTTTGTCCTTGGGAAATTGGAAAGGCTACTGGAGAATATGAAACTTCAGTGAATCTTGGGGTATCACTGGATATTTAGAAGCTGGGTTGAGGGGCCAGGGGATCCTTGGCAGAAAGAAAAGCATAGTGACATGAGAGTGCATCATGAGATCAGGAAGTCGTGATAGGTTGTAGGCAATTAAGCTGAAGAGGTTTATGAGGCCCTTATTTGTGTGGATAGTGGACAGGTGCTGGGAATGATGGATGGCAGGAAGATCTGATACTAGAGCAGTTAAAATTATCTAGGCAAGTGAGATGGGGAAATGAAGTCAAACAGCAGCAGCAGGGATGGAGGGAAAGTGACAAGTTTATGAGTCTAAACTGGAGAGAGAGAGGATGAGGGAAGAAGAATGCAGAATTTGAAGATTGTTTGGTTCTTCTGGTCTTCCAATTATGTTCAAGTATATGTGAGATGCAATGGTCAAAGTAATAGGTACATAATAAATAAACCATTTCTGTTTTCAGCATCTGTAGATCAAACTTTAGCCTGCCTTAGTTTATCATTCGTGTGTTTAGACTATGATCAAATAAATATATTCATTTTCACACTCTATTTTTAGTGGTACTAATATATTTTTTGTGACGCAAAATAGTCACATTCCTAGTGATGGGAAAACTAATTCATAAATGGATTTGGCATAAGTCTTGAGGAATCCCTGAGAGATCTGGTTGGATAATGAGTCCTATTTTTGATTTTCAATCAAATATTCTTTCCACTAGAATTATCTGCTTGCTTGCTCAAAAAGAGTCAACTAACTATCTGAAAACTAATGATAATTTGCAAGTTACAAGAAAGCCATTTTCTACCTTTGTTATACTTGTAATAAATCCTAGGTCCAATGAATATGTTTTTAAATATGTTTCAAATGGGTATTACTAAAGTAAACCATAATAGAGACAAAATAGCATTATTTCCCTCAAGTTTTTGGGAAAGTAATATTCTGTTCAGAGAATCAAATGGCATTATCCAAATGAAAGTATTATTTATCCCTCAAAGGAATTTCCACCTATTACTCACAATTTAGTTAGGTAGATTTGCTTCTCATGTTTGAGTTTCTTTTCCAAAATCATTTATCTTTTATTCAGTTGAAAAATACATATATATTCTTAAGCGGTATTATTGAGAAGTTTTCCACTAATGGGAGAGTAAAGAATAAAACAAAAAAATTAATACACGCTAGAATTGCTCAAACAACTTCAAGTACCCATCTTATAAACCCATAATACATTTATAGGTTTTTGAAATTGAGAAAGAAATCTCCATTTGCTCTAGTCAAATAATTTTTAGAGGTGCTAGAAATCATATATACATATATGTATGTATATATGTACCAGATTTAATAACTTGGCATGCATTACAAGAAATAACATTTTTCTCACATTCTTACTTTAAGGTAAAGATTTTTAAAAAAATACTTTAGTGAATTGAGATAGTCACTCTAGAAATTAATGCTAAAATGTTTAGTGATGCACTTGTACTAATTTTAAAACATAACTTGTTAACCATTATATAGTATTTGTTTCCAAACATTTAAAAAACTCTAATAAAGATTCTAACACAATTGTAATCAGCTACAATCAATAT
The DNA here is from genome assembly GCF_029289425.2 of Pan paniscus. Classification (NCBI taxonomy): domain Eukaryota; kingdom Metazoa; phylum Chordata; class Mammalia; order Primates; family Hominidae; genus Pan; species Pan paniscus. Next base: position 67,660,327 of record NC_073261.2, on the reverse strand, counting down.
GCAGGAGCTGGTTTTCATTTTCCACTTTGCACTGAGAGGCAGTTCTTAAAGTGCTGAAGACCTAGCTGTACTTGAAAATGGCTGAGATTTACTTGTGCTTAGATCTCTTATATTCCTCCTCAACTTTCAAGACATGCTTTCATTTGATAAGGATGCTTTGGAATCTGAATTTTAACATGTAGCTGTGATGCATTTCAGCATGCAAATATACACACTGTATATTATTTTGCTTTTACAGTAATTATTTTCATTTATGAAATTCTAAATTCGATGTTAAATATTGAATATTTTGGTTAAGTGACAGCTTGTGCTAGCTTTAGGATATTCCTGCTTGATAATTATTCATGAGAAGAACAGCTGAAAACAAACTAGTTATACACCTTGGCAAATTACTGTGATTGTAATTCTGTGAAATTTCCCCATGGCCATGTGACTTTATTATAAGTACTCTAACAGTGCAGATGTCCAGAATGTTGTCGTTGTCACAAATGTTATTCCTATATTCAAAGTTTTTGAATTACTCTTTACTGCTTCAGAGAAAACGTGACAAAGGAGATGAGACATGCAATATGTATGATAGAACATATGCAGCTCTCTTCAGTGCCTGTCCTCCCTTGGTTTGGAGTGGGCATGGTGCTTACATCCCTTATTCCTGCAAAATAAGGAAGCAGTGGCATTTTTGTGAAATGTAGATATGATGAAAACATTTCCTATTAAATGTTAAGAAAAAAGTAGCCCCAATTTATCATTCGTCAAAAAATTTCTGTCGAAAATCAAATGTTATTTCCCTACTCTCCTTCTCCCTTTCAGTTCCTTCCCCATATGGTTCCTGAAATGTTCCTCCATTTAAATGGATTTTAAAGCTCATTCCTTATAGTTCCTAGAGCATTCATTGCTTTTGAGAAAAAAAGAAAAACATTTTAGCATGTGCTATTTTTGTTATTCTAATTAGCAAAAACAGCTGGTCCTGTGCAGCTCAGACTGTAGTCTTTTTCAACACATTGTTCAGATTTTTTTTCTTCTTCTTCTGTCAAGCTACAGGCTACCACCTCTCCTCTTCCCACACAAATCAACCCCCAAAACACCTGCACACACAACCTTAAATATCACCTACATCTGCCATGAAAGGAAAAGGGAAACAGCCTCCCCTTCCTGGTGGCTGGGCAGGGCACATGTATCAAATTATACAGAAGGTGAACTAAAGTCATTCTTAAGGTTCTCACTACTTCACTGATTTTCCATTCACCCAGCATATGTTTCTGTTGTCTCAAAAAGTGCATCTATCTTATAGTTTTTTGTTTTCTTTCTTTTTTCTCAACCCCCTCTGGCACATAGGAGTAGCCTCTTGCAGAATCAGAGATTGAAAAATTGGATAATCAAACCTTACTCACAATTTGGTATCTATCAAAGGCATGTGACTGCCAATGATCATTGGAGCTGATCAAAGTCACACTCTGTTACCATGGCAACGAATCCCCATCTTGTTTATGTGGAGGGGTACGCACCACAGGAGAATAATGTTGAGACGAATTAAATTTGTGTTGTTGAGAAATTAACATGTGGGATGTTTAGGGGTGAGTTGAATGGGTGTTTATCAGTGTGCTTTTTTTTTTTTGGAAATGGAGGTGGTGGGGACAAAACATGACATATAGAGGGTGCCATTATAAAAGAATCCAGTAAAACACTGAAATGTTCCAAAAGTGCATTTTTAGATGGGATCCAGATATGAGGAAATAGTCTTTATTTGGTTTTGTCACTGACATATTTCATGAGCTTGTCTTTCCAAGCTCTTCAGCTATTCTTCCCTTTTCCAAATTTAAAAAGGATTGCAATGGCGTGTGTCTTTCAAGTTTTATATTTGTTTATTTATTGAGCTGGAAACAATTCTTAATCTTGTACCATTAATCTTTTAGGGAAGATGTAGTATGACTAGTATATTTTAATTTTCAGTGATTTGAGACCTCCCCTAGCCAAATTTTGGGTTTGCATAAAGCTCTTTGTGTTTTTAGTTTATAAGATATTATCTGATCATGAGGGTTGTAAGTCATTACACAATTTTCCAATGATTTTTTTGGCACCTTTTAATGTTTTAAATTTTTCAGAATAAATTAGAGTATCTTCTTCAAAGGAAATACAATACACATGGGATATTTTAACTTTTTGTCATGTTCAAATACTAGCTCTCCTTGCCACGTCCCCCATTCTTTATCTAGGCACTGTTTTCCTGCTATTTTATCTCTCTTATCCTTCCACGTCATTCACCATCCATGTCAAATGCTTGCACTATAACCTCTATCCAATATGGAACTATCATTTTCCTCTTCTCCAGCAGCCACCAGGAATCACTGACTCATATTTTCTGAAATAAACAAGACTATCATATGTCCAAATATTAGTTCCCATTGCACTTGTTATTTTAGCCTTCTATCTTTTTATACTTCTCTTATTATTATTCAAAATACGAGTTCCACAAATATTTGAAGTGACTGCCTCTTTCAAGACTGTGCTGTCATGTAAGATATGATCCCATTCTGGGAGTTTGAAATCTTGTGAGAAAGAGGGAGAAACCAACACTCACTGACAGTCTCCTATGTGTCAGTGCCCCTGCACAGCACTTGATGCATTTGTAGCTTGTTCAATCTTTACATACACTAGAGGAGGTGAGTAATACCCTCATTATTCAAGTGAAGAAACTAAGTCATGGGGAGGTTAAGCAACTTGCTTGAGAACATGAAATGGAAGTCCACCCCTAATATTTGAAGTGCTTTATTTCAAGATTCTTGTTACTTTGTTTGCTTTTTCTAGGCTACATTGGGTGATAAAACATATACACATAAATACCATACAAGATGCAGCGAAATGAGTGTTACGTGAATGTCAATGGCAATATCTTCTTCAGAAGTGAAAGATGAGGAATAAATTCCTTCTAACCAGAATGTCAGGAATTAATTCTGAGGAGGAGGTAGCATTAGACAAGGCTGTGAGAAGGGTGGCACTTATTAGGTAAAGATGGAACCTAGAGGTGAGGCTGAATGACTTGCCCTCTGTCACCTAGGTTGATCACAGATGCTTATAATATTGGTGCGTAGGCCATTTAGGATGTATGCTCAATACAAACAGATGAAATCTTTGTTTTTCATTTTTGTATCTATCTTGGCCAGTACATTTAAAATGTTCATTTATGTTTTCCAGGAGGAGGCTTGCTGCTTTCTTTTTAATACCTGAATTACTTATCAAAAATAGCTATCCTAGAATGGGATATGATGGATGATATATTTATCTTTTATTAATCTATAAGGCCCTAAGGACCCATAACCTTTGTTAGTCAAATTAAATTAAATCAATGAAGAACTAGTACAACCAGCCTTATATAATTTTCTATTGCATATGCTAATCAAGGGTGGTGATAAATTCAGACAGAACCTATTAACCACTGCTTTACTGTTTACTTCAACCCTTTCTCCTACCAAGTTGTGATGACCTACTAACATTGAGGCAATGAGTCTTGTTTCAGATTGCTGGAAGTGTTGTTAAAAACAAAGAGAGGGGTCAGGAAATAGAAAATATGCCAAATTATCTATTGGAGAGGATTAGCCAGGAACCAAGGGATAATAGGTTTCTATACCATTCTCTTAGTTGTGTACCTATTATAAGGCAATGGTCTTGTACTTTCTCAGTTCCTCATCCCTATACTGAGAATGATGATACTGCTCTCGTCACTAAAGTTATTAGCAAACAAGTGTTAAGTACTTCCTATGTCATTTTAAAATGGATGCATATTAATTTACTACAACAGCTTTATGGAGAAGGTAAGTTTCATAATGAAACTATCTTGTCACCCAAAGAGGTCCTATCTGTGTTTATCTTCTTAGAAAAGCAAAAGGCTGCACACTTCCTGTTGTCCTCTCCAATGGCAGTGAGTCAAGGCCTCTCTTGGAGAGCTTTGTGGCTATAGAACCTTCTATCATCAAGGTGGGAACCTGTGAGCAGCAGAGTGCTTCCACACTGACCCTTTCTTGAAGAGGAAGATTCTTTTAGCCCGAGACTTCAGGCAAAATACATTTGGAAAAAAATGTTTTTGAAGTATATTCTTGGAGGCTTCTTCCCCGCACCCCCTTCTGAGTGTCTGAGAAATACAGGCAAAGCTGCTAAATTTAGAGGACAAAATTTTTTTACCCAAAAGTATTAAATAATCTTTCTATTTGCTGGCAAAATGTGTTTAAACCATTTAATTCATTTATTTGGTTTAAGAGGAAAAGAAAATGTGGTCAGTGCCTTCCAGGAAGTGAGTTACTCAGCTGCAAACAGTGCCTGCATTGTTGTTATGGCTGACAGGTTATCCTACTGGTGAGAAAAGGTTTTCCCACCACATTCCAAACCACCACCATCTGAGTATTTTCAGGCTGCTTCAACCTTATCTAAAGAAGCCAGAAGAATGTCTCCTACTGCTTCAGTTTACAACTTGATGCAGACATTGGGGAATTTTGAAAACTTTCCCATCAAAATCTACAAGAGGCTGTTGTCAGGGTGAGCTGTTTAAAGATCACAGCTATTGGGTAACTGGTTAACATTGTCCCTGCCCAATACCCCACCCACTGCCCCCAGAAGAGCTTTGTAGGCTTTCGAGGTTTCAAAATGGGCCTTTAGGCTGGAAGGCAAAGTGAGGGGGATTCAGGAGCAGAGAGCTCTAGCTCAGCTTCCCTGTGTGCCATTGTGCTTGTTGGGTAAGCAGGGGTTTAATGATAAAGTCATGAACTTAGCATACGTTTTCTCCTCTGTATTGTTCCTTTCTGCAGTGTTGTCTAATTAACAAGGGCATAAGACCCTTCTCTCATCATACCAGGAGATCTGCCACAAATTTCAGCTTAATCAACTTTCACTGACTTGGTGCACATCCAAAGAGTATTGGGGCTTCAGTAATTGCTCAATTATTAAAGAATTGTTAAAAAGGTTTGTGTGGAAATGGAGTTTTCTGAAATACATTTGTATCATCAGAATCTAAGCTTATGTTCTTGGGTAATTCTGTCTTCTCTTAAGTTTCTGAGTGGCTTTTTCACCCAGTGCTATTTTTATCCAGCATAGAGGAACAAATTCATAAAAGAAATCTCAATTTGTTAAAGCCTGATATTATGCGTGTAATGACTGGATTATACAATGAACTGACTTTTGAATTTTAGTGAGTGGTAAATGAACGGATTGGAAGCCGTTGCTTTTAGAAATGGGCTCCTTCTGTTCCTTTATTCTAAATTTCATACTAGAAGGAAAGTTATTTTGCAGGTATAGTCCTTTTGCCTGGAGGTTGATTTTAATTTACTTGAAATGGTAGTTTCTTTTCCCTCTTTCCATTAAAGCTTTCTTTCTGTTCAAGTCTAGAGCATTGAAAAACTGTAGCAAGTATTTAGATCCTTTGTGATGTACAGGTTTTATGTATATAGTCAACCTGTAGTCAGCCAGCAAGTATTTCCCTTCCCAGGCATGGAGAAATATTGTCTAAAAGTAAATGAAAACATCAGTGAGGGCTTAATGAATTTCATGAAGCCTTGGGAAAACAACAGACCACAGATGACTTTCCTCTTCTCTCCTCTTTTACTTTTTCTTGAATGCAAGAAACCAGATAAAATATTAGACTTATCAGAGCGTAAATAGAAGATTCTGTTTTGATTAATCCTGGTAACAAATTAGAACAGAAAGACTGACACAAATAGACTAAAAAAAGAAAATAAAAGAATGAAAAAAACCCCACTTATTTTAACCTTACTCTACAAACCATCTAGAGATGGCACCTGCTCCAGTTGTTCACTGTAGGAGTTGGAAGTTGAGAGGTTAACTTCTTCCAGCCCTTTTGTAAAGGAATAGTGGTTTCCCTTTGTTTTCTTGCTGCAAATTTGTGATATGAAAATAACATTCCATATACCTTCAGAGGAGGAAAAGTTCACATTGACCAATTTTATTTGATTTTTTATTAGAAAACTAAGGACGTTCACACTCTTGTTTACATAGAATTAATATTCAATCTTCTGTTGAGAGGTAGTATCATTAGCCGAAAGAACTTGCAACAGAAGGAAGTGGCTTAGAATTTTAGTCCTTTGCTCCTAGTAGCTGTATGACCTGGTAAGATTCTGAATTCTTCTGGCCTTCACTTGTCTCATCTGTGTAACGGCAATAATATTTTATGGACCTTTTGGTCCATAGAAACTGGAAAAAGATAAAGCCTTAATAATATTCCTTCTAGACATGGGTGCAGTCTTTAGGATGGACAAGTACCACTAATATTCTCAGATTTTTATCTAAGAGTCAAGATTTCTCACATGCTATAATAAAATGAGGTTTCATGCTAGAAAATGAAACAAGAAAGAAGTGAAAAAATTCCTAATGATAATCCCACTTTGCTTGAAAAAGCAATTCCAAACTGTCAGAAAGACAAAAAAATGGACTTTTTTTTGACACTTGCTAAATTATTACTGTTACTGGATTAACTCTGCATGCTGCTGGTTTACTGGGTCAGATACTGCTGTCCATTTGTCTCTTTTTGGCTTCCTGGTAAATAGTATAGAGAGTGAAACCTCATTAACTTCTCCAGTTATTACAGCTAAGTTTTGACTATCCAGAGATGGGCTTGCAACATTTTTATGTACTAATCTATCAGACTAAGGGTTTAAAATAACTTATTCAACTGCCTATTGTTCCTTTTCATGTTTTTCTACTCATAAAACCTACAACCTACACTTAAAAAACAAGAAGATACCTAATTATTGTTCCAGTTGCTATGACTATATAACAAATTATTCCTAGATTCACTGACAAAAGGAAATTTACTTATTAGGTTAATTGATTCTGTGGGTCAGGGATTCAGCCAAGACATGGTGGGGACAACCTGTCTCTTTCTCTGGGTCCTCACCTGGAATCTTGAAAGCTGGAGACTGTAGTCATTTGAAGTTTTCTCACTGACATTCCTGGAAGTCGATGCTGACTGTAGGCTGAAACTTAACTGGGACAGTTGACCAGAAGAACTATGTTTGACCTCTCCATGTAGTCTGGGTTTCCTCATAACATGATGAGAGAGAGGTAGGCAGAAGCTGTATTTTTTTTGACTTCAGCAGTCACATAACATCACTTCCACCCACTCAATTATTCTGAGCCTACCCAAATTCAAGGCAATTCATGGGGAATGAGGAGGTTCCAAAAGAACATGTAGGACTTCAAATATCACTGTAGTCATTTATGGAAAATGCAGTCTACTACAATTACCTTCCCCTCAACATTGAGATGTTGTAAAATATACAGCTAAGTAAATATCCACAGCAAAAAAAATAACTACTATTAAGTGGATGCCTTGCTTCTATTCATGAGGGAAGGCTGTTTCTCTTGGGGAGAAAGGAAGAGGAAATAGTTTTAAGCAGAAAGTCATCTGTAACAATTTAACTAGATGACTTGTGATTTCTAAAATAATAAATTATTTCCCAGTTAAATACAAATACCAAATCCACATTGGAAAATCACATTTAAATGTTTTTAGATGGATTGTTCTCCTAGATTATCCAGGATCTCAGCACTACTTCATTGGACTGGTTATTCTAGTTGCTTATTCCTCTTCTTCTAGTTCCCCAGGATTAAAGATGGTAGTGGTAATGGTGTTTTCAAAGGAAAAAAAATGTGATGGACATATTCCACCTGTAGTAAGACTTCTAATCATCTACTAATGCTTGAGAGTGTTCAGTGAGATCAGAAATAATCTTTGGATCATTAACTCATTCATTTATTCTTTCATTCAACATACATTTGTTCAATAATTACTTTAAAAGCATGCTAATTGTTATTTGTTCTGTCAAACACAAAGATTAATAATAAGCAGTGTCTGCTTTGAACAGAAATATTAGCTGTCATTTACTGAGCTTAGTATATGTCTGGCATTGTGCTAGCACTTCACATATAGTGTTATTCAACCTTATAGCATGAATTAAGGCAGACATTATTATCACCCATTTTACAGTTGGGCAAACAATTTAGGGAGGCTGATTTCTTGCCTAAGTTTGTACAGCTAGTTGGGAAAACATGTTGATATCACTCTTTGCTTTGTTCGTCTGAAAAGCCTATTTTTCCTACAAGTCTAAACTGCTTCTTCTAAGAATTAGTCTTAGTAAGAGGAGGAGGGAGATAGCTACATTTATAAATAATTGTTATAATATAGGTGGAATTTGATAAGTATCATTCAAAAAGCTATGTGAGTTTGGAGAGCCTGCTTCTTTGCTGAATAATTAGGGGAGAGCATCGTGGAAGTGATGCCATTTGAACTAGAACTTGAAGAACTCGTAGGATTTTAATATGCAGAGATGGGGATAAAAGAGCTAATGTAGATGTTAGAAAAGTATAACTGGGTTAGGAAGAGCATGGAGACATTTGGGAAATAGCAAATCATACACCTTAGAGTAATCGATGTGGGAGGATTGATGGGTTAGATGGCTGGTTGAGTCCTTATCACACAGGATCATATATGGTAGCTAGTGGGAGTTTAGCAAGTAATAATGAGCAGTTGCAGGTGGTTGAGTAGGAGATTGACATAGGGTAGGGCAACAGGAAGAGAAATCCAGCTGGGCTACCCAGGATGGACTGGAAGGGTTTGGTGACAGTGACGCTAGGAGGTTTGCAATAATCTGGAAAATGATGACGCGGGTAGAGGGGGATTGGTGATGGGAGCTATAAAGAGAGAGAGTGAAATGTGTTGACATTTCTATAAAAAGTTAACTGCAAGTCTGGAGCAAAAAGAAGAGCCATTTGTTATATCTATATCTATGTTTCCCACCAACTGACCAGTTGTTCAATTAAAGTACATTTGCCTCTTCCCTCGAATTATCTTTTTTTACTTTATTAAGTCATACTCTCCGGGGGCCCTACCAAGCACCTGCATCTAATTTGGAAATGGGTTGTCATGGCTCCTGTTGCGACTGTTCTGCATTTGGAAGTTCATTTTCTATTCCGTTTATTTCGATTAAATGCTTTGCTATTAGACTTCTTGCAAGTCATACTCCCGGAATATGAAGTCAGAAAATAACGTGAGCAGCCCTGAAAGTGCTGAATTGCTGGTCAGTGTTGTGAGGAGCAAGAGGAATAAAAGGATAACAGTGCATGTTGCAAGTAATTTTGTAGAAGAGGTTTATTCCATTTTTGCCCCTGAAATAGTTCTGATTTTCTAAAAAAAAAAAAAAAGAAAGAAAGAAAAAGAAAAAAGAAAAGAAACGGTGTGCTTGGTTGATTCTGTTAACATTTCCCTTTCCCTGTGCCCCTCAAGGTAGGTCTGTGCACATGGAGAGGTTAATATTAATATTGCCTTTTTACAGCTAAATTATCTGGCTCTAGAACCATTCACAGATTCTATTAAAGACCCCTATGGAGGATTGCTTCTTCAAATAGGCATTTTAATTCACCGGGGTACAATAAGGTGTTACCTTTCTTTCATTAATAAAATGGGAACTCATAAAGAAAACCAGATTATCTTGAATTTATGATCAAGTAATTTTGTTTCTCTTAGCCTGGATAATAATTGTGAAACATCATTTCCCCCCTTCTTTCCTTTTCCCTTCATACACTTCGACATTCTTAATTTCTCATGTTTATTTATCTTTTTTATTTTAATCTGACAGCGAAAGCTATCTAGGACCCCAGGAGGCAAACGCCGTGACTCAAGAATTGGTCTTTTCCATCTCCAATTTAATGAAATAATAAGCCAGTAATTGATTTATATTTATATTTACATTTGCCTTACAAATTCTGGGATTTTTGTCACCTTTATTGTAATTCCATAAGTAGTCACTAAATTACTTCCAATGACCTCTGTTTTTCCCTTACCTACCCAGTGACTGAAGTCCTTTATTTTTGTCTAGGGGCTTTGTTCTTCTCTTTAATTTCTCCTGGCGTTTTTCCTTACCTTAAATTTTAGTTTTCATTTCAAAATGTTATTGAGTTATTTATTTATTTTTTTTTTTGCCTAAAACTCTGTACCTTTATTAACCGATAATTTGCTTAAAACAATTTGGCTTTGTGTCTTTCTCCCTTCTCACAATCTCATCTCAAGTGTTCTAATGAGGACTGGATTCTGGTCATATTAACAATTTAGGACACAACTTGGAATTGGAAAGTAAGCTAGCTGGGCTTCTGAGCATTTTGGGTGCACTCACAAAACCTTTTTATCCAAATCATGATGTTCATGGGCCTTCCTTCATTCAGACACTTGTTGCTTTCTCCATTCTTATTAAGAAACCTTTATTATCTGGTAATAACTTAAAGAAGATTAGATATAGCTTATTAGAAGGAGGATTGAGGAAAGAAGGATCTGTTGGATTTAGGCAAATGGCATAAGAAATGATAGCTGATAGCCTGATATTTGTGGAAAATATTAAGCACTGAAAAATTTGTAACTGCATTAATATTGGCAAATGTGATCTCTGGGGCACCCACTATGTGTCAGGTGCTTTTCCATATATCATCTAAGTATCAGTGTTTCCATTTTATAGATGAGCAAATTCGGGCCGAGATGTAAATTGTCAAAACTGTCACAGCTAGTAAGTGGCACTACCAGAGTTATCCAGTAGTCTGTCTGACTCCTGAAATAGTGATGTTGTTCTGTTTCTCCCTAATACCTCAGTGTGCTGCAGTGGGTGCCTGCCCATGAGCACTCATCTTTGAAGAGAAAACTAAATTCAATTCTGTGGCTTCTCCTTGAGGAAGCAAAAAAACAAGGTGTCTTGAAAGAATTTCATTGAAATGAAAGTATATATTTTTGGTTGTTAGGAAATGAACTCTTAAGCTATTTGAAAAGTTAATTATGTGGAACACCCGAGTTCACAGTAAAACAAGATTATTTTAAAATAATCCTGACATCAGAATATCTGGAAATTTGATCCCTGGATTGGGTTTTCCTTTAAAAAAAAGTTCACCATGAGATATCAACATTCATTCATTTATTCACTCACTTTGGTTAACAAACATTGAGTGACTATTGTGCACACAGAAACATTGTTGTGACTCTTGAGAATTTGACCAGATAAGAAAACAAAACTAAACAGAAAATACAAAAAGCATGAAAAGTGAATTTCTGTTATTTAAATAAATGCTGAAATAGTGCTCCTCTTCCTCTACCTCATTCTTCATGTTGCCACTGGAGTTTTTTTTTCCTAAATCCGTAATATGATGGCATTACTTCCTGGTTTCAAACCTCTGACTACCATCACTGCCTATTAAATGTCACGTGGCCTTTCAGAACCTGTTGGTATCCTGCCTTTTCTGTCTCAGCTGAGGCTGCATCCTAAACTGCTCACTCTTATGCCCCAACTGGCAGGCACTCTCACATCTCCTTGCCTGCCCTCTTGCTACTTCCTCCTGGGGCACATCCTGTGTTCTCTCATTCTCTGTTTGTCCTGCAGGATCCAACTCAAATGGCCTGGTTGGAAACTGCAAATAAACTAGCGTCTTACAGTTTAGCATGCACAAGAATAGAGAGGCAGCAGCCTAGCAGGCTCAGAACATGGGATGGCTCCATATTGTTGGAGGGCCTGTAGGTGTGATAATTTCACTCTGCCATGTATATATTTGGGGAGCCTTTGGAGGTATGGTTTTTACCCCAGGGGATAAGATTGGACTGAGAAAGACTAATTAGGAAATGCTGGAACAGTTCAAGGCAGAGACAAAGGCCTATCTAAGGTGGTGCTGCAGGGATGCTCATGGTCTTGTTCAGACTCCTGCAGCTATATCAGAACTGTCTGGCTGAGCTTGCTCCTTAAAGTCTCATTACAATTTTTTTGGACACTGACTGTCTTCTTGGATCTCCTATAATCTGATTTTAGCTCTTACACATTCTTCCTTGTTCTCTCAGCTCAGGCCATCCTGACCTCCTTGCTGTTCTTTGAACCTTTAAAAAAATCCCACTGTGGGAGCTCTGCCCTTTCTGCTCCCTCTGCCTAAACACAGTCCCCACCATTCTCTGCTCAGGGAGTGTGTCCCTGCTGACTCCATTTCAATTAGCACCCCTCTCAGCCACATTCTCACTTTTTACCCTGCTTTATCTCCTTTTTGGTACTCACAGCCATCTCCTATTGTGTGTATATGTTTTTACTGCCCTGTTTACCCCATTCAGAATGTAGATTCTTTAAGATTAAACAGCAGTTTTGTTCTCTGCTATATTCCAGCATCGAGAACTATGCCTGGCATAGAGTAGGTGCTCAAAAATATATATTTAATCATTTAGTAAATTAATAAATAAGTGAGTGTCACAAATCCCCCTGATTCCTCCACTAATCGTTCTACCATCACAAGAACTGATGGGCAGCCTTTATGCCAGTATTTTCCAAACCTCTTCACCTCAGGACGTAGAAAATATAATATTTGCCTGGTATGACAGTATACTAGCAGGGTTTTAAAGATAGCTATCTGGTGCTTAGTGAACAAAAAGGAATTACGTTTTTCAATTCAATTACGGTAAGAAAAATGAAATCAAATATTGGATAAAATGTTAAATATTGAATTTTCATAAAAGTTCCAAATGAAAATTTTGTAATTTTACAAAATTTTATAACCACCACTGCCTTATGGCACAGCTGTAACCTGTTTGCCACATACCGGCGGGTGTTGGCTCCCTGTTGCCTTTTTCCATTCTGTCTGGATTTCGGATTTTGCCTTTGGGGCAGGCCTTGCTGGCAGCACAGTGTCCCTCGCTGCATCCCACACCTTCCTTGTGAGCTGGCCTGTTCCATCAGGGCAGTTAGCTGGACGGTGGCCCGTGCTATGATAATAAGGATGCTGAATGTGAATTGTCTGCCTTCACCAGCATGACAAAATAGTAAGTAAGTAATGTTTGCGAAAGTTTGGCGTGTTGGAGGCCTCCTTGCTTAACCGCAGCTGAGCAGCACCATCTGCTTGGGAACAGCCAATTTGTTGTTTGTTTTACACTGAGTTTATTAAAGTTACCCAAGGGAGAGTAGGAGGGGCCTTATTTGGAAGCTTGTTTCCTTGAAAACCCGCATGATTTAGTGGAAAGAATACTACAAAAGTCCTCCTAAGACCCAGGTTCTAGTCCTACCCATGGTCTGAGCTGTACAGTCTTGTAAATTGTTGCCTCCTCTGAGCTTTGGTGACCTCAGATGCAAAATGAGAATAATGCTTTTCCTTTCTATGTCTCAGAGCTGTTGTAAGAATCACATCAAATCTTATAATGGCAAACTATAAGGGCTCTGATGAGTGAAATTAGATTTCCCAGTGTAGACCATCCCATTGGGATTGTTGCCAGGGTAATTCCTGTCCGTGGGAGTGCATACCAAGAGTCGGTCCCTAAAAGCATGGGTCCAGGCTTTCTTATCTGGAAGCTTCAAAAGCCACTATGCCTCTTATCCATTACAAATGAAAAGACTCATGAGTAAAATGCATGTTCCTATTTTAAACCTGACAACTTGTTAAGTTATATACAGTATTCCTAAAATGAACTCATTGGCATCAAGACTTGTCTACAAGCGTTGAAATGAGGATATAGCTTTACATAGATTAACAAAGTCTTATTAAAAGGTTACCATTTCTGTATTCAGACTACTTGTACATGTTTCTCTTTTCTTCTAAGGATTCAGAATATTTAATTCAAATCATTTATTCTCTTGCCGTAAACTCCAGACACAAGTCGAAACTTACTTTGTTAGTTTCTCTTCTCAAACACTCCGATATTTTCCAGAAGTGATTCAGTTTAATTCAGTGAAATGATCTTTAGTTCAATTCTCAAAAGCAAGGGATGGTGTTCTAGTTAATAAACACTCACGAGAGGCTTTGCTGTAATTCTTGAATATCCTTATTTTTTTAATATTAGGGAGCATCAAAGGCATTACAATTATACTATCTTTTCGAAGCACTGTGTTGTTAATTAGTCGTTTTCATCATTTTGATCATCTTGTTGAGAAGTTGTTTCCACTGGTTGCTACTTTTTTTTTTTTTTTTAATGTTTTAGCATCTCTGTGTGCTTCGACATTTTTCCTAGTTTTTATCTCAATGAAACCTCCCTTTCTTGTATCTAGTGCACATGCATTGAGAGGAAAAGACGTGTTTTTAAAAATTGTCTTAAATTGCTCACATTTTTTAAAACACATATTTTCAATTTTGTGTTTTGAGTCTCAGGTGAAGAGTGTAAGAGAGACTGTAGAAAACATTACTTTTGGAGAAAGCTCCTATTTTGGTTCCACAGATTGAAAATCAGATTTTTCCAAGGATTTTGTAACATATGGAAATTGACATCCCCTGAAATTTGGAGACACCAAAATAGAAAGTAAGGCCAGATTTATTTTCACTTTTAGTAATCTGGCTCTATTACCTTGAATAAACTAGCCTTTAGAGAATTACTTAAACTCATTGTAGAAAATATGGAATATTTAGAAATATATAAATAAGAAAATAGAATATGAGACATTCTACAACCAGATATAATTACTGCTGATGTTTTAATATATTTATTTCTGTATTTTATTAGTATGCCTATAATCTATATATTTTTTAAAAAACAGGCACTGATCAGTTTAGAGTCTTGCATTTTGCTTTTTCTCTTGCCATCACATTATGAGCATTTGTAGAATGAATAAACTAAAAGCCATTAAATATTCAATAGTACATTAAAAGGTTGTATATTATTCTTTATATGGACATGATATAATTAATTTTACTGCTCCATTATCATTAGGTAGGGACAAATTTTTTACTATTATTAGTAACCCATAACAGGACATTTCCACACACAAATAGTTTTTATTTCTAATTGTTTCCTTGCAACCATCAAAGACTTTTTGTGTTTCTCCTATCAATTTGGATCTTTTTCTATATCAAAGATATTAACTTTTATTGAGACAACTTTTCACTCATTAGTTAGAATGTTAGAAACATTAGTTTCATTTAGTTAGAAACATTAAATAGAATATTTTTCAAAATTTTCTTAGCTAGTCCTTATTCAATAAATGGAGTTTCTCCTCTGGGCTAGGGATACTAGGCAAGATAGACATGCTCTCTGCCCTCACCATGTACACACCACAAGACTCGGGAGAGTCTTATATTTCTTCAATGGAACTCTAAAATCGCTTTGACGGTATAAGAAAAAATGCAAAGATTTTAATTGTAATAGCAGTAAACCCATGAAATGGAGAAGAATTGACATTCTTACAAAATTTGTTCTATGTCTGAGACATAAAAAATTTGTTCTATGTCTGAGACATAAAAGGTCTATTTATGTGTTCTTTTATGATTTTTCAGTGAAGAGCTGTAGTATTCATTTGTTCCTGCATGTTTTTATGTTTTTAATTACAATTCTTTTTATTTTTTCATTGCATGTTGAGAAATATCTTCCCCCCCATTCTGTTACTGTAGATATAGAAGAAAATTATTCATTTTTGTATATTTAGTTTATGTTTGGCCATTTTCTAGAGTTCTGTTTTTAGTTCCTCTATGAGACAGATAGACATAGTTTTGAAGCGCGGCTTTGGCACTACCAGTTCTGTGGAGTTGGGCAAATTACTCAAGTCTTGGTCTGTTTCTCAACTGAGCGTGAGGACAATACACTAACCTTAGGAGTTATTAAGATTTAATGAGCTACATATTAAATAGCTTAGCACAGTCCCTGGCACATAGTACTCATTTGATAAATGGTAGATCGTTATTGCCATTTTCTTAAATTCTTTAAATCATTTACTTCTTTATTTCAATTTAGCCTAATGTCTTCCACTACAATGAACAGTTTTTCCTTTATAAACTTAAATACTACACCATTCAAAGAATAAATTTTGTTGTTGGCATTACTGTTGTTATTATTGTAACTACATGGCAGATTTTACCTATTATATTATGATTCTTTTGTTCCATTTAATTTTTTAATTCTAATTCTTCAGTATCTGATATTATGGTTGTGATGCCTGCTTTGTTTTTGTTGTGATTGTGTGATACTCCTTTTTAATCTCTTTGTCCTTTTGTGTTAGCTATGTTTCTATTAGCAGCATACATTCAAAATAATTTGCCCCAAACTTAAATCTTTTGTTTGCTTTTAAAAATAGTTCTATAGATTCACATTTATGTCATCGTTGATGTATTTGATATTACAGTAGTGCCCCCTTATCCGCAGGGCATACGTTCCAAGACCTCCAGTGGATGCATGAAACTGCAGATAGTACCAAACCCTGTACATACCATGCTTTTTTGATTTGACTCATAGAAATGGCCTCTAAGTGACTAGTGGGTGGTGGTCTATACAGTGTGAATGTGCTGGACAAAGGGATGATTCAAGTTCTGAGCGGGATGGAGTCAGACAGCACAGGTTTCATCATGCTCTTCAGAGTGATGTACAATTTAGAACTTACGAATTGTTTATTTCTGAATGGCAGTCATGGATAACTGAAACTATGGAAAGCAACACTTCGGATAAGCGAGGACTATTGTATTTCTCACATTTGTTTAAAATGTTTCATACCTCCTGGTTTTGTTTGTCTTTTCTGTTGCTTTATGGATTTTTTCCTTCCTTTCTCCCCCTTTGTTCATTCCTTCTTTCCTGGCATCTTCTTCCCCTTCCCCATAGTTATTTATAAAGTATGCATTTGTTTTTAACACTAACAACTACCTTTACATTAAAATAACACTTCTTAAGCCTATATTTCACTAATTACCAACATGGAGAAAAAGCTGCTTTTGATTAGCCACTTTGTAGGATTGGAAATTACCTCTTTTTACTACTTTTTAAAAAAACGTACTTCACAGTTTGTGTTAATATAATCTGGGGTGTTACAGCCAGATAATAAAAGTTAAATAATGATTTTTTAAGTATTAGGCTTCTTCTTTTGCAAGAGCCATTATATAAAATATTAATTCATATTCATAATAATATTTTAACACCTTAGACACACCATCATTGATATTATTTTTTATTTACCATCATTTATATTATAACAATACTTTGTTCTTTTCATTTGTAAAAATTTTGAGTATTCTCTGTTAACTTAAATATACCTTTGAGTAATTTTATTTCTAGAAAATGGTATATGGATAATATGCTTTCTGAGCTCTCGTGTATCAGAGACTATCTTTGTATTGCTTTTATAGATATCCCACAATTGTTTGCATATAGAATTCTCAAATTAATTCCACAAAATTGTTTAGCTATTATTTCATTATCACCCAGCATTGAATGCAGCTCAACAGAAGTATAAGACCAGCTTAATTTTTTCACTTTTTTGTAAGTAGCCCATATTTCTTTTTGATATAAATAGGATATTATTATGTTTTTACTTTCCTGCCACCCTTTTAAATGATTGTCCTTAGGTTGGCTTCCCATTCTCTGTTTCGTGTCTGCATTTGTCTTGTGACTCACAGTTTTTGTTGTTGTCCTTTATCTGTACCCTCTGCATGTGCACCTAGTATTGGCTTTTATGTCACTGACCGTATGTTTTCAGCACAATCTATGCATTAATTCTTTAATGCAGATTCATTTACAACAATAAAATTCTAGATCCCTCTCAAGCTTTTCTTTATTCTTTCAATTTCTTTATCACCTACACATACATCTCAACTCTTTTCAAACCAGTCTGTTTCCTGATAATTTTTATCATTCATCTCTTGCTTTTGAGGACAAGTTTTCTTAAATTTCATCAAGAACACTGAGATGATGCTTTCCTCTCTCCCTTTAGGTAAGTAAACCGAGAACAAATGTACTCTGTTTTTATGTTGGAGAATCTCATGATAAACTGTTGTCATCTTTATTTGCTTATCTAAGAATGAGGTGTGTTTTATTCATGTCAGGCTTTGTGAATATACCATACTGGGTCAGTAGATTCTGTTTGGCACACCTTAATGTTTTCCTCGTTATTAGAATCTTCTATTTAAATCTTAAGCTGATGGCCAGATATCCAGTGGCATGTAGTCATCTATCTAGTAACATTCTTTTGAACTGGAGAGGGATTTTCTAATCTATTTTGGTCATCTCACTTTGAACAATTTGGATTTTCTCATTCCAGAACTAATAACGTAAAATACGTGATGTCCAAACCGTCTCCCTTCCAAGGCTCTTATTGATTCAGACATTTCTATCTCAGATTCAGTGTGTCACTACCCGTCCCACCCATACGTATGGTGCCTTTCTAAAATTATAACCTGTGAAAGAACATATAACAGTAGGGATTGATAAGGGTTGAGAATGGCGTGGTGCAACGATAATGGATTAGCTCTGGTTATTTAATAAAGCAGCTTCTACTCAGTTCCTGGTTCTGTGGTCAGCAGGGCCACCATGTTGCTGGGAAGGGGTACAGAGTAGAGGTGAGTGGGAATCTCCAACTTTCTTTTTTCCCTAACCTGACTGTCTTGTCTCAGGGCTTTATTCATTCTTTGATTACATGCTACTTCTCCTGGAGGAGGTCTGATTATCTATTAATTTATCTAGTTTCCACTACTATTGCAACTTATCTGTGTTCCCCCTGTGTTTCAAGAGTGTGAAGAGAAGGGTGAATCAGATGCCCCTGAGTAATCCCTATAATAATACAGAAGCATGGTATAATTCATAAAGAGAAGCACCTCACAGGCTGAAGATAAAACAGTGAGCAGGGAGTACATCTTCAGTAGAAAGCAGTTAACAGAGGATCAAACCCAAGCCTTCTCTGAGATCCAAGGGTGGGGGCTTCACCATCGTTCGTATGAGAATATTAGACACAATTATTGTGTTCATATTAGAGAATCTATAGAACTTATCATGCATAATGAATAAAAGAAATGTATAAGGGGAATTGTCGGGGAGCGTTAAGAAGCCAAGGTTCTGGGAGTTTGGGTCGGCCGATGATACTTAGAAGATCTTTGCAATTCCGTTTATTAACCTGCTTATTCCCTAAATCAAATAATCTGTTCATTGAGGTCTCAGCTGTGTGTTGAGAATAACATTTCAGGAAAACTGTCTTTAGACTCTCCAGTTTTGAGCATCCCGAGGGAGCCATTTTTAAAGATATCTCTCATTCATGCATGCAGCTTTTGAATTCACATTCTTCTTCCTGTTCAGAATAGAGCAGCTGCTTCTGCAACTGCAGGAGACTTTGCTACTTAGAGTGAGGTCTGTCACTATGATTTTATGGCAGACTGAATCTAATGTTGGTTGTTAGTTTCTGAAATAATTAAATATTGCCTGCTGTTGTACCTCTTCAATCTAGGGCTCCTTGTCAAAGCACAATTGGGGCCACTACTCTGAGACTCTTGCACTTCACTCCTTGGACTCCCTATTTGGTAGAAATCTAAAGGCACCTTAGTGTCTTCCAAGCTGGAGATGGGCCACACTTAAGTGGTGGAAAACATGGAGCCAAATCTTGAACCAGGAGGAAGATTTGGGAAGTGGTATATAGATAAGAGTTGGTAACCAGAACCAAAGAGTCAAGGGTTATTTCACTGCCAGTGTACCTGTCCTGCTCTACACAAGTGGCTCCCTGGACCTCAGAGGCTGAAGATCAAAGAATTGAAGGACACTAAGTTGATGGGCACTAAGAGCTAGAAGGACTGCTCAGTAGTCACCCAGAGAGCTGGATGGATGGCTGTGGAGACTCATAAACGAAATCTGGACAAGATAGGCAGTGTCTGACTATGACAGACCACTAAAATCTATGGTAAATAAAACTTATGGATGCATCATTTTGAAAGTTCTGTATTTGACAGAAACACTTGCGTTGCAGTCAATAAGCTGATGATTAAAATAAGGTCTTTGTTCAGTAAGAGTGCTAGCTGAACACTTTATAGTTCCAAATGCCCTCCTATTTATTCTGAATTAGCTTGTTCACACTTTAATGGATAAAAATTTCCATTTTAGGTTTTTATATATGATTATGCATTGCAGTTAAAGCCTGTTTTTGGGAAAGGTTTTACGATGTGATTTTATTTGTTTGCTAGTAAAATTTATTACCGTAATACTTTTACCATCCTCGTTTAATCTTCAGACTTCTCTTTAAAAAAAGTGAATTCACCATTATGTTAGCTTCTCACATGAGGTGAGGGGGGTTCTAGTTTCACAGTGTGTACATTCTTATTGGCTTTGTCTTGAATATTTTATTCTGAGGACAGTGAAGTCAGTTTTTACAAGAATAAATCATTTAACCATATTAAGATTTGAAAGGCTTATAAATGGTTTATTTTCAGCCATTATTGTGAAAAGAGGAAAAGGGGGGAAACACTCCACGCTAACACTTAAACGTGTCAATTTTCAAAATAGTGCTGAGGAAAAGCTTCTCCTTTTTTTTCTTTTGAAACAACAGAGTTGGGTGAAGAAGTTATATCTGGTTTATTTCCTCTTGAGCTATTCTCTCCTAGTTATTTTAAATATGAATATACATTTCTGAAACAATAATTGTTATTTCTAGGGAGTATACTAAGAAATAAATACTCCTTGCATATGTATGAGAAGTCTAAAAATACTTCTTTTATATATATTTTACATATAAATTTCTCTGAATTTATTTATTTTAAAGTTTAAATTATTTTCGTGGATTCCAGAAATAAAGCTTATAGTTCATTTCCACTTTTTATAACACCTTATATTAAGACCCATTTAGTTTTTAGTATTTTTGTCCATGGATGTATCTTCATTCACATATGTATGTGAATTTCTTTGTTTTAACACTCAGAACGTGATAATTTAAGCCCTGTGTTGTCATTGAACTTTATATGGGTCGAATGTTTCCCACAGGACTAAACTGCTCCCAGGACTGCCACACAATGAGATAAAGACAATCTAGCAAAAATGGATCTGCCAGGAATTCGAGGCCAGCCTGGGCAACGTAGTAAGATCCTGTATATACAAAAAAAATTTTTTTTAAATGTGTTCATTACCATTGATTCTGGTCATTGATTTTGCAGAACAACTCAATTTAAATTTTCAATGGTTTAGATTTCTTTTCTGAAGTAATTGATCAATCTGTTTATATCATAGAGTTGGTCTTGAAGAGAGAAGGAATAGTAGGTAATTTAACTAATGCTTAGTCTCTGAGCGAAGTACATTCTTACATCCCATGCAATGAAAGCCTTCTTTATGTTCCTAATAGATGCTGAATTTTTATTTTCATGTTGTTAATACACAGCAAGTATTTTAAACTGATGTTTGTATGATTGTGCTTGAAGATATAGTTCATATGAAAGGTGCTATAAAAATAAAATCAAATTCTATATATTACCACACATCCATATATACATACACAAATCATCAGCCCAAATTCATGTTCCTCTAAAAATATTTGTAAATGTTACTCCAAAGACACATTTGGTAGATTCATTATTGAATCTTTATATAAAATTCATCTTCTATAAGCTGTTCAAAATCTTTAGAATTCTTCAACATGTCTTAATAATTGTGTTTGAGTAATGTTTTACATTTATAGGAGTTTTAAAAAGGCAGGTGCAATGTGACATATCAGAAGAAGCAAATTAAACTCTTGTAAAGCACAGCTGGAATGCTAAAAATGTGTATTTGTAATTTAAATATGTGACACCATCACACTGTAAAATCAGTTCATAATTAGAAAACATCTGTTTTTTCCAATATGATGCCTAATAGTATATTTAAATAATTTAGAATGCAATAAGAAAAAAAGTCAAGGAACAATAAGTGATTCATGGACATTTCTTTCCTTTTGTTTAATGCCCTGTAAGAGATCTTGGAGTAACCTATCATTTTGAAGCTACTTTTTGGATAGTGCCTAATCATCAATGTTGAAATGCATATGCCAAACATATGTGCTGTTATGACCTTATTGTGTCAGTCAAAAATAAATAAATAAAACCAGTCTGTGTAGGTTGTGGTGTTAAGAAGAATTTACACGCTGTTATTTCTCTCTCACCTCACTCTTTTTTTTTTCAATCAAAAGACATTGAAGCAAATAGAAGTTGATTATTTTCACAGGAAATTTATGAGAATGTATTGCAAATACAGGGGAGCTGTTGAGTTATATGAGTTCTGGAAATATACTTGAACCAGGTAAAATATTGAGCTAAAACTTATCAGAATCAATTCTAGTTTAGCTAATAAAGTTTGAACAAAACCACAATTTCTCAAATGAAGTTAACATGGTAGATTAGCCACACATCTGTCATCAGTGTTTGCATAGGAAGGTATTATATATGTGTGATGAAAACTCAAATGGGTATTTCTATTCTAACTGAAGTATGCACGCTGAATGG
The DNA here is from genome assembly GCF_029289425.2 of Pan paniscus. NCBI lineage: Eukaryota > Metazoa > Chordata > Mammalia > Primates > Hominidae > Pan > Pan paniscus. The sequence continues at coordinate 67,638,136 of NC_073261.2, read as the reverse complement.
TCTCTTGGTTTATTGGCAGTAAATCGTGTAACTTTTATTTTTTATTTATTTATTTTTTTTAACCACAATCCAAGTAATTGTTTCAGATATGGACAAACCAAATGTGGCTGGAAAGTTCTGGTTTTGGTATTTCTGGCCTATGTCTGGAAAGGTTTGCAAATCCAAAAATAAATAAGTAATAACACAAATTAAAAAATAAAGTATTTGCACCAGCTAAGAAGCAGAATAAAAGCAGTCGGAAATACAGGTCGGGAGTACTGCTAAAGCTTAGTCACCAAGCTATGGTGAGTAAATTAAGTGCAGCAAGGACTGCCTGACAATGAACTTTGTTGAGCGAGAGGGGAGTATTATAATGTAGGGACTTACCTTTCTATTTTAAATGCAATTTTGTCCCTTTAATTCTTGGGGTGGGGGTGAAAACTCGCTTTTTTTGCAGGGTTAGAGTACACAAAGTTAATCTGCTACCATTTATATTCATCTACTTTGAATCGCCTTTTATCCACCTTTGCTGCTACAGCCCACCACTCGCCATTCATCAGTTTATGCATTGTGCGCCAGGGCAAATAATGACAGAATATCTAGCTAAAGAAGGGGTACTTAATCAGCAATCAAGATTCAATTTGTTTTAATTTTAGCAGGTGTTTGTGAGGTACATTGATGGGAGAGATAATATGTGCTGCTTTCATTAGCTCTCTTGTTTTTGTGCTTGAACATTTAAGAGCCAGATGTTCGGAGGTGAGCTGATCAGAATATTAAGTCTCCAGAGGTTGGTTTCCATAGTGTTTTACATTCCTTTCTTTATCTCCCTCGGTTCACCCTGAGCTCTGAGGTGCAAGTGCTGGCAATGACAGACTCCATCTCAACGTCCTGTTCAACTAAGGCTTTAAATTAGTGGCTAATTTTTGGTATGAAATACTTTAGTTTAATAATCTGTCATTAATTCTTGGACTCTGGGTCAGCCTCGTTTCTCATGTAAAACTCTTTCAGCTGATAATCTATTTTAGAAATTATTTGTGTAGCAGCTGGTATTTCATCAGGATATTTTCCTGAAGCAAAAACATGAGAATCACAAAAGCTACAAAGGTAATGACCCCATCATCTTGTTAAATCAATATCCAAACTTAATCAGCACTCTGTCATCACTAGTCAAAACACGACATGATGACATCATCATGGCATGAACAATAATAGGAGGGCCATTCAAAATTGGTAGCTTTGCTGAGCTTGAAAGTTATTACCTCTCACAAGGAAGTGTGAATATTTGTACATGAAATTATTTTCTAATGTAATATAAGATTACTAGGTTACAGTTTGCAATAAACCATTAATAGGACTTGGGGAAGATCTAATCAGTAGTTAGGCTTTGCTTTACAATTTTTAACTCAATTGTAACTGAATTTTGCTTTTATTTAATAGCTTTCCTAGTTACATTTTGATTAGCTGTATATATATTTTTTCTTCTTTTGGTTCTCCTAGCTATTAGGAGTGAATATCTGGGAACATGAATTCCCTTTCTGCTGAAACACAAACCTACCAATAAAGAGTTAATTAAATTGGCATTGGCAAGATGTTTTCTCCCACCATTAATTGTTCTCTGCTTACTTTGATGTTCAAGGATTGTACTGTTTTATAAGCATATTTTCTTAATTGTGTCACCTTGTACTATAAGTATGTCAGAGGGGAAACATTTGCAAGTGATTAGATATGGACCTATGTGTCACCAAATGTATGAGGTACATACCCTTATAGGATATAATTGTGATCTTTTAATATGCGGCCATTGACCCAGACTTGTTATTATCTATTATAGTTTATAATAATGTATCTCTTTATGATTAAATGATGATGCCCGGCAGAACACTATGATTAGCATTTCAGTTATTTATAGATTATGTCAGAGCAGTAATAAACATAAAATGCTGTTAATGTGTGGCTAATGAAATCTGGACATGAACAAGTTTATGAATTGATATAATTCATTTGAGTGTTCTAACTGAGCTGCTGGTTCTTGTCATAATTCAAAAGCTTAGCAGGGTTCACCGATTAGATGGTAGACTAATTTGCTACAAAAAGTCAATGGGCTTTCATCGTCTTGGGCCATCATGCCCAGCATGGCTGATTGCATAAGGACTATACAAAGTAATTCTCATAAGTATATTTATTATGCTTAATATGTTTGGTGAGGATAGGACAGAATCTACTATTACACAACATATGTAGAACAAAAATCACAGTGTTAATTAGATAGCCAAAAAGATATGTACAGCAAAATCATGAAAGGCTAGAGAATTATTTGATTATTACAGGAGGGAAAAACTGGGATGATTCAGGAGCAAATGCTGATGACAGCTGCAAAATGAGGGTGTCTCCTTTTTTTCTCTTGAGATATTCATTAAGTATATATTAAATTCTGTTTGACTAGTAATGACTGGAAGCTGCAAGTTGCATATTTCAGGTTGTTTGTACAAGCTCCATGTCTATAGCTAAGTTCAAGTCTCCAAGGAAGGCTGGCAGTTTGTGTTTCATTTTAATGATGCTAATATATTTGTTGGAAGGGTCTGTTTTTAGACCAAATGTGAAACCATACTTTTTTTTCAGGAAACAGAATCTGAAGATGTCTCTTCGTTTCTTAGAGATCAATCTTTATGGCTAGATAGAAGACCACTCAGCCTTAGCTTATGAAAAACAAGTTCTAGACTCTCAGCAGTGTTCGACCCCTTAGCATGGCACACTTGCACAGAACACTGCTAAATAGCCATATCTGATTCCTTTAAGAAATAAGTAGGTTTCAAATGTCATAGTGTAAAGAGAAATAAAGAGAAATGATGCACAGATTTTCCAGCTTCAGTTTGAATGTACAATCGCTGGTTTCTTCAGAGTTCCTGTTTGTCTAATTTATGTACTATTTCCATAATATCAAATCTTTCTTTTTATTAATTCATTAAAGGTCTATAGGGGGCAGAGCAAGGACAAAGGAGACAATGATTCAAGGTGGCAGATTTTGGGTCAAATTTATTATTGTTGTTATTATTAAAACCAACACTACTCATGACAGCAGCTTTCCAACAGTAATGATCAATGATTACTTTCTAGCCATGAAGTAAGTTACCTCTGATGATATGAGCTGTCCCTGGGGATAGTCAAGTAGAGTCTGTATGATTAGATGAATGATAGAAATCCAGGATGGATCAGCATTTTCCAAAGTGTGTTTTATGGAATGTCAGTACCTTGAAATGCTCTATTTAAAAAAATTGTATTCAAGTTAGTATGGAACACACTACATAGTCCAACATGTGCTCCCACCACTCTAATAATCAGTCTAAAATTAATCTGATCTTTAAATCTATGCAACAGACAAGAAATAGTTACGGGACATAGTAGATATTCAAATTTTTTTTTTGTGGAGTGAAAAATATTAATTATGACTTTCTGGAAGGTTCTTTATTGGCGATATTATAGCAGTTGTAATGTAAGCCGCAGCTTTTGCATATTAAATACAGTTGATTTCATTACTTTTCCTGCAGCTGGCATAAGGGTAAATTTGTTGTTGTTTTTTTCTTTTTAAAGAGGAAATAGGAAAACATCTCGGAGAATGGAATCTTTCACTCCTTGTTGGACAGTTTTTCTTTTAATAGTTAACATTCTCTCCTGAAACTGTACATTTCTGCAAAATCTGTTGGGGCAGATGCATAGGCCCTCTCAGAGTTCAATGAGCGTAGAGTGAAGGGCCTTTGTACCTGGAGGGGTGAGAGAGAACAGAAAGATTAGTGAGTTCTGAAAATGGGAACAGGTTATGAAGACCCGATGCAGGGTGAGGAACATGGTACTGGCTGGGAGGCCACACTCTGCAACCTGGCTCTCCTGTTTTCTTTCATGGTATTCCTTCTGCTTAAAAGCCACTTGCTCTTCTTTTTTTTTCTCTTTCTTATGTAAGGAAATTATATTTTCCTTTAATACCAAGCACAAAACAAACATCACTGCCTTTGTGAAGATTTCCTAGGTTCTCCCTGACCCTTATTGTATTCCTATACTGTAACTGTTTATGTACCATTACTGCTTTACCAATCATATTGAATTGTAAGTATGTTTATCTCTCTATAAATATTTCTTGAGTTTATGAAGAGTAGGATCTGTGTCTTATTCCACTTTATATATGCTACAATGCCTAGGGAAAAAATGCCTAGTTCATATAATCTCCATGGTGGATGGGCCTGGAAGGAAAACAAGACCACAGGGAGGCCATTGGGCTAAGATGGTATCCTTGAAGCTGTGAGTCCCAATCTTCGAAGACTGGCCGTATAAAATGACCCAGAGTTTTATATATATATAATTTCAACTGGGAAGGCTTGTAAGCTTGAATTGGGAAAACAAACAAAAACAAATAACATGAAACACATAATTTCCCAGGGAACTGAGTTCCCTGTTTTAGGTCAAGAGGCCTCAAACATGAACTTTAAGGCCCAGTGTATCATCAGGAAGTGTAGTCCTGAGAAGTAAGTGTAAACCTGAGGAGAACTGGAGCTCATCCAGCATTGAGGTTTCTCCTTTATTTACCTGTGGCTTGAAGATTTTACTAATCCCTTAAAAAAGGAAATAATCACAATAGCAAAGACATGAAATCAACCCAAATGCCCATCAATGATAGACTGCATAAAGAAAATGTGGTAATATACACCGTAGAATACTATGCAACCATAAAAAGAACAGAATCATGTTCTTTGCAGGGGCACGGAAAGAGCTAGAAGCTGTTTTCCTCAGAAAACTAACACAGGAACAGAAAACCATACACTGCATGTTCTCACTTATAAGTGGGAGCTGAATGATGAGAACACATGGATACATGGTGGGGAACAATACACACTGGGGCTTGTTGGGGGTGGGGGTCGGTGGAGGGAGAGCATTGGGAAGAATAGCTAAGGGATTCTGGGTTTAATATGTAGGTGATCGGTTGATCTGTGTAGCAAACCACCATGGCACACGTTCACCTATGTAACATACCTGCACATGTACCCCGGAACTTAAAAGTTGAAGGAGAAAAAAAAAAGAAAAAAAACAAGGAGGTGATCAACAGAGAAATACACCTGAGAAGGATATACATTCATATATATATATATGTGTGTGTGCGTTTGTGTGTGTATATATATATGTAATAAACAATGTTTGTATCACCCCCAAATTCATATGTCAAAATCTCAATCCCAATCTGATGGTATTTGGAGGTGGGTATTTGGGAGGTGATTAGGTCATGAGGGTGGAACTCTCATGAATGAGACTAGTGCATTTATAAGAAGAGGCCAGGCTGGGCATGGTGGCTCACGCCTGTAATCCCAGCACTTTGGGAGGCCGAAGCAGGTGGATCATGAGGTCAGGAGATCAAGTCCATCCTGGTAACACGGCGAAACCAGGTCTCCACTAAAAATACAAAAAATTAGCCGGGCGTGGTGGCAGGCACCTGTAGTCTCCACTACTCGGGAAGTTGAGGCAGGAGAAATGCTTGAACCCGGGAGGCGGAGGTTGCAGTAAGCTGAGATTGCACCATTGCACTCCAGCCTGGGCGGCACAGCAAGATTCTGTCCCGCCCCTCCCCCCCCCCCCCCCAAAAAAAAGAAGAGGCCAAAGAGCTAGCAAGCTCTTTTTCTGTCAGGTGAGGACAAGCAAGAAGATGGGTGTATGTAAACCAAGTACTTGTTTACTCTGATCTTGGACTTTCAACCTATAGAACTGTGAGAAATAAATGTTCGTGTTTAAGCCACTCATTTTATGGCATTTTGTTAGAGCAGCCCAACCTAAGAATATATGTATGTGGATATGAGTGTGAATGTGTGTCTGTGGGTATGCGTGTGTGTATATTAAATAAAATGTTTGTATACATGTATGTCTTTGTTTATTGCTTGATAAGACTATATAATATTCACCCATAGTGTTTCTCACTTATAAGTGGGAGCCTTATCATCAAATACAACTGAAAACTGCACCAGACTTATTTGGAAATGGAAGGCTGGACCTCATTCTTGTATGCATTGGTAGGGCATGCCTTCTGTATCATTTGGAATCCAGGTACTTACACTGATGGGGCCCCTTATGACATGGACTTCTCTTCACACAACATACTTCTTTAGAAGTAAATCTCATAATGCAAATATATTTGTATTTAAATTTAGATGTGCTTATGTTTTAATTTTTAAAAAGCTAATAGGGTAATAGTGTTTTGCTGTGCTAAATCAGTAAAGCTCAATTTGGGAAATTCCCTATTGCTATACCATGGAATTCAACCGGGCCTCAAAGGTAGTAATAAAGGATCATGAGCTATTTACAATATTTCTAAGAGCTTAATGGAAATTGTAGGTTTACCTGTGATAGAACTGCCTATGCTGACTTAGATGACAAGTTTCTTGCTTCTGGTTTTAATGACATCAACTTAATGTGGTACTGTTGATTTGCTCATAGTGTTCTAGAGTGAAGACAGAAACAGCTATAGAGTCATGTATAGTGTCTTCTTACCTGACTCATTTGGGACTGAATGTTGTTCCAATTATTATAAACATAAATAAAATCAAGAGTCATAAAAATAATATCTATTGAATCACTTTATTTAAACTTAAAACTCTGAGTGGGGGTCCAGTGATTGAGATTCTGTATAACTCTTTTTGTATAAAGTATACCAGTGATCTATTCTTTATGATGATCAATTTCAAATTCTTTAAAGTGAAGTGAAAACTTACAGGTGGATGCTCTGAAGAAATACGAAAGCAAAATCCTTCAGTTTTTTTATTTTTTATTTTTTTTAACAACTTTTCCTAATCAGTAGTGGCTTTTCCCAGAACTAAAACTTCAGCATTTATGTATGGTGGTGGTGGTGGCTTGGGGGTAGCTCAGGTTTACCTATTTTTCCCAAATAGGTAATGTAGTTTCATGAGACACAGTTAAGTGTTTCTTTTTGCGCTATGTTTCATTGTTTCGTGGACTTTTAAGAGAGCTTTTACACATACATGTATATACATACATATTTGCTTTACAAAATATTTAAAATTATCATGACTTAATACATGCCACTTGTATAGTTGATAGAGCCTTTGAAAAAAACAGGAGTTAATAAGATCTTTGAAAGAAGAAAGTAAAAAGTAATAATAATAATGAATCCCTTGACTCCAGAGACCTAGTTTTGAAAAAACGTTCTTGAAGTTTTTCAATTAGAAGTAGCTGACCAACAGGTTATGGTTCAGGTAGCTGGATGAGGACAAATTCTGCTTCAGTTTGTCAAATTCTGGTTAGAGAGATACTCTACATGCAGCTAATGTTATATAGGAAGTGTCTCCTCTGATTGGGGCAGGCAGGAATCTAGGTCCTACAAATTGTCTTAATATATGATCTTTTACAGTAGCATTTTGCATTTACAGAATAAAATACTTTCAACATTTTATCAGATTCTTCATAAAATTCTGTTTGTTTTTTTTCTCATAACACATGCTAGGAAGTTCCTGTCTGCCTCCTATGTCAGCTAAAATTTCATTTTACATCTAATCATAACTTCAGATTTGATGCCTTTACTAAAGGGTCTTAGTAGGTCTTTATTGAAGGCCTTTTCTGTATTCCAGATTTAGTCATTAAAATATTACAATTCTGCCCATTCCATTAGAGGAATATCCATTTACAATAAGTAGGGCCAAACAATGAGGTCTCAGTGGGCCGTGAGGCTGTTTGCCTGTTCTAATTCAGAGTCCTTTAACTATAAACTAAGCAATTTTGCTGTGATGTAACATGTAGGAGAATGTTAGTTACCAACTATTTATGAGTCCTCTGCATTTCCTAGCATCTGTACATATAGGTGTGTTTATGTGACTAATACTTACTGGTGGAACATGAGTAAAAGCGACATTTCACTCGCAATCCAGGGCAGTGCAAAGTGGGTGGGATTTCTATATTTTTGCTCTTCCTCTTTCTCCCTGCCTCTCTTCTTCCCTTTCCTTTTCCCTTTCTCTTTCTCTCTCTCCCTTTATATATTAGAAGTGAAGATCCTTAGAGGGAGAATTGCAAAATGGAAGTATCCTAAGTCCCTGAGTCCCTGAGCCACCCAGTGGAGGATTATCCAAAACACAAAGCCTGTGTGTGCATAGGTATACAGGTATGTGTGGAGGGGTTAAGCTGCTGAAATTTTAGGGTTTGTTACCACAGCATATATTAGCCTGTCCTGAATGATAGAATGGTTCACTGTAGCTTAATTCATTAAAGGAACCAGAAGAATTTTAGCTTAGTATGCTCTTTCCTATAACATGTTTTTGTAGTACAATACTACTAAAGTATACACTGATGAATCACATCCAAAAAATGAATAGCTATCTATTTTTGTTTCTGCAAAGACTTGCTGTGATTATACAGATAATCAAAGTAGAAATTAAAAATTGAGCCGTTGTGCAAAAACCAGCAGCAATAGTCTTGGCATCCTCTCCCTCTGCCTCTTCAGCTCATGACATTTATTTGGTGCTTAGTAGTTTCCAGGTATTGTCTAACAGTTTTACCTGGATAATCTAAATCAATCCTCACAGTAACCCTGTGAGACAGGTAGCATTATTTTTCTCATTCTACATATCAGGAAACTGAAGCCCAAAGAGGTAAATTGCCCAAGGTAACATTGCTGGTAAGTGAAGAGGGGGAGATATGAAACTCAGAGTATGCTGCCAGAACCTGTATGCTTAACCTGTATGTTTATATAAAGCAGAGTTTTTAAAAATGATACTCATAATTGTGGATTTGTAGGTTCATAAACATAGTGTGTAGCATGTAGCCAGTACTCCAAAAATATTGATTCATTTCTTGATGAAGGACTTCCAGAATCCAACTGTTTATGGTCTCTGTATTGGTAAGATTTAGGGCCATGAATAGCACCACCGTATTCAAGGCAAAGGAAATACCTCTTTTTGCAACTTACCTTCATTTGGCATGTTCTTCCTTGCTTAGAAATTCTGGTGGTCCCTTGAACCCAGAGACAGCAAATGTTCAGAGCTCCTATGAGAGTGGAAGATTATGTGTAGACTGAATTTGAAGAGCCATATACCACAGAAAAATGTTCAGCCTTTACTGTACAAATTATCTTAAAATATCCCATACTCATCTCCAGAGCTTGAGTGTGTTCCTTAGCCTTGTTTGCAGGTTCTGCTGATATAACTTCATTTCCTATTCTCTCTAGATCACAAACACTTTATAAAACAAAAGAGTTGCTATAAATGATGTCTAGCATGTGTTCTTTTGACTGCCAGGCAGATCATATAACTGTATCCACCACCCATCTTTATTACTCTTTCTATAGTTCCTTTTCCTATAATGGTAAAGAATGCTCAAACATTAGGGTTAGATAGACCTGGATTTGCATCCAATCTATACTATTTAATGGAAGTTTGTCTGTGGGAAACTTGTTACTAAATTCCTCCAAGCCCCATATCTCTCAACTGTAAAACAAGTATAATCACATTGACTTAGTAAAGCTTGGCCTGTAATAGATTCTCAATGAATGACAACTTCCTTCACCTGATAGCTTCTTTCCCTCTCTCTATATATGCCATATATCAAGGCCTGGCTTTAATTTCATCTCCACCTTGAAGTCTTCTCTGGTGAAGTCTACTTTATTTTTTTTTCACCACTTCTCAATTTGCTTTTGCACTTATTTTCCTGTGCTTACAAGTCATCCTTTATTATAACTGATATATGAGCTGACACCTAAAATCAAATCTTGTTTAGCCATTCTTTTGTTGATTTCGATTGTCCAGCTAGTATGCATATTGAGGGTAAGAAGGCCTTTTCTCCTGCATTTCCTATAGAGCTGGGCACACAATAGTTAGTCAATACATAGTTCTTTTAATCGATTGTCAACTTGTTTATCCTTGCTATAAACCAGCATGAGAAGAGGGGAGCAAGTCAATTTAACAACTACTTAATTATTTTCAATTAGATGCTGCATTGCGGAGAAATAGGGAACCCCCCAAATGAGAAAAAAGTTGTGATGCAGAAAAAAAATGAGTGCAAAATAACTACTGCCATGTAATTTGAGAAATAGAAACACAAGGCATCCAAAAGATGGGAAAAAAATACATCTGGTTTGGAAAATTAGAAAAAATGAATGATATTGTTTCTATTACAATGGACACTGTCAATTGCATTTTATCCATCTCGAGTTCAACTGCTTTATCATCAAATACAACTGAAAACTGCACCAGACTTATCTGGAAATGGAAGGCTGGACCTCATTCTTGTATGCATTGGTAGGGAATGCCTTCTGTATCATTTGGAATCCAGGTACTTACACTGATGGGGCCCCTTATGACATGGACTTCTCTTCACACAACATATTTCTTTAGAAGTAAATCTCATAATGCAAATATATTTGTATTTAAATTTAGATGTGCTTATGCTTTAATTTTTAAAAAGCTAACAGATGTGTAGAATGGAAAAGTGAAGAGTACACTTTAAAAAAATCATCTGTGATCATTCCAGTGCCCATGCAGAGGTGTTTAACATTCCTCCCTCTGCACATCTCTCTGACCCAACATGACTCTGTGAGCATTTGCTCCCTTATCACTCCCATCAGCCTCTGTTCAGTTACCTTTCAGTATCGTTCACACTATACATAGTCTTTTACCAAGGAACATAAATCTTTTTCCTGTCTCAACAAAAAAGTGCTTGGTGTAATCATGCACCACCAGCACTAGCCACATTTTGCTGATCCTTTTTTTTTTATTTTATTTTAAACTACTAGGGATTAAATTAGTTTTGCCATATTGTTCCCACGAATAATTTTTGTCTCCCCTTTGAAGATAAACTATACCTTCTTCCTTTTCTTTATTGAGTTAGGGGTAAAAAGATTTGAAAAGATTTGTAATTAAACTTATTACACACGTCAATAAACTAATCTATCATGAATCACTCTTTAACAAATTTGACATCTGTAATAAAACTTTGCTTTTACATACTTCTTTATGTCAGCCCAGATCTTTTAATATTCTTAGTGAGGGAGCCAAAATAATGATAGACTCTTTGTCAGTACAATTAGCATAAATGCCCTGAATAATTGGAAAACATCTACACTTTAAACTTCACTGTGGCCCATTTTGTCTTAGCATTTTGATCTTTCTTTTTTCGCGGGAGGAGGAATAAGCCAGTATGTTCCTCTTTTCTTGATCCTAATGTGAAATTCTGTTTCTGCATATCTAAATACATATCTGACTCAACCCCTTAGAAACTTTGCCCACATCTTTATCTCCTTCCCCATTCACTAGCTTCCCCACTCTGTAAAGTTAAAAAGAATTATGAGTGTCAGCCAAGAGAATGCTGGGCTGCGGAAGTGTGTGATTTGAAGATGTTGATGATAAGCACGGAGAATTACAACTACCCTCTTTAACTAGAATGCCATGTGTTTTCCTCACCACCTACAAAATCCCGCTGGCAACTTAGAGGCATAGTGTTTTGTTTGGGTCTGTATCTTACTTTTCAATATGCTGTAATAGAGCAAGCATGTTCAATATATGAGGCAATTAATTTAAAAAATATTTAGCTCATGTACTTTGGAAAGAAATCAGCTCAATTCAGAAATATTATAACAGTTCTAAAATCCCACTCTCTAAGACAAAAGAGGACTAATTCAGAGTCTGAATAACAAAGATTGTTAAGAGATGTGTTACCTAAAATGCCGGTGAGATTAATTTCTTCAGCAACTTTCAGGATACTTGACAGCCTTTAGACAAATAAATATAAGAGCTATTTTACATAATAGGTAGTTAATATATGGAATGCAGTACCTAAAGTAAAAGAAAAATAGCTTTATAATAGATTTAATTTTATTCACTAATTTGAAGTTGATTCTGTAGAGAACCACTACACCGTCCTATAAAAATACTCCCCACCCTTAGTTTTATAGCTAGAAAGAGGGTACTGAACTAAATTGACAGTGGTTAAGTATTGTGGTTTATTTATTCTGTTATTTTCAGTTAGTTATTAAGAGACTTGCTAATAATTCTTGTCTCATTTATTGTGTCTTTATGGAATGTTTTTAGAGTACAAATGGGTGTTTAATTCTTCATAAGAATCTTTGAATTTATAAACAAAACATTTTAAAGATGGATCTAAAATTAAGGTGGCTTTAAACTCTGTACTAGCTGTAAGGCATCAATGTCTATAAACAAAGTCAGTCCAGGTGCTATTTAGAGTTAGGGTTCATCAGTAAGCACAGGTTTACTCAAATTTTCTTTTCTTCTTTCTTCAAAGTATAATGAAAATGGTCAAGAGCTATGCATCAAACACATTGTTAGATGCTTAGGGACATAGCAAATTGGTAGAAAATAAAATTTCTCCCCACAAGATTTCCAATCTGATTACAGAGAAGGCCCAAAGCATAGTGGATTATGATCCAGCTACAAGTGGCACATCCAAACAGAATTAGGAGGAGGAACAATGATTTGGTGTAAAGTAGTTTAAAAACAAATTCTGGAGAAGGAAGAATGTGAACCAGGTCGAGGAGGAAGAGTAGGGAGGAAACATTGCAATGCAGGGCAGAAGAGAGCAGAGTGAAGTGGCATGCCAACAGTATAAGGAAAATGTGTAGGCATGGATTGTCATGAATACGGGAATGATGCAAAGAACTCTGGACTAAAATCAGAAGAGGTAAGTTTTAAATATTGCCTCTGATATTCTGCTTGTCCATCTATAAAATGGGAATATTTATACCTACTTTGAATGTCATACAGAGGAGTTTATGGCTGAAAAAATATACTTGTGAAAGTGTCTTATAAGTTGTAGATCTGAGTTTTATTGTTGTGTTCATTGTTATACGTATGATGTTTGTGGAAGCAGGGTTGGAGAGAAGTGGAACAGGAGGCCAAAGAAAGCCATTGCCAGTGGAGAGGAATTTAGACTTGCTTCAGGAGATAGAACTAGCCACAGGAAAAATTATGAAGTTCAATTAAATTCCAGTAATATTTACTGATATTGTAATATGTGGTAGTGGTAGAGATTGGTAGAGATTCAATGTGGAGAAGACAGATGTGGGCCCTGCCCTCCCTGAACTTATGATCTTAAGATATTTTCCCCAGCACCCTGTCCTCGTGCCAAACCTACAGAACCTTAAGCATGACCACAATATTACCCGTCTGAAAAGTATTGTCTTAAATCATAACCTCTGGAAGCTTTAAGCATATTGGAAAAAAATGACTAGGTATTACATAACATAAAAATGCCAGCTACTTGGGGAATAATACTAAGCTTTTTACTGAGGAAGTAACACAATACAAATGATATTTGAGGAATATTAGTTAGTTGGGAGTGTGAAGAGCATATTATTGAGAAGTATAGCCCAGAAATTTACTGCTTCCTGAATATCTGAGTGCTTTTCATATATCCCAGGGTCTTTTCCAACTAGCAGCACCATGTTACTAATTCTGGATAATGGGCTGTGAACAGGTGTATTTCATTTCCAGACAACAGTTTTAAGGGTTCGTGCATGGCCATCTAGGCTCTTCTTACCTAGTATGGCAACCCAAGAGGTTTCCGCTTGTGGTGGCAGAGACCCAAGATGGAAACAACTTGTGTCTCTGAATTACTTAACACAGGGAGCTGCTTTGAAGATACTCTTGGAACTGCAGCAGACTCTGTGAGCATGAACTTATCCTCTCTCACCTTAAACTGAGTCCTATCCTGACTCTTCCAGAGAAATAGGCTGCTGACAATAACATCTGCTAAATGACAGGAATATTATTTTGGGGATGAGATGATACAGCTTAAGAGCTGGGGAATGCCTTGAATGCTCTGCTTACAGTTCCCAGTCCTTACATGTCACTTTCTTCAACCTCTTACCTGTTAAAAGAAGGCTGCAGGTTGAAAACAAATAAAACAGATTTTTTGTTAGTCTTTTCAAGATTATATACAAAAAATAAAAACAAAGACAGCAAATAAACTGAGAACCAAATCCCAAGGATGGTAGTTTGGTGCATAAAGTTATGTTCTCTGAGGGAAGACATAAATGTTGGATTATAATATCTGCACTGGAATATTCCACTGAAGCTTTCTTATGTCCAGGTTTTCTTTTGATGACTAAGTGTGCCAGCAATGACTCTGACATCTACTGCTATGTCATGTGGGCTTTGTTTACTGTATGAGCAATTTCTCAATGAAGAGAGGCATTTCAATTATTCCCAGTAGCTGTGTGCCTGTTGACACCTTGATGCTGTATAGGAAAGAGTGAGTGAGCTTTAGCCTCTGGAGCCAAACACATTTTATCAAGAAACAGTTTCAGCAATTGACTCTCATCTGGTCATGTTACTTATATCTTGTTATCTCTCAAGGGCCCTGTAATTAAAGCAGGTGTGTGTCCTCTTAAATTACACATGTGGCAACTGTAGACATTATAGTAAGTTTCAACGGGAGTCCCTAATGACCTGCAGATTCAGTAATTACAGTGAAGCCACTGGTGTGAGTGTTTGGCCAGGGAGAGTGTCAAAATGGGCAAATATATTCCAAAGTGATGGGCTTGCAGGATGTAACCTAACGGAACCAGGAGAGTTTTCAAACAAAATCACAAAGATCTCTCCCTCCCTCCCTTCCTCCCTTCCTCCCTCCCTCCCTCCCTCCCTCCCTCCTTCCTTCCTTCCTTCCTTCCTTCCCTCCTATTTCCTCCCTCCTTCTCTCTCCTCTCTCCCTCCCTCTCTATAAATGGACTAAAGCAGAATTTGAATTTAGATGTTTTCACAATATTCAATGCACCAAGTAAGAGGCCTTCTTGCTATTTTAATAGCTAATATTTTAATAATCAAGTGACCCAAAATTGTTTTGATGGCAGTTTGGAGGCTACTTTTTATGTCTTAATTGGGTGAAGGTCATGTTCCACAATTCTTGAAAGTTGTGGAAAGGTAAAGACAATTGAGGAGGAAGGAAGAAAGTGTTGAGGTGAGTGAAAAGAAGGTAAGAAGGAATATGTGACAAACAGGACCCAAAAGGAAGAACCAGAGGAGGAGCGATGGTATTTATCTTGAGGCAAATGGGGAAGGGGAAAATAAAGACCTTCCTCTGAATACATGTGTTTTGCGAAGGTAATTCCACCTAAAGAATAGCAGCACTGTGGCTATGTTCAATGTTCTTATATTTACTTTTTAAGAGGAACATAAAACAACCTTCTCAAGTTATTCTAGAGCAAGAAATATGTAGTAGATATTACTGGTTCCCTCGGTCCCCTTATTTATAGAAAGCAACCCTTGTGCATTTGGATGGCTTCTGACCTCAAGCTCCTTTCAGTTTCTCTACTTCAGGGAATTCTCTTAGGCCAGTGGTCCCCATTCTCCAGGCCATGGACGTGGACCAGTACCAGTTAATGACCTGTTAGGAGCCAGGCTGCACAGCAGGAGGTGAGCAGAGGGCCAGTGAGCATTACTACCTGAGCTCCTCCTGTCAGAACAGCAGGAACAATTGATTCTCGTAGGAGCGGGGACCCTCTTGTGAATAGTGCATGCGAGGGATCTAGGTTATGCACTCCTTATGAGAATCTAACTAATTTCTGATGATCTGAGGTGGAACAGTTTCATCCTGAAGCCATTCCCCGCACACCCCTTTAATGGAAAACATTTCATGTTTCATGGAAAACATTTTTTCCATGAAAATTGTCCCTGGTGCCAAAAAGGTTGGGGATCCCTGTCTTATGCTTTAGCTTTTTTAGCCCCAATTAGATGCAGCCTTGATGTATGGGGGAGAAGCTTTCAGGGTTGGGGCAACTATCAATTATGGGCTGTGACAGAGGCTGAATGCCCCAGCCTTCTGTCTTGCTATAGTTCCAATAAAGTTCATTTCTACTTGGCTCCTGAGGGACTCCAGTGGGAATAAGCCTCAGATGTCCACAGTGATAATCAGCTCAAAACTCATCCTGACTAGCTTTGCTTCCTTTCTGAACTCTCTCTGCTCCTTCACTTTGGCTTCCTGGGATTCCATCCAAATAACCTCAGTTCACCAAACCCTTGTTTCAGTTTTGGCTTTGAGGGAATCCAAATTAAGATACACTATTTTCATCATAAAATGTTTTTCAAACTCAACTCTCCTGTACATTTTATCTACATTTTTTTATTTTTATTTTTATTTTTTTGAGATGGAGTTTCACTCTTCTTGCCCAGGCTGGAGTGCAATGGTGCAGTCTTGGCTCACTGCAGCCTTCGACTTCTGGGTTCAAGCGATTCTCCTGTCTCAGCATCCCAAGTAGCTGGGATTACAGGTGCCCACCACCACACCTGGCTAATTTTTGTATTTTTAGTAGAGACAGGGTTTCACCATGTTGGCCAGGCTGATCTGGAACTCCTGACCTCAGGCGGCCCGTCCGCCTTGGCCTCCCAAAGTGCTGGGATTACCGTGTGAGCCACCACGCCGGCCCATTTTATCTATTTTTAAAAATGTTTTTGGAATAAGTTGCATTGAAATATACAAGACACAGAGAACCTTAGAGGATGGAAATCAGAATGATGAGATAAGCTCTTCCCTTTTCTACACCTTTTTTTTTATTGGGCAGGCCAGATGCTCACTGGTACTTTCAGGGTTATTATCAGAAGTGCTAATTGGTTAACACATACACAGTTTATTATAACATTACAGGGGAAAATGTATTATTTTTATTTCTTTTTCCTGAGCCCCCACAACTGTTGAGAACTGTTTAACCTCTAAGTTATTAACGATTTTTTTTTTCTGTAGAGATGACAATGGCTGATGATTTCTGTGTCCTTAGGGCAAGGGTAAATCTTGGTGTGCAGCCTGAACCAAACAGATAAATATAATTATTATTTCTGTATATTTGATGATGAAAGGGTTTCAGGCTCCACAGACTGATCTTTCTGTCGCCAACTGTGTATTGCCGAAATTTTGATTAAAGGCTCACTGAAGTAGTTTATCAGTATTTGTTTGGTTTCAGGAAGTAAAATATGTGAGCTCAATATGAATGACAGACTACATCCATCGAGAGCATTTGTTTCTTAGTCTGGGAAACTCAAAATCCTTGCTGTAGATAATGTATGAGGAAGATATTTTCTTTTCCCAGATTTGCATAGAGCTCAATAGTCCCCTGATTCCAGACATATTATGTTCTGTAGTAGCTTTCCTTGCCTCCATCTTCCTCCTGCAAATGTGAATCTGCTAGAATACAGACATCATTTAAAAAATAATTTAAACCCTTCAAATCCTCCTGTCTGGAAAATGTGTATACAATTTGTAACAGAGAAGCCCAAAGTGCTGCTGAAGAAAGCCAAAATATTTTGCTGACTTTTTGAAGAGATCATTTCTAGGCAAGGGAAAAAAATACTGATCTTGATAAAAGGAGAAAGAAAGTGAAAAAGCAGGTTCTGATTTTTAAGTTATTCCATAGAATATAGGCAATTCTTTTGCATTTTAAGAAATTACTTTAAAGATACTAAATGGGTGAGAAGGAGAAAGACATTGCAATAGCCCTTCATTGTTTTGAGTCAAAGAAACTAAACTTAGGGGCACTACAATAAATTTGATGTTTTCTCTGTATGTCTGAGAGAAAGACACAAAAGAGAAGGTGGGAGGGGGAAGAAAGGAAGGACGAGGGGAGAGAGGAAGAGAAAGAGAAAGGAGACAACACACACATAAGCACACACACACACAACTTGGTGGGAGAGAAAACAAAAACAAGCTAACAAAACCATGATACAAGCACTTCCAGATCTCACTTGGTGATTGTAGAGTGGTGACTTTAGGCTTTGTACATACTCCCCAACCCCTAAATTGAAAGCATTAATAAACACAAATAAACTTTTGATAAATCTCAGCTAGTTACATCTGTGTATGAAATTTGAGGTATTTAACCTAATCAAGCCTTTTAACATTGAGAATTTTGAGTGTTTTCATTTTATCATTATTGTCATGAACCTGAGCCTTTGTCATTCTGTATGTACACACCATGTGCACAAGTGATTATGAGACGAAAAACAAACATCAAAGACGGATGCCTTGATTTCTTTCTGTGGAGCAAAATGGTAAGAGGCAAAGATATTCACCATCCATTGTAACTTTGGTGGTTTTCTAAATTGCTTGCAATATGGCAGCTTTTTTGTTCAGACCTTTTAAAATAACACAAACAGACAACATGCAGAGCATTCAGAGTGAAGCCTGACATTGTCTTTTCAGCTGATGGGACTTGGGGATAAGAAAATAAATAATATAAAAACAACCTGCACAATGTGAATTAGAAAGAAAATACCTGTCTCTACCTTTTAGGTTTTTGGGCTTTTCTACATTTGTAATATAATCTTTCTATTTTGAAATGGTGGCTATGTTCTTTTTTATTCTTTTATTTTCTCTCTTTCTCTGATTTTTTTAAAAAACAACCCACAGTCCCGTCTATGTGTGGGATAAGTAACTAAACAGTGAGGCATGTGATCGGTGCTGTAGTTATTTTGAAAAGGTGTATTACTTGGCAAAATAGTCTGTAATGATTTGAGCCTATTGTGTATATCTGTGTTTGGATGCTTCTCTAAAAGTGAGCCTTTGATCTGATGAACCATAATAACTTCTTCCGCAGCAAATCCCTCTCAGATGCTGAATTATTGGGCCTCCACTACAGTTACGGTTTATTGGGTAAATAATAGTATGACTATACCAAGCCAAAAGTTATGGATGGCCCAACGTCCATGTTAGCTGCCTACAAATCTTCCCATGATTTTATTGAAAACAATTACCAGACTGTATAAGCTCATAGGGGAGACAGGGATTCCCTTTGGATGATTATATAGCCATGAGTGCTATTCTTTTCAAGGCCTTTTGTTCTTCTCTTTTTTTAATTAAAATATGACAACAGCTCTGAGAAACCAGTGTTGCAAGTTTTTCTGGCCAACAAAAAAACTGAATTTTAGTTCATCAAATGACTCACCCAGGGCCTTGGAGCTTTCAGGATGGAGAGCTTGGCTGTGCCTTCTGGGCAGCTGCTTTCTTCCCCACAGACCCTTTATGGCAGGTGTAGAGTGAAGAGATTTAAGCTCAGCATTTGGCTTGAAGAAAAAGAAGTCTAATATGGTGTTCCAATGTCAGTAATGTTCAAGTTTGCTCACATTTTGAGACCAGAAAAAGAAAAACGATTTTAAGATATTAGTTAGAAGAGGGTCGTAGTGTTGAAAGGAGGAATTAGTAATTTTGTTTAAGAGCTGAAGTTTTGGCTTTAGAGAGGTACTTGGCAAAGGTCTTCGTTGCAACCACAGGTATAGAACTAGATGCCAGCTCAATAATGTCACCACAAGTGTTTTTCAGGCCACATTTATATATTTCTTGAAATAAGCTTCTTAAAAAACAGGCTGGGCACAGTGGCTCACACCTGTAATCCCAGCACTTTGGGAGGCGGAGGTGGGAGGATCACTTGAGGTCAGGAGTTCAAGACCAGCCTGGCCAACATGATGAAACTCTGTTTCTACTAAAAATACAAAAATTTGCCAGGTGTGGTGGCAGGCGCCTGTAATCCCAGCTACTAGGGAGGCTGAGGCAGGAGAATCACTTGAACCCAGGAGGTGGAGGTTGCACTGAGCTAAGATCGCACTATTCCACTTCAGCCTGGGTGACAGAGTGAGACTCTGTCTCAAAAAAAAAAAAAAGGTTTTCATAACTGAGTTTGTTCTGGGGACTATACTCAGAACTTTCAAGATGTGCTGGAATGTGGCCTTATCAGAGTGAATAAATTAAGAATTTCCAACATTTTCTCCAATTAAAGACATAGAGACTACCTTTTATTTTTATTTCTATTCACCTTTTATTTTGTCTTTTTATTCTTGCTGAAAAAATTATATCCCAAATATTTTTTATGCTCTTGGAAGTTAAATGCACATTGATATACTTCCACATACAAAGGATTCAACTTGGCATTGCTGGGTATAATAACACAAATAAGATATCCCCACCATATTAGTTTTTTATTGCCATTTAACAAATTACCTCAAACTTAGCAGCTTAAAATACCACCCATTTGTTAGCTCACAATTCTGTAGGTCAGAAGTCCAACAAAATGTGGCTGGGTTCTTTCTCTGCTCAGGGTTTCACAAGGGTAAAATCCAGGCATCAGTTGTGCTGTGTTCTTGTCTGGAGGCTTTGGGAAAGAATTCATTTCCAAGGTCATTCTTGGCTGAATTCAGTTCCTTTGATTTGCATCACCGAGGTTCCTGTTTTCCACCTGGGTTTCCTGTCAGAGGCTGTTCACAGTTCCTAGAAGCTGCCTGCATGCCTTGTCCTGTGGTCTCTTCTATCTTCAAACTGGCAATGGAGAACTTCTCATGCATTAACTCCCCTGTGTACTTTGAGTCTCTGACTTCCCTTTCTGCTTGGATAAAAATTTCTGCTTTTAAAAGACTCATGTAATTAGGTCAGGCCCACACAATGATTAATCTTCCTATGTAAATGTCAGCTGATTTAGGACCTTAATTTCATTTGCAAAGACTTTTCACAGCAATACTTAGGTTATGCTTGATTGAATAACTTGGAGAAGGTGTGTGTACACCAGGGGCAAGGAATGGTGGAGGTCTGTCTTATAATTTTGCCTACTACACCTGCCCTAAGGGAACTTAACATCCTTTGAGATGGATAAAACAAGGATGTAAAGAGTTAAGATGCAAGTGGTATTATAGGAGCCATAGGATAAAGATGCACCAGATATTATAAGAGTTCAAAAAAAGGATAAACCACTTTTGTACAGGGAAATCTGCAGCAGTTTCTTGAAAAGGACCTGGAAGGGTGGACAGTATTTTTGTTCATGAAGATAAGGAAAAGATACCCCAGGCAGAGATAGTAGCACAAACAATGGCATAGAAATGACAAAGTGAAGACCATTTGGGAAAGGGTTGACAGCACTGTGTAGATACAGCATGAAAAATGTACAGAGAGGTGAGAATGGAATGACAAATATAACTTCTATTTGGAAAGGGCTTTGAATGCCAGGCAGATTAATTTGGCTCTAAGTTGGTGGGAATGGGTTATTAGTGAAGGTTATTGAGTATTGGAAAGATCTGTTGGGAGTTATACTTTAGAAAGATTGATAGTAGAATAGAAACAGTTTGGAGTGGGTTGGGATCTTCCAGGGAGGCTCTTTAGCAATAGCCTAGAAAGTAATGAGAAAGGCCGGGTGCGGTGGCTCACGCCTGTAATCCCAGCACTTTGGGAGGCCGAGCCAGGTGGATCACCTGAGGTCAGGAGATCGAGACCAGCCTGGCTAACATTGGAAACCCCGTCTCTACTAAAAATTTACAAAAATTAGCTATGCGTGCTGGCATGTGCCTGTAATCCCAGCTACTTGAGAGGCTGAGGCAGGAGAATCCCTTGAACCTGGGAGGCGGAGGTTGTAGTGAGCCAAGATCACACCATTGCATTCCAGCCGGGCAACAGGGCAAAACTCTGTCTCAAAAAAAAAAAAAAAAGAAAAGAAAGTAATGAAAAACTCAACTTAGGGAAAGTAAAAATAGAAAAAAGAGGATGGATGCATTGTGGCGATAGAGTTTATAAATTCAAAAACAGGCTGGATACATGGAGAGAGAAAAATGAGAAGTTGACTTCACTTGGAGCCTGCTCTCATAAGCAGAAATAGGGACACTGGAAAGATTTGTTTTGGAAAAAAAATATGATGATATAGGTTGTACATGGTTTAATTTAGGTGGAATCATTATTGAAAGTATTCTTGGTTCTAAGCATCAAAATAAGGCTGTCAGGAAGGAGAGAGTCACGGCCATATTGGACAAAGGGATAGTAAAATTAACAGGGATCTAAGGCTGCCAGGAACGGGCCAAATATGGAATTAAAATGAATCCAGTCATGGCAGTAGAAATGTTAAATGCCTGGCAGGGGAGATGCTTGGAGTCTCAGGCAATCATTGTGGAGGAGTTGGAGGCCATAGACACAGGAAATATGGTCTAGTCTCTCAGGGGGAAGGAATTAGTAAGAACTGGCTCAGAGACAAGGGACCCAGGTACCTCCTGAAAAACTGATGCACTATTCAGAAGCCATTCATACAAGTTGTCCAGACATATAGGTGACATGATTTAGGGGAGGGCTTAGGTCTGCCAATCCACAATTTCCATGGGCTCAGAGTAGACATATTGGAGGTAGAACTAATGTTGACCTCATGGTCTAGAATGGATGTGTCAATGTAGCAATATACATTAGCCACCTTGGAAACACATGACACTGTCTATAAGGTGAGGGTGTTCCTATCATATTTACAATTGAAAGGGAATAGACAAGGCTCAGAGTATTATTTAATATACTGATTTTCAAAGGATGGTTAATCAAAATTTTCTTGCAGGCAGGTAGAAATGTAGTTCTGTCCCTCAAAAAAGTGAATGAGATTCTGTGTTCCACAGAATTTTGAGGGAAAGGAGGAATGAAATTTTAGATATATGATAAGTATAGTGAGCAAATTGTTATAATTAGTCTCACTCAATTTTTAGCAGAGAAAGAAAAAGAGATGGGTTCATGACAGGGCAGGCTTACTGGTTTTAAATAATCTAGTGGCCCCTCTTCTTTTTAGATGGAAGAGAAGGAGCCAGCAAAACTACTGCAGAGGAGGGTGGAGGGCCTGTCAGATGGTATGAAGTCCTATAGGAGACAGAGACAAAAGGATGAGCTTGGGTGAAGAGACGAAGAAGTTAGTATGATTCTCCTCTCTAGTACGAGTAAAGGCTTAGGTTCTTCCTAAAATATGTAGAACACATCATACTCAATCAGCAGTGTCCAAAATGTCCATCCAAAACTATTTAATATCTCCTTCATAAAATCTGCTTTTGAAAATACTTACATGTTAATACATACTTGTACTTAATATTCGGACTTAGATATCCAAACTTTCCCTTGAAGTCTTTTACTGGCCTTGTCTTTGGGAGGCTGGATAGAGAGGATGGGACTGTCATTGGAATTCCAGTTTATAGCTTCTTGGTTACCCCGTGGAGTGGAGTAAGGCAGAGGGTTCCAACACCAAGCCAGGTAGATCAGAATCCTAAGTAGCCAGTGCTAGCAATGTGAAGCCAAGAGGACAAGATGAGGCACCAGCTGGAAGACAAAGTAGAGGATCAGCTGCCCAAAGCTGAAGAATTGACCTAGTGAAGAGGAGAGGATGAACCATGGTAAACTGCTAGGGAAAACCCAGAGAAGTGATGACATAAGGCATGGCTAAAGGTTGGATTTGTTTAAAACAATTATGGTTCAATTTAGTTCATGAAATTTAGTTTCTTTCCTAGTACTGCATCAAAGATGTTTCTACAGGGTCACAGAAAGTCTTAAATTGGCAGACTCCTTTTTAACATTCTCCAAGGCCTTTCATGCCCTATTCTCTCCTCCTGTTTTTTTATGGGCATCTTTGTCTATTCAACCAAAAACAACTCTTCTACTTCTTAGTTTTGTTTTTTTTGTTTTTTGTTTTTTTCACATGGCCTCCCTTTCTGCTGGAAATTTACTCCTAGTACCGTCTTCCAAAACACTTCTTTATGCCAGGAGTTTCTGAAATCCCACTTGTTCCATGCAGATATATTGGCAGAATTATGGAACCTTCTTCCAATTACCTTTCTAATCTAAATAAAAGACGATGGCATTCCTTCCACCCTTCAACCTCCAATAGTCACTTCACCTTTTGTGATACATCAGGTTAAGAGTCTTTGTGAATATAACTTACAAAAAATATGTAACGATCCAGTGTGGTGGCTCATGCCTGTAATCCCAGCGCTTTGGGAGGCCAAGGTGGGCAGATCACTTGAGGCCAGGAGTTCCAGACCAGCCTGGCCAATATGGCGAAACCCCATCTCTACTAAAAATACAAAAGTTAGCTGGATGTGCTGGCAGGTACCTGTAATCCCAGCTACTCTGGAGGCTGAGGCAGGAGAATCCCTTGAACCCAGGAGGCAGAGGTTACAGTGAGCTGAGATGCACCACTGCACTCCAGCCTGGGTGACAGAGTGAGACTCCATTTCCAAAAGAAAAAGAAAAGTCCCAATCCTATCCTACCATAATCAAAAGATTTAAATTATAAATTTAAAATTTGTAATTTTAAATTCTAAGTCTGTGGAGCATATTTAAATCTCTTGATCCGAGGTGAATGAACTACAATGTATTTTGTTAATTTTATTTAACATATCTTTCTTGAATGCTCACTATTTTCCTAGGGTGGTAGTATGCTAGTGGTGGTGGTGATGTTTATGTGTGTGTGTGTGTGTGTGTGTGTGTGTGTGTGTGTGTGTGTAAAGGGTAGACATCTAAGTAGAGAAGATAAATGTTTGCAAAAGCAGAGGCATTCCTGGAGAAATTGCAGTGGGTAAACTGTGGCTGGAGCACAAAATGCATGGATATATGAGGGCATGGTGGTATGGACAATTAATCCAGCCATGCTTGTTGAAAAGGAGCTAAGATGTTATTCTGAGGTATTTGGAGTGTATTCCAAAGACCATGGGGGAGCCACAGGTTTTCAACCATGTGATCTCCATGAAGACAAGATCTAAACCTTTTTTAGAAACATCCCACAGTGTCTGAGACTTCAGAACTAGATGGTGAAAGTTTTTGCTAAAATAAATTATACTTAATTCATGTGAAGTCAGTGTAATGCAGGGCCAATATTGTGACTGTACTGTAGTAGGGAGAGGCAAGAATCTGGGGCAACCTGTGGACCACTGATACATTCAGATAAAAGATGGTAGAGATCATAGAGTTATGGATGACTTTTATTTTTGTCTTCATACTTCTGATCATTTTGCAGTATCTTAAATGAACATGAATTACATTTATCATTAAAAAAAACCCATAGACCTTATTATACACAGAAATAGAAATGACTAACAGGCCTTTGGTGTGCTTTTAGAGAGTACAGGATAGAGTTGACAGGCATTTTGAAAATACTGGACTTGGATAAAGGAAGGATCTCTTGCTGCCACATGTGCATGTTTCATGTGCCTTAGATTTATTGAGTTGGATTTTGATTGCTGTGTTCTGATAAGCCTATAGGGTAATTCCAGGCCTCTGTAGGTGTTAGGGCTGGGGCAATGTATTAGTACATCTGCATGCTGCTGATAAGACATACCTGAGATTGGACAATTTACAAAAGAAAGAGGCTTAATGGACTTACAGTTCCACGTGGCTAGGGGAGCCTCACAATCATGGCAGAAGGCAAGGAGGAGCAAGTCACGTCTTACATGGATGGCAGCAGGCAAAGAGAGAGCTTGTGCAGGGAAACTCCTGTTTTTCAGCCATCAGATCTCAATGAGATTTATTCACTATCATGAGAATAACACAGGAAAGACCAGCTTCCATTATTCAGTTACCTCCCACTGGGTCCCTCCCACAACACATGGGAATTGTGGGACATACAATTCAAGATGAGATTTGAGTGTGGACACAGCCAAACCATATCAGACAGTCTCCCTAATAGACATTCGGGACATTGAGGTTTTCATGAAGGGAAATGAAGTTTGTATGAAAAGTCCAAAATAGGCTGTAAGAAGACTACTCTTAGCTCTGACCTCATTATTTCAGGCCAGCCCTTTACAGGAGACAATGATGCGGGAACCTTGAGATACATCCTTCAGGGACAGGGGAAACCACCTAACAAGGGGAGCAAGTTGGAAGCTAGACCAGGACCATTCACCCACAGAGGGCTATAAGCTAAAGAAAATGGAACTGTATTTCACACATTAGACTATCTAGTTGCTTGTTGTTCTCTGTATTTACTTCCTTTCTATTATCCTTGTTTAGTGAAGTCTTGTTCGGTATTTTTTCTGAGCTAGGCTTTGGGGGAACTGAAAAAAATAGTTGTATTTCCACACTTGGACTAAAACATGAAATGGGGCCACTCTGCTTGGCTGTGGTAACAGAACTTAGTATAAGCTCATGACAGAAAGGTGAATCTTACGGTATAGGTGGGAGGCTGTGAGTTCCAGACATCCCTTCCTAATAGTGATTGTCTCTGTTACTGTGAAGGATTAGGGTCTGACCTTTTTCAAGGTATCTGCATATATAAGTTAGTGCCTGTCTGAGGAGAAAAAGGGGAAAGAGCAGAATTAAGTAAGACTTGATGTTTCTGTTTTCCTAATTAAAGAGATCATGGTGCCATGAACTGAGATAAGGCACTCATGAAGGTCAAGTTTTATGGAGGAAGGACTTCGAACATGGTAAAGATGAAGCATCTTTGTCCAGGTGCAGTTGTCCAGGAAGCAGTGGGACCTGGCTTAATATGAAGAAAGACATAGGATTAGGAACTAGAATTCAAGAAGTCACATCTCAATAGGGGGTGAGAATACCAATTATACTACCACATGGCATTGCCATATGAACAAAATCAATCACCACAACACTATGGATAGCTTCTGGCAAAAGGCACTTATGTCCAGAGTTGGATAATAAATATAAAGGCACTTATGTCCAGAATTGGATAATATGTTACTCTTATTAAAAATAATAACCAGCAGCTCTGTGTATTCTGCTGTTAACTTCACATTTCTGCCATGTATTATTACTCTTTCTCTTTTTAGAAGCACTTTTAATTATGTTATTGTTAGACCTAAAGCAAAGATTTGTTTGGAGAACTACATTGTCCCTGAGTAAGGAACTTTTTAGTTTCTGGAGAGAGTTGCACTTAGGATGTAATAACTAAAGCTTAAATATAGCATGATCTCAAATCTGTCAAATATCTGCATCAGTCTTTTAAAAATTTTTTTACTCCTTAAAGCCTGGTAACTTTTGGTTTTATTGAGGACTGAGAAAGCTACTCACATTTGAAATTGGAGGAAGGAAATAATTTCCTTTGAAACACCACAAAATCACTGCATGTTACTAATACTATAAGGCTTCTTTCCCATTCAGTTTATCTGGAGAAAAACTGATTTGCATATGTTTGCATCTATTTGCATGTTCAATTCAAGCTACTCCCAACTCTAAGTATATAAGATGAAACAAATTAACTCCTTGTTTTAACCTGCTGTGATTCTTGTCTAATGCTGTGTGGTGGTTTTGGAAATTGTAAGTGCCTTGGAAATTGGTGTAGAATTCAAGATGTGTGGAGGTGGGCATTCAGGATATCATGTTGGCCTTAGGGGCTCAGGGGCTGAGAGCTGGGAAGCCACAAGAGGCCTGGGAGAGTGTCAAAATGGGCAAATGTGTCCCCGAGCATGAGCTTACAGAGCACCCCCTAATTGAGCAAGGGAAATCACAGAGGAGGGTTTTGAGAAACTGCCATCTGCAATCAGGGACTTAGAGCTACTAGAGGCGAAGCTTGTCCTTGGTCCTCTGCCCTTGACATTACCGCCCTCCTTTCAAGGATCCTCTAGCATGTCCTTAATTTTTTACAAATCTATATTGTAAAAGGATGGCTTATCTTCATATTACATGTTCACTAGACAGATTATGGAAAAGAAAATCTTCCCTGAATTTTCTTCCCCTAATATGTGTGTGTATATATATTTATGTATGTGTGTGTGTGTGTATATATATATTTTTTTAATATATATGTATATATTTATATATATGTGTGTGTGTATATATATATATATATTTATATATATATATAGTAGCATATCCATCAAACCATAGGAAGTAAAATGTTAGAGGAAATTTTAGGTTCTTTGGAAAACCAGTAAATATATTTTCTCCCTGGGAGTAGGTGGTCTTTGAAGCCACTACATAAAGACAGTTACTTCTTTACTTTCTTATTGGGCCAGACTCTAAGCCTGCTTTTATCAGGGCAGTAGCCACTTGCCACATGTGCCCATTGTACAAGTAAAATGTGGCTGAATTCTTCTGCATTGGGGTATGCTGTAAGTATAACATACATATTTGTTTTTGTGTGTGTGTGGAGATAAGGTCTTACAAAGCAGGGTCTCACAAGACAGGGCCTCACCAGCCTAGGCTGGTCTCAAACCTCTGGGCTTAAGCGATTCTCCTGCCTCAGCCTCTCAAAGTTCTGGTATTACAGGTATGAGCCACTGCACTTAGCTACACATTGATTTTTAAGGCTTCCTGTCAGAAAATAATGTAAAATTTTTCATTAATAGTTTTTTTAAAATGCTAATTACATGTTGAAATGATAATATTTTTGATATATTGGATTAAGTAAAATATATTATTAAAATAAATATTTTGTTCCTTCTTACTATTTTTTTTTAATGTGACAACAGGAAAACTTGAAATTATTTATGTGGCTTGCATTATGGCTCATACAACATTTCTGTTGGGCAGCACTGCTCCAAGGGAAACATTTCACTGAGGAGAAATCTTGAGCAAAAACTGAGAGTCCATGCTGGGGCTCTGGTGGGAAGCAATCGCTACCAGTTGCTCACACTCTAGATTATTGCTATTTGTGCTATGAATATCAGATGTCTTAAAATTATTTTAATGTGGATTTTGCTTGCTTTTCCTTTCTTTCCACCCTGTCTGTATTTCTACTATGATCCAATGTAGAGATAAGGGAAAGCCAGTGTCCTCAGCTTCAGGCCTATGTAAACGGATTTTAGTTGAAACAGTTTCTCCTAATGACTGTTTAAAACTAATTAGGTTTTGTCATTTATTCACATGGAATTTTGTCTCATTGAAATCTTGCTACTCTATTTAACCTACTTCTGGTTGGCGAATATCTGCTGCCATGTTAGGTTATGCTTTTTTGCTTAAATTAACTCCTAAATAATATAGCTTAGCAGATACAGGAGAATGAGTGGGGAAGGAAAAGTTTTCACTTTTTTTTAAAAATACAAGACTGATTTTATTATATTGCCAGAGAAATAAGTTACATTGCTCTGGCAGTCTCAATAAATCACACATGAAGTCATCTTTTTTTTTCTAAATTAAATTTTTATTTAAATAAAAGTGTTATGTTTGTATTTGAGCTGACAGCTAAATCTGATAATTAGAGTGCATGAAGTTGGCTTTGATTGGCATTGTAATTGGATTGTCATTGGGCTGAGAACCTATTATCTTTGGATCATGCCCCATGAAATCTGTTGAAGAAACTTTGCTGCCAGTCATTAGAGCCACCATCTTGGCTTACAAATTAGGTTTGAAAGGCTTCTTACCACTGGGAATGTAATTTAAACCACTGCAATTGCACTCCCATTAATTAAAATTATATTAAAATTATGGTTCATTTTCTAAATTTTTTTGTATTTTATTAGACATACTTATTACTAAATGCTTAACAAATTACATAGCAGTGCTTAGTAAAATTATGTTTCATAGATAATCCATCTCTTCAGCACATGTTACTCAGCATCAGTAGAATTAGTCACTGTTACTCATTAAAGGATATACTATTTACATTTTTCATTACAGGTTTCAGAAAGAAGCATTTCCTTTATTTCAACATAAAATGCAGGACCAGCAATGTGTAGTGTAAATTAAGATCAGTCCTGCCAATAAAGAAATATGCAGCTTTCCTTTAAGGAGATGTCATCCATCATGGTCACAGTTCTTCCTACCTTAATTTCTTTCTTTTCTAAAACAATAGAATACTGTAAAAGACAGAAGTCTTTTTTGCCCCCATTTTTCTTTTTTGGATAGATGATTAAGAAAAAATTAAAAGCACACATGTGCCAAAATCTATGCTACTCTTTATTGCTATTACTGTCTGCTAAAAGCAGATCAGCACTGATTAAGACAGAAAAGGAGCTTGTGAGAACTGGAAATGAAAATGATGTGGGAGATGGGGGGTGAGACAGGTCTCTCCCAGCTGGCAGAGAAGAGGATGTGTATGACAGGGTCCATGATACATCCTCTCTTGACTCTGGTCCTTCAATCTGCCCACAGCACCTTAGATACTACGAGCATCTGCCACCGTCTAGCGTATGGATGTGAAGAGCTAAGAGGCATACTTCCTGAGATACAGAACCAGGCAAAGATCCTGATATTTACTTCTCTTGTTTATTGCCCCCCGACCTTTTTGTGATTGATGTGATTATTCAGCAATATCTCCTCATCCCTCAATTTCTTGCTTATGGATAACTTTGGGGTGATAGTTTGGCAACTTGGATGAAAACCTTCAATGAATTTAAAAGTATAAAACAAAGTTTTCAAATTTATGCTGTTTTTATTTAGATTGTACTGAATATCTATACCTCTCCCCTGCTCTCTCGGCTACATTTTTTAATGTACCTATTTCCATTGTTGCTTCTGTTTCTAGCTTCAGCATTTTGTTTCTGACATGTAATAGATGCTCAATAAATGTTAAATTGAATTGAATTGAATTTGAAGTCTAAAGATTACAGCGTTACTTAGAGCCAAATCCCAGATAGGCTAAAATATCATATATGGGTGGCAGCATATAGGTGATAAAGTCTTTCATGGCTTGTTTTATTTACTCCCCCATATGATGTTTTAGAGATGATTTAGGGTGAATACTGCTACTTGCTTTCCCATCCCTCTTTTCTTAATAGATGACGACATTGCAGGTCAGAGAACTGAGAGATCAAGAACACACAGTTATTGAATAAGTAGCAAAGCTGAGACTAAACCTCAAAATTTTTTCCAAGTTCAGTGTGCTTTCCATTTTCCCATGCTGCTCCCTGTTTTAAAAAAGGACCGCATACATCCCCAAGTGAGGGAGAATGTCTCACTTTCCTTTTTACTCACTGGTGGGAGAGGAAACTGGAAGACAATTAGCCATGGATTAAAGACCCTGTTTGGGCCCTGTGACCCTTTGAATTCCTTTCAAAGAATATATTCTAAAGATGTAATCATATGAGGACTTATTAAATCACAGCCAACTTTTATTGAGCCCAAATGAGCCAGGCATACTGTTCAGCATTTTTCATACCTTTCCCCGTTTAAGTCTCAGAACAGTTTAATGAGGTATGTTCTTACAATTACTCTCCCCTGAAACAGATGGTGAAATGAGGCATGGGAGGATTTTTATGTCCAAGTGTCCAAGTTCCATGGCTACGTAGAATTTTGATCCACATCTGATCCTAGAGCACTTTTTCCCCACTGCTTTGCTCACTGTCCAGTCTGTGCAGTGTTGCTTCATGCAGAGACAACCAGGAAATGATCTAAATAGGGAAATTATTTAGAAAAACATCCTTGAAATTCTACAAATGATACTTTAGATATAGATGATGGATGCCAAAAGATGATAGCAATAAAATTGAAATCTATAAAATGCTATGATCCCACTTTGTAAACATATGCCCATGGAAAAATATCTGGAGGGATTATAGCTCAATTTTTTATTTTCTTTTTCTTTATATTTTCTATTTTAGCTACAATGAACAAACCTAATGGTGTCATTTTCTTTTTTAGGCTAAAGTACATTAATTGGGGAGTAGTTTAGAACTTTTGAAGCACTCAAATAGCATCAAGGAATTGTCATAAGGCGTGTCTAAGCAAAGCGAATTCCACTTGGATATGGTTTGGCTGTGTCCCCACCCAAATCTCATCTTGAATTGTAGCTCCCATAATCTCCACATGTCGTGGGAGGGACCCAGTGGGAGGTAATTGAATCATGGGGGTGGGTTTTCCCGATGCTGTTCTTGTAATAGTAAATAAGTCTCACAAGATCTAACAGTTTTATAAAGGGCAGTTCCCCTGCACATGCTCTCTTTCCTGCTGCCATGTAAGACATGCTTTTGCTCCTCCTTCACCTTCTGCCATGATCATGAGGCCTCCCTAGCCATGTGGAACTGAGAGTCCATTAAACCTCTTTTTTTAAAAAAAATTTACCCAGCCTTGGGTGTTTCTTCATAGCAGTATGAAAATGGACTAATACAGTAAATTGGTACCAGTAGAGTGGGGTACTGCTATTAAGATACCTGAAAATGTGGAAGCAACTTTGGAACTGGGTAAAAGGCAGAGGTTGGAACAGTTTTGAGATCTCAGAAGAAGATAGGAAGATGTGGGAAGGTTTGGAGCTTCCTAGTGACTTGTTGAATAGTTTTGACAAAAAGTCCAGGCTCAGGTGGGCTCAGATGGAGATAAGGAACTTATTGGGAACTGGAGCAAAGGTGATTCTTGCTATACTTTAGCAAAGAGACTGGTGACATTTTGCCCCTAGCCTAGAGAACTGTGGAACTTTGGAATTGAGAGACATGATTTAGGGTATCTGGCAGAAGAAATTTCTAAGCAGCAAAGCATTGAAAAGGTGACTTGGGTGCTCTTAAAGGCATTTCATTTTATTTTTTCACAAAAATAAGGTTTGGAATTGGAACTCATGCATAACAGGGAAGCAGAGCATAAAAGTTCAGAAATCTGCAGCCTGAGGATGCAATAGAAAAGAAAAACCCATTTTCTGAGGAGAAATTCAAGCTGGCTGCAGAAATTTGCATAAGTAACAAGGAGCCAAATGTTAATTGCTAAGACAATGGAAAATGTCTCAAGGGCACGTCAGACATCTTCACAGCAGCCCCTCCTATCAAAAGCCAGGAGGCCTAGGAGGAAAAAATGGTCTCATGGGTGAGGCCATAGACCCCCCTGCTGTGTGCAGTCTCAGGACTTAGTGCCCTGCACTCTAGCCCTGGCTAAAAGGGGCCATTGTACAGCTCAGGCTGTTGCTTCAGAGGGTGCAAGGCCCAAGCCTTGGTGGCTTACATGTGGTGTTAGGCCTGTGGGTCCACAGAAGTCAAGAATTGAGGTTTTGAAACTTCTGCCTAGATTTCAGAGGATGTATGGAAATGTCTGGATATTTAGACAGAGATGTGCTGGCAGGGTGGAGCCCTCATGGAGAACCTATGCTAGGGCAGTGCAGAAGAGAAATGTGGGGTGGGAGCTCCCACACAGAGTCCCCACTGGGGCACTGGCTAGTGAAGCTATGAAGAGAGGGTTACCATCCTCCAGACCCCAGAATGGTAGATCCACTGATAGCTTGCACCTGGAGAAGCCACAGACCCTCAATGCCAGCCTGTGAGAGCAAACAGAAGGGGAGCTGTACCCTGCAAAGCTACAGGGGTGGAGCTGCCCAAGACTATGGGAACCTACCTCTTGCATCAGTGTGACTTGAATGTGAGATATGAAGTCCAAGGAGATCATTTTTGGAGCTTTAAGATTTGACTACTCTGCTAGATTTCAGACTTGCGTGGAGCCTGTACCTCCTTCATTTTGGCCAATTTCTCCCATTTGGAACAGGATCATTTACCCAATGCCTGTGCCCCATTGTATCTGGGAAATAAATAACTTCCTTTTGATTTTACAGGCTCATAGGTGGAAGGGACTTGCCTTGTATTAGATGAGATTTTGGACTGTGGACTTTTGGGTTAACGCTAAAATGAGTTAAGACTTTGGGAGAGTGTTAGAAAGGCATGAGTGGTTTTGAAATGTGAGGACATAAGATTTGGGAGGGGCTGGGGGCAGAATGATATAATTTGCCTGTGTCCTCATGCAAATCTCATCTTGAATTGTAGCTCCCATAATCTTGTGTCATGGGAGGGACCTGGAGGGAGGTAATTGAATCATGGGTGTGGGTCTTTCTTGTGCTGTTCTTATGATAGTGAATAAATCTCATGAGATCTGATGGTTTTATAAAGGGCAGTTCCCCTGCACTTGCTCTCTTGCCTGCTGCCATGTAAGATATGTCTTTGCTTCTCTTTTGCTTTCCACCATGGTTGTGAGGCCTCCCAAGCCATGTGGTCCATTAAAGCTCTTTTTCTTTATAAATTACCCAGTCTCAGGTATTTCTTCATAGTAGTAGGAAAATGGACTAATATACCCTTCTGGTTAATTTTCTTCTTATATTGCTTCTGGGAAGGGCCTCTCTGTTTTCCTCCTTGCATGCAAGCCCTCTGGTGGGCCTTTGAGCTCAACAGGGCATCAGGGAGAAGTAGGCTTGTTGTGAGGCCAGGCTTGGAATGTCTATGGCTGTTCATGAAGTGGAACTTATATGGGATTCAAAGCTTTGTTGTCATTATTGTTTAGCAGGAGCACAGCCTTCGAAGAGGAAGCATGACAGCCAAATTTTGGGTAGTTTGCACAAGTATGAGCTCCAGCAACTTAAGGAGCAGCAGGCATATTAGAAAGGAAGCTCAGAGAAATGAAGGAAAAGAGAAGCAAGATACCCACCTTTTGAAAAGAGTGGCTTATTCTCCTCTTTTGGTGACTTGGGAGGGTAAACAGTATATAAAAACAAAGGGCATAACTGGGAGCCCAGGAGAACAGGGCTGAGACAGGATGGAGCCTTATGGTTTGGAGTCCAGCAAGGTGTGCTATGTGTGTAGGCTCTTCCTTAACAGATGCTTCATGTAGTCCTGCACATGCCATGGTCAAATCTCCAAAAGCAAACTGGGCATTGGTTTGGGTCTAAGCCATGGCTTATGATTTGTTCAGTGCCTTCGACACTTTGGGGTAAAGTTGGGGCAAGCACCCCGAAAAGAAGCTCTAGGTCCTCTATTCTTCTATTTGTACATTTGAGGTTTGGGGTGTCTAATAGAATCTCATTTGAACAAGGTCTAGAGCTAAAACATCATCTATGAAAGTTCAGAGGTTGGGTGTGGTACCTCACACCTATAATCCCAGCACTTTGGGAGGCCGAGGCGGGTGGATCACCTGAGGTCAGGAGTTCTAGACCAGCCTGGGCAACATGGCAAAACCCCATTTATACTTAGCAGGGTGTGGTGGTGCATACCTGTGGTGCCAGCTACTTGGGAAGCTGAGGCAGGAGAATCACTTGAACTCAGGAAGCAGAGGTTGCAGTGAGCCAAGATTGCATCACTGCTCTCCAGTCTGGGTGACAGAGTGAGACCCTATCTCAATAAAGTTCAGAATATTTAGGAAATAGGAGCTACAATATGCAAGTTTCCCTGAGGGGAGAAATTGAGGAAAAAGGGTGCTGTCCATAAAATGCAGTCCAGAATGGGACAGCTGGGTATGGGGAGGACAGCAGAGGTGGACCCTGAAAGAAAGGGCAAAGGGGCAACCAAAAAAATCATCACCACATTTTCACAAGTATTTTATTTAACTGGTTATTTCTACTTGAGAAATGTCTAGAAATATTGCCAAATGATTTATTTGCCAAAGAAATTCTAAAGTTTTGAAGAATTAAATTTTCTCAGGCAATATCGGTCATTTAAAACTAAGTGTTGTTATAATATAGCCAACATAGAATTTTATATATAGATGGTGATTATATGTTTATAATCACCGTAAACTCCAGAGTGCCTCTGTATAATTTTTTGGTGTTTCTAGAGTTTTGATTTAAGTTTTCAGTTTCACAATGAGTTTACACTTTTAATATGGCACAATAGAATTCAGCTCCTCCGTAAAATTCAGCAATTCTGTTCGGCAATTTTTATGCTGTATAAAAGATGCAATTTAGCAGAGAAGTTATAAGGGTAAGCTTTGGAGCCAGATCCCCTGAACGTGAATCCCCTTCTGCCATTTATTAGCTGTATGGCCTTGGTAAAGTTTCATAAATTCTCTGTATTTCTATTTCCTCATCTGTAAAATGGGAATAATGACAGTATTTCACTGGCAGGCTTTTATTGAGGATAACAGCAATTGAAACTCTTGAAGTGGTTAGAACCATGCCTGGCAAAAATGAAGTTCGATAAATGTTAGCTATCATTGCTGTTATTGTTATTCTTAGACACTTACCAAATTTCAGGTACTGGGGGAGATACAAGGATGAAAAAGATGTATTTCTATTCTTCAACTATCTTAAATCTTAGATCGCTATTTTTCTCTATTTTATTCATTATATTAGGTTGTATTACTACTGCCATCAGTGTTTTCTATCAGAATTTCTGAGTTCCAAAGTTGTATTATTGAAAGAAATATGGAACTCTTTTTATGGATTTTTTATATTTCCTGGGAGAGATAGTTACCTCCTTCCTAAGCAAGTCAAGACCTAGCAATTCACTGCCTCTAAGGTGAAGCAGCCCCTCCCTAGATAACCACAGTGGGATTCCAGGAAAATCCTTTGAGTATAGCAAAGGCCCTATGCTTGCTCCCCTCTTGGTAAATGAAATCATTGCTCTCCCTTTAAGACTAACTTATCTAGGGGTGATGTTTAGCTGACATTTATGTTGAGATCGCTAAGTGTGCAGCTACAATATATGCACACATTTCCAGAATACCCGCCTGCCTCCTCCTCCTCACAACACAGCTGGGTCCTCACATGCACATTTGAATTTTTTTTAATGTACTGTTCCCTGAAACTAAGAAAAAGAGTGGAATCTTTTCATTTTTTTCTTTTCAATTTGTGTTAATATAGACATAAGCCTTTATTGGGAAAAGTGAAACCAATGTGTATGAAACTTGGACTATATCCAACTGAAAATAAAAACGAGTTCAGATGCTTTCTATGTTGGTTTTTGCCTCACATGCAGATTGTGCTGTTTGGTGAGAAATAATTAGTCATTTACAGGTTCATTACATAGTATGGTTAAACTTGACCTTCTCTTCTCTTTGGCATGCTGGTGAGAGACCTTTCTCAGTAGGTCCAGCTGGCTAATATGGCTCTTATATGTATAAACCTATGTAGTACAGTCTGTATTTTCCAACTCTAATGTCACTCTCTTTGAGATCCCGATTTTACATATGGCAAGGAAGAGCTTATGTGTCATTCATTTTTCAGTTCTTTGTATAAAATCTCTAAATGGGACGTCCATTCTCCATTCTACCCTCTGCAACAAAAACAGCACATTGTTATTTAAAAAGCAAAGGCTTTATAGATTAGTTGTTGAATGCGATATTCATCTCATGAATAACTAATAACATAAAATAAAGAACAATGAAAATGCAAATTATCTGCACATATACAGTGGCAGTTAGCTGTACGAATATCCCTCCTGAGTTTGTGCAAGGTAGGAAAAAGCCAGTCAAATTTCTGATTGTACCTAGTCCTTTGAGTTGTTGAGACAATATCAGAATTCATCCTTTTTAGGACTCATTATTAAGGCATGAAAAAAGAGATTGAAATCTGGTAGAATTTTAATTCTTTCGTTAGCATTATTAATAAACAAGAATTGGCAGGAGCTAAACTGATTGGCACATACATCTGGAATAACAGAAATAAATAAAGTTTCAGAATGGGAGGTAGGGCTTCTACTACAGGGATTTTGGTTAGAAAATAGCATGTGTGTGGCAACAGGTTCAAATCTAAACAAACCACAAATAAATCTTACTGAGAAGCACTTTTAGTGTGTAAGATAGGGACAGGTGGGTGTCTTTCTTCATGAGTGACATGTGTGGCTTTTATTTTGGGAAAGAGATCAGAAAGTCTGTTAGGGAAATGGAAGTGGAGTGTAGGTTACCACAGCTGTGAAAAACTAGCCCGGGGAGACTCACCAGGGAAAGGTCTCATCATTTTAAGTATCAAATTGCCCTAGAGCATTATTTGCTGGATTGACTCTTAAGAAGACCTAAATGGTAGAGAAAAAGATCTCTGGCCTTTGAAATATTTATATGAATACACAGAACCGAGATTTTATTTCATGTGTAAATAGTGAATTAGCTTTATTCATTTGATAAGGAAGCAACATACACCAAAAGCACTGAAATTGTCTTTTTCTTTTTCTAAACTGCTGCTTTTTATCCAGTCTGTGTGCCCATCACACACAGTACACTTGGTCAATGCGTTCAGTGAGAACGATGATGGTTAAAGGTTGGATTTCATTTCCTTGACAGTCTGCAACCAGAAGATGACTCTCTGCCTTGGATTCTAGTGGTAGTTCGCCCCGTGTCACTTTTGGTAAGGATCCCACAGAATAGTCATGCAATATGATGTGGACAAGGAAGATGCAAACATTACAGGATGTGCCTTTTTATAAGGCATTAAATTACCTTCAATTCTTTTCTTTTCTGGGTGAAAGAGAAAGATGAAACTGAAGGCTCGAGAGCACCATTGAAAAGCAACAGGCCTCGCAGATGGCTGACCCAGATAACTGATAGCATGACATTACAGCCTCGCTCTGTGTGGTGAGCTCTGGCAACCCTGAGCCCCCTGGCTGCCCGCCACTAACTGCCAGGCTAAACTGTGCTTCCTGTGGTCACTCTGAAATTGTCGTTAGCCTAATGGAGGGGCTCCCCACCCTACCTACCCACAGACCAGGCCTCGATATTTCCTTCTGCATCACCTCTTGAGAGACTCACTGCATTGAAGAACTTGGGGCATTCATGAAACTTTTGTCTTGAGTCTAACATGGCTTAGATCAGTTCTCTTCAACCAGTTGTACTCAAGTGCCCTTAGTCACGTGAAAGAGTTAAACTCTTACTTCGTTCATGCCAAATCAACCCTCAGCAAGAAAACCATTTCTTTTTAAAAATGCAGAGAAATGTACATTGTACTCCATAATATGTCTGTGTTTTAATTTCTTAAAGTATTTAACAACCATCACCTGCTGCCATGACTGCAGCATTTTAGAGAAAAAGTGATGTTTAGTGTGATCCTTAAACCAGCAGTATCAACATCATCTGGGAACTTGCTGGAAATGCAGATTCTCAGACATCCACTTACGGAATCAGAAACTCTAAGGGTGGAGCTTAGCTATCAAGCTCCACTGGTTCTTAACAAGCTCTCTAGGTGACTGTGTTGTATAATAAAGTTTGAGAGCCATGTGCTGTGTTAACCTGGGGACTGTGAGTATTTTCTGATGTGAGTACTCTCAGGCATGTCTTTCCCAAATTGGAGAAGCAGAAGATAGTTGATTGGAGCAGAGGTTCTTCAGTTTTTTTTTTTTTTTTAAGGAAATGTTTACATATGGGAAATACATATGGTCCCCAACTTACAATGGTTCAACCTACTATTTTTTTTAACTTTACAGTGGTGTAAAAGTGGTACACATCCAGTAGAAACTGTACTTTGAATTTTGATCTTTTCCTAAACTAAGATAAACTCATGACTATCTGTAGCATCCTCATCATCCAGCAGTTAATTTTAGTTCAGTGCTTCAACATTCTTCAGGCCTACTGTGCCTTCAGCTGTATACATTAATGATGAATACTCGTATGATGATTCTGTTTTTTACTTTTGGTACAGTATTCAATAAATTACATGAGATATTCAATGATTTATTATAAAAATATGCTTTGTCTTAGATGATTTTGCCCAACTGGAGGCTAATGTAAATGTTCCGAGCATGGCTATTGATGTTTGGTAGGTTACATATTGTGTTAGTTCATTAGTTCATTGTCATAAAAACCTGAAGCTGGGTAATTTATAAAGACAAAAGGTTTAATTGGCTCACAGTTCTGCAGGCTGTGCAAGAAGTGTGGTGCTGGCATCTGCTTCTGATGATGGCCTCAGGAAGCTTACAGTCATGACAGAAGGTGAAGGAGAAGCCAGACCATCACATGGCAAGAGCAGGAGCAAAAGAGAAAGGGAAGAAGTGTTACACTCTTTTAAACAACTAGAACTTGTGTAAACTGACTGAGTGAGAATTCAGTCATCACCAAGGGATGGCACTAAGCCATTTATGAGAGATTCACCCTGATGACCCAATACCTCCTACCAGGCCCCACCTCCAACACTGGAAGTCCCATTTCAATGTGAGATTGGAAGAGGACAAACATCCAAACCATATCAGTGTGTTAAATTCATTTTCAACTTATGATGGGTTTATTGGGACATAACACCATTGTAAGTCAAGAAGCATCTGTACTTACTTGGATGTACCCAAAGTTCATTGAGTTGGCCCTTTCATAAATATTTGCTGAGCACTTACTGTGCAGGCACTCTTCTGTGCATTGGAGATACAACTGTGGACAAGGATAGCCAATAATCAAGTGTAATGTCAATAGAAATAAGTGCCACAGAGAACAATATAGCAGTATATAGGATCAAGAATGTCTGAGTTAGGATTGCTCTTTTGGACAGGGTGATCAGAAAAGGGCTTTCTAAAGAGGAAGCTTTTGAGCACACCTGAGTGAAGTAAAGGACCAGGTTATGAGACTGTCTGGTGGAAGACATTTCTAAGCAAACTGTGGATGATACCTTTGTCAGTTTCTCCAACTTAGAATAGAGAAGCCTCGATACTGAGAACATTTCTTATCTTTTCCTTCTGGGCTCTAGGTCACTGGGACTCACTGTCTCGTTCCCAAGTCAACTCTGTGCTGAAGACACGTTCAATAGGAAGAGGTGGTTTAGCTCTTCTGGCAAATATTATACATGGTGGCTGTCCCTGAGAGTATCTGCTAGAGCAAGGGGTCAAGCATTGAGTCCTAGGCCCTGGGTGAGCAAGGGAACCAACTGGAACTCTAGACCTCTCTCTCACATCTCCCAGAGCAAAAACTAGGAAAACAATTTGCAGTGTTTTTACTCCATAGATGACATTGAAGTTCTTCTCATGTCTGGATGTGGTGTATGGATGTGAATATAAATCTCTCACAAACTTTCGTACTTTACTAGTAGCAGCAACACATTACTTGTAACTTTACTTTGTGAGTATTCCAGGCACAGCACTTTGTCAAGACAAAGCCCTAGGTTAAAAAGTACTGTGAGAGAGGTCAAGGTAACAGATTCAATCCCTATCTGTGGCAGTTATCATTCCCCTAGAGACTCATGACCCTTCATAAAGTGGATTTTTTTTTAAGTAAATACCATTAGCATCAGGGAGCGTGGGGCATGGAAGTACAAGTCATTCTCACCAAAGGCTTGCCAAATAAAGGCAATATTGACAGAGGGTTAAGACGGAAATTAAACAATTT
Source organism: Pan paniscus (assembly GCF_029289425.2). Taxonomy (NCBI): domain Eukaryota; kingdom Metazoa; phylum Chordata; class Mammalia; order Primates; family Hominidae; genus Pan; species Pan paniscus. The sequence continues at coordinate 67,597,552 of NC_073261.2, read as the reverse complement.
GTTTGTTGCAAAGTATGGTGGAGGCTGAGATTCAACTAGCAGAAGCAAAAATCATTTCTCTTTCCTTAATTCATAGCCCTTTTTTTAATGAAAATATTCAATGAAAGTAGTATTCAACAGTAGTTTATGATCCTGAAGAGCCACTCAGGGGTTTCCCCGTTCATCCTACTGAAAATGCACAGAGACTTCACAAGAGAGTTTCATTGAGCAGCAGTGGTGATAGTACAACCAGGGCTTTACCTGTCTTTGAAGATGAACAGCAGAACATCCATCATCCATGAGACCCACTGTGCTACCAAAAGCGTAAAGAAAACCATAAGTGCAGTGTTGTGATTCCCAAAGATATTTCTAATGATTTTCAAAACAAGAGCAAGAAAGGAGTCACAATTGTACTCTATTCCCACTTGAGATACAAAGGACATTTTCCCCAGGATATGGGGACTGATTAAGCCAGCAGTATCAACATTATCTGAGAACTTGTTAGAAATGCAAGATCAAGCACTTTCTTCTCATTCTTTTTCATTCATGTGCTTTCCCTCACACTGCTTTACTTTCTCTGCCTTTCATTTCTCTGGTTTATCACTGGCTCCCTCATCCTTCAGCCCTTGGATACAATGTGAAGTTTGAAACCTCCAGCAGTCCTTTCCTTCAAAGAAAGCATGTAACCCCCACACTGGAATGTCGTTGGAGCTGTGTGAATAAATGTGTTGAGAAGGAGTAGATGGTTCCCAGGTAATTTTTGCAGACAGAACGGCAATCCAATTCTGGATCTGCAGTCAAACCATCTGCAGAGATAAACATCAGAAGCAAATTTGTATTTGTGGGGGAAACTGTCCTTCGTCCTCAACCCAACATTGAATCTGAAATATTTACAAGCTTTATTACATGTAGAATTGGTTTTTAATGCTTTGAGGTGTTGTGTAGGTGAAAGGGAATGGAGCTGATAAATGTAGTTACATTCTTGCATCCATTGGTGACACAATTTTCCAAAAAAGTCATTTTGCATGTAGAAAAAAATAATGATGGGGGAAATGAAATAGTGTCATAAAAATGTATAAAATAATCTGGCAGGGCTCAAAATTTGAGAGAGATTTGAGGCCAAGCAAAAGACTCTATCAAAAAGACTTTAAATGCTATCTCCAATTTTCTTAAATTTAAATAATAAGAACATAACATTTTTCAATCTAAAATGATTCCCCTTGTTGATGGGGGTCTGAGAGCCAGGGCTGCAAGACTGTTCATTCTGGTTTATCTTCAGATGAAATCCAGCCATGGGGTTCAGGTGGAGGGCATCGAATTGTTGTGAGAAAGCAGTGGTGTAGAAATCTCTCACTGCACCGGCATCAGACTTTTTCACATACACAGAGATAGAACATTCTAATTCTCTGCCCCACCCTACATTCTTGTGGGATTTAAGAAATTCCTGCTCTCACTTTCTACAAGGGCTGGTGTAGTTCATGCTGGTGCCAAATTGGTCACAAGGGGGCACCGAAGTGCCACAAATTTTGCCCTGGGACCTTTCTACACATGCAAATTTCCAGCAACAGAGGCCAGAGAACTGTGGCCCTTCAGGAGCATTCTTCCCAAGCTTGCTTGGCAGAGGCATCACCATGGTGGTTGGAATCATAAAACATCGCCCACAGTTTGTGTCTGCCCAAGTGTCCATCTTGGTGCCAGTTTGAAAGTATTCCACCATGGTGGTTGAAGCACCATATTAAGGTTCTTTCTTTAAAATATTTTTTTCTTTAGCTAATTCAGCCCTGCATCATGTTACTTTTAGAGAAATTGTTACAAAAATCCATTTGAGAGGAATCTGTTAATTAAAAAAAAATTGATAGTACAGTTTCTAACAATACATTTCAAGTATTGGTGTCCTGAATCTATTCTTAACAGGGAAACTATTATTTTCTTTTTTAACTGTTTGCCAAAGGAGACAGTCATTTGTTTATTTATTTACTGTGCATTGTCTTTCCTCTTTGCCTGAAAAGTGAAGAATTGGCAGGGTTCTTGCTGCAACATGAAGAACCATGGGATAATTTCATGGAGCAATAGTGAAGTTATATGTTAGTTTCTCTCACTTAGAAAAGATGGGGAATTTGACTATTGATTTCAAATTTTCTCTGTCTGGGCAGGAGAGCTTGTATTTTATTAAATGCAGTCAATTTGTGGTGAAATATTCTTTTTATTTTTCAAGATAGATTGCTGATTTACTTTAGAATGGTGGGAAAATAAGTCTGTACCTGCTGAGTGCTGAAGAGAAGTGTTTATTTGCTTTATTGATTTGATCCATTTTTGTGAGATGTTTTCTATGTATTTTTCATTTGGCTACAAAACCTGCCCACAAATGGTCCTGGCTGTTGTACTGCTTCAGCATTCTGGAGAATAGCTCCAAAGAGTAGAGTTTGGAATTTGCAAATAATTCTTTTGTTGGAGAAGCCTTTCTTGGAGAGAAGCTCTGTGCCTCGGATATGGACAGGCTTATAACAGCAACCTCTATACTTTCCAGTGATCTTGATTGGTTAAGTTGTCTTACGGTTCGAGGGTATGAACAAAATAAGTTTTGGCTTCCCAGCTAGGACCCTCAGATCATTGTTAAGTGGGAAGCATGATCAATCACAGGTACTAACATAAATACCAAGAATATTAAGCTTTCAAAAATGGTCCTTCTGGCCTTGAATTCTTTATTTTGTATCAGAGGATGAAAGCTTCCTCTTTAAAAACAAAATGATGATACTGCTTCCGATTGAAAACTTATTCATTTATTTAAAAGCTAGACTTAAAAAAAAGCTAGACTTTTAAAAGGCCATTCAATTATGATGAGCAAGAAGAATGTCTGATCTATAGTTATAAGTGGAAAAGTATAATGTACATACTATGTATATAAAATTTTACTCAAAATTTTGCATACAAGATGTAAAATGTGAGTATGTTTATATGTAGCAACTGGGAGGCATTTTGGATTACATAGGCTATTTTGTAGGGATTTAGATTATAGGTGACTTTAAACAAATTTGGTTGTGTTAATTTTAGAACATTATTTATGCTAAAAAAGAGCATTGGATACTTTTGTAAAATGATGACTCCTTTATGTGATTGGGACTAATTATCTTGACATTTTCTGGCTGAGTTAAAAAATTTTTTGAATGTTGGATTTCTTTCAAGTCATATCTGATTCCATTAGAGTTGACCATTTCTACTTTCTTTACAGAGGAAATCAGACCAAGATTTTTAGATCTAGACTGGAAAGATAAACATAAATTTTATTGCAATTTAAATTACCTATAGTATCCATCCAATTTTGACAGAATAGGCTCAGGATTCATTGATATTTTTTATTTCTTCGATAATGAGGTAGAGAAAATAAACTTGACAAATTCTAAACTATACTCAACTGTTCTAGCAATAATATGTAATAAGCTTCCATTAATGGAATGACCTGTTGCAATGAAGTATATTTTTTAAAATCCTTATGTATATATTTCAAGATTAAAAAGCTCACACACACAATTTTTTTTAATATATAAAGGAGAAAACAGGTTTGTCATACAATTAGTTCATATACATATGAGGTCAGTTAACTCTGTTCAGCTTTTAGTCATGCATAGAAGGATAGCTAAAGATAGCAGATTCAACCCACTTCATTTCCTATGTGCGCCTAAAGGCACTGATGCTGAGTTTTGGCAGAGAAAATAAATTCAAATATAAGAGGATGTAGGCATGTTGATTTCCAGACCAGAGAAAGAAGTTAAAGAAGTAACTTTGTTTTGGATAGAGGTGGGTGGGAAGGACGCTCTCTTTGAAGTAATGTTCGGAGCTTAGATGATTTTCTAGGAGCCTTTCCAAATTTAATTATTTTTGTGCTCAGTATTTCAAATTTCAAATAATTACAGTTATCTAAATTTCAATACAGGCATATGGGTTCCCCATTTCCTGTTACTTATAACTGTACTTCTTTGGGGGAAGGAAGTTTCAAAGGTGAGATTCATTTTCATGGTGGCTGTGGTTGTTTCCATTGTGCACTTTTCCAGGCAGTTGTGAAAGCGGCCCAGGAAACTTTGCTTATCACTGGCTAAAAGGCAATACTTAAAGGTGAGCTTTTGGGTGGTGGAGCAGGAAGTGGTGAAAGAAATACATAAGAAAGTAATCTTGGAACAAAAGCTTTGCCAATTTGTTCCTTCTTGCATTTTTTAAAAAAAAAGAGTAATAAAGATTCGATAATCCTGGATTCTCAGAGCAATGCTTCCATCACTGTGCTTCATCCTGAAGAGCAATTTGTCCATCTGCATTAGGTTTCTTATTTATATTCACATATGGATAGGTATTTCTTTACATTCGGCTGCCTCTTATTATATACTGAAAAGACAATATGCTTTTCCAGTCTTGCAGCATTGTTGCTGGTTTGGGACATCCCCACGTATTAAAAACATGCAACTGGCATAGGATGTTTCCCCCATTAATTAAATTTTTCCTAACGCAGTTTATCATGGGTGCTATTTTCAGGTCATGCTTCTATTTGTAGTCTCTCTCTCTCTCAAGTAGATTTTTAAAAAAACAGGTCTAGAAATCTTTGTGAAACTTAAAAAAAATTATACGGAGTTATAAGCATTTCTTTCAAATTAACGCTTATTTAGATACCTAAAATGTTATCACCTAGAGTTTTTTTTTTAATGTAGATAACTCAACTTGACTTCTATTTTTTTCTTGTTTAAAAGTTTGTTGTTGTTGTTTTTAAAATGAGAATTCTTATTGATGGGAGAATACTGAGCCCCCCTTTCCCTAATATGTAGATGAAAAGGGGAAATTAATGATTGACTGAACTTTTCACTTTTATCCAGATGTCTTCGCTTTCTGTCTACTTAGCCTAGGTGTGTGTGTGTGTGTGTGTGTGTGTGTGTGTGTGTGTGTGTGTGTGTGTGTGTGTCTACAGGCATGTGTTCTAACCCTCCAGTCCCAGGAAGAAATTGGTGGGGTCAGTTCTGGGATGGTGATAGAATCTGGCAGCATAAAGTGGTGTGGGTGGGTGTTGCTTCAGCTAGAACCAAAATGCTCAGATATCCTTGCAGGTACAGGTGTGCTGGGATGGACTGCAGGACTATAATGTGGAGATGACACCTGCCAACAAATTCCAGTGACCAAACAAAGGGAATGACTGCTCTTTGGGGACTGTAATTGTGGTCTCACAGCAGATCTGACATTGTTCTATGCTCCGTGGTAAAGGGACAATTTATGTGTTGTTTCAAGAAATTATTATTCACATTTCTTCAAAAGAACTCTGCTTTGTAGTATTCCTGGGGACATTCCTATTTGACTGCAACAGTGACCGCCTTAAAGTGGTGGGAAAAAGTGATCTTCACACATAGAAGTTAGGAAAGCAAAGGTGATTGGGGACTGTGGTATAAATGTGTTATTAAAATTCATCTCTTATATGGTGAGCTATATCTAATTTCAGAAATAGATTTTATCAACCAGAATCAGCAATATCTTTCAGTCTGCAGTTCTCTGTTACACAGACACATTCTCTATTAAATACATTTTTCTCTTAAAACTGGTAATATTATCTGATGCCTGTGTATGAGTGACATACTCTAAGTCCCATCTGCTGATCTACCTTTCAAATATTCCAGTTTCCTCCTTGTTTCCCATTTTTTACTGTTCAGGTCCTCCACAGAACATTACTGTCCCAGCAGACCTTTTATCCAAGGACTGTTGATCACAACCCAAGAGCTGTCATCCTATTTGCATTCTGTGGATGCATCATTATTCACAACACTTGATGTCCATAAAAACACATTAAAACTATTTCCTTGAGCAAAAATAATCAGCTCTCTGCTGTACATATCATTTGTATACTCAAATTGTAAAATGTAAATTGATATATAAGAAAATGGCCCATTAACTTTTTCATTAATGACAATAATACATTTTGTACACCAGCAGTAGGAGGATCTTGCCTCTACTTTAGCAACCTGAAGGGTAAATGGAGCCCTCCTTCTTTTTCTTTTCTAATTTCATAAAAATGATGGGTATCATCAAGCAGAGATTCTTTTATGTATCTTACTTGCCTTAAAATACAGAACCTTTGATTTATTATAAAATTAAAACTACCCTGGTATCCTATGTGTGTTTTCTTAAAGAAAGCCAAAAATAATTATTTACTATTTGATTATGCCTGAGAGGACAAATTTTCACCATGGATGATATGTAATTATCTTAAAATGTTTATTATAGTTTCAGTACTTAATTATATGCTCCCATATTACATTTAAAGTATTACCAAAATCTTAAAGTATTAAAAAAGGATGTCTTTTATAGCCAGATAACTGTCATAAAATGCAAATCTATAATTGATCTGAAAACACTGAATATAACTTTTTGTTATGAGATAGGGATATTTTTATTAAATTTCATTAGGATTTACTTTGATTACTTTTTGATGAGAATGTAGCATAAGCATGCTTTTTATACAAGAGAATATTGAATTAATCAGTTGTCTTTTTTTTCAGGTATTAATGATAGTCATATTCTTTCAGGGATGTAACTCCTATAGTGCCTACATGAGCAGTTGTCAAACCACAGTATTTGATTAAAACATGGATTAATAATTTGTCTATCATGGATACATCATGCACTAAGAGATAAAGAGCATCTGATACTAACTGAGAAATAAAATCTGCCTTCAGTAAATTGTGTAGAAAAATTACACAGTACATTTAAATTACCATTTGCTTAGCAACATGCCCTTGTAGCCATTCCAGTGGGGCTATAAAATGATCGATTTACTTTAATTTTCTACTGAATCCTGAAAAAAATGACTATCAGTAACCTATCCCTTCATCATAGCATGCTGATTCACTCTGTGTATTAAATTTACTGGCAAGGAGCAAGACGTTAACAAAAAGTAACAGATAATGTGAACATTTCATGCATAATCTGTAATATGAGATATGTATTAATAGGGAAATTATGATGCATTCAATTATTCTGAAATGCCTTCCAGAGATGTTTTGATTTGGCTGCGCTCGGATAGTAGCAGCACAGCGGGGAGCATCTCAAGTGATGAATAACCTAATCTCCTAATCTCAAAATGGGCACTATTCACAGTTAGCCTGGGAGAGGCTGGTGGAAGAAAGCACACTTTGCAGACAAGGCCACTAAGAGGAATCCAACAAAAATAACAACTCAAACAACAACAAAATAACCAGCACCCCAGCCTGCCAGCCTGCTACCATGCCACCCAGCCTTTTAAAAATCAAGATATGAAATGCACAGCTCTAAGGAATCTGTTTCGTTCCCTGTGATCACAGTGGTCTAGATTCCAATCGGAGAGGTACCTTTCCATGCCTCTCAGCCAAACTTACAAGACAAAAGGCTATAAAAATGATTGCACTTGCCTTAGTGCTGTTAGGACTCTGGTATTTATGAGACATTATGTAAGCACAAGAACCCTTACTAATTTGCCACGTTTCATGCACACCTGGAATAATCTTCCCCGTGTATACCGGCTTTTTTTTTTTTTTTTTCCTTTTCCTTAATTTCCAAAGAAAGCCTACCCCAACAGGAAACTGTTCATTTTGTGTCATAAGCCCCCTGTTCTATAAAGCTGCTTGGGCGTAATTAAGTGGCTACGTTTACTTCTTCATGTGGGGAACAATGGTCTGGCTCCTTGGAGAGGTCAAGCAGGATTTATTTTATTGTGTACAGAGTCGGAGCAGTGGAGGAGGTTGTCAAGACAGTAGCTGGTCATTCCTTTGCCATTTATGTGGCCCTCTCTATGTAAGAGTAAGGCTGTATATATTTTTTCAACCTCTGATTTGCTTCCCTTTTTTCCTGGGATCATTGCTACAAAACTATTAGGTAATACTCTGTTGTAAGGAAAATCAGTCCTGAGGAAAATGTGCTGTGCATGTATGCCTTCCCCCACCCTCAAATTACTTGATTGCAGCGGGCTCACTTTTTGATTAATGCAATTTTGCATAAGGTAATATTACACGAGTGTATTACTTTTCAGTAATTATTCAATGGAGTTAATATGGCAGACTTCTTGAAGAAAAATTAGAACCGTGGCGTCTCATTTCTCTAAATCCCCAGCACTGTTCAGTAGGGTAACAATAATAATTATGTATAAATAAATAAATTTCTTTTATCAATGTTCACTTGGGCTAGAAATAACGGGCAGCCTCATCCCCAATCAGAACACTAACGGCTGTACTTTTTAATTAGCAATGTTCCGAGGGGCAGAAATGATTTTATGTGCAGTTTTGTTATGCTGCAGTTTGGGAGAGTGACACAGTGATTTGTTATAACAAGGATCTTTGCAGTTTAATCATCGTGTGAAATTATGTGTGCTATTTTGCTTTTGCTTTCCCTTGCACCTTTGGGTTTGAGCCACTCCACAACGGAGGACAGGAAAGGCTCGTGGACTCCTTTTCCTAAAGCAATTTTCTCTCCTTTAGGTCTGATTTCACGTGAGCATCATTTTAAACTCCAGCAAGATGTGGTTCTATTTAACTAGCCCTTGCTTACAGAGGTCCCATGCCTACTATTATATTTCCTTACCATGATACATACTTTGCAGTGCATTTTTCTCACTAATCATGGTTTAGCAAACAAGGAAGGAGGGCCCCGTTTTATGAAACTTTCTGATGAGTGATGTTCAGTTTATTTCAGTCTTTAGTATACTAGAATGTACAATTGCTCTGAAGATAAATAAAAGATTCAGCCGGGTGCCACTGGAGAGCAGAGCAGCATGTCTTTGGCATTGCTTGAGACTTATCTGATTTGGATTTGTATACCTCATGGGGAATGGCAAAATATTGGAACAGACGGCTTGATATTTCCGAAGAATATAGTGGGCTTTATTAGCACCAGTTTCGCTCCCTGACTGACGGCTTTTTCAAATTTTTTATCTTATTAATCCGTGCTACTGTATGTAAATGTTATTCCTCTCTGCATAAGGGAGGCAACCAGCGATTTGTAATAAATGCTTATGAGTGCCTGAGGCTGCACTTAAACTTTAAAACATCTATTATTAAGTTGCAAAAAAACACTGTAATGGCCAATAGTGACCTCATAGGAATTTTAAACTGTGGTCTGCTCTTCTGCATTAAAAACAAAAAAATTGCCTCAAGTTAGAATTATGAGCAATGCTATTTTAACAGCTGCATTTTGATTATTAAAGTGTGTTTTACAACTGAATTACAATGCTTTTATGGACTCTAGGTATAAGATTTAAAAAGGTCATTAAACATAGTGGGTTTTGTCACAGTAGGTGTCATTGTATACAATGGACACTACACAATCTATTTTATGTCACCGAACTTAGGATTTAAAATAGCATGCAGGAGCATTTTAGTTTGTTTAACCATGTAGATTACTATAGACCTCTCAAGGATTTTGACAGTTTGCAGTCTGAGATGACTACTTTCATTATTATTTTATTAATTTGACAAGAAGCCCTACAGATTTTCTGTGTATCACCGATCCATTTGTCCCAGAAATAATTAAAAATGCCAGCCTGGAGCAACAGACAACAGATACACTTCTGGCAAATCAATGTTCAAAAATGCATTGCTTGTACTGTAGCCAACTCTTTAGTCCTGAAACATTTCTACATTTTCTCCATCTGATCATATATGGGCTCGTTGACAATAGGTATTGACCCATGGTGTAGGTTTTCCAAATGTAGCACCTTTAAATTGATTTATCCATTATGTCATTATGCTGGATACTATATGTAATGTTTACATCTCTTGCTGCACAAATACAGGGTAAAGTTGCTGAAATTTCCCAGGGCTGCCTCTGTTGTATACGGCTCAGCAAGGCGGTAAATGTAAACTTCAGTTTGTCTTATGTGTGCCCTGCCTGTTAGCTACTTATATGTAAATCTTTAATTTTCTTTTCATTAATTTGGCATGGTGTTATGCCTGTGACTAGCTGGAGTCCATGCCATCCGTGAAACTGATTTCTGGGTGCCTGACTGTTGATGAGGACACAGGGATGGAGGTGTGATAAGGAGCATACAATCCTCAAAATAGTTGACAAAATGTCACAAAGGATTTTATTTGCATGTAGTACCCTGGGTAGGACATAATGATTAGTGTGCAGTGCATCGCTGGCACTGCGTATCCGAGCTCATCCAGATAACATGTCTGCTGCACAGCTTTGAATATTGTATATGTACTTTGAACATATCTATGACTAGCAAAGCTGTCATTCTGTTGAAAAATGTAGCTGCACGAATGACAATACTGGTTTAATTTTTTTTTTAAAGAGGACATCTTCTAAATAATTATTATCATGCTAATAACATTTGTATTCTTTTGTGTATAATTAAGATCTGCCTGTCTAAGCATGAAATAGGGTTGACATCGTGAATGAGTATGCTATCCTTAACCTATTTAGTAAATCAGTTTTAATTTGGCTTTCTTTAGGTTAAATCATAACAATAGACTGCTGTATACAAAAACCCACACTTCTTGGCTGTAAACAATCTTGGAAATATTTAACACTCAGCAAAGCTTCCCACAAAATTAAAGGAGCCCCTCTTATGAACGTTAAGTGTTGAATCAAAGATAATAATTCAATGATATAGAAGTCATTTATTTTATAAAGTTAACGTTATTTATTTCTCAGAATGATAAATACCCAAGCAATTTTATATTCTGACCTCTTTGGCTTTGGCATTTTTTTCTTATGTAACAAAAAAATTAATCTAAGACAATATTCCACCTACTTCTGAGAGGACATGAGGCAGCAAACAGGATAAAACACAGTGAAACATAACAAGCCATTTACGGATAAAACATAACAGGTTATGTAATTTAATGATCACAAACTGTTTTGGAATACATCGTGCCTTTTTGTTCCCTTAAAATAAGATAATCTGTTTTGAGCAGGATCTTTTTTTGTTTGTTTTTTTGTTTGTTTGTTTGTTTTCTGGTATAATTTCATGGCTAATACCTAGGCAGGCAATCATGCTAAAAGAAATTATCTTTGTCATTTTGCAAGGGTTATTCTTTATTTTGAAGGTTCTTATGGCTTCTATAACCTAGCATATTTACCCTTCCCTATCCCAACTGTAACCATTTGCATGCTGTGATTTGTAAGGTTATTGGAAAACACCTCCATTTATCAATTATGAGAGAACACAGACTGCTCGGGAACAGTTTGAGCAGCATCCTTGGCAAGTGAAATGTCTAAGGGGGTGGGGGGCTGAGAAAGAAAGAAAAGAAGAGAAAATGGCAACAGGAGGAAAGTGGGAGTGTAAAGAACTCATTGACGTTTCTGCTTTTGTTTTCCTGCTGAGCTCTACTTGCCCTCCTTCCCACAGCTTTCCAGGTGTTGTACACACAGGCCCCTGCCACTTGATTTTTCCATCCATATTTTTGGTGCTCATGCTGTTTTTCTGTGAATCTGCATTTGTTTCTCAGTCATCAGCACATATGTTCTGGATGTCTATGCATTGAAGGCCTAGCATTGTGCAGAGCCCCATGAGGAATACAGAGGGAGTGAGGATGGGACCTATTCTCACCTCCTATCATGGGCAGAACAAGCCTTTACAAAAGTACCAATTCAAAATAAACAGAAAATATAATATGAGGTGAGTGCTAAGTAAATGAAATCACATTTACAAAATGGTTTGCACTATAGTGGTTTACAAGTCATCATTTCTTAATAAATGCTAGTCACTAATAATAATATGTTGATGATGATGATAATTTGATGCCAGTAAGGACTGAAGCAGTTGCCACAGAGGAAGAGGTTAAAATGGAGCAAAGTTTTCTGCCACTTAGGAGACCCTCAGCATTTGAAGGGTCTTCCACAGTGGAAGATGCTTTGCTAGGTCCTCTCTGACCCAAGCCCCATTCTCTCATTTCTCTGACTCGTTTTCTTTATGGCACTTAATACCTTCTGATATACTACCTAATTTGCCATCGACTGTTTTTTTGTCTGTCGCCTTTCTCTGGAATGTAAGCTTCATGAGTGCAGGGATCTTTGTTTTGTTCGTTGAGAAACCCCAAAGTCTTTGAGAGTGTATGGAACAGAGTCAGCACTTAATACCTATTTCTTGAATGCTGAATGAATGACTGAAAGCTTGTCTAATTTGCCTGCCTCCTCTCTGTTTTCTAATCTCATCATCTGAGTGTTCCCGCCTCGTGCACACTTAGTGGCCATTGTGGGTCTGCTTTCTATAGAGAATCTGGTAGGCGGAGGATGGAAAAGAGAGAAAGATTTCCAGGAATGGCTGGGTGACCTGTGATGCCTGTGCAGCCTGACCTAAGGTCAATTTCTAGGAACAGCTAGAAAATTCAATTATAGCCTCCTCATCTGTTTGCATATTGAACCCAGTTTTTCTGGGCAAGGTTTTCCTGAGAACTCCACTTCTCCGACAATTCCCTCAACCTTGCATAGAGGTTACGTAAAGAGGCTTTGGAATCAGGGCTTCAGTCCTTTCTCCTCTACCTTCATGCCAGATTAACCCTAAGCAAGTTCTTGGCCTCTCTAAGCTCCACTTTTCTGATTTATGGAACTGAGATAATAAAGATACCTACCTCCTAGGTGGTTGTGAGGAATTAAATGAAATGCTGAATGAACTCTGCACAATGGTGAGCATTGATAGCCAATGAAATAATACTACTAATAAGCACTATAGGTTTATGATCATTATTATTGTTGCTATTTATTTTGGCAGGAATCCAGTATGTTGTGTAAAATATTACCTAACATTTTGTGATCTGTGTTACACCTTGAGTTCTCTCTTTCTTTAGTATCTAATCACATCTTCTTTATTTTTTCCCCTATTTTCTCAGAGATTTAAGTTATCACTAGATTTATTTGAAAAAGAAAAACTTAAGGAACTGGTTTGGGAGAATATACTGAGATTCAAAACTATAATATTACTTCAGAATTTAGAAAACATCTTTTTCCCTCCAAGTCATGATTACTAATAGGAAGAGGGGTAAAATTATGTGATTTGGATGAAGAACAATTAAGAGAAGAAAGTAAAGGAAGAATAGTTTGAAACCATTCACCATCTTGATTTTATTTTTAATTGCCATACATTTGACTAAACCTAAGTGAGTATTTTTGAATGTTACCTGATTTTTTTCTCTTACATCTGTATTTTCTTGCAAGCAATTATTATTTGTCGAATAATGAATTAATTAGAAGGGATGATATCTGTATCTATATCTATATATCTATATCTAGTTAGAGAATGAATATCTGCAAACTGGGAATTACTTTTCACAAAGAAATCTAAACATAAAAAGATAATTAATTTGAAAAAGAAAAATGATATAGTAATGTTGCACTAAGCACATTACAAAATTTCAATAATAAAGATGCTGTTACTATTGTAAGATGAAATAGACATAGTAGTATAACAATTCAAATATAGAAATTAAATAGTATAAATAATTTATACAATTAAAAGTAGCATTTTGATTTAATGGAGAAAAGATAAATAATTTGAAGAAATGTATTAAAAATTTAGCTATTTGGGGGGAAAAAGAATGTAGAATTCTGCCTCACACAATATTTAAATGTACATTAAGGGTCAATTAAAAAGTTAAATGTAAACGATAAATTTATAAGAAAAATCTAGATGGAAGATACGTTACTACTTACAGATCTAAATGTAGGGAAAGCCATTTTAGCATAAAAGTAAATAAAGGAGATATAGAGAAAATTAAGTTTGATGATGTAAAAGTTAAATATTTATTCATGCAAAAAATTAAAAGGCAAAAAAAAAATCCAGGTAAATATTTGAAATATTTATAAAACATAAAGTATTAGTCTTAATATAAAAAGGGATTCTTAAAAATCAGTAAGAGACAGATTCTGCTAGGAACATGTGTCTAGAAACTCAACATTTTTCCTTTGTCTTCTCAGAAACCTTAAAAAGCAACATGGAGAAAGGAAAGAAAAAACCTACACAATATTTTTGGTTGAACTAGAATACAGGCTGTCAAATGTTTGCAGGACTGCCATTTGAAACCATTGGGAGTAAGTGGAGGAGAACTGGGTTCTGTAACACAAGGCTCTATAACTCTTCTATACAAATATGCTTCCTGTAGTTCGGGACACACTCTGAGGGACAATACCTGGATTCCTTGTCTGCAAAGAGGGTTCAAAAATGGGATGAATGGGGAAGTGATAGTGCTCCTATCCCCAGAGGGAGGATCGGGCTTAGAGCAGGTTCAGAGGCAGGGAGTGTCATGAAACATTATGCACATGGCCTGGCGCAGTGGCTCATGCCTTTCTTTAATCCCAGCAATTTGGGAGGCCCAGGTGGGCAGATCACCTGAGGTCGGGAGTTTGAGACCAGCCTGACCAACATGGAGAAACCCCATTTCTACTAAAAATACAAAATTAGCTGGGCATGGTGGCGCATGCCTGTAACCCCAGTTACTCAGGAGGCTGGGGCAGGAGAATCGCTTGAACCCAGGAGGCAGAGGTTGCAGTGAGCCGAGATTAGACCATTGCACTCCAGCCTTGGCAACAAGAGTGAAACTTCGTCTCAAAAAAAAAAAAAAAAAATGCACACAAGCCACAATGGCAGGATGTAGGCTGGCTTTATCTGAGAAAAGATGCCTATGAACATGAACTAACCCAGAACATACCTGACTCCTCCACACTTATGAGAACTTCTTACAAACAGCTCTTCCAGAAGACCCCAACTCATACAATACTACAAACACTAATACTAAAATACAACACTTACACAACATGTATACATAGATAACATTTTAAAAAGAGGAAAAGAGCCTCATTCTTAATTAACAAAAAACATTCACCAGAATGAGGTTGCTAGGACAGATGTAAATTGTGAGTAATTGTGATGCCTTTAATTAAAATAAAAAAAATCTCTTTACAAAAAAACCACAGTGCAGAAATGCAAATATATAGGAAAGACATGATAACGTGGCAAAAAGAATGAAAAGTAAGTTGAACAAACTCATGAAAGAAGTAGAAAAAAAATAATGAACTACAGAAATGGAGGTGAAACAGGAAGCAGCACAAGTCCAAGAGACACTGCAGAGATCATGGTCAGGAACACGGAGGGTCGAAATCATGAGAGTGAAATGAAACAGATGTAAAGAAAGATATAAAGGATCAGAACAAAGATGGTAGAAATAGAAGTAACGAGGAGACATACTATATATGTATTTAGATTCCTTATGGAAGAAAATACAGTATTAATGAAATAAAACAATTATTTAGAGATACAATTTGAGAACATTTTCCCGAAAGGAAAGAATTAGTTTGTCTATTGAAGGGGCACTAGTGCCAGGAAAATTGACCCATTTCAGTCAATACCAATATTAGGGCTTAAGAAGCCACACATACACACAAAAAAGGAGTCATTTTTTTAAGGGATTAAAAATCAGGTTGGCTTCAAATTTCTCCACAGCAATCTTCAATCCCCAAAGATAATAAAATTAAAGTTACCAGATACTTAAGGAAAAGAAAATATGAGTGAAGGATTTCATATCTAGTAATGCTGTCTTTATACTATAAATACTATAAACCAACTGTTTTGAATGCATGAGTCAAAGTGTATTCTTCCAGTGAGCTCTTCTAGAAAAAATTACTAGAAAATTGACATTAATAAAACAAGAGATAACTTGGGAAAACATAGCAAAAGGACTGGCAGTGAACATTCCATATATTTAATAGAACTAAGACTAAAACTAATGTGGAATGTAGCATAACAGACATAATGTAAATGTTCTAGCGATTCCCAAATTTTAAGATACATACAAATCACTCGGGGAGCTTCTTAAAATGCAGATCCTGAAAAATTAGGTTGGGGTGAGTCCCGAGATTTTGTATTTCTTACAAGTTCTTAGCTAATGTTGATGCTATGGGTCTCTGGACCTACTGTGTGTAGTAAGTAAGGTACGGTAAACACAATACAACCAATAGAATTAGGAGGGAAAAGCGTATGGAAATTAAAAGAAGAATGATTATTCATTCATTGATATCTGTGAATTAATGAGTATTGTCTACTGCTGATAAATCAACTTGTTGAAGTTAAACATTTAGTAGTACAAAGGTAAATATTAAGAAATATAATATTATTGACCAAAATCAAGCAGAGGACGAAAGCGAGAGGATTCCAAGGAAAAGAGACATGATACTTTTTTCTCATTGCTCACAGTAGGAAACTATTAGATACAGCCCTCCAAATTAGAGGATTAAATATATAATGTAAAGATATAACTACAAAGGTAATCATTAAAACAAAGTACAAACCCCGTTTTTAAATATTAGAACTATAAACATGTAAAAGAAAACAGAGCACAATAGTGAAAGATGTAAACAGTAACTAAAAAGAAACAAAATAATGACAGAACAAAGACCAAATATATTTATCATAGCAATAATGCAAATTGTTTAAAACCCATTATTAAAAGACTAATGATTTTAATTAGAATCACTTAACAAACCCACCCTTTATATCAGGGTTTCTCAACCTCAAAACATAGACATTTAGGGCTAGATTATTCTTTGAGTGGGTGGATGGGTGGGGGCTGTCTTACGCATTGTAGGATGTTTAGCAACAACCCTAGATTATTCCCCAGGTTCCAGTAGCACACCCCTCCCTCAGTTGTGACAATCAAAATGTTCCCAGACATTGCCAAATACCACCCCCGAGGGGAAGGAGAAGGGACAAAATCATCTCCAACTGAGAATCACTGTTGTAATTAAGACATGCATATATCAAAATGATTTAGAAAAGTTAAAAAGATAGGCAAAGACATGCCATGCAAATGTAGATAAGAAAGATAGATGGTAACATAGTATGAATATGAAACAATAAGGAATTCAGGCCAAAGGCATTAAGTAAATAACAACAAGAAAAGCCCTTGGTAATGTTAAAAGATAAAATTTGCAATAAAGATATAATTGTTGTAATTTTCCATGCACTAATACTATAGCATCAACATATGAAAAATATAGGACATGTAAATAAAAATAGAAATGTAATAATAATTTACCTCTTATTGTTGATGATTAGACAAAGTGAAAAAAAGTAAATACACAGAAAACTGAAAAAATAATGTAGATTTTTTTTGTAGTATGTTAGTTCTATTCTATAAAAATAGAGGGAAAACATTATTTTCCAGTAACCATGAACCCTTAGCCTGATCGTGTCCTAAGGAACCAAGGAAACCACAATTATCTCCAGATGTATAAATAGCAAAGCAAACTTTTTTATGACAAAGCAACAAAACCAAAATAGTGAACAAAATTAGAAAATAAAATTCTCTACTTTCTAGAGGAAAGTGAATCAAGTCTAGGTTTAAAGATGAAATATAAACCAAAATTTCAGAATATGTGAAAAAAAAGCTGTCTGCAGGACAGTACTATTACAGCTGATAGGATGCAGCTAAAACAATATTCAAAGAAAATGCATAGCCTTAAATTTTTATATAAATACATAGTAAAGACCACAAAAATTAATATAAGAAGAGGCAACAAAATAAATATAAAAAATAAAAAGAAACAAGAAAAATGCATGAGTTAGAAAAACAGAGACAAAGAACAAAAATGATATAACTAAGGTGTTAGCTAAATTCTTTAAGATAAAAAAGGCCAACTACAGTACACAAGAAAGAAGAGACTACTTTATTCAATATTTTGCAAATAAATTTTTTAAATGTAAGTGAAATAATTTATTTAAGTTGACTCTAAAGGAAACACAAAGTGTAAACAAGTATTTTTCCATAGAAGAAATAGAGAATACATCGTTATCTATACTTTCCTCCTCCCCTCCAAAATAAAACAACCAAGTTGTAACTTTTTCAAACAAAATGATACTTTGAAATGGATAATGTTTAAATAAACTAAGTTCTATGGTTTTATAGGCGAACTACCAACAAATCTTTAAAAAGTAGATGTTAATGCTGTTTAAACTATTTCAGCTCATAGATAAGAGGGAAAAATGCCAAAATATTTTTAAGCAGTGAGCTTATGCTTTTAAAACATATGCTTTTAAAACGGCTTTTCAAACAGCAACAACATAGTCTGAATTCATATAAAAAGAAAATATTAGACCAGTGTTTCCATACCTGGCTTTACATTAGATTCCCCAGAGACCCAGGCTGCGTCTTCATAGATTCAGATGTAATTAGTTAGTGCATGGTGTGGTTGAGTCAGTATTCATTTATTATTACTTTTATTTTATTTTGTTTGTTTTTAAAGCTCCCTATTGATTGTAATAAGCAGTTGGATTGGATAATCACTGTTTTAGATCAATGTCTCTCTAGAATATCAGTATAAAAATTCTAAATAAATATTGATATTTGGAATGCAGAAACGTATTAAAATAATACATCATATGACCAGGATCTTTCAACTTTTAAGATGTCTAATAATATAATATTAATGGAAGAAAAATTATATAACCATTTTCATAGATACTTAAAAGATATGTTGTGGAATTTAATATTCATTCCAAATTAAAAAAAACAAAACCCACAAAATGATATATCCTTATCAAACCAAAGCCCAACATCATGTTTCCTGGGAAAACATTAGAAGCATTTCTATTTATGTTAGAAACAAGAAAAGTGTGTCCACCATCAACGTCTATTATTACAAGGTGAACTAGCCAATGCAAATAGACAAGAAAGAAATAAAAAGAAGAAAAATTAGAAATGAGAAGGTAAAAGTATTGTCTTGTAGGTGATATAATTAAATACTTTGAAAACCAAGAAAATCAACTAAATTTACTGCCACAATAAAATCTCTCAGGTGTTAGGGTGCTAAATTAATACACAGATGTCAATAATTTTCCCATTTACAAACAAGTTAGAAGACATAATGGGAGAAAATACCTGCTTTGCAATAACAACAATAAGTAAAATTTAGAGGTATGAGCTTAACAAGAAATGTGAGGCTTCTAGGAAGAAAATTTTAAAACATTTTCAAAGTCCACAAAAGATTGTATGAACAAATGGAAAGGCATAGCATGTTCTTGGATAGAAAGACTCAGCATCATTAAGATGCTAATCCTTCCTGAGTTTACTTATAAATTTAACATGATCCCGATAAAAATACCAAGTCTTTTTTTCCCCAAAACTAGACAAGTTGATTGTATAATTCATATGAAAATCAACAAGAATAGCCAAGAAATTTCTGAAAAAGAAGACCAATGAGGAGGAATTAGACAGACGTAGAAAAATGTGTATGGTATGATATGATTTGTGTAGGAGAAGAAGAAAAACTTTATAAATATACATTAAAAATATATATGATATACACATATACTCTACTGTGTAGTGTGTATGTGCATGTGCATTTGGCTTGCATATACATAGTGTTGTCCTCTGGCAATAGACATGAGAAACAAAGAAGAATCGTAACCTATTCGGGATATGGGCACGAATCTAATTCTGGATAGAGGTAGGAAGCTGAGCCTTGATTGCATGATTTTTATACATTCTGAGGTTTGAATCATATGATTATATTAATATATTCCAAAATAGATAAGCAAAACACAAACCCATTTGTAGAAAAGTGAGCAAAGGACAGCAAGTTGAAACAAAGAAATTTTGAACATTATGAATCAAGGAATATAAATTACAGCAATAATAATGATACTTTATTGATGTATACAATATGTTAGCCACTGTCACAAGCACTTTATAGGATTTAACTTAATCCTCAAGCAATAACCCTGTGACTTAGGTATGTGTCACATATACATAACCCTGTGACATATGTATAGATATGATTTTAGGGGATTTTTAGTTCTCTGTTTCTTTTGATTCCCAAATGTCCTGAAATCACTATTTTTCTTTTTGTTTTCAGAGGAGAAGCAGTGAGTATTTAAAAAGAGAGCTGGTGTTCTTGACCATCCTGTCACTCAGTTGTACTCCATTATTTGCCTGAGTACTTCTGGGCTTTTCTAGATTCCTTCACTATGTGGTTTAAAGAGATTTAATGGCTTTTTATTGGTTAATTGTGTAGGTTGTCAAATTAATACAGAAGCATTGTTAAAAAATTGTTTGCATGTGACCAATTTTATTATTTAAAACCAGCACTACAGTCATGAATTGATTAACAAATATCTTTGGAATCATCCACTATGTGCAAGATACTCTGCTAGGTACAGAGGGTGATAGGCTTCAGGAGGATGACTAAAAATATAGATCTGGATGCCACTAAGGTCAGGTTCACTGGTGGTTTTCTAAACTCATGACATGTGCATTTAAAGAAACCCACTCAACTTAATAACAGCAATAGTTGTGATGATAAAAATGAGGGTTGCTTAGCTGGGAGAGAGACTATTGCAAAATTCAAATAAATGATGATACATCAGAGGCAGAAAATCATAAAGCACATGAGAACTACTTAACACTGTTCAACGACTTACTGGCTGGGTGACTTGGGGAAAATTAACTAATTAAACTAATCAGTCTATACTTTAGTGGCCTCATCAATAAAGTAAGTAATCATGGCACCTAACTCATTGGGTTATGGTACAGATTAACAAATATAAAACTCTCGGGACACTGCCGAGCACATGGTAAGTGCTCAATAAATGAAAGCTATTGTCGTTGTTATTATAGTAAAATCCCAGCTCTCTCAAACAATTTTTGGAACTCAAGTGACTCCAGAGATACTCAATATAAGCAGAGAGGTGATTTAGAAGATCAACTTTTTCCCACAATAATTAACAAATGTGATGGGAATAAACATAGCAAAAGAGAAGGAGGGAAAGGAAGAACAGAATAACGGCATGAAAAGGTAGTGGCCATCAGCAGCAGTGGTGGTGATTAAAATCAACAATGAAATTAGTGATAACACAGAAGTGAGACTGAGATGAAGATACCAAAAATGAGAGCTACACTATACTATCGGGGTAAGCAGAATCCACCCCACAGGAAACAGTCAGAGAAAGCACAGGGCATCTCTAGTGTGCATGTTTGTGGAAGGACTGGTAAAGAACTCTTTGCGCCTTTCTATTATGACCTTTCAAGGCTCTAGGTGTCATTATATGATGCCAAGCAGTAATATTTCTATCTGATAATTTGTATAAAAATTATCACATCTAATTCTATCTCATTAGCCATTATATATTATGGATTTTGATTTTCCTCTAGTAAAAGGCAAAAGACAAAAAGATTATAACAGTTTGTGCAACATGTAAAAGATAAAATGAATATCTTCACATGACTTGGAAGGATTAGTCCAGGAATATTTTATGGGACTTACTTGACTGCATTTGCTGCATTCCAGTTTTAAAACAGAGAGGTGGCCGGGCGTGGTTGTTCACGCCTGGAATCCCAGCACTTTGGGAGGCCAAGGCAGGTGGATCTTCTGAAGTCAGGAGTTCGAGATCAGACTGGCCAACATGGCGAAACTCTGTCTCTACTAAAAATACAGAAATTACCTGGGTGTGGTGGTGTGCGCCTGTAGTCCCAGCTACTCAGGAGGCTGAGGCAGGAGAATCGCTTGAACCCTGGAGGCGGAGGTTGCAGTGAGCTGAGATGGTGCCTGGGCAACAGAGCAAGACTGTCTCAAAAAAAAAAAAAAAAAAAAAGAGAGAGAGACAGGGAGGTACTTGGTCAATAGTCAAGCTGACGTCTGGAACCATTTCAAGGAAGTGAGTTTAGGTCCACTTCTGAGATAGTAACCATTCAAAATCTCTTCCTGTATATATATGCAGTTGTCCCTTGATATCCATGGGAGATTGGTTCCAGGACCCCTAGAGGACACCAAAATATGAGGATGCTCAAGTCCCTGATATGAAATGGCGTAGTATTGGCATACAACCTACACACATCCTCCTGTATACTTTAAATCACCTATAGATTACTTATAATTTCTAGTACAGTGCCTACACATCACTTTATACATGTGGATTCAACATAGTACTTGGCTCGGGCAAATTTTAGTTTTGCTTTTGGAACTTTGTAGAATGTCATGGAGAAACACAGGCCTGGCTTGTGGTACAAGAACAGTGAGCGGTCAGTGTTACTACTTGTTCCGTACAAATCCTACTAGGCAAATTGTATTATCGCTTTTATAAAGATTAATAAATTTAGTATTACTAGGTTTAGGTAAATCACTAAAATCACACAGTAACTTTGGATTGGACTGCAGACGTATTTGACAACAAATCTCTTGTCTTTCACATGTTGGAACCCAGAAACTTTTAATGCATGAATTTGGTAAAATCCACTTTGATTATCAGAGTTCTATATGTTTTTATGTAACATTGCTTTTTACTGTGTTCCAGCTTTTTGAGCTTTCCCAAAATGTAAGATATTACTGTCTTTATAAACTGATATAGATGTTTGCTACATATAGAGATATTTCATGAACACACACACCAGACAGAAAACTCTCCTATCTCATGCTTCCTTCAGCTCCCTCTATGTATCTACCGCCTTCAGAACAAAAATTCTTAAATCAGTTTTCTCTACCCTGCTCCTTAACTACCACTCCTGCCTCAATCTGCTAAAATGTCACCACTTCCCCAAAATTCTTCTTGTCATGGCCACAAATTCTCTTTATTTTTTGTAAGTTGAAAGGCCACTGTAATTATAATATTACTTGACATCTCTCAATAATTTGATTGTGTTAGCCACTTCTTTCTTAAAATCTCTTTCCTTAAAATCAGTGACAACTTAGTTGCTGCTTTTCCTTTTACCTCCTTTTACCCCAGTTGTTCTCAGTCTCTTTTGCAGGAACCTCCATTCTAGGTCCCCTTCTCTTCTTCCCTGCCTGATCCTGCCCACTCCTGTGACTTTGCTGCTGTATGTGGTTCTAATCCATACCCCTTGCCTGGTCTCCAGGCCAATCTTTCCAACTGCTTAGTCACTGTATCTTCCCAGCCTTCAATTTCACATTTCCAAAATTGATTCCAATGTTTTTCCTACCGTCCTATCCTCCTACCCTCCTACTCTAAGCCTGACACAACTCCTAATCTACTTATTGTGAGGGTGGAGGAATATGAAGCACAGCATTCAGGACGTATTTATTGAATGAATTCAGGAAACACGGAAAGTAGAGCATTCACTTGTTTTTCCTTTACAGCTTAGTGACCTATAATAGGAAGTGCTTAAGAAATGATTTCTTAGAACGTTCCAGTTGCTTGTAAAATAGCTTTTTCTTTTCTTTTTCTTTTTCTTTTTTTTTTTTTTTTGAGACAGAGTTTTGCTCTGTTGCCCAGGCTGGAGTCGTGCAGTGGCACGATCTCAGCTCACTGCAACCTCCACTCCTGGGTTCAAGCCATTCTCCTGCCTCAGCCTCTGGAGTAGCTGGGACTACAGGCATCCACCACTACTCCTGGCTAATTTTTGTATTTTTAGTAGAGACAGGGTTTTGCTGTGTTGGCCAGGCTGGTCTCGAATTTCTGACCTGTGTTGATGCTCCTGCCTCAGCCTCCCAAAGTGCTGGGATTACAGGCATGAGCCACCACACCCGGCTAAAATAGCAAATTATCATTCCTCCTGTGACCTGCACGAAGCATGCTAGGATAACCCTTGCATAAAAGCCAACATTTTGACCTTGGTCCATAACGCTAGTGCCCTTGGTAGCACTCCAGAGTGGATGACCCCTGCAGAGCTCTGAAGTCTCT
This sequence comes from Pan paniscus, assembly GCF_029289425.2. Classification (NCBI taxonomy): domain Eukaryota; kingdom Metazoa; phylum Chordata; class Mammalia; order Primates; family Hominidae; genus Pan; species Pan paniscus. The sequence continues at coordinate 67,573,950 of NC_073261.2, read as the reverse complement.
CTATATGACCCCTACAACTTGTCACTAGACCTGAAATTCTGCACTTCTGAAATGACCCCTATATGAAGTGGCCCACCAAACCAGAATATTTTTAACAAGAATTAAGCACAAGCATAATTATACAGTTTGGTATTTGAATGAGTTGATAAACTAATAGTAGGTTGGTGTAAAGATAATTGTGGTTTTTGCCATTATAGAAAAACTAAAAAATAGAGACCCATAAAGAGACTGAGGAGATGTCTTTATAAGCAAGTATTACGTCAAAACTTACTATAGACAAAATACACTATATTTCTTGAGCATTTACTACATGCCAGAAAATAGTCTATGAAGTTGGTATGTGTTGATTCATTTAATGCTCCCAACAACTTTATAAGATGATTATTCTCATTTTCTAGATTAGAAACCCAATCACAGGGAGATAAAATAATGTGCCCAAGGTCACACATCTGTGAATGATGAAGCATAACCACCACATTACAGATGAGCTCAGTAAGGAAAGCTTGATTCCTTTACAGGATTTACGGGAAAGCGACATGAAGCCACAGTTCACTAAAAGAAAACACATTTAGTAAGCAAATATGTACAAAAATGTTTGTCTGCCTTAGTAAGGGAGAAATACCATACAATAAAATACCACCTTTACATCCCTGAAATGAGAGAGCGAGACAGGGAGAGGGAGAGGTGAAGAGAGACAGGGAAGGAGAAAGAGAGGGAAGTTGGGGAGAGGAAAAAAGGAAAAAAGAAAGAGAAAAGTGCATACTCTAATCTTGGTGAGGTCGCAGTGAGATTGCATACTTCCTGCCACCCCCAGTTGCAGTGCAGTAGGAGCTGCACTAAAAAATGATAGATCGAGAGTTACAAAGAATCTTTTCCTGAGATTTTTAGCATAAGGAAATAATTTAACGAAAAAGAAAATTTCATGTACCAAAATGATAATTTCGTAATTATTTATAGTATAGTGATATTGCAGATGATCTAAATGCCTAGTGATAGAATGTCATCATAATTCATGAAATCTGTAGATTATCCAAGCATGAAAATGGCCATTTTGAAGAAGACATATGTAATATAATGTTAAGTGGAGAAATCTGAATACAAACTTTGTTATATTTATACCTAATTTTTTGCTTATGTATAGAAGTGAGTAAGAACATAGAAAAATTAAAACAGTTGCTATGTTAATTGTGATATTATGATTTTCTTTATTAAATGGCATTTTTTTATTATAACATTGCTTTTGTGATAAGTGAAATTGAGAAGTAAACCAATTAGCTAGATGAGATATGGGGAAGCTTTGTAAGTGCTCAGTACCATTATTTTGGGATGAGCGAAAAAGTTACAGTTATGTACTAGAAAGAGCCTGGGGCTTTGAGTGTAAATAAATTTGGTCGTTGAATTCTGGCTGCAGCATGTGGTTTTAGATCAATCACAGCAAATTTGACCCTTGGTTTTTTCATCTGAAAAAAAGTCTAGACACTTGGATTAGTAGTCAATAAAATTTAGTTTTTTTCCTGAAGTGATCCTCCTATGAATTTCAGGTTGTAAAAAGCAAGTAAAAACCAACCAAACAAGAAACTCACACCACCAAAAGTCTAAGTTAATTCTATCCAGTCCTATCAATTGAAAAATACTTCCTTTAAAAAAAAAAAAAGGAAAAAAAAAAGAAAAATACTTCGTTTGGGCCGGGCGCGGTGGCTCACTCCTGTAATCCCAGCACTCTGGGAGGCCGAGGCGGGCGGATCACGAGGTCAGGAGATTGAGACCATCCTGGCCAACACAGTGAAACCCCTTCTCTACTAAAAAATACAAAAAAATTAGCCGGGCGTGGCAGCAGGCGCCTGTAGTCCCAGCTACTCGGGAGGCTGAGGCAGGAGAATGGCGTGAACCTGGGAGGCGGAGCTTGCGGTGAGCCGAGATCGCACCACTGCACTCCAGCCTGGGCGACAAAGCGACTCCGTCTCAAAAAAAAAAAAAAAAAAAAAAAATCTTCGTTTGATAGCTGCTTTGCTGAATCGCAGCATCTGTATCTTCTTTTTTAATTTTTGAAGCACTAGAATAAGTATTTGGAAAAAGAAATTTTTGCTTTGTCTAATTATTGAAAATATACCTATGTCTGGCCAGCATAATGGTAACCCATCCCTGTCTGTGGCTGTCAGAATGGGAGATTTAGAAGACACCAATGTAGGATGAACATTCTAAATTTATGAGCGCAACTCTTCTTATCTGATTCGAAAGTTGGAAAGAGTCATCCAATAAGCTAAATACTTAGAGGCGAAATGAATTAAGTTTTCTTTGAGAACAGCATAAAGTCTTTCTCCTAATTATGCTAATGATTTCCTCGGCAAATAGAAATGTGTTATATTCATATTACTGGTGGTACTTTAGATAATTTTAGGTACTTTATATATATTTTAGTTACTTTATATATATTTTAATAATTTTTAATGATTATATTTTTATTTTACTGTGTATTAGAAAAAAATAGTCACCAAAGCTTCATATGCACATGCATATACTAGGAATTATGCAAGATGATCTATTTTGGTACAAGAAATATAAAGGAACTATTTACATTCCTTTCTTAATTGATTCTTTCATTTTTCTTTTTGTTATAATATATATATTATGCAGTAATAAATGTACATTGTTATAAATAAAACAAACGACTGGATGTACATGCTAAAAATATTTGACTTATAAGATATAGAAACCACTGTATTTGAACAATATTGGTTTTCCATCTTTAGTAGTGGTATAAAGTTTCCTTTGAAAATTAAATTACAAAAGTAGTTAACATAGAGTAAACAATAGTACGGATAGTAACACAGATAAGTCACAGACCAGGGTAGTGAGATAAGAATTACTAAAGTTTGGAAATCCTCACAGAGAGTATTGGATGATAGAAGGCATATGGCAGTATCCAAATAAAAGCACATTCATCTACTAGCCTTTTCCCATGCTCATGGGTATCTGGAAAAGCTGGTCATCCTAGAATAGCAGAAAGTCATTAATCCTGATTAGAAAAAGGGTGGAGAGGACACTGAAGGCATTCGGTAGGCCAGTTAAGAGACTGGTGCCAGGACACAAAAGATCATAGGTGCAGGGATCAACATCTGTTTCTATGTAGTGTCTATCTACTACTTTCAGACTTATGCCTTCTTACTTAAAGTTCTAGTTCATGACTGATTTGGAGTAGAAGGAGATTTGAAATTCCTATAGCATAAGAAAAAGGTGTAGATAAAAATAATTCATTTAGTCAATATTTTGCGTACACATTTTTTTTTGCAGCCATCCCCCACCACCATACCAAAGTGGAGGTACTGCAAGAAAATGAAGCTGAAGCTGCTTACCGGGCAAATTGGAAATAAATCCTAAATAGTGTATTTTTGACACTAAAGATAAAGTACCCCTTCAAAGTATCAATTTATAAATTTATACATGCTTTGATTTTTTTAAAGAAAAGTAGAAAACAGTCTGTATATGTCTCTTAAAACGCTTTAAGGGGAAAATACTACAGAAGAAAGTCTCCAGGTTTTGACCAAATGTTCTAGTTATGAATCTATGTAATCATTAGAGAAAGAAGTAACCACTTCAGTGTGAGAATCATCTTTTCTAAGCCATTTGTATTATGTGAGATAGAGAGAAAATAGGTTGTGGTTATTTTTGCCAAATAATTAGCTATTATTAACATGAAAACTATATATCAACAAAAGGACTGGAAGAACACCCACGGTACTTAGGCCAAAGTAAGAAATGGTTGATTGCTGGATTTTATGCTCAGGAACATTTTTAAAAAAATAACAAGGGAAAACACCAGCCCGTCTGCATTATGATGGTTTTGAATTCAGTTTCATCTCTAGTTATAAGGATTGTAAGGAAATTTTTGATCTTTCTTTTGCATCAGCCTCAGTTCACTCCCTCTGCAGCACTGCATAATTGTTGCGTATTTACCTCCCTAGAATTTGCCTACGCTTGTCACTAGTGGGTGTGAATGCAGCATAAGGGGAAGGATACAGGTGATGTCTAGGAACCTCAAGTTGAACTTTTGCCTTCTTGAACACTGCTGGGGCAAAAAACTAAAAGCCCTAGAGACTTCCAGCTCCTGGTAAGTATGACTCATTAAGTACCGATCTTTAATAAATCTGCCTGGTCAGACTCATTCTTTTACTTAGAGAAATATAGGTCTGAAGAGAATTTTGAGCTGTCATAAAATTCATCTCTGTTGATTGTACTCAGGACTAACCAGAGACTCAAAGATGTTGGCCCAAACACTTATTTTTCTCATTGCAGTGGCTGACAGCTTTCATTGCTGAGTCTATGCTATGGCTTATTTCTTTTTGTGTGCTTTTTCAAGATGAAAAATCACTAGAAGCTTTTGAAGAATATTTTATTTTGTTTAGAGACAGGTGTCTTGTGGTGTTGCCCAGGCTAGCCTTGAAATCCTGGGCTCAAGTGATCCTCTCACCTCAGCTTCCCATGTAGCTAGGATTATTGGCATACACTATAGTGTCCGGCTGAATATCTTTTTTCATATGGGGAGAATATCCCTTTTAGACATTTCTTAAATATGCAGTGATACTGGGAGTTTGACTGATAGACTTAAAGCTCTTTGTTTGGTTTAAAATTAATATTAATGCCATTTGCCTTTAGCTTTTCCCGATTGGTCAGCAATGTCTTATAATCCAGCTCATCTTTTTATTTTTCCTTCATTATTTCCGTGGGAGAGAAGCCCATATAAAACACACAAACACAAAGATAGTAGAGGTCCTATTTAGGCCTTTGACTTTCATAAGCTTTTTTCTGTATCTCACCTTAATTAGCAAGCGAGATCAGAGGAAACATACTGAACATAAGAAGAGAGAGGTGATGGGACAAAGGCTTTAGGAATATTATTGTGTCTCTAATAGTTTCATGTGGGTTGAAGGCCATCTGGATGGCATTATGGGAAAAGGGCAACCTGCTGGGATATTTGGAAGAGAATCAGGTTTATTAGATAACTTGTGCAATAAAATTCAAATTTTGGAATACCTGAAAGGAACAAAGAAGAGAGGGAGCTATAAAAAGAAATATTTGATTGTCATATGGGTACTCTAGAAGTGAATATGATATTATAGACAGGAGCAGTTGTTATTTTAGAGAGCATATTGTTCATATGACCCAAAAAAACAATATGGAGTTACTCAAAACAAAGAAGACAGAATTCATGTGCTCGCAGTTGGTTTTTAGGAATGTACCTCGGCCTTTATAACTGATAGAAAAATATGAAACCTCCCCCTCTTTTTGAAGCAAAATATTCCTTTTTCTAGTTTTCTCTTGACTTTTTAATGTTTAGCTCATGTTAAAGATAGAATTCTGGTCCTTATAGATTTTCTTGAATTTTGTACAGTTTTTAAGGAGAAAAACTTTTTATCAATTATTTCAGTATTTTCCTTTAGAAAAAGCATGCTTATGAAGAACCGTTAAATTTATGTTACAGTTTAATTGTTCAGATGATACATAAGATAGCATTTTAGTCCAGTATTCTCGAATAAAAGAATGTGATCTCTAAGTTTAGAAGCACTAACTTAGGGAACTGAAGTGCATGGTATACAGCAGCTTTCAGTTCTGAATTTTTACCAGTTTGGTTTATGTGGCTGGTAAGAAAAATCTACATGAAGGCATGTGGGGCAATTGTTGCCATTCTTTACATTAGGACATGTTAAACTATAGGACAGCCATCTATATTTGCCAACAAAATTGCTGAACTTCTGGTAATAATTTGTCCCCAATAGTGTCAGAAAGACAAAATGTAAGTGGCTGTAGTTACATAGTAGTCATCCAAAGAATTTTAAAAAGGTATTTATCTTTAAACATAGTCTAATTATACTATGTATTAAATATATATATAATTAAAGTGAAAACATATGTTTTAAAAAATCTCTTACAGGTCTGCCGTCTATGGCCTCTACTTTGAGAATTATTGGCCAAAACAATTTCTTCTTCCTATCTATTTAACTGTCACGTGCTATTGTCTCTATGGCAAAAAATAGGGGATGAGAGCAGGTGTAATAAATCCATGCAGAAGAGATCATCATTTGATGTTAGATTTCCAAGACATTTAGCATTTGCCCAATTCAACTACCTTATGTTGACAGAAGACTGACCCAATGAGATGAAGTGATTTATACGCAGTAGCACAGCTAACGTAAGACTCAACCCCAGGACTCCTGACTTCCAGTTTAGTACACTCTGGTGTACAGCTGTCAGAAAGAAATACAAATGCATTTTTTATCAGAGCAGTGGAAAGAAAATAGTATTTGGTTAATATGGATACTTATAAAATTAGATTACTTTGGTTTCTAAATTTTCCTTTCTTGTTGGATTAGGTTAATTTAAAATGTATTGAGCTTTATTTCATTTTTTACTTTTTATTTTTGCTTTTAAATGCTATAACTTAAATATTAAGGTAGAAAATTCTTTTCTGTTCTCCAGTTGAAGAAAAAGATCTCATTTTATGAAGTCATTTAAGGCAGGAATATTAGGAACTGCCAAACGAAGAGTGGATATGTCTATTTGGGGTGATGTGGAGTATAGTGGAAATGCTTTGGGGGTATCAAACCTGGAACATCAGATTTGAAGGGAAATTAACTTTTCTGTGCTGTTCTGCTTCATTTTATGCAATTCCATTCAACTTTTCACTCCTCACCAACCTCTGATTTACCCATTTGGACTGTATCATACATCAGCTTTTGGGGGGCTTGGTTTTCTGTCTATCCACTCAAATGCCCGTCATTAATGTCAACCTGTCTGTTTCCATGTCAGGTTTCACAGAACTCAACTGCACATGTTCTTTCTGTCAGAAGTTTTCTTTTCTTTTTTTTCCATAAGACAGAATTTCATGCTTAGTCAAAAGAGGTAATGGAAAGTAAAAAATCCATTTAACTTTCAGGTATTTTTCTGTGTTTGTGCTCAAAATTGGATATTATTTAGCATTGTATTTATTAGAGGAAAAATGATTTTTGATGCTCATACTTCATCTTCTCTTTTCCATTAGTATGGTTAGACATTCCAGAGTCTGTACAAAGGAAATCAGCAGAGTAAGAGACTGAACAAGGGGGAGAGTAATGCCAAAACTGTCTTCACTCACAAACTATCTTAATATTAAGCAGGTCACACAAGGAGGAGAGCAAATGCTGTTCTTGAAAAGATAATGCATTGAATATTTAACAAATGTTGTGTGATGTAATTACTTGGAAAACATAGTACCTTTTCCAATTTAGAGGGATACTCAAAAAAGGAAAAAGCTGAGGTTTTGTTTTTAATAATTAAAAAATGCCTACAATAAAAATCTCATGACTATAAGCATTTGATATTTAGGGATTTTATATATTTGTATGTGATTTCTATAATTCAAGTTTTGAAGAAATAAAATTATAGCAATTGCTACCTTTTGCTGATATGAAGGTCAGCTGTGTGCTAATAAAGTTTGTTTAGTGAAGGCCAGCCATCTGCTAATGAAGTTTGCTCTACATCATCTCATTTTGTATAGTTAGGTAAATGATGTCATCTTTATTTTATAGATGAAGACACTGAGGTTCAGAGGTGAGAAGTAACTGCTAAGATTGCACTGCTGTCATATGCCAGAGCTGGGAAGTATCTCGGCTTTCTGGTGCCGTCCTTCTCACTGAACCCTGTAGCCACTATGCAATGAAGCCAGCATAGTACTTCACTGGACCAAAACCATGGCCCAGTTAAATTGATGTCAGCCACAAAGGGCTCACAAATGATTGTGTACATGAAAACAGGACATATTTAACAACCTTTGGGTTAACGTTTTAGGATCTGAATATGTGATAGACTGTTATCCTAAAACCTGAAGAAATAATAGGGATATCTGCTTTTTTATAATATCTCTTTCCTGTACTCAGAATGCCCACTTCTTTCTCTAGTCTTCAATGTTAAAACTTCATCCATCATCCATCTTTCAAAGCCCAGATTAAATTAACACACTGTATGGGCTAATTCCAATCAAAAGTGATCTATTCCTTCCAAGATTGTGACCATTTCATTTTAATGAGGACTTTTGACTCTATGTAGAGTACTGATGTCTGATTGCCCCTCTTGTAGAGCCTGCCCATATAGATACAGTTCTGTCTGACTTCTCTTGGTATTTCATATTGCAAGTGGCTTGCTTCTAATGATATCTTAATACTAACTTGTTGAACAAATGAAATGACAATAAAGACAGGAACTGCCATGAGTTTCTAACATAGAGGTTCTATAGATGGGATGATGATGATGATGATGAGGTAACATTTTATCCACACTTAGTCTGATAAAAAAAACTGTGAAAACTGTTTTATAATCACATTTTGCCATCCTAACAATACTCTTAAGAAGGGATTATTATTATCCCAATTCTACAGATCAGGAAATGGTCTCAATGAATTAATATAGTATGCCTTCATTCACAGAGATAGTAGGTAACAGGGCTAAGATTTAATCCCAGGTCCATGTGACTCTGCAGCTAAAGCCTCCAGGCCATGGAAATGAATATCTTTTTACTGCTCTGTGTTTGCTTCAGAACTTAAGGCTATACAAAGTCTCCTCAGATAAAGCCATAGCCATCTAAGAGATGGGGCAGCAAAAGAGGGGAAAACCCAGGGCTACTAAATGTACTTGTGCAAAGTGTACATGTGCACAGACCTCCATGTGAATAGTAGCTCCTGGAGGTAAGTGTTCAGTGCACAATCTGCACAAACTTTCATGACAGCCCTGAAATTTGTGCCTTATTTGAAGCAAGCAATTCCCTCACTCTTCCATCTAAATGTTGACTGGTTAGGGGGACTATGCATTTCTCCTGTTTACTCCAGGGATTATTTTAGTCAAAAGACAGATACAAAAAAAATCTACATCTTAGCTTTAAGTTCTGAAATAAGCACAAAAGGGAAAGGTAACTTGTTGTATACAGTCAGAATCTCATTTTCTAAAATAATTATTAACAATAAATACTCATAAAAGATTTTAAGTAATAAGTAATTATAATTCTGAGTAAGTATTAAAATATCATTATTTCCCAAAGAATTAAAACACATTGGTGAACAGTATCTTTGACTTTTCTCAATGTTATCCAATAAGGATTCTCCTAAAGGTGATTTCGGATTCATAATAGTGTAGGCACTGAAAAATAAATAACCTGGCAGATGCAATGCCACATGACAGATCTGAAAGCATGTTCCTTTAATCTGTGTCTCACTGTTTCACTAATCTATCTTTTTAAATATTTCCAAAGGTCTCCCCAAAGTCTTAGCTTGAGTTAACACTCTAAGCTCTTGATATTCATTCCTTCATTTAGAAACTATTATCCAAGTCTTGAAAAGAGCCACTTAGCCATTCATTCTAGGAAAGTAAAGATTTATTCTGGTGAGCTTTCAAAAACCTTAACTTTCATTTCATTAGTCATTCATGTATTGTCATAGCAGAGCGAAAGTGATGGCAGTACACTTCCATTCTCTAGGCAAGTGTGATTCTTATATGTAAAGATGCACAGGGTATCTGATGCTCAAATAAGAGGTCTAAGTCATGGTCAAAATTAACCTAGGAACCTATCTTCAAGTGTTTTTCTAACAACAATTGTTGTTCTCCTGCCAAAGCAAAGTTCCCCTTGACCAAGTGTTTCCAATTGCTTTCTCCGTGTGTAGTCAATTTTGTGCTGCTTTCCTATTTTTTACTACCTTATCCCCTCAGCTTTTTCACACCCTGTTTCTTAACTGATTTTCATGTCAGCCTTGAGCCCTCATTGTAGCAGAGCACCTTGGTTTCCCAATCCTTTGCCTACCTGCTTTTTGATACCAACACTGCCCAGCTAGCTGTTTGGCTGCTCTGTGGCTGATGCCCACTGCCACCACGTTGCCTTTTGTCTTATTGTCTAAGTTTCCTACCACTTCCTCAGCCTCCTTAGTCATCAGTGTCTTACCTCTGCCTCTCCTGCAAATAACTCCTCACCTAGTCAGTGAGTTGCCACTGATTAGGGAGAAGAGTCACTGATTTGGGATGTTAATGATCTTTGTTATAGAAACTAATGGAGAAATATTTAGGTTGATGATGGCCAAGTCTTTATTCCAGTCTAGAACTTTCTGCTAGTTTCCAAACTCAAATATCCAGATAATTTTGTCAAAAATGTCTCCCTAGTTTTCCCACACTATGTATGTACAGTATTGAGCTAGTTATCTCCCATCTCCCATAAACCAGTTCTATCTTCTGTATTCACTCTTTCCAATGATATCATCCTGGCTGGAAGCCTGAGGATAATTCTTGACATCTTTTTTTCTCTCCTTCCCTCCCCACCTCCAGTAACTTGGGAAATGTTGTCACAAAATCCAAATCATGCTGTCCTCTCTGTTCTCCTTTCTCTAATGCTGGTTAAGGCCTTCTCATTCATTTTTTCAGCTCAATCTATGTCATTTCTCCAGCCTTGCCTCCCTCAGTGTGGCTTTTTGGCTTCCTCTCATGTACAGGATAAAGTAAACATTTTTTATTGTGACTTTATTTTATGACCCCTGGTTCTGCTTTTATATCTTGCCAATCAGTGCCCCATTCTCTATGCTTCTTGGCACCATAATCCTTGGAGTTCTTCATATCTCCATCTTCGCTTTCTTCTTGGTGAATTTGTGACATTTCTTCACATGGACTTTGCTATCCATTTCTTGTTTGGCAACTGATATGCACTTTCAGTTTGAGAATACATGGTTTTATTTAATTTGGAAAAATTTTGAGCTATCATCTTCTCAAACACTGCTTGTCTGCTGCTCCCTCAAATCTCTTCTGCTTGGATGCATGAATGTGTATTGGAGTTCCTCATCCTCTATGTCTCCAAGCTTCCCTTTTCAGTTTTTATCTTCACATGCTTCATTACTGTTTGACACCTCAGATATTGTCCAATTCACCAGTTTCTCCTTTAGCTGGTGTTTGTCTACAGCATTTCCAATTAATTGTTTTCTTTATTTTAAACATTTTGTTTCACATTTTTGGAATTCTAATTAAGTGTCCTTTCAGATACCCATTCTCATTTCTATTTATTCTGTTTTTTTTTCTTAAATTTCCTATTACCTTATTATTTATTCTAAATGCCATGCATATCTTCATCATTTTGATGATGTTAAATATAAGTATTTTAAAGCTACTTAGGAATTTTCTAGTTATTTTCATTTCGCTTAGGGTGTGTCGTTCTACTGATTTATTGATTTTATTGGTTTGTTCTCCTAGCTCTTTTTCTCTCATATATTTTGGAATTTGAGTCTTCAGACTAGAATTGAGTGGGGTTTGTTTCATTGCCTTCCTGTCCTGCACTCATCCCTTCCTATATTGCCTTCCTGTCCTGCACTCATTGCCTTCCTGTCCTGCACTCATCCTCCTCTATATATAGAGACTTTTGAGCTTGTCTCTATCCAGTCACCCTGATTCTTCAGTTCACAACTAGGTCTTTGATTGCCCATGTAGCAGTTTTTTCTCATGATGAAAATGAGGCTAAAACAGATGTTATTACTGAGTCAGTGAGAGCTGTCAGGCTGTGTATTCTACTTCCAGCCATGTAACTACAAAATTTTATGTAAATAATAACCTTAGACAGAGGGCACTATTGAGGAAGACTGACAGGGAACTGCACTGACGTAATCCCTCTGGTTGCTTCTCCACCTTATCACTGATTCCTCTCAGGGAGAAGGAGTGACTTATTGGCTTAGAGAGTTTTTGAGATGGAATGAATGTATGTGGTTTAGATGCTTTGGGGTTTTTTCTTTGAGACTGTCTGCAAGTGGCAATGAGTGACTTCTGGTTTGCCCTCTTGGCCAAGATCTAATCTCAGCAGGGAGGCTCTGACTTTGCATAGGAGTGAGCAGTTTTGCATCCCTTCTGTTACTGGGTGGATAAATCTGTCTAATTCAGGAGACTGTTACCAACCCCACTGGCTATGCATCTAAGCCACACTCTCCAATTTAGCATTTATCAGCAATAAGGGATGCATTTTGATATCCATCTTTCTTACTCTCATTAATCTTTCCCTCTTCCTCTTCCTCTCCCTTTTCCTCTCCCTCTCCACTGGTTCTGAACTTGAAGAGGTAAAGAGATGCTATATATTGGGCTTTCTTGTAATCTAGGAGTGGTCATAGTCTTTTCACAGGCAGGTCTCCAGTTCCACGCCTATCTCTAAACATCAGTCTTGCACAGGGCATTCTTAATCTCAGTTTACTCACAGAAGCAGGAATTCCTAGCTTTCTTGCCTGGTTCGATAGCCTAAGAGCAGCAGAACCACAGTTTCAGGACCAGGCTTGAAAGATTTATGTTACTTGTCTGCTTTCAGACCACAGAGATATCTAACTTATTTATTTGATCTCAGCAGTGCCTTTTGGATTTTATCTATAACATTTTTATATTTTGCTACATTTTAATAGCAGACAGAGGCCAGTGTGTAGCCACGTGGCTTTATAATTTTGTGTTAGCCTGAAATCCTTCTCAGCGACTTTGTGCATGTTATTTCCTCTACCTGACATGCCTTTTGTGTCTTGTGTCTCCCTTGACCTAATTATTATTTAAGACACAACTTTGATGGCACCTTTTTAAGAAAACTTGCCCTGCAAAGTTAGTCACTTCACTTCCAACCTGGAAATGATCCTTTTAGGTGTCTTCCGCACTAGGTTCTAAAATCCTTTAGGGCCAAGATGGTATCTTATACATTTTTGTGACTCCAGCACAGGTCCAGTGCCTGATATAAAAGCATCTTTAATAAATGCCTTTTGATTTATTAAATCCTTATATATATTATAATGCTTGTTGATTGAATAAATGCTTTTTGAAGTAAAGGTATAATTGTGTATTTGCACTGTGGAATCATATACAAAGTTTCCTCCTTTCTTTTTTACTGGAATGTCATTATCATTTCCATCCACATTACCTTAATTTAAGGAGTCATCATATCTGAAAAGCAGCATGGTAAGATGGAAAAAAACATGGTCTTTGAACTCTACTAAGACTACAAAAATTAGCCGGGTACAGTGTCAGGCACCCATAATCCCAGCTACTCGGAATGCTGAGGCAGGAGAATCACTTGAACCTGGGCAGCAAGGTTGCAGTGAGCTGAGATCACGTCACTGCACTGTAGCCTGGGTGACAGAACAAGATTCCATCTCAAAAAAACAAAAACAAAAAAAAAGAACTTAAATTCATAGTTTTCTTAATATTGATGAATCTCTATGAGTAACTTTCTTAATATCTATGAATAGCTATCACTAGCTTTCTTAATACCTATGAATAGCTATTTTCTTGTCTGTAAAATGGGGTTAACAGGATAAACCTTGCATGATCTGATTATGATATTAAATCACAGATCAGGCAGGGAGCTAATACTTCTTATTTTCCCATTCCTACACTAGTCCCCTTGTGTTGAATGATGCAATGATTTCCTAACAGAAATGTAGTTTGTCTGCATTCAGAAATTCCCCTATGGTCTTGATTTTTCCCTATAAGCATAATCAGAGGTGGTTGCTCAGAGGGTATCTTGAAATGTTGATCCGTCCTCCCCTTAGGCTTTTTCCTGGCAAAAGCTGTATCGTTCCTCCAGTAAAGGCTGACAACATAGAAGACACTCTCATAACAGGATTTTGAAGAGAACGCATATTAGAATCTTACTGTTAAAAGCTTGAAAATACAATTAAACAATATTTTAAATTGAAACAACACTAGAAGAATCCCTGTCACAGCACCACTTCTGGACAGGCAAGACATACTATCACTGTGCAAAATAAAAGTGGCAAATTGCATGTACATATGGAAGGCTGAAATGAACTTTTTCATATCCAGGAGCTGGATATCTTATTCTCAGTTTCACTCCAAATAAAAAGGAATGTCAAGGATGGTCTTATTTAATTCTTTAATCTTCTTTGTGTTGTTGTTTGCTCTTTCCGAGTAGGAATAGGGAATAAAATTCACTTCCTTAATTCTCATTAATGTGTTAGAGAAGTGGAATGGGATGAGGTTTGTTCATCCTCATTGCTTCCTTTTTCTGGGCTGGAGGCCATAAGGCACTTGGCTTCTAGAGCTCAAGCTGTTCTGTTCTTCAAATATCCCCTGACAATCAATTTATTGAGTGATCCTGATGTTGCTCCAGGGATGAGATGACAATTACAGACCCACCAGGAAGCAAAAAGGTGGCGAGAACAGCAGTTACTATACAATGGTGAGGATTCAGGGATTTGTCAGAATATGAGTGTGAGGCGAGAGTGAGAAAGAATGGTGTGTGTGTGCGTGTGTGTGTGTGCGTGTGTGTGTGTGTGCGTGTGGGTTTTCAGCAGTGAGGATACACTGACTTTGATGTTTAGATGTACTTAAAATATGCTTCTACTCAGCAATAAATACAATCTTAGCAATAGGAGAAAGGGCTAGAAATAAGGGAATTTATAAAGAAAGAAAAGTGGAACAATGGCTTTTGAATGAAGGCCCCTTCTACTATTAGAAGGCAAGAGCCACTCTTCTTCTATAGATGCCACATGTGAGAGTGAACATCAGAGTGGGAGATGCTGGAACGTATTTGACTTTGAGTGTTGAGTTGAAGCCAAACTTCCGTCAAGACTGGCTGAAGATTGTTCAATTTTTAGAACTGCTTTCTTTCCTCCAATATGTGAATTCTTTGGATTCTATAAGTGATGATGATTGAGAGGAGGTCAGTGAAAGGGGAAAGCCACTGTTTTTAAAGTGATTTGACTCTTTTATTGTTTTCCATGATTGATTGGATAGAATATGCTTCAAGTAGCAAATTTCACATAAATACTTTGCTGTAAGTTCTACTGGACCTATAAGAATAGGGAAGGGAAGAAAATCTGGCTTTATTTCTCTCTCCAGTAAACATATTAGCAAATCCACTTCCCTGTGTCCATCAAAAAGGTAAATTTAAAAAAATACTTAAACAAACATAGCAGATGGATGCAGGATGTAACCCATTGAAGCTTGATCAGTTTATATTTATTTATTTGTTCTCAGTAAGCCAGTCATCTCATATGGGATTCAAGAAATAAGCAGGAGCTGTGACACCTCCGTTATGGTGCTCAACAAGAAACAATTCCCCAGATTCTTTGAAATATAGCTAAAAGTAAATTAAACATATTAGGCTTCACTTTTTTAAATGAAATTCCAAGAGTGATCTTTGTTTCGCTCAGTATTTTATCTCTTCTTGTTCTGAGTAAGTTGGGAAAATTAGGTAGTTCTTATTTATTCAGAGGAGGACCCTGTAGTATTATACCATCAAGGTGAACTAGAACAAGGATCCCCAAACCCTGGGCCACAGACAGGTAGGTACCGCTTAGGAACTAGGCCACGCAGTAGGAGGTAAGTGGCAGGCCAGCAAGCATTACTGCCTGAGCTCTGCCTCCTGTCAGATCAGCACTGGCGTTAGATTCTGATGAGACTGTGAACCCTATTGTGAACTGCGCATGCAAGGGATCTAGATTGTGTGCTCCTTGTGAGAATCTAATTCCTGATGAACCCCACACCACCACCCCCTTCATAAAAAAACTGTCATCCATGAAACCGGTCCCTAGTGCCAAAAAGGTTGGGAACCACTGAGCTAGAGAAAGCTCCACAAGCGTATCTTTTGTGTTTGCATTTTTAAACAGGTTATTCCACTAGAGACTGGAATTTAAAATGTCTTTACATTTTCCTCTTGATTTTATTTTAATAAATAGTATTTTTCTAAGAGCTAAAAACCCCTAATTTTACGAGAACATTTTGTATAAAATCAGATCCAAATTCCAGACACAGTGATAGCAACTGCTACACATCCTTTTACATAGCTCTTGAGAATATTAAGGCGTTCCATACCAAATTTCTATGTTAAAGGCTTGTGAATAGGATTAAATTCGACCCAAAGCAAGGTGGCAAAAATATGTCATCCAGTACTTATAAAGCAGCATGAATGAAAATGGACTCCGTCCAGTTTTGATGTAAATTATAAACAATTAAAAGTACATGAGTTACAATGCCCAGAGCTGAGCACTGAGGACAGTACTGCACACTTGAGATAACTTTGGGAACTGAAGAAGCAATTGTTTCACAGTATGACATGAAAATAACAGACAATATTTGTGTCTGCAGAGTCAAGCACAATCTTGTGTGCCTTTATCATGTAGGGGATTTTTTTCAGCACGCTGGCAGGAGCATGAGTGATGCACAATGGCAGTGGTGAATAGTTTTTGGAATAGATTAGTAAGTGACGTCACAGATAAAGGACTATTTATCACCATAATTTAACACAAGATGCAACACAATGGCTTGATGGATGCATTTTATGGTTTTCAGCCAGTCATAATAATGGACCTATTGACTAAAGTTTTATGTGTCCTTTATGCATCCTTCATGTTTTAGAAAAAAAGCAGGGACCACGCTGGGGTAGAATGAGTGATAATTCAGAAAGGACCAGCCCTTTGTGGAGTATGTTTTTCACCTGCTCAGGCTCCTATCCCCCAGTCTCTGGGGCTCTAAGCTCAAACTACCAAAGGCCAAGGAGACAGCCGAAGCTAAATTAAAGGAAACATCTGAGGTGAGAGACAATGTTGCTCTGCCTCACCGCTGAGGTCAGTCAGCAGGGATGGGAATCACTTAGGGAGCCGAATTACTGTCACTTCCCTAAACAGGGGAAGGGGTGCTGGTTAGGGAGAATGATACCTCTCAGAGAATTTCTTAGCTAGTAGGGTCTGTAAAGATGACAAAGGAGGTCAGACAACATTCTTTCAGAGAAAATGATGAATTCATTATGTCCGATCAGATAATTTCCTTAAAGAAGGGGATAGTATGCAGTGTCTTCTTTTCCCCCCAACAAACACTCTTAGGGATACATTTTTTTTTCACTGATTTTCATGGACTTTTGGACTGCTGTAAAATATTGGGCTAATTTCTTCTTATTATTTTAAAAATGATTCACTTGTGGGCAGTTGGAGAACCAAAGACCCTAATGTTGTTTTCTTTACAAAGAAGGGCTCAGAAAGTAGAAGAATTGGATATTTATGTGATCAATGTTTTATCATTTCTCTCACAGCCAACCAGGACTAGGATGTTTTTTTCAATTGAATACAGCAAACAAGCAAAAATATTAGATGATGAAGTGACGACACTACACTGACAAAAATTATTTTCCTCAATCTCAGCACATAGGTACCCATCTCTTACTGACTATTCTTTCCCTTGTCTGCCAAGTGAGGGTAATAATATCATGACCCTCATAGGAAATTTGGGAGGGTTCAATGGGATGATGTCAAGAAAAGCAATTCATATATATGCATAACTCTTATGTCCAAGGCATTGTCCAAGTTTTACATTTCCCACCAACTTGCCTACAAGGCACAGGGGTGGAGAGCAGAGAAATAAGCCGCTGGGTTCTAATCTTGGGTGGTGATCATATCATTTGAGAAATCAGGAAAGGTTTAACATTTGTAACCCTCAGTTTCCACTTATTTAAAATGGAGTTTATATTAGTACCAGCTTTATCCGATTACTCTGAAAATGAAATAAGTTAATGAATGTAAAGGACTTGTCTGTAATAAGTATTAAATAAATAGAAGTCATTGTTATGACTAATCCTGCTCTTGGATTCTTTTAGGAGGTAGCCTGCCAGTAATGAAAGGACCAGTTCAGCTCTCATTATGAATATTTTTAACAGTGTAGATTCTATATTTGTACATGCTATCTGTTTGTGCTTTAGTTATTTGCTCCAAAGTATTTTTCACTCACCACAGTTTGAGATTTGAGTGGAATAAAATATATTTAAATGGCCCTCTGTGTAAAGGGAACATTTTTTAAAAAAAACAGTAGACAGAGGAATAAATTCTCTATTTATCAATCTATCCATCTATTCATCTAAACTTTTTTGAAATTAGTACCTTATGTAGGGGACCAGATGGCTCAGGAAATTTGTAATCCTCATACTTTGCATTGCCAAAGTGCTTTTAAATTAAAAATCTAAAAGCATCTTACCAATATTAGCTCATAACTCATTAGAATTAACCTAAGATCCTTGGTTCATTTCATCCCCAAGATGCTAATTAGCAAAAGCACTTCTTACTCTTACTGTTTGGGTGGCTTAAATAAAATGGTTACACTTTGTTTCTGAAGAGTATGCATCTGCACTGTGATTGGTCAGTATTTTATAGCTTTGGTTTCACTAGAAAAATTTTAAAAATCATACAAGTAGGCAGAAGTTTCAAGATAGAGAAAAACTATACAATAGGTATTTAATATTTTGAAGAAGAAAATACTTGAGCAGGAAATGAGAAATAGTGCATGTTTCATCATGTAAATGCCAGTGAATTATTGATGATGTAGAGAGTGTGAAAAAAATTTTGAGATTTTAACTCAAGGAGATATACACAACTTCATAAGAACTCCTGAGATTTAGTGAAGTGAAAATCATGATAGACACTCCTGGTGAGGAAAGTTATACCTCTGTTTGAAGAGACACCTGCATGAGAATGGGAGGCACAAGGCCAAGAGAATGTTACGGGAAATCAGTGAAACTGATGATGCAATGTTCTATTGAAAGTAAAAGTGAGAAATAAAACTAGCATTAGAGAGAGAACATGGATGCTGCATTTCAAGTATAGGTAACATAAATGGATAAGAAACAAGTTGCCTTGGTGATAGTGGAAGTCAGCTACCAGACTATCTGCTGAAATTCTCACTCAGCTACGAGTAGAGCATATAAAACATTTGAGTCTTACCCTACATTTCATGTCTTGCTACCAAGTCTTGTCAGATGAGGCCACCTTCATTTTGTGATAGAACTGGGAAAGGCTTTAGACCTAGTGAACCTGGATTTCAACAACACATTTGGTAAAATCTCTGGTTATCTTTATAGACAAAAATGGTAAAATGTCGATAGGATAATAGGTATGTACATTTGTAACTATTTAATCACATGCCAATAAGTGCTACTTAATGAAGCGAAGTTTATCTTTAGGGAACAAACTGCGCTTGTGCTCCTGTCAATGGTCTTATTTCTTTGTGTATTTTTCACAGTGACTTTGGTGATGACATAAATGGGTTAGTCTCTTCTGATTACTAGATGACAGGAAAAAAGTCACGGAACTCAAGTATTTGCTTCATGATCAAAAAGCTCTCTAAAGGATGAAATAATGGGTCAAGCATAATGAGGTAGGAACTAGAAGAGATAAAAATAAAGTTATACACATAGGATCCCCAGATCCCTCTGTTTTAATATGTAATAGGGAATATGAAGCTGAACAGTAGTAACACATTTTATGGAGACTATACTAGTCCATTCTCACACTGCTAATAAAGACATACCCGAGACTGGGTAATTTGTAAAGAAAAAGAAGTTTAATGGACTCACAGTTCCACATGGCTGGGGAGGCCTCACATGGTGGCAGGCGAAGGAGGAGCAAAGGCACGTCTTGCAAGGTGGCAGGCAAGACAGCATGTGCAAGGGAACTGCCCTTTATAAAACCATCGGCTCTCGTGAGAACTTATTCACTGTCACGAGAACAGCACAGGAAAAGCCCACCTTCATGATTCAATTACCTCCCACTGGGCACCTCCCATGATACATGGGGACTATGGCAGCTACAAATTTAAGATGAGATTTGGGTGGGGACACAGCCAGACCACATCAGAGACTCAATGTTTAATTGATTCTGAAAACCCAGCATATGTCAACACTGTGATGTAACTACTAGAAAAGCTGTGTGTTTCATGGACATTTATATAACGTTAGTACTGATGAGATGACAGATTCCCTTTACCCTGTGCTAGTCAGACTAGACTTGGACCATGGTGGTTCATTTTAGAGGCCATATTTTAAAAAGACATTGATGAGCTGATATATACCCAGAATTATTGTGGGTGACTATAGAGGAGAACTTGGGACAGTATTTGTAAAATGTAGGGTGAGAGGAGTGGGTTAGGTGGGGTGTTGGGGTTTCGTCGCAGTATCAGGAAGGTACTCCTAAAGACAGATGAACTAGAAGAGTGGAGAGTTGATACACATCTTGTTAGAAATGTTATAAAGGACTTAAGAGTCAGCTAGTGTGTTGGACTAGCAACCTCTGATGGTCTTCCAAATCCAAGATGCCAGAAATCTAACAAAATCTTAATTTGAATGACCAATGGATATGAAAGTTGATATTAAAGAAATGAAGTAAATGGAGAATCATTGGCATGCAAAGAAAAAAAAAACCCTCAAGCCAAAATCTCTGGTTCTCTGCCACATGTTTCACAGTATGTTTCTACACATCCTGTTTCAAAGTAGTGCACAAAGAAAAAGGCCCTCAGATGGTAATTAGCCTCTGAACTTTTCTTTAATTTGGAGTTTGAATTAGTTTATTCACTCTTAATAGGGGCCTTTGGGTTGACACCTGGAGGTAGCCTACATGTCCCAAATCTTCTAGCAGGCTTCAGAGATGAACTCAAATCCCTACTATATTTGACTTTCACTGAGCCTTTGATGTTTGCTGTCCCTTGTTTAGGTGCTGGAATAAACATACTGACCACAAAGACAATCCTATCACTCACAGTTGCATGCAATTTCTCTGAATATTGCTTTCAATCATGAATGATCATTTTTTTGGAAGCAAAGACCAAGTACCTTTTGGGTCAAGATCATCTTCATTAATATATGTTTTTTTTTCCAAATCTAAATAATGTTTTGTTTCTTTTTCTAAAAGAAGCAATACTTCAGTACATGCTTCGATGTCTAGCCTTTAGTTTTATTTTGATTTCACAATAAAATATGAGTGTTTCAAAGGCTGGAACCATCTTTGAATCCTCAGCACTTACCTCACTTTTGGCACAGTGCAGGTGCTCAATGAATGCTTGTTGGACTTAAAAACTTACTGATGATTCGATTAAAGGACATTAAAGAAATATGACAAATAAATACCAGAAGTGATCCTGGATCCTGAACCAACAAAAGGGCCTTCAAGGGACAATGGTTGAAATTTGAATAAGATTTGACTAGAGATTAATTATGAATTTTAATGTTAATTTTCTGATTTTGATAATTGAACTGTGGTTATTAACACTAGTTACTATTGTAAATATAGGAATATTTGAGAAATCTTGTATACAGGGATTCTTTGTACTATTTTTGTAAATGTATTAGAAAACTGAAAAAATAAAAGAAAAATGTTTTTCAATGATATCACTTAGCAGCCTCAGAGGAGATTAGAACAAGATTAGTTAGCATTTTTTCTAAGGCCTAGATATTCATGGGACAGGAGGAAGTGGTCTTGCATCTTGCATAAATCACAAGCTTGTTCTAAGGTACTATTGGCAGGCGTCACTTGGAATTAGCAATATCAGATCACAGGAAAGTGGCTGGTTGTAGAGAAGGCCATTTGTCCACCTGAACTTTATAACTGATTGTCAACCAAACTGATGTAGAGTGAGTTCTCTTTAATTTTACAGAGAGTAGCCTAAAAGATGACTTCAAGCTGACTAGGATTTAATTTTCAATGCTAACCTTCAATTAATTTGTAACTTTTTTGGCACTTGGTTTGCTGCAATGGCTGTAATTATGTTGTTTTCTGAATGATGAATTCATTCAGTGCATACTCTCCAGACTGTTTATACAGCTGGAAAATAGCAATGGTAATAGATGAGGGGAAAGAAGTTAATAACGAACTTACTTAAAAAATTCAGTTATCTGTGTATTTTTAAGTGTCTCCTGAGCCATTATTTGGTAGCTTAAACTAAATTTTTCATGGCCACCATTTTAAATGAGCTAGTAATAAAATCGCTAGATGTTTTAATATTTTAAATGCTGTCTTGAATGTAAATGCATATTTGACATTGCAAAGGAGGCAGCTTAATGCCTTTTAATCCTTAGTTCACCATTTGCTGAAGAAAGCCATGTTGGTTTTCCATTAAGGAAACCAAAGCTGTCATCTACAAATTTCTTCTTAGCCAGAACTGCTCTTAGCATTTTCTAGAATTCTTTCTATGATCAATTCAAACCCAGGCAGGGTATATTACTGCCATATTGGTTTCAGCTGATGAGTCATAAAAATTGCCTGTCAGGCAAATGAGGAAACTTGCAGATGATCTTTGGAGTTTTATAATACACACTCTTTCACCTTAACTTCTATTTAGACAAAAGAACGTTCTTTATCAGTAGAAATTTTCTTTTGATCGTAAATGCCCACCATGTGGTTTGTAACCTTGTGTTTAACAAAGTACTGCAAGAGCTATCAGTTGGAGTGAGGCTGATTCAGAGTTACACAGACTGCTTGACCCTAGACCCTGAGTTTCTGATTTAGAAGGTCTGGGATGGGGCTGGGAATTTACATTTCAAATTAGTTCCCTGGCATTGCAGGTGCTGCTGGTTCAGAGACCATGCTTTGAGAACCATTACTCTAAGGCAGAGGTCAGCAAACTACAGCTCCTGGGTCAAATCTGGCTACCCACTTATTTTTGTAGGAGAGAAATTCATTGAAACACAGTCATGCTCAATTATTTACATATTGTCTACTGCTGCTTTTGAACTACAATAGTAGAAATTCAGTAGTTATAACAGAGACCTGATGGTCTGCAAAGCCTAAAAGATTTATTACATGACTTTTATAGGAAAAGTTGGCCAAATCCTACCCTAAGGTGTTACCTCTAATCCTGTGACCCAGTGTGGCTGAGATGTGGATGTGGTCAACCCTGAGCAATAGAAGTGCCCTCGACTCTCCCGCACCTGTCCTGCCCTTCTGCTTCTGCAGTCACTCTTGGAAATGGCTCTGTTATTAGTCACTTACTCTTTATTCACCTGTTTCCTCCTCAGAGGGTATTTGCACCTGAATGTTTCTCTCTCATTACAGGGTTAAAAAAAAAAATACTTCTCCCTAGGGAAATACGTTTGCCATATCACAAGCAAAAGGAGAGTTCATTTTGCCATAGGAGCAGAGAGCTCCTGGGAGCGGGGAAATCCTCGCTTCTCTGTCTCGGTGTGAGACAGGTCCCTGACATGAACATCTCCCTCTGCCAAAGTGCACTCAGACAAGAAAAGAGAACTTTTCTTGTTTTGCGGCAGCTATTTCTCATTGTGGCCTCCTGTGCTTAGCCTGAGACCTTAGCTCCAATGGATAAAATCCATTTTTGACACTGTTCCTGGGTGAAGGAGAAAAGTTAATCTCACAGATGTCTAGATGTTTGTCCTCGCTCAAACCAGTTACTAGTCCTCCCACCGGCCTGTGAGGAAACTTCCATTTCCTGAGATGGACACCTGGACTCCAGAATTTTTTGATATCCAACATCTCTCTACATTTCCCGCCTTTCTAGGCATCACCCAAATATTTGAGTTGCACAGATATTTTATTTCTTGTGCTATGTCTTTTTTAATGGGTCTCTCTTGCCTAGAAAGTATGTCTTTCTCCAAGTCACATGGTTAATTTCCTCTGCATCGTATGTTCAGGTGGCACATCCTCAAGGAAGCTTTCCCTGCTTCCCTCAGGAATGCCCACTTAACCCTTCTTTGGGTTCTCATGATTCCCTGTCATTTCAGCATAATTGAACTTTCCCTTTGTTTTATAATCACCAGACTCTTACATTAAGTTTGCTTACAGCTGCTATATTACCTTTCTCTGTATGTTCCAACCCTAGCACAATACTAAAATGTGGATAATATTCAAATATAGGCTAAGCGAATAAATAATTCAATGAGATACACTCTCAGATGTGCAGAGCCTCCCTCACATCATTCATGCACCAAGAGTAGTAACTTGGTAATAGTTATGCCAATATGATTTTCCTAAAATAGAAGTAACACCCTTTTCTTCTGCTCCTCTACCTTTGGGAAAACTCAATTTTTATCAATATTTTGGGAAGTCACAACTTTGCTGATGATGGGTTTTCACACCTGTCAAATGGGTCTAATCCAGTCTGTTCTTGGAAACTCTCAAGATGAGTTATGGATCCAATGAGAATGATTTAAAGGAGCTTTGCAGAATCAGAGGCACTGCACAAACTATGGCATTATTATACACACCTTTTAAAAGTGTCGTGGTGCCATTTAACCTTCTCTTGTTCTGAGAATCATCTTGACCTTAGGAATTCACTCTTCAGTTTGAAGTTGGATAAACAAAAGTAAAGCTTCAACGTCCTTTCTTTAGAATTAAAGAGGAAAGTTGGTGATTATGCATGTTTGTATTCTGCGCTTCTTAGAACTGTTAGCAAGTGTGTCTAGAGAGAGATCAGCTCTCAAGGCCCTATATTTTAAACATCTGTTTTTAAACAATAGATTTCTCTTTAGAGACACTCATTGCTTTGACATTTGTAGATTTGCTGCAATGGAAGGTCAATAACCATGCAGTGTTAGAAAGTATTTCCCCTTTTTGCATGGTCCCTCTGAGGAGAGGTAATTCATACATCTTCTAAAGCCTGAACCATGGCATCACCCAGGTGGAAGGGAAACTTTTAAGGCCAGTGAGCATGGAATCCTCTCATTCCATCCCAATTATGGAAACACCTACACTAAATAGCACATCAAAAATTACAGTGCTTGGCTTTGAATGAGCATATAGGCATATATCCCTGAATATGCAGTATCTGTACTAACAAAAAAGAAGTCATTCTTGCACCCTTTATAACATTGGTGTCACTTGTATCTTCACTTCATTTGAAATCCTGAGATTACATTTAATCACTGTTCTTTTTCTCCATTCATTCATTCATTGATTGATTCATACAATAAACATTTATTAAATTTTGACCGTCTGCCAGGGGCTGAGCTAAGTGCTTAAGACCAAGCTCTGGTCTTGCCCAAGGATGAGGCTGACAGCTAACAAGGAAGAAAATGTATCTTTAAACAAAATGATATAAATGACACAAAACAAAAGAAAATGGAACAAATGGCAGGTCTTCCTTTATAAATATATATATTTAGCTAGGACCTCTAAGACAGGCTTGCTTCTTGAGGGAAATGATATTTAAACTTTGGCTTGAAGGCTGAGTTCTTCAGATGAGTAAAAGAAAGAAGAGAGTGATTTTAATGTAGAAGGTAGAGTGTGCAGTCGAAAGGCTCATGGAGTACAGTGTGTCAACTCGGAATAATAAGTTGTTCAGTGCGGCTGTAGTTTTTGGAAGTGGAGGGGGAGGAATAAGAGATAGGAAAACTCAACAGAATTTGGGTTTTGGAGGACCTTGACTGCTAATGAGTTTGGCTCTTGTTCAGTGGAGAAGAGGGAATCATTGAGGAATGTTAAGCTACTTCATCACAAGAAATTAGGTGTTTTATCTGAGACTAGAACCTCAAAATCCTTGCCATTTTTCTGAGAAGTGGCCTAGGCCAAGTAACACAAAGGATTGGTCTCTCACTCTTTCCTCTTATACCTTAGTCTCTCCAGATGAGTTTTAGAGTACATGAAATCTATTTTATTCTGAGATTGGTATCCTTAACATGAGTTCTGCCTTTTTCTCACTTTAGGAACTGAATATCTTGAGGCACTTACTCCTTATCAGTAACAAACCTATTCACTTTAGGTATGTTTTGGTGTGAAACAAAACCAGAGAATTACTTTTTAGGATAGAGATTAATAGTATTCATCACATTCAATACTTCTCTCCTTTCTGGCACACAGTAAGTCTTCCCAGCTTCCCTTGCACTTAGTTTGATCCACACAACTAGTTCTGGCCAATGGATTATGAACATAAATGATTAACTGTAATTTCTGATTAAAATATTTTAGACTGGGTATGAGTTTTCTATTTTTTTCCCTCCTGCTGATGCAATACTAGTAGACTCAGTATCAAAATATGACAGAACCTTCATCAGCTGGATTCCTGAATGACCATGTGGAGCAGAGCTACCTGCTGACCTGTGTCAGGAAAGAAGAACCTGAAATTAACCTTTGTTGCATTATGCCACTGAGATTTTAGAATATATTTGTCACCACACTCAGGGAGACATTGAGGATGTTTGGGGCCTGAAGATTATACAATTTGAAGGGTGGGTGCTTTTATAGAAACAGACACAAAACTAACTTACTTTTGCAAAATTTACAAAAGTATATGAACATGAAAACTCATTGCTAGGGCCTTCTTAGGACCTCGGAAGGGGTCTGGATGGTGAAGGGCCCTGGAGCTAAGCTTTTTTAGATTTGTAGTAAATCTACCTCTTCCCACAGCACAGCCTATCTTAATCTACTTTCCTAGAAACATTTGTATCCCAGGCCTATGTTTCATTATAGAAGGGAAAGCTTTTTTCTTTGTATAGGGAAATTTATGCATTCCTGTAAAGATAGGGACTATTCTGGAGTAGGGCTCGTGAAGATTCCTTTTCCCTTGAAACTGTTACTTGGGGTGACATCCACACTTGTGTATAAGCCCAATGACACCTTTTGCCTCTTTTGAAAGATAAGTATATGTACCTTTGCAGTTGGAGGGGCTAGTTTGCCAAACGGCACAGCTTTTGCCCTCATCGGCTTTGAGAGTTTTCAGATTTCTCTCAGAAATTCTCTGTGATTGATTGATTGATAATAAATCTATTCATTTATTTAATGAATATTTATTGTGTTTGGTATTATTAGAATTGCTAGAAATATCATGATGAACAGTATATACATGGTACCTAACTCCTGAGAGTTAAAAATTTAGAAAATTAATTGATCTATTACTATCAAGATACATGGAACCTTAGTTAATTCTCTTTGATCTGTGGGGTAAGATTGTCCTTCTGAGCCAAATGGGTTCAATGACCTTTGCCCCTTTCCTTCCTTCCATTTGAGGTACTCAAATCAAATGAATTGGGTCATTCATGAAATTTGTTATAGCCTCAGGAAGAAAAGTTCTATTTAAATCCAAATCATTAGCACCAATAAATCTAAAAATAGACATATAAATTCATAATGCATTTAAATAACTCTAAAATAAATATGTGTGTTGATTAAGCAGTGCCATAATTGGAACTCTGTGGGTGGAAGTGGGATGAGGGGGAGATAAAATCACCTTTCTTCTAGTCCTTATTAACCACCAAAATTTAAGAAGTGTTACTTGGAAGAATAATTGTGAGAGTGTCTCTGATTACAAAGGGCAGGCTAATGTGATTAGTTTCTATGAGACATTTTTGCAAACTGTATGTGCATTTCCTTTGAGTCTATTTCTTATTGTTATTGTTAAAATTTCTGTTAAATTGCTAAAATCTCATAGCAGTCAGGTAGCTTTTGTGAGAATAGTGCTAAATGTGGAGCTTGGGTACACTCAGGTAATCATAGAAATATGAATGGTGCTCATGGATTAGCATCCACTCTTTCTCCAATTTCATGCACTTTGTAGGCCATGGTGCCTCATTCTTATTGTGTGATACATAAAGGCTCAGTACTTAGAGATTTTCTGTTTTTAGTGTCAACCCCTTATTTTCTCCCCAATAAGAGCTATCTTTGTAACACCCACATATTTTAAATTAAAGAAAACATAAATACATGCAAAACTGTCATTGGCTTTTAAGGTATTATATAAGTGATTAAATTTTATCACGAAGAGACAACCAGCTAATGGTTTTAGTAGAACACATAAAACCTCATAAAATCCAAAAGTTAAATTTTGTCATATAATGAGCATCACTTAGAGAAACCAACAGAGTTTCCTTTTCCCCCTGAATAAATTCTAAACAGTCCTTAGAAAATGAATTACTGGACTGCAAATCAGGATGAAATATTTTATAGCTGTAAAACTAAAGCTACTTTCAGACCACTTAGTTGGAGGAGAAAAAAACGGGAGGGAGAGCAACTTGTCAACCCCGTTGTTGTGGCATCCCTGCCAATGGCATCAGATGCTTGGCTCTGCCTCCATTTTAACAGTTTGACCTTGTTTAGAACAACCTGAATCTAATCGCCAGGACTCCCTCACAATTCCCCCACCCATAATAGAAAGCACACACCTCCGAGAGTGCATTCAGCTGGAGCTTTGCCAATAGAAGTAATTACATGATGAAACTATTTAACTTTGACTAAAATACTCTCACCAGGTTCTTGCAAACGGTGTGTCTTATATCTTGTCGAAGCAATTTTATATCATGCCTTTAAAGTACAGTAATGGCCCCTTGCATTGACAGAATCCTCGTAAAAGGAGAAGACCAAGACCTGGCTCATGAAGTGGTATTGATTTTCTGAGTTCCTGCTCGAGTTGCCAAAGATACAACACTGTTGTTAGGGAGAAGAGATGCTTTGGCCTTCAATATCACAGGAGGGTTCCTCAATAAGCACAGGCATCAGGAGGCCACAGTGATAAATAATGTATTGGGGTGATAACTGCCTGTAGTACTTGGTTAGTTTTAAAGTGACTCAGCACTTGTTCATCCCAAATGCTTCTTGATGTCACCGGTGGCTGTGGAGGACTGTTCTATATATAAATAGTGCCCAGACTCTAAGAGAGTGCCTCTTGAGGGTTAATTTACATGAATGATTTATTTTAGGCAGAATTTTCTAAATTTTAATCACTAAGAACAATGAACAGATTCAACTTCTAGCTAGAGTGATGGCTTCAATTTGTTGCTTAAAGAGAGTTTAAACATGTCTGCAGATCCGTAACTATATCTAATACAGGTTAAGTTAGTTTTTAGTCATTTCTAGTAAGTCCGTGTGAAAAAGATTTATAACCTTGAGCATAGCTCTACGTATGTCATTACAGACAGCAAGCAAAGGAAACCAAGCATCTTGATCAGACGCTTGCAAAATATACATTTCTACCGACCTACATAAGTGCATACAACTTAATCTTCACTTTTTTCCATTTTCCATTGATAAACTGCACAATGTCTAATATTGAATAAAAGTAGGAAGATGGATCTCTGACAATTTTCAAGAAAAATTGAAAGTTATGTTTTTTAATCTGTTGAAAATATGAATACCTATACTCAAAATACCTATACTTTTTTCCCTTTGGCAGTGATGGGGGATGTGCTACAGAGATGCAAATAATAGGAATAGCATTATATTGACATGGTTCTGAACCACACAGTATGTGTCCTTAACTCCAGCCCTCACAGGGCTCATATGAGCACCCTATGAGAGGGAACCAGCAAGCACATGTGGTCACCTCTCACTCAGAAGACAGAGAAGGAAAACAAGAAGCAGAGGAAAAAACTGCAGCCCCTCTGTTAATTAAAAAGATATTGCCCATTCGTTTCTCTCTCCTCCCGGTTCCAACAAAAAGGAGGCCCTAGCAATTTGACTGTGATCAGGTGTACAGGTTGTACACTGCTTAATTTTCAGGAATTTCACTAAAGTCACAGGGCTTTTATTGAAACACCTTTGTTTGGTGGACGGGGTACTGTCTGCTTTGTAGTCTGCATGAACAGTGTCACTGGAATCATGCAGTGCTCAGCCAGCATGGACATATGCAGCCACCATGGTGGAAGAGAAGTGATGTAATGAGATGTTCCTGCCTCAACCTCCTCATCCTCACTGGAAGCTGTTAGAGGCCACAGACAACTCCAGCCTGGTCTTGGGAGAGAAGAACTTAGAATCAAAGTTGAAATTGAAGTTTTAAAATAAATAGGAGTGGGTCTTAAATGAGGCAATTCTAACTACCAAAAGGAACTGCAGACTTAGGAAATCAGACCAAGATGTTAAGAGAATGATTTACCAGGGGAAGAAGACAGTTGGACATGGTAGAATTAGGGGTCAGCTATAGAAAAGAAATTAAACTGTTTTGTTTCCACTTCAATGTGTTACGACATGTGTAAAATGAGGTACATATGAAATGAGGAGATTATGGCTTTTATTTACTGCAGTCAGATCGTATTTTTTTCAGGTCCAAATCCATACTGATTTTCTCATGAGTCTAAGAAAAGTTACTTGCCTGGAAATCAGCTTTGCTCGAGTTTGTACTCCACTTCCAGTAACAAGGTTTTCTCCTTGTCCTATGACTGCTGTGCATCCTATTTCCAAGGATGGGCTGTCACTTACTCCTCGGTCAGAATCCAGTCTTGTTGTGTTTCTGTATAACCTAATGCCTTCACAGCTGTGATCCTAATTTACTCTAAACAGTTGACTGAATCTCCCTCCTTTATCAGGGCCTTACTTTATCTGATGCCAACAATGTAAGGGCTCATTGAAATTCATATGGAGAGCCCCTCAAGCTAATTGATGTTGTTGGAGATGAGTTGGTGCAGGGCCTTTGAGGGCCTTGCTGTTTGGTCAGCAGCCTCTCAAGACACTGCATACCTTATTTCAGGTGGAAGGAAGCATTTTGTCAATCCCAATACCACCCAACACTTACCATTTGGTTGCCAAAGAATGCTGTGATTCGTGGAGATGATCATGTTCTTGTTCTAAATGTTCTGTCATCTTAGATGGACGATCTAAGGATAGTTAAGGGTCCATTAGCCTGGGGCAAATGAGGAGGCGGTGCCCTCTGCAACTTGATGGAGGTCAGCTAAGGACAAATGAAAGATAACACTAATTCACACAGTGGGTAATAAAATGAGGGACCTCATTATCCTAAAAGGTGATACTGGCAGGAAATATAAATGGATTTTAAAAGGGTTTGGACAAATTTATGAATGACAGATTCATAAATGGTTCTAGAGAGAAGTGGGATGCAGTCAACCTTTAAGGTAGATGTCAGAGAGGACAGTCATGCCTTCTTGGGCCCTGCCCCTTAGAGCTTCTCTTGGCAATAGGACCTAGAATTGGAGGGAACACAGGCATGGGTGATCAGTCTATTCCAGGCTGAGAAACACAAAGGCAGCAGCATGATGTGCTGGGGAGAATATGGGCTTTGGAGCCACACTACATTTCAGCTAGGTATCTCTGGGAAAAGTCAGGTGTCTGAAAAAAGGCGGAATAACATGCAATATGCACCTTGTCCAGTTTTGGGGATCAAAGAAATTATGTGTAAACTATATTACAAGTCTAATACATGGTATGCACTCAAAAATTATAACTACCACTATTTAAGTAAATCCATGGAAATGAAAATGACACTCTTTGCTACTTTCCAAGCACAGTCACTTGTGCTGGGCTGGTAGATTCATCACATAATTATAAATAGTGCCCATAACTAGATATTTCATCTATGGAATTTGCATATTTTAGAAGACCGTTACCCAGGGAATCTTGGTAAGCTGACATTGCTTTGAAGAGATTGATTCCAAGAGCAGCCTTAGGTATTGTGATTCCTTGATGTAATTTCAGAGACTTTGGAAAGTATTAGGTATCCACACCCCAGTCTCACGCCTCTTCCACGTCTTACCTCTTTGCAGAATTTTTTATATAAAGGACAAGACTTCTTATAGCTTTGAAAGTTTTCCAGATTCCTTTTTGAGGAAAGAAAAGATACATCTAATGAGAACTGCTCATCAGCATCACAGCCACTACCACCCTGCTGAAGAATTTGAACTTTGAGAAGTTTACCAAAAATAAATAAATAAAAATGTAAAAATCTTTGTAATGCTAAAGTTGATAAGATTTAGAGGTAGGTGACACATTTGTTTAGGAAAATACTCTGAGGAGTTCTATTTCCTGAGAAGGAAAAACTCTTTTGAACTTAATGAAAATAATTAAGAGAAAGCAATCACATAGTTTTGTAAAAAGTATTCACCAAGTAATTTAAAAAGTATATATAATTTGTGTTTTACAGTGGCAGTCAATAAAGGAGAGGGACAAGAGCCTTTTGCTTCAGTGTCTAGGGAACAAAATGACCAGTAAGAAATTTCCTGGGACAGGGATGGCCAAAGGACTTAAAGATTAATGATATTTGGTTTTCTATTTTAGGTTGTTCTTATTTTGTGCTATGCCATGGCCTCTTCTGTTTTACCCAAACTATAAATTAAAGTTAGGCACACACAATAACTTTGTACTGATACAGTGCCTGAGAGAATGAAAAGCACAGAGATGAGGGTGCACATGGATTGGTAAAGTGGTCTAGGAAAGAGGAGTAGTCTGAGAAGGCATGACTGTATATGTAAAGGAATCAATGGGAGTGACCAAGAAAGTAAGACTCCTCTTTTTTTCCTGGACATTCCCAAATATTTACAGGATCGAACTACTTTTCCATGTGTAGGACTGGGCTGAGTCATTTCATTAGGACATTTAGAGAGGAATATGACCCTAAAAAGTGGGAGGAGGACTTGGGACAATCATATTATATGCATGTTATCAGTCAAATCCCATTGAAATGAATGAAACTTTAAGATCCCAAAGTTGATGATATATGTTAATTTAACCACTGTCAATTATGGAGACATGTACCAAAGCAAATAATACGAGTCAAATTAGTATTATTATTTACACATGCACAGTGCTTGAAACTTTACAAAATACTTTCATCTCTATTATATATTTGACTAAACCACCCTCTGAAATAGGTAGCAAATTATGGCAATTTTATATTTTACCA
Source organism: Pan paniscus (assembly GCF_029289425.2). Classification (NCBI taxonomy): domain Eukaryota; kingdom Metazoa; phylum Chordata; class Mammalia; order Primates; family Hominidae; genus Pan; species Pan paniscus. Next base: position 67,541,592 of record NC_073261.2, on the reverse strand, counting down.
AATGTAGGTACCCAGAAATCTCATCTTTCAAGAAGTTATACTTCACTGTATGCAGGTAATGCTTTGGATATTTGTTTTAGGTTAAACATTTGACTCACCGAGTTGGTTAGAGAACCCACGTGGAATGAAATGTTGGTTTTCTTACAATTTGTGAACCCTGGTATTCAACATTAATTTAGAAAATGTAGAGGGGACATTTGCTGAGCCAAATACACAGGTCTCTGGTATCTTGGACACACAGAACAATATGTAAAGTAATAGCAAAAACAAACAGCTTAGGAAAAGCAAAGCAAGGTATTTTTGTAATTCCTGAAAAGGATTTACAACCTATATAAACATGAATCATAAACCCATCGGCAAATAGATCTAAGCTCTTTCAGGAAGATGTTTTGTTTATATATGGGAACTAAAAACTCAGGATAAGAGAGAGGGTCAACAACAAAAAAAAAGATTCACATTACTCAAAACACATAATACCGTGGTAAATGATTATTCTGACATTTTAGTTATAGATATTTGATTTTAATTTCCTCAGCACCTGTGCTCACTTTCTAGGGAGAAGGCATGCCAGTAATCCTCTCAGAATTTGGGGGGTTATATATCCTTATGGAAGGCCTCCGCTTTAAAATATTAGAAAAGTTCCTCTGTTAACTTTCTCCTGTATGCCCACTAGAATGTGTCAAATTGTCTCTATTAAGTGGGACATAAAGGCATCTAATCCAAGCTTTGTGACATACTAGGTGAGTGGCCTTGAACAAGTTGCTTATATTCATCCATTTATTCAATTAATCAGTAGATATTTATTGATTTCCTATCACATTTTAAACACCATATTTATCACAATGGTCAAAGTGAACATGAGAAAACATAGCACTTACCATTTAGGAAAGTGCTTGAAATAGGAAAGAAGAGTTTAGAATAGTGCCTGGCATCCAGGAAGTCCTCTAATAAATGTGTCTAATGAATAAAAGAAAACCCGGAAAATATGCAAGTAAAAAAAAGAAAGAAATGCACATACAGACAGACAGACACACACATGTCTTTAATATGTTGGTGTATATTCAGACTGTTTTTCATGAATATGGAAGCATCTATGAGTTGAGTTTATGCTATGCATACATACTGTTTTGCAATTTGATTTTTCTTCTCTTAATAAAATACATACTAAACGTTATTTAACACTAATATTAGTTAATACTTTCTCATAAGCTAACCATTTTAGTTTTTCTGAAAAATTTCCTGCAGAAATGATAAACATCCCTTTCTTGTTCTACCTTCTACCTGAAGTTTAAGTTTCATGGTCTTTCACACTTTTCACACATTGATTTATGCACATTTTATTTAATCATATAGGGATTTTATTTTTGTTTTACATAGATAGTTTATATATGTATGTGTGTGTGTATATATATATATATTTATGTATCTATGTATGTATGAATATGAAATGTGCTTTGTAAACATATATCATGGATACCCTTCAGATCAAAAGGACCTGGATAATATGAATTGAATACTATATCGTGATATAAATAAACAAGTTTATTCACTTGTTTCCCCACTGATGATTATTCAGATTATGTCCCCTATTTTTTTTTTTTTTTTGAGACAGTCTTGCTCTGTCACCCAGGCTGGAATGCAGTGGAGGAATCTCAGCTCACTGTAATCTCTGCCTCCTGGGTTCAAGCAATTCTCCTGCCTCAACCTCCCAAGTAGCTGGGACTACAAGCATATACCACCATGCCCGGCTAATTTTTGTTTAGTAGAGATGGTGTTTCGTCATGTTGGCCAGGCTGGTCTCGAACTCCTGACCTCAAGTTATCTGCCCGTCTTGGCTTCCCAAAGTGCTGGGGTTACAAGTGTGAGCCACCTTGCCCAGCTCCACTTTTTTAAACCAATTTAAAAAGTTTCCCAATAAATGTGTTTGTAATATATCCTTGAGGACTGATATTTCTACAGGATAGAATCACAGAAGAACAATTCCTGAGATAGAAGTCTTTATTTTTAATAAATATTGACAAATTGTTTTCCAAAATGCTTAGGAATCCATATTTTATCAGTAGCGTATAAGAGAACAATTTTCCCCACATCCATAGCAGCACCATGCACTGTCCTGGCATGAACTTTCAGGGACTCTCTTGGCTGAGAAGACAGTTATACACGGTTGCCTCTGCCTGGATTCTAGGCCCTCTGTAACATGAATTCAATTTAACATTTGGGTATTACTCCTCATTACTGTTCTGTTCTACAGAAACCCTTCATTTTAGCCAAAGTAATTGCATTGTTTCTAAAACCAATTTCATCTCTTCTTATTCTTTCCCCTTTGCCCAGGGCTATTCTTCCACATCCTCTTGGGTTTTTCTCCCATTCTGCCACCTCTCTCCTTCTGTTAAATTTTTCCCTGCTCTTCAAACTCCATGTATTCTCTCAGTGCTCTTGAAACCCTCAACTGTGTTCCTCTTCACACTTTTTATTCACGATATGTCATTCATGCCTGTTTTGTGGCATTTTTGTATATTTTATCATATACAGTTTTTTATGTCCTTGCTTATTGCCCATAATAAGCAGTAACATCTCTGAAGACAGAGGATGTGTCTCCTCTTTAGTATTTTTCATATTGACACTTTAATTTTTATCAAATTGAATTGAGGGATTAATGAGATATTCCATTGTGCTCATTAAATGCAGGGAAAAAGGCAAAAGCAGCATTAAGAAACTGAGTATATTTCACATGCAAGTTACTAGGAGAATGAGGACTCCTTTCTTTCAAAATCAGGAACAAGAGGTGAACACAGTTCGGAGATGAAATTAATATATTTCGGCGGGATTCATTTCGGTACCATCGGCCATCCAGGTGGCAGTATACAAAAGGAGGTGGCTGCATGTAATGCTTATTTTAGAGAGAGGTGGAACTTAAAATACAAAGATACACTTTTCTCAATTTATTTGATATTTCATTTTATACATTTTGAGGCCAGACTGAGGTAGCACATGGGTAATAAATAGGTGAAATGATTACTTTCTATGTGTAAACACTGTGTGAAGTGAAATTGGGTAAGAAACTGGCTAACAGGTTTCAATCTCCCATTATTCATTACAAAGATCACATAGTGGAAATCTTATTTTCTCAAGAGAGGCAAGTTGGTGATAGTCACACTTCTGTTCCTTTGTTTTGTGAATATTGCTCTTGGTTCTCTCTAGGGCTGGCTGACGTTCAGTAGCTGTCCCATGCCTGTGTGGTCATTTACGTTTTACAAGATATTGAAATCCTTCCCCATTGAATGTTAGATCATTTATGCCCCATGGGAGTGCCTTCTTGCCATTACCCTGAAATCCGAAACCCCACTCTTAGAACCACTTTTTCCTCACTGCCTCCTCCCATCTTCTTAACCTCAGACTTCCTCAAGATCTGACAACTAAATGTTGATACCTGACAAGGTAGAGCTCTCGATGATCTGGTTATAGCTCTGGGCCTGGTGGGGTCTACACACAACTGGATTATCCCCAGATTCTCAGCCATCACATCTTTGAATCCACACAAAGCATGGTTGAGGTGCCCCCTCTCTTATTTGAACAAGGAGTTCATCACTTGTCCATCTGAACATGAACCTTCTGCATCCATAGAGTGCTACGCAGTCTCAATAAGTGGTTAATACATTAAACCGGAGCTACAGAAGCTCGTGATGTTGAAGAGGTTCATTGTAAAAAAAGCTGTAAAAAATTATCTCAGAGAGGACAAATATATGCAAACCCTGTTTGTTTCCATGTTTGCATTTAAAAGTGGCGAAGGCTACTTAATGAGAGATGACAAAGAATGCCCATTTGTGAATTTAAATCTGATTTGTTTTAGTATAGTTTTTACCAAGTAAAGCACTGAGGGAAGCTCTGTGCTACTGCTGTTACTGGTGTTGTTTAACTTATCTGTACTTTCTAATAAAAAAGGTGAAGAAATAAAAAACTATTGATCTTTATTTATTGACTTCCTTGTGAGGATAGTTAAAGTTGACACAGATCAATCACAATAAAGCTAAATGGATGATATAGTGTAACACAACCTAGGGTTGCAAGTGGAGTTTTAATTATGGGAACATTAATGTTTTTCTGTATGAAAATTGGGTAGGAATGGGATTTTCTAAGTACACAGGGACCAGGGAACAGAGTTTACAGAATTCTTACCGTCTCCACACATGCTTCAGCAAAGTTTCCAGCTCCTTGGGGAGCAGAGAAAAGGAGGAAGAAAAGGAAGTCAAATAGCCATTTCTCAAATTTCTCATTAAATCTGTGTTTTACCCTGTTCCTCTTTGGAAATCCTAAATGAGATTAATATCTGACATTGTTAAGAAAGAGAAAAGGGAGATACACAAAGGTGGTGAAGCACCCTACCAAAAGCAGAATATCAGCCTTGAGTTTAAAAGAAATATTGTAAATAATTAGAAAATATTGTAGCTTCAGTTGCACACATCAACCCCATACACCACATCAGTAGAGTCATTTTCCCTCTGCTTTTTACTCTCATCACTTTTCTATGTTTCTAAGCTGTCAGGGGAAAAAAACAATCTCTGTTGGAAAAAAAGAATGTTACCAATGGAGAGTTCTCATCTTCTTTTTTATGTTTTATTTTTATTTATTTATTTTAATTTTTATGGGTACATAATAAGTGTATATATTTATGGCTTACATGAGATAAGGCATGCAACATGTAATAATCACATCAGGATAAATGTATTTATTTTTTGTGTTAAGAACAATCCAATTGTATCTTCTAGTTATTTAAAAATGTACAATTAAATCATTTTTGACTATAAACACCCTGTTGTGCTAGGAAATAGGTCTTATTAGTTCTTTCTATCTACTTTTTTGGTACCCATTAACCATCCCTACTCCCCCAAAACCACTGCCCTTCCCAACTCTGGTATCCATCTTTCTACTCTCTATCTCGTTGAGTTCAAATATTTTCATATGTATCTTTCACAAATAAATGATAACATGCAAACTTTGCCTTTCTGTGCCTGGGCTATTTCACTTAACATAATAACCTCCAGTTCCATCCATGTTATTGCAAATAACAGGGTCTCATTCTTTTTTATGACTGAATAGTACTCCATTGTGTATGTTTACCACATTCCATTATCCATTCATCTGTTGACGGACACTTCAGTTGCTTCCAAATCTTAGCTATTGTGAATAGTGCTGCAGTAAGCATGAGAGTGCAGATATCTCTTCAATATACTGATTTTCTTTCTTTTGGGCACATACCTAGATGTGGGCGGAGGATTACCTAGGTGCCGAGGCAAGAGACTGAAGGCACAAACTGTTCCAGTATAATAAAGAAAATAGTTAGAATAAGAATAGTCATAATACAAATTAGATATAGAGATGATCATGGACAATTATCAATCATTATTATAAACATTATTAATCATTAGCTTTTAATATTACTCTTTGTTGCATTACTAATATAACCTAGAAATAGCTGGCGGGTATAGGGTCACGTGCTGAAGGGACATTGTGAGAAGTGACCTAGAAGGCAAGAGGTGAGCCCTCTGTTATGCCCGCATAAGGGCCGCTTGAGGGCTCTTTGGTCAAGCGGTAAAGCCAGGGTCTGGGAAGGCACCCATTACTTAGCAGACTGCGAAAGGGAGTCTCCTTTCCTTGGAGGAGTCAGGGAACACTCTGCTCCACCAGCTTCTTGTGGAAGGCTGGATATTATCCAGGCCTGCCCGCAGTCATCCCAAGGCCTAAACCGCTCCCTGTGGTGCTGTGCTTCAATGGTCATGCTCCTTGTCCACTTTCATGCTCCTCCCGTACTCCTGGTTCCTCTTTGAAGTTCATAGTAGATAGCAGTAGAAGAAACAGTGAAAGTCTTAAAGTCTTTGATCTTTCTTATAAGTGCAGAGAAGAAAACGCTGACATATGTTGCCTTCTCTCTCTGCTTCAGCTACCTAAAAGGGAAGGGTCTCCTATCCTGTAATCACATGACTTCCTTCACCTTGTCAATCACTTAGAAGATTCACCCTCCTTACCCTTCCCCCTTGTCTTGTATGCAATAAATATCATCCAGCCCAGACTTTCGAGGCCACTACCGGTCTCTGCATCTTGATGGTAGTGGTCCCCTGGGCCCAGCTGCTTTCTCTTTACCTCTTTGTCTTGTGTCTTTGTTTATTACAATCTCTCGTCTCTGTACACGGGGAGAACACCTGCTAAGCCACGTAGGGCTGGACCCTACACCTAGGAGTGAGATTGCTGGATTGTATGATAGCTAAAGTTTTAGTTTTTTGAGGAACCTCCAAAATTCTTCACTGTAAATTAGTGGTTGTACTAATTTATGTTTCCACCAACAATTTATGATGGTTCTCTTTTCTCCACATTCTTGTCAGCATTTGTTATTGGCTGACTTTTAGATAAAAGCCATTTTAAGTGGAGTGAGATGATATCTCATTATAATTTTTATTTCCATTTCCCTGATGATCAGTGATGTTGAGCACCTTTTCATACACCTGTTTGCCATTTGTATTCTTTTGAGAGTTGTCTATTCAGATCTTTTGCCTATTTTTTTGTTTTTTTTAATGAAGGAAAAAAGGTAAATACTTTAATATACTACTTAGATACATTAGATAATATCATAACACAGCTCCCTCTCCTGTTGTCCTTCTTTATACTTGAGCCTTTTGTCCCAATTATTTAATTGAACCTAAAATTTTAAAGTTCTCTTAGAATAAATCTTTACTTTGACAAATAGCAAGATTAACTATTTTTTAAATTTTATTATATTTTATTTTATTATTATTATACTTTAAGTTTTAGGGTACATGTGCAGAATGTGCAGCTTAGTTACATATGTATACATGTGCCATGCTGATGTGCTGCAGCCATTAACTCGTCATTTAGCATTAGGTATATCTCCTAATGCTATCCCTCCCCCCTCCCCCCACCCCACAACAGTCCCCAGAGTGTGATGTTCCCTTTCCTGTGTCCATGTGTTCTCATTGTTCAGTTCCCACCTATGAGTGAGAACATGTGGTGTTTGGTTTTTTGTCCTTGTGATAGTTTACTGAGAATGATGATTTCCAATTTCATCCATGTCCCTACAAAGGAGATGAACTCTTCATTTTTTATGACTGCATAGTATTCGATGGTGTATATGTGCCACATTTTCTTAATCCAGTCTATCATTGTTGGACATTTGGGTTGGTTCCAAGTCTTTGCTATTGTGAATAGTGCCGCAATAAACGTACGTGTGCATGTGTCTTTATAGCAGCACGATTTATAGTCCTTTGGGTATATACCCAGTAATGGGATGGCCAGGTCAAATGGTATTTCTAGTTCTAGATCCCTGAGGAATCGCCACACTGACTTCCACAATGGTTGAACTAGTTTACAGTCCCACCAACAGTGTAAAAGTGTTCCTATTTCTCCACATCCTCTCCAGCACCTGTTGTTTCCTGACTTTTTAATGATCGCCATTCTAACTGGTGTGAGATGGTATCTAACTGGTGTGAGATGGTATCTCACTGTGGTTTTGATTTGCATTTCTCTGATGGCCAGTGATGGTGAGCATTTTTTCATGGGATTTTTGGCTGCATAAATGTCTTCTTTTGAGAAGTATCTGTTCATGTCCTTCACCCACTTTTTGATGGGGTTGTTTGTTTTTTTCTTGTAAATTTGTTTGAGTTCATTGTAGATTCTGGATATTAGCCCTTTGTCAGATGAGTAGGTTGCGAAAATTTTCTCCTATTTTGTAGGTTGCCTGTTCACTCTGATGGTAGTTTCTTTTGCTGTGCAGAAGCTCTTTAGTTTAATTAGATCCCATTTGTCAATTTTGGCTTTTGTTCCCATTGCTTTTGGTGTTTTAGACATGAAGTCCTTGCCCATGCCTATGTCCTGAATGGTAATGCCTAGGTTTTCTTCTAGGGTTTTTATGGTTTTAGGTCTAACGTTAAAGTCTTTAATCCATCTTGAATTCATTTTTGTATAAGGTGTAAGGAAGGGATCCAGTTTCAGCTTTCTACATATGGCTAGCCATTTTTCCCAGCATCATTTATTAAATAGGGAATCCTTTCACCATTGCTTATTTTTCTCAGGTTCGTCAAAGATCAGATAGATGTAGATATGTGGTGTTATTTCTGAGGGCTCTGTTCTGTTCCATTGATGTATATCTCTGTTTTGGTACCAGTACCATGCTGTTTTGGTTACTGTAGCCTTGTAGTATAGTTTGAAGTCAGGTAGTGTGATGCCTCCAGCTTTGTTCTTTTGCTTTTGCCCATTTTTAAATTGAATTATTAGATTTTTTTCATACAAGGTTGTTTGAGCTCCTTATGTATTCTGGTTAATAATCCTTTGTCAGATGGGTAGTTTGCAAATATTTTCTCCCATTCTATGAGTTGTCTCTTCACTTTGTTGATTGTATCTTTTGCTCTGCAGAACCTTTTTAACTTGGTGAGAACCCATTTGTCCATTTTTGCTTTGGTTTCCTGTGCTGGTAGGGTATTACTCAAGAAATCTTTGCCCAGTCCAGCTTCCTGGAGAGTTTCCCCCAATGTTTTCTTTTAATAATTTCATAGTCTGAGGTCTTAGGTTTGTATCTTTAATCTATTTTGATTTGATTTTTGTATATGGCAAGAGCTCGGGGTCTAGTGTCATTCTTTTGCATGTGGATATCCAGTTTTCCCAGCATCATTTATTGAGGAAACTCTCCTTTTCCCAGTGTATATTCTTGTCATCATTGTCAAAAATGAGTTCACTGTAGATGTATGGGTTTATCTCTGGGTTCGCTATTCTGTTCTGCTGATCCATGTATCTGTTTTTATGCCAGTACTGTGCTGTTTTGGTTACTGTAGCTCTGTAGTATAATTTAAAATAAGGTAATGCCATTCTTCCAGTTTTGTTCTTTTTGCTTAGGAGAGCTTTGGCTATTATGGGTCTTTTGTGGTTCTATATACATTTTAGGATTTTTTTCTATTTATGTGAAGAATGTCATTGACAGTTTGATAGGGATTGCATTGAATCTGCAGATTGCTTTGGGTAGTATGGACATTTTAACAAAGTTGATTTTTCCAATCCATGAACATGGAATATCTTTCAATTTTTTGCTGTCCTCTTCAATTTCTTTCATCAGTGTTTTATAGTTTTTATTCTAGAGATCTTTCACATCTTTGGTTAAGCTAATTTCTAGCTATTTAATTTTATTTGTGGCTATTGTAAATGGGATTACTTTCTTGATTTCTTTTTCAGAATGTTCACTGTGGCATATAGAATGTTACTAATTTTTGTATGCTGTTTTTGTATCCTGCAACTTTACTGAATTTGTTTATCAGTTCTAATAGTATTATGGTGGAGTCTTTAGGTTTTTCCAAATATGAGAGATCATATCCCCTGCAAACAAGGATAATTTGACTTATCTCTTTCCAATTTGGATGTCCTTTCTTTATTTCTCTTGTCTGATTGCTCTAGCTAGGACTTCCAGTATTATGTTGAGTAACAGTGGTGAAAGTGGGCATCCTTGTGGTATTCCTTATCCTAAAGGAAAGCCTTTCAGTTTTTCCCCATTCAGTATGATACTAGCTATGGGTTAATCCTATATGGCTTTTATTATGTTGAGATAAGTTCCTTTTATACCAAGTTTTTTTGAGAAGGTTTTTTTTTTTTTGTCATCAAGGGATGTTGAATTTTGTCAAATGCCTTTTCGGCATTAATTTAAATGATCATATGTTTTTTGCCCTTCATTCTGTTGATATGATGTATCACATTAATGATTTGCATATGTTGAACCATCCTTGCATTCCTGGGATGAATTCCATGTCATCATGATTAATAATGACCTTTTTAATCTATTGTTATATTTGGTTTGCGAGTATTTTGTTGAGAGTTTTTACACCAATATGCATCAGTGATATTGACCTGTAGTTTTTTTTTTTTGAGACGGAGTCCCGCTCTGTCACCCAGGCTGGAGTGCAGTGGTGCCATCTTGGCTCACAGCAAGCTCCGCATCCCAGGTTCATGCCATTCTCCTGCCTCAGCCTCCCGAGTAGCTGGGACTACAGGTGCCCCCCACCACGCCCAGCTAATTTTTTTGTATTTTTGTAGAGATGGGGTTTCACCATGTTAGCCAGGATGGTCTCAATCTCCTGACCTCGTGATCTGCCCTCTCGGCCGCCCAAAGTGCTGGGACTACAGGCGTGAGCCATCACACCCGGCCAGTTTTTTTTTTTTTTTTTTAAATGTGTCATTGTCTCGTTTTGGTATCAGGATAATACTGGCCTCATAAAATGAGTTTGGAGGTATGTTCTCCTCCTCTGTTTTTCAGAATAGTTGAGTATGATTGGTGTTAGTTCTTTAAATGTTTGGTAGAATTCAGCAGTGAAGCCCTCAGGTCTTGGGCTTTCCTTTGCTGAGATACTTTTTACTTGATCTTGTTACTTATTAAGGTCTGTTCGGGTTTTAGGTTTCTTCATGTTTCAATATGTAGCTTGGATGTGTCTAGGGATTTATCAATTTCTCCTAGATTTTCCAATTTATTGCCATATAGTTGCTCATAGTAGCCACTAATGATCATTTGAATTTCTGCAGTGTCAGTTGTAATGTCTCCTTTTTCATCACTGATTTTATTTATTTGGGTCTTCTCTCTTTTTTCTTAGTATGGCTAGAGGTTTGTGAATTTTGTTGGTCTTTTCAAAAAACAACTTTTTGTTTCCTTGATCTTTTGTGTTTTATTTTTTAATTTCAATTTCATTTATTTCTGCTCTTATTTTTATTTTTATTATTTCTTTTCTTATACTAATTTAGGGTTGGGTTTTCTCTCACTTTTCTAGTTCTTTAAGGTGCATCATTAGGTTATTTATTTGAAGTTTTTTCTCTTTGTTGATGTAGGCACTTATAACTGTAAACTTCCCTCTTAGTACTGCTTCCACTGTGTCTCTTAGGTTTTAGTATGTTGTGTTTCCATTTTCATTTGTTGCAATTAACTTTTCAGTTGCCTTCTTAATTTCTTCATTGACCCACTTGTCATTCAGGAATGTATTGTTAATTTTCATGTGTTTCTCTAGTTTTCAATATTCCTCTTGTTATTTGTTTCTAATTTTATTCCATTGTGGAAGAAAAGATGGTTGATATATTTTCGGGGCTTTAAAAAATGTTTTAAGACTTATTTTGTGACCTAACATATGGTCTGCCTTTGAGAATAATCCATGTGCTGAGGAAAAGAATGTGTATTCTGAAACCATTGGATGAAATGTTCTATAAATATCTATTAGGTTCATTTGGTCTATAGCGTAGATTAAGTTCAATGTTTCTTTGTTTTTCTGTCTAGAGTATCTATCCAAAGCAGAAAGTGTAGTGTTGGAGTCTCCAGCTATTATTGTATTGGTGCCTATCTCTCACTTTAGCTTTAATAATGTTTGCTTTATATATCTGGGTGCTCTGGCATTGGGTGCATATATATTTACATTTGTTATATTCTGTTGCTGAATTGACCTCTTTGTCATTATATAGTGGCCTTCTTTGTTTCTTCTTATGGTTTTTGTCTTGAAATTTACTTTGTCTGTTATAAGCATATCTCCTCCTGCTCTTTTTTCATTTTTATTAACACGGAATATCTTTCCATTCTTTTCTTTTTGGTCTGTGTGCATCTTTATATGAATTGTGGGTCTTGTAGGCAACGGATCACTGGATCTTTCTTTTTTTTTATTCATACAGCCACTCTATGTCTTTTGATTAGAGAGTTTTTCCATTTATATTCAACATTATTATTAATAAGTAGGAACTTATTTCTGCCATTTTGTTATTTGCTTCTGGTTGTTCTGTGGTCTTCTTTCTCTCCTCATTTTCCTTTTAGTGAAGGTGATTTTCTCTGGTGGTACAATTTAATTTCTTACTTTCTTGTGTATATATTCATTGTATGCTTTTCAATTTGAGGTTATTTACTATAAGGCTTGAAAATAATATCTTATGACCCATTATTTTAAGCTAATAACAAAAATATTTGCATAAACAAATAAGGAAAAAGTAAACTAATACAAACTCTACACCTTAACTTCATTTTCCCACTTTTTAACTTTTTTTTGTTTCTATTCGTATCTGATTGTACTATGTCTTGAAAAGTTGTAGTTTTTATTTTTGATTGGTTCATCATTTAGTCTCTCTATTTAGGATAGTTTACACACCACAGTATACAGTGTCCTTTGGGAGTTTCGTTATTAAATGCCTTGAGGTAGGCAAAATCTGCTTGGGTTAAATTTCCTTGCTGTTCTATAACTTTCTTGCACCTGGATATTGATGTCTTTCTCTAGGTTTGGGAAGTTACTCATTATTATCCTTTTCTACCCCTATCTCTTTCCTCTTTTAGGCCAATAATTCTTAGATTTGCCTTCTTGAGGCTATTTTCTAGATCCTGTAGGTATGCTTCATTGTTTTTTATTCTTTTTTCTTTTGCTTCCTCTGATGGTGTATTTTCAAATGGCTTCAAGCCACTAATTCTCCTGTTTGATCAATTATTCTATTAAAAGATTGATATACTCTCTAGTATGTTAATTGCATTTTTCAACTCCAAATTTTCTGCTTGATTCATTTTATTTTAATGTCTTCGTTAAATTTGTCTGATAGAATTCTGAATTCTTTCTGTGTTATCTTAAATTTCTTTGAATTTCTTCAACACAGCTCTTTTGAATTCCCTGTCTGAAAGGTCACATATCTCTTTTTCTCCAGGGTTGGTCCCTGGTGCCTTGTTTAGTTCATTTGATGAGATCATGTTTTCCTGGATGATCTTGATGCTTGTGGATGTTTGACTGTGTCTGGAAATTGAAGAGTTATTCCTTCTAGTCTTTGCATTTTGGGCTTGTTTGTACCCATCCTTCTTGGGAAGACTTTCCAAGTATTCAAAAGGATGCGGGTGTTGTGATCTAAGCTGTATCTGCATTAGAGGGCACCCTAAGCCCAGTAACTCCGTAGTTTTTGCCTGCTCATAGAGGTACTGCTTTGATAGTCTTGGTTAAGATCTGGAAGAATTATCTCGATGACCAGGCAGAGACCCCTGTTCTCTCACCTTACTTTCTCCCAAACAAACAGCCTCCCACCCCCCACTCTCTCTCTCTTTTCTGAGCTGCCTGCAGCTGGGGCCGGGGAAGGTGTGACACAAATACCCCTGTGGCCACCACCACTGGGACTGTGCTGGGTTAGACCCAAAGCCAACATGACACAGGGTCTTGCTCAAGGCCCACTGTAACCACTATTTGGCTACCACCTATGTTCACTCAAGGCTCTGAGCTGGTCGGCAGGTGACAAAGTGAGACAGTGTTGTGTCCTTCCCTTCAGGGCAATGAGTTCCTCCAGGCTCCAGGCAGGTCCAGAGGTGCCATCTGGGATCCAGAGACTGTAGTAAAAATCCTTAGAAGTCTACCTGGTATTCTATTGTACTGTGGCTGAGCTTGCATTCAAACCATAAGACTCTGTTCTTTCCATTCTTCCCTCCCACCCCTCATTGCATGGCTGTGATCCCAACAAGTCCATGGGGAGTACTGTCAGGCTATTGCTGTTGTTTCCTTAAGTTCCAAAGGCTCTTTAGTCAGCTTGTGGTGAATGCTGCCTGACCTGAGACTCATCCTTTTGGGCAGTAGGCTCTCCTCTGACCCAGGGTAGATACAGAAATGCCATCCAAGAGCAAAGGCCTGGAATTGGAGAACCCAATAGCCCACTTGGTGTTCTACCCCTCTGTGGCCAAGCTAATACCTCAGGTGCAAGACAAAGTCTTCTTTACTTTGCCCTGTTATTTTCTTGAGGAGAAGGAGTCTCTTTCTATATTTACCGCAGGTTGGAATGTGCTGAGTCTCACCTGAAGCTAGCAAGTCTCAGAGTCTCACCCATGGCCCATGACATACTACCTAGGTATTACTGCTGGTTATCCAGGGCCCAAGGGCTCTTTAGTCAGCAGGTGATGTGTTCTGCCAGGACTGGGTCTTTATCCTCAAGGTAGCACGTTTCCTCTGCCCCAGAGTGTGTCTAGAAATGTCATCCAGGAGCTAGGGCCTCACTACTCTGACGGATGCCCTATCATACTGTGGCTGAGCTGGTATCCAAGATGCAAAAGAAAGTCCTTTTTACTCTTCCTTCTCCTCTCCTGAAATAGAAGGAGGGAACTCTTTTGGAGCCACAAGCTGTGCAACCTGGGGTTGGGGAAAAGATGGCAGAAGCACTGCCTTAGCCACCCCAGCTGGTGTCTCAATAGGACACATATCCTGCAAGTCCACTGGCTCTGAGCCCTGTTCAACACTAGTACTAACCTAGGAGTTACAGTCCTTGTGGCCTAGACTGCCTTTCAAGTTTATTTAGAGATCCAGAGCACTTTAGCCCATGGTGGCAAGGCTTGCTGGAACTCAAGTTCTAGCTGCTGGGATGAGCAATTCCCCTTTGACTAGAGCTTGTTTAAATACTCCCTGTATGGATGGGTGTCAGCTTTTAGCCTGGTTTTGCTTTCTGCTGTTACACGGCAGCACTAAGTTGAGTGCAAGTTCTCACAATTGCTGTGCTCTCCCTCTCCCTAGCACAGAGATTTCTCTGGGATATGCAGCCACTGCCAGAGGATGGGGGAGGGGTGGCATTGGCAATATGAGGTTGTGTTTCCTAATCAGTTCAGTGCTTCTTTCAGTGGCATGAAGTTAAAACCAAGTACTGTGAGTACTCACCTGATTGTCAGTTCTTACGAAGGTGTTTTTTCATGTAGATAGCTGTTAAATTGGTGTCATTGTGGGAGGAATCTTTGGTGGAGCCTTGTTTTCTGCCATCTTGTTCTGCCATCTCTCTTGTTTTGGAGTTGACTCGGACCAAACTGCTCAGATAGCAAAGTCATATGGCTAATAACGATTGTCTTTGTTTCTTATACAAGGGAAGATGGTATTAGTAACTCCAATTAACAGGGTATATGTTGTGTCTTGTCTTTCTGACAGTGGGACTGCCTTTGCCCTGAATTGCCCACACATTCTTTCTCAGTCCCTCTTGTAGCCAATATCAGACTTTGGCTGAAATTAAGCAGTTGGTGGAGAGCAATAGCTATGGATTAACTAAGGGGTCCCTGTGGGGACTGAGGCTAAATACTTTTGTCTCATTAAGCTAGTGTTCTGAAGTGGAGTCACTAAGCATGTTGATCTTCTCATGGATGCCTGTTCCAGCAACTGCAGTCTTTATGGCTACTAGTAAAATTTGTATATCCAGGTAGATTGGAATTGAAGTATTTATAGCCTTATAGGGTAGAATTATGTACTTTTGTTATTGGTACATAAAATACTGCCATGTATTTCTTTTATATTTGATTTTAACCCTAAAAATCGCAGATTTTAAAATTATTAACATTAACAGAACTTGAGAAAAGTGTATGGTCCTGGTTTGTATTATGTTCATAACAGATTTAAAATAATAAAAAAAATTGCTTGTGCCTGGAAACATGTTTTCTGTCCTGTGCATGGGCTTTTCTCCTTCCCATCCTCTCTACAAAAACCAGAGCTGACAAGACCTGTCGGTGCTTTTATGTAAAGTGAAAGAAATAAGGCTGCTTCTCAGGGAATGTTTCTTTGATTTCCTTTTCTTTTTCAATTGGTCACCATTAATTTTAAACTTTCCTGGCATTTTCTAGGCAATAAGAAGAGGGAAGGGAGGAGCTTCTGGAGGAGGATTCTGGCTCTTCCTGCAAAGTGTTCACAACTGGTTGTCCATTTTGAAACACATTCTGCCTGCATACAAAGAGATCACCACCATCTTTCACATTCAAAGACAATTGACAGTTGGTCCAGTTGCAGGAAATAAGGGTCACAGCAATTTCCATAAGGGGCAGAGTTAATGTGATTCTGGCCACTCTTAATACTGCATGAAAATACCAAGTTTTGTGTAAAAATAATCAGCTTATTGTGCCCACCTATATCACCAGGAAAGGAGAGCCCACAATCTCTTTTTGGAGACCTAAAAATCTAGGGTGGCTAACTCATTTTTATTGGACAGTGGCTTCAAGCTTCTCATTGTCATCCACTTAAAAGGTTTATTGTGAAGCTCATAGCATTTCTCCTGAGCTATTTAGAGTGGAGAGAGTGTTTGGAGGAAGGAAATTGTTTCTTAGGAAATTCCATGTTGTAAATAAATTATTTTTAAAAGGCTATTTAATTTATTTATTTTGGCAAAATGCAATTTTAGTTCCAATGCTTGGAGATATTTGGGGATTCCTGCTTCATGGAAAAACAACAGGATCTCATGGAAGTCTTTTGCTTGTCGGTTTGTTATTTTTCCTTAGATTCCTTTCTTTTTTTGGTATACATGAGCCAGTATTTGCTATGCATTCATCAAATGTTGATGAATAGTGTATTAATTAGGATTAGGTTCAGCTGCTAGTAACAGAAAAAAAAATGGCAGTGGCTTAGAAAGAAAAATACATCCTTATCTTCTTTTGACATGAAATTCCGGATGAATGAAGTCCAGGGTTGTTATGGCTGCTCTGCTCCCTCATGATCTTTCATACTCACCACTCCACTACTCCCAGACTAGAGTCCTCAGCCTCATACTATCCTGTGTCACTGATGATGCAGGCTACAAGATACAATAAGGGTGATAAAGAAGAGAACAGAGGAATTTTTTTTTTCTTTGAGAGAGAGTGAGAGAGAAGGGTGTCCACCCTACACTGCTAGGATGCTGTGAAATATAATTTTAATTCTGTGGAGTCCTGAATGAAGATTCTATTGCCATGGAAAAATGGGAGAATATATATTGTAGCATTACTAGCCTTCTCTTTTGCTGTCCATTTCCCTGATTGAGACATACAAACACAGCAGAGGGGATGTAGGGCAGTTCCACCTGTTGTTTCTTCAAGGGGTAGTTTGGAAAACATGGTAGAACTGCCAAACATAATGGAATTAGCTACATGAAGTGCAAAATAAGTTACCATTACATTTGTTCTATGAAACTGTAAAATTTCTAGATGTCGTCAAGTAGAAAATACTGAGCCAAAGAAAACTGTGAGCTGTTCGGCATAGTTCAATTAATGAGTTTTATTTTACCAGGTTGGCATTCTGCATACCTCACTTAAATATGTTTGTTTATGTCAGGACTTGCTATGATTCTATAGCTTTGGACACAAATGTTATACTCTCTTTCAGTAGTTCTCTGTTTTGGCCATGGTAATTTGTGGTTTTATTTGTGGCACCTGAGATTATTTGAAAATTGTATCAACAAATTTTGTTTGTTTCTCTCTTGTAATTTCTTGGTGCCTATGTCTCTTCCTCTCAGTCTTTATCTACAGCTTGTGATCCAGTCTGTTCCATGACTAGTTTACAATTTTTTTGTTTCATTTTGGCTAAACTGGACAAAAGTAATCTGTGGTGTCCCTTGGTCAGGAGAAACACCAACAGGACGATCAGGACCGTGGACAGCGACACTCAAATTCCAGGCTCTAACTCCACACTTCTACAAAAGCTTTGTTTCTGTGTTTGAATGTCCTAACCCTGAGGCAGCAGAGATTCAGGTGAGAGAGTCTGGAAGGGGACAGCAGTAGGGGAAAAAGTGAGGAGTGGCTTCCTATATAGCTCCCTACCCACTTCCTTCATGCTCCTTCACCCTCATCCCCACCTCACCAAGCAGAGAAGTTTCTCTCCTGAACTCCCCAACCTCTAATTAATTTCCAACATCTACCTCTATTACCAAACTTTGGGAAGTATGATAAACTTAAGGTGGTTTCTCATAATTTACTCGGATGAAATTTATTCAACATTTGGGCATCTTACTGGTTTTAGTTTGTTTTCAATTCAAGTGAATGAATGAAGCACAATTCAAATTATTTGATATATTGCCAAGATTAAGAGGAATTCCTGGAACCCTGCGTTACTAACTCTTGTTTGTTGTTGCTCACCTCAAGTGCAACTTGTTCTAATGATTCTGATTCATTCCTTCCACTCCACACTCATTCTTTACATAGTGACACTATAGACCAAATCCTTATTTTGTACATAATTAATTTAAAGCCCAGAAAAATTATATAATAAGCTCAGCTGCAAGGAAGATTCATTCAGGTGCCTTGAGCCTGAGCCCAGTTTTTCACTGGCAGATTTGAGCATAAATTTCTCGTTTTCTGACCCTAGACCCACCACCAATCTGATCTACTCTAACACATCACTTCTTTGAGACATGAACATTAATCAGGTACAAGATGGCTATAAAACATAGTTTATGGTCACCTTGAAAAATTATCTAGCTCAACTACCTCACAGACAGATTTTTCAACCACATCGTAGCTTTTTTATTATTATCTATTACCTCTCACTCTTCCATTTTGCACATCTTCCTTTGAAAATAGAACTTTTGAGTGTCACATGCTGTCTATTCTGAATGAGCAACCTATTCTATCTGTTTGGACTTAGCAGCTGGATTCTGATGAACTATGAACCGAATGCATCCCTTGTCTGGAAGCTCTCATTCAGGTGCCTTGGGCCTGAGCCCAGTTTTCCAGAGCCCCTTCCTTGGGCTCTCTTATTAGATGCATGCCTTGGCTAATGGTGATTAGTACCAATGTGTGACTGTGTGTGCTCACATCTACTCTAAAGCTGACCTAACAGAGACTTTTTGTAAATTTTCCACTTTGGAAAACTCCCAAATAGAAGACTGACAGAACTCTGGGGTAGGCATGATTTTAAAAAAATAAAATCCAAGGAAATTTAAAATTAACACAACATAGTCATTTCACTCAAAAAAAAATCAGTGCAGTGTCCTAGCATGTGTGGTTGTTTTCCTAATTGATCCTCATTTTTGCTGTTTTTTTTTTTTCTCTCTCACTCAGGGCCATATCTAACCACATCCACCCAGACTTCATAAGAATGCTGAGTTGTCATGCAAGAGTTTTACCTCACACTGGGGAGATATTAGTTGATAAGATCCACCTTGTTCAGATTTATTGCTTTAGCATATTTCATGCTAAAAATATTTTTTCTACCATCTGCTAAGATTAGCACTCTAGTGGTATAATAAATTTACTCACCCTGTTTCTGTGATATACTTTGGAACCAACTTTATACTTTATTCAGCCTAATTGAAAATAGGATAAGATAAATGATGCACTTTGAGTTTCTCTCTCAGACATACCATTGTTCATTACTTCAACAGAAGATGAGCACATCTGATGGTAATTTTAGTGGTTCAGTAAAACAAAAGTTCCCATGGCAAAAATACAGCATTAGCCACTGTCATCATCCAGTAGGGTCTTGTAAAAAATATTTAATATTGTTGTGCCCTCAAATGAAATATTGTTTTTCATTTAAATACAAAGCTGCTGGCCATCTTTTCAAAACATGCTATGAAAAGAAATATATTTCAGTGGAAATATGGGACTTGGTATTCATTTACATCTGAGGCTCAAACTGAAGGCCAAATTTAGAATTTGATATATTCTTGGCTTATTGGGAAATTTGGATTTCCTTCTCTTATTCAGTCTTCTTAGGCTTGAGTTGTTTAGACCATATTGAAAGAGAAGAAAGAATATGTTAGGTGCTTTTTATGTTAGATTGTTATCGATCCATACCCTTGTGTAATTTCCTCTA
Organism: Pan paniscus; assembly: GCF_029289425.2. Taxonomy (NCBI): domain Eukaryota; kingdom Metazoa; phylum Chordata; class Mammalia; order Primates; family Hominidae; genus Pan; species Pan paniscus. The sequence goes on along the minus strand of NC_073261.2, from coordinate 67,522,039 downwards.
ACTTTGATCCTGGGCTTAAACATGAGACTTGTGTTGGCCCAGAAGACCAGTAAATGTGATGCAAGCAGAGGCTTTAAAAATATTTGCAGATTGGGACTTGGAGCAACATTGCCATGTAAAGAAGTACGGTCTGCTGGAAACAGGTGGCCCAGCTGACAGATAGCACCAAGTGCTAGACATGTGAATGAGGCCACCTTAGATTACCCAGTCCTTGTTGAGCCACCAGATAACTATAGCTGCATGAGTGACCCCTGGTAAACTAGCAGAATTCTATAGCTAAGCTCAAGCCAAATAGTTGACCCACAAAATAATAAGTAAGTAAACTTTTTATTGACTTATGACTTTAAATTTTTTAAAAAATTAAAATTGTGATAAAATGCACATCAAATTGTCTTAAATATAATTCACAAATGTCCAGGGTTGTTTGTTATGCAGCAATAAATCACTGATGGAATACATAAACCCATTCTCTACTGCCAACAGATAACTTTGTGATTAGGATCGAGGATAATGGAGACACTAAAGCCTAGATGAGGTTGTAGTTATGGCTGGATGGAGGTTGCTAAGGAGACAGAAATGTACTGGAAGACCAGGAGAAGAAAAAAAATGGGAACAAAAAGTATTGATTATTACTGTTTATAAGCATTATGTGCCTCAGTTTCTTCATCTGTAAAAAGAGGATGATAAGAGCACACCTATCTAATGAGGACTGAATAATCCACATAAATCACCCAAACAGATTTGGTGCTTGGCACAGAGAAATCATGCAATAAGTATAAGCTGTTACCATCCTGGGTAAATACCCTGTTAGCATATGCTTGATCAAGTTGGAGAAAAGTCTCCTTGCAGCCAAGATATTAGTGGCCCATGAAGTGAAGACACAATGAACAAGAGTGATTAGACTTTGTGATTTTGGATTGGTTCACAGGTAATGAGCACGTCATGGCCCACCTGCAGAGAACTGCTTTCAGATTGGCCACTAGACCCTTTCCAAAGTCCTCTGTAAGAAGGTTAGTTTTGAATCAAGGTAACAATGCACTAGAATAAGGTTTTCAAAAGAAACAATTTACTCTTCAAATTACCAATGTGAACTATCTCTATACCTTCAGACACCAGAAAAGAAAACTAATAACACATATTGTAGCAGGAAAAAAATCTTTTTATCCAGTCCTATTTCTGATGCTCAACCATTTCCTCAGTGTAGAAATAACTATCAAAAACTATCAAAAAATTAATGTTATGCAAAATTATTGAAAATAAATAAAATGTAGGTTTTTAAACTTTCTCATCTTAACTATGACAGTCTGGTGACAGGAGATGGCAGGAGTCTGTATTTGAGGATGGGTCTCTGAGCATAAGCATATTCAGCATTTCCTTCCTTCCTTCCTTCCTCTTTTTGTCTCTTTCATTCCTTCCTTCCACTTCCTTTTTTCTTCTTTCTTGTGGGTATTAATGACTAGGAGAGAAGAGGGGTATATGTTTATTAGAATGTTATCATCTGCTCTACCGTTTCTGACTTTATCAGTCATTAAAAAGTGAAAGCACCGCCTTTAGCCTTTCTATAGCCTCCGCTTTATTATATCTTCAATTTGGGAAACCTTTGTAGGAGTCAGATAGAAGACCAAATACTGCTTATTTGTAAAAGCAGCACATCACGGTGATCAAGAGACTGGCCGTAAGGTCTAAAAAGGCTGGGTTCAAATCCACACAAAATACTTTCTAGGACTCTGACACCAGGCAGGCTAATTAGTTTCTTTGAGGCTCAGTCCCTATCTGTTAAATAAGGTTAATAATTCTCACCTCAAAAGGTAGTTGAGATGATTAAATGATCTTTATATGCAGCATGAATGGCACATAAATAGTGCTCGAAAAACACTGAGGATATTTATCATTTTCTGTAATAGAACATGCTGGGCTATGTCATGAAATTTTATTCAGCCACCCACTCTGTCCACCTACTCTACATTACTTATGACAAACTGGTGTAGCACAGCTGACCAGGGATAAGGTTAAAACCATGTCCATGCATCAGCACAGACTTCAGTCCCTGCTAGCTTCAAACTTAGGCCCCAGATGCTATCACTTTAACATCTGGGTCTCACTGATCAACAGGCTATATCTATGCTTTTGACCTTTAGCTGGTTTTTCAAATGAAAAGCAGCAGAAGCAACATTTAGAATAATCATGACATGTTATAGTTTGAGAAGACACTAGAGATGATTAGCCCAATCATCTCTAGTTCTTTCTTCAAACGTGTATTATCCAATAGGGTAGCCACTAACCACATGTGGATACTGAGCACTTGGAATATGGCTAATCTGAATTGAAATGTGCCATAAGTGTAAAATATACACCAGATTTTGAAGTCTTGGTATGAAAAATATAAAATATTAAATAATAATTTTGTATTAATTACATGTCAAAATGATAACATTTTGGATATGTTAGATTCAATAAGGTATTAAAATTAATTTTGCTTTCAATTTTTTTAATGTGTCTACTAGAAAATTTAAAATTACATATGGATTCACATTTGCAGCTCACATTGTGTTTTTATTGGGCAGCACTGTTTCAAACAAAACAAATTAGGCATGGAGATGTGAAGTGACTTGCCCAAGATAGCTCAGCTTTCATCAGCAGAACACAGATGTGATTCCAGATCCCTTTGCTAACAGCGTTTCTCTCAACATGCAACCTTCTCCTGCTAAATTTTTTTTTTTTTTTTTTTTTGAGACTGTAGAGTTGGGTCCCTGAAAACTGAAGTTTCTTTGGAAAACACTGCCAGCGCCTCCTCTGTGACCAGCTGTGCTTTTTTTTCTTTTTCTTTTTTTTATTGCACTGCCTTGGAGACTGTGCTACTGTTATCCATTTCTTGCATCAGTTACAGAAATTGGTATTGTATCTAAAACAATTGCTGTTATTAACAGGTTAAGCTGCTGGGATGTTAAAATAAAGGCTGCCCAGCTTTAGTGCATTTTGTTGTAATCATCTCCCAGATGCCTTGTCGGAAATCAATTCAAGTTCAAAACTGGCTGGAATTGGGAGGTCAAGGCTTTGGCAGACTAAATATTTTATCTTCTGCTCATGTCTGGAGCTTTTAAAGATGTGGACTGGGGGCTGTTTTCTCATACCCCATCTGGACAAAGATGATTGGCTTTGCCATTTTGCCCAGGTTAGGACAAGGTTAAAATCAATTATAATCAATTATTAAGAGTCTTCTGTGGCTGCATTGCTTAAAAGGGGATTTTAAAAGTTTCTCAGTTCTGAAACATGCATATCTTAGTTGCTACTGGAGATGTTGTTATTCTAGAATGTCAAATATAGATGTTATCAGCATCAAGAATAAATGCGAAGAATTTCTACTTCCTATTTCCTTGATACCTATGTTTCAGGATAATGAGAAAAGCCTAGAAAGATTGAGATAATCATCATTCCTGCACCAAGTTGAAAAATTTTGTTACCTTCTTATATGTGTTAGACTATTGTAGCTATTTATTATTTGGTTACATTGTCAAATGATTTCTTAGGAATTTACTGAGATGCTCTCTGCAGTTATGTGATCATTTGCTGTGTAAATGCACATGTAACTCCTCAATCTAAGGTAGGTTCAAAGAATCATAGATTTGTAATTGCATAGTAATTTTAAGACAAGCTAGATACAGCCCTACATTTTATGATAAGGAAACTGAGGCTTGGATAATTTAAATGACTTCCCCTAATTCTTTAAGCTATCCAAAGGGAGAATTGTATCTCTTAGTTCCTAAAAGCATGTGTGGTCCCTAAACATTCAAAGGAATATTTTCATTTTATACAATATTTTCATACACTTATGATTTTCTTCACAATGATTTGAGAAAAAAAAGTGTTCATACAAAATGAATATCATTCTGAACCTTAGACCAAGACATGAACTCAATAAACAGAATATAATTTTAAAGTGTTCTCAAAAGGTCACTTAGCTTTATCCTTCATCTCATTTCCCATGAATGGAAATCCCTTGTATTTTCAGGTTTAATACAGACCCAGTAGCTGAGGGTTCAAAATGCTGCCAGAAAAAACATTCCATTTTATTTACAGTCTGTTTAGAAGGAAAACTCCAGCAAATATACCATAATTTCTCTGTAGACATGTTCAGTACCAGTTACTGAATGGTGAGTGTGGACTATGTTCTTTGCTGGTATAGGAGGAGCCTGGCATTAACAAACACTGACATATTTTCATAGCAAGTTCCTCATCCTTGTAATATACTGAAAAACAACAAAACAAAAACTTGCTATTTCTAATTTGAGGGAAAAAACCTCATGGATTTATTGGGGGGCATACGATTGAATTTTAACACTTGCTCATCTCTCCATCAGCAAAATAAAGTCCCTTGTATTGCTTGCTTACTTTCCTCCAGCTCATGTTGGCAATAGAACTGAAGTATAATACATGTAAAGCATTTGAAGAAACTAAAGTTAGAAGGTCACAGGTAGGGCCGTAGGAATCCTACTCGTGTAGAAATCAATGCAACACTACATAGTGGTGGTGAGAACACAGCTTGGGCCCAGACAGACCTGGTTTTGTGTCTGATTCCATCCTCACTGACTGTTTGGCCATAGACTGGTTACTTACCTTCTTTAGCTTCAAATTCTTCCCGTGAAAAATGGGGGTTTCAATTATGCTTACCTCATGGAGTTGTTTGAAGATTAAATGAGAAACTACCTGAAAAAGACTTATAAAGCTTGGTGTACAGTCAGCTTTCAATATATCTAAACTATAATGATGACAAATTATCACCGCTTATAATGGTAGCCTCAGTAGCAGCAGCCACAGTGGTAATATGTATATTCCTATTTCTAACATTGTATTATTTTCTTTGGGATCCATATGTACACATACAGGATAGAATTGCTTCAATGTCTGTTCAGATCCAAAGTTCTGGGTGAATTTTTTCACCTTGGTTTATTTCACAGCAACACAATTCATATGACTGAACCCTTCAAACCTTTCTCTGCTGAAAGAATGCATTGTTCATTTGGATCATTGGTTCGATTCTAAGAACAGTTTATTCACTGCATGTGCACAGAAAACCCAATTCTGATATTCCAAGTGCTAATTAATTGGTAGAAATTTTTACTCTTTCTTTCTGCATTCAATCTAAGTTTGTAGCACATTGTATTAGAACAAGCTTTTAAAACCTTTGAAGCCCGCCCCGTGGGCAGCATGATGCCATGGTTAAAGGATATGTCAGGGTTACAGAGTAAGACGGACTAGGGAGTTTTGTCACTTACGGGCTGATCCTTAGCAACGTCCATTCACCGAACTGAGCCTCTGGTTCTTCATCTGTAAAGCAGAGAGGATAATACTTACTTCCTAATATCATTTTGGGTGTCAAAATTAATACAATGCAAGTAAAATTCTTAGCACAATGCCTGAGACATGACATGTTCTTCTTAAGTGGCGACTACTATTTAAATTTTTACGTTCTATATTTATACAAGTCATAAAATGTGGTATTTATTTCAGGGCAGTGAATAAACATTCAGATTATATCCATTCATTCATAGTGTCAGTCCACAAATGCTGATTGATTGATAACTTATCTGTAGCAGATACTGTGCTACAGCTGCAGGAAATTGGTGAGCAATAGAAACGTTCTTAGAAAAGAAATAGTACAGCTCTGGGGGAGTGTGGCGAGAGAGAAAAACTAAACGAGTAATTTCAGTAAATTAATTATAGCATCATTGCTTATTAATTCCCATTGGACTTGGTAGCTACTTTGGCTTGTCTCACTGTAGCTAACAGCTCAGATCAGGCTCTGGAATCTCTGGATTTCAGGTACACATACTTTGCTTCCAAGTTATGCAGACCTTTGCCCTTTGTTTACATAGCTCCTTCATCCAAACATCTCAAGCACTTAAAATTGGCCCAGTAACTCCCTAACTTACAAGGGAAACTAAAAATGTACTCTACCTGTTAGAGTGTTGACATAGTGGCAGATAAAGAAGCTCGAGAAAACTACCCTGTGTTTTCAAAGGTACCCAGTGATGTCCTGTCCTCTATTTTCCCTTGCCTGGGTATAGTTTCTTCTTAATTGGTTTTGCATCTGATAAGATGAACATTGAACATTTGCAGTATGTTTGTCGTCTGTTGCCAATTACAAGCTACTGATCTTCAGCAGGGCCTGCCATCTTTGCATTCAGCACAGCCTTCCCCCATTCTATTTGGATCTACTGGCTTAGTACCAGATATGGAAGCGTATGAAAAAGTAAAGGAGAATAAATAATCCTGTGTAGTTTTCTTGGAGCAAAAATGTTTCGGAGGAATGAGTACCCCAGAGGTCCCCTATTTCCTTTACCTTTGTGAAAGGAACACCCTATGCTTTAAATAATGATTCATGCGGTATGCACCACATCCAAAGAGTAAACGCAGAGATGAAAGCTTCTATTTATTCTGTACAGTGAAAATAGAAATCTGGAAACAGCATCTGCTTCTCATTTAAATGTATTTTTTTCTAATTATTTAGATGTATAGAGGCATCAAGCCAGGTTTCAATCAACAAGAAAGGTCTTGTGCTATCTAAACAAAATCTTATGCCTGAAGCCACTGGTCATAACACTTAAAATGGCTTAAAAACCTCAACAGGGCGTTTTATGCAAAGTAGTTGTATAGCATGGGTCATGAACAAATATGTTATTTTTGCTTAAAATATAATCTGAATGTATGGAGAAATATTGCTAGAAATATATTTCCTGATCCCTAAAAATAGCAGGTAATTAACCTTGGCTCAGAGTCACCTTACCTTTTGAAGAATAAATCCTGGAATCATGACTTTTGTGTCTTGTTGTTAGTGGAGAAGAAAAAAGACTAGAGCTATGGATGATTTGATTATATGGATTAGTTATTAGGAGCATTTAAAAGAATGCAATTTTTCAAATATCAACTTATATAATTATGGCTCCCGCAATTCCACGACTCATAAAATAGGAGACTCAAATAAAGAAACTCTGGTTTTCAGAAACTCTGAAACTATTCACAATTACCCATAGGTGAATAAATATACCATAAAATTTAGAAGAAAAAGGAATCAGACATTTTGACGAAAAGGGTCCTGAGAACCAACAAGCCTTTTTAACATCTGGATGTGGGAGCCCAGCCCGTGTGGTAGACCTGCAACTTCCAGAGAGGTTTGCTCTGCACAGATGATCCCACAGTAACGATGAAGATAGAAGCAAAGGAGTGTTTGAATGAGGACAAGAGATGGCTGGCCCAAATTGGTTTAGAAATGGTATTTGCAAGGCACTGTTAGAAAATGAAGCTACCCCTTCATTTTGGGTTAACCCCTTCTGTTTACCCCTTCCCTCCATGAAGACAAGGCTTTTAGTATTTTTTTTTTTACTTTTTTTTTTTCTATTCTTAGGTACACTTAGAACTGTTTCTATGTACAGTTCTAAGCTCAGATTGACTTAAGAGAAGTTGATCTCCTGTCTCCTAATTATTCTCCATGTCAACTTCTGGCTGATTAGAACTAGAGGCTGAAAGGATGTTGATTTGGGGGAAAACTGTATTTTCTGTTATTTTTCAGATAATTTTTAGTCTGCTCTGTAGATGTAAATTGAAAATATATTTTTTTTCCTTTTTAAACTTTCTCCCTCTTTCTCTCTCTCTCTCTCCGGCTTGCCTACCATACCTATTTTAGTCTCATTTTACTAGCTCTCCAACCTACTGCACTCATGACCTTCTCTGATATATGATAATTGAATTTAGGACAAGAGTTTACATTTTTATATATTTTTTATGATTTATAACCTGCCTAATTTCGAAAAGGATTTGAGGCAGCAAGAGTAAATGGCACTGGGAGTTACATGGATATTTTTACCCTGCATTTGGCCCATTTTCTTTTAGGCTGCATACATTTCCATAACTCTGAACAAGGATCATGTTTGGATGACCTTTTGTCCAGGGTAGAATTCACAGATTTGCAGAAGGTAGGAAATGAATACCTCAGTATTTACAAAATCACCAGAGGCACATTTGAATGAATTAAATATTTCTACTATTCCAGTTTTGATAATGGTACTAATTATATTGTTTGGTACTTAAGAAATGTTTCCTCTTCTGGAGGGGGAAGAGGTGGGGAAGATTTAAAGTACCTCTTGGATTGCTGTGTGACTTTGGGAAAATCACTGATTACTCTGAGTTCACCATTCCATGTCTGTTAAATGGGGATAATAAACCAACAGCATGTTTATTATGAGGTCATTGTGAGGATCAAATGAGATAATGTACCTGTAAAAGCTTAGAAAACAATAAGTCACTATGTATTATGCAGTCAGTGTGGGCGAATGCTTTATTTACTTCCGTCTCAGCCTCATACAGTGAGCCTTATACAGTGAGAGAGACCAGGCCCTAGCTCTTCCGGATGCTCTAGGAAAAGTGCTTCATTGTGTTTGGGCTTTATTTATTGAATGCATTTGAATGAGTGATCATTCTAAGAGCAGAAAGTCATTCAATTTGATTTCACAATAGGGTGATGGGTGAGCCTGGAAACTACATTCTCAAATGCATTATCCCCGAACACAGGAAACAAAACCACTTTTTAAAAGTGACTCATCTTTAATATCTCATAGCAGTTTTGAAATACTTCATTCATTCATTTTTATAGCAAACTCTTAATTGAGAATGTCATTAACCACTTTGCAGAGAGAGGCAATCATGACCTGAAAAATTAAGTGGAGTAATTTACAAATAGGCTTTTGTTTCGCTAGGTTTTTTGCTTATTCAGGACTTGCCTTTAGATTATTTTAGCAACATATGCTCCCCTTTCCCCACCCCATTGGCAGTATGTATTTTGGGTGTCTGATACATACTGAAAATGAAGAACAGTTTTCGTATGTTGCTTTTTCCTGGTCCACATTGGAGAGTCCTTCTGACCCTTTTATTCTCAAAATCAAACACTATCATTTTCCTTCTTCAGAACATTTTATCTTCTCACCTTACTGTGTGTCAAAATTTCTTCCCATGTGGGCCAGACAAGTATGTTATGAATGAATGAACATTGGGTCCACTTCCAGCTTTTCTCTGTGAAACCAACTTTGACTGAAGTCCACAGTGAATTTCCTCTCTTAATTTCCTTACAATTCATAGTCACAATAATTTAGCCCTTTAAAAAATATATTCCCTTTCCCTTCTTTTAAAAATATTTTGTCCCTTCTCCTCCCTGCCCTGACTGTATTAGAAGCTATCTGCAGAGGGCTGACTTCTAAGTCAGATAAACTAGAATGAAAGTACTGCCATTTACTAGTTGTGGCATCTGAGGCACCTGGGGATGATAATAATAATAATTACTTTATAGGGTTGTTGAAGGGGGTAAAAGAGGTAGGTTATATGAAGCATAAAACATATTATATGGGCTCATTAAATTCTTGTTCTGAGATTAATTTACTGATTCTTTTCTAAGGAAAGCTTTCTTTTTAAGGAGTGGAGGGAGAGAAAGACCTCTCCTTTTTTAAAACCAAGGACACATGTCCCCAGTTTTTGTCCCCCAAACTTATGGCCCCTTAAACTATTGAAGATTTTGTGAACTTTCATTTAATTTCATTCTTGAAGCTTAGTCAATTGTTTATTGCTTTCAGATCATTTTTCTTAACAGACATTAATTGAGCTCCTATTATGTGTCAAATACTGTACTTGACACAATGAAGAAAATTTCTATTAACTTCTAAAATCCCTGTCTGCAGATCTGTGAAATAATTTTTTATGCCATGGATTCATACAGTGTTCTTCCTTTCCCCATGTTCCCTATATGCCATCTTAAAAATTAAACTTGGGCAAGGGAAGAAAATATCTATGGAGAGAACCCAGTGGATTATAGCATTCAAAGTTACTTTCAACAGGCTGAACACCTAGGATACTGTTTGGGCAAGGTATGAGCCATGCCCAACTCATGTCATCCTATAGCTATTATGCTTACATTAACACATTGTTGTATACAAGTAACTATGCCTTACATCACATCATTTGATCCCCTTTGTCTTTATTATTAATAGATGTAGATCCACCACTTTAACTCATAGTCACCATAGTTTACCCCATTTTAAGTTTGTACATGCAATCCATTTAGCCATAAAACACATTATTCCAAAAGCAATATTTAGCTAGTCTAACAGTATTAACAGTCTACCACCAAAAATTCCTGACAAATTTGTTATTGTACAGGTCAGAGCATTCATAGTTTCTAACTAGGATAAAGCAGCTTACTTAGATTTACAAGACAAAAACAAAGCTGAAACAAGTTTGCCTTGATGATACCAAAAACTCAGTAATTGCTTTTCTCTTCCCACTTGTAGTAATGGATAGCAAACGGATTATTATTGACATTGGTAGTTTCATCGAATTTTCAAATTGGGAGATACCAGCTAGTCACTTGTTCTTCAAATTGTGGTTTATGAGCCTGCAGCATTGGCATAACATAGGAGCTTGTTTGGAATGCAGAATCTCAGGCCCGCCCTAGAGCAACTGAATCAAGATCTGTATCTTCACAAAATACCCAGGTGATTTTTACACTCTTTAAATTTTTTGAAGCGCCATTCTAATCCACCTTCATCTCTGTCCTCCTGTAAGAAATGAGAAAGTTCACACTCAGAGTTAGTGTAGAGCTAAAATTAGAACCTCAGCCCCCTGACTCCAAGGTTACTGCTCTCTTCTGTGCTCAGAGCAACCTCAATAGCTTCTGAGTACAGTGTGGAAGTGAGTGACCCTTGCCCACCACTTGATGTTTGGTGGTCTAGTAAAGTAGACTGCAAGATTAGAGAATCACCTTCTCTTTAACCCCCATTCCTTTTCTGTGAGAAACTATTTGGCTTATCACCCCCTATGGCCTAAATCCTCCCAAAGAAGAGTGAAGCTTTAATGAGGCTAGAACCCTCTTATTGTCTTGAATTTTAGATGTTTGTCAGCATCTATGATAGGAATTCTTTCCCTAACTCACAGTTCATGGTTGTATAGTGCATCTCCATTCATACGAGGAGGATAGAAAAAGCTGAGCCAAACCCTGTTAACAAAAGAGTCCCCTGAAGGGCTATAATATTGCTCAGTGGTAATATCATCCCTATGCATTTTATCTTATACATGAAATCTGGACTAATTATCATTTTCTCATACAGTACATTTTAGACCATTGTGTTTTTGTGTCCCTGCCTAGTTCATTAAGCAGGGTTTTACGGCTCCTCCAGTAACAGAATCGCTATTGACACTTTCATTAGACCCATAATTCAAATGCTTGTCTGCCTTCCAAATGGAAGCCTCTGAGTCCAGAACCACAATCTGGCCACCAACCGTATGTTGGCTTTTAGAACTGTCATAAACTCATCATCACATTCAAGTTCTTGAAGGGTCAAAATCTGCTTTCTTGGTGAACTGTCTTCATCCAACAAACAGTCAACGTGTTCTCCAGGAACAGTCAGCCAATTTTTCTCTGTCGCTCTCTGAAAACTCTTCCAGACAGTTCTCAGTGTGGTATGACTATAGCACAAATAATCAGTGTCCACATTTAAATATTAATTCTCTTATTTATTCATTCATTCAATTATTTTTACAATTTAAGACCAATATACCAAATATTATGGCAGTTGCTGTAGTGATTTAAAGATGAATAAGATGGTGTCTGCCTTGGGGTTTCTTATCGTCAGAAGATATGTATATAAATCACTATGTGAAAAATTTTACTTCTAAGTTGCCAACAGTTGGAACGGCGATGATTGTAGATTTCTTTGCTCTAACTAATGGCTATTATCAACACTGGTTCTTTACCAGTGGTTCAAATGGAAATAGACTTGACTAGACTAAGTAGAACTATATATATATGAAATATATCACAGAATATAATCTTAGGAGCAAATGAAGCCAATTCCCCAGTAATACAGCTGATGGGCATTAGAGAGAAGGTGGGATCGGATCAGAGACAGCAGTTGCTTTAGTGATCACAAAAAACAGTCTTTCATTATCAGTAGGATTTTGATTTTCTCTCTAAAAATGTTCAAGAAGAAGTTCAGTGAAAATATTTGATTTAGTTTACAATAAACTTTTTAGAGGTGCCTCCTAGACATCAAAAATTTTTGCTTTTGGCTGAGCACAGTGGCTCATACCTGTAATCCCAGCACCATGGGAGGATGAGGTGTGTGGATCAATTGAGGTCAGGAGTTCGAGACCAGCCCGGCCAACATGGCAAAATCCCATTTCTACTAAAAATACAAAAACTAGTTGGGGGTAGTGGCACATGTCTGTAATCCCAGCTACTGGTGAGGCTGAGGCAGGAGAATCGCTTGAACCCAAGAAGCAGAGGTTGCAGTGAGCCAAGATTGTGTCACTGCACTCTAGCCTGGGCAATAGAGCAAGACTCTGCCTCAAAATAAATAAATAAATTATACTTTTAATTTTTGCAGAAGTAAATATCTTGAGCAGGAAGTCTGAGCAGATTATATACCATCAGTGTGCAAGAGAAGATTTTCACCTTTACAGAAGACTTTTAGCGATTTAATTAAACAGAAAATTGTAGATCATATTTTTAAATGTACAATTAGATATGTTTGGTTTAAACGACTGCTGACTGGGTACTGTGGTTTTGCTTTCTGTCCAATTAGATCAGAGAGAAAAAAAATTGTTTTTGGGTCCTTTCATCTTCCTTACATCTATGCCTAAAAAAAAAAAAAAGAAAAAGAAAGAAAGAAAGAGAGGAAAAAATGGAAAAGACAAAAGTATAGGCTGGTGCCATTTATTCAAGTCTTTTCATAGGTTTTGACTTTACCTGAGCACACACATTGGATTACCTACCTCATTAGCTTTCTTCCAACCAAACCCAGAGCCTCTTTCCTGAAGTGGAAAGGTCCTTTTCTAGAGTGGACTCAGACTGTTAAGCAGAGGAAGTGTGTGAGGCTGGACTCCACTGCTCGTTGGAGTAATGTGGCTTCGTTTTGCAGTAATATTGCTGTGCTATTGAAAAATGACTTCAGTATTCTTCTCAGTGCATTTCATTCTACCACATGCACTTTCATAAACATGTCCAATCACGTGATGGAGGTCAACAACAGTGTGGGGTTTAGAAATTGTTGCTTGGAAATCACACTCACTTAAATACCTGAATCTGTTCATCAGCCATGCCATAGCTTATTCCAAGCCTGTGCAGAAGAGTGATTTGCAATCGCCTTGCTTTTCATTTCAAGTAGCATCACTCACTTTAAGCCAGATATTCAGGCCTCTTCAGAAGCCTCCAGGGTGAAGGACAAGTAAGAAGAAGCTTATTGAATCTTTCACAACTGTGGCCAGCTACATCTACTCCTGCATCAAACTCAGTACATCTTTCTTTGGTGTTTTATTTCAAAATCACTTATTCTTCCTTTTACGTGACAAATAATAGAGATTTTGCCACACAGTTTCAGGATCCAGATGGCTCTTTTGTGGTTCTATACATTTAATTGATCACTATCCAGGTTGAAGTCTGAGCCAGAATGTCTGGGATGGAAGAAGAGGACATAATGTTTATTTTTGCCAATCCTTCTTTGAGTTATCTTCTCTCATCGTCTATAAACTCAGGTTGCATAACTACATTCTGTTTTTTTTTTCTTTTTCACTTACAGGGACTTACCAATTTGGGATTCTTCCAGGAGCTGAAAACTGATTACAAATATGAAACAGATTTCACTACAGGACTTGAACCCTACATTAAAAAACAACAAGCTCCCCAAAATAATTGAAAAAGGTCTTCACCAAAGAGTAGCTGCAATGTGAATGGCAGGATATGAAGCAAGTAAGAGGTAAATTTTGTATGAAAACATCTTTTCTTTATGGCCAGATATATAGAAAATATTCATATGGCCTTAAGGTAATATTCTTTCTCAGGCAAAGGTCAGAGGACAGAGGGTCTTTTATATAATCAGCAAAAAAAAAAAAAAACAAACAAACAAACAAACAAACAAAAAAAAACTGAATGATCCGGCCTATTCTGGGCCTGTCTGTCTAGCTATCAATTATAGAAATATTGCAGAATGCCAGATTCTTTCTAAAAACATTATTTCGGAGGAGTGGGCTTGCTTAGTAAAGGAAACATCCTCCACAAAAAGCATCCGTGGGAACATTTGATAATTTATTATGCTTCAGAAATTCTGGTGCACCATCTTGAAAACCTACCTCCTGATTACAAAGGATCAAATAAGGAGCAAAAGGCAATAAAGCCTTTAAATCCTTTTTATCTTGTTGTTTGAGGAAAAAAAATAAAGAAAGTGGATTGGGCTTCCCAGAATATAAAAAGATCATCTGGAGTAGGTACTTGCCATCTTAGCTTTTTTCAGTAAGAAAAGAGGGAAAAATGAATATGTACGTGTGTGTGTTTATACATACACATATACACATACATTGTGTGCGTATATATATATTTACACCTGCAGTTAATATCTCAGTCTCAGTTGTTTCTCTCTTCTGGCCTATTAAATAATTTCTGGCTTCATCTTTTCTGTCCTGCCTGGAAGGGCCTATGAGTTGCCAGATTCATTCTGGGGCTTGTATGAAGCAGAATCTGAAGAATTGGGAAAGAATAGAAGGAACAAAAGCCATGGTGTCCTACTCTCATGAGGAAAGCAGTGAGTTTGGAATATAGCAATGAAAGGCATTCAATCCTCCAGAATAAAAAGGCAGAATGGGGGTTGGGTGGCTAATACCCGAGGTGTAAGTGTGGAGAGACTCCAGTGAGTGAGGATGTGGCATGAGAATTCTAGGAGATGGTGGGAGTGATTTGGGGAGAGATGATGGAGTTTGAACAGTGAACATGTGAGCTCACAGAGTGAGCTATTCAGAAAAGCAGGGTATTAGAAAATGAGAGATGATGGGAGGTATTAATAGTAATTGCCATGGACTGTATTTTTGGCTTTCCTTTATTTCTTCGATGAATGAGTAAAGGATAGAATCCCCCAATTTTCAATGAAATGTCACTTCAGGTCTGAACACATGGGTGCAGCCTTTGATAAGGTTTCACCCACAAAGCAAATATCTCACTGGGTACTCTGGCAATGGGATTCTTTTTAAAAGAAATCATAGTGTCTTCTCAATGCCTAAGCCTCTGCTTGACCACTGGTTTTCCAGTTCTCTTCATATGGCCTAGTTTTATAAAGTACAGAGCTGAGAAGGAGCTGCCCTCAGCTTTAGCCTTGGAGGAATCACAAACTAGTTGCAGGACCCCAAGTCACTCATCTAAAGTAATGACGTGCTCTGATTAGGGATATGGGACTAGGGAGTCACAGATTTTGCACAGGTTATTTAACCTTCTTCAGGCATTGTTTCTTGTATCTATACAGTTGAGACATTAGAAGAATCTCTCTTGTGGGTTTTTTTTTTTAATTAAATGCTGTATGCAACGCTTCACAGTACTAAGCTCAACCAATATTAGCCACCATGGTTACAGCTGCTAGGATTATTATTGGTGGTGGCAGCGTTGTTAATCCCTGGCCCTCAGTTTCCTCATCTTTAAAATGAAAGGATAAGATAAAACTTCCTCTCTGCTCCCTTCCAGCTCTAAAAATACTTTCCATAATTCCTGAGTTTAGGAACACCTCCCACAAGAAACAGGCAATGGGCCACGAGACAACTCGTTTTCACCCTAAGTCTCTTACAAATATTCAGGTTATTTTAAAACGCCACTCCCTGGAGAGGGCCCAAGATTTCATTTAACATGAGCTTTGCCAACTTCAGTATCTTGCTCAGTACTACTTGCATACTTGTATTACTGAATAAGAAAAAGGGTTGGATTTTTTTTTTTCTCTTTCCATCTATCACTGAACCTACTTGAACTACTTTCAATTTATCCTGTAGGTATGGCGACACTAGTTAGTAGTTCTGCCATTTACAAAAAAAAAAGATATTCTCAAAAGTATATTTTCCTTTTCCTTTTTTTCCTCCACCCTCTTTTTCCTCTTTTTTTTTTTTTTTTTTAAAGAAGATATTAAAACCCTAGTTCTTCTGTGAGAGGAAACAGACCATCTCTTTCAAAGACTTTTAGGCTATTTCTGCTCTTTCCTTGATTTGCTTGGTAGCATCTCGGCCACAGGAATACAATACTGATAGAGTTGTTGATTGGTCCTAGAATATATCACAGTCCCTAAATACATGAAATTAAAAAAAGAAAAAAGAAATCAACATGGTTCTGAAAGGAAGGTAGTTAAAATTCAGAAAGAGAGATTCTTTAATTAACTTAATAAAATTACTAATGGAAGCATTTTAACTGCTAAATTTAATTTACTTGTCAAGAGATCAGGCTACAAAGAGGAGGGAAGAGTAGGAACTCTGCTTCCCATTATGATGTTCTCTATTATAGAATAAATTTGCTTAAAATGAAATATATCACCAAAAGCCATCAATGACATCTTAATTTGGAACAGCCAGTTGAAAAGTAATTAGACTATGAAGCAATCAGTTCTAGTAAATCAGTGTTTCCCTTTACATAAACATACATTTTTTTTCCTATTTATATACAGGCAAGACTAGACTTTCAGGTAGTAGGCAAGCAAAGAAGCGGATTCTTTTGGCTGTCGGTGTTTCTACTTTACATTACCAAGCTGTCAAAACAAAATGTTTTATGATAGGATTAAAAAATGTATAAGCATCTGATTTGATTTAGTGTTTATATTTATATGTTGAACTGAGGAGAGTTTGCTTATCATAGGGGTTTAAAAGATTTACATTTGTCTGCTTCTTACTTCCAAAATGCTTTCCAGATCCACAGGCAGCCCTGACACCTTACTTCAATGAATGAAGCCCAGTCAAAAATCAAACAAGAGCTCTGCTTCTCCCTGCAGGGCCTCTCCTAACTTACATAAATAAACGGAGAGAATGTGGTTGCTAATGAGACATGGTTTGAGACTGAGGTGGGAGTGGTTAAAATTATCCTTTGGTTTAGCAACTGAAAATTCACCATTAGGAATTTCTCACATTGTAACTGACCTTCCTAAAAGTGTGTTTGTTTGTTTATTGTTATGAACAGCTAATACGGGACATGGGTAAAACAGAAATAATGCATATTTAATTTGATTATGAAAAGTTAGCACAATTTGGCAAAGAGATATCAAAAATTCAAGTATCAAACTACTTTATAGTAGGAAACACTTTCTGTATATATCTTTTCTGATCACCTTAGTACCCCATGAAGAAGATGTTTTCAACTTCAATTTACAGACACGGAAATCGAGGCCCAGAGAGGTTAAGTGTTTTGTGGAGGCAGTGGAGGTAGTTAATGGAAGAACTCGGGATAGAATTAGGGCTTCTGGGCCCCTGATACTCTTTCCACAACATCTGCTTCTGATGATGGAATCCCATCTGTTATATGCTGAGGGGAAGAGGTGTGAGAAAAATAACTAGAGGAGCTATCAATCACTCAGCAAAATATTTATGAAGGACATCATTCAGATATTAGGGGTGTCACCATTGTCACCAGCTCTGAAAAATCAGAGAGGATGATGAATTATGCCAAAGAGAACATTAGCTCAGAAGGTAGAGAATATCTTGCAATGACATGCTTATGTTAGTATGTATTATTTCCAGTGGGAGAGAATGGTATGAGAGAGGAAAATAAAGGATAATTTTATAGGGAGTGAAAATAAGCTACACCTTGTGATTAAGAGAGAAATGTGGGAAGTCTCTGAAACCTGGTTCTAGGATCTGCCAGCATGCAAATCACTTAACAGTATGCAAATTACCTGGGCCTAATAGAGTAAATCATGTCCGCCCTGCCCGCGGCCTATTTAGAAATGTGATCATTGATAATGATACTACAAAGTACTATTCCTCACTGGAAGACAAGAGATTGGAAGGAAATCTGATATGGATGATGCAAGGGGAGTAAGTATTAAGATTTGCAATTGTAGATAGGTGTGAAGTAGGCTAAAACAATACAATTAAAGTGTAAAAGCCTCCATTGCACTGGCCAAGTGAGAGAACTGGGCAGAACACAGGGACTGCAGGGCCCTTCTGCCTCTGGGCATCTAGTAAAAAGACAGTCTGTTATCCGCAGTGGCTCCTCAAGATCTGTGTGTAACAGGACAATTGCCCTGAGAGTGGAGATGGCAAGAACTATGTAAAAATAGACAGAACAACTTAAAGTTACTAAGGAAAAGATAAGGAGTGCTAAAGTGGAAAATGAGATATTGCTAGTAAAAGAGGTTAAATGGAGTAAGGAGATCTTTTATAAATGTATCGGGAAAAAAGTGATCCTCGAGAAAAAGACTACTGAATAAATAAGAGAAGGGTGTGAAATTAATGATGGCTGAGATATTGACTTCCTGCTTTAAGTCAGTTTTTAAGAGAAAAATGAGAAGAAAATTTGGACACCTGGAGGGCAATAATGTCTTTTAAAAATAAGTATTGACAAAGAGGATGGGAGGAAATTTAGAAAAAAATTAAACTTTGTGGCATATACAGATGGTAAGTTTCAAATAATATGCTTCCTAGGGAATTAGATTCCCTGCCTGTGAACAATACACAGACATGGAAGAAGGACAATACAAACTAGAGAGATGTCGGAAGCTCGTCAAAACAAATGTGTTTCATATAACAGTAAAATAAGGGTTGGGGCAGATTGGAAAGGCAGACATAGGACAGGCTCTCTAAGTGTTGTGTAAATTTGTGGCATATTTAGTCATGGCTATGTGGCAATTACAATTTTAGAAAATTAGTGAAAACTTTCTTCTTGTATTCAGTAAGAAAGGAAATAAATCGGATACCCCATACAACTAATATGTATTGTAGATACTCTAAAAGTACAAGAGAGTTACTGTTTTATGGGGAAAAGTAAAACAATGATGCAGTCCTTAAATATTACATAAGCATTGAAATATTGATTTAAATAGCTACGTAAAATTGGAAAATTCAGAGCACGGTGGAAAAAACATCACCCTAAAGAAAATTTCAGATCCTAATAAAATTTCCAGACTAAATTATCAAAATCCAACCAATTAATAGGAAGCTACTAATTGCTTGGGAATAATCATTTAGGGAAACTTTTGTTGACATCAGGCAATATATTTCTGTGGGATAAAGATGCAAGTGTAAGCGTCAGAATTTTACAGAGACAATAGTTTATTGGCAGTGAATTCTTAAGATAGTGTCTTAGAATATTTGCCCCTGAACATTTTCCTCAACATTCCTACCCGATAGGCTATCTTAGTTGACAGAGTGTAGTTAGTGGAGCTCAGTGGCTTCTTGGTTTCTCTGACTTTTGGTGTTCTCTTTTCTTCTCACAAGGTCCTCTTCAATAGCTAAAATCATCTGAGATTTGTGGTATACCACTCCGTTGACACACTGGTCCTATGCTCTGCAAGGAACCTACAGCTCCTGCCCTGGACCAGCTTATAGTCAATCATAAGTCAAACCCGCATTTGCGGTTCCTTGCTAGTTGAGTGCCCCAGGCACAATGAGGGAAGAATATAAAAGGATGAAGTTCTAGGGAAAGACAGGTGGCAGAGGTGAGACTCAGCCTCCTCCCTGAAGAATGTGTGGAATTTAGACACACAGAACAAAGTGAGGAGAGAGCAGTTCATCAGTCCAAAAGTCTACAAGCAGAGAAGTGCATCTGCACAAGGGGACGGTGATTCGATCTTTTCTGCTGGAGCAGACCCTTAGAAGGCAGCAGGGTGCAACTGTGATGTGGTGGGGCTGTTTGGGGAACTGAAGACGTGGACACAAATCAGGGCTCTGACTTTTGGGAAAGCCATTTTCTCTCTCTAATGTTCATCGTCTCCATTTGTAAAATGGAGTTCATTACTCTCCTCTGTGGCCTGCCCTGAGAGGCTCTGAACATGGTACAGGTGCATGGTTGAAGTGGCCATGCCATCTGCTTCCCACTTTCTACCCAGCCTCTGCTTAGCTTTCACAGGGGTTCTATTCCTAAGCAGTTACTTTTGTGCCTAGTGCCATTTGGTTCCCTGACACATTGCAATTAAGCAATTATTTTTAACTAATTGTTTAATATTTCTTTCAAGGTTTCTAAAGCAGTTTAAATGTTTTGTACTAATTTTTCATATTTTATAACAATCAGCTCAAAGAGAGATGGAAAGAAGATTACCTGCTTTCCAGTTGGATTGTGATGCTGTGAAGATAGGGAATTTATGTGGAGAAAAAGAGAAATTCCATTCCACCCGCAGGATAACAGAGATGATTTCTGACTAGAATAGTAGCAGATTGTGAGTGAGAGGTGGGCACTGCTGATTCTTTTACATAAATCAGACCCCAAATCCAATAAAAGAATGTCAGCTCTCGTCACTAAAGAGTGGTTTGTGAGCATTATTGAAGGAGGGCAGGAGGGATGGAGAGATGAAGGAAAAGGAAGAAAGGAAGTGAAAGAAGGGAGGAAGGAAAGTGGAAAATAAAAAAATGCATAGGAATGCACATATTTTTTAACAACCGATTGTGAAGCAATGTCTATCATTTTGCATAATTGGCCACAGGAAACACAGACCTTCATTTCACGGTTCCTTTCTCTTTTTTTCTGTTGCTCTTCTCTATAGATCTTCTATTGAAGACAACTTTATTGAAGAATATGTGAAAAGTACTGATACATTATTTTTTATTTCCATTAGTAGTTTTATACATCGAACATTCTCTTTGAGTTTTTTTTTTTCCTTTTTTTTTTTTTTTTTAATTTTTTGAGACAAGGTCTTGCTCTGTTCCCCAGGCTGGGGTGCAATGGCATGATCTTAGCTCACTGCAGCCTCAACCTTCTGGGCTCAAGAAATCCTCCTGCCTTAGCATCCCGAGTAGCTGGGACCACAGGAACATGCCATCACACCCAGCTAATTTTTTAAATTTTTTGGAGAGATTGGGAGGTCTCACTCTGTTGTTCAGGCTGGCCTTGAACTCCCAAGCTCATGTGATCCTCCTGCCTCAGCCTCCCAAAGTGCTAGGGTTACAGTTGTGAGCCACTGTGCCTAACCCTTTGAAGTCTTTAATGTCTTAATTTCTATACTTCAGGACTTGATCCCTGACTTCGGGAAATCAAAGTAGAATATGCACCAGTGTATATTTAGGCAGAGCTGAAAACTACTTGACTAAAAACTTAGATGCTAATATGTAATAGTTAATAGTGAAAAGTCCCCTCTTAGTTGTAATTAAAGTTCTTATGAATAAATGAAGTTATTTTTCTCTTCTGGCTATTATACAGTATTTTAAAGAGATTATCTCATCTTTTCAGAGTATTTTAGCTAACGTATTGCTCAAAGGGCATGAGGAATAATGTACACAACAAGCAATATATAATAAAATGTGTACAATAAATAATATATAATATATAATAAGCAATAAACATGAGAATGCTACATATCAAGACTATGAGACTCAGCCAATGCTATATTCAGAGGTGAAGTAATAGCCTTAAATATTTTATTTCTTTGGGGGAATAAAGAAAGGATAACTACAAATAAATTAAAGGTAAAACTCTCGAAATTAAATAAACATAAAATAATCAGGAAGAAAATACTAAAGATAGAAACAGAAATGAGAAATGTAAAGATAGTAAAAGTGATGAATCAATCTCTGGGTATAAGGAAAATCTTTTATTTTAAATTTCACTTTAATATATTTATCATATAAATTATATTTATATATTATATATTTGTATTTATAATATGTGATATATATTATGTATAATAATGTTATTAACTTATTTATTTTGTCAGCTATTTTATTAATTGATAAAACCTTGCCAATTACAATAAAGGGAGGGGATAACACAAACAAAATTAGAAATGGTAGTATGAGTTTTAGAGTAGATTCAGGGATAATAAAAATTATAAGATAATTGTGTCCTTATGTTCCAGTATGTTTGAAACCTCAGTGAAATGAAAATATTTAGGAAAAATATAAATTGACAAAATTATCTGAGAACAATTGGAAAGAAATAACTAAAGTGGTAGCCAAAGACAAAATTATGTAACTTTTAAATAAGATATTAAAAGTGGTTAAGTGTTAAAAATATTACCTATAAAACAAAACAAATCTTGGGATCTTCAAAGGCCAATTAATTTTAAATTATTCCTAAATATAGACAAATATTGAAAACTGCAAAATTCATTTTATGATGTTAGCATCACTCTGATACCAAAAAAAACGAGAAAGATAGTAATATAATAAGATTTAAAAATCTACAGACCTCTTCCATTTATATATAATTACAGAAATATAAAATAAAATAACTAAACTGTTTATAATATGAGTAGTCTTTCCATCATGGTAGGTAGGCTCAGGATACATTTGGAAAGAGGTGAGGAGGTCATTGCATTTTTTATCCTTTGTTAGAAGAGGACTCACTGCTGGAAAAGTGGCAGGCAGGTGGAGTACCTTCATCAACTCTGACAAAATAGATGATCACAGAACCAATTAGAATGTGTTTTCAGGAAATGATTTGATTCTGGATATTTTTACTGGAATATGGGGACTGGGGTTAAAGTCAAGAAATAGTCATGCTTTATTTTGTATTACTTACACTATTTTCAAAGTTATCATTTCACAGAACAATTATAAATCAGCATTCTGCATTAAATCCTCAATGTAAGCAGGCTAGTGCTACAGCCTCTTTGAACATGGTTCAAAGAGGTAAAATTAATTGTTAGTTGCCAATAAACTTCATGCATAGTGGGCCCCTCAGTATATTTGTTAGTGTTCTGGCTCATTCTTCTCTTGCCACCCTGTGTCATATCCATTTATAAGGTCTCTATCTCTCTCTTTCCCTCTGGTTCTCTCTTTTTCTCTCTTTTAATTCCCTTCTCCCCCGCTCATTCTTTGTATTGTTTGGGGAGTTTGGTGAGCAGGCTTTTGTCAAGAGAAACCTGAATGGCACCCTCCTAGAGAGGAAAAAGCTGCCTTTAAATGCCATTCTTAATTTATGGGTAAGAACTGCTACGGTACCTGTGTGAGGTTCCCATGAGAGTTTACTAAATGTGTCTCTGCCAATACCAATGACCGAAAGAGACCTTCCATTAACTTCTGAATTAGCCAAATGGGACAGAGCTTAATCTAATATGTGTTATTTCATTTTCTAGGTTACTTGTTTTAAAGGAAATAAAGTATACTCATAGGCTGTCTAAAACTGTCCTGGGAGATGTGCATGGAAGGACTCCATCTAAACAGTATTGGCTTCTGATAAAGCTGGGTGCATGCCTGAGGGCCCAATTTAGCTTGGTGGATGCCTTTCTCACAGTAGGCAAAGCAAGTTCCTAACTCCAAAGAGCTTTGAGAGAAATTGCACATTAGTGAAAATGATGAGCGCTTGTACTGGAGTTCTAAGATACTGTGGATAAAGGGGCTTTTTTCTCTACTGATAGCTCTGCCAATACTAAACTTAAATTCTACTTGGAGGTGGCATTCCTCACAGTAGCAGATCTCTTCTCTTTGGCCTGGTATGACCAGCACTATGAACAGTCTAGCCATCATTAGAAGCAGATTGGAAACTGATGAACTGGAGCTAAAGGCTTCTGAGGAGGCAGAGTGGTACAGTGGAAGGATAATCAAACTCACTGCCTGGAGACCAAGTGTCTTTCTCATCTCCGTCGTTAATCAGCTGGGTACTGTTCAACGTAACTCCCCCTGTGCCTCAGTATCTTTTATCTTTCAAGTGGGGATAATAATATTTACCCTGTATATTTTCACAGGACCATTATATTGATCAAATGAGGTAATAAATATGAAAATGTTTTGCAAACTACAAAACACTAGACAAATTTAAGTGATTTTGAGTGTGATATGGCATATGGAATAGTCCAACAGGTTACTGAGTTCTTGTAGGTATCTTGGCAATGTCTTCTTGACTCTCTAGGATTTTCATGAAAGCAAAATTTGCTAAACAGAGCTAGATACATGCAGCTCTCTCTCTTTTTATAGCCAGCCTTCCCAACTGCCAACCCTATTCATAGGACTTAGGAATGTGCCAAGGTTAGAAGATTCAGACATGGGGTGTGAGCCATAACTTCTAAATCAGTTTTGGAAGGATGCCAGACCATCAGTTTAGAAAAGTGATTTGAGTGTCTTCCTAAGGACAAAGAAATACTTAGAGAGTCTATCTTTCAAGAACATGTTATTGAAACTTGGAATAAAGAGTTTTAAAACGTGAGAACACTAGTATTAAAGGCACTCTAAACCAATTACAGTGTATTTACTTGGATTTCAATGGAGGGGATACCCTTTTTATTATTTGTAAGTCTCAAGAACATTAGAAACACTTCACTGAAGACAATATAATATCCAAATATGAAGTAGGCTGTTGTTTGTCCATTTAATCCACTTTCTTGCTTTTACCTTCTTTGCAAAGGCAGAAGAGCACTTATGTGTTTTTAGAATGCACGATGTACACTCAGTAGGCAAGGTACTTTTGGAGAGTTTGCACCCTTTGTCCCCTGGAAAAAACATATTATATTGTACTTCCCTTACCCTAGGGTTCCATGAAGATGCTGTGTTTGAATAGGATTCACAATAGGGACAGGTTTGTAACCTTGAACCCTTAGCACAGAAAGGCCTAGTTGTTTCACAGGGCCTAGGGCTCATTCTACATACATCAAGGGGAGCTTCCCTAAGACCATGGATGGAAACCATAGAGGCCCAAAGGAAACTTGTGTTCAGAGATGCCCAGTATTTTAAATATCTCTTGTTAACAATGCATTGACTACTTTCAGCTAACAAAACACTCTCTGCATTTTAGTGCCCTTTAGCCAGAGGATGGTAATTAAACAGAAAGAATATCCACTTTTTCCTGGTAGGTTCACTGTTTGGGTTTGAAATGAGTTTGGGGACCCAATGGTGCATTGTTGAGTCTCTATATGTCCTTATACACATCAAACTATGGGGTTTTCCTCATGCCAGCCACAAATGCCTAGTTGGATGGGCTTTTTATTTGGCTCCTATTTTTCTTCCTGTTGTGGAAGACTCTCCTCCTGCTTAGACAGGCTCTGACAATCTGTCATGCCCATAGAATGGTTCTTGGTGCTTTCCTGTTCTAGGACAACTTCCTAAGCCTTGCATGTCACAGTGGTACCTGGGTTCTCCTTCAGTATGATGGACACATTCTCCTCATCAACACTTGAATTGAGTCTTGGGACTAAGTCTTCTGGGTCTCACTTTGTAGACTAGCTCCTCAGAGACTGCATTGAGATGGAGTGGGTTTCTTCCAGGCCTTCTGAGACTCTACGGGTTCTCTCCCTCTGCCAACTGCCTCTTCTCAGTGCAATGCCAAGAACAAGAGCTTGTTGTACATTTTATTCCTACCTCTACCATTACTACTTCCTGTGACCTTTAGCCAATTACTTCACACCCCTGTAGCAAGATATCTTCCTACCTTCTTAGGCCAGAAGGGTAACTGCTCTAACACAGAGATCCCCCAATTATATTGACTTAAACCCAGTAAAACAGAAGGGCCAAAATTGGTTTCAAGTCAGCAGAGGGCATTCCTGTTCCACGAAGACATTCAAAGACCCCAACTGACAGAAGCTCTGCCATCAGCAACCTGTGGTTTCGAAGGTCACAATGCATCAGTGGCTTCAGGTGACAGAAAGGGAAGTTCCCATGGGGAATCTGCGCTGTCTTCTTGAGGCCCTGGCCCAGAAGTGGCACAATGACTTTCTTTTACACTCTGTTGACAAATATGAGTCATAAAACCATGTAGGAGTTGAGGTGGGAAGCTGAGAAATCTACTTCCCAGCAACAACTCCAAAGTATGGAAGGAGGAACAGAAATTGTGTTGCATAGCTGCCTCTGCCATATACCAGGCTGGGTTACTTGGGTTACTATCAAATGTGGTAGTTATGAGTGTGGGCTGATTTTGAATGGGCCTCTGCCAATCACTAGTTTTGTGATGATGAACAAGTAATTTAAACAATCTAGGCTTCAGTTGCTTTATCTTTAAATGGCGGCAGTTTAGTACCTATCTATCTAACAGAATTATTGTGAGGAGCAAGTGAGTTAAGTCATGTGGAGAACCTAGGACAGAACATGACACCTATAACTACTCAATGAATGTTAGTGGCTTTTATTTCTCACTCAACCCACTTTGAGATCCTGTTAAGACTCAAGATTGAGTCTTATGGCAGAATGAGATATTTATTTCCTTTGTGATGGCTTTTGAAACAGAGTGCTTCTGTACTTAATGGTGGCTTTAATAATAACAATGCCTACTTCTTGAGGTCATAAACAATCTAAAATTTCAAACACAGATTCAAGGAAAGAGACAGAGACAGAAATGGGGTGAGGGGGAGTAGAGAGACTCACCATTGGCCTGGCTGGATCTTTCTTATATCTGTGTTGCAGTGGAGATTCTTTCTATCCAGCCTTCCTTCTTTCCCCATCTCTTTCACAAGGTCAGACTTACGGCATGGTCTGAAGACTCACTCTGCCTTCTCCAGCTCTGTCCCCTTCAGCCTTGACAAGCACTTCCTCATTAAATCTCTCACACATTTAATCCCATCCTGGCATCTGCATCTCAGAGAATCCAAACTAATACACAAAATAAATATTTCACATGTATGTACTCAACATAAAGTGAGTCTCTCCCCAGTTGTCCTAACTCAAACCACAAGAAACTCTTTCTCCAATTTTTTTGTAACTCTACTTAAAGCTCATGCAGATACTTTATTTATGTGGGCATTGGCCAGTTTTCTATAGCACTTAGTGCTACCTTTCTCAGATTATAGCCTATAAAACATATGAAAGTAGATGGAAAAACCTGCCATACAGCTAGATGAGATGATTTTGGAGCGTAAAAAAGTGTGAGCTTGTGTCAGGAAGTGCCTCTGCAGGGCAGCACAGGGATGTGCTGGAGGAGTATCCTGCTGGCTTCTCTGTGGCTCTGTGTTTTGAGGAATAGCAAGTGAGTACCTGCCTGGCACTATGACAGGTACTGGGACTACAGGAGCAAGGCCCACTTCTTGCCTTCAGAGTGCTTACAGGCTGGCCGGGCATGAACAGCTAAACAGAAAGTTGCAATTCCAACTGATGGGTGCTAGGATAGGATGGTGTATTACTCAGGGTTCTCTAAAGGGACAGAACTAATAGGATAGATGAATATATGAAGAAGAGTTTAGTAGCATTACTGACTCACATTATCACATGGTGAAGTCCACAACAGGCTGTCTGCAAGCTGAGGAGCGAGGAAGCCAGTCCAAGTCCCAAAACCTCAAAAGTAGGGAAGCCCATTGTGCAGCCTTTACTCTGTGGCCGAAGGCCCAAGAGCCCCTGGCAAATCACTGGTGTTAAGTCCGAGAGTCCAAAAGCTGAAGAACTTAGAGTCTGATGTTCGAGGACAGGAAGCATCCAGCATGGGAGAAAGATGGAGGCCAGAAGACTCAGCAAGTCTAGTCCTTCCGCGTTCTTCTGCATGCTTTATTCTAGCTGCACTGGCAGCCAATTAGATTGGCCCCGCTCAGATTGAGGGTGGGTCTGCCTCTCCCAGTCCACTGACTCAAATGTTAATCTCTTTTGGCAACACCCTCACAGACACACCCAGGAACAGTACTGTGCAGCCTTCAATCCAGTCAAGTTGGCAGTCAATATTAACCATCACAGATGGCTGCCTAGGAAAGGTGAAAACTGAGCTGCATTGCAGAGGTGAAGTCAAAGTTGCCCAGAGGCAGATGGGAGGGAAAGGGTACTCCAGGTGTCAAAGCAGCTGGTGTCTGGGTTTGAGGCAATGACAGCATAGAGAAAGTCTAGTCATTCTGCCTGTGGGGCCAGTGGAGCTGGTGGGGATAGATGGGGGCCTGGACAGTAAACAGCTTTTTGTGTTCTCCAAGAGTGAGAGCTCTGATAACTGCTCTAATATAATGGGGTTGATACCATCATGGGGGCTCATGGAGCATGTTGCTATTGTCGTTGGAATGGCAGTGTACTTCAAACATCTATAAACTCTCTTAGAACAACAACATGCATTCATCAGCAATGACTTAATGAAAATTATAATAAATGGAGAAAATAAATATATTTTTTCACCTTTAATTAGCACCTCTTGGTGACTCACTTTGCTGCTTTCTTTTATTTGTTCTGAAAATATATCCATTAAGTCTCAAGAGATAAGGTATGGTGCAGGGTACATGGGTAGATACTAGCATCTTAGACTTCATTAATGATTTTACATGCAACTAATCCTTTAAACCAATTAAATAAAATCATGCCGTCAGCCACACATGTGCCCCTCTAGCCTTTACCAGTGTATATGAAGGAGTCCTGCTTCTTTATTCCCACCTCTTCTCCTGCTCTTCCTTTTCTTCTCCTTCCCTTATCTTCTTCCTGCTTCTTGGTCAGCCTTCCTCCCAGCCAGGCTCTGAATAGGCAGTTTCTAGTTGGTGCCCCTGGGGGTATGGAAAGGCTCTTGGCTCTGCCTGTGCTTTCCTCAGGCCAGACAGTTTGACCACACTTGGTTACCACCCTCTGAACTCTTGAGTTTCAGTGCCGCGTGGGGTACCTGGAAACATGAACCTGGATGACCTCCCCTCCCACACCATGGACATGCCCTACCCATAATATTTCTCCCTATCTTCCAGTTCCTGAGAACAGCCTGCCCTCATCCCAGTTCTTTGAAAGATCAGATAATATGTAGTTCAGTGTAGCAGCTATGGAAGCCTAGTTGCCTGTACCTACCCAATGATATAGATACATTTCAGACTCTTCTGTGGCCTTTTTGAGTCAGCTGACTCAGAAGAGCTTCTAAAGGTTTCCTGTAGGAACCTGCTGCTGTAAGACTGCCCCAAACAGGGGGCTCAAATCTTTCAAGTTCAATCAACCTCATTAGGCAAACCTAGAGGTATAAAAAGCTGTGTTTACAGTCAAAAAATAGAGATCATTGGTTTTATTAGTGACATGCTTCTAAAATAGCAGACACCTTATGTGTAAAAATATTGTTTCACTTCCACTCAGCTTTTCCAGGAATGTGTGTGTCATGCAAAACAAGACACACCTGTATAGCCTCTGAAGGGTGCAGGTCCTGTCTGCTGCTTCATTCTCTCACTACTGAAAATAAATGTGTTAAAGACTCGCCACACATAGGGATATTTTATTTTAAGCTAATTGGACACAAATAATTTTAATTTGGGTTATGATCCAGATGAAACTGTAAATGAACTTTTATTTTAAGCCAAATCTATCTGTCTAAGTGGCCCCACCAAATTTTTTTCTGCCATTGAAGAGCATGCTCCTTCTCACCCTTTTGGATTCTGCTAGCACAGATATTCTTTAAAAAACAGGTAGGCTTCTCCCGTCTATGTGGTTCTTCTTTGTCTGCCAGGTGCTGTTGAAGGGCAAAGGGCATTTTAAAGCATTGGTCTTCACATAATGCTACCACCTTGCTCTTAGCTTCTTCCATCACCACATGAAAGTTGCGGTTAAAAAACACACATCAAAGAGCAAGTCCCATTGAAAAGGCGAGAGCTGCCTGCTGAGCTGGCATTCAGAGCCTGGCTTTTGTTTCAGTGGCGACTCTGACTGTCTTCCAGCGAGTTTCCTGTTAACTCTGGTGTGGGTTCTGACTCGCTCTTGATGATATTGGAGTGTGTGTTTGTGGCACTCACTTTTAATCAGTGCATTTGAGTTTCTGAAGCAAGAACTTCTTTCTCCAGCAGGTTGAAACTTTTGAATGGAAACATCATGTTTGGGCCAGATATGTGTTTAACTTGGGGATATAAATTTTAAATCTGGGTCCTCAAACCTACCATGAATTTTAGGAAGGGAGATTTGGGGCTTTTTTTCCCCCATTTATTTCTTGTTTGATAAATATGTCCATCTTTTTGAGAGAGAGAGGCTGCCATGAAGGAGTTATGTGGGAATTATGGCAAGAGGCTGCTCTCTGGCTGTCTGCATCCAACTCAGTTCCCCCTCTCTTGCCCTGACCCCCTGTTTTACCTGTAAACCAGAGGGTGTGAGAGATTGACTCTCAGCTAGCCCAGCCACTGATTTGCAACCAGTGGGCACCTGCTGCAAGTTCAGAAGGTTGGGCTGAAGTGGGAACTGCATTATCCACAGATATTTACAAGTCTGACAACTTCATGCATATCTCTTATGAGATTGCCTGGCCAGCCATAGCCATACCTGGTTAACAGGACCCTCACTTACTATATCCTTGCCAATAGGTTGCCATTTATTGTGCATCAATACCCAGGATTGCAGAGCACCATTTGCTTAAGTGGCAGCCAGACTAACATTAGGCCCAGTTGTGAATGAGACAAAACATATCTTCCCCAACTCGCTCTTTGTCCTCTCTTACTTTCCTCCTACTCCATCCTCTCATTGACTTTTAGACCCTTTTCACTCCATAAATAACAAAGGTTCATGGAGCTCTGTGAATAGCTTAGCTTGGTTAATGTTTTCCACACTTGTTCTACAAAGAGCCTTTTACCCAGTCCCTACCCTCTGCTCCAAGCAGAGCAGTGCTTCCATTCTTATGTGTTTTTATATATTGAACATGAATTAAAGGTTGACTTAAGGAAAGAAATCTACTGCTAGAATGTCTTTGAAATCTACCACTTCTATTTAAACACACTCATCCTACAGATGAGGAAAATAACTTCCAGGGTGGGATCAGGGCTCAGAACATGATACCCCAAAATATGATACCTTGACATGCTGAGTATTTTTGAGCTGAAGGAGACAGGAAAGCCTCCGAAGCAAGAAGGTCTCTCTGACCTTCTCCTGCTCTTCTGTCTCCCACTCCTCTTACTCCCCTAGAGCAAACCATAAAACCTAGAAAGATCACTCTCTGACCTACCTCCTCTGAAAATTGATCATCAGACCCTCATGCGACAGTTATCCTGCCCTGTACCTGGAGGGAAGGAGTACTACCACGGAGGAGCCAGGAAGAATCTGAGCAGACAGGCCTTGCTGGGTTTCCCTGCCTTAGTCTATTACCATTAGACTATACCCTTTTAACCAATTATGTTTTCTACAACTATCTGTGTTTTCCCTCAAACTTAACATAAAACATGCAGTTTTCCCTGAGTATTTTCATCTGCATTTCTGAAGGCTCCTGGTTTCACATAAAACATTGATAAATAGATTTGTTATGCTTCTCTCTTGCTGACACATCTTTTGTTATAGGAGTGCTGGCCGTGACTGCTGTGGTGCGTAAGGAAAAGGTATTACCTCTTTGCCCCTATAGTGGTTATGGTACTTAAACAAGTTAATTTGGTGGCTGAGCCTGAATTAGAACTCAGATTTCCCTAGTCATCCTCCTGTGCATTTTCATTCGTATCACCCTGTATAAAATATTTGTTCTCCCTGGGGCTTATGCTTTTTGAAAGGAGTCAAAATTTAGGTTCATATTCAATGATAGACTTTAGCAAACTCTACAAATGAGCTTTAGTCATAAGCCACAGTTGGAGGGTTCATGTGCTTGCATATGCAATGGTGGCCTTAAAACCCTCCCAGAGACTGAAATTGCAACATATTTGCTGGCCTCTTGCTCTATCCCCAAGGGCGGCAAACCTGGTGCTTCCTCTACCTTTCTGTGGCAGGAATCACAAGGATTTGCTATGCTGGCTAATGTCTCTGTTGTCTTCTGTGAGAAGCTCTAATCAGAAATAGCTTCTGTCTGCAGTCGTTATTATGCCTCATGAGAAAATTCAGGGGCCATCTTCCTGAATGAGTAACATGAACAGGAATGAAGTTCTCCAGAAGGTCTCAGGTTGACTCCATGATATCACAGTGCACCCACTCTATGCAAAGCTTCTCTGGGATTTCCATAAAAATTTCCACTATCTAAATCTCATTTGCATTCCTTTCTTAATTGATTCTGAACCAGCCCTCATTCCCTTAGTGATACCTCCATAAAACAACTTATTTCCACTCTTGAATAGCCACGCTAACAAGAATGGGTGATTTCTACCTGTGGAAGAAAAAGTATCATTCCAGTGTAAACTGGATTTGCAGCCCACGTTGTAGAAATTCTGCTTTCTTGAGTAATTGAGGTGCTCTTTTGAGATTTTTGTTGCCATTCCTAAGGTGAACTGTGCACTTAAAGATCTTGCTATACATTTGTATAATGCTTTAGCAATTTATAAAGCATTATGAAATGCATTATTTTGTTGAATTCTTGATATGGTTTGGCACTGGGTCCCCACCAAAATCTCATCTTGAATTCTACTTCCATGATTCCCATATACTGTGGGAGGGACCCAGTGGGAGATAATCGAATCATGGGTGTGGTTTTCCCCATACTGTTCTTGTGGTAGTGAATAAATCTCACGAGATCTGATGGTTTTGTAAAGGGGGTTCCGCTTTCGCTTCTCTCTCATTCTCTCTTGCCACTGCTATGTGAGAAGTACCTTTTGCCTTCCGCCATGATTGTGAGGCCTCCCTAGCCACATGGAACTGTGAGTCCATTAAACCTGTTTTCCTTCCCAGTCTCAGGTATGACTTTATCAGCAGTGTAAAAATGGACTAATACAATTCTAAAAGCCAAACTGCCAAGTAGCTGAAGCAGGTGGAGCCAGGATACTAAGGGTTGGAAAAGGGAGATCACCTTTCAAGAGGGAACCCATGTTTTCTGACTCCTCAATACCAAGCTCCACATGTTTGGGAAGCAGTCACTTGCTGGAGAACTTGGGAAAGAGATATACTTGCTAGGAGTTACATGATAACTGTAGTTATTGCACTGTTTCCAGTATCCAGCAAGAGGCAAGAGAGTTGGAGTTGGCTTTCCTTGCATACAACCCTTAACCAGCAAAGCATCCCCACAGTCCCTTACTCTCATCACCTAGGTGCCATTTCCCTTCCACTTCAGCCCTACCTTCCCTAATTTTCTGAACTCCTACCTTATTAACTCTTGATTTTAGAATGGTGGGATAGTACACCCTTTGGGGGCTGATGCTGATGTCTGCATTTGCCTGATTGCCTGCCTGTATTTTCATTCATGCATTTATTTAAAAATATCTAATCAGCTTCTACTGTGTACCAGGCACTGTGTAGCAGGAAGAAGATGGAGATACAATGTTGAACAAAATAGACTTTCTGCCCCCTTGGAGCTTGCAATCCTGAGGGTGAGGGGAAGATATTCTATTACTCAAAGGTTTTGCTTGCAAGCAATAGACTCTAAAATTGGTTAACTAGAGCAGAAATGGAATTTATAAATTCTCACAGCACCAATGGGAATCTTAATAACCAAATTCAAATTCATAAATAGGCAAACTCTAAAGGAAGCTTGGTAGCAGGGCCACATAGCCAAGGTAGCGCTGCAGGAACAGTCTAGGTTGTACCTGTCACTGCCACTGCTGTCCTGGAAATTTGGTGCCCTTGCAGCTTCATTCTCATGGCTGTCACCCTGAATAGTTTCTCAATTTTCTCTTTGTTTTGCTTTATTTCCTTAAGGTTTAAAATCTCAAGTAAGGATGTTAGATTGTTTGAGTCTACACTCTAGCTACATGCAGTATTAAAAGGGATAACTGGGTCCTTTCCTTTCTGTAGTGGGAGGTGAAGGTTTTCTCTTCAACAGCACACACCTCTGAGTTTATTCCTCAATCCTTGGGTTCTCTTGCAATTGTGAAGGGCCATGTGAATCATGATAAATTTAAAAATCTTATACTAAGAGTAATGCGTGGCCAGTGAAGTCCTTCAAGTTTGAAAGTAATATGGGTCAGTTTACATTTGCAAAAGAAATTTCAGTGGCATTATAGTAAGTCTGGAACAGAAACCAGACAGCAACATGCTTTCCACAAGAAATTTTAAACCAACTAAATGATTTATATTTGAATTGTAACTTGTAAAATTAAAGTAATTCATGCATATTATAATAATTTGGGGTAATTAATGCTAGATGCTGTAACAACCCCAAACTCTCATTGGCTTATTTTCTTATTCACATAAAGTCCAGTGTAGATGTTGTTAGTTAACAAGTGGTCTTCAAAATAGTTCTTCAAGGACCCAGGTTCTTTGCATCTGATGGATCCATCATCCCTTCTGGCCTTTGATTCTTTTTGCTGGAGACTTGGTATTTGATCAGGGATCAGGGAAAGAGAGAGGGTAAAAGATCATGTGATACATTTTTATGGGCTATGCACAGAGACGCTGTTATCACTTTCTCTCACATTCCATTGGCTAATACTCAGTCACATGGCCATCCACCTTCAAAGGAGGCTGGGAAATGTAGTCTGTGTGTCCAGGAAGTAAAGGGAACAGGTTTTGATGAACACATAGCAGCCTGCAACGTACAAATAGCTTAAAAATTTATAGGCACAGAGGCTTACAACAAAAAATTAAAAAATAAACTCTTTTCTACCTCCTAGCCCATTGGCAGTGCCCAGAGTAATGTACCTCTGATTCCTTTTTTAGAGCATGTGACAGCAAGATTGACTCTACATTTAGCTCAATGTAACATACATGTTGTGAAGCAGGAGAAAGCATTACATTTCAGATTATTAGAGTAATTCCAGGTCAAAGATCCAGAGTTCAGTGAGGTGTGTCACCCACCAGCCATTTGGGTTGAAGCATCAAGGTGTCCCCATCACTTTAGGGCAGGGTTTCTCAGTCTCAGCACTACTCACATTTTGGAGTGGGTAATTCTTTGTTGATAGGGGCTGTCCTATATATTGTAAGATGTTTAGCAGCATTCCTTGGCTCTACCCACTAGGTAGTAGTAGTAGTAGTACCCCTCCCCTTACTTGTGACAACTGAGCATTCCCTGACATTGCATATGTATCCTGGAAAGTAAAATAACCCCTAGTTAGGAACCACTGCCAGAGAGGTTGAACCTGGGAGACTCAGAGAGAAGATAGATTCTGTCACTGTGGGCCTCAGATGATGGCACTACTGAGTTTTAAGGGTAAGAATTCCCCTCAGCTTGAGTTGTAGAGAAAGATGAGGATGTGAAAGAATACCATTGCTGAGGTACTTTGGTGTGAAAGACCCAGTTAGGTACAGCACACCATCATATTACTTTAAGATCCAGGAATGACTTTCTTCGTGACTCCAGCCAATACTATTCTCCATGCCTCATCCTTATCACATCTACTAGTCAGAAACATGGCAACACTTGAACAGAAGTTGGGAGTTTAAGGACAAAGAAAGCTAGGTATCAACTTGATTTATCTAGCTGAGGTAGACCAGACCTTTTTTTTTTTTCCCCCTGAAGTGCAGCCCCCTGGTGGATAAAGATTTACTCTACATCTCTGATTCAGCTGCCCTGTGGAGACAGACATTAAAGAAGAATTAAGAATGAAGACAAGAATATTGATCTCCCTCACCAATCTCCTCTAACCGATACCTCTTAATCACAGAACAAATTGGAGTCCCGGTAAACTACTTTAATGAGCATCCATTCTATTTCTCAGTTCACATGATGGGAAGAGAAGCTATCTTGCTGTCTCCCTACCTGGTTTCTCTTTATTTGTGTTTGTAATTCACTTTCTCATACCATGTCTATATTTCATTTTATGTATACATGCATATATATATATATATATATACATACACACACACACACACATATATATTATTTCACATTTTCATCTGTGTTTTGCTGTAACACTGGAGGTTTATTATTGTAGATTGTTGTGAGGCACCTGAATATTTTGCAAGACAATGAGCCTCTAGAATCTTGGTATCCAAGGAACTAATTTCATGCAGCAAGAGAAAAAAAAAAGGTAAGCAAAAGAAAACAGTAACTATACATCTGGATTCTAGACAGTGTTAGGATGGCATAACTTGTTCCCATCTGAGTGAATTCAGTGGATTTGTATTATACAGTGCCTGCTTAAAACGTGTAGCCAAATCAGAGCCATTCTTTAAATTAAAAACAAACCCCATGGCTTTTGCAGCACTGTGTGCCTTGTATTTGCAACTCTGTTCAGTGAAACAAACTCTTGTCCCAAGAGAGTGGGCAGACAGGAGAGCTCTTAGTGCACAAGCATAAATTTCTTCCTCCTTCCAAATGATATTTTATAAAATTGTGAAGGAAATTGACACCTGAAAGTGCCTGGGTAATGCCATGTCATAAACTTTGTACTGTAAATTGGAGAGCTGGGGTAGACTGTGTTTTGAGCAGCAGGCTACGTACCCAGAAACTGGGCCTATGTTCCCAGGCCTGTCCCTGGCTTTGTGTCACCCAGGGGAAATCAGTACTTTTGCCAGGGCCTGGATTACCCATCTCCAAAGTGTAGATAGATATACACTTTTGCTCCCTCCTTGTCTCTTTCCCCAGCTGTAACTTGCATTTTTGGTATTCAGAAAATAGATGAGCCAATGTTTATGAAACACTTCGAAACCCTAAGTAAAATAATCTTATGCAAGCCTAAGTTGTTATCAACTGTATTGTTATCCTTATCATTACAATGTACATGCTGTTGCATATTTGCAAATTACATACAGTAATTACCTGAATACATACAGTAATTCAAGTACCATTACTGGTACTTGACATTAGTATTTCATATCAACTTGCAGGGCAATAAATACTGCTGGGATGCTTTCACTTGACAGTTGATTATTTATTGGTAGCTCAGGATTTGTTAGACACTATAATTAAGAGAATTTTAAACTTTGTCTGCCAGCAACTTCATAATCTCAGATATCCTGTGTCTGGTGATAGGCCTGTGCTGTAGGAAGTTCCCAGAATATTAAAGATTCAAGAAACCTGTAAGTGTATCTCCTTCAATGCTTCCATTTTGCAGATGAAGAGATGAGGTCCAGAAGGATCAAGTGACTCTCCCAAGCTGTGTAGTTAATGTGTCAGGACTGAAACCCAAGTCTCTGAATGTGCAGTTAATTGCTCTTTTCATTGTCTTGAACTATATGGCAAAGGCAAAAAAGAAGAAAAAGGGGGTACAGAGCCCAATTGTTTTGCTTGATTGTGTGATTCCCCAATAGTGACAGAGTTACACTGTTAAGGATTTAGAAAATGTCCCCATGGTACCTTAAAAGACTAACTGAAGTTGACAAGAAAGATGAAAATCAAATGTAACCCATGGGTTAGAGACATTAGTGACATGATTAGAAGACTATGGGATGAGTTTCCTTAGAGAGCTGTGGCATAATCTTCTAGTGTGAAGTTGTACTGCTGTCTTTCTGGCAGGCAAGTAGGTGGACTCCATTTTCTATCACCTTTACAGCTGGGATATAAATGAAGATTGTCACTTCCTGGCACTTAGTTGACCCTTTGCATAGAAAACACAACAAATTGGGTGTTGATGATGGTGGAGGTGATTATTTGGGTGAGTCCACATAGAGGAACTAGGCAGCCACATCACTGCCTATGGAGCAGAGATTCCTACTTACTGTGTGGGGACATTTATCATTGACAGATATTCTCCAGGTGGTCCATGGGCTGATATTTTTAAATCATATTAATGTTTTCTTCATAATACAGAATTGTTTCTGGCACCAATTAATAATGTGATTATGATATTTCATACAACTCAGACAGTCCCAGTTTGATTTTTTATCAGTGGCAATCTATCTTCTCATTATTTTTCCTCGTAGGGAATTCTTGTTTTCCAGTGTGTCATCAGAGATCACTCTCACTTTAGTAGGCTGAGATTTGAAAAGAAGTACTTATTTTTAGTAGAGAGATCCATATTATTCCTAGGAGCATGGAAGAGTAATGACACAGCATGATGCTGAAGTATGGTATAGTGTTGGAAATACTAGACTAGAAGTCAAAGGATTGGGAAACTCATCCCGACTTACATACCAAGTAGTTTTGTGATATGACAACTCACTTAACATTTCAGGGCCTTACCTTTCTCTTCTGTAAAATGACATAATTTGATTAAATCAATTCTAAAGCCCCCTCTAGTCATAAAATTATAGGGATCTAAGTGAACTGAAAATTGATGGCACAATTTAGGAGAAAACTTCCTGGGTTATGGAAGATATTATTATAATTCTTGTGAAACACACAAATTACACCAAATGACCCTAGAGCCAGAGCCCTGCAGCACTGAAGCTCCCAAGGTGTGAAAGGATAGCTTTATGTTTTTATGCTGTACGCAAACCACCCTTTTCCCCAAAACAAGAAGCACATTTTCAACCATAGCTGTTGGGTAGTTACATACCCAAACACTAGCCATCATAAGCTATATTGGTGTTTTGTACACCATGCTATGGAATGGTGTACCATCTAAGTTCTTTCTGATGGTGTCAGGAAGACTGGGGAGGAGAAAAGAGACAGGAGGGGAGACAGAGAGAACTAAAGCATAGGCTTTCTGAGGTGGGTGTTGCTAGAATGTCCTTTAAAAAACATCTATCTAGTGTAATGGAAAATTATTAAAGCTGATACTCATGTGGCTAATAGGATCCATCTCGTTTGTCGTAGTCTCATTCCACATACATTAGAAACACACTGCAACCCAGTGGGGCAGCTCTTTGATCTGCCACTAACTTGATAACACCAAGTATTTGCCCCTTATTAATTGTAGCCATATAGTGTAATTTTTTACTGCAGCACAGAAATCCTATGGAACAGGTGTTCCCTTATTGCCCAATGTGACTGCCATAAGATTCCATTGTGTGTGTGCTTCTAGCCCTGAGATTTGAGGAATTAAAGCAGTTTAGGGAGGAGATGTCAAGAAACCTCTCTTGTTTCTGCAAAGCCATCTTAATCATGCCTGCCTCTTTTCTTCAGGTTGATTTACATAGCAGCGTGACATTTCATCATTAAGGAAGCAGGTCCCAATCTTCTGTGTCTTTTTCTTGGCTTGTCTGGCAAGCAATTCTCTTTTGCAAGCTATGAAATCCTTAAGGAGGACTTCCTGGCAAGGGAAAAATCCTCAGTCATCCAACAGTCTCTCACTTTTCTATTTTAAATCTTGGCCATGCACATATGGTTGGGCATGTGTGTCTAAAAATTTCTTCCACATTGACTAACTTGAGCTATTTAATAGATTGTGCTGGCCGTGGGCCTCTGCAGCAAATCCTGTGATGCTCATCTCCTTCCCTTGGGAGGCAGAAGACGGCTTCATGCATTTGCCTTTGTGCTTTCCTTGTAATCTCCCTCTTTTGCCCTGTTAGAGCATGAAAGTTAAAACCCGCTTCTTTGCTCATTTTCTTGCAATTAACATTGTCCCTGCTCTCCTGCTTCCAGCAAAGAAGTGAGATCTCCAAATATCTTGGTTAATGTCCCAGCAACTGCACTTTCCCTAGGGCTTTGCTAGGTCTGTTCTAACACATTTCTAAGGACAGGAGAGCTTGAGGACATTTATACCCTATGCTCTTCTTTAAGGCCTGATTTTGTGTGTGTGTGTGTGTGTGTGTGTGTGTGTGTGTGTGTGTGTGTGAATATAATATGTCTCAACCTCAACTTGCTCCGAAAACTCGGAATTCCTTCCTTGTTTCTGAACAGCCCCAACCACAGACCTGGGGCCTATTATATCCTCTGAAATGATGGTTAAAGTAAATTTGGAGACAAAGCCAGGTTCTGGCAACTTTGTTTCTTCTTCCAGGTTGTAGGAAATGGGGCCAAAGGAATACAGGAGAATGGTGGGGGCATGCACCCTAAGCCAGTCCCCAGCTGTGCCTCTTCCAGGCATGAAGCCCAAACCCCCATGGTTTTCTCAGCAATTTAGCAACTCAGAGAAACTGGCTAAATGATACTCTGTGATCCAGAAGAATGACTTCTCTGCCAGAAGGTGAACAGTTCTGCCTTCCCAGAGGAGACTATGCCTAAGAAGACAAAGAGCAATAATAACAATAACAACAGCAACAACAACATAATAATAATAGCATGGGGGATGAGGAGTGGTTTAGAAGCTTACAGAAATTATCCACCCCCACTCCCCCATTATGTCACATTCTGTGCCTAGATAGTTTGGCAGTGTCTTAAAGCTCAATGCTGCTGTAAGAATGGTGTTATTATCCTCCTGCTGGGTGGCCCCAGAAATTTCATTTTTTGTAGAATGTTAAATATGTCCCCCGAAGTTTATCACAAACAGCATGAAGGAATAAAACTCCACGTGGCTGGTATTCAGTGGATCTTCCTCCCCACTGAATGACAAGCCCTTAAGTAAAAAAAGTCAGAAGAGTATGTGATAGATGGGAATATCGGGCTTACCTTCTTGGAGGGGTGCCTTGGCAGTGCACATGGTTTCAAACTTTATATAAAAATAATACTGCTGCAGTAAATGGGAAGAACATGTTGTCGTTTTTGGATTCCAGACAAAGGCAAGAGTAAACATGCATTAAAATGGAATCTTTATTTTTAACTTACCTTTCTCTTTCTAGAAATCACATCAAAATCAGATGACACATAATACTGCATACCTTTTAAGGATGAACCAACCTCCCAGTATAATTTGCAAAATTATTACATTTCCTACTGCTAGTCAGATGTATAATGTCTCAAGGCACCACCACCATTTCATTTTGATTCTTAGAGCTCAACTTTGTTACTAATTGTTGATTCTGACTTCATTATGCATTTAACTACTCTTGTTTTGTTGTGATCTCTGGAATGAGGATATTTCAGTAATGTAGCCCCCTATTTTCCTTTATCTCATTATGTTTCCTCACCTCTTAGGGAGCATTTTCTTATTTTGCGTCTCTCATTTTGATCCTAGTTTGATGCTCTCTAAATCCAGACTTGCCAACTAAAGTCATCAGTACCGAGAGTGTCTGGGGCACAAGACATCACAGAAATGGGACACACATTTAATGGTTGGCTTTTAAAAGTGTAAGAGCCATTGTAGAGAGGACTTGGGGAAGAGCCACCTGTGATTTTTCTTCTGTTTCACTTCTCTCCCTCTGACTGAGAGGGAGGAACACCCAGATAGTGAGTCCAGACTCAGGATTTCTCAACATGCTGGTTGGGGTCTGCTCATTATGAAAGGCCAAAGAATGGAGTAGAGAAATAAGCACTACCTCAGAATCCTGGTGAGGTGTTTTAGATTCCGCCATGTTAACAGTTGATCCTTGCATAGCCCTCGTCAGGCGCTGTTGTGAGAGCTTTACCTGGGTTCCCTCTTTATGCCTCTTGACAATGCTATGAGGAACTCTTATTCTCTTACCTATTTTACCAGTCAGGAAATGGAGGTAGAGCATGGCTATGTAACTTGATCAAGTTACAGAGCAGACTTAGCCCATCTGGCAACAGAGGCCAGAACAATCACTCTGCTCTGCCGCCTTTATGCACCACACCTACCCCAGTGCAATGATGGCAAGAAGCTTGTAAGTTAAATGGTGAGTGTTAAAATGCACTGCCCTTTGACTACCAAGACAACACAGGTATCTTCTTTCCATCCATAATGTATGGAGCTTAATTTTTATTTTTCCTGTTTGTGTTGATTCTCACTGCTCACTTCCTAAGACCATCTTGGGGTCATTAGCACTCTTTTATTTTTATTTTCTGACACTTTCCCAGCAGTACAAAAACGAAGTTCTTAGGTATAGAAAATTTCATTCTGCAAAATAAACACACTCACATTAGAATCAAATGTATAATCTTGGATTTGTTAGTACCACGTGTTACCTAACATGGCTATCCAGCTCAGGTGATAAGAAATTACCTGAAAACAGTTTGATGCCTCCCTCACCACCCTGTATGTAAATTCAGTCATATACAGTATAGCAGAAGATGCAAAAGTAGAATACATTGTTCAGAATTTGGGGCTTTTATGAAAATTAAAATTTGATGCAAACACTGGAGAAAGTGATTAATATTAATTCTCATAGATATTTATTGATCCTAACTGTGCATATGGAACTACACTAGATGAGGCAGGGAATATGAGGATACATAAACAAGGGTCCCTTCCTTTGGGGAATCATAGACTAATTGGGAGACATAATGGAAAATGAAGGGCCACAAAATAAAAATTGAAAGTTACAAGAAAGTAAGTAAATATAATAAGTTACTATATCTGAATGGCTTAGAAATTTCTCTGAATTCAAGAGGTAAGGAAAGAGACAAGGAACAAGGAAGTAAAACATTTGTTATGAAACTAAGCTGTTCCAGATGCTT
This sequence comes from Pan paniscus, assembly GCF_029289425.2. NCBI lineage: Eukaryota > Metazoa > Chordata > Mammalia > Primates > Hominidae > Pan > Pan paniscus. Next base: position 67,480,113 of record NC_073261.2, on the reverse strand, counting down.
TTTTATGTGTGTTTTATGTAATTATCACACCTGCCTTACAAGGCAGACATGATTATTTCCTTATTTTATGGATGAAGATGACAACTGATCCAAAAGAATGCCTGGCCTGCCAGAAGGTGAACAATCCTGGCTCCTCAGTGACTCCTACCATGGTTCACCTAAGTATGCAGGGGTAGATTTAGATTTTTGAAGCCAGGCCTTTAGTAAGAGTAATCAAGGAAGGCTTCCTGGAAGGGGTGTGCTGATCCAGACAGACAGTATGTGGGCAGGGAGAAATCAGGGTAATTCCTGACAGAAATTGGCATGAATAAAGTGATGGAGAGATGACTCTGCACACATATTCAGTCAGAGAAGACTTAATGGTAATAGGACATTTATTTAGGGGAAGAGTTAGAAACAATGGTAGAAAGTGTGAAGCTAAGTCTGCATGAATATGAACTAATGATGGTGAAGTGAACCATAGTGCACACTCAAACAAATCACCAATCTTTCAATCATATTGCTATATTCAATCTACAACATAGTATCAATAATATTTAAACCCTATCTATATTAGATTTATAAAAATTGTATTTTGTATTAATATTTACAGGTCACATTAAGAAATCAGCTCTTCTTCTCCCTATTATCAATTAATATTTATTGAATTGTTCTTTGATGTAAATATGCTGTGTCAACCCCAAAGTTTCCTACTATCTTATCATCATGGTCATCATTGGCTTTACCTGAGTACAGTCAAGTAAATAAATCACTGTGGGTCCAGATGTATGGGTTGCATTCTGCTGGGGTTTCCAAGGGCACTAGAAATGAAGAATAGCAGGTGCACAAGCACCTCTCTGGGACATCCATAACTTTCTAAAAATCCCCTTTGTCTGACTTTATAATGTCACATTCTAAAATATTCAGTTTGCTTTTGTTGTTCTCTCCATAAAAAATTAATGGTCATGAAAGTATTATCATGTTTATTTTAAAGCAACTATTTTCCACATTTTAATTAAAAGTTGTAATTCACCATCTTTTGACCAAGTTATCTTAAATCTTCATCTTATTGGTAATGGGCATTGGGCTAGATTCAGAAAGAAATACAAGTGTGACTTAATGCAAATAGTAAAATCTCAGCATTTCGAGAGATATGGTTCTGTTCATTTCATGTGCTGTACTAACTCTACCTTTTTAATTAGAAATATTCTCCCTGCTTATGTAAGAATACTGGGAAAGGGGCATTGTCTTATTCATTATGTATTCCACAAGATTCATAAGTGGACAAAACCAGGCATAATACGATGACTGTTGTGTTATTAAAGCACTTTAATAAGGTTACTCCCTCAGTAGAGTGAGCTTCTCAAATACCCGTTTCTTTTCAAGAGATGAGCTACACGGAGCAAGATGTATGTTGCTCCTCTGTGCACACGTGAGGATGATTTCTGTCTGTATTTTACAGATCTTCATGGCTATCCTACCAGGACTAGTTCTTTTTTAGTTCCCTGTCCTACCTCAGGGATTGATGTCCTAGAAAGTATTGGATATTCTATTTTAGTCCTATGGTATATAACAGGAAATAGTTTGAACTAATGATATATTGAAGAAAGGTCTGTAAACAAAGATTCACTACATCTAGGCATTTCTATGCAATGCGGTGCTGCTATATTTACATCTTTGTCTACCCTGCCCTCCAACTAGAAAACATTTTAATTAATATTTCAATCTCTAATCATTTTCATTAAAACAAAATCTTTCATAGTACTGAAGTGTTCTTTAAGAAAGAAAATGGAAAGAGTGAGGAAGGGTGGGAGGCAGGGAAGGAGGGAGGAAGAAGGAGAGGAAAGAGGAGAAGGAGGCCGGGTGCAGAGGCCCATGCCTGTAATCCCAGCACTTTGGGAGGCCAAGGAGGGCAGATCACGAGGTCAGGAGTTTGACACCAGCCTGGCCAATATGGTGAAACCCCGTCTCTACTAAAAATACAAAAATTAGCTGGATGTTGTGACGGGTGCCTGTAATCCCAGCTACTCAGGAGGCTGAGGCAAGAGAATCATTTGAACCCTGGAGGTGGAGGTTGCAGTGAGCAAGATTGCGCCATTGCACTCCAGCCTGGGCAACAGGGTGAGACTCTCTCTCTCTCTCTCTCACACACACACACACACACACACACACACACACACACAAAGAGGATAAGGAAGGTGAAAAGGAAGGTTTTTTTTTAAAGGCCTACCCAATGGCAGCAGAGCAAAGACTTATCTATATGCATTACTTTGATTTCAAATTATTTTTAGCATGGCTTTTATTGTACTCATTGTTACATACATAAATCTTTAAAGTAATACGTTTTGTAAGAAATGGTCATAAAAATTTACAGCCAGTAACTTTTCCCCTGTCCCTTACAATGATATTCTACTAAAACCATTAAATGGTTCTCATTAATGCCCTTTAAATGATTGTGTAATGACCCACAATCGCTTGTAAGTGAACAACCATTAAAGAATTACCAGTTCTTAGCATGCTTTTAAGTACAGCTTAAATACATGGGAGGTAACATATAATATATTAGAAAAAGTATTAAATTTGAAATAGTAAAAACATGATCATCACAAAAGAATGAGTAGGTGTGCAACTTTACCCTGCAATGACCACAGTTCCTACTGAACACATTATTATAGTAGATTTTTACAGCATTTGTGCTTTTTCCTTATTGAATCTTTTCCCTTTTTTTCTGGGATTAAAAAAAATAATAATAATAAAACCCTGACACAACAGGAGAGAAAGTACATATAAAAGCAAATGGGGAAAATAATTAAACCCATGTAACAGACAGCCTATCTAAAGAAAAGTGAACAGTTCATCCCTCAGATACTTTGTGCATAACAGCAAATATTCACTTTTCCCCTAACCATACAGATATTTGACATGAGGCTACTAAGCTCTTGGATGATTGCATTTTTACACCTCAAAGTATTCTGCATCATGGGAATATGGTCAAAGATAGTAATAAATAATAACCCTTTCTGAAGGTGTGAGTTCAGATTAATTCCCTGCTATTGCAAGCTTGTTCTGTATCAAGCTTATCCATCCATGTAGAGTTGGACATTTGATTTGCCCTAAGCTACAAATGTCAAATAAAGACTTTGGTGACATTCTTTTTTGAAGTTCTTTCACTTCTGACAGACCTCATTTGTACTCAACTACCATTCATGGTGATGCAGCAATAGAACCAGGACCCTGGGAACCACATCACCAAATAGAGCAAGGCGTAGGGTGAGCACAGTGCCACGCCACACAAGGGAGAAGAGAAAATCAAACATTTACTGCCACTTTCATCTGCTTTTTTTTTTTTTGAAGGCATTTTACCAGGAAGAGGGGTATACAGGGGCATGAGTAGTATTAGTTTTATGTCCCCAAAGACACAGCCACACATTTTGCTGGGGACATTTTAGAAAGTCAAGTTAAGCCTTGAACCCCACTCCACAACTATTGTCTTCTTTGGCCTCCTAGGATTGATGATGTACTATCTTGTCTGCTGTCTGACAAGCTCTGCATATTCCCTGTTTTCTTAGTTGCCTCATTATGGTGCCCTGAGCCAGGGCAGGGAGGAGATTACTGACTTTTGAAATTCTGAGATTAGACTCACAAAGATGATCAGACTTGTTTCTCCATGTCATGAAAGTCTCAGTGCGACTATTCACAATAGCAAAGACTTGGAACCAACCCAAATGCCCACCAATGATAGACTAGATAAAGAAAATGTGGCACATATACACCATGGAATACTAAGCAGCCACAAAGAATAATGAGCTCATGTCCTTTGCAGAGACATGGCTGAAACTGGAAACAATCATTCTCAGCAAACTCACACAAGAACAGAAAAGCAAACACTGCATGTTCTCACTCATAAGTGGGAGTTGAACAGTGAGAACACATGGACACAGGGAGGGGAACATCATACACCGGGGCCTGTTGGGGGGTGGGGAGAAAAGGGAAGGAGTGCATTAGGACAAATACCTGATCCATGCGGGGCTTAAAACCTAGATGACAGGTTGATGGGTGCAGCAAACCACCATGGCACATGTATACCTATATAACAAACCTGCACATCCTGCAGATGTATCACAGAACTTAAAGTAAAATAAAAAATAAAATAAAATATTTTAAAAAAGAATTTGACCTGAAAACCATCATTAAAGTACAACCCTAATAGTTCAATATAACATAATTAAGGTTTTGCTATAATTTTAGCAGAGGCAGGGCTAAAGTTTATATCTGCTAACCAAAATGCAGAGAATGTTGACTTACATGGACTAGAGATAACGTGAAAATCCAAATAAAATTTTCTTGGGTACAAAAAAGAAAAAAAGAAAGTCTCAGCTTGGCTCTCAGTTTCTCTGGGGTTCCTTTCCTAACCCCATGAGACTCTTTCCATAATGCTTACCAAGTGCTGTTATAGTGACAGAAGATCTGGAGGGGCAAGAACCACGTTGATTCCATTCCCAGCCAGGTCCCTTGTGCCTAACACAGTGCCCAGTAATCCTAGGCTCTTAACTAAATATCAGGTTATGAAATGTACCCAGAAAGGTTGCAAAATAAGTTCAGATGGCCAAATAGAGCTGGATAATTCTAAGTAGATTGCTATTCAAAAACGAAACATAGAGATCTACAAAATTGTCATTAGAAAGTAGAAATCTGGGCCTGACAAGAATAAAATGAATCTCAGGCATTCCGCAGTTTCTCTTCTCTACACCCTTTCCCCTGTCCCGTGTTGGTCCCTCTTGTTCTCTATCCCCTTTCCAGAAACTGTGCTGCTATTATTTCCATCTCTTCCACCCTTCTCCCCCTGCCATAGATTCCCATCCCCATTAAAGTTGTTCTTCAAAAGTCGTTCCAACTTTATGTTAGTCCATGGAGGTCTTTGCATTTTGAATGTTTATCATATGATGAAAAAAAGGATATTTTCTTCCCTGTGACAAGAAATGCAGTTCTGAGCATTGGTGGGCTTGTGGGCAGCACCTTCAAGTAGCCCTGAACCCTGACAGAGAAATGAGAGGGAGTGGGGTAGAGTGAGAGGGTTTGGATTAACTGGAAGATTGGCCTGATAAAGAGCATTTCCCTTAACTGATTTGACAAATAAATCAAGCATAGAAAGAAAGGCGAAGAAAAGAACACAATATTTCTTAGCTCTGTGTCACCTGGTATTCTCCCCTGAAGTCAGGAATCTTTCCCATCTCTAATTGTGAGACACATTCACATTCAACCTCGGAGCCTCTTCCTTGCATGCCTGGCAGGAGCTGCCACACTGTGTGTTAAGCGTCTTCATTCAGCTTCATTCAGGAGTCATGTTGCTCAGTACTGAAACACAATCACCTTAAGGGCAATTTTCCAACAGTTCATGTTGATTTACAACATGGAATGAAGACCAGATGAAGTTCCAGGAGGTATTCAGAGAAGACGGGCAGTGATGCATGTTAGAATTTGGTCAGTTTGCTGGATTGCATGTTTCTTCTGGAAAGAGGCATGGAGCATTGGTAGACTATCAAAGGGAGGCATCCTACTTTATGGCCCCATTTGTAAATGCAAAATTCTGCTATATCTTTCTATAGAAAGAAACTGGCAGTGAGGGTGGCTCCATTCTTATACTCCTCAGCAACTTTTTTTTCTTTCCATGACTAGTAAGAACTCACTTTATTTGGTCCAGAAAATTATGCTGTACCCGCCATGCTCCTACCAGATTCTTCCAGGGATTCGTGTTTATGATTAAAACAAATAATGACTGTGGCTTTGAGGGAAATTCTGAAAAAGTTTATGTTGTGGATTTTTGGTGGTGTTTTGGTGGTTTTTATTTTAACCTTTCTGAAAGTTTCTATGGAGGTGGTCCTGAGCCAGTCTTTGGCTTCCTAAAGACATTTTATGTGATTTGCCAGATGCCAGTTTTAAAGAAGCACCATTAAAACAACTGGGGGGATAAAATGTCTTGGCTCTCAGATGGTATAAGAGTAGACAGGCAGGATGACTCTAAAAGGTTCATGATTTAGAATACAGTGCATTATTTGCCCTTTGTTCCTTCCTTCTATTGTAAATTAATCATTAGAGAGCTCTATCTGAAGCACTTTTTTCTCACTCTGTATCCTGTTTCAACTTGCCCCATGCGACTACACCTGACTGTAATTTGGGGAACACAAATTGCAGTGGTTCAGCACTTTGTGATTCCTCTAATAAGTTAATGTCACTCCTATCTTCTGGCACAATTCAGTTCAGAAGGGCTGCAATGTATCATTAATGCGTTAAAAGATGTTGTGTTTTTAGGTTGAATACCTGGAATTAGTTGGGAGCCTGACGATCCAAAACACACTTTTTACAGTGCTTGGGAGCCTCAAGGAAGCAATTCTTGTTTAAGCATCTGCGTTATCAGAGCAGCCCAAGTACTTCAAAGGTCTGTGCAGGATGCTCAAAATAGGCACCTTGCCAAACAGAAATTGAAACACATATACGTACTACACTATTTGCCTTACAGAAATTAATTTTCAGCCAGCAGCACCCAGGATTATTTAATATTTATCTTTAGCTGCAGGAAGATGAATCTATTATTTTATGAGTTGATTTTGCTATTTTACCTGAGTGTTTCAGTCAGTCTTTCTAGTAGGAGGCACTTATGGTCTCCCCTATCCCCTGCCTATCTCCCTTTTCTTGTTTTTCTAATTTTTTAAGGATTTGGAAGCAAGAAGAGATTTCATTTGTATCACTTGATTTCCCCAGTGGGTTCCCTTGAATCAATGATCCAAGCAAGTTTTAGGTCTAGGAATGTATCAGTTGAGTAAAGTCAGTAGTGGTAAAAGGTATTGAAGAAGTAGTTGTGGATTGCAAGTAAGGAAACCTGAGTTCTAGAGCCCCTCTCTACTTTTGTGACCTGTGATAGGACACTTAACTACCAGAGCCACCCCTTGTCATCTGTACCTAACTAGTTTAGAGTCAAGTCCCTGAAGAGCTATTTCCCCTAGCAATTCCTGCCTTTCTGAAATGCCACCAAGGCCCAACGGCTCCTCCTTCTGTTGTTAAGATTCTGAAGGACTGTTTACTGTGTTGATTGTTTGCACCTGTGAAGTTAAAACACCAAGAACAGAATATGTCACTGTGTCAAATAACAAAATGACTGATAGAGTATCAGGGGGACTTGAGTGTATAAAAAGCCACAATATTGCAAAGTACTTTGTAGATGGGAATTGTTAAATATCAATGGAGCATTGCTGTGTCTGCACCGTCAGCAGACTTCCCTGTGACCACAGTGAGAGAGATGCTAAAATGTCATTTCATGGACCACATTATGTGCTGCTTACGATGAATATTCTGGCCATGGATTATTACATTTTTGATAAATTGTAACTTCTTGGACCCAAATTTGGTTAGCTTATCTCTAGTACCATTTAAATATCTTGAAAGACTGAATTTGCCCCAAAGATTTAATCATCATTCAGCAGCAGTCTGTAGCCATGTGGTACTAATTTAAATTACTGTAGCTATGGACAAGTCTCTATCCAGAAATTAATAAATGCAATTTATAAGGAATCTTAAGTAACAACTAACAATTTAATGCTTTGTGAGTTTCAGCCAAACTGATTAAATAATTAAAACAGATTTCCAGGGATAGGGGAAGAGATTTTACCATAAAAGAGATAAACAGTTTGGGAATTGTATGCATTCTTTTAGACATTTAAGATAATTAAATCCAAAACCTATGTTAAAATAACACTAAAGGTCTGGTTTAAATCAGTAGTGGGAATTGCTAAGTTAAAAGTTGAACACCATCCTCAGTGTCTGCCCCATTGTTTTAAACAAGGCATTTGGGGACTCTCAGTACACTGGGTCAATTTATAGAGCACACTATTGGTGGGACAATATTGGTCTCAAGCACAAACAAATGTATTCAGTGGAACCTCCTTTTTGTCATGATGTTTTTTGGCTTTTCATGAAACTAAACTGAATGTTTACAATCCACTCAAACTTGTTCAAACCTAAAATTTATTTATTTACTGTTTTCAAATTCTTATTGAAAAAAGGTAAAGGAATTTAGAAATCATAGCTGTTTTGATTTAATGTGTAATAAGCATAATATGTACATTTATGTGCTTAATGCAATTCATTTTTGCAATGAATTGTTGCGTGCTTATATATGTACAGTTTAGGTATGGCTTTGTGGTAGAAAGATTAATAAGGCATAGAAGCACTCTGATTTGTGATGAATAATGATTTTGTAGCCAGTAAGAACAGATGGTAGCTCCTTTGATAGAAATGACCATGGGTTACAATGCTATGTATTTATTTAAGGATTTTTTTAGTAATTTGCATAAAAGACTCAAAAAGTGTCCATCAATCATCTGTTATGTTCTATCTGTAGCCTATGAACCCCAGTGGAGAAAGACCATTTAACCACTTGTGTCAGGGTCTCCCAGATTAAATGCGTGAAAGCTGGATGGTGGTATCTACAAGATAGAATGGAAATATGGAAGACTGTTTTACAAACACCTTTTTGAAGGGACGTAGTGAATGCTAGCTGGTTAAATTTTCACTGAACTGGCCATCTTTTTAGGGGCCAAGTAGATGCAAATTAAATGTTCTACTGTATAGTAGGTTTGGAATCCATTATCTTCCAAACTGAACTTATCAAATTTTCCTCAAAATTTACTTTTCCTTGCATGGTAACCAATCATCCTGGTTTGCCTGGAACTGAAGGATTTCCCAGGATATAGATCTTTTATTACTAAAACTCGGACAGTCCCGGGCAAATCTGCATAAGTTGATTGCCCTCTGTTTTAAATTCTCATCTTGTCTTTTCCATCCTGATTAATTATACTTTCACCTATCCAATCATCCTGGACTCCTTCATTTCTTCTTCCACATTCAGATTTTAGTGAGTTTCATCAAGTATTTTATTTCTCATCCTTCTCTAGTCTCTTCGTTATTACATTGGGTCAAGTAGTATCATGCTTATGCCTGAACTATTGAAGCAACTTCTAAACTGAATACCCCACATCTAGTCTTGTTCTCATTCCAGTCCCCCTTTGACCTAGCTTCCAGTGATATTTAAAAATACCCATTCACTTTGTTAAGTGTTCAGTGGTACTTATTACATAAAATCTTAATTTACATACAACACAAAAAGGCCCACCATCATCCAGTTCCTGCCAAAATCTCCAGGCTTACCTCCATCTGCACTCCTTCCAGCCATCCAGATCCACTTGGGGTTTCCTGGGAGCAGAATACTAGTCCATGCTTCTCCACCTTTGGCTGTAATATTTCTTCGTTTCGGGATGCCCTTTCCAGCCCCTTGCAACTGATTTTTTTTATGACCCAGTTCAAACACTGCATTCCTTTATGAAATCCTTCCTGCCCTCAAATAAAATTGACCCTGACTGATTTTGTGCTAGACTGTGTGTTTTACAGTTATCATGCATCTACAAACACATATTACAGTTACTTGTTTAGTCATTAGTCTTTTCTTCTAGATTCCTTTCTCTTTTAGTGAAGGGAACCTTATTTATTAGTATTTATTTCCAGATTTTGGTATTAGATATTACACAAGACAGATACTCTAATGTTAGTGGAGTGGATGAAGAATCTCTCTCTCTGTATCATGTAATCTATACTGAGACAGCAGAGCAATGTATGCAGTGATCTCCAAGGATTTTCACAATGCCCTTCTCACATCACCTGGTTGAAACTTGAAGTAGTTATTTACCTGCTCATGACTTCACTGCTATATCATCTATTTGCTCATGGAGTAACTTTCAGAAGAAAACTGTATGTCCACATAAGACATAAAATCTTAGGTTTTATATCATTTTATCCCCTTACACTGTATTAGCTTTGATTCAAGTCTGATGAACACTGTTGACTGCCTACCTAACATCCATTTCTCTGCTCCACCTCAGGCCTTTATCCATCCAAAGACAGACCTGTTTATTCCAGAATCCACTGTCCTCCCCAGACCATCTACTCCTGAAAAGGTTGCTTCTCTTCCCAAGGGGTGGCCCCTGATTGTTCTAAAGCAATGGTTCTGTTCCCCATTGCTACTGAAAATGCTGTGAGATTTGGGCATATGACATAATTCTGACCAATAAATGTAAGAGAAGTCTGTTGGGGGTCTTTTGGAAAGGTTATTTCTCACCAGAAAGGTACCCAGGAAGCAATGGTATCTTGTTCTTTGGATGTGAGTAATAACACTACTGTAGCCATCTTGTGCTGCTGAAGGAGAGCAGTCTCTGGATAAAGCCAGTACTGAGACCAGCATGTGTCATAAATCAGAAGGAGCCCAATCTTGATGTCATTATGGAGTCTCTGATCCTACCCAACTAGTGCCCTCAATCTCCTTCTTCCAGGCTTGTAATTATGTTACTTGTGGGTGAATGTCTCATCCTGACACCTACAAGTTCAGTATTGCCATCTGAGAGGCCAGAGACATTTGCTTAATTCTCATTTATGTGGTACTGCAAAGGTAAGAATAAAAATGCTTAAAGTACACTTGAAATAAAGGAAGAAGCCAAAAAGACTAGCTGAAGTAGCTTCTAATTCTGTCATCTGTTCAATATGTTGAATGACTGAATCAATGAGTGAGTATTTTGTTCAAAGAATTGTACAAAGTGCTTATAAGGAACACATACTCTAAGCAGCCACAACCCTTCCTATATGAGCTAATGGTCTCGTTAGTGAGCTGGGGCAGTGACCTAAATTGCTATACAATAAAGAAAAAAGTAATGGTTATTATAGTAATGATAATGACATAACATTTATTGAGCAATGACCATTAACCAGGCACTGTTTTAAGTCCTTCCCAAGGACTTTTTTGCACCAACTGTATTTTCTCTCTCAAATATTTTCCTCCTAGAGTACTTAGCCTAAAAATATTTACATGCAAGTGCATGTATACTCTCATTCTGTGAAGGAGAAAATACCATTATCTTTCCTGACTTTGTTTTCCTCTCAAGATATCACTTTGTTTCTCTTGAATCTCAGTTTTTTAAAAATTAATAAACTTTATTTTTTAGAGCAGGTTTTTAAGTTCACAGCAAAATTGAGCAGAAAGTACAGAGAGTTCCCGTGTACCCCTGTCCCCACACATGCGGAACCTGCCTCACTTTCGATGTCCTGTGCCACAGAGGTACATGTGTTACCATCCGTGAGCCTACATGGACACGTCATTGTCACCCAAATTTCATAGTTGATGTTCGGGTTCACTGTTGGTGCTGTACATTCTGTGGGTTTGGACATGTGTCCTCCTATAGTGTTATACAGAAGAGTCTCAATGTCCTAAAAATCTTTGCTCTGCCCACCCACCCCAATCTCTCTTTACCAAGTTTTTTGGAAAAATAAATAAATGACACCTTGTTCTGCCAGCCTTTGATTCTTCATATCACATTCATTCTTTGGTCCACTGCACTTATTTTTATCCCCTCGTTTTTCTGAAAATTCCTTAATAAAGGTCATCATGGACCAAGATGCTGAGAGTGCAGTGACCGTGGTCTTGCTGATTACTTCTGTCTTACCCTCATTAGCAACATCATTTGTCCAGTTTCTCTCCCAAGCCAGGAACCTCAGGCCCCTGCTCGACTCTCATCTTTTCTCTTTTGTCCTTAATTGTTATGTCACTTGTTAATTCTATTTTCTTTTTTAATTTTTATTTTACTTTAAGTTCTGGGTTACATGTGGAGAACGTGCAGGTTTGTTACATAGGTATACATGTGCCATGGTGGTTTGCTGCACCTATCAACCCATCATCTAGGTTTTAAGCCCCTCATGCATTCGGTATTAGTCCTAATGTTCTCCCTCCCCTTGTCCCCCATCCACCAACAGGCCCCAGTGTGTGACGCTCCCCTCCCTGTGTCCATGTGTTCTCATAGTTCAGTTCCCACTTATGAGTGAAAACATGCGGTGTTTGGTTTTCTGTTCTTGTGTTAGTTTGCTGAGAATGATGGCTTCCAGCTCCATCCATGTCCCTGCAAAGGACATGAACTCATTCTTTTTTATGGCTGCTTAGTATTCCATGGTGTATATGTGCCACATTTTCTTTATCCAGTCTATCATTGATGGGCATTTGGGTTGGTTCCAAGTCTTTGCTATTGTAAATAGTGCTGCAATAAACATACGTGTACATGTGTCTTTATAGTAGAATGATTTATAATCCTTGTTAATTCTATCTTCAAAATTTCTCTTTCATAAATTTCTCCCAAGAGAAACTCAACTTCTCCTGTCTTCCCTTAGGCTCAGCACCTCTCCCCTGGGCTGTGGTGTAAACCTCCTGACAGATCTTCATGCCAGCTTACTCTCTGAATCAATGTTGGAGTAACTTTTTATGACATCATTCTCTTTCTGGCATTCCCTTGTTTGAAATACTTCAATATATTTTTTTCCTGTAGAATGGCATCTCAACTCCTCAGCTTGGCTTGTGATTGTCTTCACAATCCTGGATTCACAATGCGTCTTGAGTGTCACCTCAGCCACCCCTCCACCATGCTCTCTTTTCTACCTAAATAGTCTGTGCTGGAGCATGTGTACTTTCACAGCTCTGTAACTTAGCCTAGCCCATTCTCTCTATGTGGAAAGCCCTCCCTCTCCTGTCTAGGTAATGAACTTCTACTACCCCTGAGGCAAATTAGAAATGTACCCTGCTCTCTAGCATTCTTTCCAAGGCATTTTTAATATATCTCCTTCATTAAAGCTATTTTTTAATGATTGTGTCTGATTCTTGAAAATGATTGTGTCTGATTCCTTTGAGACAAGGAACGTTGGATTATTAATCTCAGTATCCTCTGTACTTGGATCAATGTCTAATGCTTAATATATGTTTGTCGAATTAAGGCTTCTGTGGTGGTATGAACAGAGAATGAGGGAGCTTTGAGAGGGAGCATTTGGTAGGGGAATTTCATAAATTTATTCAACAAATATGTATAGAGGACTTAAAATGAGCCATCCATTCTTCTAGGCACTGTACATAAAAGTGAACAAACAGATGAGTAACTTACACTTGTGAGACTTAGCATTCTATACTAGTGGGAAAAGACAGATAACAGTGAGTTTAGCAAAGAACCAGTGCCCAGAATAAATGAAAAGATTGGGGTGTAAGACATAGTGAGTGATGAGGGTCAGTGATAAACTGCACAGTACATGACCCACCCAAAGGCATTTATTTGAACTCATATTAAAATGATATCTATAACAGCGGCTACACATTACCTGGCTCACTAAACATATGCTAGGGCTATATTTGTTCAGTGGATGCCATATTTGTTCAGTGGACACCTCTTTGTTGTCTTTGTTTCAAAGGCATCTTTGTTCCAGGTCTTGTTGGAGAAGCAGGAAGGGGCAGTAGACCCTGGAACCTTAGCAGAATGTATTCAGTCTTACTCCCATCAGCCTCGAGGACAGCACTTCACTTTGTCCTACCCTCTTTATCTTGTGCTTGCAGCTTTTAAGATATTTTCTCAGCAGCCACAAGGGTGTCCTGAGCAAGTGGTCTACTTGTGTTTTTTGGAAAGAATAGCTTGTGAATAGGAATAGAAGGTCCAGCAAGGAGAGCTCAAAGGGGACCAAAAGAGTGTGGGCTCTCTCCATTCAGAAGTTTTGGTGTGTTAAATAAAAATAGCTTCTCCAATCATCTTTTCTGAAGCAACGGAGAACAAATAAATATGCCATTAATATGTATGTGTATGAATAGATGGCAGAAAAAAAAATAATATTTTAAAGTTAAAAAGGCACTTAAAGATAATTCTAGATTAAGCCCTTTGTAAACAGACAGGAAAACTAAAGTTCGGTTATGTACCTGAATATATTAAGCAGTGTTGATGCTTGTCCATCTGCTTCTCCCCCATGTTGGTAGTCAAGGGTTTTCAATAGCAGAAATGGATTGGGGGCCCTGACCAGCAAATTGTATTTTTCCAAATTTCTTTCTTTTTTCTCTTTCCCACCCCCTCATCTTCTTTGTGCTGGTATGTGTTTTTCCAAATTTCTGTAACCTAAATAACAAGCTCTTAATAAGGAGGAGAGCTATGAAAGAGGTAGCTGGAGATGGGTTTGGGTTAATGTGAAGGTGTGAGGATGGTGCATGGAGTACATGTAACTCCAGCTTGCAAATTAAAGCCAGAGGCTTGCAGAATTATTAAGTTCTGATAGTGTGTGGGAGAATAGCATTGTTGATTATTATTATTATTATTATTATTATTTTTGAGATAGAGTCTTGCTCTGTCAGTCTGGCTGGAGTTCAGTCATGCTACCTCAGCTCACTGCCACCTCTGCCTCCCGGGTTCAAGAGATTCTCCAGCCTCAGCCTCGCAAGTAGCTGGGATTATAGGCACTTGCCACTACGCCCAGCTAATTTTTTTGGGGGGGTGCGGATTTTTAGTAGAGACGGGGTTTTACCATATTGGACAGGCTGGTCCCGAACTCCTGACCTCTGGTGATCCACCCATCTCAGCCTCCCAAAGTACTGAGATTACAGGCGTGAACCACTGCGCCCGGCCCGTTTATTAATTTATTCATCCATGTATTTATTTCCTCATTTACAAATGCTGAACCTCACTACTGCTTACTTCTTGGAGGACATAAGGTGGCAGAATGCTCCTCCATCCCAGGGCTCACAGTCCCATGCAGGAGCCAGGCATGCAGGCAAATTATCACAATGCACTGTGACATGCGAGCATTCATGTTATTCCTGAAGAAAAGGAAAGACCACCCGGACTCTGAAGGCAGTTTGCTCCAAGTCAAGTGCCATATTAAAAATACTTTACTGTACCCTAACAGTGCTGTCTGTGCACTAATAATCCTCTGAAGAACCTTTTTCCCTCTAGCAAAAATAACCTGCTTAGAAGATATTATGAAGAGGTTTTCTATTTCTTTTGAAGCTATAACACCCTCCAAGTGACGTACTCTGTGTTTTCTGTTATTCTGTTCCCGGAAGGACCAAGGCTCCTGAGTCATAAGATGGCAGTCATTCTCCACAGCCATTGGCTCCCGGGAAGCAGGCATTTCCATCGTCTGCAAAAGGAAGAATTAGCCGCCTGCTTGAATCGACCGTATGTGTGTTGGTTGAGAGTTGTGATGAGACGTACCCCTGACAAGAGCTGAGTTGCCCAGCCAGCCTCCCTTTATCAGATGGGTCAGTGCCAATCATCATTGTTCTCGCAAGGTGATAGCAGGAGTTGTTCCCCGTTAGAAGATGGTGGCATTCTGGCAGGGTCACCGTGGTGTTAAGATGCATAGCATTTGTCAGGTTTGCCTAGGACTTCTGGAGGTTTAGTTATGAAACTTGTTAATTGAGCTATAAATATAGCTGCAGCCTTTGCCTTCCAGTAAGGCAGTGTGTTAATTTGGGTTTGGCAGGGGGATGGTGCAAGCTGCCAATGTTATGTTAGGATTAGTAACGTGCAGTACATTTTAACTCCACTTCCCCATGTGCCACGCGTTCCTCCTCTGTTTGTTATCTTTGTGAGGGAAGAGAGAAGAAGAGAAAGCAAGCTCATCGTCATGGGCATCTTACATTAGGGATATTTATCTGTGGGCCTGCTTTCTACCCCTTAGGTCTCCAAATAGAGTCAGAGGGAGAAATGAAGAAACCCATATGCACGATTCCAGAGGGCACAGCCGCAGCCTTCTGCCTAAGATTAGTGTAACCCCAGTTGAGATCAGGGGTGTATTTGCTCTTGCTCCCTGCAGGGAACCCCTCCCTATATTCAGGATATCTCTCTGTACTTTAAGGTGGAAGCGATAATCATAAATATATATAATCCTTTTTATAAAAAACACACATAGAATTAGATGTGGAATGGAGTGGATTTATTTGCTTGTTTGCTTGTTTCTTCTTCAATGAGTTATTAGAGGGTAAATAAATGTGTCACTTGTTCATCTGACTGAGAAAATATGTGAGAATTTTAAACTAGACAGAAGAGCAACTTTGGTTGCATACTTTGTGCTCACAGAGGAAGGGAGGTGAGGCTGATGAAGCAGTTATTTTCATGACCCTTTAGAGATGCTTGATAAGTATTGAATGAATGAATGGATGGGTCTCAAACAGTTTTAAAAGAGTGGCCTTTACAGATTAACCAGATGGCTATGTCTGCTTTCTTTTCTTAAAACACATCAGTGACCTGGAAATAGGTTGGTAAAAATGTGGAATCCTGTTAGTTGGCAATGTGGTTGAGGAAAGAACTAACTTCCAACTAAATAACACTGAACTTTTTTTTTCTAAAGCACCTGGCTTGAGTAGAAATATGAGCGATTTAGAAGCCTAACATCCTGTGTGGGTTTCTCGGGAGACAGTGCTGATTGCATTTCCCTGGTTATAAAATGTTACGGAGAGATCAGCTTGAATTAAATATTCTTGGTTTTTCATTCAGCTTTCCACTTCTTGGGCATGTCTCTCACCTCCGATAGGCAGAATTTTCCACTTGTTTTTATTGTTTTGTTTCTTTGTGTGCGTGTGTGTGTGTGTGTGTGTGTGTGTGTGTGTGTGGTTTTAAGGAGCAGAGAGTTTAATAGGCAAGAAGTGAAGGGAGAAGACAGAAGGAAGAAGCTCCCTTGTACAGAGACAGAGGGAGGGGGGCTCCAAAGCCGAAAGAGGAGGTCCCCCTGTTGTTTTGTTTCATTAGAGTGCCATGTCTTTCTTCCTTCTTGAGTTGAACTGTAGAAATAAAGATGTTATATCATGGACACAGAAATGTGCTCAACTCTAATGAAGATTGTATTATTATTATCATTTTTTTACAGTGAGACTGTAGTGTGCCTTAACTACACCAGCCGTTAATTGTATTTTTTTAAGTCCTTCTGATATTCATTTGAAATGCATTTTATAACTCATCTGGTAACCTTGCTGCTAACCAACAATTATAGTCTGACATTTGAATACAAAGAATTTGGGACAAGCCACAGTTGTACATGGAAACTTTTAAAACAATGTCTCCCTTAATATATTCCTTAGTGAAAAACATTGTGAAGAAATGATTATAGCCTCACTAAATTCTGACATGCTGAAAAAATGTTCATTCTTTGAAAATTTCTACCAACTTAGTGATTGCGAATTGAGAAAACAATAGTAATAAAACAGCCACAGGCTACACCAGGGAGCCAACCTTTCCTCCACTCCACCCTATTCACAAACTTGACACAGCCTGGACCAATATTAATTCCAACTGTTTGAGGTGGACAGTGAGTGGGTGCCGTTCACAATGTGGTTTCTTCAGAGACTGAAGAATCTGGGATCAAATTGATAGGATTATTAGAGTCTGAAGCAGGCTGCTATGGGCAGTTGTGGGTTTTTGTACTTAGGCACCAGGCCGAGTAGGCAAGTGTGAGCTGGAATCTAGCCCTGGTACTGCTTGCCAAGCTGCATGCCCCAGCCTGGGGCTGCATCGGCCGAGAGGAAAGGGCCATTCTGCAATTCATCTGCCAGGGTGGAGTGCCTTTTTGTAACTTGCACAAAGATATACTGTGCGCTAGAGGTGGCCTTGGCTGGAAATAACTGTTGTGGGAGATCCTGTCTTCCCCATTGCTATTGTGTATATGAAACACTCCTGGACTCTAACAACCCCTTCATTAACCCACCCCTATTAGTGAGAGGAGAGATGAGTTATCGATCTGATGGCAGAGTCTTGAAGGAGAAACTAAACATGGGCAGCTCTATCCCTTTTCCTGTCTTTCTCTCTTTAGGGAACTAGCTGCCCATAGACAGCATACATCCTCTAGGTGTATGCAGGAGGTAAGGAAAGGAGGGATGAGAGGCCTGACCCAGTGGTCTTGGAAATTAGAGTCTAATTCCAGGAAACTCAGCTGCACATCTCTCCCAACCTTGCTTTCTTCAGTAAGTAAGGTTCTAATTTGGCCCCCATCTGCTTACTTCTTTGTCTTATTTTTTTAGTTGCTTTATAATTCAGGAAAAGGGGTGCTATTTATTGAGCTCCCAAGAAGATCTTAGAGACCATATAATTCCCCATTTCCCTCCACACCCACACTTATAACAGAATTGTTCGTTCCAGCAAAAGCCACGAACTAGTGGGCCATTGGCCAAGTGTAGCCTACATCATATTTTGTTTGGCACAGAGAGTGTCTTTTGAAAATAATTGCACCAACATTTAAAAATGAGAGGTTGCATGTGCACATCAAGAATTCTGACCTTTCTTAAAAAATAAAATTGGAAAATCTGGCCACATCAGTCCTGCCTCTCCACATGGCAACAATCAGCTAGAGTTGTACTCCCATTTCCATGGAGCATTTACTCTCGTTTTCCTCTGTCTTCTCCATTCTCTTTTGGCTCATGGGCTAAGGCTGGGTGTCAGCCACCATTTATCATTCCTCTCTCAGTTTTTGTTTAGAAGTAAATGAATGTCCCTTTACTCTTCTGTCCCTTTCAAAAGTCTATTGAGAAGTCTCCATTTATGAAGAAACATGGGAGAGAGCAAATGTCTTTATGGAACCATAGATTGTTTCCATATGTTTAACATGTATTTTTTTTTTTTTCCTGGATGATTCACATATTATGCCACCTACCTGGCTTCTGTAGATATTTGGGATTTCTTAGTGAAAGTCTTTATGCTTTTCTTAAAATACAACACATGAAAAGGAATTCACTGCTATATGGAAGCTCTTCCTTTTCTTAATACCTGCTCCCTGCACCTTACACACAATGGTATTGGCTCAGCCACCTCAAGCCAAATGAAGAAATATGCTGCTGTTAGCTCATAAGGTGTTCACTAATATTTCTTGTCCTCCTTTTGGATGTGGTAGAATTTCACCTTCTCTAAACCTTTAAAGTTAACCATGACAGATTGACTTGCATCAGCTAACAAAATGGCCACAGAAGGGATAGGTTATTTTCAGAAAAAACTTGTGAGAATCAGTGTGAAGTGAACAATTAGCCTCTTTTCTTCCTTTCTGTGAAAAGGACTCTACAGAAAACAGAGGCTCCTTCAGCCTGTGTGCCTGAGTGTGTTGACTGTCTCAACCGTCACCTTCACCTCACCTCAGATCAGAGATGGACAGTTAGTGCTAGTGAGGGTGGAAAAAAAGAACTTTGTTGTTTTAAGTCCCTGAAATTTTAAGGTTTTCTGTTAGTATTGCAAGCCTGGTCTATATTGATAGATACACCCCTTCTTCCGTTTAGCAGTTCTGGTATTTGAAGATCATTCCATTGCCTTTATTTTATGATTCTCTGGAATAAACTTCCATTTGATGCGTGCATGATATATTTTCTAAATATGCTCCAAGTTCCCATCCCATTCCATTGAAGAAAATCTTTCTTAAGATAATATTCCTATGGTCAGCACTGCCAACAGCTGCAGAACAATCCAGAACAGGGAGTGAAATCTGCCTCGAAGCCAGAAAAAGAACATTGTGACACATTCCATATTCAAAAATATGTCACATTGGGCCTGTTTGCTATTTTATGTGGCCCTGGGTTGTCTGTGATAGGGGCAGCAAGAAACCTGTTGTAGAAAGCACAGTTACCATCCATCGCTGAGAAAAATTGGAGGCATTCTTCAAACTTTCCAGCTCCCCACTGAGTTCCTGCCATGCCTGAAAGTCTCCAAACTGTCCTTGAACTTGCTGCTGTATTCAGCCTTTATCTGAAACCCTACACTTGCTTGGTGGAGTGAGTTCCAAGGTTTACTGACCAGTGTGAAACTGAGTAGTCCCTTTATTGTTTCTGAAGAACATCTTCCAAAATTCAGGAAATACGCTCTTGTTCTAGTACTTTGATAATTGTATAGGCTTGAACTCTATAACCTTTTATTACATGAAACTTCCTTGTCCTACCAAAGGAAAATAACGTATTTTCCATTTGGGGGTTATTTACAAGGACTTAAAAACATTCTTCATAACTCATCAGAATTAAAATATTATCCAATATAATATTTTTAAATGAATTTTATCCATCAATCCATCTGTTTACCTATGTTAGTGTCTCCTTTTCTATTTTTGTCCCAATGTGTGTTTGGATGATGTGATGAGTAGCAAGGAGGAGCTAAATGAGAACTGCAGAGAGGAAACAAAATCGCTGTTATTTGTCCTTATAAACCTTGTAGTCTCTCCCCTCTTCCTAGTCCCTATTCAGGAGAACAGAGAGATGAAGGCTGAAGGTTCCAAAGGTCAGTGTGATACACTGGGCTTATCATAGATATTTCAGTGGGAAAACCATTTTGATCTCCTGCCTGCTGATTATAACTTTGGGCGAGGTACAATAGGAAGAACTTGAAATTCTGCAGTAAGAAGGTTCCAGCTCCAGCTCTGGAGGTAATTAGGTCATTTGGCTTGTCTAAGCCTCACTTTCCTAGTTTGTAAGACTTCTACTCTACTTACCTCATTGAGGTCACCTGAGAGTCCAGTGCAACATCTACAGATGCATTGCCTTAAAATGGACTACTGTGAATGTGCTGAACTGTTTCAATTAGGATTCTTTCAGGCTGCCGGGCAAGTAGAGGCATGTTTTTAGGAAGGGAAGATTTTCCCAAAAACTTTTTAGAAGGCCCCTATTGGCCTCGTGTCCCTGCGATTTCTCCCTCCGTGACCCTTTTCAGGCAACAGCACCAAAGAGTCCTAGTGAGGCTTGTCTCCAGCACCAGGTAATTTTTACATCCTTCCCAGCTTCAAATGCAAGCCCCTAAGGAATTCAGTCTCCCTATGCCCCTCCACATACTGTTTGCTGAGTTTATGTGGGAGGTCCCTAAGGTTATACAACCTAGAAGAGCTAATGTCTGAGACAGCGAAGAGATCGAGCTTCTGGCTTTGCTCAGAGATTGGACTTTTCTGGTGTGAGGGGCCTCAGGGGGAGGATCATAATGCACTGGGAGCAGTAAGGTACTGGAAGGAAAGGAAGGCTTCCAAGTGCTGAGGGCAGGCCACGTAGCCGCCAGAATCTCTTTTCTTTCTCCACAGTGAGACGTATCCCTTCACTCCATCTCCTACTTGTGTCACCAGGGACATATTTTTTTCCATTTGTAAATCAGACAAACGAGATTTAAGGATTTCGAGGGCAGTCCTGAGCACTTGGTTGGTAGTATTTTCTTTGGGCAGGGACTAGGCACTTTCCAGCTTATTTTCTGGATACTCAGAAGTTTCCCAAACGTTACTCTGAGGGCCGTGTAGAAATACACTCTTCTGTCAGGCTTTGGTTTCTGAAGTGTGAATTCCTGTGACTCATGGCTGTCGTCTTATTTCTCATTTTTAAAAAATGAGAATTATGTGGAAGCCAGACCAACTGTTGTGGACCGAATTGGTAAAAGAAAAAGAAATTGGATTCCAGGTGATCCAGTCCGTCCTCTCTGAGAAAGCAGATTGTGGATGAAAACATGGGCATAAATGAATCAACATATATTACCTTTTTAATATGTCTTCCCATCATCAGTGTGTTCGTAATAGGAATATATAAGCTAGAGGGAAGACTTTGTGATCTATGCCTCAGATTTATTTGCACTCCCTGGAGTCGCTGCTTAACTAACCTTGCCCTGCCCTGCACCATCCTTCATCCTTGCAAAGTAAATAAATGGAGTTCCCCTCAGCTTTTTTTCTTAATTAGCTATCAAAATTTGAGGTGTCACCGAGGCTTTGAAGACCCCTCTGACTCTGTTTTAAGAATGTGGGGGTTGTCCTGCTGTCCTTGGCCAACTCTTCCCCTCTCCTATCAGTGGTCTCCAAGATGAATGCAGCCGCACACGCGTTTCCTGCCTGGCTCCCACCACCAGTTTCAGAGATGGCGGAGCTCCTGGCCTCTGTTTGTATATAGAGCTGTCTGAAATGCATTCGGGATCTCTTGAGGTGAAAAGAGTTATATAAACAGAGAATGTTATTATGGATTCTTACTACAGATGGAAATGACTGGGTATTCTCAAAATAAATAACATTTCACATTTTTATAGATATGTAACATAATATGCATGTGTGTGTGTATTTATATTCTTTCCATCTTGAATACACAGCCTCTCCTTCCTCAGCACTTGGATAAGCCATTCATTTTGCCTCCTGCTTTTTTGATTCTCTTCTTAAGAATTCATTTAATTGTTGCCAGCATTTGGAGAGTTAGGATGAAGCGGTTATAGGCTTCCTGCTAGCTCCCGCCAGATAAGCCTGCCGTGGCTGTAGCAGTTAGGAGAGCTGAATGCTGAAAACACTTAAGTTCTGTTTTTCCACTTCCCCTCCAAAGAGAGATCAATCGGCTAGTAGCTCAGCATAATTACAAATGGAAACTTCCTAGAAGTGGTGCCCAGAGTTAGAGGATTCAGTGTAAGGCACCTAGACCTCGAAGTTACTTGTTTAGATATAGTGGGTGCCTCCTCCTCCTCCTTTTATTGAATCTGTATATTTATTTTCCTTGAGTTCCAGAGGACATAGCATGCCATATCTCATTTACATTAATCTACTTTCAGTTAAACATACAAGTGAATGTAGGTAAATGAATGATAGGATTATCACTTTCTTAATAGTGCCATTCCCACAAGGAAAATCCCAAGTATTGGGACCCCATGCCTGGGGTTTGCAGAAAAGAGCAAAGATGCCAAAAATTTATCCTGAGCCAGGGAAGAGGAAGATTGGCATCCACCAGTCCAGGCAACACAAGGCGGGCAACAGCTGGCTTTGCCAGCTCCACCTGGCTCCAATAAAGGACTGGCTGCCATCCTTGGCAATGGCTGGTGGGAGAGACAGACAAAAGCCAACTTCCCCGAGGCTGGCCAGTTCTGGTGGAAGAAGGTGGAGGAAGGAGAGGTAGCTGGGTGAGAGGGCCTCGGGCCCTCAGTATGGTGCTGAGAAAATGACTGACTTGGGGGAATTCAGGCCAATTATAGAGTGATCCTTTCACACCCAGCCATCTGGAGATGCCTGTAAGGGGATGGAGCCTATAATTGGGAAGCTAACCTAAATGACAACTTCCAAATTTTAAGGAGATTTGATAAAATTTTAAGCTAAGTTTTACTGAATGCCTACTATGTAAGCAGGCTTTTTGATAGGTGCTGTGGTCAATAATAACAATAGTCATAATGATGGTGATAACAAGATGATGATGATGGTATATTGCTAAACTTTAATGAGCACTTACTAGGTGCCAGATTGTGTTATGTGCCTCAGCCCCTTTGATTCTCATCATTCTTTTAAAATCAGGAAATCAAGACTTAGGGAGTTAAAGTAATGTGCCCAGGATCATAGAATTACATGATATTGCTGGAATTTGAACCCAAGCAGTTCAACTCTTAATCTCTATTCTAGACTAGGCTGAAAATTATATGGGGTTGTACTTAAGGAAATAATATTAAATAAGAAACTACATAATAATGATGATAGAAATAATTAATAGTAATAACAATAATACAGTAGAACCCCACAGTAATGCACTCTGCAACAAAGTAAATTCAGATATAACACACTTGAATATTCGATTTCATTCCTGGCTTTGAACTCACTTACAATAAAAATTAACTGCACAAACACCTAATCTATATTTTTAGAATTATTATTTTTGGATCCCATTCAGAGTGATCTGGAGGAATATCACTATATAATATTAGTATAACAATAGCAGTAATAGCTGATTTCAATGGTATACAAGAGTAGCTGGTTTTTATGGACCATGTACCATGAAGCCATTAATTCTAGTTCTTACAACCAGCCCCCAGAAAAGTAAATAATGTTATCCCTGATAGAGAGATGAAGGTCATGAAGCTTACATGATCTGCTCAAAGTTGAGTAAGTTAAGTGGAGAGCTAGGATTGGAATTGACTCAGAATGAGTCTCATATGAGACTCACTATGCCATCTATATTGCCTCTCTCCAATAAAATGGGATATATGAAAAGATTGCATATGGTACAGTTACACAGAGGAGAGAGCATATTTAATTTTAAGGAATGGGTTTGTATCAGAGAGAGAGAGAGCTAACATGTACTGAGTTCTTACTACATGCCAGTCACACTACTGAGCACGTAGCCTGTATTCTTTCATTTAATCTTTGTAAAAACTGAGTCAAGCTTTATGGATGAACAAGAACCATCCAGAGAGATGAATGAGAGGTGACTAGTCCAAGTTGAACGAATAGTATGTAGAAAGGCCTAGAGCCATGAAATATCATGGTGTGTTTGGCAGAGCTAAAATCATTTTGGTTTTACATGAGCATAAAGGATAGTGCAGAAAGGCAGTATGAGGTTGTGGGGGAATAGAAGATAGTGGGGATCAGAGATGGAGTTATAAAGATAGAACTGTGATGACATTCTGAAAGGCCTTGGACCTGGCCCTTGTCCTACAGATAGTATTTGGGTGGCAGAGTGGAGGGAGAAACAAGTCCAGGTAGAAATTTAATTTTCTCAAAAAATCTTGAAAGGTGGAGCTATTATCTCATTTCATTGTAATCAGTAAGGAAACATGGTGCCCAGATAGAAAGAGGAAAGAACTTAGCCAAGATTTTGCAATTTGCAAATGGCAGAGCTGGGCTTCAAACCCACTTCTCTCTGGCTCAAAAACCCACATTTCTTTTACAATCCCAAGATGTATCACTTTACGTAGCTCAGTTCTAGAGCTTGGAAAGGAAATGAATAGAAAGAAGGTAGACAGAAAGTGCTCAGCAACTTTAGATCTACTTATACAAGACTGTCCTTGTGTTGCCAAAATAAATTGCTTTTTTCTTATAGATTTTTATTACAATTATCAATGTTACCATTGCCACTATGAATTTTAAAAAGGTCAATCAAGAAAGATGATATTGTAAGATGGAGTCACACAGAACCTGAAGAAAATGATCAAGTAATGGTAGAGCCTCTCTAACTTCTGTCACTAGCTAGGCTGCCGCTACTTACATTTAGAAAGCAGGGCTTCCAAGAATTGCTGGTGCAGGTCATGCATGCACAGTGATACCCAGTGAGGATAAAAATCTTACTTGCAATTGACTCACCTGTCCCAGCACTGAGTTGTTTCTACCCTGAGGAAAGCACCCATTTTTCATACATAGGAGCCATATAGGTTAGCAGAAGTCACCGTCATGAAAGAAGCATCAATAAATCAGCAGTTCCCATTAAAAGTTTTACCTGGTCTCCACATTTTGCATAAAAAAGCACCACTGTACCCATTGTTTGCATAATTTCAGCAATGCTAGCATTTAACTTCTAGTTTAATGATACATTCAACCTTTACCCCAAATTATTGTTTACCCTCCAAAGCTTTTGATTTTCTTGATTGACACTCCAGATTATTTTGTTTGGTTTTGTTTTTGCTTTTGTTTTATCCTTATAAGTGTGGAAAAGAACTGTGGCACAGGAGTCTGATGATTCACTCTTCTACTCAATATTTAGCAGAACTATGCCATATTGGTTACTTTCTCAGAATTCCATCTTACTCAGCTTTGAATTGAGCATAATAATACCTACTTCCCAAGGATGTTTAATGGGAAGTGTCTGACTTGGAGTGAGACCTAAAAAGTGGTCATGATTATTGGGGTGTTATATAATAAACAGTCAAGATTACACAGGTTTATCTTCACCCAACCTGGCTTAAAACTGCTATCACTCCAGATCCCCCCAAGTGACAGGTTTACTACAAGGACAAATAATGAATTATGGATTCAAAATGGGGAAGTGGTAAGGGGCATATAAGAACTCATTTTCCAGGTGGCCTGACTCCACACCAACTCCGAACCCTATTTTTTTGCTAGCTTTCTTTTGAACCTTTCCTTGAAGGAAATCCAACTAGTTTTTTTTATCATAGTTTTAATAGTTTATTATAGTTTTTTATTATATTTATATGTATGAAGCTATACATTAAAATTGCATGTAATGTATATTTAGATTATACATTAATGTAAGTATCTTCTTGTCTCTTACAAGTCTTTGCTCAAACGGATTAATACCCTCTCAGTGTGGTCTACCCTGACCACTCAGTATAAAATCCAGTCTTGCCCACAGAACACCTTCTCCCTTTCCTGTTTTATTTTTTTCTCTCTTTAGCATCTCTCACGTTCTCATATGCTACATAATTGTTGTTTTGTTCATGTTTTGTTTACTCTCTCTTTTCCACAAGAATATATGCCACATGAGGGCAAGGATTTTGCTCTTTTTTCTTGGTAGCCTTTTCCCCAGGGCCTAGAAGAGTGCCTGGAATTTGTAGGAGCTTAATGGTGAAGAAATAAAATTATATTATGGTTGCTTTCCCCACTAATTTCTAGGACCTGAGAGTTTACATATTTTATTGAAAGTTGTCAATAAAATGCTTTTCTTGGAGAGTCGATACACCTACAGACATAGAGGTCCTAATTAGCATCTAAAAATTTTACTTAGCCCATCGTTTATGAAAACCAAAGTCAACTCCCACTTGTCCAGAATAATGCATTTTCTCCTGGGATGAGAAGCCTGAAGGTTGCCTCTGCCTATTTCATGAAAAGGAATAAAATGTAGAACTATCTCTTCCATCTATAATTTTTTTCCCACCCTATTATTGGAAACTTCTAAGATTATAATGTCAATCTGAGATATTGTGTAATGGATAGTAATTAAAGGCTTAAATCTTGACTCAAACAATGAAGTAATGCTGCTCTGAAAGGGGAAAGAAAAACTAAGGTCCATCTCTTCCAAATCTCTCGATGTGGAAGTGCTTGTTTGTAAATTGTCAACTCTGTGTGTATGTGTATGTATTTCTTTTTAAATGATGATTATTTTGGGCAAGTGAAAAGCTTTGATTGTGTCATCTGTGCATAAAATTAGTATGAAAGTAATGAGTTTTTTTTTTTGGTGATTCACTGAATTGTCAGGTGCTAGTTAAATGGCTAAGGCAAAGTCAAGTGACAAAGATTTTCTTAAATCTTTGTTTCAAAGTAATGTAATGGAAACACAGATAAATTTCAATATGATTGTGTTAAAGAAACATTTAGCAAGACAGCAAATAGATGTGTGTGGGTCAAATGGGAGGATGGGTAACTTTAGTACAGGGAAATATAAAATAGTGCATATTCAAGATCATGGACAGTTTAATCATATACATATAAACAGGGACAACCCAGTTTATTTGTTGACTTACTGCTTTTATATTTTATCCTGGAACTCTACTCTGTTTTGTTTAATTGACAATGGTTTCTATTTCCCTCTCCTTGAGTAACTATTTTTCATTCCCGAGTTTGGGGGTGGGAAGAGGCTTAAAATATCAGTAAGACAAATGGGAAGAAAGGCGAAACTATCTTTGTCTGCAGGTTATATAACCTGTGTTTATTATTTTTATAAGGGATGAAGATATAGCCACTATAGTATCCAGAAAAAGAGAATCATATTGGTTGGTTCTCATGTGTAGGAAGCATTTCAGGCTGAGCACAGTGAACTTACTAGAGTGCTATCCTCAGCTGATGGAAGCTGAGCTTATGTTGTAAGCAGTGCATATTATTGTATAAAATTTACTGCAAAGGGGAGTGATATGAATAGAGAATGTATACAGTAGCTTACTGCGTGCTAGCAGGTCTTTTCTGGGCTCCTAAATGTTAACTGGATAGTAATGTAAGTTATTACACTCATTAAATTAGGCCACAAACAAGTCAACAGTGATTCAGCAAAATGGCTTTGTTTGTATAGTGCAAGGAAGTCTGATAGATATCCAGTCACACATTTATGGCTAAATGGATGAAGATTTTAACATTACAGCCTAATAAAAACCCCATACTGTGTGATTAAATAAGAGGGAAAGCAGTAAAAAAGAGAACGCGTAATGACGGTAACATGTAGGTCAGTTACAATTTAATTGTCATTGCACTTCATTGCTAACATATCAATTCTCTGCTGCTTAGCTGAGCAGAAAACAACAACTTAACATGTACACTGGGCCCACTGACGAGTCGTCAAACCCCCACTTCCATCACCTGCTTTTGACTACTTCCTTAACAACCACATGAAGTCTTCCTGCTTTAATAGGATAATCTTGCTGAAAGCTCCTGCTGATTGTTTCTTCCTATGCTCAATGCATCAGTGATCAGTAAATTTACTTCACACTCTACATAGATGCTAAAATTAGATTGTTTGCATTACAACTTTCAATACTTCTGCAACAAGAAACACCTGCCTGCAGATTTATATTGTTTTGTTTAATGGTTTAAAATAAAGATAGCCTCACAGTGGCGATACCTTGATGTACTATATCGGAGGCACACAATGGCTGATCATTTTTCTTACTTATCCAGTTTGTACTGTATTTCTTGCCATATAAGGTGTAGCTTCATTATCATTAATTGCAGCTTTAGAAAAACCGAGGAAGTATTTATTCTTGCCAACTTTGCTGCAATTTTACTTATTCAATGCAACTAAGAAATGAGGGGGGTAGAAAAGTGCAGTATATTTAACATTTTTTTCCCTGAATCTGGATAATTCACACAGATCTCAAAGGGGCTTTGGCACGTTTTTAAAATGTTAGCTCTAGAGAATTGTCTGCCTAGCATACTTATGCTGATCTATAGTAAAGACTTAACCGAGTACATAACCAAACTATTAATTCAGGTGCCTAAGGTGACATATTTTATCCAGCTTAGCGTAGTCTATTCCATATACAATAGAGCACAGCTCTTGGTATAAAAAATGATCTAGCAGAAGCTAGATAATTTTATTAGAATGATTAGAAACATCAACTTTTTTTCTCATTTCAAATCTCATTTTAATTCAGATTTCTGGGAATCAGGCCCATAGATTCCAAATGTTGCAAGTATGTTCTACTGGTAGATTTTCTTCCCTTTGCACCTCATTTTACCTATTTAGATGGAATCATGTGTCATCTAAGGGCAAGAATAAGGTCCTATAGTTCAAGATCATGGACAAGCAGAGCAAAATCCCCAGGAACAAATTCTATCTCTAGAATGATATCTAGAGGCAGTCTCCAAGCAATGAGAGTTATTAGTGATTTGGGAAGAGTCTCGTGGTTACCTCTAAGACTGGCAGCTTATGAATCTCCAATTCTGATTTAAGGGTCAGTAATTGATAGATACTAATCCAGGATTTTAATCATTAAGAAAACATTTATAAGAAAAAAGGGATGAACACAAGGAAGGCGTGCTTCTTCTTTATGCACTATGGATGGAAATTCTTTCTTTGAGTTCAACCAGGGAAAGACCGAAGTAGTACAGTACTTTTGGTTTCCATGGTGCTACTTATAAAGATTATGCAAAGTGTTTAATGAATAAGTAACTCCTCTTAACACTTTATGGATGAGACAAGAGATTTGGACAAAAATAACAATATGAATAAAAAGTTATATGTGGTGGTCCAAATGCCTAGTTATCTGCATATACCCCTGTCTGCTCAACTGCACCAGGAAGATGGCTGTCTTCTATTAAGAGTATTCTTTCATATCCTTTCTAATAACAAGTAAAGGCCAAATTTGTTCCTCTAGCATGGGCAACTTCTTGTCATCTTGGATAATCGTGCCTAGTGGAATTGGTAACACTCAGACTGCCTAGAAAATGAACCCTAGCAATATGCACAGTTGCTTATCCAGGTGAACATTCTGCAGATGCTCTAGAAAGTGAGGGAGAAAGCTGAGGAAGACCTGTCATCGCAGAACTACCCAATTAGAGTTTTTATTGGTGAGGGTTCTCTTTAGTTTTTTATTTTGATTCATTTGCTGAGTGCCCATATACGTTTTTCTCTGTCCCCATGAGAAATAAATTGTAAGTAAAAGACTCATTTTCACAAGTAACATATATTATCTGGGGGTTTGGGGGGAAAATGCATTGATTTTTCCATGAAAATGAGCTTTGGAGATTTACAAGTGCCTGGCCAGCTAAATATAGAAATGTGATAAATTCAAATTCACAACAATGGATTTAACCACATTATTGTCAAAATAATTTATTTAACTATGTATTAACTTATCTGAAATTAGCTAGAAGAAGGACTGAAGAAAGCTGAGTTTTCAAGTGTTTTCAGATACCAGTTTCAAATCATATTTACCACTTGTCTAATTTTTAAACCTTGACCAAATAATGCCATGTTCATTTTATCTTTGAATCAAAGAGAACTTGGAAAATTTCCAAATGACAAACTCTATTCACTGACTTCGAGCATAGATTTATCACCCAGAATATTAACTAGCTTGATTCTTGATACTACTTAGCTGTTTTAAATGGTAAGGCCAATCAGTGTTCTCTAGGGCTATTTTAGATTCGTCTCTCTCAAAACCTTAGGAGATTAGTGTCTAAGCATGGACTGAGGGAAGCATTGCCCCATTATGCATCATGTATGTGTGTGTGTGTGTGTGTATGTGTCTGTGTGTGTATGTGTGTGTCTGTGTGTGTGTGGTGTGTGTGTGTATGTGTGTGTGTGATGTGTGTGATGATGCTTTGGCAGAATGGACTTCCACCTTCTCCAATAGCTGTCTTTTATAAGCTTATCTGAAACACGGACACAATTTTTGGAAGCTCATTAGACTTAAGAGTGATTGCAAATGAAAGAGGATGCACGGTTACTCACTGACATTCATGCCTGCTTTTTAAATCTCATGCTGTATTGTTGCGGATCTTGATTTCACACTCAGATGCTTAACCCCACATTAATATGTGTCTTCTTCCTCAGGATGAACACAGTTGCCTTCCTTGCCTGGTATTATCATTCCCCACCAACAAAATGGATTGCAGGAAGTTTAGAGGGAGAAAAAACAACTGACATGTCTCAAAATTTTAACCATGATTTTTCCATGTATTCCTTAATGCAATTCATATATTTAATGCAATACATATTGTTGAGTGCCTACTATGTACAGCCCTGTCCCGGCACAATGTAGATTGTTATGGGGAATTAGCTTCTTAAATAAAAAGACAGGTATTTTCATCTCCCTAGGGTCATGCCAGATGTCTGTTTCTTTTTATCTTTCCTTATTGAATTATGTTTACCTGAATACATCAGGTTCATTTCACCTAGGCAGGATGTCCCATTAAGCATGACAAGTAGAAGGTTGCAAGATTAATGCCCTTCTTGAGCTTGAATTAGTGTGTCAGCATCTTTCCAGACCTAGGACCAGAGTATACAGGAAGTATTCCATAATGGACTTTAGCCTCTAACTGAACTGCTCTAATATTATTCCTATAACAAGACTCCTTTTAAAGAGTCTCATTATTGGCTTCATTAGATATGTTACTTGCATCAGTGGCTGTAGTTATGTGTATAATATAGGACAGGTTAGCATAGCATATTTTTTATGTATTATATGGCATACAGCTTGAAGTAGCCAAAAGGCTTATGGCAATGTAATTGGTAGTTAGTGTGAAATTTGTAAGACAAATAGACAATATCTAGGGTAACCCCTCTAATCCTCATCTTTCAGTTTTTTACAGCCACCAAAGGGCCTCATTAAAACAGCAGTCAGCACCTTAGTGAAAAGATACAGTGCTTAGAGTGCCCAAATGTGACAGAAAATCTGCATTTTGTAAATCTGACACCTTTGATAGATTATACAGTGTGAAGCCATTTCTTCTAAGCATTATGATAACGCTTAAGATTCTCTTCTGAATCCAACTTTGCTATATTCACCAGCTATAACAATGTGAAAAAGAGCCAATTGAATAAAATGAAGCTTAGAAGGTGAAGAGGAACCTTTTTCTATGCCACGAAGCTCTTTGCAGGCAAAGGGGCTGGAACGCAGTCATTGGCATCTCCAAGGACCACTTAATCTTGGGGGTAACATTCCTTTAAATATGAGGATGCTGCTTATGAATACGCCAGCATTTGTGTACAACAACATGTAGGCTTCTAGGACAGAGGAATAGTAGTTTTATTTTCTACATGGGAAAGATTACTGGCTTTTCATCTTTTTTTTAAACAGATTAATGTTTTACAAGGGTACCCAGGCTAAGGGAATTAACGAAAACCTTACTCTTCATTTCACAAAAAGACCCTGTGAAATCTGAGACTTCAGAATGAGGAGGTCCAATGCAAATGATGTAAAACCAAGCAAATCTTCTAATTTAGTTCTAGGTAGCTGCCGGAACAGAGCAGGACAAATGAAAATACACCATGAATTGTAGAAGCATGACTGCAGTGATCTTAAGCAAAGACTGCCTCCCTTCAAGCCCTCACCATACCTTTCCCCAAGCCAGAAGAGTTTGGCATGGTCCCTTTCACTCTGAGTCTCATCCCCAAGGCCTCATTCAGAAAGATTTGTATGGACAACTGACAACAAAGGTGGAAACTCAAATTGTAGGGCCTATAGAAGAAATAGTCTTCAGACATTCTGTTACATGTTAACGTACATTTTCATAGCTTCTTGGAGGAAGAAAGGAAGGTGTAGAATAAAACTTCAATATGATTTCATCTCTATATTGGCCCACAATTTGAAAATGTTTACTAATTATGATTGGGCCAAAATAGAAGGTGACCTCTCTTGAGCCCTTTGTGTCTGCCTGTGATTGAGGACTGTTCTTGTATGTATATATTTCCAGCAATTCTTACAAAAGTAAAAAAGCCCATTCCCCACTCTTCCAAGCTTTCCATCTTTCTGGTCAAATGATATTAAAATGAAGTCTTTTGTTTTAAAACTTCTAAAAAGATGACCAGACCATTTTGGCCTGTATAGTTTATGTATTTTATGATGAATTCAAATTGCTGCTTAATGTAGCAGTGGAGTATCTTCAGTAAAAATTGAAAAGTAGAAGAGATGACTAAAAAGCATGTTGTGTTATTTATGTTTTAACCCGTAGCATAATAGAGTGTTATTTGTAAGCAGCTGTAATTCAAATGAAATAAAATATATCTGACCAGTGTTTATATTTTAATATTGAAAGTCTTCGAGGACAGATTGATAATCATATTTAAACATGCCAAGGTAATTGCCTGTCTTTCTTGTTAGATATACTTAACCATATATACCTCCTGAAATTTCCTTTTCAGTATTTTATGTGTACTCATTTTGAATCTATTTTCTAAAAGGGTTAGGATTTTTTTTTCCCATGCAATAAAAGAAACCAGTTTTCATTTAAATGTTCCCATTTAGGTATTTGCAATTATTAATAATACAGCATACAAAAGGAAACATTTCAATGACAGGAACCTTGAAACAAATCCTTGAGAATTTGGAATGGCTATTGCTTTCTCTTATAATAATCTGGGGCCAGTCACCACTTTTGTTGAATTCAGTGTGTGGTTTCGTGTGTGTGTGTGTGTGTGTGTGTGTGTGTGTATGTTTGAGGGTCAAAGCTATTAAATTTTAGTCAGTTGCTAGAGGGAGTGGCAGGCCTCTTGACTGAGAAATCTACTTGAAATTACTCTTTGGGAGAAAAAAAAAAGATAGAAAATTGCCTCATCAGACCCATCTTTCAACCAACAAATCCTGTGACTCTCACTGTTCTTAATTGTTGACCTCTACCATCTGTGTCATGCAATGTGGTGGGAACTCTCCCTTCAAATAAAGATCCATGCTACCTCATCAGAATGTACTTGTTAAAAGTGATAATGGTTCACAATCGGTACTTAGCCATGTGAAATACAATATCCCCTTTTAAAATGTGGAGGTTTCAGGCCTAAATTAATACCTTGGTATGTAAGTCATTACATTATCTGAAAATCATTTGATACGAAGGAGAAATATCTGTGAGATGCTTTTGTTATCCAAAGGGTTTGAATTGCTGAATTTATTTAATTTGCGAAAGGGAAGTTATTGTGTGATGTCTATGGCTAATTGCTGGAAGTCATTTAGCCTTTAAAAAGCTGCCTTTACATATGTAGCACCAGCACCGGAAAATGTATTTTAGGAAGTTATATATGTTTTTTCATCAAGTAAACAAAAAGCATTTGAAATATATCTGGCATTATATTCGTGGAACTGGACTTTAAAAAATCACAACCTTATCCAGTGAATTCTCTGAGTGTATGTGGCTTGCCTTGCCCTGCAAAATGAACTTAAAGGGGCATTGTGAATAGAATATGTGGGTTTAAAATTCAGTGGATTATTCACATCTGTTAGGTGAGAATTAAAGAGCGCTGAAATAATGTATTCTTATGTTTTAGAGCTATCACTGCCAAAGGCTACTGACTAGTAAGTATCAACATCTGTGTTACCTCTCCTTTTGATTTCCTGATTCGATGTGTCTAAACATTTCATTTACTACTGGAATTTTTAAAAGTAGTTTTAAGCCTCTGTTTGATGTACTAATTCATTGAAAGATATTATTAGCAAATATTAGTTAAGGGATTATATGTACAATTAGCGCAAAATATCATTTACCGAATGTTGTGATTCATATTATTGAAAGGACGTCAGACTCTTGAAATGGTAAATAATGGAATAAAAATAAATAAAGGTACCTGTATTTTGACAGTGATATTCCACCTCTGGTTTCCCCATGCGCAAGCGTAAACACACACTCTCTCTCTCTCTCTCCCTCTCTCTCTCACACACACAATCATTCAAATGCCTTTTCTTTCTCTGACAAAAATATTCATTAAAAACATTTCACTGTGCTGCCTTTTAATATAGCACGGGCATTCAACCTGCGCGGGAAGCTTCCTGGAACCGCACAAATACTGTGTAATTATCTGGTGGCTCCCTGCTGGCTGCTGCATATTCCAAGCACAAAGTGAGCAGCGCATTTCTAGAGCCTGACTCCTGTCTTCATTGTCCCTGCTTGGAATATGAAGCCTCACTTCATTATAGTAGACCTGATCAAACTTGATAGATTTAGCCATTATTCTTGACTGTGTCAACTTTCCACAGTTTTCCACCCCCTCTCCTTGGACTCTTTTGTTTTGCCACCCAGGGAATGCAGAATATTCTGAGTCTAGGCTTCTCTCTTTCTCGCCTCTTCTTCTCTTTCTTCCCTCCCTCTCTCTCTGGGCTCTCTTAATCCCCCTCCTTCTCCCTCCACCCCATTTCTTTCACTATCTCCCCCCCTCTTTCTCTCCCCTCTCCCACCCAAACAAACCAAGGATTCAACAAATAATGTTCTTTCCACATCATGTGATTCAAGGAAAATAAGGCTGCAATTTTTCTCTCAATTGTCCTCTTTGGTTTTGAGTTTTCAGTTACTATAAAAGAATTCTGCAGCAATGTTGACACACAAGGCAGAAATTCTTTGAAAATCCTTTTATATTTCCTGTTAGTAGCACAGTAACTTTTGCTCTATGATGTTGTGATGGTTGGGTTTTTTTGTTTTTTTTTTTTTTTGGTCTGTTTTATGACAACTTTCAAGGAGCACTTCAGAGTTCATATTTTCAAGGATCATCCACATCAGTGTATCTTATCAAATTTTATAAATGCCTTAGTGCATTTTCTTTGCAAAAGGCATTAGATCATTCTCTAGACAAATACAGATGTTGATACAACTGGTTTAGCATAACGGATTGCTTGTAGTATTTGAGAGTTGCTATGTAACAATAGAGAATTATATCATAGCTCTAACAAAATTTTAAAGTATCAGAAAAAGAATGCAACCCACATTACCATAATTAGGACCACACTGATCCCTCAAACTGTCGTGGAACAAGTTAACCAATATGTCAGGAATTGTTACTGAACTTAAAATACTTATAAGGTCAATTTATCATTACCCTAGTTAATGAATATTTTGTGGTGAGATTTAATTCCTTGAGTTTTAATTTATTTCTTTTGTACATATAGCCCTTGGGTGGATCTCGAATGCTATTTAAAAGTTAAAAAATAATGCTTATGTTAAAGTCTGCTTATTAAGTGCAAATTATTAGTACAGCAAAAACTTAAGGGCCTTAGAAAGTTCTCTCACTCTCAAGAGTATCTCCACACCCCAAAACACTGCCAATCCTTTTAAATTTTTATTTTTTGAAAGCAAAAGCCAGGCTCCCAACATGGTGCTTTTTAACAAGTTTGCTCACTTATTCTTTTTTATTGTAGCTTCTGCTTTTATGCCACAGAAATAAGGTAAGATGCTAGTATGGCATGAATTTAATATTATCCTGCTTAAATTTAAAATAAAATAATTATTTTTTAGAGTGGCATTTTCAGTCACACCAAAAGCTTCATGGCATCTTAAAATGTAAATTGCCGTGAAGCAACACAAAGGAGAAAGAGAAGATTTTGAAGGCAATCGCACTGATCACTTAATTCAGTAGCTGCATATCCACTTGGCATAAGGTAATTAGAGTGCCACATTGCTGTAAAGACAGAAAGCTTAGGGTCCCATTCTGACTCACCCAGACGATAATACATGATTAGAAGTCAGTGACAGATCACAACTGCTGAATGACCCACCAAGGTCTTATCAAGGGCAAATCGCATAATTAGCATGCACTTCGCTGGCAAAGGAGTACAGTGCTATTGTTCCCGCACAATCAAATTAGCCCCGCCAATGAGGTCAGTGTTCTGTGACCTTAGAGACATTTTATGTCTTATTCCCCCTCCTTGTCTCTCACATACACACGTGCAATATGCACACATGCACACACACTTAAACTGAACCTAAGTTCTATGGACACTCCACACATGTTTTATAGAGGCATTTTTGAAGTACACTCCATTGACTCTTTAGTTCATCATATGTGGAATGAGGAAACTAGCTAATGTAGTCTGACCCTGGGGAACACATATGTAATGGAGCTACTTTGACATAAATTCAAGCATCTAGTGAGGCTCTGATCTCACATTATTTGCTCTTAATACATCTGCAGCATCCCATGTGTACTAATGAAGTCTCAATTCAAGCTGCAGATCTCTCCTTCCTTTTGGCAGTCAAAATGACCTGGCTGATTTGTCCACTCTGCCTCCATCCCAGCTACATTTTCCTCAAGCACTATGCATTTCTGTGACCCTAAACTTCTCTCAGAAAGGGCAAAATTTGGAAAATGGCTGAGGCCCCTCACAGCTCCAGACCATTCTTGCAGCCAGAGTACCCCTTACTGTGCCACCGATGGCCCACTGAGTGTAGCTGTCGAAGGGTCAGAGGCTTCCCCTGCTGGGTGACATGTTGGTCTGTGATCTGAAAAGTGGGCATCTTCATTTTCAGCAATGTGGGGAATCCTGGAAGAGCCCTTCTGTGAAACAACTTGACTGACTAGCAAGGAGCCTGTTTTGTTTTCCAGCTTGAAAGTCACTTTTTGATTTGTTCTACACACTTCATCACGTGTTCACTGCACAGGAGAGGTCGACTGGCACTCTGCACTGAGCAGAATCATATGTTACCCTCGCCCTGCCATTTCCATCATTCCACTGTGCTCTCCCTGAACCAGGTATTATCATCACCCACACTCCTGGATTCCATTCTGCTGGCATTACCTGCCTCCATACTTTCTATTGATTCCTTTAAAGACATGTTTACATCCTATCAAATTAAAGCCAAGTTTTGAGTCCTCTAAAGAGGATGATGAAGATATTTTGTTCTCTTAAGAGCTAAATAATTTCAAGTTTTCATTCTTCGAATCTTGCCCAAACATGACTCACAATTTACTACTGTTAAGATAAGGCTCACATGAGCTGAGATTTCATGACATTTTCAGAAACATGTAGTCCAAATTTTAGTGCTAATGAGAAGTCTAGGGAATATTGATTTGTATAAAAGGGAGGGGCTCTGGCTTGAGGCTATTGTTCAGGGAGTGGGGGCTGCCTGAGGTGTGGGAAGCTTTGGATTTGTGGTGCAATCAAGAAGCAGTGGACTGAATTGAATATCAGATGACTTGGGCCTAGCCCTGGCTTTGAACTTGGCCAAGGCTTTTTTAAATTCTTGGCCTGGATGTCTTCATCTGCAAAATGACTAGATTTGGCAAGAGGCTCTCTCTGGTGTCTCCCGGCAAGAACATTCTGTATTTCTAAAACATGTATGAAAGCTTTGACCAGTTCATCTGGTCAGATGTACGAACCAGTTGCCGTCTTCAATGTTTGCGTGTCACAGCTCTGACCATTGTAACTAATAGCAATGTTGCAGGTAGTGGATTCAGACCTTGGAAATCTAACAGCAAAAGGGAGAGAGGGATGCGAATGTATCTCTTGTTTATAAGATTTCATCTTCTCTCACCCTAGACACATACACCTTCTGTAATTAAACACTAAGGAAAGCGAGAAGCCAATGAAAGTGCAACTGAACTTATGTTTAAATAATATGTTTCCAAAGTGTCACTGACCAGGCAAGTTTATCTTTGAGCCAATTAAATAATTCTAGCTCCGCTTTGGCCTCTTCTGTAATTGCTGTATTTTGTGACACTTACATGTTAATAGGTAATGCATGTTTACAACTGTGTTGTGGTGCTCCCATGCATCCAAACATATTTTCTTGGGCAAATGAAATATTTTGATTGACTTCTATTTTCTGAAGCTGAACTCCATGGATATTTTAAAAGAAGGAGATTTAAATTAGAGTTTAGTAGTATAGGGTCCTCCCTAAGAATTTATTTCTAAAGTATAGTTCATCTATTATAAATGCCTTGGCCATTTGTGCTATATGCAGGGATAAAACTTTTCTTCTCCTATAGCACAAAGATAATTTCTAAACGTCTTGTTGATTTTGCAAACACAGGGACGTTTCCCTTCAATGAGAATTAATACTGTCTGTCTATAGAATGGCAGCAGTATTCAGCGTGCCAGAAAAGTTCCTGAAAACATTGTATTTATAATGATTGTGATAAGCTATGCCATCCTGCTGGTATTTAGCCTTCATGGTAACTTCTTTTTGATGAAAAAATATAGAGAACTATGCACAAAGGAGCAGTTTTTATACTTGTAATGGAAATATTAAAAAGAGACCCATTTTTACAAATTGCCTATCTAATAGAGATTTTACAGCATCTGTAAAATATAGACACTGCATCTTGCAGCACTGTTTCTGCTGTTAGGGTGTGTGCTGATTTTCATATGTGTGCTCTGGGTACATTATATATATTACATATAAATATAAATCATGGTACCCAAAGTCTCCAGGGGACCCCCCCCAGCCCTGAGTCATCCAGTGCAAACCATGAAAGTCCCCTAACAAATAGGATTAAAATTCACTCCTTTCAACCATCCCAGGCATTTATTCCTTCCTTTTCATTGAGCTACATTTGTCTGATTTAACAAGATAAGATTTGAGTGCTGATGCAGCCCGTTGTTAATGTAGCAGCCGCATCCACCATACCATCGACACTCGGCATCAGAGGAATGCATAAATCAGGTATTCAAAAAAAATTAGATATGCAGCACACCAGTTTTATAGTCCCAGCCTCAGAAATTGAAATGGCCCAGATTAATGTATTATATCTTACACACTGTCCGAGTGAATCAACTTTAATATATTGAACAGATTCGCAGAACAAGACTTTGTTATCTAAGGAGCACTCGGAAGAAGGAATTGACCTGAGGATTTGATTTGGTTCAGGTAGTTCATGTTGTACAGCAGCATTTGAATAGTTTCACATAAAAATAAAATTTCTATTAGAAATATTTCACATCATTTCTGGGCTCATCCACACGGCAGCTTTGCAGAGGGCCAATATTACAGAAACAATGTCCGGCCAAGATATGATTTTAACCTTTGCTTCTGACATGGCAAAACAATATAATTGTAATTTTAATGCAAGCTGCTGTTTCTCAGCAAGGCAGCTTGTACAGGCTGACTTTAACTAGTTTGGATTTTGACTGGAAATGAAATGCCCATTGAATTGCTCATACAATAGAAGCACCACAATTTGTAGCATTCCATTCCCAAAGGCTCAGTCGGGGCTGAAGCTGCTCTGTGAAGAAGCTGCTTTTTATACTGTTGGATGCCTTTCCAGGAAAGGACCAGCCTGGAAGCAATGCAAGGTTGTGAGGACAGTATCTCTTTTCTTTGCCAGGCTGGGATAGCCATGACTAGGAAATAGTTTTGGGATTTGAACTCAGAGATGATGTGATCTTTCCCCTGATCACCTGCAATAGAGGAAGGATGGGAAGAAGAAGAGCAAAAATTGAAGTCTAGAGAGAAATAATCTGCATTTGGGGAATACGTGCCAAAGTGTTTCATTCTTCCACACTTTCTTTTTTCTGTTTTAAATGCAGCTACATTCTAGAGGACACTCTTTGTGTAACTGCAAGACCTGCAGGACTGTGCTCTCTTCCCAGAGTGACAATGATGGAGCCTGAAATCATATCTTATACTTATTGGCAATGTCAGCTATGTGATCCACGACAGACTATAAACTCCACCCTACCCAGAGGTGGCATTCTATTTAATGCATTTGATAGAACAAATGCTAGCAGTAGTGACAATTTTCTCATTGAACTCAGAAAATCTTTGTTATTTCTAAAGTGTTTGGAATGAGAGAAATAGGCAGAGACAGACATTAAATGTAAAGACAGTAAATAGACACAAAACTGACCAAACACTAGTTCCTGTTACATTTACATGCAAAGTAAACAAGAAGTCAAAAAAAAAAAAAACACAAAAAAACACATACTTCATCCTTAGGACAATACTACAGCCCTTGTTGGCAAAGATTCTTTTGCCTATTTATTTACCCTATTAGTCTTGCCTGTTTTTCATACCTTTAATTTATTCTAATTTTTAACTAAAAGGCATGCTTTGGTTCATTCAGCCAACCTCATAGGTAGATGGCTAATGTTCCTGGTTTTTCTGTGGTTGGTGGAGCTGTATGTGAACATGTCTGACATCAGAAATCTGACTATGCTTTTGTGACTGTTTCTGCTTCTGTTTTCACCTGCCCAATTCTCCCTTTTCAGATGTCGATACTAATCTTTTTATTGACTGGAAACCCAGACCTCAGCCCTCTTTCCCTTCTCCCCTACCAACCCAATCCGGGCCGGGACCCACTGATGGAAGAGGGAAGCTTGTCCCCTCAGGGTCTTGGACTTGGAAACCATCTGATGGCCCCTCTGAGGACACAGGTCAAGGCCCAAGATAGTCTTTGAGCAGGGCAAGGGTCAGCAGGGCGAGAGTCCCACGTGCCACTTGCCATATAATTGCAGACGCTGGCATTCATTCCTCTCCTTGCATCCTGCATTACCCCTTGTCCCCGTGTTTGCCTATTAGCTTTTTAGGTACTGATTTAAATCTATTTTTCCCAAGACAACTCAAAGCTCTTTAAGACTGTCTTTTTCATATATTCCTCATTCTTAGCACAGTGCCTGGCACATAATAGGGTTTCACTAGAAATCAGTGAATTCATGTATTCATTCATTCAGCGAATATTTTTGAATGCCGCCTCTGTGTCAGGCACTGTTCTAAGCTCCAGGGATACAGCCGTGAACATAACAAAGCCCCTACTCTCACAGCACTTACACTTTAGGGTGGGAAACAGATATTGTCAAACAAACATGTTAAATGAGCCATATGAAATTACCAATATATGACCAGATGAGATCTAGAAAAATAGAAATTTCATATGGTCTGACCTAATACACAGCATATCATGTGGAGATAATGAACATATCAGTGCAGTCATGGTGTTTGACAACATTCTCTGAGCCATGTTATGATTTGAAAGGTTCCAGCTCATGCTTAGTCTACTTTCACATAATAAAATTGTCCGAAAATCATCAGAAAAAAATGGAGCACCATTAGTCAGATGGAATGTAATAGTTGCTCTCATGGCTATTGAAACAACAATCATCGCATCCTGTTATGTGTGTGTTATTCTACAGAGTTGGCATGGCAGAACCAGTCCTTTTTTCTGTACTTGGGGGTCTCAGCATATCCTTAGAGCCCTAGAGAACCAGCCTGTGCCAAGTACCTGTGTGGCCCAGGCTGGGTCTCTGGCCAACAGGATTCTCATTGAGCCACAGTGACTCTTCTCCCTCATGGCTTCAGGCCCTTCACCATGCTTCTGGTAAGTAAAGCTGCCATTCTGGGGAGAGTGATTTGGGGGCTGGTAAGCAAAAGGAAATGAGAGCACACAACGTGTTTCCCCACCTCCTTGCCCAAGCTGAGGAATGAATGCCAGTGTCTGCAATTATATGGCAAGTGGCACATGAGACCCTTCTCCCCGCTGACCCTTGCCCCGCTCAAAGACCATCTTGGGCCTTGACCTGTGTCCTTGGAGGGGCCATCAGATGATTTCCAAGTCCAGGAACCTGAGGGGACAAGCTTCCCTCTTGCAGGCACACTTGGTGCATTATTTCTCATGGCATGTTCTTGTAATATTCGGCTTTGACAGCACAGTCTCTGAGCACGCATAGGAAGGTGTCAAAAAAGTGCTAATATTTCTGCTTGTTCAGATCATTAATTTTCTCAAAGAAATACTCAATAAAATGCCTTTTTTTTTTTTTTTTTTTGAGACAGAGTCTCGCTCTGTCACCCGGGCTAGAGTGCAGTGGTGCGATCAAGCTCTGCCTCCCGGGTTCACGCCATTCTCCTGCCTCAGCCTCCCGAGTAGCTGGGACTACAGGTGCCCGCCACCACGCCTGGCTAATTTTTTGTATTTTTAGTAGAGACTAAAAATTTCACCGTGTTAGCCCGGATGGTCTCGATCTCCTGACCTCGTGATCCACTCGCCTCGGCCTCCCAAAGTGCTGGGACTACAAGCATGAGCCACTGCGCCCAGCCTAAAAAGCCCTCCTACACTGCTATTTCTAAAGTTTTATTTTAAATTTTGTGCCCTTAAATGGCTCTTTTTCCCTTCCACTTAGAATTATTTTTCCAGATTAAAGTTCATAACTCTTTTATAAAATATATATCATAAATATTTTTGCGTATTTTAAAAAAATTATATAGCAAACCGTGATGTTTGGGAGCTTTTGCTAGAATTATAAAGGATTTTTTTTTTAAGGAAGTCCAAAGCAAAGTCCAAAGCAGAGGGAAGCTGCTGCAGAAGGAAAAATGATGACTTTCTGCCCCTCTATGATCCTGGGGTTGGTAGATGGCTTTTCATCTCTAGCTCACTGGAACTGACTGAAGGCAGAGGTCATATGTCTTACTTGGAACATCTCTATAGTGGCTGGTACAGGGCTCTGTGCACAGGGTAGGCTAGAATGGCATTTATAGAGAAATCATCTCAGCTGTCACTTATTAAGCACAAGCAATGTGCTACATCTCACCAGACCCTACTTTGGGAGAATATTTTTCCCATTTTACAAATAGGCAAACTGAGGCCCAGAGGGTTCACTTGGTGTCTAAGATTACATAGCTAGCAAGTGACAGAGAGGATCCAAACGCAGGTCTCCACCTCTGAAGTCCTTGCCCTCTCCACTCTGTTACTAAGCTTCTGACATGGTCGAGTTCTCAAGAGAGGGTAGGTACATCCAAACTGTTGAGCAAAAGAATGCATTTGTCATTAGGAAGTGGTTGAGTTACTCAACTCAAATTAAAATCAGGGTCCATTGTGTATCTATTCTAGGCTTGTTAGGGTTCATTATCCTCCCTTTCCCAAAAACTTGAGCCTTTCTGAGACCTCTATCCTTGACCCCACATACCCTGACATCTGGCAACAGGAGACCCTCATAGTAAACTGCACGATGGAAGAGAACTGCTCTCCTGCAACACCACTTCCTACCCTTGTCCAAACAGACAACTCTTAGAGATCCACAAACATCTTTCAGCAGTCATATGACATTCTGTTCATTAAGATAAAAAATAAAGTGGCTCAAACCCCAATTTATGGATTTCCCCAAGGTTTCCAGAGACTTGGAAACAGGAAATGCTATATTCTCCCAGGCACCTCAAGCTCTAAATTCTTGCTTTCTCTGAACTCTCTCCACAATGCTTGGATATGCTAATGAGTACTGTCATCATTCTCTCAAGTACCACAAAATTGAGTTATTACACATAATATGCATTTATTGATGATGTCCCAGTAGTGGAGAGGGATTACAGCACAGAAGAGAAAACATCTTTAAATTGACCATGTAACATCACTGCTCTTATAGTTCCTTGAATATCCTCATTGCAGGGTGTATCCTCCCTGGGACTCAGTCCCTGACCATTAAACTGGGGCTTGTTCTTCCTGCTGTAACCTTTTTACAAGCATCTGTTCTCCCCTCAAATCTCCAGCCTTACTCCAGTCCTCCAAGCCTACCAGAGGAAAACTGAAAATTCCTGTAAAGTTATTCTGCAGAGTGACTTAAGACCACTTTTTC
The DNA here is from genome assembly GCF_029289425.2 of Pan paniscus. Taxonomy (NCBI): domain Eukaryota; kingdom Metazoa; phylum Chordata; class Mammalia; order Primates; family Hominidae; genus Pan; species Pan paniscus. Next base: position 67,436,164 of record NC_073261.2, on the reverse strand, counting down.
TCATTTCATACTTTGCACAGGCCTCTAATTTGTATAACTAAGAAGACTAACTCACTGGTTATCTTCAACCATCAACCATCTACCACTGAGATGATTTCCGGAGCTTTTCTGGAAAGCACAGGGTGCTCCCATCATCTCATTTTGTACATCACATCTTGCCCCTCATACTGACTCTTTTTTTGTACTACTAGTCTGATTTGGGTTGATCGCATTCTAGGAGTCAGCTAGTAGCTGACTCCTTTCTCTCCTCACCTTTCTCTACTCCTTCCACATACTTGTTTAATGTTTTGGGAATATTTTTGGACTCCAGAAACCATGTTTGGGGAATCCTTGAAGCCATTACTCTTTAGGGGCTAAGGGCTAGTCTGTCAATCAATGTGCTGGGCCTCTGGTTGGTTTTTTCTCTGTCCTCAGCTACCCTGTGATACAAATGCCACATGGACATGAGCCTAAGTCACTTCTTTCCATCCAGAATGAGACTGGATTTGGTTGTAATTCACATACAAATATGCCATCCCCAGTACCTTAACTAATCTGTAAGGTAACTATACATTTAACCTTCTAAATAGTGATAATTTAAATGTCTGCTACATATTAAACATTTTCTAAGTGCAAAGTACCATGTCTAACATATGTCATTCAAGCTTTATCAAGCAATGTGTCATAGAAATTGTTAGCCCATTTTACAGGTGAAGAAACTGAGGCACCATGAGTTTCATAGCTTGTATAAAGTTACAGAGTTAAAAAGAGGGAGAAAAGATTGCAATTTGAGCCTTTTTGTTTCTAGAGCACAAGTTCTTAACCATTCTTTTTTTATCATCACCTGTCCCACCAGTGATATATAGATATCTACTCCAATTCCCATGTGACAAAAGGCTGTCTTTGTATGTAATCTAAGCAAGTGAGCCCATGGCTATAGGTCAATAATGGACAAATTCACCAGTCCATTAAAGCCAAGTAAAGAGAAATAGAGGTTCCACAGAATCAAGCATTTTTTTTTACTATAGCTAATCTTATCTTTGATTTAATTATTTATATTCCTGGAACAGCCTCTTATATTCACTTAATAAGCTAGCTTCATCAGAACATCTTTAACAACTTATTGCCTATTTATCCCTCCTTTGTTTCTCACTGGAAATTTCTTACAACTTATCCTAGCCTGGAGATCATCAAATGAGTCAATTTTTCTAAAGTCTATCAAGCACTGGGATCATGTCTGTGACAGCTAGTTGTGGGAGTGGATAGTTGATTTTATGGTGCTTTTAAAGGATGATGTTTGGACTGTGATTCAGAACGCTCTTTGTTGGTTATCTTACATACTTAGAATGTTTTAGGTGTGCTTACTTGAACAGCATGGTTCTTTTATGTGCCTCCTTTAAAAATGGTGCTCTGCTGGTAGAAGGCCTGGTGAGTCATCAGTGCATGGTGATGGAGAACCACACTTTAATGAAAGCAAGCTGTTTGTGGGCTCCTGTAGGACCTCTTACACTTAGGCTTGCCGTTACCATGAGACTTCACAGAGGCCACTAAGAGAGCCCTTATTTCCTAAACACCTTTAAGAAAGGGGGTACAAGGATCTGAAAGAGACTAAGAAACTCTTGGCAATGTTCTCAGAGCTGGTCTAAATAACACCAACATTAAAAAAAAAAGTTAAAGTAGAAAACTCAGTCAATCAATCAACTAAATGTTTTGATTTTCAACATCTAGATACATTCAACATTGGTCTCATGGGAACAAAGCCATAGTATTTTCTTGGCCAGTGTTCCAAATGTGGTGGAGGGACCTGGATATTCTGGAGATGTTTTTGTCTTTCAGATGGTGAAAAGATTATCTTAAGCTTGGAATTAAGTGATGAAAGGGACCTTCGAAATTATCAACTCTAAATACTTCTTTACAGGTGAGTGCCAGTGAGGATATGATGTCGCCAGTCTTAGTCACATTGCTAATTTCAGAGGCAAGAGTGAAACAAAGTTCTCCTGCTTCCAGTTGCATCTTCATACAGTTGTCATCCTGTATTTTCTTTTGTAAGGGGAAAGAAAAGTGGCAGCTGGAATACTCCACCTTTGAAATTAGTTAGATTTTTCTGTTTCCAAATACAGACATGATTATGCCTGCATAGGTGAGATTTACAGCACACGTTGGGCCATCATCATGATTGTCCAGTATGTAGGATGAATATATTGTATGTGCAAAGCTCCAGACAACGCCCAAGAGAATGAGAAGAGCTGGAAGACACCACCCCACACTTTATCTGATGGTTGTGCCGTTGGAAACAATCATTTGTGCAAACCTAGTACTTCAGAGAAAATAACACAGCCTGAAGAAAATCAGGCCTTGACTCAAATGAATCTTGACTGTGTTCAGCCTTCCCTGAAACCCAACTTTTTTCCTGAGAATGTGTATGTAAAGGAATTTTGAGAATATTTGAAGAATGCAAATAATTATATTTTCTTAGTGTAGTTAAGAAAAGGATGTGTGTGTGGGAGGAAGAGTAGACGTGCAGTGACTGCACTAACAAGTATGGTCCCCCCAATGTATATTTAATAGGATAAGGATGGTTTTTTGAAGTTAATGGCATAGAGTTACGATTAAAGTATATGTGATATGAGGGATGTAGGAAAGTCCAACAAATAAGAATGTATGGGCAAGCTCATACAAAGAAGACAAGACTAATTTTATTAGTGTGGTCATTTTTGTTTTAAAGAAAGTCCTGAAGGATTCATATTTTAGAAGATTTGCTTCCAAAGATGCCATAATCTTCTGAAATCATACTCTAAAAATCAATGTAAATGTAAATGTTCATTTCTAATATGAATAAAATTAATCAAACATTTGTTACTATTTCATATATCCAGGCTTTATTATATGCCCTTCATTTTAGGAAAATTGAAAGCAGTTAAGAACCTGCCCCCTACCGTGGAGTTCTTGGTGCCGTGAGTTGGAGTTCTTGGTGCCTGGGTGCGTCCCCAAGGCCACTGGTCTTCAGATCTTTCTTACTTGAGAAGAACGCCTCCGCCTCCTGGCTCTCCCACCAGTGGTACTGCCACCACCACACACCAGCATAAAGCACAGATTGCTGCCCAGCTCCTTGGAGAGGGGCCAGTGCATTTGTCAGGAATTGAAAAGTTTTGGAGCCAGTTCGAGGACTTTCTGCTGCACAAAGTGTTGGCTGGAAGCATGGTGAGTATTAAATGGGATGTTAATTTTCATGAATATTTTCCCCATGGTTGTAGCTTGTGGTCATTGAGCAATTTAGCAATCACCATGTGGTCTGTTGGACACACAGCCTGGGTGAAGTTCAAGAAATTAGAAGCCAGTCAGTGGGGACAAGGCCAGAACTCAAATTCATGTGTTTTCACTTTCTTTCTTTTTTTTTTTCCTCCCACCTCAGGGGATGGTTGCTTCTTTATTACAACTTAGGTGCAACCATATGCCTGAGATCCCTTTGTACCACCCATATTGATGTTCCTTCACATTTTCACTCATTTCATTTTAGCTCATGTCTGTCAGACTTGTATTCTGGCTGTAAAATCCATGATTCAATGATTATTTGCCAGTTCATTCTTTGCCTCATCATGTAGGGTAGATTGCATCATTAATTCCAAGGACACTTATGTATGGTACAAGGCGTACACGATTTCATACTTATCTTCAAAGTGAGAGGGGTTTGTTGGAATTCTGGAAATTACAAGCCTGTAAGAGAAGAAATTTTGATACAATGACTATGGAAAATCAGAGTCCTGTATTTGACATGAATACCATCTTATGTTTTTATGGTACCTTTCCTACATCATATGATTGCAATTAACTTTCACAACACTTTGTGAGACGTCTAAGGCAGGATCTCTATCACAGTTCCTTCATTACCCATCCTATAGTCCTTAGAAGTGAAACTATGTTGCTCAAGCGGACACAGCTAGGAGTGGAAGACCTCCTGCTCCACCCACATTCTCCTTCCTCCCTATCAGCCCTCCCCCACCTCAATACCCAAGCTGTGTCATTAGAAATTTGTTATGGATAACAAAAATAGCACGATTCTCCCATGACTTATTTTTCTCGGTTTTTAATAAATTGTAGCAAGTCAAATTTTTATTCCCATTTGTTAATATTCCTGCATGCTTTCTTGAAGTGAAACAGAGTGGATGGAAATATCATATATACTCTAGGACAGCAATCCCCAACCCTTTTGGCACCAGGGACCAGTTTCATGGAAGGCAATTTTTTCATGGACCAGAGATGAGGGAGTGGTAGGATGGTTTTGGAATGAAACTGTTCTACCTCATGTCATTAGGCATTAGTTAGATTATCATAAGGATCACACAACCTAGATTCTTCACATGTGCAGTTCACAATAGGGGTTCGTGCTCCTATGAGAATTTAATGCCACTGCTGATCTGAGAGGTGGCAGAGCTCACAGTAATTCTGGCTCGCCTGCCACTCACCTCTGGCTGTGCGGCCCAGTTCCTAACAGGCCATGGACAGGTACCAGTCTGCAGCCTGAGGATTGGGGACCCCTGCTCTAGGAGTTATGTGTGACACACAGATGTCAGCATATCTCATTGGCACCACCTGAGGAATGGCTGTAGCATGCAAATTGATATTTGACATATTGTTGACGAGAGTTTGCATACCCTCTACTGTGTTAGCCACTTCTGTCTACTGTCTTAGGAGGAGATATTTTATAGGGTCACTTCAATGATTCTCATTATTTAATTGCCACCCATGGTAGAACCCCAGAAGTGAAACTTTTTGATATTCTCTTTTCCAGGATAAAATTCTCTGACATCTGAAGTTGCTTTCTGAGAATTAAATAGTAAATGAATCTGAGATGAATCTTTAAAAGTTCACAAATAGATTACGTTATTTGTTTAGCCAATGAATAATTACGCATATAATCAATAATACATAGTAAAGCACATTAGATGTATTCCCAAATATACATATATATATGCATATATAGAAAATATATGAGCAATCCATTTTTATTCAATATTGTTGGAAAATCAATTGATCTGCATATGTAAAATTTTGTCTTCCTTACTTAAAAACTTACCTTTTAAGTATTTTAACAATTTTGATGGACTTTCCTTTGAACTGTTTTACATACTTCTCTTTCAGGAAAGAAAGAGAATATGGAACTCATTTAGTCCTTTTTGGAAGGCTTGTGTTAACACTATAAACAGAATTTATTTGCTCTGTTCTCTGAACACCTTGAAGATTCTTTGAGACATTCTGTCCATTATATTTTTGCGGCTCTTTTCTTACCGGAATAGCCAGTCTAGTGTTTAGAGGTTTTAGCCTGATAATCTCTAGCATTCTCATAATTTGCTTCTTATCTGCATTGAGCTGCAGCTCATGATATAAAAGCATTAGTATTTCGTGTGAAGTAAGAGTTAATAGGCCCTGAATGATTAGAGTACATATAAATTATGGGGGCTTGATGTTGTGGAATAATAACCCTGAACTGCTGATTCTCAGGCCCCTTTTTTCCACTTTCTCTTTGGTTTCCAGGTAGGATATAAAGAATAGAAGTTGCCTAATAAGTGAAGTGTTACTCTCCATTAAAAAACAATGAGGTGCATATGAATGCTTTAAATCTTACTGGGATTAGCGGTGTTTAGTTTGGGATGACCAAGGGATAAGCAGGGAGCACTTCTGGCTGTGCATAAGAGAGGAGTGTTTTTATTTGTGTTTGTCAAGGATGAACTTATGAGCAAACTACAAAAGGACATTGCCTCTTTAACGGAGGCTCTGGCTTGTGTTCCTGGGAGCTTCGCAGCGTTTGTTCGTAAAGCAGCATGAAAGAGTTGATTTTCATTTTATGTTGTGCTTGTGAGGCATTAGCATGATGTTCTAACACTTGTAAATGAATACAGCTCTCGCCTAATCTGTCATTTTAATGCCTTATAGATTTTATTTCACTCGATGTTGTACCAGATTCTCAATAATAATAATCAACTGCTTTGTTGTTCTCTTGCAGAAATTAAATTTCTGCAGTGAGTGTGCAACTAATAAAAGATGTTGCTTGAGGAAACAAAAAATAAATATGATGAATCATAAAAGTTGGGTGGGGGGAGAAGGGAAGTTGCTCCTAGATGAAAGACAATTACTGAACCAGTGGTGAATGTGTCTGATTCTCATACTGTCAACAGCTTAATAACCCTCACAAAGTCTTTAGCCACTGTACTTATGTCTGAGCATTAACCTCATGGACTTGGCATTTCCCACGATTTCATTGAAAAGCATTAAAATAAAAAGGTGAGGTGGTAAAATCACTATTCTCTTTGCTTTGCACCCTAGATAAGTTTGCTCAGGGTTGCCATTTTGCCACACATACATGTTATCTTTTCCTTGTCATGAGCTATCCAGGAGAGCAGCATCAAGGCAGCTGTGTGGGACTTGGAGTATTGGCAATGACTGCAAAGTGGAAAATAAACAGTGTGTCTATCACCAAGCTACAAGAACACAGCACTCAGAGCAGTGAAATGACAGTCCATGGCAAGCAACTAATTGGTCACCAGCTTTGGAGGAAATACATTATTCCAGACCTCTGTCATTTACCATGTTCTTTAAACTAGAGAAAAATCTGCCAGGTTGAAGTGTTGGCTGCAACCCCCAAAAGAAAGGAAATAGAGAGTTAAGACTGCGAGGCTGGGCAGGCACTTTGGAGACTGAGTAATTGAAGACATCCATTGCTAGAGAAAGAGTCAGTTTCCTGAGACATAATGAATTTACCCCATTGCGCACAGGTATTGTGTGGGTCCAGCACCAGTTGTGTGATGAATGTTGTATTTCACATAGCTTCTGCCTGAGAATACAGGCTCAAGTGAATTCAGCATGTGACCACATTTTTATGAGAGCTGTCCCTTTTTTTTCACAGTTTGTCTCTCTAATTTATCGTTTCACTTGGAAAGGTTGATACATTGATGAGCTACGAAAAGCAAGAGGGAACATGCCCATCTACTAAGAGGAGAAGAGAGCCTAAAACATATACATTCACTAAGGAAGAGAAAGCCAAATGTGAGGTAACAGACACTCACAGGGCTAGACCTACAACTGGTCAATTTAAAAATGTTAAAAGTAAGGACCTAATGCATAATCAGATTGACTTAAGCATGTGCACCTCTGTCCCAAACTGGACATATCATATGCAGAAGAGAAGGAATAAGAAGAAACTTCTCACACAAATACGCATTTTATTTATGTATTTAAATGTGCAGCCACAAAGACTCTCCCCATTCAGGTTAGCTTGGATGAATGAGGCCTTAGTGTGCACTGAGATTGTGAATTTAAAAACCCAGAGGTCTCGATAGCAATAACTGGTTGTTTATCTTAATCCACAGAAGTATGTAGTCCAAAAATTATAAAATAGTTTAAAATCATGTAGGTTAATAGCTTTATAAATGTAAGCACTGTTTCTTTGATGGGCCTTAAAGGGCCCATAAACTCTTTGGAATTGTACCCTTTAATGTGTATGGATATATGTACATTTTAGAGACGAAGAAGATCAGTGGTTTTCCTCGGATTCTCTAACAAGTACAAGACCAAAAAGAAGCCAAAAACCTCTTAATTGTGTATACTGAAAGAAAAAGAAGAAGAAAAGAAAAATAATAAATTTTAAGGAAACCTATGATCAATTGTTCATGAATGTCAGCTCTAAATAGGAAAAGATTTATTAAAAGTAGTTTTTAAAAGTTGTGTATTTTTATAACTTGCTTTTAATCACAAGAATCATCTTAGAATTTCATATGGAATCCTTTTGCATCCATATGACTTCATTTCCATTTTTAAAACAAATATATAACCTAAAAGATGCCCAGACTGTATCTTTGTATTCCTAATCTATGTGTACTATTGTGCTCGTATGCGCATGCACTCTCTCTCTCTGCCCTCTTTTGCCTTTTCAGAAACAATAACACATGGTTTGCCAAAGAATCTGCATTGAATAATACTGGTGGTGACCACAAGAACATGCCTCTCTGACTGCAAGGAACAAGAGTGACCCAGGGTTTCAGCTGCTGCCTTGGAATTTCATCACAGTGCGAGTCTATGCTTCCCACGGGCTGCTCCCAGCCTGTGAATAAGCCTGGCATCTTTGTTGAGGCAGGCCTATTTCTGGAGATGCAGGATCCTCCGATGGGCGAATTTGGCTCTAGGACTGCTTGATGGCCTTGACAGACTTTCCTTAGAAATGCATGGCAATTTAGGGTTCCTCCACCCTTCCCTCTTTCTCTCCTTCACCTAGGGTCGGACTTGCATCATGGCCTGAAAGCTCCACCAGCCTCTCCTGCCCTCCTCCTCATTTTCTTTCACAGGCATATCCTCTAATAAATTTCTTGCACATTGAATCTCATCTTGGCATCTACTTATTGGAGGATCTGAAAATTCACATTTTTAACACAATAATAAAATTCACATTTTTTCATCATCCACTATATGCCAAGTGATGTGTTACTGTGTAGTCTCATTAAATCCTCTCAAATCCAAGAGATAAGAATTACATTTATTTTACAAGAAGAAAAGCAGTCGCTCTGAGAGGTAAAATAATGTATATGGCAGTAGATTGCAGAGTTAGCATTTGAAGAATGTTCGGTTGTACTCCAAAGCCCACCACAAAACTCCACCACTAAACCACAGCACCTTTGGAGCAATTGGAATGACGATTCTGTTCAAATCATATTAATACCAATCACTGTATTTGACTTTTTCGTTTAGATGTGGCTGTGATTGAAAAATCATGGTCTTTGTATATAGTCACCTGTTCTATCTGCCTTTGTTTTGGGGGACTGCCATCTGAAATTCCTGACTTTTACCCTGGGAGGGGCTTGTGCAGAGGATCTGAGTTACTCATCTGAACGGACTGCCTAAAGACACCTCAGTTTGTGTTGTCTGTGCATTCACTCAGCCTCCATAGCGAAACTAAGATGCTGGGAATGAGAGACTGTTCAAGGAGTAGAAGCCTTGCTTCTAGCTTCTATATTCCTCCTACGACCTATGACTTTTAGCATTGTCAGGGAAGTCATGAGGTTAGAGCTGATTTTTTTTTTTTTAAGAAAATGAGAAACATAAATGTTCTCTTTTCAAGGTTTCTGTTTGATAGTGTTTGCTAGACAAAGTAGAATTTTCACAGTACAAGTCCTTAGCTCAAGAGCTCCACTCAGTCAGCAGTTATTTCATGTGCCTTTTATCCAGCCTTTCTCGTTTAAAAAAAGGAAAAAGAGAAATTTATCCACTCAAAGTGAGCTTTTTGCTAAACTTGTGTCTTTCCCTTGTTTGTCATGTTAATTACATCCCAAACAACCCTATTGCAGAGAATTCTGCAATCAAACCCTAAAGTCCCATCAGATGTACAGTGGCTTTTAAAGTGGACTGATTTTTTATGTAATAATAAATTTAGTGTTATGCTTACCTCTAAATAAATGCAGATTCTGCTTCTTAGAATACCTGCTACTTCGTGTATCGTGTGACCTACTATGGTAAGATGTTTAACCTCTCATTTCTTAATTTCCTCACATTTAAGGCAGAGATAATAATATCTCCTCTATAAGGGTTATTATGTGCCATGTGTTATATGATATGCATTTAATTCATGTAAATGTGTGTGAAATAAATAACCAGATCTTGCCCAGTTAATTTTTGGTGAGGCAATTTGACAGTTCTATTGTAGATAGACCTATTCAGCAAACTATCCATAAGAGAGAGAGTTTATCTGAAATCGCCTTGGCTGGACAATACTTGTGGGTTCAGATACCTTTAGGAAGTGATTTTCACCACGAATGGCAGAATTTAAGAGATCTCAACTGAATGAACATAGACAGGTGCTCAATGAATATTACAAAACTAAGTCAACAAGGGAATGTGGCATAGAATGAGCTTGGTCCTCCAAGGTGAAAAAGCTAATGCCTGCATTAGTAAAGGGTTATTCCATTAACTCATTTTCAGTTAATACAAGACTAATTATTCAAGTATTACTCAAATTCCCTTTAATATTAACATTGTGTGTGGAGATTACATATTACAAAAACATTTGAGGATTAAACCAATGTATAAGTCATTAAAATTATTCTGTTGCAGGGGTGGGGTGGTGAGGACTATTTTATTACCGTGCAGAAAATTCCCTGCTCATCTAAAGTGAGATCATACTCACCTTCTAGCCTTGTCTGCTTGTTTATAAACTCCAGCAGGCAAAACAGTGCCAAAGGACACACAGAGATTTTCCCAAATAAAGTGCTAAAATGGTGGTCAAAATGTTAGCAGTATAAGTTTATCACGTGATATGTTAATCATAGTTACAGACTGACTGGGAAGTGTTAGTTTAAGAGGAAAAAAGACGAAGAACTTTACCTGTCTTAAATAGAGAATTAAACTCATTTTGGAGGGAGAGGGTTTGAAGTGGTTCCTAATTGGATGATGTTGGCTGGTTTCATCTCAATCCTGAAGGGATCTAGAAATACAGTAGGGTCCCACATTAGCTTTATATGTAATATGGAAGCAGCTTAATGGGGCCTTATAAAGCTTAATTCAGCACTCTTATGCAAGAAGAAATGTGGTCATAACCCAAGGACCACCTAAGAATGAGAAATATTAATAAAAGGAATATTTGTGGGGTCCTTGGCCAAGCTTTGGTGTGGATCTCCAGAAAATTTATGAGAGAGGCAAATTTGCTTTTTTTTTAAAGCCACTACATTATAATTCTGCCGTGTAGCATAGTTATATATGCACTTATTGTATTCCCTCTTACTGGATCATCAGCTCATTATAGGCCAACATCTGTTCATTAAACAAAACATGTTTTAAGTTCCCATTTTGTTCTGAGCGCTAGCAATATAAAGAAAAAGAAAACAAAGATAACATTGCTGTTCTCAAGAAGAGTATCATCTAGTGGTGGATGTGCAAATTTAATTAAGAATTAAATTCATATCTCCTTGTGCAGCAGTTTCCAAAGTGAGGTATGCACATTGAAGGTATGGAAATTTCATATTCCATAATATGATGACATTATGTGATATTTGACAATAATAGAGCATCTATTTATATTTAAAAATGAGAAATTATGTTTAATATTGAATATGTGGACATATATATCATTGTTTGTAATTATATATTAAAAATACTTTAGTGATAGTAAGATAGCAGTTGGAAGACAAATATTATATATACCCACTGGATGTCAGTAAACAATTGTTGAATGAAAAGACTCATAATCTCAGGTTAGTAAATCTTCTTATTGTCGCAGGTACACTAAAATCTACTTGTTGTCCTTTTAACCACACGTGCTTCCTCTTCTGCCTATTGCCCCATGAGCAAGTTCCCTCAGTGACATATCCAACTCATAGTTTTCCCTGCATTGACCAACCCAGAAGTCCTAATTCAATCTTGAGTTGAATAGAATTGAATTACATTGCTTGAGTGCATTTCTAATAATGTTTTCATGAGGTAACACATAGCAAGATTCACAGAAGGTTCATTTCAGTCCCCAAGTGTACACATTTTGTCTGAGCAGTTCAAGTTAGCCTCTATATTAATGAACAGATATGACAACCTCTGTGGATCACCAAATACTAGAAACCGTAGTCATGATTAGGTTTCTAATTTTTCTGCCCCAGAGTTCTTGTTCTACTTACTGATGCCACTTCAAGGAAGAAAGTTAGTGTTTATTTTGAGGGGTTATAGCAAGATTTCTCAGACCATCACGATAGATATTTGGGACCCATAATTCTTTGTTATTGGAGGGCTGTCCTGTGCATTGTAGGGTGTTTAGTATTATCTCCATCCTCTACTCACTAGCTGCCAGTAGCAGTTCATTCCCCTCCCCCATTTGTAACATGACAAACGTCTGGGGATATTGCCAAATGTTCCCTGGGGAGTAAAACTGTCCCCATTTGAAAGCCACTGGGTTAGGGTAAAATAGTATGAGGCATTAAAAAATGTACAGTGTAATTTAGCAAGCAGCAGATTAACTATGTAATTGGGTTCAAATGCAGTGTGAATTTCTAAAATGTGAATAATCAAACATGATGTATTTGAGAGGTTAGAGTCAACTCCAATCCCCTGCTAATCACATTAGTTTTGAGTTGTAAATAATAACTTAAATCTTACTTCCCTCCGATGTTATTTAGCCATGGGGGACAGAGGTTTTGAGTGGTGAAACAGTAAATGGTAGAAAGAGTAAGGTGGAAGATCTACAGATAATATAACAAATTGGTGAAGGATGATTAGTAGCATGTTTTCTGAATAATCAAATGAATCAAGGCTATCAGGAAATTCTATCGCTCATGACATCCATTGGGAGGTGTGCCCAGAAACAGCCAACAAAAGGTAGCATAGTACATAGGAAAAGATGATCCTTAGAATCTCATTATTAAAAAGTGGCTCAAGGTCAGTTTCCCAGCACATTAGCAGAGTGCATGTTTTCTGAATGAGCTAACTAATTTTACTCTAAAGGCTTTCTCTAAATTCTAATTGGAGAGTCTTTAAATCTTCAAACATGAAAATGTTGGAGAAGAGATTCAATTATATGTGAATTGAAAATAGGAATAGATATGCTTGACCAATATGTTTCTCTTTTCCCATTAGAACTAACGGAAAAACATCCAGCCTACCCCAATGGGCTTGCTGTCCATTTGCTGGATTTATGTCAGATGGGGAATTACTCAGAATCCAAGATACTGCAAAAGCAACTTGGGTCAAAACTGTCAATTAAATGGAGAAATTATGTACAAAATTAGGATTTCAGAGACCCAGATCTTTTGGCAGATAGCTAGGTCCTGACGCCCTTTGAAATCGGAATATAGTACAATGACCCTCTGGGGTAAACCTTCCCATTAAATTTGCAATTCTTCAATGTTTGATACTGTCCAGGGAGCAAACGAATTAAGACTTTCTTTTGTAAAATATATTTTTTATTTCTACCTGGCCTAAATTCTGATTCCTGCTTCTCTGTGGACTGCAAATGGAAAGGTTCATGTCCTATGGCAAGTGCCATCTGTAACTTATGCTTCTGAAAATTTAAAATGGCTATAGTTTATTGTTTTGTCACTATGTGTTACATCTACAGATTGTTTAAATGACAAAAGGAAAAAAGGGCTCTGTATGTATGCAAAAGAACATGTAATTAGATGCAAATAAGCAATAAGGCAAAGAAAAGACATTTAGCTTTTGCTTGTGTAATGTGATATAGGTTTTGTTATATACATATCATATTTATTTATCATATAGCAACTGGATGCACAGACTTTAAAACCACTTGAATATTAGATTTTGCATAATTGGGAGGCTGCCGTCACCAGTCCGTAGCACAAAGTCAAAAGGCATTTTAGGAATTGCTTACAATGAATTGTAGGTCATTTGAAATAAATTTGTAGGAAGCCTATTTAATCTCTTTCTATCTCTCCTCTCTCTCTCTTTCTTTTTTCGCTACAAAACACCCTGAAGATCATTTCTCTAATGCATTGGTCTGTCAAATCTGTATAAACAAGCATAAATGTTAAAAAAGTAAAGAATACTAATCAAGAGACACAAGACATACACTGCCTAATAAATCTTGCCTTCAATTTATTTGTCTAGTACTACAAAGGCAAAGGAGATATCAATTAATATAGGCAAAGAGGACCCATAATTTATAATTAACTGGCAAGTGGTTTGTAACAAACAGCAGCACCGAGTCTAATAGCCGGTAGAAAAATAACTAGTGTTGATTTGTCCCTCGGCAAATTAATAGAGTGCTTATCAATGACAGGGTTACATAAAACTGCTAAATAAATAATCATCAGTGAGTTCGAGTGAAGCAGATCTTTAACAAGCTTAATCTGAACCTCTTGACATCTGTAGACTATGAAGAGATTAAATGGTAAGAAAGAGAAGATACAGTGTGCACATTGTAAGCCTGCTCAGTAACTGTACAAGATCATGTTCTTATGTAATGAGAAATAAAGAAACATTTTTATTGCAAAATTACATTGAAAAATGATTTTCATTATAATTAGAGTGAAAATTATAAAAGATATATCAAGGAAATGCTGAACTGGAATTCACCAGATGAGAATTTCACTACATCTCTTAACAATGAAAACACATCATTTTAGTCACTTTTGATATATTTTTGCTCGTTTGCTTCACTTTTATTACTCACCTTTGTACACGCCACATGTTCCAACTCATATGTCACCACCACTACATCCGTGAGCTTGTTTTTGGTTATTATGGTTCCTCTATAGAAGAAAATTAATCAAGGTTCTATATTTAAATGGACATTTCCACCCTGCCTTCCCACCTACCCTCCCCCTAGGCATATATATGGAATTCTCAGTTTTTTTGTTGCAGGGCATTTTATTACTCCTGGTTTGGACTGTGCATCATTTGCATTGCTGGGAATTAATAGACCTGTATAATACCTCAGGTCTTGTCTTTTCTATAAGAAAATATTTTTAAATTACCATCTTTTATAGGCATATTAACATCATGATACCACTTGGGTTTTCAGCACTAGTGAACTAAACAATGCCTGTCTAAGATTGATATAGATACAGATATATAGTTGGAGCTTCTCACAAGTGGGGAGATCCCCCCTAAATTTTAAATAGAAACCTGATTTCTAGTGGGATAAATATATATTTCCATAGGTGTTCCTGTGAGAGACAAAACATGATGTCTTTGTCCATTTGTGCTGCTATAAAATACCCTAAGGTTGGGTATTTTATAAAGAAGAGAAATATTTATTTTCTCACTGTTCTGGGGTCGGGGAAGTCCAAGATCCAAGATTCTGGCAAGTTTGGTTTCTGGCAAGGGCTGCTGTCTGCTTCCAAGATGGCACCTTGAACACTGCATCCTCATATGGTAGAACAGAGGGGTAAAAAGGGACCAAATACTCTGTGAAGCCTCTTTAATAAAGCCCTTAATCCCATTCACGAGGGAGGAGCCCTCATGACCTAATCACCTCCTAAAGTCCTCACCTCTTAATACTGTTGCATTGAGGATTAAGTTTCAACATCGATTTTGGAGGGACACAAAACCATAGCATATTCAAACTATAGCACATGCAAACATGGGGCTAGAAAGTCAAGAGCTGCATCCAGTGTCCCATTTCTGTTTAGGGCAGAACATATCATTATTACAATTTCCACATTCCTTGGGCTTGGGGATGCCACCTCTGTAGGGGTTCACCATTAGACTTGTCTTTGCTCTACTTATGAGCTACCAGTGAAGATCAGCTTCAGATATGATTGATCATTTACGTTTTATTTTTTGGATATGTCTTATTTTCTCATGTTAAATATTAGCTAGCACCAACAAGAACTGCTAAATATTCAGTGGGCTTGTGTGTGTTTGTCTTTAATGTGCTTGGTAACTTACAGCAAACTACTCTGTTGGAGACATTAAATTACTTGATAATACTCAAATCTTAGTTATCAGCATCACTGCTTTCCTGAGCTTCAGACTGAATTTCCAACAACCTTTTGGGCATCTCACCCATAATATTCTAAGAGAACTTTATATTTACATATTAGACACTCATCTCATAAGTTAGTGGCATCATATTTCATCAAGCTGTTCAAATTTAAGTAGGAGACATCCTTAATTTCCTATTCTTCCTCATGTTTTTTATACACTCTAAAGCCATCCAAATGAATCACTATATTCTTCTATATTTTTATTATTTGTGTTTGAGACAGGGTCTTGCTCTGTCACCCAGGCTATAGTGCAGTGGCATGATCATAGCTCACTGCCACCTCAAATTTCTGGATTCAAGTAATCTTCTTTCCTGACCTCCCCAAGTGCTGGGATTACAGGCATGAGCCATTGCACCCGGCCGATACTCTTTAATTAAGCATCTAAAAGCACTCTCTTGTATATCCCTTCCTGTTTATTTCTACTGTCACCACCTTGATTCAGGCCCTTATTATCTCTTAGCTGAGATTTTGTAATAGCTTCTGAGGTAAGAATAATGACCCCCCAAAGGTGTCCAGGTCCTAGTCTCCAGAGCCTATGAATATGTTACATTACATGTCAAAGGGCAATTAAGATTGCAGATGGGTTTAATGTTGCTAATCAACTGACTTTAGGGAGATTATCATGGATTATGGCAGTGGGTCCAATTTAATGACAGGGATCTTTAAGAGTAGAAGAGGGGGACAGAAGAGGAGTGAGAATGATTTGATTTAAGCAGGACTTGACCCAGTGTTGCTGGCTTTCAAGATGGAGAAAGTGGCCATAAATAAACGACAAGGAAATGGATTCTCCCAACAGCCTCCAGAAGAAAGGCAGCCCTGCCAACACCTTGGTTTGAGCCTAGTGAGACCTGTGTCAGACTTCTAACCTGCAGAACTGAAAGCTAATAAATTTGTGCTGTCTTAAGCCACCAAATTTGTGGGAGTTTGTTATAGCAGCAGTAGGTAAACGAATACAGTCACCAGTTCTTAGCCAGTCCCCTGGCCTTTAGCTTCCTTCTTTTGGATCTATTTTCCTTAGTTTTACCAAAATTATCCTTAAAAATACAGATCTGGCTATGACACATTCTTGTGTTAAATTCTTTGATGGTTTCCTACATTGACTAGGATAAAATTGCACTGCTTTATCATGGCACACAAGGCTCTGCATTATCTGTTCTGTTTCCAGCTTTTATGCCTCCTGTAGGTTTGCCCTTTCCTCATACTCCCCCTTCCCCACATTCCAAAAAAATGTATTCTATACTCAATACTTATTAGCTTACTCAGTTTCTGGAAAACACCAATAACCTTTATAGCTGCTAAGTGCTTGTTTATGCTGGTCGCTTTATGTGGTATGTTCATTTCCTTGCTGTCTCCCTGATGTGTTTACCAAGCACATTCTTTAGTGCTGAGTTCAGGGATCTCCTTCATGGCTCTTTGCATGATATGATTACTCCTCCTTCCACAGCTGCTCCCTGTCAGACTAAGTGAGCACCTACTATATCCCAGCCATTCAGTTGTTCTAAACATTTTACAAGTATTAACTTGTTTAATCCTTGTAACAAGCCTATAGGAAAGAGATATTCTCATCTCTATTTTATGGCTGATAAAATTGAAGCACAGGGAAGATAAGTAATGTTCCCAAGTTATAAAGCTAGTAAGAGATGGAGCTAAAATTCAATCCCAGGCGTCTGTGACTCCAGAATTTGTTATCTGAACAATACTCTGTACCTTCAAATACCAGACAAGTTAGTGAATAAGGAGAACATCTACTTTTTCGGCTCTGTGAAAATAGGAAACTTTTTACTGAAGGAGTGGACAACATGATATAGCCCCCCACTCTCTGTGGTCTCATTAACTTTGATATATTTGGTTTATCAAGCAAAATCTGTTCATGCCAAAATTGTATTTTCTAAAATGTTTTTGAAAATGCTTACATCTATGTCCATGAAGGATTTGATCAGTAGTTTTTTTGTAATGCCTATTTTTGATTTTGCTTTCAGACTAATGCTGGTTTCATAGAATGAGGTGGGAATTATTCCTTCTTCTCTGATTTTATAAAATAATTTCTGTGAAATTGGCACTATTATTATTTTCTTATATGTTTGGAAGAATTCACCAGTAAAGTCATTAGATTTTAGAGTTTTCTTTCTGGGAAAGTTTTAAACTTTAAAATAAATAAAAATATGTAATAGGGCTACTCAGATTATTTATTTCTTCTTGAGTGAGTGTTGGTAGTTTGTTTCTTCAAGGAATTCTTTCATTTCATCCAAGATGTTGAATTTATTGACATAAGGTTGTATATAGTATTCCCTTATCCTTTAAATATCCTGAAAATCGTAATGATGTCACCTCTGTATTTCCTGAATTTGGTAATTTATATCTCCTCTCCCTTTTTACTAATTAGTCTGGCTGTAAGTTTACCAATTTTATTGATTTTTTTCAAAGAAGCTGCTTCTGGTTTTATTAATTTTTTAAAATCATTTTTCTATTTTCTATTTCACTGATTTCTTCTCTGATAGTTATTATTTCCTTTCTTCTCTTCACTTTAAATTACCTTTTTTTGTGTGTGGCTGTTGCTTTTGTTTCTTATGGTAAAAGCTGAGTTTATTAATTTAAGACCTTTCTTCTTCTCTTATATAGGCATTTTCTGTTGTAAATTCCCTCCCCAACCACCAGTACTGCTTTACTGGAATTCACAAATTTTGATACATTGTGTTTTCATTTCCATTCAGTTCAAATTACTTTCTACTTTCCCTTTTGATTTCTTCTTTAACCTATGGTTTATTTAGAAATGTGTTAAAATTTCTAAATATTTGGGAAATTCATTTCTTTTGATTTCCTATTTAACTTCCTTTGAAGTTAGAAAACATATTTTTTAAGACTTGAATTCTTTTAAATTTATGGAGACATATTTTTATGGCTCAGAAGTTAGCCTATCTTGGTGTTTGTAGTGCATTTGAAAAGTAGAGTTTTTTGAGATAGGGTCTCGCTCTGTCACCCAGGCTGAAGTACAGTTGGGTGATCACAACCCACTGCAGCTTCAACCTCCAGGGCTCAAGACAGAATGTATTTTCTAATGGTTGTAGGATGGAGTGTTCTATATATATGTATTACTTAAGTTAATTTGGTTGATACCATTGTAAAATCTCTATGTCCTAACCGGTTTTTTGTTCTATCAATTATTAAGAAAGAGATATTAGATTTCTAGATTAATTTTATGAATTTGTCTATTTCTCCATGTAACTCTCAGTTTCGTTTCATGTATTTTGAAATTATTTTATTAAATATATACACATTTAGAATTTTTATGTACCCATCCTTTTATCATTATGAAATTACCTTCTTTTCCACTGCTCATCTGCTCATAGTCTTTGCTTTGGTGTCTACTTTGTCTGATATTGATATAGTCACTCCAGCTTTCTTTTGGTTATCATTAGAATGGAACATCTTTTTCTATACTTTTAAAGTATTTGTTTCTTTATGTATAAAATGTGCTTCTTGTAAATGGTATATAGGCCATTCTTTTTTTAATCATTTTTCGAGAATTTTTGCCTGTTAATTGGGGTGTGATATGGTTTGGCTGTGTCCCCACCCAAAATATCATCTTGAATTGTAATCTGAATTGTAATCCCCACATGTTGGGGGGAGGGGCCTCATGGAAGGTGATTAGATCATAGGGGTGGTTCCCCCATTGCTGTTTTCATCATAGTGCGTGGAGTTCTCACAAAATCTGATGATTTTATAAGGGGCTTTTCCCCACTTCACTCTGCAGTTCTCTCTCCTGCCACCATGTGAAGAAGGATGTGTCTGCTTTCCATCTTGCCATGATTGTGAGTTTCCTGAGGCCTCCACAACCATGTGGAACTCTGAGTCAATTAAAAATCTTTCCTTTATAAATTACCCAGTCTTAGGTATTTTCTTCATGGCAATGTGAAAACATACTAATAGAGTAAGCTGGTACTTCAGAGAGTCGGGCACTGCTGTAAAGATACCCAAAAATGTGGAAGCAACTTTGGAACTGGGTAACAGACATAGGTTGGAACAGTTTGGAGGGCTCAGAAGAAGATAGGAAGATGTGGGAAAGTTTGGAACTTCCTAGAGACTTGTTGAATGGCTTTGATCAAAATGCTGATAGTGATACGAACAATAAAGTCCAGGCTCAGACAGAGCTGAGGAACTTCTTGGGAACTGGAGCAAAGGTAACTCTTGCTATACTTTAGCAAAGAGGCTGGCAGCATTTTACCCCTGCTGTAGAGATCCGTGGAACTTTGAACTTAAGAGAGATGATTTAGGGTATCTGGCAGAAGAAATTTCTAAGCACCAAAGCATTCAAGAGGCGAAAGAACATAAAAGTTTGGAAAATTTGCAGCCTGACAATGTGGTAGAAAAGAAAAACCCATTTTCTGAGGAGAAACTCAAGCTGGCTGCAGAAATTTGCATAAGTACCCAGGAGCCAAATGTTAATTGCCAATACAATGGGGAAAATGTCTCCGGGGCATGTCAGAGGGCTTCACAGCAGCCCCTCCCATCAGAAGCCCAGAGGCCTAACAGGAAAAAATGGTTTCATGGGCTGAGTCCACTGCCTTGCTGCTTTGTGCAGTCTTGGGACTTGGTGCCTTGCATTCCAGCTGTGGCTAAAAGAAGCTAATGTATAGCTCAGACTGTTGTTACAGAGGGTGCCCCAAGCCTAGGTGGCTTACGTATGGTGTTGGGCCTGTGGGTGCACAGAAGTCAAGAATTGAGGTTTGGAACCTCCACCTAGATTTCAGAGGATGTATAGAAACACCTGGATATCCAGGCAGAAGTTTGCTACAGGGGCAGAGCCCTCACAGAGAACCTCTGTTAGGGCAGTGGGGAAGGGAAATGTGGGGTCAGAGCCCCACACAGAATCCCCACTGGGGTACTGCCTAGTGGAGCTGTGAGAAAAGGGCCACCATCCTCCACACCCCAGAATGGTAGATCCACTGACAGCTTTCACCATGTGCCTGGAAAAGCCGCAGACACTCAATGCCAGCCCATGAAAGCAGCTGGGAGGGGGATTGTACCCTGCAAAGCCCCAGGGGCAGAGCTGCCCAAGGCCATGGGAGCCCACTTTTGCATCAGCATGACCTGGATGTGAGACATGGAGTCAAAGAAGATCATTTTGTAACTTTGAGGCTTAATGACTGTCCTACTGGATTTTGGACTTGCATTCGTCCTGTAGCACCTTTGTTTTGGCCAATGTCTCCCATTTTAAGTGGGTGTATTTACTCAATGCCTGTACCTTCATTGTATCTAGGAAGTAGCTAACTTGCTTTTGATTTCACACGCTCATAGGAAGAATGGACTTGCCTTGTCCAAATGAGACTTTGGATTTGGACTTTGAGGTTAATTTCAGAATGAGTTAAGACTTTGAGGGACTGTTGGAAAGGCATGATTGTGTTTTGAAATGTGAGAACCTGAGATTTGGGAGAGGCCATTGGTGGAATGATATGATTTGGCTGTGTCCCTACCAAAAATCTCATCTTGAATTGTAATCTGAATTGTAATCCCCACATGTTGGGGGCAGTACCTCATGGGAGGTGATTAGATCATGGGACCAGTTTCCTCATGCTATTCTCATGATAGTGAGGTTTCATGAGATCTGGTGGTTT
This sequence comes from Pan paniscus, assembly GCF_029289425.2. Taxonomy (NCBI): domain Eukaryota; kingdom Metazoa; phylum Chordata; class Mammalia; order Primates; family Hominidae; genus Pan; species Pan paniscus. Next base: position 67,415,103 of record NC_073261.2, on the reverse strand, counting down.
TATAAGGTCTTTCCCCCCCTTCCCTCTTTACTTCTCTCTCTCCTGCCGCCACATGAAGAAGGATGTGTCTGCTTCCCTTCTGCCATGATTGTAAGTTTTCTGAGGCTTCCCCAGCCATGTGGAACGTGAGTCAATTAAACCTCTTTCCTTTATAAATTACCGAGTCTCAGGCATTTCTTCATAGCAGTGTGAGATTGGACTAACACAAAGTGTTTTAAACCATTTTTATTTAATATGATTGTTGACATGTATGGAAAAAGCTAAGTCTATTATCTTTCTGTTTTCTATTTGTTTCATTTCTTTTTTCTAACTCTTTTTTTTTAACTTTTCTGGGTGGTTATTTGTATTATTTGTGTTCATTTTCACACTGCTATAAAAATATCTGATACTGGGTAATTTATAAAGAAAAGAGGTTTAATTGGCTAACAGTTCCACAGGCTGTACAGGAAGAATGGCTGGGGAGGCCTCAGGGAAATTCCAATCATGGCAGAAGGAGAGGGGGAAGCAGGCACATCTTCACATGGCCAGGGCAAGAGGAAGAGAGAGAGGTGGGAAGTGCTACACACTTTTAAACAACTACATCTTGTGATAACTCACTCACTATGAGGAGAATAACACCAAAAGGGAAATCTGTCTTCATGATCCAATCATCTGGATTGGATTTTATACATCTGAAACCAATTTTCATTTCATCTTTACATTTGAAAAATATGTTCCCTGGTATGGAATCCTAGTTTAATAGTTACTTTTTTTTTTCTATCAGTACTTTAAAGGTGTTGCTCCACTGGCTTCTCCTTTGCACTGTTTCTGAAGAGCAATATGCTGTAACTCTGACCTGTCTTCCTCTGTGTGTCTTGTGGCTCTTTCTTTGGCTACTTTTAGAACTTTCTTTTTTCACCAGGTTTGATCAGTTGGGGGTAGTTTTTCTTTATGTTTCCTGTACTTGAGCTCATTGAGATTCTTGAATTTGGAGTTTATGGTTTTCATCAAATTTGAAAACATTTTAGGCATAATTTCTTCAAATTTTTTCTCCACTTCCATCCTCTCCTTATAGGATCCCAATTACATGTATATTAGGCAAGATTAAGCTGTCTGTCCCTCAGCTCACTGATGTTTTTTTAAATTATTGTTTTGTTCTTTTTTTTTTTTTTGCTTTTGCTTTTGTTTTTGTTTTTGTTTTGTTTTGTTTACAGATAGGGAGGGTTTCACTTTGTCACCCAGGCTGGATTAGAGTGATGTGATCACAGCTCACTGCTGTCTTGAACTCCTGGGCTCGAGCAATCTTCTTGCCTCAGCCTCCTGTGTAGCTAGGACTAGGTGTGCTCCACCATGACTGGCTAATTTTTTATTTCTATTTTTATAGAGATGGTGTCTCACTGCATTGCCCAGCCTGCTTTTAAACTCTTGGTCTCAAGTAATCCTCCCACCTTGGCCTCCCAAAGTGTTGGGATTGTAAGTATGAGCCCCTGCACTCAGCCTGCCCTTTTATTTTGGATGGTTTTTATTGCTGTTTTCAAATTCACTAATCTTTTCTTCTACAGTGACTAATATGCTGTTAATCCCATCCTGGTTAGTTCTCTGGAAGTTTGATTTTGATCTTTTTTATCCTTTATGTCTTTTCTTAGCTTTTTGAATATATAGAACGGAGTTATAACAATTGTTCTAATGGCCTCATCTTCTGACAGTAACATCTGTGCCTATTTTGGGTTGGTTTTAATTACTGATTTTTCTGCTCCTTAAGGTTTTGGTTGTCTTTTCTCTTTTCTTTTTCCTTTTCTCTTCTTGATTCTTTACATGTCTAGTAATCTCGGAACTGTGATTTTACCCTGTTGGGTGCTGATTATTTTTGCATTTATATAAATATTTTTGTCTTTTGTTTGGGGTACAACTAAGTTACCTGTAGGTTTTAATTTTGGAGGGTCTTACTTTTAAGGTTTTGAACTGAGTCCAGAGCAGTGTTTGGTCTAGCGCTAGGTGTTTCCCACTAGTAAGGCAAGAAACTCCTGTGTACTCTTCACAATGCCCTGTGAATTATGACATTTCCTTGCCAGTAGGAACACTCTTCTCAGCCCTTTTTGGCCTCCTGGCACTGTTTTCTCTAATCCTTTTGGATACTTCTTTCCCTGGCCTCAGGCAGTTTCATCACAGGCCTGTGCTAATAACTACTCCGCTTAAGTACGCTGAGGGCTTCTGCAGATTTCCAAGGGCCCTTCTCTGGGCAGCCCTCTTCTCTCTGGCACTGTCTTGTGAACTGTCAGCTGCCTTTGTCTCCCTATACTCTCAGCTCGGTCTCTTCAACTAAGGATTGGGCTGTGCTCCGCCTGGGTTCCTCATCCCTGTACCGCAGCCTAGAAACTCTCGAAGTATATTTTATGGCAATTGTAGGGTTCACCTCACTTGTTTCACATCCCTTAGGGACTACTGTCCTTTGTTGCCTGCTATCTAGTGTCTTGAAAACCATTGTAATGATCTGGTTTTTATTTTTTCAGGCAGAAGTTAAATGTGGTCACTTTTACTCCCTCTTGGTTGGAAGTAATGTCAAGTTAACATTCTTGTTGCTCACTTAAGGGCTTCTTGGTGGAAACAAAGACCCAGAACCTAAAGTTTGAATTTTCTGTTTTGATGAATTCTGATGGACCAGAAGCTTTTTCTACTTCAGTGACCTCGCTCTATTTGCTAGGAAGAATCAATTGGTGGCCTCTAGCAGAAATGGGGTATTCAAGACAAGCTTCTAAGGAGCCTGTCCTGATAGTATTAACCCACCCGGCAATCCCAGCTACATTCCGTAGCACTTAGGTCTAAAGCTGTATTTGGACAACCTCCATGGTAGGTGCCTATAATAAAAAGTCACACCATAAAACTAGACATAGGTTCTTAGGAGACCCATGGCTTTGCACTAAAAGATAAAGGAAAAAAACTAAATCTGAGCCTTCAAAAATCGTGTAGAAAATTTTGAGAACTGGATGAGAAGTTTTTCTGCTTTTATGCAGTACTTATTTTTGTCAATTTTTTAATCAACTGTAGCTCCAAAATTATTCCTGGGCCTGACATTTCACAGGATCATTTGCCATTCAGATGTGTTGCTCACTTTTGTGTGACTGATCTGCAGAGCCTAGGACCAAACATTTTTAATAAAAGTTTAAACAATTACAAAAGACAGTATAGAGTCCTCATACCATGTTTTGAAAAGCTTTAGGTTGTTAACATTGAAATGGATGTCAGGTTTGATAAAAGAAATAAAAGTACTTTTTTTAGTTCATAATGAATGTTTTCACTTCAGGGCTATGGAAGTCATGTTTCTACATATTTCCAAGCATGCGACTTTTCCAGGATAATGTAACTCAGGACTCCCAGGCCTTCACTGTCCAGAGGAAGATCAAAACTACAGAAAGAAACACTGAAGGCTGTTTTCCTGGATTGCTTTCCTGAGGGCTTTATGATCTTCTCAGGCTTCCTTACATGTCTGGTGCTAGGAATTTCTAGGGAGCAGCTAACTTTATGCTTCTTGAACTAGTCGTTTTAGAAGGAGATGAGCCTGTCTTCATTTTCCTTTCTCCTGCTCCTTTTCCCCATTATTATGTCTCTTGCCACTACAAAAGGGTGACTATTCCATGGTACCTGTAAAGATGGCACTTCTCCTGCCCCTTGACAAATGCGTCCATTCTCCCCATGTCTAGGGTACAACTACGTATACCGAGAGTACCTTACCTCTTGAGGGCATCCCCTGGACAGTTGATGCCAACTCATAGCTGGGCTAAGATTCTTCATGCCTTCTGCCAAAGGGGAGTCTGGTTGTTACGTGGGTCGAGAACGTTGGCTATTATTGTTGCCACTGCTGCTGACTTCTTGGACTCTGAATAAATCATTGAAGTTTTATGAAATTGTTCTTTGCTTTTGCTGACTCTCCTGTTGCAGTCATACCACCCCAGGATTCAAAGGATGTAACTTTTGAGCTAATCTATGGAAAACACATAGGAGAAAGTAGAATTTATTCACAGAACTACAAAAAATACCCATATGACTGGAGGCCATCTGTGTAAATAGCCGTGTAATACTGGGGTCTAGAAGGGCTCCTTAAAAGAGGACCCTCTTCTTTGATATAGCTTACCTTTCATTGGAACTAATTATTGTTCTTATTCCTGTTTTCATCTATTTGCCCTTATTTGCATTAATGGCACACTTTTGAATAGCAGCATATTTGGAGGCCCCTTTGAAGGAATTAAATTTGCATCCACAACCATCATACGACTCAGGTGGTTGCCTTTATCACAATGTGGCTGTGTGAGTAGAGCCATTTGTTTTCCTGGGCTCACTCCATTATGCTCTCATGCATCTCTGCTTTTTTTTCTTTTTTTTTTTTTTTCTTGAGACAGAGTCTCACTCCATCGTCCAGGCTGGAGTGCAATGACGCGATCTCGGCTCACTGCAACCTCCGCCTCCCAGGTTCAAGCAATTCTTCTGCCTCAGCCTCCCAAGTAGCTGGGACTACAAGCACCTGCCACCATGCCAGGCTAATTTTTTTTTTTTTTTTTTTTTTGTATTTTTAGTAGAGATGGGGTTTCATCATGTTGGCCAGTCTTGTCTCGAACTCCTGACCTCAGGTGATCTGGACACCTTGGCCTCCCAAAGTGCTGGGATTACAGGCCTGAGCCACCATGCCTGGGTGCGTCTCTGCTTTTACTGTCTATTCCATAGGTCAGTTTTTCCCTGGGAGGACCCCGATTCTTCATATAAATATACCAGAAAGAAACTTGCACCACCAGCCTTTCAAACATACCTAAATATGTCTGAATTCTCGGGTGAACATATTTTTTGCTCAACTGAAACTTCTGTTACTGTTCAAACAAACATCTTTACCTGGCATTCTCTTGGGAATGAGTAACTAACAATGAATTTCTGGTGGCAATGAAATGGTACAGCCTATAGGTAGGAGGGCCTGCTGAGCAAGTCCTTAGAGATGTCTGTACTTTCCCAGATATAGGACTGGATGGCACTGGGGTGTTCTCTCAGAACTTTGAGGTTTGCCAAATCTAGGAAAGAATTTTGATTTTTTACATGCTTACTTGATTTCCTAGAATGACTCCTGGATAGAAATAAAATTGAAAGTAATTTTGTTTTTAGGCAATCACATAGCATCACATTGCTTCTGATCTCTTCACTCCAGATAATGGAATGATGAGCTGACACAAGGCCACATGAAGCCAGGGTGAGGTAAGGCTACAAGGAGGGGCAAAGAATGAGAGATAGCAAATTTCACCAGAAAGAAATTAGGGAACAGCAAAGAGAATAAGAGAAGTAAGGAGGCAGGAAAATCTGAGTCATGGTTCTTTTACCTATAAAAGAAGTAAATTCACATGCATTTAAGTTGTGTGTGTGTGTGTGTGTGTGTGTGTGTGTAGTAAATAGATGTATATGTCTGCGTTTCAATTGTTTTATCAAAGCTGGAATGATGCGCCAATGAAGTAGATCCAAAGCCTTAATTGGACTCATATTTACCTGGGATTGCATGGGTGGGCTTTTATATTCTTTGGTGAAAAAAACCATTCCTTGAATGATAGCAAAAGAAGGGGAAACTCCCTTCATTGAATGTGCTCTCTGATCTTCCATACAAGCTTTTATGTGATTGGTAGCATCTCTTGAATTGAGATCAGGCCCTAGCAGCTGTTGGGAGAACTTGTCCCTGACCATCTTTGTTGGCAGCAACAGGACGCTGCCCTGAGGGGGCATTGTTAACCTTCTCAGTGGTTTTCATCTTACACTCCCCCAACCTTTAGATGGATTCTTTCAGAAGTGCATTTTTTAAAGTAGCATTTGTTTATACCTGGTTTGCTAACAGGATGAGTTAAAGTCTTTGATATTCCAGTATACTGCAAAAAAACTCAGGTGATTAACAAAAAAGAGAATCATTACATATTTACAAGAATACTGATGCTTTTGTTCGAATAGTACCTTTCATTTGAAATAATTTTTGTTCTAATTTTCTCCTGTTTTCATCTATATGCCCTTTTTGCATTAATGGCACACTTCTGAATACCAGAATATTTGGAGTCACCCTTGAAGGAATTAAATTTGCATCCACAACCATCATACAACTCATGTGGTTGCCTTTATCACTGTGTGGCTGTGTGAGTAGGGCTACGTGCTGTCCTGGGCTCGTTTCATTACGCTCTCAGGAGACAAAGTTCTTCCATGTTTTAGAAGACACTCCATTTTTATTTTGCATAGGCTTAGTGCTGCATATAATAACAATAACAATAATAATCTGTTTATTTTTTTATCCATCTTGGAGAAAGTTGTACTTCTCTTCTTATTCTGAGACTAGCTTAAAATTGTTTGTTGGACAGGTATCACTATAATTCAGTTGTAACAATCAAAGCTGCATAATGATTATTAAAAAATTGGTGGCTCACCACCAATTCAGGGTACCTAGCTATATTGTACTACCACAACAGAATAATATCATTCTAATATTAATTTGTTAATCATTTCTGGTGGATAACCTTGACCCAACTTCTCTGAAAATACTCTATATTTTCAGCCAGACATACCCTTATGTGTTTCTTGAAGTTGTGTTTTTATTTTCCTCCAATATCGGGGTTCTGGGGAAAAATGCTTATTTAAATCTAAATTATAATTCAAAATTGATAAAAGAAATACATTGTATCTCAATACGTATACGTTGTGTTTATAAATAAATGATACCCAAAGATTTGCAAATAAATCTCAGTGCCATCCTCTATATCCTTTCTGGATATGACACATGAACCATTTTAATAGGTAACTATCATGTAATAAGAAAAACAGATCCACTTTATTAGTGCTGTCTTGCTATTTTGCTTTTCAGTATAGGATCAGAAGTGATTTATGAATAAACTTTGAAATATAGTCCAATACATTATGTCAGCCTTGTTCTTTTGAGTTTTGGCAATTGCATCCTCCATAATAAACAATATCAACAATCATATGCCACATCACTATCGCCCAGAAAAACCCACGAAAACCAAATGAGCTATTACTTCTCAGCTCTGTCCTTCGCTTGAAAGATGTTTTATCAATATTTCCTTGAATACTCGAATGCCTTGCAGGTCATTTACTAATTTTATCATTATCTGCTTTTTTGCATGCAGTAGGAAGACTGGACATTGCATACCCAGGCATGGTGCCCAGCACAAACTGTCAGGGCTGGAGTCTCTACCACGCTGTTGGCAATATGCTGTGGAGAGGCAGCCACAGAGTCAGGCTCCCACAGTAATGAGGAACATAAAAAATGATTTTTTTTAATTCTGAAAATCTTTTTGAGAGCATGCAAAGTGAAAAAGGGCAAAGTCTTTAAGAGAGAGGAAAAAATAAAGGGCTGTGAGAATTCTGTGATGGAAGAAGTTGGCACCTGGGCCAAACCCAGCATCTCTGGACTGACAAGGACTTTAGGGTACCATCAGCAGGCGGGTGTGAGTCACATGCTGGCATTTTCTCTTTCCTCACTCCTGCCTACTCACACCATGACTCTAAATCAAAACTCAAACTTAAAAAACAAAAAGATCTCACTGTGTTGGATACATAATAGTGTGTTTCTATCTAAACCACTTTCTGTCCTCTAGATTGATAATTCACACCATACAAAGCACACTGTGGATTGGCACTCCATGTAAGGAGCTCTGTAAATGACTATCCCTTATGGCCAGATCATGGAAAATGCAGGCAAGGTCCTATGTGTTAGTCCTTGCTCCAGGTATCATGCCTATGCCAGCCTGCGTACTGACTTCAACGTTGCATTGTCCAATGCTCAGTCAGAAGGCTGAGCTTGTCTCATTACTCTCCACATCTACAATGAGTTATGTAAATCCTGCCTACCTGGTATTATCTTGTGGTTCTTTTTATACCCCCAAAACATGTTGTTATGGACTTCACTATGATGTCTCCATTCTACTGTCTCTTCCCATGGCATAGAGATTCCTCTAAACCCAGCAGCAAAACCCAACCCCAGAAGCTGACAAAAGCTGCATAGTAGGCTCTCTACTCATGTCTATCAGCCTCTGAATGCTGATGTGTTCTTGAAATGAGGGAGCTTTAAAAACCCTTGTTGACGTCGGTCTAAGATCTCTCTGTCTGAGGTACTATCAGGGAATTCGCAGGGCATTCATCAAAATCAAGCTGATGCAAGCATGAATACTCACAAGAAAGAGCCCTTTTATGCTGAAAACTGCTGAAGGCTGGAAAAGGGGCTAATTTATTTAAATTATCCCTCTAAGTGTCAAGCCCCACACTTTCTGGAAGGAGCTGACAACTGTGGGTTAAAGAAAGTTTTCTTAAATTTATAAATAAATTAGTGACGGTAGAAAGTTAACCTGGGAAATCAGAGTAATAGAAAAGTAATCGCCATCGATGTTGATGCAGATGTAGGAAAATACAGTTTTCTGCTATTAAGCTTTTAAATGTCAGCAAATGGCAGTTTAGTAGATCATTTGCTAATAATGATTAAATTTCTCATTAAAATGCTTCCTTCATTATTCTTCAGGTAGAAATGTGTAATTCAATGATTGTTACATCAATTACACTTAAAAAGCTCATTAAAATACTGAAATATTATCTCTCGTAGTCAGAGTACTTTAAGAGTACTGTACTAATTATAAAAGAAATAAACTCTTATAATAGCACCATTTGAACTGATGCCTTATAAATTCTTAATGTAAAGCTAACATGTAAAGTTTAAATCAAATATATAGATCCAATAAAACAAAACCTTTTTAATCTTGTTTTACCTTCAAAAGGACTCTGATTATTGTAATTAAATAATGCATGATATAATAAAGATCTGGAGTATGTGATTATTTCATTGGCAATTGAATATTGGTGCTTTTTATTTATGCAAGCAATGTATCACAGGCAATATGCATCAAGCATTAAAATATTGATACAATTACACCTAGCCTGCTGAACCAATAAAAAAAATCTGTGACATGACTCTGCTGATGATACTAGGACAGTTTGAAATCCTTTTTAAATTTTAATACTCTGATGTGCTGGGTTATGCTAATTTTGCTAAGAAATAATGCCTCCAAGATTCACTGTTGTGCTTTCTATTCTTGTGCGTGAACAAATCCAGCTTTGCTCAGCATAGCTAACAAGTAGAGTTTGCTTCTGTACACATTTGGCCATTGTTTCATTTTTTCTTTTTCTTTTTTGTTTTTTTGTTTTGTTTTGTTTTTGAGAAAGACAAGAGAATAGTGAAGTTGGGGATTAATTTGTTTGTTTTTAGGGGTATCCATCCATATTATAATGATCTTTCTCTAATTTTCTCATTTACTAAGTTTCACAGTTTTTTTTTTTTAAACATTCAAATGCTTTTTATCCTCAAGTCCTTTCTCAGCAGAGTAAAGGGTCAGGAAAGGTTTTCCTTGTAGCTGCTTTATTATTAAAGCCCTGGCAAGTGACTACACAAAGTTCTGAGCCCATCCCAGAAGTCCCCCAGGGACGGAATAGGTGATGGGATTTTTCTGTCATCTGCACACCTGAGGTTCAGTCTTACATAGCTGACCCATTTTCTCACCTGTAAAAATGGACCAAAAATGCCTTTGTTGTTCTGTGTACAAGATGTAATTTAATACATAATTGTTGACTAAAAAACCCAGCAACAGAAACAGACTCTGCTCACTTGGCTGTGAAATGTTTGCATAATTCTAGGGACCTTCCTCTTTGCTTCTGAAATATTTTAGACCCCTCCCCTGCCTGGAGTGAAAGATTTTTCTGTTATCTCACCTAAGAGTGCTGTTAACATAGAAAAATGCACAGATTCCTAGTATGATAGCTGTGCCAGGAACTAAAAAATGACCTCGTTCAACTTTCATATTTTACGGTGGTGTCATTCTAGGCACAGAGATGTAAAGGGGATGCGTATATACACCCATGTCTTCTTCTGACCAGTCCCACATAGGAGTGTGATCTGATGGGATCTGCATCCTTGTCAGACCTTCCCCTCAGTGATGGTTATCTGGGAGATCTGATAAACACCCTGGTCCCTAAGAAGAAGCTGCCTGATATCTGCTTTTCCAAAGAGGTGCCAAGTATGATATGGAGCTCTGAAAGAAGTGAGAATTGTTGAGCCTGTAAACAGGATATATACATCATAGCAATTTAATTGCATTTTAAGACCCCAGAGCTGTACTCTAGAGCCAATAACTGTGTAAGCCCCATCTTCACCTGTCCTTCCAGGGACTATAGTTCCCCTTTTAGCAATGTCAGGTATATTTCCTCCCTCTTTTCCTATGTGAATAAGTAGCAATGGCTGGCGATGATACAGCACAGTTGATCATCATGAATGTCTATAGGATGTCATATTTATGCTCTTCTGTTTAGCTTAAATCTTACTCAGGTTCTAATAGCAAACAGTTCAGTTACAATGGGCTGGCATTGCAAAGCATCTGCTCAATTCAGATAAATAAGACCAATGTGTTTGAAGGGCAAAGTTTCAATACAAGTGGTCTGCCATTTCATTTGGAGATGCAATTCTTATTCAGCATAAATAACAGAGGGGAAAGGGATCATTTGCTAATTGATTAATTATCTTGTAAATGAATTACAAACCTGTGGAGTGTTTGCTAGGTGTTTGCAAAAGACCTCAGCTGCTTTCTTTTCTCCTTTGAGTCTGTAAGTACTGTACAAGTGACGATGAAGCTCTATACTCACAAAGCTGATATGTGTCATACCAGGCTGAAGGCCGCATGCCATGATGCACTTGTTTTTCAGGGTTTGAAACCACTCGTTGTCTGATGAAGGTATGCATGTGTGCCTGTTTATGTGCATATGTGTATAAAATGAAAAGAATTAAATTTCCAGTTAAAGCAATCCATGAAGTTAACAGTTCAGCTGGGGATGGGAGACAGTTCTTTTTTTTTTTTTTTTTTGCCTTTATTTTTACGTTCTATAAATGAGCAGAGTTGTGCCAAATAACAATCTTTTGTGGACTAAAAATGCCAAGGATTAAAGATCAGAGAGAGGAGTGTTCCCAAAGTGCAAGCGCTGGTGGGTTTGCAGCACCTTGATAACCACAGAAGAGCCGATAATTAACATTCCTGCTTCCTAGGCAAAGGGCAATTGGCCTTCCAAAGGTGTCCCTATTTTACTTTCTCTCCCTATATGAAAGTAGCTGATTTAGTCAGGAAGGTGACAGTTAAGGCTCTTTGCTGGCAGAATTTTTGCATCTTTCCAGTGCCTCGTTTCCCCCGACTTTACCACGGAGGCTGTCCATCACGGTTGTTATGTATGCAGGCTGAGTGAGCCCGCAGGGGATCCTAGTTATTTACACTCTTTTTCAAGCTTCGAAGCTGTTATAATCATTCGCTGTCAACTTTGTGCTGACACTGAATTTTACTTTGTGTTTTTTATGCTCGGTTTGGGTCTAAATACTGGCATCCATACCCGACACTGTAATTCCATGGGTGACTGAGCTGACCAGCCATGTCCTGTATTACTAACAGAGCCCTGGAATCCTGCTACATATGGAAATTTCAGGATTTGTTGATTGTGGACAATAAACAGAGTCCTCCGGCTTTGTGCTTTTATCCAGGTGGTGGCCCTAAAGAATCAGCAGTGCACCCTGTTTCATCTCATTACATTTTCATCTTTAAGAACACATAAGTATCAGTTTCATTTGCCCCTGAGTTGTAAAGTTGGAACAGGCAAACTTTCCCTCTGTAAAACCCAGTGTGATTTTCAGACGTTACTTCTTCTCTCCAGATCCCTGTTACAAGGAGAAGGTCTGTGATCTCCCCTTGTGGTTTTCCCCTCCCCCTTCCTTTCTATCCTCTGTGAGTCCAAATACATGCCAGATATGCATTCATGATCCAGATTAAAATAGAAGTGTTGTCCTGGGCAGTATGCATGATGAGGGACAGATTATAAAGACCCTGGGTAAGGCCACCAGAGGGGTGGGAGTGATATGCTTTTAGACTTCATCAATAGACATTTGCATGCTCAGACTTAAATGCCCTGTGTCCCAGTCATGCAAAGAATAAACACCTTCCTTTCACTTGTGAACAACATTCTACCCATTACGTCCAGGGCCTTAAACCTTTAATGACAGGGCAGCAAATTATTTCTCCATGTTTAAAAGGTACTGTTGCTATGCACCATCCCTGTCTTCAATATGAAAATTTCATGTACATCGGGCCCAAAGGGAGTGATACACAAAATGATATGACCCTATTCTTAACTGGACTTGAAATAAAGCTGGTCAAAGGAACTTGTGTGCTTGGCCAATGTAATAAAGTAGACAAATAATTACGGAGCAAATCAAACACACTTACACCTCAGATGATTTTGAAATATTATCTATAATCGGGCACTTCTGTGCTAGGAGGAAAGGTTAATAAAGTAATTTAAAAAAGATTGTGTGGAGTATTATAGAATCAGAAGAGGACTGGCAATCATAATTGTTAATCTCCTGAAACACCAGTTCTGTATTGCACAAAGCAGATATTTTAGTACATATTCTTATTGTGTATTCCACTTATTGCTATATTAGCTTGCTTAATTGTCCTTTTTAAAAATCTTACGTTTTTGGCACAAAAAAAGTTGATATAATTATTCTAGCAGACCTGAAATGTGTATGTCAGTCTTAAGATGTGTAGGAAAGATTGATATCTTTGAAAATTAATTGCCTTTATGTATGTCACATAGAAGATAAACATTGGAGTAGGCAATAGGTATACTCTTTCTTTCCTGCTTTTGTTTTTGTTGGATAGATAGGGGAATGGCACAAATTTTGCAGTTGGAATAAGGAGAAGTAATTCTGAGCTTGCTGGTGGTAGTTTAACACTCTTCAGATAAAGCTAAGATGTACAGTTGGGGCTTTTTCATAGAAAAATCTGTTTACATAAAACATCATCTGTTTTGATCAAAAACTTACTGATACAAAAGTAAGTTTCAGTCATTCTTTCTTCTACTGAAGAATTCTATAGAAGGAAAAAGGGGGACCAGCAAACATCAGAAGACACAGGCCCCACCTCCACCTCTAACTAATTGTACCCTGGAGCAGATTGTAAAATAGAGATAACAATAGAGCTTCCTAGGACCTTGGAAGGATAAATGAGAGAAGTACAGAAACTTCAAAAGCAGCATCCTTGGCTTCACTAAATTTTCCCGTCATATTCATGTCATAATACTTTATGACTTATAAGTGTTTTAAAATATTTAATGTTTAGTTATGCAACTATTTTTCACTTTATGTGAAGCCCATCCTGGCTACAAATAGATTTTTAATGTGTTTCTGTACAAATAATTTGCACTTTAAATCATGCCCCTTGCTTGACCCTGCTGCCTCTTCTGGGGAACATTTACTCTTCTCTTTTCACTTCCCAACATCTCAAAGAGTGATATATCACTCCTGTACTCTCACATTCACTTTATCCCTAACCTTCTTGCACTCAGCTCTGTGCCTGCCGTGCTGCTGAAGCTGACCTTGCCTTAGTCCCAGTGGCCAGTGATCACTTTTCCAGGCCATGCCTTTGACCTGTCTGCAGCACTGCCATACTGGAGCCTTAGGGCAACCCTTAGCCTCTGAGACATGAGGTGCTCCTGCTAAGCTGCCACTTCTGCTTCACATTTCTCCCTCCTCCTTCTTCCTGCCTGGAGAGGATATGCCATGGGTTCAACCTGAGCCGTTGGCTCCTGTCTCTTCACACTCCTTCACAGGCTCTGTCTATTCCTGAAGCTTCAAAGAGAGCCTCACTGCTGCTTACTCTGCCCAGATCCCCCTTTCAAGCCTCAAACTCCAATCGCTCATAAGAACATAAACAAACACATTTCTGGCTGCAGCTGTGCAGAACTCTGCAACTAGCAGGAGTTATGTAGCAGTGAGAGTGACCAGATTTGAAGAAGCCTTATTTTAGATTGAGGTGAATTAGCGTCTTAATTCTTACAAATTGAAGCAATTGTGAAGTTGTTCACTTTTTATGGTTTTGGTGTAGAAGCAAGCAGATTTCATAAAATGCTGGAGCCTGGTGTGCTAGAATCACCTACTAAACATTGTTTCGTATAAGACTGAGGGTTCGGAAGGAGTATTCCATGCATGTGCATCAGTTGCCAGCATGGTTTTAGGACTTTGGGGATATGGTGCACACCCTGGGAGCACGGAGGACTTTCGAATGACTGAACTGGAGTGTCCATTAGTTGCTTTGTGGATTAACATCTTCATTATTTTCCAGCAGCAAATACAGCTCTTAGAATTCTTGGCAGTAACATTGGCAAGACTCCGAAAGCCAGACCTTTTGAGGGATTTGACCCAGGACAACATCGTCTGTGCTTTCAATTAAGTAAAATTAAAAAGTGGAAAAAAAAAAGGAAAAAATCAGAATGTACTGTTACTCTCAGGTGCTATCACACCCCACAAAATTTGTAGTAAGCTTCTATCTGTCTCCTGAGAGGTGAGAACCTGGTCCAGTGGAGGTCATGAGAGAAGTTCAGGTCAGGTCCACAAATGTCTGATATGTGCCTTTGAAAGCATGGCTTTTCTCTGAACGTGGCAGCTGACATTTGCTGTCTCCTACCTTCTTCTGGGATCAATACCAAATCCCTATGGAGAACTGGATGACTTTGTCAAACACACACACACACACACAAACCCTCATGGACACAGGGTGGGATCATGGGGTGGCAGGTGGCAGGATAGGAAAACTTTAGTATGTGAAGAAAAATCGAGGGAAAAGGAAGATCTCTCTTCTCAATTTTGAAACTCAACTACCATTACCTCACATGCCCCGCTGCTGTAGTTTGTGCTTCTGGATCTAATGATGCTATTCTGTCTGGTTGCAACTTTAGGACATGAAACCTTCTATAGAATTTGCCAGATGATTAAATAGTTGGTCAAAACAGAAAGCTAACACATTATTTTTTAGTAATGTTTTTCTTTGATCATATTTCTAAATAAAAGCTCTAAATACAGTGCAGTTCTATCTGCATGAATGAATTCTAGAGTATAGGCAGGTAACACATGATTTCAAATATGTAAATATTAGTCATACGGAAGGCCTGACAAAAATTTATTGGTGAAGTGGAATTTACTGATATCAGCTGTGGTTTGTTGATTCCTCTTTATCTCTCCCTCTTTCTTCTCTCTCTCTCTGTTCCTTCTTCTTTGCTTATTTTCTCCTTTTCTTGCTTTTCTCTTTCTTTCCTTTTTTCTGTCATTTCTTCCTTTTTAGAATATTATATGGATTGCTTTTATTTATTATTATTGACATAAAATGATTTGTTTCATTTCCTTGCATATAATACTGATGTTGGCTATTGCATTATTCAATATTTCTTACCTTTATATTTCTACCCAAAGTTAGAGTGTTCCTGCAGCCTCTGTGCATGTAGATACATTCAGTAAAAAACAAAAAACAAACAAAAAACCAGTGTAATAATCGTATGTCTTTATACAGGTAAGGTCAGAGCACAGCATCATGTGACTTTTTTTAAAACATGGTAACAGAATTTTATACTATGAATACCTTGGATACAATACACAGAACAGGTTAGAAAAGTAATATAGTCATAGTAATTACTTTCATCTGAAGAAATACTTCAGTCAGCAGTGTCTAGCAATAAAATAAAATGATCACCTTTAGCATATGTATTACAAAAACAATTGTCTAAAATAAGAATGGTTTAAAATACCTGGTAGAATATAAAACATTGAGACAAGAGACCACCTCTCTTCTCTCTCTCTCTTGCACCCTGTCTTTCTGTCTCTTTCACACACACACACACACACACACACCACACACACACTCTTCTCACACTTCACAGACTATGTTAACAGAAATTTACTTGAAATGTAGGGCTGTTTTTAAGGGAAAAAAATACCCCAATTAAGGATTTAGAATAAATACACTATTATAACCACTGTCTTTTTAAAAATGAGTTTTCTTTTAGCTTTTAAGGTTTATAGAAATCACTTATCTGCTCCTTAAAAGATTTTTATTCTTTTTTCCCCTCTTTTTTATAAGTATAGCGAATGTGAAACATCATTAATCCAGTCGTAATATCATCTGATAGTAGTTAATCCCTTCTTAGACACAGCTTTTCTTGGGCCTTTGGAATATAGAAATGTGCTTTTACTCTTAGGCATTTTATTTAAGCATCAACCTATTCTTAATTGTCTTCCGTAAAAGACCACCAAGCAAAGTGCATGATGTGTTCAAAGTTCTTTCCTTGAGAGTCTGATGACATTCGGCAGCCTGTTATTTTGTCTGCTAAGGTCATGGATCAAGGGCAGCTTTGTGCCTGTGGTTTGGACTTGGCTATCGGCCCTGACAGGATGATGCAGCCCGCGCTGAGATCCTAATCGGTCAGAAAAAGTCTATTAAGTTTGAGCCCTTAAGCTGTCTCAGCCAAATCAGGGATACCAAAGTTACATTTGTTTTTGTGATGACCATTCATTTTGGTCAAATGAAGAAATTGCTCGTGTGGATTTTGTGGCTTCAGGGGCAAAATCTGTGAATGTCACGTATCTTTTAGCCTCTCTGCTTTTTCACAGACATTATTGAGAAGACGCTTATGAAAAAAAATTATTTTTATTGTAGCTGTTTATAAGTCACCTTGATCATAAAAGAAAAGAGGCCAAAGAGAGGTAATCGGAAGCTCTTTCTCACAAAGTTGAGAAGGCCTGTGATCTGATGTATTGGGGACAAAGTGTATGTTGTGAGTGGTGTCTGACTTAGTCAATGGACAGGGTGGGGTCAGGACTTCACCTTGGAAACTCTTCATGCTTTTTCAAAACCAGTGGTCTGGCCAGATCAGTAAAGATCTGAATCTGCCCTCTTAGATCCTAGATTATAGCTGTATTACTTTATTTTTTTCATGGATAAAATAAAAAGTCTTTGGTTTTATAACAATGCTATTTGTGGATTTATAGCAGCCTGATCTATAGCAGTCACAAAGGCAGAATTAATTGTTCTGTCCATTTTCTCTTTTAAAATTGTTGAATTTTTAGTTAGCCAGTGAAAGGGTTTCCTTGTGATACAAATGTTGTTAATCTGGACTTAACTTTCTAGTAAGAAAAATACGTTAAATTTTAAAAGTGCATCCAGTATGTGCGTTGTATCATCTTACCAGGACCTTAGAACTTTAGTGTTTTTGTCAAAGGAGGCCTTAGTCATTACATTTTACAGATGAAAAACCTGAGGCCTGAGCAACTGTCTTGTCCTGGCAACTGATAGCAGAAAGATTATTAGAATCTAGTTTGACTCTCGTGAAAATTTTATTTTCACCACCAACTTCCACCAAAAGTTTTGTCACTTTTTGTGAGAACACAATTTTTCTTAATGTTCATTCTATCAATAATAAGAGGGTACATAGAATAATAGTTACTGTTTGGATCTAAAGTTAGGCTGACAACAAGGGCACACGATGGGGAAAGGACAGACTTTAATAAACGGTGTTAGAAAAACTGAATATCCACATGCATTAGAATGAAATTAGACCCTTGTATAACACCATATACAATAATCAACTCAAAGTAGATTACAGACTTAAGTATAAGACCTGAAACTTAAAAACCTCTAGAAGAAAACGTGGGAAGAAAGTTTTCGACATTGGTCTGGACAATGAGTTTTTGGATATGACCCCAAAAACAAGAAAGCAAAAGTAGATAAGTGGGATTGAATCAAACTGAAAATTTTCAGCACAGTAAAAATAAAAAATAATCAACAGAGTGAAGAGACAAGGAGAGAAGCTATTTGTAAACCATACGTCTGATAAGGGGCCAATGTCTCAAATATGTTTGTATGTACGCATGTATTTAGAGACATGGTCTTGCTCTGTTACCCAGGCTGGAGTGCAGTGGTGCCATAATATCTCACTGCAATCTTGAACTCCTGGGCTCAAATGATACTCCCATCTCAGCCTTCCGAGTAGCTGGGGGCTACAGGTGCATGCCACCACACTTGGCTAATTTATTTTTATTTTTTTGTGGAGATTGGGCCTCCCTGTGTTGCCCAGGCTGTTCTCAAACTCCTGGCCTCAAGCAGTTCTCCTGTCTTGGCCTCCCACAGTGCAGGGAATACAGGCATGAGCCACCATGCCAGGCCTCAATATCCAAAATATTTAAAAAACTCAACCCAGTGGCAAGAAAACAAATACACTAATTTAAAAATGGGCAAAGGACCTGAACAAACATTTCTCAAAAGAAGACATACAAATACAAATGGCCTACAGATATATAAAAAAATGTTCAGGCCAGGCGCAGTGGCTCATGCCTGCAATCCCAGCACTTTGGGAGTCCGAGGTGGTTGGATCATGAGGTCAAGAAATCAAGACCATCCTGGCCAACATGGTGAAACCCCATCTCTACTAAAAATACAAAAATTAGCTGGTCATGGTGGTGCGTGCCTGTGGTTTCAGCTACTCAGGAGGCTGAGGCAGGAGAATCACTTGAACCCAGGAGGCAGAGGTTGCAGTTAGCCGAGATCATGCCACTGCACTCCAGCCTGGACAACAGAGCGAGACTCCATCTCAAAATAAAAAATGTCCAACATCACTCATCATCAGGAAAATGCAACTCTATACCACAGTGAGATATCTCATACCTGTTAGAATGGTGACGATCAAAAAGATAAAAGATAACAAGTGTTGGTGGGGAAATGGAGTAAAGGAAACAGTTTCACACTGTTGGTAGGAAGGTAAATTGATACAGACCTTACAAGAAACACAACTCTATGTATGATCGAGCAATCTCACTTCTGGGTTTATATCCAAAGGAAATGAAATCAGCATCTCTAAGATATATCTGGACTCCCATGTTCACTGCAGCACTACTCAAAATAGCCAAGGTATGGAAACCTAAGTATCCATGGACAGATGAACAGATAAAGAAAATGTGTTTTGTGTATGTATGTGTGTGTGCATGGGTATATGTTCTCAACACACACAAACAAAAGTAACTATACAAGGTGATGAATATATTAATTAGCCTGTTTGTGGTAATCATTTTACAATGTACACATATATCAAAACATCATATTGTGTGTCTTAAGTGTATACCGTTTTTATTTGTCAATTATACCTCAGTAAAGCTGGAAAAAATTAAAGTCGACTGATGTGAATTGGAGTACAGCTTGAACACCTGTAGAAGTTCAACTTCTCTGAGCCTCAGTTTTCTTTTTTCTTTTTTTTTTTTTTTTTTTTGAGATGGAGTTTCGCTCTTGTTGCCCAGGCTGGAGTGCAATGGTGTGATCTCGGCTCACCGCAACCTCCACCTCCCAGGTTCAAGCGATTCTCCTGCCTCAGCCTTCCCAAGTAGCTAGGATTATAGGCATGCACCACCAAGCTCAGCTAATTTTGTATTTTTAGTAGAGATGGGGTTTCTCTGTGTGGGTCAGGCTGGTCTCGAACTCCCAACCTCAGGTGATCCGCCCACCTCAGCCTGCCAAAGTGCTAGGATTATAGGCGTGAGCCACTGCGCCCGGCCTGAGCCTCAGTTTTCTAACGTGTAAAATGGTCAAGATAATTGTTCATATCTCAGAAGTCTGTTTTAAAAATTAAATGCAAGAATGCATATAAAGTACTTCACACCAGACACAGCACCTTACAATTGCTCTATATGGGATGTCTACCACTGTGTAGCTTTCTGCCAACCTCTGCAACCTCAGCGGGGAAAAAACAAGTCTAAAGTTCTCCTAAGGAAAAGAAAGGAATGAGTATGATATGGCAAATAATACATTTTGTAAGATTGCATTGTGAGAACTGAAAAAGTGTAAAAATTACGGTATTTCAAATTGGCATACTATTATGTTACAGTACAGCTAGCAGACAGATGTAAAAATAAAGTACAGATGTATCTTTTTTAAGTCAAACCTGATATATGGAAATCTAGATTTAGAGAAAGATTGGTTATAGGGTCATTATTTGCTTTACAAAGCAATTTGGCATAAGGTTCCTTTAAAAGGGAACTTCCCTAGTATCTTTAATGTAATATTTCATTTACTGAAAAAAAGATCACACAACTTTACAGAAATTCATTTCATCCATAAAATGAAGCACATCTGTTGTATGTATAGAGGAAAAATTAAAGTAGAGAGAAAGAGAACATTGAAAGTTAGAAATAAGTCAGGTAATAATATATATGAAAAATTAAGTAGCAAGGGAACTCGAAGAACTAGAACTTCACATTTTGTTATTAATAATTTTTAATAATACATATTCTTCATAAAATGTCTACACTGTGTGTGCGTATGAGAGAAAGAGAGAGAGAATGTGTGTCTGCTGTTACCTCTCCATTTGGCTTTAAGTTTTGCTATGACCTGACTCCTTGCAAGCCCTCTAGACATTGGCACATGTGCCAAACCCAGCCATATGCACTGCCATCCTCTCAAGCCTCTTCAGTTTTGCACAGGTCAGTCTTTCTGCCTGAAGTTTCTCAATGCTCTGACAACCTCAGTAGTTAGCACCTATGTTTTTGGCAAGCTAGGCTTCTTCACTTTTTCTGGTAATGTTCCTGGGATGGCATTCCATCTCCAGATAATCAGGGAACCCCACCCACTGCTAGACACTGGCCTACCCTCATCTTTACTCAGTTACTTTTGTAGAGGGCTATGATAGCACATAGACTTGGGAACACAACAGACTTGACTTTGAATTCTTGCTCCCTATCATACTTCTGGTTTGATCTGGGCCTTAACTGTTCTCTCGGAGCCCTGGTCTTCTTCACCAATACCCCTGGGATAATTAAAGTTATCTCATACTGTTTCTGAGAGGATTTGATGAAATATGTAGAGCCCTTAGCATAATGCTTAGGAAAAAAAAGTCTTGGCACAAACAAATGCTTATGTCTTTTTTTTATCTTTATTACATTGTATTGTATCTGTTGACTTGCTCTGTTATTTACTTTGTTTTCCCCCATTAAACTATGAGTTACTTAAAGGAAAGTATTGGATCTAATGCAGCTCACATTGCCAGGGCCCATCTGATTCATACAGAGTGGGCACCAGATACTTATTTGTGGAGTCTAACTGAGAAAAACACTAGAGCATATACTCTCTTGGAATATGCAAGTCCCAGAGTAAAGCTATGTACAAAAAGAGAAAGAATAAAGAAAAGAACAAAGGGGTAAAATAAAGTCGAAAGGGCACAAAACACTAGGGAACTCTCCCGATTGCCCCCAATTAATTAACAGGTGTTCTCTGGGAACATTTATTTAACCAAGTTTGAGTCACCCTAATTACATAAGCCTTTTTTTTTTGGTCCACCAATATGTTATGCAATAATGTATTAAATATCTTGATGAAACAGAGCCATTCTCCCAACTATCTGGCTAGTCATTCTATAAAACAGAAAGGGAGCAAAAGGAAAAAAAAAGAAAGAAATGAAGTAAGGGAGTGAGGTTAGGAGAGATGGGAAGGAGAGAGAAATTGGTGTAATCCTGAGTAGACCTTTGCTCACTTAAGGTGATTGCCACTTCTTTCTCTAAGCACAAACAACCCATGCTTGTGATAATCCATCCAGAATTTTGCTAGGGATATGTTCTGGATAGTTGTTTGATTTCGAAAATCGAAAGCTTTTCTTTCTATAGCCCACACTAATCCCTGATCAACCATAATTAGACTGTGATTCTAAAAAATTACTGGGAGGGTTTCCACAATCCCATCTGTACCGTTTTTTCAGTTCTTTCAGTAACCTGAGATATAATTTGTCTGGCCTGGAGCCCTGAACTCATCTGAAGCGGCTAGGTCATACTTCAGTATGTCTTGACTTATCTTGGGCCTCAGTTCACTCTTAACTCTGCTTGCTCTGCCCTCTCGGGTTTGAAGATCATTCTTCCTGATAGAGACCATAGAATCAAAATAGGAGTTGAATAGTTCTGTTTTCTCTGTGACATCTGTTAACATTTTGCTGTGTGCCCCAATCAATGTACCTATCCCTTTGTTGTTCTTCACAAACAGAGCTTAAAATAGCTTTCTGTTGTCCTTGGCAGTTTTTCAGCCTAAAGTCAAGCTTTAACCCTCCTGACAATATTCTTACAGCACTTTTTTATATTCGTTACCCATCATGTTTTCACCCTTCCATTTTGGATATATGTTCTTTTATAGTCTGCATTCAGTAGCTTTAAAAACAGGAAAAGAATGTCCCTTTCATGTTATATCTTTTTGGCATAATCTGTGATTATTTTGTCTGAATTTTAAAAATAGTCTTATTTTCCCTTTAAAATTATTTAGTCATGAAATCATCTCTCCATTTTCTCTATTTTGATGACTGTTTTCCTAAACTCTAGGATAACTGCCTCTGTCCAGAATTAGTTTCCTGTGAAAATAACAAACTCTAAGATGACATGTCATTTCCTTCCAAGTTGCTCATCACTTTTAATTCACTAACCAAATCTCACTCCTTGTTCAAAATTAAATTCATGTAAAAATTCTCCGAATTGATCTCTCAGACTTCTAAAGGAATGCAAGTGGCAGAAGGTAGGTCAAGAACTTATCAGAGGGTCTTCGTTTGAAAGAGACTTCTGGCAGATGTTTAGGAGAAAAGTTTCCTGTCAATCATTTAACATCCGTCTGTACTACTTTTGTAATTTGCATTAGGAAGGCCTGGGGATGGTAGTCATTCCTTTTCTGAAACAATACCACTTTAACTTTACTCTCCTTTTAACCTAACGTACATGTATTCTAGCATATGCCCTCATTGGGGCCGTTCATATCCATTTTTCCTGGATTTAGAGTACTAAAGCCACATCCTTGTGATAAACTCTTTTGGGGCCATCTAAAATGTTACTCATAGAGCAGTGTATGTCTGTGAGCTTTTTATGATTGGTTTGCAGAAATATAAGTGCAGAAATGGAGAGTGAGCATGTAGGAATTTTTAAAGCAATTGACAAAAATAATCTGTATGTTAAATCTAATAATAAAAACTGAGGATTCAGTATTGTATATATTTTTATATTCTTTTTCTAGTAATTTAGTCTTCTTGCATTGTACCGAAGTCCTGGTCTATAACAGATTGGAAATAAGGAAACTGGGAAGGATCACATATGATTCGGAAGCACTACCAGGGATGAGGCCCACACCTGACAAAGACTCTCTATAAGTCAAGGATCTTATTTAGCTTTTTGTATTAAAGTTACACATTCATTGTATTATTCTTTTTTTTTTTTTTGAGATGGAGTTTCCCTCTTCTTGCCCAGGCTGGAGTGCAGTGGCACGATCTTGGCTCACCACAACCTCCGCTTCCCAGGTTCAAGTGATTCTCCTGCCTCAGCCTCCCAAGTAGCTGGGATTACAGGCATGCGCCACCATGCCTGGCTAATTTTGTGTTTTTAGTTGAGTCAGGGTTTCTCCATGTTGGTCAGGCTGCTCTCAAACTCCAGACCTCAAGTGATCCACCTGCCTCAGCCTCCCAAAGTGCTGGGATTACAGAAGTGAGCCACCGCACCTGGCCCATTGTATTATTCTCACTCTGATAATTGTTATATATGAAGATACTGGACAAACACATTGGTCCTTTCCTGCCCATCTTCCTTGTGTTTTCTTCTGCAAAATCCTGGCCAACTTATTTACAATTTAATATTCTCCAAATAATACCTAATGATATAGTCTAATGCTGGATTCGAAAGCATTATTTAGATTTTTGTGCCTTTTTGGCTTGAAGTTTAACTATAGTTTGCTTGGCCTTGGTATTTTTGGCCCCAAGCATTGCTGCCAGTCTTCAAAGAGCCACTTCTCCCTTTGCAGAAGACGCCCTTTCTACTATCAAGAACCATGTTGTAGACAAGCAGATTCTCTTTTGTGCCACCTACATATTTCCCAAAGCCTCCTTGTGTTCTCAGCTAAACTTGGCAGCAGATATCATACTTCTACCACCTCTATGCTTGTGCCCTTCAGCTTCCTCCTTTGCCTTCATGCCTCTAGAAGGACAGTGACTATGTCTCCTAAAGACAGCACTGATTGTCACATGTAATCACAGAAGACAGTGGAATCTTTCCACACATTTTATCCCAGGAAATTCGTTCATTTCCTTTAGTCTCATAACGTCGAAATATGAACTCATGAATGCCTTGGCAGGGAGCCAACCACACCCTCTCTCCTCTGCCTCTTGGAGAAGATGATAAAACTGTTCTAATGTGACTATCCTGAAAATCCTTTTTCTCCTGTATGGGATGAAAGGCAGGTTGTCAATGCCCTTATAGGAATTCACTAGTCATCATCCATGGAAGTAGATGATATAGAGTACATTACCCCACCAGTCTAAAATGTCTTTTAACCTTCTTCATACCAGATTCAAATTTTCTCTGGTTCTGCAGCAACATTTTTTTCTTCTACATTTCTTGTTGGGTTCTATTTTTTTTAATGTCATTACGATCCCTTCATCCTTCCTAATAAGCTGAAACCATAGAATGACACTCATCAAGTGTATTTACCTTCTGCTCAAGATAGAAGGCTCTCTGCATTTGCAGCATGCACAGTATTGAGGGCCTCAGGCAGCTGGACAAATGTCACAGAAAATTCAGTAACATCGTTTCTGGTGCTAACTCCCAGATATCAACATACATTGCTCCCGTCTCAGCTTCCCTGATAAGGGATTTGCTGTTCCTTTTTATTGTTAGACTCCTGCAGGATTGTGTGTGGTGGTGGTGATGACGGTAGGTCCCTAGTAATGCTGCCACTAACCAGTGTTCTGCATGGGTTAGATATGCATGTTGTACAGACCATGCATTTAATTACTGAACTGCCTTTTTAAAACCAAAGAAGTGCCTACCTGGAAAGGTGACATTTTCATTGCCTCTCATTTTTCTTTACTCCTCATCCTTCTAACATCTAGTTAAATCAATTGGAATATGATTAGAGGGCTGGGAAGATGAATGAGAAGTGGTTGATTGGAGTACTAAAAACTTTGTGGATTTGTGTAAACTTGGACCAGGGAGCTATAGAGTTTGGGGGTACTGGGGGCCAAAGATTTCTGGGTCGAGGCCTGGGTCTCAGGTTCTTTACCCACAGAGGAGGGAAAACTCAAGCTCTGAACAGGAGAAAAGGAAATGATGCTCCTCTTCACATCTTCCTTCTGTGAGTTCCTTATCCACTCATCTCACTTTTTACTCACCTTGTATCTCATGGTTTTCTGTTTCTTGGAACCAAAGGACAGCCAAAGCAGTTTGGATTTTAGCTCAGCTACATGATGACAGACTTGGTTTTTATGGGCTAGCCTTGGAACCAAACTACTATTTAAGTATTGTTTCTGTGGAAAAAATCATTACCAATTTGAAAGAAATTTACAAGTTAACTTTTGGAATGAAATTAATTTGTCTCATGGGGGCTGACTGTACAAGATCCATTAAGTATTAGTAAATAGAAATACACACATATTAGAATGCTATATTTCAAGCTTATGATACCTAGTGTTCAATTTAGTATATTTTATTGTCAAAACAGATAAATAAAAATGTCACTTCATAAAAAAAGAGACTACAATATTTTTAAAGTTTTTTTAAAAGCAAATTTTATGTAGGCCTTGAAGCTTCATTAGAGCTCTGTATTTAATAATGAAATGGTAAAAGAAGTATGAATTTTGGATGAATAGTTGCAAATCATTGCTATATACCCACCCCAAATATTTTGTTTCAGCTTTAACATTTAGTTTAAAAATTAATTGTTATAGAAAACAAAAAAAAAAGTCTTATTTACAATTTCCAAAGAAGGGATGGGGCAAAAAAGAAAAAAACAAGTTCATCTATGTTATAAAAATATTATTTGAAAACTTTTATTATGCCCTTTTACAAGGCTGTGAATTTTCTCTCTTTTTTTTTTTTTTTTTTTGAGACAGAGTTTTGCTCTTGTTGCCCAGGCTGGAGTGCAATGGTACTATCTCGGCTTACTGCAACCTCCGCCTTCCGTGTTCAAGCGATTTTCTTGTCTCAGCCTCCTGAGTAGCCAGGATTACAGGAATGCGCCACTACGCCTGGCTAATTTTATATTTTTAGTAAAGACGGGGTTTCTCCATGTTGGTCAGGCTGGTCTCGGACTCCTGACCTCAGGTGATCCGCCCACCTCAGCCTCCCAAAGTGCTGGGATTACAGACATGACCACAATGCCCAGCCAAATGTTCTTCTTTAATGTGATTTTTTTTTTAATAAAATTCTCCACGTAATATATATATGTAAGTCTGTGTGTATGTGCTCATGTATATTTCCCAACAGAATTGCTAAAGTAAAAATGATAAAGCAAAGATGATATCTGTTTCCATAGAAGTATCTTTCTGAAACAAAACAAATAAAAATTATACTTTATATCACTAGTAAAATTTAACTTGATTATCTGAAGACTAATTATATTAACTTCTATTACCTAAAGTGCAGTTTTATTCCCCACTCTAGTAATTAGAGGGATATTAATAGCTGTTATATTCTAATACTTGAGAGTCAAAATTGGTAATGTAGCCTCACTCTGCCCACAATTTAGCACATGGAAAATTAATGATACAAGAGATATTACAATATACAGTTGTCAAAATGTACCTGGAAGCTCTTAGAGGAATATTAGAGCAACTGACGACAGGTGAAATAAAGGAAGTCTCAACTTTCTGAATTCAGGAGGATTCAGCAGAATTTCCTATAATGTCACTTTGGGCATTTAAAAATGTTTCCCACAATTAGAGTAGCAACTACAGGTGGAATAGATTCAAAACTGCTTACTAAGTTGTTTGTTATCTATTTCCCTTTGGTTTCCTGAGGCCACAGAGACAAGGAATTGGCCTGAGTTTTCACCTCAAAAACTAAAGCATATTAGTGGTGGCACCTTTTCAGGCGCTCCTGTGTCATTCCCTGAAAATCACAGACATGCCGTCCAATTAAAATTTTACTTTGTGGAAACCAAAGGAACATAGCCCAGGAGCACCTAGGAACTGCTCGTATGCTTGGAGAAGCTACAAGACTTGCTTACATGGACCACAAGAGGCCTTCTCTGGCCCCCTGAAAATAAACATCTCTTTTGCATAGATGCTCTCTCATAGCTGCCAGTGCTCTGCCAAGGAGAATTGTTATTTTAAATGGAGACTCTTTCTGTATCTGCGGGAAGAATTTGTATCCAGTCAGAGAGAATGTAGAGAGCAGTTCTTGTTGCCCGTCACATTTTAGTGCAGGGAAGTGCTTTGCCCTAAAGGTGCCAGGTAAAGAGAATTGCCAAGTAAAGAAAATTTATTGAATGCATTTTCCAATAGGGAAGCATAATCTGACATTTTTGTTTCTCGGATCTCAGAAAAATAACTTTCCTCAGTTCCTATATCAGGTAGGAGGACATGCAAAGGCAAAAACGAACAAACAAACAAACAAAAACCCATTTGGTCTTAGAATGCATTTATGTACATTTTCTTGTATTTAATAATGTTTTATTCATAATTATTTCATATGCTTTTCTTTTTTCAAATGTCTGCCTGCAGCACACGTCAGGATGCTGAATTTATTAGTGTTTCCTCTTCTCTGGTGCCCGCTCTCCTTGGAACCACATTATTGTGGGTCCATATGATTATTCCCTTAGGACTATCCACTTGAGAGTAACGCAATGGCCTCCACCTCCCAGCCTTTAGGACCTAAATGATGGAGTTAAAGAATCGAACTTTCTTTTGAAAGCCAGTGGCAGCCCCACATCCACGTCAGGTTTGAGGGGTGCTCTCCTCCCTGACTGGCTAATAGGTGAGGTCCTTGGTATGTTCATGCCTTCTTACCTGAAGCCTCTCCCTCATTTTAATTCCAATTGATTTCACCTTGGTTGTGCTCAGATTTTGTGGGTTTGTTCAAACTGCTCTTGGGAGTAACACAAAAGTATTAACATTTTGCCGACTCCAGGACTTTAGAAAAGTTAGGCTTGAGTGAAAAACAAACTGACGGATTCAAATAATACAAACGCACCCAATTTCAAATCATATTCTCTCTTGCCTTGTCTCACAATGCTGGGCTGCCTCCCTTTACAAGACAGCTGCAATCTCAACACTCCATTCCAACCTGCTCCGTGACAAAGCGTGAGGTTCCACCTCTGAGCAGGTAAAATATGTTTGTTAGGGAAGGACTGCTCCGCAGTAAGGATGACAACAATTAGCACATGCTACTCATTAACAAACGGAGATTAGAACGCAGCCGAAATGGCAAGCTGCCATCAGTGTGATAGTTACGGGGCAGTTTAATTTCTAACGAATGTGAGTGCTGGATCAGTAACAATATTCGACAAAATGCCGCCTGCATTCTCTTATGGCTTTCATTACCAAATTGAAAATCTGTGTAGATTTCTGAAAATTACTTTTAAATGTAGCCAATCTCCTAGACTGCAAGGCTTGATTTGCTGGTGAGGGAGCCCTGCTGTGAGATTTTAATGAAAGATCATAGTGGCCCTCCAAGGCCAGCAAAGAGCTATGGGCCCTGGAAGACCCGAAATAATCTGTTTTACTTTTAATGGCAGCCATTTTATATTCATTAAGATCAAAATGCAGTTTTGCAGGCAAATTGCAAAGCTGTTCCACTCACAGCTTGAGAACCTGGAGGCCCTACAGCTTTTTATCTTGTTCATAAGCAAATATGCAGTTAATATCTTTTAATATGCTTTGATGCTTGGTACCTTATGGGTACATTGTACCGGAGGTTAGAGAACTGCATGTTTCCTTGGCACAGCCAGCCACGAACTAAAGCGGTAGTCCTTTTATTTCCATAATGGCAGAAGAAATGAGTCTCTCTCTTTTTATCCCCTCCCCATTTTTTAAAAAATATGAGCTCTGCTCAAATAGATTGTAAGGTGCTGTATAGTGTACATTCAGGGTCTCAGAGAAGGGGCAGTTTTTCACTGGGATCTATCTGTTGGTGGTTCATATTATTTAAATTTATACAGTCACATTATTTAAATGTAAACAGCCAAATAAGATATGATCAAATCATTGGCATCTGGAAACTGTGCTCTCATCCTCTTTGATTGTGAGGTTGTCTGCATTAATAATGGAGTTCTAAAGACTGTGATTCCACCTGATATACTGTATGACCTTAACAGTTGTGATTTTATCAGGGTTTCACTGTAGTAGAAAATGAAGGTATTTTGCAGCTCATTTCCAGCAAAGCTAGTTTGCATTATCTTCTGTCCAGAGTAGTCCTGCCTGTTCTGTGTTATAAAATATCACCTCCCCCATTGCCCCCTTTCTGCTGCACAGCTGTACTTCCGGTCTGGAACCATGTTGTAGATTAAATTCCATCAGATTTCTTGTAGAAGGTAAATGGTACTGTGTTTAATGACAAAAGAAGGAAGGAAGGAAGGTCAGGGAGGAAGGAAGGAAGAGAAGTCAGTAAGGTGGGGAGGAAGGAAGGGGGGAAAAAAGAAAGGAAGGTGGGATTGAGAGGGGAGAGAAGGAAACACTGCACTTCCTCCTCCAATTCATCAATTTCTATCTCATCTCTAAGACAAGAAATAAGGTTGATGCAAGTGGATCTCATTACTCAACCCACAACTCCATCTTAATTCTGCCTTAAGCAATAGGCAGGGGTTAGATATAATAGTCTAGAATCACAGGACTCTCCAATACTAACAAAAATAATATTTAAGGGGTACTTTTTGGTAGAAAAAGGACCAGCCAGGTCTATTTCAATTTGCCCAAAGATTTGGAGGCGAGGCCAACAACAAACAGAACTTTTGCTCCTTTACCCAAATTATCTTGGTTTTTGAATGCACCCAGGGCGTCAAAGTCTTAGAACCAGGGCGGGAATGGGAACCCTTTTTGGTGGGAGGAAAGCTTTCCATCACTATGCAGCATCAGATGAGGGTGTTGTGCTTTTTTTTTTTTTTTTTTTTTTTTCACTCTATAGCCATTGAAATTTCAGCCCTCTTGAAGAGCACTGTAGGGCCAGCTAGTTTAAGAATGGAAGTTAGCTTCTTTATGCAAGTTAATACCCGTTGTGCTGTCTCTAAAAAATAATGTACGTTAAGACAGCTCCACAGAAAGGCCAGCCTTTGTATCTCCAGGCCCGCCCAACCTTTGTACTTAACCGTGCCCACAGGCATATTATAATATTGTATGACATGTTTACAAGTCCTAACATCTTACTTTGTGCAACTGCATAGCTTCTTTGCAGGCTCAAGAATTCAGGCTTGGACTGTCTGATGAGGGAATTTGATAACCCCCTCTCCCTGGGTCTCAGAGCAAGGTGAAGGTGTCTGGCCTGCCAAGGCACAATTTAATGGTCTTCTGAAAACACTCAAAAGGCAGACATAAATGTGTGGATGGGCAGCCAGCCAGGCTGACCTGGGGGATGGGGCCAGTTGATTTTAAGCAGGGTGAGGTCGGGAAGGAATGTTTCAGACCAGAGCTGGCTGGGGGGGTTGGGGATGGAGGCGGTCCCTGGAAGCCTGAGGGTTGACTGTAAAGGATTTACAGAGCTCGAACTCGACTCTGTAACCTAAGAGCTCAAGCATTCCCACCTGTCCAACTTTAAAAGGGAAATGGAAAATGTAAAGAACATATAATTAATTTCAATTACAAGCCTCACATATCTCAAGCCAGATAGGCACTGTCTTCATTTCCTGTCAGTTCAATGGGCTCCAATACAAAAGTCACGTAAATTAAATTAAATTAAATTAAAACATAAAATTCCCTCTCACACATCTCTGTTTTCTATTCTTAATGCCTCTTGACAGTTAGTCTTTGATATGCTACTTTTTTTTCTGCACAACACATATACTTCAGATGTCGATTTCCAATCAGTCTTTCATCTTTATGTTGCATCATCCACTATCATGGGACAACTATATATCAAGAATCTTTGGAAAGATGACCAGAGAAGGAATGGGAATACACTTAAACATGAGAGGTTTCATCTAATGTTTATTTACAACTTTATTTCAAAATGATCCCATAATTTTCTAATACTTTTTTTTTTGCCTATCTTTGGTATTTTCAATAATAATATGGAAACTTTTCTAGGCTTAATAACCTGGTTTTATTTTGGCTCCATAATTGTCTTGCTCTTTTTTTTTTTTTTCCTCTCCAAAGACATCTCAACGTGTGCTGTGTGGTGTCATTGGCCACAAAGGGGTCACTCTCTCACAGAAGGTGGATTTGCATTTTCATCCAGTGCAAGGGAGAAAGTAATATTGCACACTATTTTCACATACCCATGGTATCAGCAGTGGTGTTACATCACTGCAAGTTGAGCTCTGTGTAGATTCCTAAAAAGGAGGTGTACGTGTGCTGCGGGGGTGCAGTGAAGAATAATGTCACCCTCAGTGAGACTCCGTCAGGGAAAGTGGGAGAGAAAACAATCTTCATCGAAGCTTTTTGCTATTTGGATTTCCTTCGGCTGCCTATTATCCATCAGAATATTAGAATCCATACATAATGGAGTTCCTTGGCTCCTACGCAGTGATATCCTTAAGCATGCAAAAGGAAGTTGTATCTTGCAAATTCCTCCAAAAAGGTTATCAAAATTGCCCTGAAGGGTTGACATAGTCCTGACAGGGATTGTTTTGAAGGATGATGTTATTATTTTTCATTGGTCATTCCACAAAAGTATTAGTAGAAAAGAAAAATTCAACACCTGTCCCTCGGATCTTATTTAGCAAAAAAAAATACAACAAGATTTCACTTTAACAGGGTCTTTCAGGCAGAAAAATACAGCAGTAACATGTGTAAAGAAAATTTCAATATGTTTTGACAATAGTGTAATCTAGAGGAAGTGTTATCCCCCTTGTGGAGGTCATCATTCTTAATACAGTATGTGTCATCAATTCTCAGGACAACAGAGAAAATGATCTAGTCAATACATATGAAACAGAAATCATGCATAAACATGCTGCCTTACTATAAAGTGGGTGACACCACTGAAAATTGGATAGCAGGCCTGGATGCAATTTTCCGTAACTTTTTATTATTCATAAGATCGTGTGATCTAATAAGCCACACCTCAAATTACTGTCCATTGAAGGTGTTCTTGAGTGATAGATTTTGACAAACCAGACAGAGGATATATTATGATTAAGATCAGATGCTGGTAGTGCTGGACTTTCTGCTGCTGCTGACTGTTTTCAGCTGTCTTCCATCAATTCTGTATTTTTCCCCCTTAAAAAAATGAAGAAGCATGAATCCGTGGGCTATGAAAGCATAAGAGAAGAAACCTACTGATTATTCAGCAGCTCTGATTCCAAGTGTCTCTCAATTTAACTTTGATTTTAGGTGGGGGAGGATTGATTTGAGAAAGAACAATGAGGAGGAGGGACATAATATCTGAGTTGAATGAGACAAATATCCGAATCTCCCATTTAAGTATTTGTTAGAAATACATGGAACTTTAAAGTGGCAGGCTCTTTCTTAAATATTTAAATGGTCGCGGGGAGGAAAAAAAGGTAACACTACCACCAGCAGAAGACCAACACACCCAAGACAACCCAAACCATTGTCTAATCACTTTTTGTTAAAATTAATGGTAGGTTTCTAATTAAGCGGCGTGCCTCTGTAAAAGCTTTGAAAAGCTTTTTTTCTTCTTTCTCTCTCTCTTCCTTTCTCCCTTCCTCCCCCTTTTCCTTCGTTCCTTGCTTCTTTTCTTCCTTCCTCTCTCTCTCTTTTTTTCTTTTTTGTCCTGTTAAATAACTCCTATGGTCTAGGTCTGTGAAAAGGACTCTGCCCCTTTAATTCATCAAATGCAGAAAAACTGGCGTAGCCAGTATCTACAAGCCACATTCCAAAGGGAGATGTTTTCAATTCACTCATTATAGAAAGGTCAGTCAGGTTCAAGTTCAATGTCATGGAAAAGAAGTACTCTCTACAAGGAGTACCACCCACACATGAAAAAGTGGAGGGAGAATTAGATGAACTATGTAACCTAATTTTTTGGGCAAATACAAGAAAATTAGCCCTGTGTGCTATTTGAATTTAAAACCACATATTAACAATTCAGCTGTAGAAGGTGACAGCAACCACAACAAAGTAAACACGCTCTCCAAACCACTCGGCCGTAATGATGTTATTAGTATGCATGTTGCTGAGCCCAGATGTAGCCTTTAGCAGCCCAAGCCCTTCCAGTGCTTTTTGTTCTAATGGCTTCAGACTCTTTTTCAAAGTGGGGCACTCAGAACCCACCACGAATAGAGGACAGGATCAGAGGATAATTCACACTGGCAAATGGGACATGACCGTCGCGTCCATCTTCACCACATCCCATTGTCTGCCATGATAATAAATGATATCTGCTGGAAGGCAACAAAGCACCTGTGAAGAATCGTGGGTTAAGTGGAACTGAGCCTGTGCTGAAACTGAGTTCTGAGAAGTTGTTCCTTTAGGTTGATGGCAAAACAGTTGCCTGTAGATGGGAGAATGAGGCCGCCCTAGCGACCTCTCCTGAGTTCTCCCCTGAGTGAGTTTCCCCATTGGAAAAAGGATGTGCTGGCCTTCACTTACATGTGCTTGAATAGAAAAATTGTATATATACA
This sequence comes from Pan paniscus, assembly GCF_029289425.2. Lineage (NCBI taxonomy): Eukaryota > Metazoa > Chordata > Mammalia > Primates > Hominidae > Pan > Pan paniscus. Next base: position 67,381,687 of record NC_073261.2, on the reverse strand, counting down.
ATCATAGCCTACGTGCATTCAAACCAACTGCCCAGTCATCTGCGAGAGCCTTCATCTTTATGTTAATTTCTGCATTGCTGCTGCGGGAGTCTTTGAAATGTACAAAAATATGCAAAGAAACCCTGACATTCAGAACATAGAACCTTCAGAAACCACACCAAAAAACAGTGTCTTGGATTAATCTGTTATTCGCTGTTACAGTTAAAGTCAACCCTTTTATGCCATTGTTTTGAATTCCTTTCTTACATATCGTCATTCTCTTTTTAAAATTTTTATTACTATAGATATGTAGAAACAGGAGTTAGGACTGTTTTCTTTTTGAATCAGAAGTAGGTAAACACCGGTAAAGCTGAGAGTGTAGGGTGTGATTTAGTGTAGGTTAACATAGTGCAGAGGGTATTCTGCAATAAAATTTTAAATTAGGGGGAATATATTTACCGCCTGTCGTGTGTGTGGCTTATGAACTATAGGTTTGATATTTGGCAGAATGTGTAAGAACTGATAATTAGGTATGTGTGTGTAGGTAGTGACATTTGTTTAAAACAAAGTACTGTAAAACTGAATTCATTTATGCCTCTTACTTTGTTCAGCTTCTCATAGACAAGTAATAAAATATACCAATAATATCTCACTTTACAATAAGCTTTAATTATAGCGACACCTGATAAAATGCAGATGAGCTATCTGTTCAGGAGCTGTGTGAATTCTAATAAATAGAATTGGTTTTGTGTGTGTATGTCTGTGTGTGTGTGTGAGAGAGAAAGAGTGACAGAGACAGAGACATACATAATAGTGCTGAGATTTTTTGATGGTGGGTTTTTTTAATTTGCAAAATTTTATGGGCTCAGATTATATGTAATAAATTAGAAAAGGCTAGCACATAATTTGTCTTTATTTGATGTCTCAAAAAACTAAGAGAAGTAGTGCCATAGGAAAAAGAAAACTGATGACGTGTATTACTTTTTTATATTGCCATTTGAAAGCATTGTTTTTGTTTCACAAAATAATGTTAATTTGAAAGCAAAAAGCATAAATGAATAAACCGTTTGAAAAATTCCAAATGATGTATTCAGGAGTGTTTGCGAACCGTTGTCCCTTTTCTGCCTTGGGGTGGAATCTAACCACTGTACTTAATTATGCCAGAAATTTCAAATGAAATCAAATGGAAGTCCTTTCCAAGTTAAAGGTAACCCAGAGAAGGCCTGAACTAAGGCCTTTTATCGTGCAAGGTTAGTGTTAGAGCAACTCTGATAATTTCTAGGTTTTTTTTTTTTTCTCTTTATTTCTGCTGTATCTCTCAGCAGAGGTTTATTACAATAAACTTGGATACTAAATGAGGCTTTATTAGTTAGGGTTGGGCAGAAAACCAGCTGTAACATAGTGACCCCGGGTAGGAAGCCAGACCAGAGTAATTAAGACATAACATGGTAATGGGGACAAATAATGAATACACTCAGTGACCTGATGCCGAGCCATGTCCCCTCTCAAGGCCTGTTTTTTTTTGTTTTGTTTTGTTTTGTTTTTGCTTTTGCTTTTTTCCCCCTTTTAAATTAGTAGTTCTCCTGAATTGCCTTTTTATTACACTTCGGTACAGATGATCTCCAAAGTAGTAAAAATCGAGGAAAATATAGGCTAGTGTTGGAGAAACTTTAACGTTTAAAGACAATTCTCTTTATGTGATGTGATTCCTATCATTCGAGACCAGAGGTTGATGATCCTTTGCTCTTCATCATACAGCGTTTCTCTTACCTGGAGGAAGGCTAATTGAATAATATCCTGGGCCAAGCGTGCGTCTCTTCTGAAACGGTCGTATTCTGCTATATCTTTCTGGTTTCTTCCCTTGATGCTGACTCCTTTTGGTTTCTTCCCTTGATGCTGACTCCGTTTGGCCAAGAAAGAAGCCAACAGGGCTCCCCAAGGTCTCAGAAGGTGAGGAGGAACCTCACGATACTCTTTGTGCCACGTTAGACTACCCAATGGAAAGATTACAATAAGGCATCCTCTCCTCACAAACTCCTCAAGGAGTCTACATTGGAAGTCTGTGGACACTTCAGGACAAAACGGCTCTCCAGGAGTGTGCCTGCAGTTTTAAATAGTTCACAAAGTTTCCATGTGGACGCAACCTGACCTGTTCACCCACCCTCTTCAATACATTTGCGTTTGGAATAAGGATGTTTGCACTGGGAGATAAGAGCTTTATTTTTAAAATTTAAAAAACCTGACAATTGCTATGGCCGTCCAATCCTTTTAATAATACTTGCTCTCCTTCTGTTGAAATGTCATTGGTTAACACCTTTGCAAATCTTGAAGTTAAATGGGATCCTTACTCATAATTCCAAATCTGACACAGAGTAGGTACTTAACATAAACTTATTAACTAATTATCTGTCTGGGCATGTAAAGTGATGAATTAAGGCAATTATCCAAATAAAGGAGCCCAATAAAATGCAAAACAAATGTTCCAACAAAATCAAACAAAGCATCTACATTCCAGTAATGAATGTTTAAATATTTTGCTTTTTATTTTCTTGACTTTTAAGACTACTTACTTCAATTCTCCATTTGTTTATGTATCCCAACATAGCCAAAATATTCATGATACGTGATACACCTAAGAGAGATGTTTTTATTTTTTTGGCAGGACTTTAAATCATTTATACCTCAGTTTATTCTTGGTTGAAACAAAATCTTCACCAAGTTCCTCAAATAGTAAAGAATGACTAAGTAAATTCTAGCCTAATGTTAACAGAAGAAGAGCTATGAATGAGTCCATTACAGCTCTCTTAAGTTGTCCATTTGCTCGACTTCGGGTGTAAAGGTGTTTTTTTTTTTTTTTTTTTGGTTTGTTTGTTTTGTTTTGTTTTTTTCTGAAAAAATTGCCTAGCTGTTGTGAGGGAGCCATAGTATTCTCAAAAATGTGTCATTTTGTGTTATGAAAGCATTGGCATTTCTTTTGCCTTCTGTGAATCATATAGTAGTTGGCATCCTGAATTAATCAATACAAACATTCTGCATCTAATGACAATTTATTCTAGTGGGGTAAAAGTCCTGGGAAAAGTGAAAGAAAGAATTGCCCCTATTTGATTTTAAAACAACTCCTTTGGCTTCTCATCGCATTGAGCAAAGGAGATATATTGTAGGATCACTGCTTTAAAAGCTTCTTTTTAAAAATTGATGTGTTTTAACAAATTAGATAAATAAGATACTTGTAATGGTACCTAACATTTTCTTCCTCAAGACCTTTAATATAGCATAGTTTTAGCTACAGCATAGTATTTAGATGAGTGATTTCAGGAAATTTCTAAGTTTTCTCTATATTTGCAGCTTATGCTTATTATTAGCATAATGTATAAAAAATTTAGCTCTTATGGAAAGAGGGTTTGCATCTGTCTTCTTTAATGGCTAGAGCAAACATTCATGCTTCAGAAGAAAGGACTATGGGTGTGGGTGGTGGGGAATGGCTACAGGAACTTTGCTTCTGTTTAACAAAACAGAATTTCTTATTCAACCTGAAAATAAATGCTTTATGATTTTTCTTTCCCTAATCCTTTCAATTTCTCCTGTTTTGCTGGGTTTTATTTAAAAGTCAGGCTCAGGAAATTCAGAGCTTTGAAGAAATAGTTTGCACATACTTTGAGTGAGTTAAGAAAGTTTTCCTCTTTCTGGTTTTAAAGTGAAGGTTAAAAAAAAAAAAAGACATCCCCACAAACTGGAAAGAGGTCCTTGGGCTAAGTCAGACTCCATCCACTGCTTAGCTGAAAACATAATGTAATCTAGAAATTTATAATGATAAAAGTTACATTTCCCCATCAGACCACTGTTAAAATTGCAAAAAAACCTGTGTATTAAGCACATAGAGATTGTCCCCTAGAGCATGTTACAGGTAACTTCGAATAAAGGCAATTGCTGCTGTGGTCTCAAAAGATGGGCAAGTGCTCTTTTCTTTGGAAGATATTAATGCTGATGCAGTAAACATTTTCGGAGCCACTTTCCCAGAGTGGAGTCCTTTGCTTGTTCCCCGTTCATGCTCTTGCCTGTTCTTTGTGCTTGAAAAGAAGAAAACTGACAGCATATAAAGAATGGTGAATGGAAGATGGTCATAAATCAGAAAGAAGGAAGTGATTAGAGACAGACCTAGAAAACCATCTTCTTTCCCGATGACTGCCTTGTGAACTAAGAAAAAAATACATCTATTGGCTCCTAGAAGCATCGTGTATGAATGAGTATGCATCTCATCTACCCTTTTTTTATATTTTCTAGCTTCTTAAAAAACACATTTTATTTTTAAAATTAAATAGAAGTTTTAGGTTTCTTTTAAAGGTAAATGGTGTTTCAAGGCATTCACATTAATCCATATCAAAGAATAATATAGTTGGAAAGAAATTTAAAGATTATCTGGCAGAACATTTTCAAGGGATTTGGGAGGAAATCAACTATGTTTAGGTTTTGAGAGCATTTTGATCTATCTATCTAACACCTGTCTATTATATACATAAACATACATGTGTATATATGTATATATGTAATTAGTGTGTGTGTGAAAATCATAAGAATCGTCATGTACATCTAGCTTCTTATCTCCAGTGACTGCGTGGAAAACAGCAGTGTGCAGATAGTGGATACTGTTGGCAGCTCCAGAACCACTTGCCACCCCTCTCCACCTACCTATGAGCTCTTAACACATTCCCTTGCCTTCTGGTTTCCAGTTGGGTTTAGGCAACAGAAGCATGAGCAGTATATTTGCAGGACAGGAAGGGAGTGAGTTGGAGTATTTACTCCCCTAGTCTTAATAGGCCACAATTTGTCAGTGGCTAGGATAATAGTATACTACAATCCATCTCATCATTCATTAAATAAACATTTGTTGAAGCCCACACCATATCAGGTGTTGAGGACACAATAGAGGCCAAAGGCATGAGATCTCTGTTCACAAAGAACTTGTTTTAAAACAGTATCTTTTCTGATTGCTTTCATTTTTAATTATGACATATTTAAAAGATTTTGTGACTTACCTTTCACAGAAAAGTTTTTTTGTTTGTTTTTTTTTTGAGATGGAGTCTCGTTCTGTTGCCCAGGCTAGAGTGCAGTGACACGATCTCGGCTCACTGCAACCTCTGCCTCCTGGGTTCAACCGATTCTCCTGCCTCAGCCTCCCGAGTAGCGGGGACTACAGGCACACACCACCACGCCCGGCTAATTTTTTGCATTTTTAATAGAGATGGGTTTTCACTGTGTTAGCCAGGATGGTGTCAATCTCCTGACCTCATGATATGCCCGCCTTTGCCTCCCAAAGTGCTGGGATTACAGGCGTGAGCCACCACGCCTGGCCCAAAAAGGACCTTTTTTAAAAGAATTGGAACAAAAAATGTCAAAAGCAATCGTAAATGTTAGTAGTAATTTGATACATTGATGGCAAATAGATTGTATATACCAAGGAACTTGTTGCTTAAAAAGAAAAAAAAAAAAGAAAGTAAAATGGATTTTAGTTACTTTTCAATGAATATTTGAGTAGCCAGGATACCAAATGAATTAATAAAATATTAAAGCAAGGCGTGTAAGTTGGGAGATTCTATTTCTTGTCCGGAATACTCTATACTGTGTGAAACACATGCATTGAACTAGGTTCTAAGATGAATTAAAAACTGCAGATGAGCTTTGTTTAACACTTTCAGGTTGTTTTGATGGAGGAAAGGAATTCATCATTCATAGGAGAACTTACTTGAGTTATAGATTTGACAACTAAGACTGAATATACATAGTGATAAAACATCTGCTCAAGTATTGTCAAAAGCTCAGTCAATTTTGTGAAGAAATCAGTCAAGCCTGTTGCTTGGTGGCATGTAGACAAAACCACCAACTGATCGACTGAGTTTTTCACTTTTGAATGGGTTGTTTGGCATCTTGTAGACCCAGCCTATGATTATACTGCCATCTGTATTCTTTCTTACATCAGGCTTATTTCAGCCACAACTTATACATGCTGTTTTGAGAAGAACTAGTCAATATTTTGGTTTGTCTTTAGCTATAAGAGCGCCGTAGACAGTCTTGCGTGAACTTGGCTCTGCCTTGCTAATTCTCTGTCAGTTCTGGCAGCTATAGGAATTTAAGTTCATGATGTAGATATTTGGATTCCCCTCAAAATAAAAATAAAATATGTAAAATAAAATCTTAAAATAGGCTGCTTTCCTTTGACAAAAATACCCAAATTCCTAGAAATGGCCAGCCATAGTCAATATGTGTATATATATGAGAGTATAATTTTAATGTAAAAACAATACAAACAGAATAGAATATTTTGAAGTTAACAATTGCTCATGTTATCTTAGTTCTCAAACTACATGAAGCAATTGAATAAATCTTCCTTTTCCAAATTCAACTGTTCATAAATGCTTTTGCAACTCTAAGATACTATGTGAGGCTGGTAGAATTGTTCACTCAAAATTGGAAAATAAAATCTTACATGTTTTTTGTTTTGTTTTGTTTTGTTTTGTTTTTTTACTAGCACTATCACAACTTGCAGTCTCAAAATGTTACAATGACTACTGGGACCCATTATTTTTTCCAAACATCTAGGCTTAAAAAAGAGTGAAAGTTTGAGCTTTGGAAGGCAATGAATCATGAATGAGCTTTTGCATAACCTTCAAACTGCCCTCCGATTTTAATAGGCGAGAACTGCATTGAAACATGTTTCTCTATACATACACCTGAATCAATAGTATCTTGTCTTTGTTTTGTCTTTTTTTGTTGTTTAATGAAATTTGGAAAAGTGATAAATCAAAGCAAATGAGGAAGAAATATGTAATTTTTATTTGCTCAAGTATTAGAGTGGGCAGGTTTAGGTTTTGTGGACCCTGAAATGTATACAATGTGGGAAACCCATTTTTTAATAATATATAAAATTATAATTAAAACATTAAACACAAAAGTGAATGTTTATTTAAATGAGAGGAAAAAGGTTTTTGGAAGGAAGATGCTTAAATCAGGGAACCTAAAACTTGAATTTCATTAGTTTTACAATACAGCTAGTGATGAAATAACAGAACAACAACAATAAAAAAATACCTGGAGTTTGAGGCATGAAAATAATTTGTCACAAAGATATGATTTATGATATCTTACATTTAAAAATCTTTTGAGTACCCATCATTCATAAATAACACTTATATAGGGTCATCTGGGCTTCTTTTTTCCATTGTTCCAGTAGAATCTGAGTTAGCTGACTCTATTATCTTATAAAACATTTTAGAATCACTAAGTAATGACCCTTTAAACACAAGGAGACAGGGGCATATTACCGGAAGAACTGTGCTGACCTTAGAGGAACTGTAAAGGAATAATTGAGGGCTGAGAGGCCACAGATTTTTGCCTGATGTGTTATCGGCATAGTCAGTTTACAGATAAGTAAAATTAAACCCAGAGAGGAAAGGCAACTTGCCCAACTTCCCACAAACCACTAATGGCAGAGGTGAGTTTAGAAGCTGGACCTCTGGACAGCCAATCCAGAGCCATGCCCACTAAGTCTGACTCCACATCAACCTCCCATCTTCAGTTTTTTTTCACTGAGACCACTAAACAACCTCATAGTTGTAGTCACCACTTCTGCTCTCCAGACTAGCACTCTTAGAACTACCTGGTGAATTGGAGTGTCTCCTTTTAGGTTGATGTGGTACATGTCAAGTTTGTATCAACCTTCTGAAAATGTTATGGTATTTACACTTACTTTCTCTGACCACTAAAACCACTTGTGGCTGCATTGCATTCTGGCAGTTGTGAGTAATGTGATTAGCACAAACCCAGGTACATGATTCTCTCTTTTAAAATATTGCTTCCAGTTATTTCTTTTATTCACTCAGACAGACATGGTATAGGATTCTTGAGACTGTTTTTCTAGCAATTTAACAGAAATTATCTGTCTTATGAAAAGCAACTAAAAATACTGGTTTAATATAAAAATACATAGCATATCAATGATATGGTAAGAAAGTTAGCAGTTTGCAGATGTCAAAAACTAAGTGAAAGTACAAACCCGGAGAGCCAAGCAAAACAGTGAGTATGATTTGTGTTCTTAGGGTACTCATCAAACCAAGAAGAACTTGAGTTTTCTTTTCACATCTTCACAGGTCACAGGAGATGGAGGACTAGTACCCACAAGGGAAGGAGATGACATCTCATAGGTAACCCTCCCCATAGATCTGGGACCCCAAACAGCCATCCTCTAAACGTAAATAGAAATGTCACCTTCCCCTAAGGGATCAGCAAGACAAATTGCTCTTCTCCAGCCTTGACCAGAAGAAAAACCTCTTCTCCGGAAATTCATACTACAAGCCAGTCTTCACTGGCTAGGTTTGCAGATAGAGTCCACAGCACTTGGGTGTGCTCAAATAAAACTAAAAGCGTGCATTTAATTAAAGTGATGCTGAATCAATAGGCTCTCCAGGCACATAGCAGAAGCAAATGCAAATCCTATCTAAAGGAACCTCTTTTCAATCTAAGCCTCAGTAAATTTGCATAAACAAAGTACTAAAGAATATGAATTCAAGTTCAATCACAAAACATACAAACAAAACAGTAAAAAACATGAGCAAGGATAATGTGAGCCACAAACTTCCTACTTTAGAAACATATTTAAAAAGAGTATGGGATAAAGAGGTTTAGCATATCTAATGAATTAAAATAGGGGATACAAATGAGTAAAAAAGAGGAGTCACCATAAAAATGACCAAGCAGGTATAAAAATAACCAAAGAGATCAATGGAAGAGACACTATAATAATTGAAATTAAAAACTTAATACCAACCTTCTAGATTAGATTAGATATAGATAAAAAGAGAATTCATAACCTGGATTATATTTCTGAAGAAATTATCTGAAATGCAGTATAGAGAGACAAAGACATAGAAAACATCACAGAGTTATTAACAGATATGGAGGATAGAGTGAAAAAATCTAAGGCATGTATGTACTTGGAGTTTTCGTAAGGGAAGAGGTAAGCAGCATGTGAAAATAAAATGGCTGACAATTTAAAAATATTAATTAACAACATCCATCCTCAGATTAAAAAAAAACCAAGTAGGATAAATGTAACCATCCACATTTAAATATACAATAATGAAAATGGATATCACCAAAGATAAAGAGATGATTTTAAAATCAGACAGAAAAGACAAATTATCTAAGCATGATGATTAAAATAACAGTTGACTTATTAGTGGCAACAGAAGACAAAGAGAATAGAGTAAAATTTTCAGAGTATAGAAAGAAAATAATTGTTGAATCTAGAATTCAATATTCCACAAATATTTTTTAAGAATAAGGGGGAAATAAAGATATTTTCATCAAAGAAGTCTGAGATGCAAGGAAGAATGATGATCAAAGAAAGTAATAAATATGTTTGTAATCAAAGCAAACATTGACTATATAAAACAATAATTGCCACTTTTAAGTTTATGAAAGAAAAAAGTAAGATAAAATAAAAATACATAAAGCAATAGTGCTTAAAGGGAAAATATTATTAGAGTTATAGTGTTCTAACATCATTGATTTGTTCAGGAGGGTGAAGATAATGATTAGCTTTACAATTTCATAAGTTAGCCTGCATGTTAAGATTCCTAGAGCAGTCACTAAGAGAAATGAAAGAGTGTTAAGTAAAAAGAAAAAACAGAATGAGAAAACATATTCAGTTAATTCAAAAGAAAAAAAATAAAGCAAAAACAAGTATAGAAAAGGTAGGACAAATTTCAGTTTGAAATAAGGTAGAAATAAACCTAAATATACCAGTAATTATAAGAAATGTAAATGATTAAATAATCCAGTGAATGACAAAGAAACATATATAACACACAAAAATGTAAATAGGTTGAATATGAAAGGATAGGGAAAGGTATCTCATCAAATACTTTCCAAAAACAGAAAAGAAAAACAAAAGATGTAAGTACAGCTTGATTACTAGACATTAAGCTAAGAAGGATTATTCAGATTTAAAAGGTAACTGTGTAATAATAAATGATTCAATTCACATGGAAAATATAAAATTTTAAAATGTTTGTCTCCTAAAACACATAAAGCAAAATCTTTTCCTCTAAAACAGATAAGGCAAAAATGAGGACAAACAAGAATAAATAAATTTATTATCATATTGAAACATTTTAACAATGCCTATCGCTAACTGAGAAAAATAAATCAGTAAGATTTGGAATTGAACCAGGTGTAGTGGCTCATGTCTGTGATACTAACGCTTTGAGAGACCGAGGCAGGAGGATCACTTGAGCTCAGGAGTTCAAGATCAACCTGGGCAACATAGAGACACTTTGTCTGTACAAAAAAAATTTTAAAAATTAGTCAGTCATGGTGGTACGCGCCTGCAGTCTCAGCTACTTGGGTGGCTGACATAGGAGGATAACTTGAGCACAGCATATAGAGGCTTCAGTGGACCATGTTTGTGTGACTACGCTCCAGCCTGGGCAACAGAGTGAGACCCTGTCTCAAAAAAAAAAAAAAAAAGATGAAATTAAAAGACAATTTGCAAGCTTGATCTAATGAACATAAAAAGAAGAAGATTCATATTTTTCTTTTCTTTTTCAAAATTTAAAGCTCAATCTCAAATGTATATCATCACCACATAACTCTGCAAGAATCTCTAAAAATGCACAGCCTTGTTTGTACATGACTGAAACCAAAATTATGCCTGATAAAATTATGAATGATTTCTTGGTATTATCCAAAATCCAATTCATACCATATGAAAATGGTCATGATTGTTTAAATGTATTTTCCACTTGGTTTATTGGAAATACAATCCAAACAATTGCCTTCCTCTTTACTTCTTCCCTTTTTTCATCAGGCCACTGAGTGGTGGAAGAACTTGGGTCAGTTCTAAAAAATGTCTCACATTCTCGATTTGTCTGATTGCTTCATTGTGGTTAAAGGAATTAACTCATTCCTTTGTCTCCTGTATTCTCTATAAATGGAATTTAACCCTGAACTTGATTAGATTCCCTTTCAATTTGGGAGTCTTGGTTGCGGGGAGTACTTAATATTACACCACAACCAGATGACACCACACTTGATTGTCCCTCTGTTTGTAATGCGAAGATTGATCATTTGGTTCATTTGGTCATTGCCTGATCCCTTCACTCTTAAGTTCTCCATCAAGCTGGGTGTGGTGTTGCACTTGAAGTCCTAGCTTCTTGGGCAGCTGAGGCAGGAGGATCACTTGAACTCAGGAGTTTGAATCCAGCCAGGACAACATAGTGAGATACCATCTCTTTAAAAAAGAAAAAAACAAAAAGTAAAAAATAAATAAATAAATTCTCCATCAATCTTTCTCTTAATAGTGTCATCCATGATGACCATTGTCTAAATCCATTATTTCATTAGGTTTTTCAAAATGACATTTTTTATTTTCAAGTACATGGAAAATATTTGCGAAAACTGAAAATATTTTGCTATAAAGCAAGGATCCAAACATTAATGTATATTCAAGAATTTGTATCATACAGACCACTTTGTCTTGTCACTGTGAAATTCAAATGAGATTTTTTAGAAAGATAACTTGAAAAATGTCAATACTTTAAAATTCTATTTTAGTCAACTTTAAACATAATATGAAAAAATGTATAAGCAAATTTCATTTTTGAGCTAAAATTAAAAATTTCTAATCAAAATATTGGAACACTGACATATAGCAATGTGTAATACAGTGGAATTCTTTTCAGGGGGAAGATTGATTAAACATTAAGAAAATCACATAATTCAGTTTACCAACCTAAGAGATAAATGGGAAAAAAAGATGGCATGATTATATTAATAGAGGAAGTAAAAGCCTTCAATAAACTAAACAGCCATTCATATTTTTTAAAGAAAGAAAACATAAAAGAAAAGCACTTAGCAAAGTAAAGAGAAAGGGAAATTGTATTAATCTGATAAATAGTAACCTACAAAACCTAGTACTTTACAGTACTATGGTGAAAGAGTTGGCTTTAACATCATAAAAATCACAAGGGTGTCTGCATCAGCAATTCTGTCTGACATTATATTGTGTGTCTTAGCTAGTGCAGTAAGGGAAGAAAAATAAAGAAAAGGTATAGAAGAGGCTATATGATGTAACATTTAAGGGTTGGACCAGACTGCCTGGATTTAAATCATTTCTCTATTGCTTACAAATTAAGTAATGAACAAGCTTAACAAGCTTAGTAGCTAAGTATTTTATTCTATATGTGCTTCAGTTTCCATAATGGAAATAATAATACCTACCTGATGGGAGGTTATTAATGTTAAATTAGTTAATATTTGTAAGTGCTCAAAATAGTGTCTGACATGGGAGGGAAACAACACACACTGGAACCTGTCAGGGAGTGTGGGGAAAGGGAGAGCATCAGAAATAATAGCTAACAGATGCTGGGTTTAATACCTTGGTAAGGGGTTGATCTGTGTAGCAAACCACCATGGCACACATTTACCTATGTAACAAACCAGCACATCCTGCACATGTACCCTGGAACTTAAAATAAAAGTTGAAGAAAACAAACAAACAAACAGAAAATACACCAATAAAAATAAAAGTGGAATCACTAAAAAAATAAAATAAAATAGTGTATGAGACATGATAGGTACTATATGTGCCTATTAAATCAGTATAATAGAAAGAAAAAAGGAATTACTAGTCACAGATGATAAGACTATGTAGAAAACTCAATAGCAATATAATATATTAGAATAAATTAGATGGTAAAGCAGGTGTGTTGAATACAAAATCAACACATAAAATTAGTAATTTGCTACATACAAATAAGTAATGTTGAAAAACACATTTTAAAACGATAAATTTTACCATGACATAAAAAAATCAGGTGCCTAGTAATAATTATAACAAAATGTACATATGCTATTTGTGGAAAAATAAAGCTTTATTGAAAGAAAATAAGAAAATCTAAATAAACAGAATTATACCATGTTCATGGATAGGAAAATTCAGTAGTATAAAGATGTTAATTTTTCCTAAATTGATTTACCGAATTGTGGCAGATGATTTTTTTCTAATATGGACATATCCAGATTAGAAAGTTGGGGGTGTGTGTGTCTATGTTCATCCCCTTGAATTTGATGAGCTATGGTAGAAACAATAATATTTGGTACTAAGGCTAGGTCATAACTATTGATGTGATTTCTGCCTGTTCCTCTTGGGACTCTTGTTTGTTCCAGAAATCTGGTCTCATTGTCATGAGAAAGTAGAGAAATCACATGGATAGGATACGTGAAGCAGTTTTGAACAACAGCCCTAACTGAAGTTCCAGCTGACATCAGCTTTCACTTCCAGATATATGAACAAATTATATATATGGCCACCATTAGACAAGAGCCACATGAGAGACCCTCAAGAAAGAACTGCCTAATTCATCTCAGTTAACCCCCAGAACTGTGAAATATAATAAATAAAAATGATTCTTTTATGTCATTAAGTTTAGAGTGATTTATAACAAAACAATACATACTTAGAATGAGTCAAATTATTCTACTTAAAATTCCTACTTTTTTTTTTAACTTGCAAGCTAATTCTAAAATGATAGATACACCTAAAAAAGAAAGACAAAGTGAGGGGTCTTTCCTTTTCAGACATCAAAATTTATAATAAACTGAAAAATAAGTTAGGTGATATTGCCATAGGGATAGACAAATAGATTAATTGAACAGAAGAAAAAAATTACAATGAAATCTAGCAGTAATGATGTGGAATTTTTTTCCAGAGGAAAGAATTAATAAACAAGGTTTACATATAGAAGCTAACTTAATTTATTGGCATGAAAATTAGAAGGGAAAGAACAGACTTTAATGACTGGTGCTGGGGAAAGAAAGCAATTATCCAATAAGAGTGCTTTATAACATTTAGAAGATGATACAAAAGAAAGACATTTACCTAAAGCTGTTCAATGAATGTATGTTGAATGATTAAAGTTACTATAAGATTCCCTTATGAAGTTTTATTTAAATTTATTATATTTTATCTGCCCAGCTTTTCTTGTGGCATAATTGTTACCAGAAAGGTGCCCAAATCCAGACCCCAAGAGAGGGTTCTTGTATCTCATGCAAGAAAGAATTCAGGGCGAGTCCATAGAGTAAAGTGAAAGCAAGTTTATTAAGAAAGTAAAGGAGCAGCCCCGAGGGCTCCTGGTTGCCCATATTTATGGTTATTTCTTGATGATATGCAAAACAAGGCATGGATTATTCATGCCTCCCCTTTTTAGACCATATAGGGTAACTTCCTGATGTTGCCATGGCAACTGTAAACTGTCATGGTGCTGGTGGGAGTGTGGCAGTGAGGATGCCCAGAGGTCACTCTCGTAGCCGTCTTAGTTTGGGTGGGTTTGGGCTGGGTTCTTTACTGCAACTTGTTTTGTCAGCAAGGTCTTTATAACTTGTATCTTGTGCTGACCTCATGTCTCATCCTGTAACGTAGAATGCCTGTCTGGGAATGCAACCCAGTAGGTTTCAGCCATATTTTACCTAGCTCCTATTCAAGATGGAGTTGCTCTGGTTAAAACGCCTCTGACATAATCGTTTAATTTTTCAAAGTATAGAATTATAACAGTTATCACAATATTTTAAACTTGGAAGTAGGAACTTCCTAATACTAAAAAAAAAAAAAAATATCTATTGTCCCTGTGGTTTGGACACAATATATCTTGGTTTTATTAGAGTCAATAATAAATACTATTGTCTAATAACTTATACTCAAACTCATAGTAATTTAGCTTATAAATTCAGAGTGTCACTTTTAAAAAGTTAAGTGGTCAAATGATGTTAAATATTTTAGGTGTACACTCTTATGTGGAAGTAGGAGATTTATTATTATCCTGCCTATATATAAGTCCTTCAAGCAATGAAGGAATGAAGAGTTTGCTGTGCCTTTAATTTTGGCCACTCACTAAATGATGATGCTTCATAGGGGAATTCCTAGTGTGCTCTTCCACTCAATACAAACATAAAAACAATTTCAGTTGCAGAAAATGGGAGGACAGTGGAGTACTACTTATCCACTGAACTCCATTACCATCTATAGCTGCTTTGAATAATTGACCTCACTTTTTTTTTCTTTTTGCCAGAATTAGTTGGGTAAATGCCTTAGTTTTCCATTTTACTTAATCTGTGTAGACAGAGCCAAAGAATCCCTCCTCCGCCAAACACAAGCTTTCCCACTGCACAAATGATGCTAATGCCCTTGATTGGCATGACACAGCACTCTAAACCATTTGCCTCCAGTGAATTCATCAAGCAAGAATGTCTGAAAGCAGAGTAACTCCTCTGTTTAAACACTTATATGCACAGCAAATAACTGCTCGCCTTTTTTTCTTCACTAGTCTGCTGTCTCATGGAGCAGTGTATTATTACAGATAATCTACAATGAATAAAGGACAAAGCATTCTGTATTCAAAATATACACGCATTTGCCAAGTTTACTGAACCTGTGATTTTTCAAAATAAAAGATACAATATTTATTTGAAAAATGATATAATTAAGAGGGGCTTACTACAGAGCAGCAACTACACAATGCTATATAACCAAACCATAACACCAATAAACAAGTTTTGCAGACAGACACCTATTGTCAGTAAGATTAGTTGAACTCAAAATAATGCCAGGAAACCTCTTTCATGCTTCAACAGAACATAATTTGTTTCAAGTAATGATGACTAGTTATGTATAATTATCTGATTATTGGGGAAAAAACTTGCCTAAACAACTTTGGTGTGCTGCATTATAAGGTTTCATTTAGTCTCTGAATTATTTAATGTTTATGTAGTTCTGAAACAAACTGCACAATTCAAAATCAATTAAAACGTTTGCCCAGATCCCCCATAACTTGTAAATTGGCATGACATGGTAGGATACATATTAAGTTGGAAGTTTTTTTGGAAACTAGTAG
This sequence comes from Pan paniscus, assembly GCF_029289425.2. Taxonomy (NCBI): domain Eukaryota; kingdom Metazoa; phylum Chordata; class Mammalia; order Primates; family Hominidae; genus Pan; species Pan paniscus. Next base: position 67,365,767 of record NC_073261.2, on the reverse strand, counting down.
AGGCTTCAAAAACTAATGAGGTTTTCCAGAAGAGAATAGTTTATAAATCATCAGTCAATAAAAATGATTCATGAAATTATATCAATTTTAATATAAAACAGCATAATTCTTATCTCATGTAGGTAGACTTTTAAGATGTATGAGAAAGTGAATTGCTTATACCATGTAAATGAAAATAATCATTCAGTGTCTAGCACAGTCTTTCAAATCAGGAAAAATATTTAGATTCATACACACAAAATTTTTAGTCATTGTTATTCTTCCAGGTTACTTGGAAGCACAATGAATTAAACTAATGTTATTTTCTATTCAACTGGCATAAATTAACTTTGCTTCTTGGAACAATTTATTTTGAATACTTGCCCAATGAGTTAAAATGCTAAATATTTTTTCTTCCTAGGTGACATCCTAGTCTCCTATGGTGGGAAGAAGGAAAGAACTTAATCTTCCCATTTATCAGGGAAAAAAAGGATTGTTATTGTATTTAAACAATTTCTTTTTCTTTTTCTTTTTTTTTAGTGATAAGGTCTCGCTCTGTCGACCAGGCTGGAGTGTAGTGTCATCATCAAAGCTCACTGCAGACTCGACCCCCTGTTCCTCTTCAGCCTTCTGAGAAGCTAGGACTACAGGCACATGCCATCATGCTCAGGTATTTTTTTTTTTTTTTTTTTGAGACAGAGTCTCGCTCTGTCCCCCAGGCTGCAGTGCAGTTGTGCGATCTCGGCTCACTGCAACTTCCGCCTCCTGGGTTCACACCATTTGCCTGCCTCAGCCTCCCGAGTAGCTGGGACTACAGGCGCACACCGCCACACCCAGCTAATTTTTTGTATTAGCTGGGTTTCACCATGTTAGCCTGGATGGTCTTCATCTGGTGATCCGCCTGCCTTGGCCTCCCAAAGTGCTGGGATTACAGGCATGAACCACTGCGTCCAGCCCATTTTTTAAAGGTAATCTCGCTATGTTGCTCCGGCTAAACTTAAACTCCTGGCCTCAAGAAATCCTCCCAAAGTGCTGGGATTATAGGTGTCAGTCACCACACCTGGACTATTTCTATATTATATAAATTTAAGATAAATGTATAATGATTTGGAGCTTAGATTATCATCTCCTTGCATTGACATTATTATCAGTTGATAGTATTAGGAATGCTTTTGCAGCAAGTAACATAAAATACTATTTATCTGACTTAGGCAAAGAGACACTTCTTTTTCTCATGTCATAAGGAGCTCAGAGATAGGCAGGCAGCTGAAGACATTAGTTCCATGACTCAATCATGTTGGAGCTAATATCAGTTGAATTGTTCTTGGCCTTTTCCTGATGAGTCCACAATTACTGCCTCATCTCTTGACATTGTGTACATGTCAAGGTGAGGAAGAAGGAAGGAGACTGAGATGCCAGCATTGCCCATTGCTTTTAATAGAGAAGGAAAAACTTTCCCCAAATCTACCCCTGCAGCAGAATTTCTTTTCACTGCAGTCAGAAAGATGTTCACCTGGCTAACTCTAGTTGCAAGGGTGGAAGTGAAAATTAGAGGTTGTTTTTTCTTTATCATGAAGATGGGCAAGGGAGAAAAAGATTGGACTAATTTAAGAACAACTTGTTTTATACTGACGTTATCTAATATTCTAATTATAAAAGAGTGATTCAGCTGATCACTTATACACATCAGAAAGTGAGAATACTGTTTCCCTGTCTACCTCTCAGAACTGTGTGAAGGTTAAATGAGATAATATACATAAAATCGCTCTATAAACTATTAAGAACTGAAAATAATTTAGATTGTCAGTGTTGATATGGGAACACAGCTTCAAAGATAGTATGCAATGACACCCTTATATTAATCACTTCAATTTAGCCTTCCCATTTCCAGAAACTCAACCTGCAGGCCTATAAACGCAGCTGTATATAATTTCTGACATAGAGCTGTCTTAAGATACTCACAATAAGTGCAGAAAGAAAAGACAGCAATAAAACCAATTAGAAATAAGGTACTATACAGGAATAAAGATGATGTAATATAATTTATAATGGGCATCCTGTAGAAAACTTCTAGAAGAATCCAGAAAAATTTCACAATGTAAAAGTGGAAAATTTCCCTGAAATTAAGCAAAATAACTGATTAAGTTTAAAGATATGATGTTCCAGGAAAAAAAAAACTGATAAAAATTTAGCCTGTTTAAAATATTAAACTTCTAGTAATTTTTTAAAAAAAGATTTTATTTTAGTCATTTCTGCACACAATAAAAGCAAGTAAACTATTACATAAAAAAAAATGAGGCCAGCCTAAGATCTCACCAGCAACACTTAGTTTCAAAAGACTGTAGAACAATGTGTACGAAGTCATGCTATTAAAAAAGCGTGGCCCAAGATTCTCATAATCCAGGTATAAAAACTAAAACTAGATATTCTTAGGCACACAAGAACTTGGGAAGTAGATCTATAAGCCCACCTTGAAATGAAGAGATTTATGAAAGTGAGTACTGGGCAACAAAGAGAAGAACCAAAATAAATATCTCAAGAATGGAGAAATAATTGGAAGTGACTGTTTAGGTAAATACAATCCTCAGCTAATATTGGAAATTCAGTTTTGAAGGCTAAGTTTAAATGCTATATGCCTTGATGACGTAAAAATAATACAATGACAGTGGGATTTTTTTTTTTTTTGTCTATTTCTAAGGGGAAGTCAAACCTTTCTAAATTTGGATCTCATTCTAAAAACATAACTTCAAACACCTATTATTTTGATGACGTTTTATTTTTAGACTTAGATATATATTTTTAAAATTGTAATACAGCATTAAAAATATTTATTTAGTATTCAGAAAATTCTTCAGTTTGTCCACACAATTTAATTATAAAGATTGGTGCAAAAGTCATTGCAGGTTTTGCCATTACTTTAATGACATATACAACTAATTTAGTAGTTTTTTAATTAAAAGAGCATGTAGATTAGCATCTTATTTTAATAAAATGATTTTATATATGTGTGTGTACATGTATATGTATATATACATATAAATATGTATCTTTTGTTGTAAACAGACTAATGCATCCCCAAAGATGTCACATCGTCATCTCCAGAATATATAAATAAGTTATAATACATGGCAAATGGGAATTAAGGTTGCAAATAGAATTATAGTTGCTGCTAATCAGCTAACTTTAAGTTAGATATTCTGGACTGCCTGGTCAGGCCCATTATAATCACGAGAGTCCTTAAAAATGGAAGAGGGAAGCAGATGGTTAGAGTGATGCAACCTGAGAAGGTTTGAACTACACGCGCCGGCTTTAAGGTCAGGAAAGTGGCCACAAACTGAGGAAGGTGTGCAGCTGAAAGTACTAATTTCTCCCCTAAAGCTTCCAGGAAGGAAGCGGACGGCTTAGTTTTAGCCTCCTGGGATTTATAGCCTACAGAACTATAAAATAATATTTTTGTGTTGTTTTAAGCCGTTTAGTTTGTGGTGATTTGTTACAGCAGCAATAGGAAACTAGTGTGTATTTCAATATGTTTATATGCAAATAAACATATAAGAATGATGTCCCATTACAGTTAAGGATGGCTAGTTTAGAGTGGTGGGATTTACATGATTTTAAACATGATTCCTGTGCTTTTCTGCATGCTTTTAAAAATAAATTAATATACTATTTCTATTAGGAATTTACATGAAATATATACATTTCTCTGAGAAGCTCAGTAGAAAAAAAACACTTGATTTACTTCGTTTAATTTAGAGTTTTCCAAATACATTTAAATGTAATGTAAAAGAGGCCAAATTCTTTACATCTTATTAGAAGGTGGAATTTCAAGAAACATGTCTACCCTGAATAATTGATATCCAGTACTGTCCAGGTGATAAGTATTTTATTCATCCTGATTACTCAGAAGTTTAGATGTGATCCATGTGTGGTACACTTAATTATCAGAGTTGGATACACTCACTGTTCTTAGTAGAAGAATCATATAACACAAAGGTATGTGTGTGTGAGAGAGAGAGAAAGAGGGAGGTAGAGAGAGAGAGCGAGATCTAAGCTTAAGTAACTTATTCCCCCCAGTTATCAATAAGAAAGGAGAAAGGTTTTATGACACCTAGCTAATGGTCAGTTTTTATAGCAGTTATGTAAATGTGACTAACAAGTGAATTTTTCAACTTTGATTTGAAGCTGTGGATATTAGGTAAATTTCATCCAGCGTTAGATAGAATGTTAGCTAAAAACCCAAAAGATAATCCATCCATACTGGAGAGAGTTTCCATAGGTCCTTTAATTGCCTCTTCTGCAAACACTTTAGCTGTCCTTTGGAATTCATGCTGTTGTAGAAATAAAAACAGGTGATTGTAGTCTGATAAATGCATGCATCTAAAAACGAAGATAAATCAGTTTTCTTTGGGTGTGATGTTTGGTTTAGCTCTACCATCTTTTAACACCTAGATAGGGATATAGATTTGCATTCTTATTTAAGAAATAAAGTCAGGCCAAGAGTGATGGCTCGTGCCTGTAATACCAGCACTTTGAGAGGCCAAGATGGGAGGATTGCTTGAGTCCAAAAGTTCGAGACCAGCCTGCACAATGTGGTGAACCCCATCTCTACAAAAAAAAAAAAAAAATGAAAAAATGAGCTGGGTGGAGTAACACGTGCCTGTAGTCCCAGCTACATGGGAGGCTCAGGTAGGAGGATCATTGAGCCCAGGGAGGTCGAGGCTGCAGTGAGCCAAGATTGCTCCACTGCACTCCAGCCTGAGTGACAAAGTGAGACCTTGTCTCAAAAATAAAAATAAAAGAAGTTAACAGGGAGTGAAAATTTTCATTAATTACCCAATAGTATTTACCTAACTCTTTGGAAATTCATTTAAGGACCATAGGCTAATGGGGGAAAATAAGGAATTTGGCAGAATTTTTGCTGCTCTGGAAAGGAGAGGGGTGGTGGCTAGTAACACTTTTCTAAAACTAAAATATCCATCTCATAGCACTGGAACCCAAGGAAGAAAAATACTGAATTGGTTGAATTTAGAATTTTTTTTCAAAAGAATTACTTATTGCAAATAAGCAAATGGTACTCCGTGAAAAATTTTAAGTCAAGTTCTCTTTTTCCTGTGATTCCAGAAAAATTATTTACTTTCTCTCCTTCCTTCATTTCCCCTCTCTTTTTTTTTTTCTCTCTTTTAAACATTTTAGCAGTAAGGCAGTGTATTGCTAGTGTTGTTGAAGTTAAGTAAAAACTGAACACAGGATATTTCTATTTTTGTAAAGAGTAAAAAATAATATAAAAATGATAATAAATGCTTACAAAAATAGTTTTCTTTTCCTTGCTGAGTGCTATTATGTCTTTCTTCTTTGCTTTGACTTTTCTCATGCCCATCCCATCCTCACCCTTGCAAGCAAATATAATTCTTATATGTTCTTTTGGCAAAATACCTACACAAAGAAGAATATTCCTACTTTTTGTGGGTGCTTTTAATAGGTACTGATATGGTTTGGCTGTGTCCCCACACAAATCTCATCTTGAATTGTAGTTCCTATAATCCCCGGGTGTTGTGGGAGGGACCAGGTGGAGATAATTCAAGCATGGGGGCAGTTTCCCCCATCCTGTTCTTGTGATAGTGAGTTAGTTCTCATGAGATCCGATGGTTTTATAAGGGGCTTCCCCCTTCACTGGGCACTCATTCTCTCTCCTGCTATCCTGTGAAGAGGTGCCATCTGCCATGATTATAAGTTTCCCGAGGCCTCCCTAGCCATGAGGAACTGTGAGTCAATTAAACCTCTTTCCTTTATAAATTACCCAGTCTTGGGTATTTCTTCATAGCAACTTGAGAACAAACTAATTCAGGTGGTTAGATTTGACATCACAGTTTCCAAAGTCTAAAAGGGTAGAGTAACTTGGATGAAAAACATATTTACAGGATTCAGAAAAAATATAATATGCAGAAGCTAAAGGGCTGGATTTTCTTGGTTGGGAAAATATATTTTATGCAATTCCCGAGTTGAAGTAAAGACGAATGTCCCCATGATGTAATCACTGAGTTGAAAAAATCAGGTGATTTTAGCCTTCAAATTCCCTTTTAGCACAGTAAGTTTTAATTTTTTTTAATATCATGGTTAGTAGATGGGTCAATATTTAAATGGTCATTCATCATTTACCATATAAAAGAAAAGCTATGACCTGAAACTGATTTTTACAGTTGCAGGCAAACAGAAATAATCATTTTCGAGACCCTAAAGCTGTTACTTGAAGAATGTCATCATTTTATCCTTATTTTACTTACTATTTACTTATATATAAGCCAGTTTTTGAGAGCTGCACCCTGCAAGTCCTGGCTATAAACAGTTTCTTCCAATTCTCTACTACAGCAAGTGAGGAGAAGAAATTGGACTTTCTCGAAATCAAAGTTATATTTCTGACAGACTCAAAGAATGAGGCCAAACTCACAAAGCCAGCCATAGCAGTCCTGGCTCCCATGATGGGCCAAGCTCCCGTATTCATGATAGGTAGTTGGGTGACTACTAAATTGTCTGAGAGTAAGTGCAACACTTATTCTTAGGATAGTCCTTGTTCTTTCAGACATTCCAAGAATTATTCCAAATATGTGGACTTACCTTTTGTAAACATTTGCTACCTTTTTTATTAAATGACATTTGTTGGAATGAAGAAAAAGGTAATAATACACTAGTTGGGCAGTGGTCTTCATGAAAATTGATGAGTGACTTGACAAGACATAAAAAATTATTAGAAGAGACATCCTAGTGATTGAGAAAGAGTGGAAAAGCTCTAGAGTAACCTAGAACTGGTTTAAGTCTTCCCTCTGCTGTTAAGTAACAGTGTGGATGCAAGCAATGTTTCAAACCTTTTCTGGCCATATTGTTCTTATGGTCAGAAACACACACACAAAATAACATTTGTGTCAGAACAGATGTGAGCATAAAATAAAAGTATATATAAGATGCCCACTAAATTGGCTATGTAATAGGAGTGCAATAAATGTTAATTCACTCCTGGTTAATCACTCCCAGACCCAGTAATTCTCTTTGACTGTGTCAGAGCAACCTCCCCTACTATGGATATCCTTGGAATGTAATTCCAGGCCAAATGTAATTCAGTCGTATACTAAACCAGGTGGAATACGTATAACAGGCATCATTTTAGATCCATACCCGCTTTTCTTCTTCCCTCCTCTAAGAACAACTGTTGGGTTGCCAACTATGTATCAGGTACCATGCCAAATCCTTATATATTTTATTTCCTTTAGTTATTATAACTGCAATGAGGTAGTAGATATTATTCCAAGTTACCTCAGAGGGGACTAAAATTCTGAGAAATTACGTAGCTCAAAGTTAATCAGCTACTAGTTGACAATTCTGTAGCCACATCTTTTCCCCCTCCCTCAGTTTACCTCCCTCTAAGTTCTGTGATGTCAGAGAGGTTTCTGAGATACGTAAATTGGCCTGAGTACTCACCATGACAAATGACTCAAAACATGAGCAAAAATAAGAGCTTTGTGATTGTTCTGCAACCACTGGATAATGGCAACACACACAATTTTTAGTTGCTCTCTGCTTGCTGGTTGATGGCACTGCACTGGGTTCCAGGGATTCCATGACATAATATGCCAGGAAACAGGAGAACTGCCATCACTTATCAAATAGTGCATAGGGAGATGGTGGGAGAAACAAAACTACAACCAGGAACAAGGGCTAAACTGAAAGACACAGATACTGTAAGGCCAAGAATGTGGATGTGGTTTTTAGTAATTTCCTTCCCCTGCTGTGCATCTGTATTTATGTTCACTTTTCCAGGAAATATGAATGGGAAGATATGGATGCCAAAAGCACATCGTTTATTAAAGCTTCTGTCCAGAACCCTAATATGCTCCTGGTCTCTAAACAGCAGAGGCAGACAGTGTAGAAACCACCAGGAGCCCTCAAGTTCCTTTTCTTTGAAGTCTAGAACTGAGTTAGGCTTAAACAGCCATCTCTTTTCCCACGGTCTTCCTGTACCTCACAAAATCCTCCAAATCCATAGCTCTCATCCAAGGAGAGAGGAAAGGACATAGTTGGATTTAAAGATGTTTTTAAGCCTTTTACGTTCCCCTCCAAATGCTGAGGTTTTAGGCTCCCGTAATTTCCTTGTAAATTGTTAACAGACCCTTCCTCATGGTACAGTAGGCATTTAATGGCCAATGGAAGACCATTTGATCACAAAATACAGACAAAAAATTGTTGCACTTTTAAAATCAATTGCTTTGGAAAATAGAGAATGAGAAAAAAGTTACAATGAAATTGGTAATTGTATTAGTCTGTTCTCATGCTGCTGATAAAGACATGCCTGAGACCGGGTAATTTATAAAGAAAAAGAGGTTTAATGGACTCACAGTTCCACGTGGCTGGGAAGGCCTCACAATCATGGCAGAAGGCAAGGAGGAGAAAAATCACATCTTACATGGCAGCAGGCAAGAAAGAATGAGAGCCAAGCGAAAGGGGAAACCCATTATAAAACCGTCAGATCTCATGAGACTTATTCAATACCATGAGCACAGTATGGGAGAAATTGACCCCATGATTCAATTATCTTCTACCGGGTCCCTCCCACAACACATAGGAATTATGGGAACTACAATTCAAGATGAGATTTCTGTAGGGACACAGCCAAACCATATCAGTAACTTATAAAAGCAACTTTGTATTTTATGTTTTTTGCTTTTTTGTTTGTTTTTGAGACAAGGTCTCTCTCTGTTACCCAGGCTGGAGGGCAGTGATGTGATCTCGGCTCACTGCAGCCTCGACCTCCCTGGCTCAAGTGGTCCTCCCACCTCAGCCACCTGAGTAGCTGGGACTATGGGTGCATGCCGCCACACCTGGCTAGTCTGTATATTTTTTTGTAGAGATGGGGTTTCACCATGTTGCCCAGGCTGAACTTTTTAATTATCAGAAGAACATCTGTGTACACTTGAAAAATAGATAGTGATACATCTTCTCAGGGTACTTATTTATTCAACCTCCAGGGAATTCTTGGTGTGTTTAATGGGATTTCTGGGCCCCTTGAAGTCATTTTGTAGCATTCCCACAAAAGAAAGCCCCAGCTACAGATTGAATCCCTAATCTTGGTAATGGGAAGCTACTAAGGATTTTAATGACATATACAAGGTGATGTCTCAGGGAGACTGACTGACAAATCATTGGAGACATAAGGGATTAACTGTAAGGAGATTGATGATTACTGTATCCAAAGTATAAGATTTTGAGGTCCAAACCTAGGTAGTGGCAGTAGAAACAAATATTAGTTGATAGATATAAAGAATATTTAAAGTTTAAAAACTTTTTTTAACCTGGATATTAGAAGAAAATGAGAGACTCCAGAATCTTAAGTCCTAGTGGTTGGGAGATTGATGGTCGAACACAGTTGGCTTTGGGAAAAAGATAAATTCAATCTTAGCGATCTTGAAATAATGGTGATTTACTCACCAGTGTGTGTGTGCAGGGGAGGGAAATGTTAAATAGGCAATTAGAAATATGTGATTGAAGTTCAAAAGATCATGACTATGACTAGAGGTTATGAAATCATTTCTGTAGAAGTGATTGAAACAACAAGAAATCAAGAATGTACTCTCCAAGATAAAGATTGAAGAGCTGCCACAGTTGAAGAAGGATCTAGAGTCAACCAGAATTAGCCAATATTTTCTGTAAAAAGCCAGAGAATAAACATTTCAGGCTTTGTGTTCTAAAGGTCACTGCTGCAACTAATTAACCATGCCATTGTATCCCAAAAGCAGCTGTAGACAATATTTAAATGAATTGGCATGGCTGTGTTCCAAGAAAAATCTATTTACAATAATAGGTGACGAGCTGGATTTGGCCTGGAGGCTTTAGTTTGTTGACTTCTAGTCTAGAAACTTAAGCTCCATGAGGGCAAGGATCATGTGTGCCTGATTCTCTGCTGTACCCCCAGCACCTAGAACAACACCTGGTTTGCAGTAGGGTCTCAATAGACATTTGCTGAATTGATGAATACTGTGGTGGAATGACTATGTCCATATTTAGCTTTGTTGGAGCAACAAAGAAAACCAAGAGCATAGTAAGAGTTATGAAGATAATTAAGATCCTATGACATAGATGAAATAAAGAAAAAAGTGTATCAACAAAAAAAGGTCTAGCAACAATGATGACTCAAAGAGATGTTGAGGAATGAAGAGTTATAAAAAGTTACTTTTTTGACAATTAGTTGTAAGTCAGATATTTAGGTATAAAAGACCAGAATAAGAGACCACAGGAATGTTATCAAAGACAGATATATATACACAAAATAGCCTGGGGGTTGGGGTGAAAGTTGTTTTGTGGAGTCTGTATGATTTAATAGTTACTTCCCTTAACATTTTTAAGTTTTTAATCAAAAAGATATTTTTTCAAGTATAATTCAAAATCTGTTAATTAGATTCTTATAAATCTAACATGAATTTTTAAACTGTTTGAGGGAGAATCACACTTGTTTTCGACATTATGTAAATAAAATAACCAGCCTGAGTAATTTTTTAAATAGTTGTATTGATATTTGTCAAGTATTCTTTTAACTTTTTCGCCTAAATATATGAGCTTAACTTTTGTGAATTTCCAACTTCACTTTATGAAGTTGATATCAAGCATTGGATTTAAATATTTTCTTTTTATTATTGGTTTCCAACATTTACTTTTTCCTTCCAGATTATCTCACACAGAGCGTTGGAATTACTTCGTGATGATTTCAAAGAAAATTTTCTTCTCTAAACACTCTTATCCCAAGGTAAATTGATGGATTTCTAATGAATAAATTCTGGGAGGAAAACATCAGCATTTTATACTTCAATTCAGAGTATTTAATTCCCTCACCTTTAACTGTAGAACTGTAGCCACCTGTCATTCTAAGTTTATGCAGTCATTTATAACAATGGGAAATTATTATTTTTTGTACAATGTTGATCACCTTTGTGTCATTTGATACCTAGTGTGTTTAGTTTGTTATGCCTATGCAAGTGAGAGAAAAACACTACCATAAACATGTCTAATCATGTCATTGAAGCTTTTCTTGGAATAATTGGAGTGTGATAATGGAGCAGGGAGAAAGGAGGGGATGGAAATTGAGGAAAAGGGTCTCAGCCTGAATTTTCCAAATTGGCTATTTATCTGGTTAATTCTTCATCTTTCCTCATCACCATGTCTGAATTGAGAAAATCTTCCTAATGATAATAAACTATGTCAAGAACAGATGGCTGATTTGATGTGATGAAAATAGCTATGTCAATTGAGGGTATTTTTTTCCTCACCCGTTTTGCTTTTCATCACTCTGGGGTTGGTGGTTCATATATTTTTTTTTCTTTTACAGAATATGCCCTCAGCCCAATATAATGTGGTGAATCTTTCCCCAAAAGCAGTTTGGGCCTTTTTCTCTGAAAGAAAGAATGAAGAAATGGCTTAAAAAAAAGTGATTATCACCTTTCCTGCCTTTTCAGCTTTAGTTAAGTTACTTTTGGAAGGATCAGTTTACAACAAATGTTTAGTGTCAGGAATTTTACAGTTTCATAGGCCCTGACAGCTTGGCATGAAAAGAGGTGGCATTATGTCAATTTTAAATGAGTATGCCATTTACATACTAATTAAACTTTGCACTAGTGGGGTGAAAGAATGTCATTTTGAGTACCCCAGTTATTCTGTTTATATCATTGTTGTCTATTTAAACCATCTATTGTTTGGCATGTCACAGCCTCATCCCCTAAATGCCATTTTATGACCTCATACTACTTAAAAAATATTACCCCACTGCTTGACAAATCACACAGAATCAGTGTATCTAAAAGCAAAGGGGATTCCTTGGATCACCTTGCATCATTATCACACCTAGTTCGATGGTGATGATAGTAACAATTAGCTTTTATTAATTACTCCTAAATGTCAGGCATTTCACTAAACTATTTTTAATATCTTAATTCACTTAATTTAAAAAATTAGTTGGGAATGCCTATTACAACCTTTTTGCACATGGAGAAATTGGGGTTGCACAGTGTGTGGGTGAGCTCTTATTCACTATACTCTGTTGCCTTCTGCTTTACTGTGTCCATTGATCCACAGAAGGTCCCACTGTGGTCAGATGTGGATAGGGTTACCAAAAATATACCAAGCATAGGAATTTTACTCACTCTCTCAACCCATTTACTTCAGGGAGAAAGTGATAAACATGAAAGAGCATTTGCATATTACATGATATATTATTCATTGGTTACGTGATTAATGTATCACTAATACAGGCTCGTATAACATACATATTTCCCATCACTTTTCAGTTGCATCTTATCAGTTGCAGTCTTCCCTGGTCTATTGATGATGTTTTTACATAGAGTTCCACGTGTTCTCTGTGAACTTGATTCAGGAATACTGATAGTGTCTGTTAGCTTATAAAATGAAAAGTGATTAATACTTTGTTGGGCTATTTTATCCTCTTGATTCACATCCACAAATTCGGTTTATTGGATTTGGTTAAGGACATTTTTTCTCACTGTATAAGGAGCAGAATCAACATTAATATCACACCTGTGTGGGAGTTGGCTTAACAAGATTGGCAGTGACAGGAGTAAGATCAGAACTTTTCCTGGCTGGGCGTGGTGGGAGGAACCCACCATCCTTCTGGGTATTTATACACCAGTGCTGAGAGCCCGGAGTTGGCATTTCTTGGCATTGTCAACAGAGTGCTGGTCTGCACTTCTTTCTTTTTTCAAAAAATGACAGAAACAGAAAGCCTAGATAGTTGACATTGAAATAACTTGCCAAGAGAGGGTTGAACATATGATCCCTTTATAGCTTTTTCCTCACTATTTTCTGCAGTCTTCAAGGTTGAAATACTTCCATGATAGAGTCAAAATCCAGGGGAAGAAAAGGAAGAAAATATACTTTAGCTCTCCATAATTCCAACCACCATATCGCATTTCATGAAATGTGACATAGTTTTGCTCCACAAGCTTGCCAGGGGGAAAAATATATATCTAAATTTTAAGCTGATAACTCGAATGGTTCCAGAGATATCAACTTGTGAAAAGTCACAATTTTGCATTGTGCTGAAAAGCCACCTTACAATACAGGGACTACCATCACTCTTTAATATCCAGCAGAGTCCCCCGCTGTGCTTTGTCAGTCAGTAGCAACATCCAAGTCTTCCCGTAAAAGTAATTCACACTTTTTTCACAACACTGTTGCTTTAATTACCACTGAACTCTGCTGATGCTCAGGCAGGCCTGGCAGGACCAAGGGAGGGTCAGAGCCACAAAAGAAGCAAATAGCTTTTTTCCCTCCTTACTTTATTATTAACAAACCATCTTTGATGGAAATGTTCCTAGTTCTGAGGCCTAGACTTAACTCTGGGCCCCCTTGGCGTATTCATTATCAAAAGAGACTCACAGATGCCATTCTGAGAGAGAAACACACACACACACACACACACACACACACACACACACACACGGGGCTGGGAGAGAGAGAGAGAGAATAGTACCTACAATCCTAATTAGAAATTAGAAATTTTGGCAAAGAACAAATATAGCAATTCAAAACTGATAAACAATGATTCTGCTTCTTATACAGCTTTTCTTTTCTGCAAATGAACTTACATTTCATACTGTATAGTTCTGCTGGATGAACGTCAATTTATCTGTTTATTTATTGTGGATTTTTCTTCAGGATTAGTTGACACAATAAATTATATATCAAAGGAACCACAGAACTGACAAAATCTACCAGTGCATAAAAGTGATAAGAAAAGCCTATGGTTTATAAATAATATGACAGCAATATTATAGGTATAACATCTTGTGTGCATAAGGCACCTTTCATTCCATATCACAAAATGTTTCTTCACTGAAACTATTCCTGTGAAATGAACTTCTGAAGTCTCCTCCACGCAAAATAGGAAGGGGGCCCATCAGGAACTTCATATACACTTTTGGGGAAGAATTAAATAATGTTGTGAACTTAGGGAAAGAAACTGAAGGACTGCTAAGCTTTCTCCTGACTCTAAATTCCATGTTTAAAAAAATTATAATTTAAAGTTACACTGTAGGCTTGTCTATGTATCATCAAGTACTTAATGCTGCTATTATTTATTGTTTACTGATTTATAATCTGACTTACCACAAATGTGCAGCATTTAGCTGGAAAGTGTGGTGCTGTGATAAGTTAATTAATATAAGTGAAATAATCATCGGATTCTATTGCAGACCATTTGATTCATATAAGTCCCCTATGATTTGGTTCTAATCTTTCTTACAGACATCTTTATTTCCATCTGCATATATCCTATACCTCAGTGGTTTCAAAATCTGATTGATTATCAAAATGTCCTGGGGGAGAGGAATTTAATAACTTAAAATACTCTAGAAGTAGGGTGTAGAATCTGTAGTTCTAAAGGGGCCTTGGAGTTTTAGATAATGTACTAGGTTTGGTCAATTTCTTGAATCAAACTTTTTCCTTACTTTCGGTGCTTGTCTCTCAGCATCTTCTGTGGAAATCTTACTAAACTTCCCAGTCTTAGTTCTAATACTCCACACCCCAGGCAGCATTTACTGTTTCTTCAGCCAGTAGTAGCCTCTGCCTTCTCAAAACCCTGATAGTACTAAATACCTTCCCTAAGACTTAAACCTTCTATGCCAAGTTGCCATTTTCTATATTTTCTTTCTCTTTTCTCATATATTTATCTATAAATATAAGCTCCTTCAGGGTACAAGTTAAAACATTCTATCTTGAAACCACGTTGTGTAAAAAAGATGCACTTATGCATCTGTGTAATGAATGCATGGATTTCATTTTCTATGGCATGTAAGACTGCACATGAAGTGGAAATGACTAACTCATGTTCACATCTTCATTTGTGTGACATAGACACAGTGCAGCAGACTGAATTTTCCAAAGATTGCTGCGCTGGTATATATTCTATCCCGCGTTCTTAAAATGTTGGCACAAGTGTTGAGAATCCTCCATTGAGAGTGGTGTTTATATTCTTTCACCGTAAACCCAGGCAGATTTTTTATAACTGCCTCAACCAAAGATAATGTGGTGGAAGTGCCCCTTAGTGATTTCTGGGGGTAGATTACAAAACTGGTAACACAGCTTCCTCCTAGATTTCTCCCTTGGGAGTCAGTATTGATGGGTAACAAGTCTGGCTACCTTGGAGCCTCCTCGCTGGAGAGACCACACAAAGTGATAAGGGAGCTCCAGTGCTTCTAGTACCCAGCAATTTGGTTAAGACCTCAAACGTCATGGAGCAGAGAGAAGCCATCCCAACTCTGCCGTAATGTTAAGGCACAGGATCTATGAACATGACAGGTGACCATTTTATGCCACTACATTTTGCGTTAGTTACTCAGAAGTAGTAATCGGTACACCTAACTTTAGTCACTAGAGACCCCAAATAAGCAAGATAAACAATATTTCGGCTCTTATACAGCTTCTATTCTTTGCTAAAAATAAATAAGATAGAAACCTTTCATCTTGTTAATTAAAACTGTTCTATTTTTTAAATGGCTTTATTGAGGTGTAATTGACGTATAATAAACAACCCATATTTAAAGTATGCACTTTGATAAATTTTTACATATTTATGCACCTGTGAAACCATGACCACAGTGATGAAAATGAATGTATTCATTATCCAGAGACTCCCCTGTCTCTTTGCTATCCTTCACTGCATGCATGCAGCCACTGTGCAGCTTCATGTCACTTTAGATTCATTTGCATTTTCTAGAATTTTATATGATGTGAAATCATATGTATGAATTCATTTGTTTCTCTTACTCAGAATGATTATTTTCAGATTCATTTATTTGTTGCAGATATCAATAGTTATTCCTTTTTATTACTGAGCACTATTCCATTGTATGGATATACCACATTTTATTTACCCATTTGAATTGTTTCCAATTTTTGGCTATTACAGATATAACTGTTGCTCTGAACATCATGTACAAATCTTTATGTGGACATGCACTTTTATTTCTTGAGTAAATGCCTAGGAGAAGAATGGCTTCCTCTCTGCACTGTAGCCCAAAAATTCTCTCAAGGAAGTAAGGTGGGACAATCTTAGGGCTTACCTGACTTGTTTACCGCTTATAAGATATCACTCTCTTCTGTCACTTAATTGGACAATGGTCTGAAAACTGTAGGTCTCTGTGTGTATGTGTGTGTATTCATATAATACACATGTATTTATGTATATGAATATATGAATATGAATATATACATTCATATATTCTCTCTTCCTTTACTTGTTCAGGTGGGAGGGTAAATATAGTCCCTATTACTCCACCTTGGTACTTTCTCATTTTTTAATTCCCTTTTAGGTTAAGGTCTTATTAAGAGGCAGAAGAATATTTGCCCCCTCCTTGTGTCTTCCAGAAATATACTTTACAAATGCAAATGGGCATTATTGTCATTAAGTAGAAGGCTTCTGAAGTCAACAATATCACAATGCCTGGTTTTAACTCAGGATTCTGCTACTTATTAGCAATAAAATGTTGGAGAAGTTACTTAGCTTCGCCAAGCCTCAGTTTTCTCGTCTTCATAATGACATCGATAACAGCAGCAACAGTAATAATAATACCCATTTCATAAGACTGGTAGAAGATTAGAAGAGAACTCATGAAAAGTACCAAGCCAAGTGTCTGGAACATCATAAACTTTCAATAACATGCTATTGATTGTTATTGGTTTAATTTTAGGAGAAGCTATCTGCACAATAAGAAATTGTGTCCAACCCTTGGATAAAAAAAGCATGGCAAATAGCTTTAATACCATTGTATGAAACACTTAGTAATAAAGGTGGTTCCTCACACACTCTGAATAAAGTCTCTGGGTTTCATTCCCTTTTCTAAATCCCATCACTAGAGAATTGACATTCTGCAACCTTTACACACAAAAGCTTCAAGAAATTCAGTCAAATCATGTCAGGGATCTGGGAAAAGAACTTAAAGTTCGGTCAACAGAAATGATCGTCTCAGAGAAACTTGTTCTATCCACTAGGGCTGAAGGAGCATAGATGTGATGTGGAGCCTAATGCACTTTGTAGAGTGAGTTTGCAGAGGGAAGCTCTCTGTTTTGAACAGAGAGAGTTTTCTGATGGAGTGAGCTCTATAGCTAGGTGAGTAGACTGAGGCGGATAACTAGCTAGCTTCTAGGGTTCAATTTGCTGATGCATTCAACTTTTAATTAGGACAATATTGAATAGCTAGTTAAACTCTGTGTGTGTGCACGTGTGTGTATGTATTTGTGCAGGCAATGGAGAAATCAGGTGAAGGGGGATCTCAAAATTTTTCCTTTCCTTTATGGCATTTTGAATCTATTTGGAGACGCTGGACTGAATGAGAGTTTTAAAAAAAGCTTTTAGCTGCTCAAAAATGTAAAAGATGAACATTAAAAATCCTAGCCCCTTTTTAGGGACTCTTATTAGCGACCTAACCATGCCTAACACAAGGCTTCCATGTGCCTCAATGTGAATGGGGCCACCTGAGGAGGCTGTGTAATGCTATGGGCCAAGTGGAGCACCAAGGAGGAGCTTTGGTGCCAAAACAGGATCTATGGATTATAAAAAGGCATTTTTTTACGCTACTCTTTGCAGTACCATTTTACAGTTAGGCAAAAGCTGTCCTTGCCTTAAGCCCTGTGCTTTTCTGGGCCCATTTTTTTTTTTCTTTTCTTTTCTGGGCTTTTTCAGTCCTCCTTAAGGGGTAGGGTATCCAAAGAACCAACAGACTTTCTCACCTGAATCCTGGACATTTGCCCCCTTGTAGGTCATGCTCTAAACATAATAGATCCCCAAATTCCCTGCCTATGTGGCCCCAAACCCACCGTAGGGCCTGTGTAGGTCCATCTTCTTAGGGATGGACTTTACCAATGGCCTCTGCTCCCCTGAACCCTGGTGTCAACTGACCATGGAGATGTGAAAAAATATATCCGCACATGTGAGGACCCTCACAGTGGAGGGATGGGAAAAACAGGAGGTGGGTGGGAGGCTGAGGTTTGGTTTTCCTCTTCTGTCAGTTCCAGCATCAAACTTCAAGGATCCCAAAGATTCTAAGTTGAAACTTAGACTTCCAGGTTGTTATTACAGCCTATTAATCAAGACAGAGGGCTAGACCTTATTTTAGTCAACAGTTTGCTAGCTTTATTTATAATGAAAATATTTCAACCTACATTTATGTGGACCTCCCTTTGTATTCTTTCTCCAGGCCCTTCAAATGTTAAGGGTAATCATTACTTTGTGACTTTATGCCAAGTAGCTTCTTCCTGCTCTCTCTTGCCCATCTCCCTCACATACAATGGGAATATAAAACAAGAGTCAGAGAGATAAAGCAGTGATGAATCAGGTAAATTCTTTTGTCCTAAGATGTCCACTTTATGATCTACTGTGTAACTGCCACTTGTGCAGTCTTCACAGACAATGTAATGAAAAGCAACCTGATATTTTCCTCCTTGGCATCTTCAGAGGAGATGGGCAGCAATGTGTTTCTTAAGTCCGGAAATCTCTGGGTCTCTAGTTACTCTCAGTGTATCCTTTACCCTCTTCACAAACTCTTTAAAATTCTGAGGCTGTTCCATGGGTGCCTGTTTTTGATATGCTTCTCAGAGACATCACATGGTCTTAACAAATTCTATGACTAAATTATCCAGGTGTGGTGGTACACACCTGTGGTCACAGCTACTTGAGAGGTTGAGGTGGGAGAATCACTTGAGCCCAGGAGGTTGAGACTGTAGTGAGCTGTGATTGAGCCACTGCACCCCAGCCTGAGTGACAGAGCAAGATCCTGTCTCAACAACAACAAAAATTCTAACACTATTTTCCTTATTTCTCCTATATTTAAGTCCTGGTGAGCTTGTTACCTTTGATGTTATACCCGCCATCAACATTTGGTGAGAAGGGAGGGTTTCTCCCCAGAAATATTGACTTTCTTCTTTTCTACCTTGTTAACACTTATTCTTTCTTCAATTTGCAGCTTAAGATTTATGTCTTCCCAATGAACATGTCTATAAGGTCGTAGGAAAGAAGTTAAGTGTGGAGTCATATAGAGATAGAACTGGATTTCAATTCAATACTTTGTGACTTACTATGTTATCTTGCACAGGTCACTCAAACTTTCTGAGACTTGGTCAATCAGTAAATGGGTATTAGGCAACTGTTTCCAAATTCTGTTGGGAGGATTAGATGATGTCATTGACGGAAAGCATCTGGTGTGTTTTTAGATAGATCTGATCTTGTGTTGACTCCCAGATAAACATAAGTACTTCTTCCTGTATGTGTCCATCACACCTATCACAAACCCCAGATAGCTGGAACAGTAACATAAGGACACCAGGCCATAAACATAATCTAATGCATCTGAGCGAGAGTTACCAGTTTTATTCAGCTGCATTTTAGGGGACAGTCAGAAAATGTGCTAGTGAGGTGGGCTAAAACCAAGTTGGGACAGGCATTTTAAATTAAATGAAGAAATTTGACCTACTGTTATGTCTTAGAATTCCTCAAGTAGATATGTGAGCTTTCCATCTTCTTTAGATAAAACGTAATTAAACATCTTAAAGCACCTCAGCTTAATGTACACAGAATGGTGACATGTTGCCAAAGAAAGCTTTGGGACTTTGTTGCCTACAACTACGCGACAGCTTAGTAACCAAAGCATGCTTGCTATTACATCAATGATAAGTTCTGAATAAATTAGCTACGTCCAACATGGCATAATGCTTTGGATCATGCAAGTGAGACTATCATATTCATAATTATCATTTTCCCCCAAACTAGACAAACTGTTTTATAGGATTTTTCTTACTGCTTGTGTTTCAAAATGAAATTCTTACCAATTTGGGATACTAATGATTTAGCCATGTACCAAGTTGGAGTTTCTCCAGTGTGCATGTGCTCCTTATGAAAATGAAGAAGGCAAGCTGCCAATCAAAAGACTAGTTGCAGGTTGCAGGCAAAGACCAGATTGGTGATAATTGCTGGCATGGTGCCTAGCACAGTGTCCCATACACAAACATGCTCAGAAAATGCTACTGGGTCCAGTCAAGGCTTCCATATTCCAACTAAGAGCCCTTCCTTGAACACGTAACATTTATTCAACCTAGAGTTGGAAGGAAGGCAGCGGTATGGACAATCTCCAATTAGCCAGAAGATTTTAATCTACTTTGCAGAACTAATCGAATGGTTGTGCTTCCCCAGTGTTCACGTGAATTGCACCCTAGCTGGAAGTTAACAGACTAAACAATAGCAGCAGCAATTAAGTGGATATAAATGAATGTGATAGGCTAATTCTCACAAGGAGAACATCAATGTGTCAGTGTCAATGCACTGCTGCCCGGAATAAAGAAGGAATTGACTGGGATGAAGAAGGTAGCAATGAACAAGATGTAGCAACCTTGTAAGGACATATATTCCTCAACTAGATTAGTTTGGAAATTCTTTGGATATAAGCAGAAGGAATAAAAATAAGTAATGATAGCAGTTCTCTTCTACATATCCTCTTGTGGGAGGAAAAGAAAGAAAATACCACACTTTCACATAAATACATTCAAGGTATTATACCTATGGTGTACCTTAACTATGAAATAGATTGTTGGATATGGAATAGGGTAAAGCACAAATCTACTTACAATGAGGAGAAGGACATTTTCATGACCTGGGAAGCTGAGAATTCAAAAGAGGACAAACTTCCTTGGCCTTTTTCATATTTGAAAATGGGAACTGATTGACAGAATAGAAGGCTATAAAAGCTTATTGCTGCTGGGTTTCAGCAGAGTCTAGAAAGATAGAAGAAAATATGGTGCAATAGGAAAACTTGAGTTTTTGCTTAAGTTCTTTCCTTTGGCACTTTGATACTTTAGGGAAATCTCAGCATCTGTAGACTGGGGTGTGAGACTTGGAGAGAATGTGAAATTTGTAAAGATTATTTTACATGCTGCCCCAGAAAATTCCTTTTGTTTAAAGCATCTGAGAACATTGTCTGATTTCATTTTTAGCTCTTTTGAAAGAAAAGAATCTGATGAATGCAATGGGTTCAGCCTGACACCCTGCCTTCTGTTTTTCAGGGCATCCTAAAGTTCCTCTGGAATGCATTGGGTGGGAGAGAAAGTTCTATGTCAACTCTTCTGGCAGAGGTGAGTCTAAATCTACCTTTCCTCATAAATCTGCAGAGGACATCCCTGAATGTGTTGACTCTCTGGTCCATGCTGAACATATCATAAATGGGCCTGATTACTATCATAACACATTGCCTATCAAAAATCAAAGGATGGAATAAGAGAGTAAATCAGATGCATAAAGGAAGAAAGACAATCATAATGTCATAATACACTGTATGGTATATACAGTATTTTATTGAAGAATAGTTTCCCAATGGGCAACTGAGACATTAGAGTAAACCGGAAATTAATCAAGATTAATAGATTGGTAGAATAAGAGAATGAAAAAAAACCCATCTATTGTCTGGAAAAGAAAGGTGGGTACATACAGAGTCTTTTTAGAGTATGTTCAGATGATTTAAAAAAGCATAGTCAGAAATAAAAGTATTGTGTGAATATGAAGAATATTAATTATCATCATACCAACATGTTATATAAGCCATTACTGAAATTAAGCTATACATGAATAAATGGCATGCATAGTTTTGGTTCTTCACCTTTCTATAACTTTTTAAAATTGTTTAACAGAAACCTATAAGTTTTTGTATCTGCCAAGATCAAGCCTATGACTTTGGCTGCTTATATAAATAAATTTTATCGGGAAAAGGTTGAACATGAACAATTGAATTATCAGAAGGAAATATAAATCTAAGTTCAGTTAAATTAGTTGTACTGATGCAGGATTTTTCTTGATCACTTTGCCAGCCACAGACTTTTGGCTGATGATGCCCCTGCCCGGGCTTCGCTTAGCCCCAGGCCTGCCACAGGAGGTGCGCCACTCACTTGGCCCACCAGGCCGTGCCTGGCTTGCACACTGGCTCAGCCCACAGCTGGCTTAGCCATGCCCCAGTCCACCTGTGTTACAGCTCATACTCATGTTCAGCGTTTCCCGAGTTCTTGTCCCGTGTCCAAGAAGAATGAGGTTATGCTGACAATCAAAGGGTGAGGAGGGCAGAGACAAGTTTTATTGAGTGATAAAACAGCTCTCAGCAGAGAGAGGATGTGAGGGTGGTCCCCCACCTGAAGTCAAGTGGTGCCTCTTTCAGTGTCACTGGGTCCTGGATTTTTATGGGGTCAGAATGAGGGAGTGCATGCTGACTGGTTTGTGAATACACAAAAAATGCTGAAACAAAGGTACCACTCAAAGGTGGGCATGACAGTGTAAAACACCAATTAGGGAAGGGTAGGTATATGAAAAATAAGTGAAGGGTGGGGATCAATCAGAGAAAAGCATGCCAAATGGGAAGAGAGGTTCTCAATGTGGTCCATGGATTTACTTGGGACTTGTAGCTAGGCTTTAAACTGTCCTTGGCTTGAAGGTGGGATTTTACCAGGGACCTGCCCTATCTGCCTAGGATGTTCCTGCCTGCTGCTGCTATCAGCATTATTGACCCAGCTCCAGTCTTTTTGTAGACAAAGCCTCAAAGAAGCATAAAAAACAGTATTAAGGACATTTTACTTGTCAGGTTTAGATAGAAACATTACAAATTAGCAATTCCTTTCCAATAAAGCAAGAAATGAAACAACCAGTAGCAGAAGTTGAGCTATTATGCCTCAATAATTTAAATTGAATCAAGAATTTTTTGAGACACAAAATCTTTAAGGTTTTAATGTAACAACCTAGTGAACCATCTGACCTGTATGTTTATTTGAAGACTAAGGTAGTACTTGCATATGGGCTGGCAGGAGGAAAGGAAAGTGAATGTAAAGTAAAAAGTTCAAGCAGCAATACTAGAATTGTTCTTATGAGAAGAAAATGTGAAAACAATGAAGCATGGGTAATAGAGTCCTATACAATAAATAGTATGCATTTAAAAGGCAAGAAAAAATCATGGCATAAATTTGACTCCATGGAGATAGATTACTGGTTTTATCTGAAAGAAGGCAGTGCTTTAGACATACCTGGTATTATGAAACAAATGTGGAGTTTGAGGAAATATTAATCAATTTTTCCATGATCTACAAATGCGTATTTTTACAGAAGGAACTTTTTCTTTCTGTGTACAAATTAAATAAAAATGTATTTGTTTTATGCTAACAGTGAGTTAGGAAGTTAGAACCAGATAACCTTATACTTTTTTTTAAGTAAAAGAAATACCAGCTCAAATGATCAACTTATAGCCATGTTCTTGATAAAATTATGAAAATAACAAATGACATGATAGAGATTTTAAAATAAATTTTGTTTGCTGATCCCTAATCACAAGTAAAGAACATGGTCTTCTTTTGTCCTAATATGTTTTCCTTAGTTTCTGACTTTTGGCAACATCTCCAGGCAGTCAGCAGGGAATGGAGGGAAATTAAAGATATGTATCCTAATGTTATTGGAGGAGAAAATGTTGTTCACTTACTTGAAGTCATACAGTCTAGTCACAGATAAAAATCTGGTTTCATAACATCTAATTTGATTCTTACAAAAGGTGTGAGCATTCTTTGCTTTTGACAAAAACAACATGAAATAATTTGCATGGTAGATCTAACTTGTATGAGTGGTATACATTGTTCCAGGAACTACTCTAGATATTCGATGCACACCATTCTATTTTGTACTTATAATAAGTCAATAAGTTAAATATTTAGGATAAAGGGCTTGTTAAGGCTCTTCCTGCCAGTGAAGGGCAAGGGCCAAGATTTCAACTGGTGAACTGCCCACTAAAAGGATGTTATGAAGTCTCTAATGGTAATATGCATAATTTTGGAACAGAATAAATTAAATGGAGTAATGTTATTATCTGATAATTTTTGTCACTTTTCCATCAACCGATAAATGTCTTCTCCACAGAATTATTGTCATTTGACAAGTATTTTTGGAATTAAAGAGAACAATTTTATCATGGCTAAAAATGGATCAGAACTTGAATACATCTTTTTTTTAAGGCCCAAATTCCAATTCCTATCTTAATACAAAGAATATGAGGGAAAGGAAAGAAATGAAAGAACAACAGAAAGAATGACAGAGGGACAGAAAAGGGGAAATGAGGGAGGGAGGAGGTGAAAGAGAGAGAGAGAGAGAGAAGAAAGGGCCCAGGTAAAATCTGTGGTCATTATAAATATTTTTGAAACTGTTTCTATACATGGAAAGAAATGGGTACATTTTTCTGACAATGATATATCTATTAATATAGCTAATATATCTATATGCTATGTATATTCAAGGAAGATGAACAGGAATCAACAGCAATATTTGGCCATGAATGCTGAACACTAGGATATGCAGTCTTTGATCTTTGTCAGAGATAAAGTAATTAAACAAATTATTAAAGATAAAATGATTAGGTCGAGCATGGTGGCTCATGGCTGTAATCCCAGCACTTTGGGAGGCCAGGCACAGTGGCTCACATCTGTAATGCTAGCACTTTGGGAGCCCTAGGCAGGTGGATCACTTGAGGTCAGGAGTTCGAGACCAGCCTGGCCAACATGGTGAAACCCCATATCTACTAAAAATACAAAAATGAACCAGGCCTGGTGGCATATGCCTGTAGTCCCAGCTATTCAGGAGGCTGAGGCAGGAGAATCACTTGAACCTCGGAGGCAGAGGTTGTAGTGGGCCGAGATCAGGCCATTGCACTCCTGCCTGGGCGACAGAGAAAGACTTGGCATTACCCGCCCCCGTCCCGACCAATAAAAGATAAAATAATTATAATGGATAGACTGGCCATGCCGAGATCCATTTATTTTACATGGGCCCATTTCATGTGCATACATGAAATGATTTTTCTAGGCACAAAATACGTTAGTAGGTCTTATTATGAATTGGAACTATTTCACCCCAAGTTCCATGCCTGTTTTCTATTGGTTGTATGGCAGCATCCTGTCTTATTCAGACTCTAAAATGATAACAGAGTGATGTCATTTGGTACGAATTCATGTGCATGGGCCAGGTGTGTTAGCCAGTGTGCAGGTAGTCAGTACGTATGTAGCAGCCATGCTCTATTCCCAGTTCATTAGCTTGGCAGGTGACACGTTGGCCTCTGCTAGGATGCAAAATGCTCTTTCTCAGATTCCAAAGATTCTGTGTCAACTGTTATGTACCAATCATTGACTTCTCTCTGTGTGATGTGGGGTTAATGAGGAATGACAGGTTGCTTGTTTTTTTTTTTGCCTCAGTATATGGAAGCTGCCAAGCACACTTAACCCAATTGCCGTTATTTTGGAACTAACGTCTGACATATGGATCATATTTTAACCTATAAGTAGATATACACATGTTCGATATGAAGCAAGTGTTTACAAAATATCCCATGTACATAACAATGTCATACATGTTTATTCATGGTGGAATACACAGAATTGGATTTATAAAACATTAACTCTATGTTCATAAACTCTCTGCAGTTAACTAAACCAAAGATAGAAGCTTTCTAAAGGAGCGACAGAATACCTCTAAGGAACATGAGTGACTTTTTAGTAGTCTGATATAGAATGAAAAATGCAGACACAGTATTTAATAATGTGCTAGAGTAGAGACAGTGAATACAATCACCCTCCCTCCCCGGCTCCCCCGCCCTGCCATGATCTTTATTAGCTTTGTCCTGACAATCTGACCTTACTGAGCTCTCTCCAGCCCTGACAGCCACATAAAACCTACAAACAAATAGGGAACCAGTGCAGCCTTTTCAGATTTAGGATCATGTTCAAGCTTATGAATCAGATTTTTCTATGTGTGGACATGACAACTATGGAAAAACTGTAATTTAGGACATATTCTCTTTATCCTTTTATGTAGAATTTCACTTTAATGTGATGCAAATGACAGTAAGAAATACATTCAATGAATGTTAAAGCCTTCCCATTAAAAATTCTGTATGCATTTTACATTCTAATTCATGTACAGTCAAAAACCCTGATAAAATCACAGTGCTGATTTGACTGCTGCACTTATCGTATTAATGAGGATACTTTATGCCTTTTGAAAATTGGGATATGGTCCATTATGTGATTGTAAATGATGTGATTGTATCACATAAATTTGTTATTCAATCCCACCCCTCCCTTCAGTCAGCTTTGTATATAAGAAGATTCACTGGTGAGCCAGAATTGAGGATGGAAAACTGAACTGCAAATGAGACTTTTCTTCTTTTGTCTTTATTTCTGTTTATAGAAAGGAATATAATAAACATGCATACGTGTGTATGTGGGCATATATATATATGTATATATGTATTTTTTCTTACCTTTTTTTTTTTAATTTCCCTAAAACCACAGGGAAAAGCTGACCGAGGAAGTCAAAATGAAAGAAAGAAGCAGCCAGGACTGAGGCTCCCTGAGGTACGTAGCACTTTCTTCCACAGCCACGGAAATACGCCTTTTACTTTTTCCTGATTTAGGATTGTCTAACACTTGGAAGTCTTCCCTTCTCCCTCTTACAATAAGTGAAAGGTCTGAGAACTGTTGTTGGCCAAGGTTTCCTGATTTTTGGTTGCATTTGCATTCCTAAAATACCTACTTTTCTCTTTATTTATTTTTCTGTCTTGCCTACCTAGAGACAGAAACACCCTCCCTGACATCAAGATTTCCAAACTCCCCACATAACAAATTACAGCACTGATCACAGAAGCATCTTCAGAACTCTGAGATTAAAGCAAGGGAGGGGACCACTGGCTGTTGGCTGAGTAGCTCTTATGGCCTCGAAGGGCTACACATTTAATTGCCTCTTTAATGACGGTCCCAAGTCTTATGATTATTGGAGAGAAGCTCATGCACCAAAGGTGCTTTCTGGTCCTAAAGCCATGGCAATTATCATTTGTTGTCTGTACATCTGTGTTTTATAAATATTATTTTTGATTTTGGATTCCTGAGTATTTGTAGGCTGGCCTTTTTTTTCTTTCTTTCTTTCTTTTTTTTTTTAGTGTTGTTTCTTTTTTGAGACAAAGTCTCGCTCTCTTGCCAAGGCTAGAGTGCAGTGGTGCAATCTCAGCTCACTGCAACCTCCGCCTCCTGGGTTCAAGCAATTCTTGGGCCTTAGCCTCCCTAGTAGCTGGGATTATAGGCATGCGCCACCATGCCTGGCTAATTTTTGTATTTTTAGTAGAGACAGGGTTTCACCATGTTGGCCAGGCTGTTCTCCAACTCCTGATGTCAAGTGATCCACCCACCTAGGACTCCCAAAGTGGTAGCATTACAGATGTGAGCCACCATGCCCAGCCTCCTTTTTCTCTTTATTCCTTAAAAAAATGATCTTTTGTTGCCTGGAACCTGGAGTAAGTGATATTGCCCTTCACAGTAGAGCAAGCTCTGGTGTGAAGTTCATAGAGTTTGAAATACAAATGCCCAAGTTCTTGCCACTCATCTGGCAATCTCATATTTCTGACTCTCATTCTTGTTCACCTTGGTACCTGACCTTTAGGCCTTATGAAGCTCTGAGTTTTCTCAGAGCTCAGATGCTGTGGATGAAAAACAAAAATTAAAGTTTGGTCTCCGATATGTTCTAATATCAAAAATACAGTACCATGTTTCCCCTACTGTCTTCCAGGAGAGATGTCAGAGGGAATGATTTCCACATTATAGTAAATTTGATGGCACGTCGTTTATAATTTACAAATATTTACAATTATTGTAAATTTTATTTTTTAAGTAGCACATGGGAAAAGGTAAGTTTTTTGACTTACAGGGGGTCTTTCCTGATGGGAGGTAGGTTTTTTCTTTTTTTTTTCTTTTTTTTTTTGTTTTTTGAGATGGAGTCTCGCTCTGTCACCAGGCTGGAGTGCAGTGGTGTGATCTTGGCTCACTGCAACATCCGCCTCCCGGGTTCAACGATTCTCCTGCCTCAGCCTCCCAAGTAGTTGGGACTACAGGCACGCACCACCACGCCCAGCTGATTTTTGTATTTTTGGTAGAGATGGGGTTTCACCATGTTGGCCAGAATGGTCTCCATCACTTGACATCATGATCTGCCCGTCTCAGCCTCCCAAAGTGCTGGGATTATAGGCGTGAGCCACCGCGCCTGGTCTTTTTTTTTTTTTTTTTAAACCTTATTTTAGATTCAAGGCCAATAAGAACTTTATACAATCTTCTGGACAAAGCTTGCTACATCCTAATCTCTGCAAATCCACTCTGTTCTGTTCACCGCTCTCCTTATTAATCAGTTCTACAAAGCTGTACCCTTCTCAGTACTGTTACACACACTGCATTTTTATGTTTCTGTTTCAGAGTGGCCTTTTCTATATTTTTGCTTTGCCTTGCATTCAATTACCCATAGCTTGTTCTGTAGAATAGGATACTATCACTGCCTACATTTAGGCCACAGCACATTATGTCATCTGGATTCATATATTTTACTTCTGCCTCTTTTAGGAGGAAACTCATTTGAGAAATCTTGGCTCTGCCTTTGGGGAGGAATCATTTACCTTCTTTCATCTGGGCTGAAATTTGCCTCCTCATTTTTTTGTTAATAAAAAAAAGAAAACTTATTTACATCTTCTCAGATCCTATTAGTTAGCTCAATTGCCTAATTGTTGCAGTTTTAAGAAAGACCTAGTCATTTTCTTGCTTTCAATCCTTGTTGGTCTATTTCTTGGGTTACACAATGCTACATTCATGTCTGCCTACTTTCTTTGGGAAGCTTTTTCTGTTTCACTTTGCTGTGCAGCATCATGTGCATGGTTCATTTCCTTGCCACACATAGGAAATATGGCTAAACCATCCCACTACAAAAGAGTAGAGAGAAAGATATCAGGCCTGGCAATATCGCCCATCACCTTGACCTCTCTGTCTGAGGATAGGGGCAGGCTGGAATCTGTGTTTCTGTATGAATTTGGCCTGATTTTTCTTCCCTTTTTTCTTCTCTAATGTCTTAATAGTTCCTTAGAATGAATTTCCCTACCTAAAATGGATCTCCCCCTTTCTCTCTTGACAATGCTGAGTGAACCAGGGTGTGAGATATTACCCATGCAGTCCACTCTCTGAGAGGTATCGCTGGATGAAGCCATGCTGCTCATCTGCCATTCTGTACCCAACTGTGGATAATAACGGAATTGATTTTACCTGAGGAAAGACAAAGGAACCTCGGGCTGCTTTTTGCATTATTTTGTTCTCAGGTTATTCTGCTCTGAATGGTGAGATCTCTCACTAGAATATTGGGTCACATTTAGCTTTCTTTATGGCAAATCCCCTGTGTGGGAACTTCTGGCAATGGGCTGTGAGGTGTTACTATTCTGTGTTTGTGTGTGTGTGTGTGTGTGTGTATGTGTGTGTGTGTGTGTTGTCAAAGTATAACGAGTAAGTTTATGTTTTCAACTCCTCTGAATGCTTTTTCTTTTTTAAATGTGCTTTTAAGAAAGCATATCTTAACTTGGAGACTAAAACTTGGCTTTCAGATCCTCTGGATGGTGACTTTAAAGAAGTCTATTCTTGAATAAATTGTAATATGACCATAAATAAGCCTATCTACACATATTATAAGGGCAATAATGATAATAGCCATTATAAATTGAGTGCTTAGTACTTCTCATGCATGTTCTAATTGCCTCATGCTTATTAATTTACTAAATCCTTATAATAACTTCATTAGGCATACATTATTTTTATCTCTATTTTACAGATGCAGAAACTGAGGCACAGAGCAAGGGTAAGTAAATTGTTCAAGCCATATAAGTGGTAAGTGGCAGGTGGCCTTGGCTCCTAAATCTAGACTCTTAAATGGTGAACTTCTCTGCCTCATTGAGAGAAAAATCTACAATGTCTTGTATAGTAACCATCATGTGAGCAAGACGTTTTACAAATATTTTAAGGAAATGTTGATAAAATAATGTGTACTTATAAGTGATTTTATTTCTGTCACTCTGTGGTTTTTTAAACTATATTATCCCTTTATGTTAAAACAACCCAAGTTATCTTGAGTTATGTGGAGAATTCAGGAAAGTTAACATATAATGGTTGTCACCTTAAAAAAATCTGGTGTATTTGCTATATGAACCCTTGAGTTATTACTTTTATTTTAAATCTCTCTGTATTTTCTGTTGATTCTTATTGATACTTCTATTCAGGTGAGAAGGCATATACACCCACTGAGGCTGTCTCTGGAAAGTGTTGAAAGAGGGTCAGGTAGAAGTCTCAGTTTTTGCCTGTGCTTAAAATGTGTAACTATGAGAAATGTATTCCAGGGATGGCCTTCATAGTTAAGTGTTTACAAAGAAAGATATTAAATATATAAGGACCCATGGTCACCCTAACTTTCTGAGCATTGTTAACTTTGGGTCTGATTCTCTTAGCTCACTGCCTCAGAGTTGCCATGGATGTGCTTGGTAGTCCTGTGTACACACAACGAATGTATTGGATGTCTTGGAATTTTGAAAGTTCAGGGAATATTGGATTTTATGTATTATATATTACCTATTACTTGCTGGAGTAGTTTGCTTCTGTTTCTTATAGAGTTAAGAATAGAATTACTATTCTGGTAGTCTTGCACAAGTATGACCCTTTAGATTATGTGAATAAGCATCAAATTGGTGGCAAGGATTTACAAATTAGTACAAGTTAACATAAGTATCATAAAGCTTCGTGGGACCCCAAAAGAGTTATTTATGTTCAGCTCTGGCTCTAACCAAGTCATCACCATTGGATCAATGCATCAGATCAAGAATAAGTAGAGTCCCAAAGTCACACCATCCTATCAAAATAATTATCTATAATTAATATAATTATTGATCATGTAGTAGAAGTCACTGCCTGATGATATAGGGCTTTTAGGATTTCATGGGAATGCTTCACAACCTAATTATGTTTCCCTGGGAGATTATAATATAATTCAATTAATTTTTCCCATGTGCTTCATCAATCATTATGTGGATAGAAGGAATATCAGAATCTCATTTCTATGTCAATTCCTGAAGAATGTAGACAAGTCATTTCAGTAGAACAGAGCTGATTAGAAGATAGGGTTCCTCCCACAGGGAAATTATGCCCTATGCCACTTGTAATGCTGGTGCCACATTCTGTTGGTTTTGTAGTATGTAATGAGGATAGCTACAAAAATCTGTGATATCCCTGTTCCAGCTTATACACCAAAACAAATTGAGACCTGTATAAAATAATGTTCTTAGATATGTGAGGAGTTGTATTCCCCTCAGGACCTTGGTTTCTCTATCAAAGGAGTCAGGTGGTGGCTAAGTCTCCTTCTACTTGTAAAGCTCCACACTCTAGTTTTGTTTATGCTTTAGCTCTTTAGTGTTTACACTGGTTCGTCTCAAGGTTTAACATACTTATGAATTACTAGAATCTTGTTAAAATGTAGATTATGGTGCAGTTGGTCTAGGGTGGGTTCTGGGCTCCTGGTTTTCTAACATCTCCCAGGTGATGCTGAAGCGGCTGCTCTGTGAACCACATTCTTACTAGCAAAGATCTAAATGATGTACAGAGGTAAGGGGGGAAAGAGTAGCTCTTTGTCTTCCTGTGGTAATACATTCACCTGCTTCTGTCTCAGGGCTAGGATTCTTGACTTTCTTCTGCAGAACACTGAAACATGCCTCCTCTTTCCTGGCCCCACCAAGCAGAGTTTGGGCTTCAAGAAGACTGAATGCATCTGTACAGAGCACAATCCCTTCTCCAAGAAGGAAACCATGGGGCTTATCAAGAAACGTCTGTACTTTTACTGTCAGGCATCCTTAGCCCTGCTGAAATATGAAACAAATGAAGTGGAGTTTAATTTTAGGGTCTACAAATCTGTAATGTGTTCATCATTCCTGATGCCATTTTACATGGCAGGCTGGCGTTGTCAGACATGTTTTGTGAGGAGAGCTGCATTTGAGTTCTGGGTTAATGAAGCCTTCGCATACACCCTCCCAGGTCCCTCCTCTAATCTCCACTTACCGGAGAAAGAGATGCCACTTGTATGAGGGGTTTTCACTATTGGAAATGCACATCTCTTTTGCTTTCCTAGGGGCAGGCTCTTTGGGGGGATTTTCCCAAGCTGGACTGCAGGCTGGCTTCCCAGCAGAGGGCGCACTGCCCCAGTGCCATGGCCCAGAGCAGTTTCCTCCTCTTTTGGGTGGACTTCCCTCCCCACTAGGCTGGTTAGGGCTGAGAAGGAATCGAGGAGAAATGAGCTTTCAGCAAAGGAGGACATGAAGATGAGATTAAGGGAGAAAATCAAATCTAATCATTTCAGATCTGAATCAGTGACTTTTAAAATGAAAGGTCTACTTGGCTACTGTTAATGGCAGCTTTTCATAATTCTCAGCTATTGCAAAACTAACTTTTCTTTCTTAAAGCTTCTCTGAACCCTACATTGTCCAGCATTTGTATCTTTCACTTTAATGAGCTCTAAATAAGAATTACATAAAGAATTTTAATAATTCTCACTGGAAAGTTAATTAAGCAGCGAGAAGTCTTTGGAACTGTTACTCTTTCTGCCTTTTACAGACAAGTGCTTCTGTGGCTTCCAAGGAAAGAGGTCACATTTATATATATATATATAAAATGATGTGTGGGTTAGTAACTTTTTCCAGTAACAAATGACCTCCTTAACGAGCTGAAATCGTGAAATAAAAATCCACCTTTTTGTGGCCCACTTTCCCTGAACTCTACTCTCCACTTTCCTCAAACTTCTTTGCACAGGAAATGAATCCCCTGTAACTTTGGGGGGGCTCGAATATGTTGATCTCAAGTTCTCCAAATTTTTTGTTCCTCTATAAATCATACGGGCATGACCCAGCCCAGTCATTCATTTCAAATTTCTTTTTTCCTTTCTTGCTTTTTTAAAAAACAGCTTCTGTTTTTTCTCATTTTTGATAGATCCTACCACAAACTTCAGCTAGAGTAAGTGCAGACGACCGTAACACTATTCTCACATAGAGGGTATTTTATTAAGTCCAGCAGTTAAAAATGTACAAAGTTCCTTGTAATAATCCATTCATTCTGTTCTTGCCTGATTCTTGGAGTAAGCCTGCACAATTATTCAAATCCCAGCTTTTAGCTACAGCATACACCTCGCCATGGGGCTATGCCTCTGTAATCTTGCTTTGGTCTTGCATGTCAAATGGAATTAACTCCCATAAGAAATGTGTGCGAAGACAACCCAAAGTGTCTAATCCTGCTGCTGTCTTAAATTTCTGAAACTCTGAGCTGTCATCTTTTTCTATTGCTTTGTTGAAGTTCTCACTTATGCTTCGGTCCATCCAAAGCTGAAGTTTAGGAAAATTTGCATTTTTATATATTTTTTTCAGTTATGCTCTCCCTTGGCCTTTTCACATGTTCTCTTTGTAGGAGGATTTTTTTCTTCCTTCAGATTTCAAGACCATTTTATACACAGTGGAATTTCAACAAGAGGTGAATTCACTTTTTTTTTTTTTTGCCCCTGGGAGTATACAAGTTGATACACAGACACCACCAGTTGAAGATTCGCAAACCAAATCCAAACATATGTGAGGGTGTATGTGTGTGTGTGTGTGTGTGTGTGTGTGTGTGAGAGAGAGAGAGAGAGAATGTGTCTCTGAATGTTGAATGAGAAAGGGGAGAGAAGAAATAATGATATCATTATTACCATACCTTAACCACTCAACCTATCTAATCAGAAAAACTAATTCTGTCTCAATTGAATCTCAAACTGCATCATCTCCCTCATGAATAAAATGCTTGGTGAAATGAGCTTGGTTAGGTTAGTCTACTTGCATGTTGTATTAAGAGTAGATTAGCTTGATGAGTAATTTTGTACTTTCTTCCTTCTCTAGGGGTTATACTATTTAAAGATCTTGAATGCTGGGAAAGTCCTCTTCTTCTTCACCAGATCCTGTATTCCACTTAATCACCTTCCTAGACATGAGGAATCTAGACGAAGACTTAGTATCCAGAATGCAATGCAAGCACTTAAATATATGTTGAATTCCTATGAATAAGGACAGTGCGTTAGCTAGAGCATACACTTCATCTCTTTCTTTCTGGGTGACCTATCTTGTTGCCTCAGTTTACAAATTGTATCATTCCATCTAGAGATGAAATCTGGCCAGGTTTTAGTGAACTCCCCTCACAGCCTGTGTGTTCAGTCCAATCATCACACATGGTACATATTTTTAAATCACCAGTTATTCAGCATTGAGGGTTCCTTGAGGTGTCTCAACTAAGTGAGGTGTGGAAGGGCAAAATTGTAACTTGGTGTGGTGGATGTTTAATAAGTGGTAAACCGCAGCATTCTCCATTTGAAAGCTAATTAAGGCCACTAGCTGACCGTGCTTGTGCAGAAAACATATTCATGGTTTAGCCATGGAAACAGTCATAACAGCGCTCAGCTAAAAATAATGGGCTTAGGAGACATTTTCACTGATCACTCCTCAATGCTTATTTATTTATTTATTTTAAATATAAGAGTTGTCACATTTTTTAGGAAATACTCAGCAGCGCTAGCTCATTTTGAGACTTCAAAGTTTTACTTGTGCCACCATAGATACTAATATGAGAAGGGATGTTAGGGCATAACCGTGAGACCAAATTATATTTTTTAATGCTATATGCAGGAAGGTCTCAAAAGATAATCATCATTTTTGCTCTCTTGACTCTCTTTCCTTTTTAATACTGGCCTTTAATATATTAGTGATGTGATGACTTTTTGTCACAAGAGAAGTTAACCCTCTAGCACCTATTAACTTATTTTATCTAAATTGAGTTTGTGTTTGTTGAAGAGACCTCCTTTACTGACAGATGATATAATATGAATTACGTTTCTGTGTGCTCATTGTTTCTTCACAGTAAGAGTACTGTAATACAACAATATATTTTATTGTACAATATATTACTTTGGCTAATAGGATTGAAAAAACATCAAATGTAAATATTTTTTCAGCATCTGTATGGTGAAGTTAGATTGTCCTATCAAATATCTTAATGCTCTTCTAGGATCCAGCAATATTTAGTGTCACTGAATGAAATAGGGGATAGCAGAGTATCAGGCAGATGTGATGAAAGCATAACCAAGGTAAAGGGATCTCAAGGAGGCTGAAATGATCTGGGGGCATTGTTAGGCTGCTTGATTGCAAGTTGTTTTTAACTGAACAAGAAGAATTATGTTTGAAATCACTTTTGGGAGTGGACACACAGTAATCTTGGTCCATGATCATTTCAATTAATTTTAAATTAATTTCATTTGATTTGTCTTGCTGACATTGAATCATATTGAGACCACGTATTGCAAGAATTTACTTCCTACTCTCCCATTCATCCACACAGCAATGGGTCTCTAAGCATATCTCTGGGATAACTTTGAGCTCAAATGACACTTCAACGTTAGCAGGATTTGGTAGAGAAAACAAATTGGTGCAATGAGACATGTATTTTCCACACCTTCCAAGAGCTAAACCTTATATCCTGCATATGCCATCATTTAACCAAATAGAGATAGAAACATGGTCCAAGAGCCATAGGACTTCAGATCTAGATTTAGAACATTTTCCTGCTTAACCTGGCCATATCTGCAGCAGAATATGTTAAACAGAACTGACCTAGAACTGTCATCCCTACAAATTCTCACTTATGGCTCTTTTTAGCTTAAGACTAGATGACAAACATTGATCTCTGCCAGTATCAGTTGAGTTTCTCAGGCTCCATTTTTCTCACTGGCTACTTTAAATGAATACCATTTTTGCTGGTTTGTTCCTCTCCCTTCCCACTCTCCTTTCATTTTCGTTATTTGTTCTAATTTAATTTGAAATGCCCAGCATCTGACTGTAATCAGGTAAGGGGACTCAGGAGACTTCCAGCAAGAGCAGGTCTTCTGAAAAGGGTCTTTTGGACACAACAGAATGAGCCTTTATTTATTATCTCAGGGATAACAAAATGGGGAGTGAGCAAGACTGCGCGGCAGCTGTCCTTTCAAGCAGCAGCTAACTTCGTGGAACACTCCCGTCCCCAGGGTGTGAACAGACCGCCCCTTGGCTCAAAGTCATCCCGCTGTCCCTGGCTGCTGGTTCTCTAGGCCAACACAAACAAGCATAACAAAACATGCAGGGAAAGTGTCAACAGAAACCCGTTTTCTAGGAACCTGGCTTTTGGAAATGAACTGGATTTGCAGTCCATACAAAGGCTTGGCAAGGTTTCATTGGCCATGGCCACACACCTCACACTGTGACTTCTATCCATCAGGTGGGACATTTCGCTTATTACGCACATGTGCTCTGTTTCCTCTGAGATCCTCCAGAGAAAGGCCTTGGTTTCCCCATGTACCAAATGAAGATTACTGGGGAGGAACAAACACTGGAATTTGCAAAGGATCTCCTGGGTTTAAATTCTTGTTTTATAACCTGAGAAAATCACTCTCTCTAACCCTCAGTTTCTTCATTAATAAACTGGGGATAACAATATTTTCCTTTATAATCATGGTGAACAAATAAAAGAGAGAGACGTGTTATCATTGAGAAAAATATCACAATATTTAGACCAAGGTTAAGTTTGGTGTGGAGAGCCAATGAAACCACAGATGTAAAAATGCTTGAGAAATGGAAAAGTACTATAGACATGAAATATATGGTCATGATTATTGTTATTATCTTCAAGGAATTTAGTCATTTTCTCCATAACAGAAAAAACATGGTGATCCTGTCCCCACATTTATGCCTGGATCTATCACATCTAGAGGGTCTTCTGCTGCTTTGCACAGGGAGACAGCCCAGGCACATCTGTCCCTTCATTTCACAGAAGTGTAGCAGATAGCTCAGTTACAGACCAGGTAAGACGGCATTGTCCAGAGACTTTCATGCTGCAGAACTTACAGATATGCAATGATCTTGGGTATTTAATGTTCATGTGTTGTGAGTTCCCAGGGAGGGTTGAGAAAAGGTAAAAAATTCATGCTAGTCCATGGTTCAGTTCCTGCAAGAGGAAAGCATGATGAAATGGGATACTGAGAGCTCTGACCTATCAGTCCATATCCAGTGTCCAGCTGTATGATTTCTTTCAGGATGTGGAGACACTGGCTTTTCTATAGTTAGTTGCCGAATTATTTTTTGGTCAATGCAGATGCTTTATCCTGTCACATACATCTGCCTAAGAATGTGTGTGTATGTAAAGGAGACAACGAGACTCTTTAGGAAGTAGGAAACAGAGGTAATTCAGAGAAAGAAAATCATGAAAAGAAATGATAAAACCTATGGCTCAGGCATGTTTGTCTCTTTATTTCTAGCACTTAAGCGGGGACCTGATTCTTTATGGAATGTTGCACGATTGAAAATAACTGTGGAAGACTGTGACTGTGTTGTCTGTTTTTAAAGTAACACTCCACTCCTTTGAACCTATACAGAAACTATCGCAGTACCTTATACAGGGTGAACACACAACGCTTTGTGGTACCAGAAGGAACTTACAGCTGGGCGTGGTGGTGTGCCTGTAGTCCCAGCTCCTCAGGAGGCTGAGAAGGGAGGATGGCTTGAGCCCAGGACTTAGAGGCTGCCGTGAGCTATGATTGCACTGCTGCACTCCAGCCTGGGTGTCAGAGTAGGACCCAGTCTCTAAACAAAACAAAAGGAACTTGCCAGAATACGTGACACCCACCCTTAAAGTAAAATGAAAGGCCCTGGAAGTGTTGACAACATCTAGATGATGGGCAGAATATAACGAGGCATGCTTCTGGCAGCCTGTGGAGTAACCAGCACAGCGAGCCTCTTTTCAATGCAAGAGAAGGAATGTCAGGGACCTAAGCTAAGGCCCAGAAGTCAATTGACTTGCCTGGCATCCGGGAACATTTTCCAATTGCTTTCATAACACACGTCCACAAGCATCTGTGTGTATAAGGGGCAGTTGAGGGGGTGTGCCAGAGAATGGGGAGGCAGAAAGTAGGAGTTACATAAGCTCTGTGAGCCTCTGTGTCCTCATCTGTCAAATGGGCTAGAGCTTCATGAATCCCACAGCTGTGAGGAATGAGTGGGATAATGTAGATTAAACCTCATCCCAGTGTCTGGCTCAGAGGAAACACTCAACTAAAAGGTAGCAATTTTTATTAGAAGGAAACACATAACTCTTGGTCTTTGGAGAAGCCCTTTCTCTCTCCTTGCCTCCTCCTTCAAGCCTTTGAGGCACCTCAGTAGTAATTGGCTGCTAGGACTTGGAATCTATCTGTGGAGAAACAGTGTTTGTGAAAGGGCTCTAAGGTGATGGTGTGAGGCATTTGTTTGTGATCTAAGGGAACATAAGTTGCCGCTGGTGCTTATTGACTATTTCTAGCTGGAG
Source organism: Pan paniscus (assembly GCF_029289425.2). Lineage (NCBI taxonomy): Eukaryota > Metazoa > Chordata > Mammalia > Primates > Hominidae > Pan > Pan paniscus. The sequence goes on along the minus strand of NC_073261.2, from coordinate 67,327,451 downwards.
GCACAGAAATACACAGGCACTAAAGGGTGAGTTACTGTTGGACGCTCCTCTCTGGACCAGCAGGGACTTGGAAAGCTCTTGGAGGATGTAGTGTCTTGCATCAATCACCAGTGACCCCTCTGGCTGAATACGTACAGGCAGAAAGAGGCTCCTAAGCCTCTGTTCTCCTTAGCTAGATGGATGGAAGATGAAATGCAGTCCCTGGAGGAGGAGGAAGTGTGTGTGGTGGAGGATTGACCTGTACCCTGGAAATCCAAGCTGATTCCTCCTTTCCAAAACAAATTGGAAATGCCTTTATTTTCTATGAGCCTATTAAAGCATATACATTTAATAAATTGACATCGTGGGAGACGAGAAATAGAAAGGAGGAGATGGGGAGAGGAGAGAATGGTCAAGAAAAATAATGCCCGGAACTACTTGTTTGACGAATGAATTAAAATGGAGCAAAAGTGGCTTAGGACTAATTCCAGCATTTTTTAAAAGTGTATGTTGAGATGGATTCATGCTAGGAGCAGAGGTGTGAGGTGTGGTATCAAGCCGGCTGATCCATTTTAAATAACTTCCAGAAAAATTTCACGTGCTTATGAAAAATTTCATTGAATATTAATTCACCTAAGAATGCTAAAGATTTGGCTAAACCCCATAAAAGCTAGGAGTCATAGAAAAGGTGCTCTTCCAGGATATGCTAATGACGCTCTAGAAATAATGCTTCTGTTTTTCAGAATTGTTAGCATATATCCAGGGATTCTTCTACTTCCTCCTCCCTAGTTGTAATTTCTCCTTTGGTCAAAGAAAAGGAAGGCAAGCAAAGGACTCCGTAGGTAAAAGCACACCTTTGTGCCTCACATTTTCTAGGTTTTCTTTATGGTCCAATGGCAATCATTTTAATGCCTGTTTGAGAGCCATCCGTACTCAAAAAGCCTGGCAGGAAAATAGTAAATCTGTGAACTCAACATTATTTCCCATGGTAAGAATTTTTCTTTGCTTCCTTTCTGTAAGGCCTAAGACCAGTACATTGAATCCCACTCCAGATGGATGTGTTACATAACCATAGCCAGGCACGTGCAGTCATCCCAGAGCTGACTGAGCCACAAAGGTGGATCACTCAATACAAGCCTGACCCTGTTGCTGCCAAAGTAAATCCAGAAGGCTCGGTAAACATCTGTTCATGCACAAATAGGTCATCACCATACACGCTTGAGCTGTGAAGAGCAAGGAGAAAGATTTCTTTCTCAGAGTTACCAGGCCTTCTCAGTATTAGCTCACTTTGGGGGGACAGCATGTGAGCCTCAGGGGCTTGTGGTGTTTTGGATACACTTGAGGATTCCCTTCCTAATAATAATAATTAGCATTTATGGGAGGCACTTGGTAAGTGCCAGATGCTGTTGAATGCACTTCACTTATATTAACACGTTGAAATCTGTCAGGAACTCTATGAAAGAGAATCTTTTATAAACCTCGTTTTATAATAAGGAATTTAAGGCAAAGAGAGGTCAAGTATTCTCTCCAAGATCATAGAACTACCAAGTAGTAGAGGTGGGATTTGAACCTATTCTGTCTGACTCCAGAGTATATGCTTTTAACCATTATAGCATATTTTTCTGGCGTAGGCATACACTGAAGAGACTGGAAAGTGAAGATGCAATTTTTGTCAAGGTATTATATCCCTTTAACCTGGTGGGGGCAGGGAGGGTTTCTAAGGAGATCTGAACTTATAGAGTAGTCTTAGACTTTCTCTGTCTTCTGGGATCTCAATATCCTGTCAAACAAATACACAAAGGACCAAAAAACCCAAATAAACTCTAGAGACAGTTTGCAGATTTAAATAAGTTTTCCTAATTAGGAACCACTTCTAGCACAGCTCTTAACAATATAGGTAGAAGAGGTGGCCGTAGGGTTCACACCGGGAAGACCAGTAGCTCTGAGGTAATTTTGGCAATTGTGAAGGAGGTCCATTGCACTCAGCAGCAGTAAATGACAGAGAAAAATGTCAACCTGAAGGGGTGTACCATGTTGCCTAAGGTGTGGGATTGAATTTATAAAATTGCGAGCGTTCAAGAATGTCGCATAAGGACTCCATTTGCTTCTGTTTGCAAATTCATTCAGGAAAGGCTTCAAAATTTATGTTATGAGAAAATACAACATAGTTCCTCCTCTTACGGTTTCCTCCCCCTCTTCTCCCACCCCTTTTTCTTCCCACCACCAATACCACCATGCATTTTTAAAGTCCTTTAAAGTTTTCAAAGTGCTTTCATACACATACTTCATTCTTTATGTCAGGTCAGGGCAAAATTTTATTGCATTTGGCCAAAGGCCATTTTGAAATTTTGAGAGAAAAAAGGAGATACGATGTGATCTTTGAAATAAAGGGATTAAAACAGAGCAAAGTTAAAAAGGATTTATGAGTAAAAAAAAAAAAAGTTAAAAAAATATAAATCAAATTTTAGAGTTGAACTGGAAAAGGACTGACTGACCAAATGCTTCTCATATTTTGCAAAACAGTTGGAATTTAGACAAAAACAACTGGAAGAGATACACAAATTATTTTAAAATAACATTTATCCAGCTTTGATTTTAAAATGCTAATACATGCTCATCACAGAAAAATTGAAGGATGTGAAAGTCAAAAGTTGAAAATATAAACATCCATAATACCAGTATGCATTTAAAAACATGATTATGTTTAGAGTTACAATCCTCTAGTCTTATCTTAAACACACACACATACCACACACACGCATGCACAACAGAGTTGTAAATTGCTTTATGCTGTACTCAGATATGCAGAAAATAAATGCTGCCCTATAATTTATAAAAACTGTGACCTGGCCCATGCACTACCACTTTACTGAACTGCAAAAACAACTTACTCTCCTTTGGCAACATTTTAGTCTCTTCTGCTTTGTAAGTCTTCTTTCACTTTAACATTCAGTCCATTCAAAGTTATGATGGTTTACAGAAGCATCTTTCAAAGATTTAGTCTCTTTAGGAAAATGCATAGTGGTTCAGATTGCTCTCCTAGCCCACTTTTCCCTTTCTCAAGATGGTGCCCTGCTGTCTGAGAGACAGGGCTGTAGCTACCAGAGACTTAAACTTACAGTGGATTACAAAAAGACTAAAAAAGTCCACACTTCTGTGATGACTAATGCCAAAAAATCTCCCTTCCTCCAGAGTGCACCTTGTGGGGCACATTTTTGTGAGCACAACCTGCCCAGCCCTAAGCCACATCCCTTCTTCTGTCTCCGTGAGGGGAGAAGAGGATGCTTAGGTCCGTGCCCTGCCTCTGACTCTGGGGTTTCTCTGTAGCAAGGTCTCTCCTCTGCCTGGCTGTTCTTGGCTCCACAGGCATTAACAGTAGGTTTGACTGGGGACCTGCTGGCCCATTGTGTGGTCAGTACTCTCAGATAATGCCCAGATGCCTCTGACTCATCTCAGTTTTTGCTGATGTGTTTTGTGTCTCTGCCATGTAGTGGCAAACAATCTTTAACAGTCCTCCCAGAGTGTTTGCTGAGGAGGCCCTTTGCCGTTTATCATAGGGGGCTGGTCCCCTGCCAAACTCATGACACTTAACTCGGCCTCTCCTAAGTCCTCTCTTTGAGGGGTATAAAGAAATTTCCTAATCTTGCCCATGCCACTTGGGAAGTGAGGTCAATCTACAGAATATAAATTCTGCACCTTCCTCTTCCTAGCTGGGTGGCATCACTGAGTTCTTTTTATGTGACCATCCCACATTGTGTATCTGTTAAGATCATTTCAACTCCTGCCAGAACGAGAGCTGTTAAATTAATGGAGGATCAAAGGAACAATGGAAGAGATTTTAAGAAACTTTTCTAAAATGCGTAATGTGTATTTTGTGTCTTGTCCCAAGTTCACACTTTTTCTTTATGAAGAACTTGAGCCTCTGTAGATGTGTTTTAGTGCTGCTGCACCTCTTGAGTCCAGAAAAATTTTCAAGAGAATTATATGGCTCAGTGATTTTGTGCTTATTAACTTTATATTTGCTATCTACAATAACCTTTAGTGAAAATTAACAGGTGGATATATGGAACCAATTTTAGAGATGATTTCTATAGCTAATGGAAAGTTTATGTTTCCACTGAAATTCACATTTATTTATTTAAAATAATAAGTTCTCCTCACAGTTTTACAAAGGAGACGGAACAATACCATGCAAAGTGAAACAGCAGAATCTTCAACACTGAGAAAATAAGAGGTTTTCCTCCAGTTAATTAAAGGAGCAAGAGTTATGGAACTTTATAGTCATTTAATTATGTCATTAAGGTAAGGTAAGAGTTGGCTAGCAAGGATGAGGATAGGGTGGGAGAGACCACTACAGGCCACTGTGTAGAGTTCGACCTTTCAAGGCTTTGCCAATGCTTAGACTGTGACTCTATATTTTTGAAATATTGCAACTGGATTGACACATTTGTTATAAAGATACTTAACCATTTCATTAAAATGGCATCAATATATATTTTTCTAAGGGAATTTTAATTTTTTTCTCATTAAAAGTGGTAAATACAACTTGTCTCTGAAGGTTAAAAGCTTAAAAAAATGTCTTCTCGGTGTGGTTGGCAGCATGGTTAGGCATGCTTCTGGGACACGCATGTCTGTTAACTTCTTTCTCAGTTTCTCAGGTGGCAAGCAGAAAAACATAGTAACACCTTTGTAATACTAATCCTAGCTGCTATGTATAGACTTATTTATTTGGTCCTGTGTACCAAGGCTTTTATTTTCTTTCACTTAATCCCCACAGCAAACCTATGAGGTAGGCATTATTATGCCTATTTTACACGGAGTGATGCAAACTGAGCCATACAGTGGAGTGGGATTCTAATCCATCTTTCCAACTTTTTTTTTTTTTTTTTTTTTTGGAGACGGAGTCTTGCTTTGTCGCCCAGGCTGGAGTGCAGTGGTGCAATCTCGGCTCACTGCAATCTCTACCTCCTAGTTTCAAGTAATTCTCCTGCCTTAGCCTCCTGAGTAGCTGGAATTACAGGCACATGCCACCACGCCCAGCTAATTTTTGTATTTTTAAAGACAGGGTTTCACCATGTTGGTCAGGCTGGTCTCGAATACCTGACCTCGTGATCTGCCCACCTCGGCCTCCGAAAGTGCTGGGATTACAGGCGTAAGCCACTGCGCCCAGCCCTCTAATCCATCACTTATCACTAAAAGACCATCATCTTGTCTGCTCTGGTGAGCTACCTCTCTTCCCTATCCTACCAAATTTGCTTTAAAGATCGAATACAACCATGTATGTAACAATACAAGTTACTTTCAACTAGGCAATTTCTATTTAAGGTATTTTTCTCCTCCCTATTTATTTTCACTTACATTTTGTTTTCTTGCACACAAAAAAAACAAAGATGACTAAAAAGACCCAAAGGAAGAGAGTAGAAAATAACAATTATGAAGTGTGGTGATGATTTAAAATACTAAAACTAAAGAAGAGGATATCATCATGGCATCTAACTATGTGTACCTTTCTGTGATTTGTCTTTGGCTTCAGTCAGAAGAATCATAAAATTAGTTATAGTTTGTCGTTAGAATTTGTGGTTGGGAGGGAATTATCTATGACTTTTTATAATTTATGTCTCAATTAATTTAAAAAATGGTAGAGTCCCTATTAATGTGTCCCTTGAAAGAAAAGTTGTCTAGATCATATGCTCTCCTACTAAAATTGTCGTTTTCACAAAGGACATATACGTACATGAGAAACAAGATTCTTTTAGGAAATATTAGAATAAGATTTTCAATTAGAAAGTTGCATCTGCATAGGCCTCCCGGACAGTAGGAGGAATAATTGGAGTGGAATAATAAAGAGAGAATGAAAATTTTAACAAAAGAAGTGAAAGATCTCTGCAAAGAAAGCTATAAAACACTGATGAAAAAATTTAAAGAGGACATAAAAATGAAAAAATATCCTATATTCATGGATTGGAAGAACTAATATTGTTAAAATGCCCATACTACCTAAAGCAGTCTACAGATTCAATGCAATCTCTATCAAAATACCAATGACATTATTCACGGAAATGGAAAAGAATCATAAAATTAATATAGAACCATAAAACACCTTGATTAGACAAGGTAATCTTGAACAAAAAGAATAAAGCTAGAGACATTACAGTACCTGACTTATACCACAAAGTGATAGTAATCAAAACAGCATGATACTGGCATAAAAGCAGTCACATGGACCAATGGAAAAGAACAGAGAACCCAGAAATGAATCCATGCATTTACAGCCAACTCATTTTTGACAAAGGCGCCAAGAACATACATTGGGTAAAGGAGAGACTCTTCAATAAATGGTGCCCCCCAAAAACTGGATAACTATATGCAGAAGAATGAAACTAGATCATCTCACCATATAAAAAATAAAATCAAAATGGATTAAAGACTTAAAGGTAAGACCTGAAACAATAAAACTACTAGAAGAAAATATTGGAGAATCTGGACAAAGATTTTTTGAGTAAAACCTCAAAAGCACAGGCAACAAAAGCAAAATCAGAGAAAAGGGATCACATCAAGCTAAAAAACTTCTGCACAGTAAAGGAAACAATCAACAAAATGAAGAGATAACCTACAGAATGGCAGAAAATATTTGCAAACTATCTATCCAATAACCAAAATACATAAGGAAATGAAACAACTCAGTGCCAAATAAACCAAATAATTCAATAAGCAAATGATCTGAATAGACATTTCTCAAAAGAAGACATACAAATGGCAAACAGGTATAGGAAAAAAAATGCTCAACATCACTAATCATCATGAACATGCAAGTCAAAACCACAATGAGGTCTCTTATCATAGTTAAAATGGCTATTATCAAAAAGACAGAAAATAACATGCTGGTCAGGATGCAGAGAAAAGTCAACTCGTGCACACTGTGGATGGTAATGTAAATTACTACAACCATTAAGGATAACATTATGGAGGTTCCTTAGGAAACTAAAACTAGAATTACTACATGATCCAGAAATCCCACTTCTGGGTATATATCTAAAAGAAAGAAAATCAGTGTATTGAAGAGATATCTGAATTCCTATGTTTAATGCAGCACCTTCATAATAGCCAAGATAAAGAATCAACCTAAATGTCTATCAATAGATGAATGAATTTAAAAATTTGGCCTGTATACATGATGAAACACTATTTAATAATTTTTAAAAAATGAAATCCTGTCATGTGCAGCAACGTGAATGGAACTGGAGGACATTATGTTAAGTGAAATAAGCCAGACAGAGAAAGATAAATATCGCATGTTCTCGCTCATATGTGGGAGCTGAAAAATTGATCTCATGTCAGTAGAGAGTAGAATGGTGATTACCAGAGGCTAGGAAGGGTAGAGGGGAGAGCAGAATGAAGAGAATTTGGTAAATGGGTACAAAAATACAGTTAGATAGAAGGAATAAGTTCTAGTGTTCAATAGCACAGTAGAGTGACTATAGTTAACAATAATTTATTGTATATTTCAAATGGATAGAAGAGAAGTTTTGGAACATTCTTGACAGAAAGGAAAGATTATAGTTTGAAGTGATGGATATCCCAGTTACCCAGATTTGATCATTACACATTGTATGGATTTGTCAAAATATCACATGTACTACATCAACATATACAACGATTATGTATCAATAAAAAGAAATAAGGGAAAACAAATGTCATTAAAGGACTAACTTGATATGTTATTGGTACAATTCAATTTCAATATATATGAAAAGTTAAAAAGTATCAGGCAGCTGGGTGTGGTGGGTCACGCCTGTAATCCCAGCACTTTGGGAAGCCAAGGCGGGTGGATCACTTGAGGTCAGGAGTTGGAGACCAGCCTGGCCAACATGGTGAAACACTGTCTCCACTGAAAACACAACAATTAGCTGAGTGTGATAGTGGATGTCAGTAATCCCAGATACTCGGGAGGCTGAGGCAGGAGAATTGCTTGAACCTGGGAGGTAGAGGTTGCAGTGAGCCAAGATTGCGCCACTTCTCTCCAGCCTGGGCCACAGGAGCAAAACTGTCTCAAACGAACAAACAAACAAACAAACAACAACAACAAAAGTATCAGGCATAAAATAAATACATTTTTGAAATTTACACCTTGTTCACAAATTTAAATATTTTTCACCTATCTTAAAAAATGCCCTATACTAAGTCAGAAAACTTTTAAATGGACCGCATAAACTCTTGAACCATTGGCCTCAGAGTACCTTATCTTGTCTCGTCAGTCAATCCACAAGAATTTTTTTTTGAATGTTTGAAGTGCTCCAGAATCTAATGATCTTTTCTCCCTTCACACCCTCACTATGTCAGACCAAATTCCACCCTGTTTTTTTTTTTTAATTATACAGTTTGGTCTAGTTTTTACATTTCAGACTTTCTTCATTTGCTTTTGCTTTTAAATCTCTCTTTACTGACTTTGAGTGCCTTTCAAAAAAAAAAAAAAGTCACTACCAACAACAGGTACTTGCTTTCAACAAGTGTACAAACTGCTTCAATCAGTAGATTTTGCTTTTCGCTTCTTCCCAGAAGAATTGCTGGTTAGTGTTTCCTTCTCATTTCATCAGTTTTCTTGAAACTATGGTAAGGTATGCATACCATACTCCAGAAAAGAGTCTTTGGGGACTCAACAAACTCCTCTTTTTCCTTTTCCATTAGTAGTGGAGTGTATATCTGGTCAGCTATGTAACTTATTTTTCAGGGATACACTGGTACAGGTATTTATTTTCATATGATGGAGACACCTTTCCTATAAACATCAACAAAAACATGTTAGGGTAATTTCTCTCACCTCATTATCCCTCCTCCATATACTTCAAATTCAATTTTTGTTGGCCCCTTGGTATCATTTGGATATTCTAGTTTTGTGTTCTTATGATGAAGTTTTAATTGTAGCACTTACTTTAAAACCACACAATCAGATTATTTGTCTTTATTTCTTCAATAGTCACCTTGGCAGAAGAACTGTCTTTTTCAAACATTATGTTCCCAGGATTTAGCATAATATGTAGTCCATAATAGAGGTTGGGTAATGTTAGATGGTAAATAAACTGTTCAGTTGAATTGCTGCATTAAATGAAGGATACAACATTTGGGTTAAAGGAAAGAATTGCTAATGAAGAATAGGAAACTAAAATGGGTTGACTTAGAGAATACAAAAGGCTAAAACATGAGTTCTGTTAAGAGTATCTGTAGAATTCCTGCCTTTTCATCTGTGGAAAGATAACAGATTTCCCCATGTTCTCCAAGGTTGACCCCAAAGGCATAACTAAGCTCCTCCCAAGTCAGATAGTCTTCTGCTGAACGAAGCCTTAGGCAAAAGCCTGCATTATTTTCTGGTATAATTTAATATCGTCCATATCCAATAGCCAAGAAGGGTATACAAGCATCTTTAAGGGGGTTTTCTCTCTCTGCTTGGAGTCCTCCTCCCTCTGTTTTTGTACAGGGAGCTTTTTCTGTCTTTCTTGCCTATTAAACTTTCTGCTCTTTCAAACCACAAAAAAAAAGAAAAGAAAAAAAGCATCTATGGGCTCTGAAAGTCAATTTATTTCGACATACATGTATTGAGAGCCTACTCTGTGCTGGAACTGCAGATACAGAGACAACAGGATCACTATCCCAACAGTAATGCACTTTACTCAACCCGGTGCACTCACTATGCCAGTCAGTCCAGTGGTTTCTACACCAGATTATCTGTGACGTCACCCCAGCATATCTTTAATGCTTTCTTGTAAATAACTTCAAATGGCTTATTTTCTTATAGGTATGTCATTCTTCTTTTTTTGTTTTTTGTTGTTTTTCCATTCTTCTTTACCCACTATAAATTTAACTTTGTTTTCAGTAAATTATACGCCCAGAGTTCTAATATATAGTTAATGTTTAATTGGTAGTTTCTTACTATATATTACATTTTTCCTTTTTAAAATACTTATTCAATGACTGTACACCAAGAATGTTTCTACCCACTGGAATACATAGATGAACAAAGTTTAAAAAGTTTCTTATTTATTTTTATTTATTCATTTATTTTTGAGACAGGATATCACTCTTCCACCCAGACTGGAGTGCAATGATGCGATCACAGCTCATTGCTCCCTTGATCTCCCGGGCTCAAGTGATCCTCCTACCTCAGCCTCCTGAGTAGCTGGGGCTACAGGTGTGTGCCACTGCACCTAGCTAATTTTTTTTTTAATTTAGTTTTTGTAAATATGGGGTCTCACTGTGTTGCCCAGGCTAGTCTTGAACTCTTCCTTTTTAAAATAGAGCCTACAATTACATTCTCATGAGGGGGCAAGCAATAAACAAACATAAATGGTTTCAATTAGCATTTATACTACAATAATGCTATGAAATAAACAACTCTAAATCTCTGAATTGCAACATCAAACATTCATCTCAATAACAGTTCTGTGGGTTAGCTATGAGGGGACTGACCCTAGCAGAGTTTTGCTTATCTTGGCTCTAAACCGTCAGTTGGGATCAGATCTGCTCCTCTTGTTTCTTCAGTCTCCCTAGACCAGCTATCTGGAGCATGTTCTTCTTGTGGGGAAGTGTAGGAGTGCAAGAAAACAAGCCAGATCATGACAACAAGTCTAAATCTCTGCTTCTGTCTCATTTACTAACATTTCTTTAACTCAGACAATTCACATGCCAAGCCCAATATGAGTGGATCAAGGGAGTATTTTTCACAAATATTGGAGAAAACTGCAAGTTACATAGGAAAAAGGGTAACATATAATTTTATAATAGAAAGAGAATGAAGATTAAAAGTATTAATAATAACTCAGTCTTTCAATCACGGTTGTCTCTCTTGTTCACAATTCATGTTCCTTCTGCACCTGAGACATATTAATGGCCATTCCAAGAAACCCACAAAGTTTCACCCAATTATGGCATTGAGTTCAAAGTCCAGGATCTCATGATCCATGTCAGGTCTGGATGGAACTTCTCTTGATCTGGACCTCTATGAACTGAAAAGATATGTTATCTGCCCCCACACATCTAATGTCCCATGCTGGAATATAAACAGAACAAACAAACAGCTGCATTCAACAAGGGGACAATTGGGAGAAACACAGAATAACTGGTATATAGAAATTTTGAAACTCTGCTGAACAAATTTTCCAGGGTCTCCTACAAAGATGTTGGCAGATATTTTGGTTAAGCCCTGTTTCTGTGCCTGGGAGTTTATCCCAGTCTACTGTTGTACATGAGTCTTTGTTCTTGTCTTGGAACTCCTTCCTTTTTCATTTTTGGCTCTCTGATGAGTAGAGGAGAATATGTCCTCTTGGTAGCTGAGCAGATTTCTCAGCCTGCTTCCTGTCTGAAAAATCTTGGGGTCTCAGAGATTCTTATACATTTCCAACAGACATAATTTTTAAAAATCCAGGCTGGTGGTAATCTTGCCAATACAGCTCTCTCAAAAACTCTGTGAACTTTCTGTTTGCTTCCAGTCAACTACAATGTGCCAAATGCCTCAACCATAATTCTTTTAGAGACATGTTCTTTTCTAGCTATAAGTAGGTAATTTGCATGTATTAGGCATCTGTGAGATGCACCCTCAGTCTCCTTAATCTTTTCAGGAGTCTTTTTCTATCTTTTTTTTTTGAGATGGAGTCTCACTCTGTTGGCCAGGCTAGAGTGCAGTGGCACGATCTTGGCTCACTGCAACTTCCACCTCCCAGGTTCAAGCAATTCTCCTGCCTCAGCCTCCCGAGTAGCTGGGACTGCAGGTGCACGCCACCACTCCTGGCTAATTTTTTGTATTTTAGTAGAGACGGGATTTCACCATGTTGCCCAGGCTGGTCTCGAAATCCTGAGCTCAGTCAATCCGCCTGCCTTGGCCTCCCAGAGTGCTGGGATTACAGGTGTGAGCCACCATGCTCCACCCTTTTTTCAGGAATCTTACCAATGGGTGTGACAACTATTTTCTTGATTTTATCTTTATCTTACCTTATGGCGATGTTCTAATGGCAATGTTCTCTATAGAGAGAAATGGTTTAATTTTCAAACTGATAATTTCCAGAATTTGGGGGTTCTCTCAGTTTCACTCAATCTTATTTGCAAGTCAGTCAATTCTTTTCTAAGCTTATATTTTTCTTGTAGTAACTTAATAAATGCAGACAACAACAGCCAATTCATACTATAAATATTTTGCCCCCAAAACTTCCCAGCTCAAAGCCACAAGTACATTTAGTACACTTTCTGCCTTCCAGATTATTGTAGTCAACAGTTTTATCAAATGTTTTGGTACTGCATAATATGGGTTTTCATTTTCCTAGCTATTACTTTTTAAATAATAGTTTCTTCTCTTCTTACCAGGTGATCCCAAACTAATGACACGTTTTAATATTTTTTGACAGCAGAAGCCCATTTTTGGTAGAGTTTCAATGTTAACTAGCAATTGCCACAAGTAGAATATATAACAAACCTCACACCCAAACCCAAAACTCAGTGGCATAAGCAAGTGTTTATTTCCTTGCTAATGGTCTCATGGGTTGGCTGAAACAGTGCTACTTTAGGTCATAGGGAGACTTGGTTCCAAGACTCAGATTAGGTTCAGATTTGTCCTAAAAGTCTCTTCACTCTTCTTCAAAAACTGACTACCTAGGGTCTATTTCTCTAATAGGGAAAGGCAGAAGCACCAGGATCCAAGCAAGACACAGGGCATATCTGAAGCCTATTCTCATGATGACTGCCAACATTTAATTAACCAATGCAAGTCACATGACTAAGCCTAATTGCAATAAGGTAGGAATATTTTCTACTCACAGTGACATGTCAAATGATATGTATATTATAGCATGAAGGAGTCAAGAATTAAGGAGTTCAATCTAGCATATATACAAACAAGAAAACATCAGCTAGTATAAATTGTGAGGAAAGTAAAGCAGGTTTAGAGAATGCTTGGAAAACCACTAAGAATGGTTTGTTGAGATGACATTTTAACTGAGGTTGAATGCATTCTACGCAGAGGAAACAGACAATGAAAAGACCTAGATGCAGAGATAAGCTCAGGGTGATGGAAGAACTGAAATAAAACCACAGAGAGGATGGTAGGAGATGAAACCAATGAGGAAGTAGAGGCCAAATTATTTAGACCTTTTATTATCATTGTTATTTGCAATATTACATAAGTGGACATTTCAGAGGATTATTTACCAAATGCTGAAGAAATATAAAAGATTTTTGTGAGTCCTAATGGTTGTCATGATAGCCCATGAATAGGGTAGCTGAATTCAACCACTCTGGAAAGTTTCACAATGGTCGAGTTGTGTAATCGATTCAATAATTTACCTTTTCACTGGTTCTTTTTGGAGTTTTGGCCTGCTAAGTTGTTTCAATGGAAAACCTGAAAATACTAAGAATTCTTGACTAGAGAGTTGCCAGCTGAAATACTGAAGAGATAAATTGGTAGCCGCTGAAACTGCTCAGCTTCTTAACAGTTCCAGGTATTTCTTTTTCCCTGGGCTTCTCGGAGCTAAATGGAAATATAAAGGTGTTGGAGCCCCCTTTCTCCCTCTTAGTTTCACTCAGGAGAATTCTCTTATTCTCTACTCCCAAGAAGGTTCTCTAGGTATGAAACAGTAACAGTTCTGGTTGTTGGTGGTATCATTTCCTAGGGAAGTTTTTGTACTGGTCCTTTGGATATGGTATCAACTCTGGGTGTAAAACCCAGAGGTCCATCCCATGCCCTTGGGAACTTCAGGATTAATAGGAGATGCAGAATATATTTAAATGGGACATACATACTCATCACCATAAATAGTGTGGTCACACAGAAAGAGAGTTGTACACATCTCAAAATTTTACTGAATTAGAAACACAAATGCTCTAAACACTAAAATGCCTTAAAATAAGAGGTCATGAGCACTTTCTAGAAATGACCTTTGATCTTTGTTCAATGTGAAAAATTTTGTTTAAAATTGGCATTTAATTAGCCAGATTTTCTTTTGTCCTCATCTTTCTGTAGACTTATGGAAAAGGGAACTACTCTATTTTCAAAAACGTGAAAAAAAGAAAACCTAAACCAGCAACATAGAGAAACTGTGGTTCTCCCTGGGTCGCCATAACACCTCTACAGGTGTGCCCTTGACTTCTATTAAGAATCACCAGCTAAATAGGTGAAATACACAGCTGTACATTTCCACTGCAGCATCTTTTAGCAAGCAAGGGGCTGTGTCTAGGTGAATCAGAATATGCTGGCTGGTGGAGCTCAGACACAATAATGTGTTTTTTTCAGGAAAAATAAGTGTGACAGTGTTTATTTCACACACAATTGTTTGTCAGAGGACTTCAAAGGGGTGGGCAGAGATCAGTTAAGCATTGCCATCTGTCCCATAGGTTGTGCTTCTTCTTTTCAGGTGGGACTCTGAGGTCATTAGCACTGGGGTGGCTTATCCTCTGTTCAGCTCCTGTGCCACAACGTAAGACAGGAATCCTGCCAGGAGGAGGACTTGGGTCCTGGCTCCTAACCACCCCCGTTGGACTCCAGCTGCCAGCGCCGCCCAAAGAAGAGAGCATGCCGCCTGGCTTTAAGAAAGCTTGCAGCCCCTGAGAGTGGCAGGTTAAAAACCTATAGGGTGGTTCAATCAAAGGCAATGCCTTGCTCCGTCCTGTGCTGCTATTGTACATTGGAACACATGCTGCTAGGAGACAAAGAGGACACGCGTTTATTTTCAAGCGTAGGACTTTGGAACCACTTGGGAAGAATATTCTTGATTGAGAACCAAAACATTCCATGATGCTTAACAAACCTGCAAATTGAAAAATCAGCTTCGGCCTGTGCAGCCAGGAGGCAGGAAAAGGACCTATACCCTGAAAAAAAAAATCAAAATATTCCTTAAGTGATATTTGTGTGCATTTACAAAATTACCACTTTCTGAATCAAAGTCTCAAGCTGTTTTCATCTGAGAACATATGTTGTGCCGTTAGACAATATCTCAGCCTGCCGCCATCCATGACATACCCTGCCGCATTGCATAATGGACAGTCCCTTGAAAAAGGAGCTGCAGCTCAGTCAATGCCCCTGTAATAATATTTTAAAATAAATGATATGCATCATTAAATCACTGAGGATGACTAACTCAATTTTAGAAAACCCACAACTCCAGCAATCATAGTTACAGCTCTGATTTGAATATTTTCACTTTCACCTGAGCAGCCAGTGGGAGCCAGTCAAGCAGATTGGGCATCCAGGCAGAGGAAGGCTGTGTCTCCGAGGAGCAGGAGGGAACCTGTGATTATGTAGTTACAGTAACGTCGGCTCATGCCTCGTGTCCGCCTGGGCTTTTTAGGCTTTTCCTTCCTCCCTTCTTGGCTTCTTATTTACATATCACAGGCATCCTCTTTGTAAAGTTATTTTAAATAATGTATTAGATTGATCTTTTTAAAATTCTACCATGGCTAAATGTCATAAGGAAAAAAAAATAAGTCTTCGAAACTTATTTAAAGGTTTCTACTGGAGTAGGCCAGTTACCTGCTTTACTGCTGATATTCTAAAAATACCTCCATGTCCATACTATTATCCATTCTTCACGTCCAATTGCTCTGTTATGGTAATAGTCAGAAGCACACCATGCAGTAATTACTTACAGCTGACTGAAGAAAAGAATATTCAACTCCCCCACTGTTCCACTAGAAGGTCTTTATGCACTATTAACTCATTCCTGTTTATTAATACTCTACTGGTAATTCAGACTGCTGCCTCTTAGGTTTGTAATAGGAGGACTATTAAACAGCAATTACTGACCATATGGGTTGGTGAATATTTGTTGTTTTTTGGTGGGCTTTTCCCCCCCTCCTTCCAACTTGTTTTTTAAGAAGCCATATTACAACATAGTAAAAGTATCATCACATCTGCATGAGATTAACAAGCTTGGCAGGATTTCTCCCTTAGAAAATGTGTATTTATTCCCAGATTATCATTGCTAGCTTAAGAAAAAGAGAACGTGGGAGAAACAGGAAAATGTGGAAGATTGTTCTCTTGTGAGAAGACCCCTGCTTTGGAAGATATTTTGGATCTTATGTTTCCTAAGTCACTCTGTGGGATGTTTTCTTTTACTGACTTTGAAAGGACACTGACCCACTCTCAAACACCATCAGCTTCTCAAAGCAAGCATAGTTATTGAGGAATCCAAGTCAAATACCACTCTCCATTTCAAGTTCCCCAAGCGTTTGAAAGGGATCACTGTAAAATTGATAATTTAGTAAATTTATCTCCCAAAAAGCAGGTATATGAACCCTGAGAGGTGACGAAGGGTTCCCCCTGGGAGAGGGATGGCTTGAGTAATGGGTTCAAGTGAGGCAAGCAGGTGGTAAATGATGATTATGGTAATAATAATGTATGCCTCTCTCACAGGTAGTGAACACTGAGCACGTTGCAAGCATTAAACACATTTAAATGGAGATGCATCTCTAAGATAAATAGGAGCCTGGGAGCTAATTTTCATTGGAAATTGAAGAGTTGAGATCCAGGACAGAGAAGTCACTTGACCAGCAACCTCCACTAACATGATGGCAGTGGCTAGGTGTCTAGGCTGTTTGACATAGTAAGCTTTTGCTCCAAGGCAGCCAGTCTCCTTAGGGCCCCTTGTGCTTATCTTCTGATTTTTCCCCTTTTCCTATAAGGAGCTATTCTCTCTTTATGTCCAAATCTTTCTAGCCCTTCAATAAACAGATCAAATCCCACCCCTGACCCCAAAACTCCAGCTCGCTTTGATCTTGCTCTTTTCAAACTGCCAAGCAGATTTAGTGTCAGTACCACACCTTTGGCAGGTGGTTGTAGCTAATTTAGCACTCTCCCTTTGTTACCTGCTGGTGTTGTGTGTGGAAGTTTTTTTTTCTCCTCGATACACTCTAAATCCTTGAAGACAGGGACCATATCTTTTAAACTTTTCTTCTATTTATCTCCGTACCTAGTTCAGTATTGAACATTCAGTTAGTGCTAAATAGAGGTTGGAAGAATTCAATGGAAATATGTAGAGCAGGGGAAAGGACATTAACCCCTACATTTTCTTACTCTATAAAGTTGTAGGAACTGGAGTTTCTGAATTAGGTATGGAAAAGCAACAACAAATAATAATAACAACAACAACAAATAATAATAACAACAACAACAAAAACAAAATGACAAATATCAGCTCAAACCTAGCAGTACCAAGCTAATGTGTAGCCTATATTTGATGTTCAATGAATATTTGTTGAGTCAGATCCTCACACTATCCCAGAACTTTTTCACAGTGGGTCTTGGCCATAGGGAAAATTGCAAAAAATTTATTTCATCCATATCTTTCTGATTGGATCTAGAATCCTGGATTGCCTATGGCCTAGAAAGCCCTCAAAGTGGGGAGAATGATTCCTCTAAGACTCTGTGTGGTAGGTAGCTTCAATAATGCAGGCTGATCCCAATAACACAGGCTGATCCAGGCAAGATCAGAACTGCCTGATAGGATCTGAAAGGCACCAGAATGGCCTTCCTGCTCTCTAATATCTCATAGAGAGAAGGAGCCAGCAAGCACCTGAGATTAATTACTCCAGTGGATTTCAAATATTTTGTTTTGTTGCTATTGTTTTAACAGTAGGACTGTTTTTTTCCCAGTTAAGCATTATGCAGAATCCTGGTGTATACAGCGGATTAAAACAGAACAGCTCCGGTTGAAGTTGGGTTGGGAGGCATGAATTCCTAACCTGATAACCTAGCTGATAAAGCCAAGATGCACTTCTGGGAGACCCCAGTGTATCTGGGGACACTATAGGGCAAGTATTTTTCCAGTCCAACCTTTTTTGGATATAAATGTGTAGATTGAATGCAGAATCTCAAATCCACACAGCTAACAGCAGAATGGTCCTGGAATCCAATCCTTTTCCCTTAGGTTTATTGAGGTATAATTAACAAATAAAAATTGTATACATTTAAATTACACATCAAAATATATTTGGATATACATATACATTGTGAAATGATCACCACAATCAAGTGAATTAACATATTCATTGCCCCACATAGTTACCTTTTCTTTTGTAGTGAGAATACATAAGATTTTCTCTTAGCAAATTTCAAGTATACAATACATTATTATCAACTGTAGTCGCCATGCTGTGCATTAGATTCTCAGAACTTATTCATCTTAGAACTGAAAGTGTGTACCCTGTGACCAACATCTCACATTTCCCTCCACTCCCTGGCCCCTGACAACAACCCTTCTACTCTGTTTCCATGAGTTTGACTTTTTGGATTCCACATTTAAGTGAACTCAGGTAGTATTTGTCTTTCTGTATCTGGTTTATTTCATTTATCATAATATCCTCCAGTTTTATCCACGTTGAAACAAATGGCAAGATTGCCTTCTTTTTTAAGGCTGTATATATATATATATATATATATATATATATATATATATACACACACACATATATATACACATATACATATATACATCTGCATGAGATTAACAAGCTTGGCAGGATTTCTCCCTTAGAAATTTTACTCTTGGAAATATATACATATACATATATATACATATACATATATATACACACAACACACCACACACACACACACACATATATGGCTGTATATATATATATGAAACATATATATTCTATTATACATATTTATTTATAAAGTATATATACGTATACACAGATTTTTTTAACATTCATTTGTCAATGAATACTTAAGTTCTTTCCATATCTGAACTATTGTGAATAATCAGTTTTTTTGTTAATTAGCTAAGCTTTTATCTCTATTGCCTACCTGTGCTAGTAGATTAAGTCATTGTCACCAGAAGGCTACTGTTAATGGGTGCATATGTGACATCACAGAACCAGGCTATTAAGCCTCTTACTTTAAATTAAAAATTAATTATTTATATGTTTTTTTGAGATGGGGTCCTTCTCTGTCACCCAGACTGGAGTACAGTGGCACTATTATAGCTCACTGCACCCTCCATATCCCAGTCTCAAGCAATCCTCCTGCCTCAGCCCTCAGAGTAGCTGGGACTGCAGGTGCACACCACCATGCCTGGCTAATTTTTTTGACTTTAGTAGAGAGGAGGTCTTGCTATAATACCCAGGCTGGTCTTGAACTCTTGAGCTCAAGTGATCCTCCCTCCTCGGCCTCCCAATGTGCTTGGTCTCCTGATGTGCTGGGGTTATAGGTGTGAGCCACCACTCCTGGCCTAGCCCTCCTCTTAACACAGAGCTGAGATGAGTTTATAGTCAGGTGAGTCAAGGTGTATTGAATGGGTGTCTTAGTCTCTTAGTTTTCTCAGCCTGCTATAACAAAATACCATAGACTGGATGGCTTAGACAATACACATTTATTTTTCACAGTTCTGGAGGCTGCAAAATCCAAGATCAAGGTGCCAGTGGATTCAGTTCTTGGTAAGGGTCCTCTTCCTGATTTGTAGATACAGTGTTCTCATTATGTCTTCATGTGATCTTTCCTTGGTGCATGCATTTGAAGAAAGAGAAAGAGAGAAAGAGGAGAGAGAGAAAGAGAGACAGAGACAGATTTTGTGTCTCCTTCTTTTTATAAGGGTGTTAATCCAATCATGAAGGCCCCACCTTCATAACCGAATTTAACCCTATTACCTCCTAAATGCTCCACCTCTAAATGTCATCACACTGGGGATTAGGTTTTCAACACTTCAACATTTTGAGGAATACAAATATTCAGTCCATAATAGTATACCCGTGATCCCCCAAATTAATGTCCTTCCTGCATACAAAATACATTTATTCCATCCAAATTGCCCCAGAACTCTTGATCCAGCATCAACTCTAAAGTCCAAAGTTTTATCTAAATATTATCTAAATAAGATATAGATGAAACTAGAAATACATTTATCCTGAAGCAAAATTCCTTTCTATCTGTGATCCTGTGAAACCAGAAAAAGTCTGTGTTTCTAAAATACAATGATGGGACATGCATAGGATAGACATTTCCCTTCAAAAAGGGAGAAATCTGAACGAAGAAAGAATGATGGATCCCAAGAAAGTCCAAAACTTAAGAAGGCAAATTCCGTGAAATCTTAAGGCTCAGTAATAATCCTCTTTAAAATGATTTCCTGCCTACTGGACCAACTGGAGCAGCAGTCCTGCCTTCCAGACTCATTGGGGTGGGTGGTTCTGCCAGGTGGGGTTTGTGAAGAGTCATGCTCCAAAATCTCTTGGTGGGCCCTCCTTTACTGCTCTAGGATGCTGCAATCTCGCTGTTGAAGTGAAGGCATTTGCCCTTCCTGCTTCTTTGAAAGCAAGGAAGCAGCTTTGATGATTTCTGAATCACCTTCAGGGTCATGCTTCTATTTCCCTGAAGAATAATGTTGACAGCCAAATAGCTCTCTGGTCTAGTCCTGTAGGATGTAAAAAGTGTGAAAGCTTTCCTTCATTTAGTCTCATCTCTGTCCCCTTACATTCAAATTAGCATTGTTCCTGCTGGGGTGGCTGATTAGGTCCATGGTTCCTACCCATATTAATCCTCTTATCAAGTGGTTGCTCCACCACATGCTTAGCGTTCTCTACAATATAGATGGGCTGAGAATTTTCTAATCTTTAAGTTCTGGTTTATCTTTGCTTAACAATTCCTTCTTCAATTTATTTCTGTCTTCTTGCATTTTACTATAAGTAGTCAGGAGGAACTGGGCCACTCCTTCGACACTTCTCTTGGAAATATTCTCAGCTAAATATCTAATTTCATTGCTTGGAAGTTCTACCTTCCTCAAAACTTTAGAACACAAATGCAATTCAGCCAAGTATTATTTTTTTAAAAACAAAAGTTGCCTTCCCTCCAGTTTCCAATAACGTTTCTCATTTCTACCTAAGTTTTTCCAAACAACTTGAATGCCCTTTACCAAAATGGCCATTATTGTCCATATTTATGCCAACATTCCATTCATAATTATTTAGATATCCCCCAAGAAGATAGACGCGGTCTCTGCAGCTCTCCTCTTTTCTTTCTAAGTCTCATTAGAATCATCCCTAACTGCCCTTTATGGGAATCTTAGCTTTTTCTAGCTTGCATCTTAAAAACTCTTTCAGTCTCTACCTATTACCCAGTTCCAAAGCCATTTCCACATTTCTAGGCATTTGTTATAACAGCACCCCACTTTCTTGGTACCAGTTACTATCTTAGTCTTTCTGTACTGTTATAACAAAATACCATAAATTGAATGAGTTAAACAACAGACACGTATTTCTCACAGTTCTGGAGGCTTGAAAGCCCAAGATCAAGGTGCCAGTGCATTTGGTTCTTAGTGAGAGTCTATTCCTGACTTGCAGATGCCATCTCTTCTTATGTCCTCATGTGGCCTTTCTTTGGAGCCTTCCTGTGGAGGGAGAGAGAAAAAGAGAAATAGAAAGAGATTGTGTATATCTTCTTCTTTTTATAGGGTATTAAGCTCATTATAAGAACCCCACCCTCTTGACCTTGTCTAAACTTAATTACCTCCCAAAGCCCCTGCTTTCAAATACCATCACATTGAGGATTAGGGCTTCAACATATGAATTTTAGGGTTCTACAAATATTTAGTTAATAGCACATTGTATGAACAAAAGCTTCATATGGAGGCTTTCCACTTAAAGGAGGGATTTCCACTTAAAGGAGGGATATCCACTTAAAGGAGGGATATCCATTTAAGGATCTTAAATTTCAAAGCAAATATGGGGTGATTGTGGTTCATTTTCAGCTTGGCCACTTCTGCATTTGTGTGGTGGTTGTCCCTTCCCTAGTTTTAGCTCAACTTGGGTGTCCTGTGCTTGCCTGGTCCTGGATCACACATTTATACCAATTTCTATCTTGTCTTAGTTGAGGGAAACCACTACAAAGACTCCCTTATGGTGCTGGAAATTAAACTTCTTCTATACACAGCATAATATAGATTATGCTATAATCTACAGCATGTGAATAGTCGATGTGCAGAGAATAGCATTAAAATATTATTTTGAAGAAAATGGTCATATTGCAGATTGTCTTTTAATTATTTCACCAATAGTAGTAGCAGGAGGTAGTGAAGAATATGGTATAGGGACGGACGGAATCTCTATTCTAGACTAGAGCTTTTTGCCAATTAGCTGTGCATCTTAGGGCATATTATTTAACCTTTCTATACTCTCACTGTTTTATGTCCAAAATAAGGCCCTGTGGCCCAGATTTGCTTCTGAAATATGTTTGACTTCACTGAACCATCAAAAACTTGAATGCCCTCTATTCAGTACTTCTGAGTTAAATTGTATTAAAGCAAAACAAATGACTATAAATAGCTATATTATGAATAGAATGCTCATATATGCCAAGAAATATAAATTAGGCTGCATGACAAAACATTTATTTCTTATATCAGTGAAAACTTGAGATAATTCAGTAAAGATGGTATTAAGCCGTGTAAATATCATCCAACTGTGATTTGGAACTGTGGAACTTTCCCCATGGGTGAGAACATCTGGGCAGTCTGTAGGCTTGATTTCAGAGATTCACTTATTCAATACGTACTCACTTTGTTTCTTCCATATTTCATTATTCAATTAATAAACGTATATTGAGTTGATGCCATTGATTCATTCAATAAATGTTATTCAATGTATTTTTAAAGAGCAATCTGCTGCATACGTAACACTGTTTTCATTGTTAATGATATCAGTGAAAAGATGAGTTCTTGATTGTGAAGAACTAATAATATCACTTGGGAGAGAAAATGTATTTGTTAAAAAGATAAATAACTTTATGTTATAATGCATGATGCATACTGAGAGAGATAAAGGCTATAACGGTTGGAAGTAGGGGGTGGAGAGTGAGCATGTCAGCTGGGTGAACACGAAGGGTTTAGAAGCCTCTTAGGCTGTGCCTTGACACAGAATAATATTAGCACAGGTGGAGAGGATGAGAGAGGTCACTTTACATAGGGAAACAATATGTATTAAAGCAGTGAATTGGATAACATTAAGAGGTGCATGAATTTAGCAAAAATCCAGGCCCATGTGCAGAGAAGGGCTTATATGAGAGACTAGTGTTGGTGAGGGAAGTGACATGAAAGAATCTTCCATTTTGGAGAGGTTTTCAAAGTCAGGTGAAGAATTTTGATTCCTTCCTTCCTTCTTCCTTCTTCCTTCATTTCTTTCTTTCTCTCTTTCTTTTTTCTTTGTTTCTTTTTCTTTATTTCTCTTTCTTCTCTTTCTTTCTCTCTCTCCTCTCTTTTCTTTCTTTCTTTTTCTTTCTCTTTCTCACTTTCTTTCTTTGTGTAATATGTTTTGCTTAATGGAAATGTTTTTTTTAATGAAGTCACAGAGGCGTCCTAGAGACCATAGAAAGGAAAAAAAAAAAACTGCAGGAAAAGCTACTAGGGTAACAAGTGAGAATGGGAGTGGTTATAAAATATCAGAAAACATGATTGAGGTGGCAGAGCTTGGAAGACCCATGATGAAGGTAGGGTTCCTGACCAACTTGATAAGTCAGGTTGGCCAAAGATGAACTGTGCACATGGAAACTTCTCCAAGTCATCCATCCCAAGTCAGGCACAGTACTTACAACAGACTTTATTTGTCTGAAGGCATTTCCTAGTATTACTTGAAAGTTTTCTCTTTACCATTTGAGGGTTCCACCATACAGGAACATTCTCATACACATTTGCCTAGTTACATGCTGATGAATTGACAAATAAATTCCTTTTCAATTTAGACAACTTACTTTAATGCTTTGTCTGTTGCTGTTTTATTGATGACAGAAGTGGTAGGTCCAGAATGATCCCTCAGAGCCAGAATGCAATGCCCTACAGTTCCTGAAATGTCAATGGCATCATAAGAGAGATATGCTCAGCCTCTGCTCACTGAAAAGTGCTACCCCGTGCTCAGGCCTAAATTTCCAGGCATGTAGTATTAGGTTGCTAAAACACACAGATATTAACTTGTGGAGAAGAGTGAATTCTAGGTCCCTTGAAAAAATTGCTAACCCAAGATTGAAATTGAAAGGTAGCAGACAAAGTGGGTTTTATTTCCCTGTACTGGTAGAAAACTTGTACATCACTTACTTTTGTGGACTGAATTTCATCTCCTCAAAGTCCATGTGTTGAAGTCCTAACCCGCTGTACCTCAAAATGTGACTGTATTTGGAGATAGAGTCTTTAACGAGATAAAATGAAGTCACTAGGGTGGGCCCTAATCCAGTATGACCAGTGTCCTTAAAAGAAGAGAAAATCAGGACACAGATAAATGCAGGGAGGGAGGACCTTTTGAAGGCACAGAGAGAAGATAACTATCTATAAGTCAAGGAGAGTTTCCTGGGATAGATCTTTACCACATGGACCTCAGAACAAACCAACCCTTCCAATACTTTGATCTTGGCCTTCTAGACTGCACAATTGTGAGAAAATAAATTTATATTGCCTAAGCCCTTCAGTGGATGATACTTTGTTATGGCAGCTCTAGAAAATTAATACACTTACCCTTTAGGGTTTTGGATGCCTCACACATTAATGGCAAATAATAGTTTATATTTACATATCTATCAGCCATTGCCACAAAAATGATGTGCATGAGGTGACTGGGACAGCCATATGCATTCTGAGGCCTAAGATGAAGGGACAGTGACTATCTGGGGAATATCTTCTCATGGCAATGGTTGAAGTGCAAGATAGCAGGCCAATTCCACAAGCATATTTCAGCTCTGCTCTCCAACATTCCTGTAATGTCCCATTGACCAAAGAAAGTCATATGGCCAAGCCAGGATAGACATGTAAATGTATAAGATAAGAGAAGGAAGAGTTGGAGAAAGTAATTCACTGTATGATACTTACCACACAGAGGCAGGAGGCTGGATGTGATGGCCTTTTAAAGCCATTTTTCTCTAAGATAGTTCCATGACAATTACCCAGGGTGTAATTTTATTGAGAGCTTACTATGCAACAAACCCTGACCTAAGTGCTTTACAAGGTAATCCAATTAAACCACACACATCTGTAGCTTATTATAAACAATATCCTGCTTGACTTAATCAAGTGTAAGATGATAAACCATGGTGTTACACATCAGATGGTAATTTACCATTTGCAGACGCTTCAAGTACAGCTCCTGAGACTACCAATGAATGTACATAGACATTCCATGCTGGGCAAAGCATCCACAAACCAGCTAACTCATTTGCAAATGGCATTGTGTTTGTTCTGACATTTTTCCTAACTCAAACTACAAGACACAAAATAAACACACAACTAAGGTCTTGCCTCCAAATAGACACTTGACTCACCTCTCAAGATATAGCCGAAAGAAGTTTCAGAAGATACTGTCACAGCTAAGGCTGTATAAGAACTCAGTGTCTTGTGACTCCAAGGCCTTGACACTGTTGTGAGAAGGCCTGGCAAATCAGAATGAGCCATTCAATACCATTCCACAGTGTCAACCCCTACACTACTAGTTTCTCCTTCTGGTTCTGGTCAGTGTCTAATTTTTGCTTAGTAAATGTAGGCCAAATTATGCTAAGTGGTTTTTGAACAGGAATTGAGATTACAGATTATCATTGACTACTCTTTACAACTGATTTCCATTGCCTTAAATCTGAGCCTATTCCCTTAAAAAGAATGTGTAATCATTGCTACGTCTTAACTTTGAAGACAGAAAAGTAGAAATGGGTGTTCTTCTATTCCCCCTCTAGAAATCCCATTGAATCTCATTCAGAAACAGAAGTTCAGGCACTATAATAGAGAACTCTGTGAAATGGCCTTTTCTAGAATAGCAAATGTCAGTGCTTCAAGGATGAATGGCATCAAGATGACAATATACATTCGATTATGGCATATAGATTAGATAACAAGTATAAGAAATGCATTTACAATGCCCAAACCTGCTCTTATATACTTATTGGTAATGATGTTTTACCAAATAATACCCAAAATTGTTTTTAATATTAATCACTGTTCCTTTATACATTTTCAACTCTGTTTATATCTCTTGCCTATATTTAATCTCTATGATAAAGACAGTGGATTTGTTTTCATGTGATAGAAATAAATGGTAATCCAGAAACTGATGACATTTGGCATAGGTCAAATGACAATTCAGAGCTGGAGGAATTACTGGAACCTTCATCTTTGTAACAATCATTGAGATCCAGGGAGAGAGAGGAGCTGCCTCACAGTTCTTTACACATGTTGATTCATTCCAGTCTGGGCTGTTTACACTGTAAAATTTAGGAAGGCAATCTGTAAAATGGCCCTTGGGACCTTGGTAAAGATTTCTCAAAGACAGTCTGAGCTCCCCATTCAGTAGTGTTTCACAACACGTGCTCACTCCAACACCCAGGCGTCATATTCAGAATTTTATTTGATCTTCCAATTTGGGGCAGTTTGACACCCTAGCAGAAGGTAGTTTAGTCACCTTTGTAAACGACTTCATGACGACTGTTCTCACAGTAAGTAGTTCTGCTGAGCAAAGAAAACAAATCGGTACAAAAACAATGCCAGAGCAGGTGTGCTAGCTGTTGGGGAAAAATCATTAGCGTGCCATTACTCAATCACTCTGTTTCTCTTATAATAATATATTATTTATTAAGAGCATTGTTTTTCTCCGTGTCATTTTTTATAAATTTCACATCTAACATTTATTTTTTCCTTCAGATGTGCCACAGCAGAAGCAAGTTGTGTTGGCAGTAGGTGAGACAGAGAAATTTTAATCCTGTTTTCAATAAACCATCCTAAACTTATTTACAAACCAATGTAATTTGAAGCAAGACACTTCTGATATTTTTGTCTTTTGTTTGGGTTTCTCACATGCAAAATGATACATTTTAGAGATCAGAGAAAATTAAAACAAAATGAAAATAAAACTATTTCTCATGTCTGCCAACTGAAAAACCTGAAGAGTATGTGCTTTATATGATTCTATGAATACTTTACTAAGCAGACCAAACATGCACATTCATGATACAGCATCTCCTTCCAGAGTAGAAAGAGCATTGTTGTAGGAGAGTTTTCCTCATCCTATCAATTGAAAATAAGGGGGATTCCATTTTCTGGTATCTTATTTAGTAAAATTAAGCAAAGCTTCCTGATTTAAAGTCTTCAAGTGAAGGTAATAGAGAGTGTTAAGTAACCAACTAATATTCTGCTGAAAACCTGACGACCCTCAGGGAGGCCTCATAGAATATGTACTATTGAATAGTGAGCCTCCTACCACATGTTTTCTATTTGGATGACTCCAATTCTACCCCATTCCCTTGTCATTTCAAGCAGCACTCTCACAGTTCAGGCAATCAACAGGGACCCGGAGGAAGAGAACGTTCGATCTGTTCTCTGAAACGCAGGAGAGAGAGAATGTGAAAACTGGGGTAATTGCCTCAAAAGTGGGGCATGTGGCTCTCTAACAAAATCCCCACCTCTGAGAAGACTTTCCACAGAAACATCCTGTCATCCCCTTGAGACTGTATCAAGTCAGTTTGGATGTAACACTGTGAAAATGCTATAGATGCAGCAGGAGAAATTATTCCTTTTCCTGAGATGATTATGACAAAGAACTCATGTCAAAAATAAGGAAACTTGCCCTAGGAGTTTTATAAGCACTGACTGGCAAAAGGGGAGCAAGGGTGGACCTTGGACATTTTGCATTTCACATGAGCTCATCTTTGGTAGCCTGGGTTGGGTTAGTTGGGTCAGTTAGAAAGGAAAGTAGGCTGAAGATGAGAGGGAAGCAATAAAAGGAAACTTTGTAATCAGGCAGTTTCCTATACTGTTGGTATTATAGTTAGTGTCATTCTTAGTGTCTAGTGTCTCCCACTAGGAACATCAAATAGGCAGATGAATAAGGTAGTCATGAACGTAGTCCCTTCACCATTAGCCACATTAATGGAAGACAGAAATGTAATGGAGATACTGGAGGTAGGAGGAGAACACCTACACTTAAATGGATAATTTATCATTAATTTAATTTCCCATTGACATTGATTAGAATTTAGGAAATAGACTGAATAAATAAATGAGGAAAATATAGTGGTAAGTGTAAATCAAGGCCATCCAAGGCTCATGTGCTTCCAGTACAACTAGCGAGCATTTCCTGTGATTTTACCATGTGCCAGGCAATGCTCTATGTGTCCTCTGGGAATAACTTACATAAACCCTTACAAAAAATGGGAACTGTTTGTTATTCCAATTTTGCAGTCAGTGAAACTAAAGCACAGAAAGGTTTGACAACTGGCTCAAAGGACCACGGGACTGAGTAGAAGAACTAGGATCCAAATCACATAATTAGAATTCTTCACCATGATGACCCTATCCTGAATCTAGATTGGGAGAACAAAGTGGAACTTGGGCTTGAAACAGAAAGTAGGGTATACATGTTTAGTCAGCTTACCTGCAGGGTGTTACCTTTTAAGTATTCCCTAATTGATGGTTAAAATTCATTTAGTTATAGAAATAATAACTAATACTTCTACAAATGGTGGTATCATACCACTATTTTAGTTCTACAGGATGTCACTGACAAATGATGGGTACTTTTTATTCCTTCTTTTGATATGAAGAAATGAACTTGTGAACCACTGGACATGCTAAGGTACTTTAGTCAGTGTACATTGATGAAAACAAGTCTTTGAAGTATTGACTTGAATTAGATTTCATGGAAACGTATAGAATATTAAATGATAGTCATGAATATTAGTAACAAATAGTGACTTTGTTTTTTTTAAGACCATAAGCAATTCTTGTAACCCATGTTATTTCTGAATATCTGTCTTTTGTTCTGATGATTTTTAAATAGAAATTGTTTGGAATTCATTCATTTAAAAATCTGTCTTACTGGGGACATTACTTGATAGCTATGTCTAAATGTCATTTTTCTTTTAGGAAACAAGATAAAGAGAAGAACTCAAAGAATTGAGAGAAGGCTTTGAACATGATGATGGAGAAATAACACTCTTGGGAGAAATGAAGATACTTTCTCCTCCCTGGTTTACCTAAGTTTCCAGCACCCAGTGATAAGAAAGGATGGCATTAGTGATGTGTACACCTGCAGTGATAGCTTCACCTTTCTAAAGCAGATGCCATGGTAGACATTTTGCCAGCCCTCCTTTCACTATACACACAGCTTGGTATACGCTGGCAGACTTTTGACCTAATTTTTTAACCCTCAAATATTCCAAGACAGAACAAAGCACACAACAAAACCAGAATGAGGCCGGGCAAAGTGGCTCATGCCCGTAATCCCAGCACTTTGGGAGGCCAAGGGGTGGGCAGATCACTTGAGGTCAGGAGTTTGAGACCAGCCTAGGCAACATGGTGAAACCCAGTCTCTACTGAAAATAGAAAAATCAGCCGGGTGTGGTGGCAAATGCCTGTAATCCTAGCTACTGGGGAGGCTGAGACACAAGAATCACTTGAACCCCGGAGGGGGAGTTTGCAGTGAGCCGAGATTGTGCCACTGCATGCCAGTCTGAACAACAGAGCAAGACTCTGTCACAAAAACAAACAAAAAACTGAATGAATGGAAGCAGATAAGTGCAGAGAGAAACACTGATTTACCTTCAGAAAGATAAAAAAGTAGTATATTGATATACTTGTATATTGCTATCTACTAGTATAGCTTCAATTGGTGTATGAGTATAGAACTATTGGGTTGTTCTTTATGTGATTACTCCTTCCCAGTTTTAGTAAAGTATTCCAATTTGAGGGAAATTCTTTTATTTGTCAATAAAATAAAAAGAGGTAAGTTTTAAAATCTGTATAGTTCTTCCTTCATGCTAGTTACCTCTCTTTTTGATATTTCTTCTATAAAAATCTTCTCTTATATTCAGTTTTCATTGTATAGATCATGAAGGAACCATAGTGATTATCAAAGATCAGCAGATAAGTTCAAGGCAGAGTTCCACCTTTCCCCATGAAGCCCTTCCAGACTTGTTTACATGTAACACCCTTGAAGGCAAGACTCATGTCTATGCTATCTTTGCTGCTATTGGGCACATATTAGGTGTAAGGGCAATTAGACCATATCATTTAATGATCAGTAAGAATGGATAAAGTAGATGTTTTTGTGAGCCTCTCAAAGAAGATTTATAGAATATTTTGGAAATGGGCCCAATTTGTTTCTAAAGGAAAATTTACTTTCAAATTAAAAAAAAATCACTCAAATGAGATTTTGGGGGATTTCATATGATTAACTCTTTACATTATCTTGTGGTAATTATACAGAAATCTGTATTTATGTAAACACAGTAAATGCATCATAACACTAGAATAAGTATACAAATACTGCATGTCAAATTAGGTTATAATCACTTTCAAGGGACGTGATTTCCTAGCTAAACAGATTCGTTTACATTTTGCAAAATAAAAAATAAGTGAAAATAACTATATAAAATCAGGCTTACAGCTGGACAGATCTTCTTGGCAATGGTCCAGACACTGAGCAGGGAAAAGCCCCTCCAGCTGAGGAACGTTCAGGACGCTCAGGACGACTTTGCAGGCGCGGCCGGGAGAGAGGCCCTTTTTGGGGTTGCCTTGACTGTGCACCCTGTTCCTGGCTACCTATGGGGAGATAAGCTGCATTCACATTTCAGATGAGACTCTTTTTGTGAGAGGTCTGGGGTGGGATGTGGGAAGTGGAGTGAAAACCTGCTTAGTAGGGGAGGAAAAAAACAAGCAATCCAACACTTCACCTTTAGGTAATAAACATAATAGAAAAAGTCAGGAATTCTCTAACTAAAAAGCAGATAGTGGAAGCTAGCATCGGACTCACTGAATTTTAGAATCAGGGTCTGTGTACCATGGATTATCTGGCCCAGCCCTTGTCACTGGATGAGAAAATTCTGGCTATAGGGCAAGAAGCAGTGCTTGGACCGAGATCCAGAATGTTACCCTCAAATCTGAAGCTTATTTATGAGATAAATAAAGCTCATATTTTCAAGAGAGATAATTATTTTAAAACTTCTCATTTCAATGTGTACCTTAAAAAAATAAATACATTTCGGGCCAGGTGCGATGGTTCATGCCTGTAATCCCAGCACTTTGGGAGGCCGAGGTGGGCAGATCATGAGGTCAGTTTGAGACCAGCCTGGCCAACATAGTGAAACTCCGTCTCTACTAAAAATAAAAATAAAAAAATTAGCTGGGCATGGTGGCACGTACCTGTAGTCCCAGCTACTTAGGAGGCTGAAGCAGGAGAATCGCTTGAACCCATGAGGCAGAGGTTGTGGTGAGCCCAAATTGCGCCACTGCACTCCAGCCTGGGTAACAGAGCAAGACTCCATCTCAAAAAACAAACCAACCAACCAACCAACAAAAAACATTTCACATCTCCCTGACTTAGCCAACATTTTCTGCAACATTCTCTTATTTTGATGGCAGAAGGGCATAACTGTAAATCTCAGTTTTTATATGGTATTGTATAATATAGTGGCATCCTTTGTGGCCAGTTGATTGTGAAGAGCAGTTTGCCTTTACTTAGCTTCCATGAATATTAACTTTAAATGCTCATTGACATTAATGAGAGCCAGTTTGCTAAATCTGTGTCTCCTTCATGTTCATTTGCTACTTAGTTTTGTTGATTCCAAGAAGTCACTAATTTTTTTAAATCATAGATTCTGATTTTGAGGTAGCTTCATTTTTCTAGTGTTGAGTAAAATGTGTGTGTGTGTGCTTTAGTTTAATTAATACTAATTTTTATTCAAAATATATTTGTTGAGCACTTACTCTCTGCTGTGGCTGGGCATACATTACTTTCTTTCCACAGTCCGTTGGTTGAATTGTCCTGAGCAGGGGTTGACAAATGATGGCCTGTGAGCCAAATCTACCCCACTGCCTGTTTTTGTAAATAAAGCTTTATCAGAACATAGTCACACTCATTTGTTTGCACATCATCTGTAGCTGTTTTTGCACACATGGCAGGGTTGAGTAGTTGTGATGGAAATTATATGGACCAAAAGACAAAAGTATTTGCTATCTGGCCTGCAACAAAAATATTTGCCAATTTGTGGCCCTGACTATGAACCTTTAATTACCTAGCTGGTTTGATAAAACAGCTAAATAAAATAGATGACACCAAACTGCAGCTACCTGTTCACTACTCACATTCAAGTGTCTGTGGTCACAAGAAATAATCATGGCACTGAATGATATAGAGAGAACTAGCAAAATTCTAGTCTTCAGAAAAATAGAAAGCTGTTCACATTCGTTTAAACAATTTCCAAATCCTGTTCCTAGAACCATCCCTAACCTGTCCTAATACATACACTTGTAGCTTTTGCATTACAAATTTATTGTTATTACTTTTAACTCCTTTTTTTTTTCAGGAAAAAGGTAATTAGGCTATAAACAGAAGTCTGACAACTAATTTCAGACAAGGGAAAATTAATACAAAGCCAGCTGATAATTTTAGTCATGTGAAATTAAAATAGATATATTTTAATGGCATTCTACAAAATCCAAGTCTAATATCTTCCCTTTGTTTTCCCACCTTCCCCTGTTCTCATGTGAACTGCCGCTCTGTGTAGGTAGTGACATGTGCTGATAAAGGTCATTGCTTTAGCTATACTCACTGTCCCCTTCTCCTGTCCCCACTATTGATCTTTGAGTGGAGAGCTGCTTCTTCCCTTTCCTTCTCAGGAGTTTCTCAACGCTGAAAAGACAGGACCATCCAAGGGAAAAGTATTCAGTCCCAATTCTTCTTACATTTTCAAATGTTCATTGACATTAATAAGAGGCAATTTGCTAAATCTGTATTGGGGCTTCAAGAATTTAAAGGTTAGTGGCTGTGTGTGTGTGTGTGTGTGTGTGTGTGTGTGTATATGTGTGTGTGCATGTGTATTTCTAGGGGGAGATTCCAACATTGCTGTATTCTGTCATTCCAGGAACATATTAAATATGCATCTCAATGTCAGCAGCAGCTTGGGATGTTATCATCTCCAAAACTATCACCTGCCTTCTGAAAACCATAACCCTAAAAATATTGATTGGTTAAAAGGCAGGATCTGAAGGCATGAGTCAGTGTCTCGCTGGATTATCCTAATCAAATAAGGATAGTATTAGCCCAGATACTCACTGATCTGCCAGTATTTGGTTTGAAATGTAGGCATCTCAACTAAAGTTATGTGTTTCATTTTTTTGAATATTTCTTCCAGACATTTAAATACATTACCACTAAGCAAGAACCAAGAAAAGCATAAAAAGCATTTTAGGGAATAAATTCAGCAAGTTTCCATTTGTACCAGATAGTAAAATTGTTGACATGCATTAGGAGGCATGTGTATTGTTCAGCCTGTCGGGCCTCAGTCACGTGCTCAAGGTTTAATATTTTGGCTGCCAGGGGTTATGCAGAAAGGTCCCAGACCTTTTAGTGAGCAGTGCTTCTTTGTAAATAGAAAGATACTTTCCAAGTCACCTGGCATAACTATTTAAGCAAGTCAGAAGGGAAGCTTATTTCATTAATTATGCCACAAATTAACTTCAATGAAGGGTAACCAGCTAAATACAGGATGAAAGGACTGGTAGGAATTCTCTCCATCAAAGTGTTAAGCTTTACGCAAATTATTTAGAAGCACTTCCATTACTAAGGAGGCTATGAATTGATCAACTGTGTCTCAGAATTAACTACAGTGGTGAAAACACAAATTGCAAACCAGCACGAAGTCACAAAGGGGAAGGAGAAAAGAGAAGTAGTAAAAGTCAGGCACTCATATGTACTCTTCATTTTCCTTTCTGCAAATAAGTCTTAGACCAGCTGCCCCGAGTCCTACATTAGTATGAGCAAGCCAGGTTACTGTTAGGCAGAGAATCTAATGAGAAATGCTAACACAAGGGTCTTTATTTCTGTTCTCATTTGCTTCTGTTTCCAGAGGAGTCTAGATTTTGTTGGAGGTAAATGACTGTTTCTTTGCTTGATGTGCTAGGATGAAATATGATTGGGAAAAAAAAAGGAGAATCTCTACTGGGAAGTGTTGGGACTATGAACTGTTTTGAGTGGGCCATTGAGCAATGTTCCAGCGGAATATTGTTTGCAGTGAGGGGTGGATGTGATAAGTGCTTGGAGCTCACTTAATGTCATCACCATCTTTGAATTCTTTTGTGGGCACTACTCATTCTTCCCAGGGAGTATTAATTATGGCAATTCTGCTCTTTTTGTTCTTTTCATTGGAGAAATTAGCACATATTAAAATTAAACTTTAATCCATATCAGAGTGGTAACCCTTTTTCCTCATTTCCTAATTTCCTGACTGATTTTTTTCAAGATTCAGGACACAGAAAAATACTTATGTTTCCCACAAATGGCCAAGGTGGAATTTTTTCAGAAAATCACTAATTATAATCTATTGAAAAATAACTCACATATTGTGATATATACATCTTTGTATCTCCTATAGTGACATTTTGTTGACTAAACCAATAATTGTTTAATAAACCAGGAAGACATTTTGCTTTTATTTGCACATCCTTTCAATGTACCAAGTGCTCACCTACAAGCTCTTTTGCTATTGAGAAGTGGCAATATGCTAGCAGCCCTCGCTCGCTCTCGGTCCCTCCGCGGCCTCGAGGCCACTCTGTGCCACTCCGGCCGGTGAAGAGCCCTTCAGCCCGCCCCTGCACTGTGGGAGCCCCTCTCTGGGAGACAGAGAGGCCGGAGCCGGATCCCTCTGCTTGCGAGGAGGTGTGGAGGGAGAGGCGCGGGTGGAAACCGCGGCTGCGCGCGGCGCTCGCGGGCTAGCGCAAGTTCCGGGTGAGCGCGGGCTCGGCGGGCCCCGCCCTCGGAGCGGCTGGCCGGCGCCGCTGGCCCCGGGGAGTGAGGGGCTTAGCACCCGGGCCAGCAGTTGCGAAGGGTGCGCGGGGTTCCCTAGCAGTGCCGGCCCTCGCGCGCGGCGCTCGAATTCTCGCTGGGCGTCAGCTGTCTCCCCGCAGGGCAGGGCTCGGGACCTGCAGCCCGCCATGCCCGAGCCTCCTCCCCGCCGTGGGCTCCCGCGCCGCCCGAGCCTCTTGAAGTCAGTGAGACCAAGAACCCGCCAATTCCGGACGCACTATTAGAAGATAAGCTCACGGCAGAGCAAACTTTATTACTATTTTAAACATAAGGAAGCCGACTCTATGATGAAGAATTAGCACAGGTTATGTGGCTGGCAATTGCTGGATTCTTCAGTAGAACTGATTCTAGACGTGTAAGTATTATGCTAAACTTCCTTTGTCAGTCTATAAAATCTTAAATTTTTACTCAATATGGAAAACTTGTATTCTATTGGCTTTTTATCTCTGGTTACCCCAAATCAGAGTAAAGTTAGTTGAAATCCTCAAAGCATGTCTGAATTTCTGGGAGTAGAGCTGTGCTAGATCTGGCTCCACAGGGGCTCAGCTCGCCAGCTGATTCAGCACATCTTTTTCACTTTCGCATTGAATGATACAGCCTTGGCAGCTTGAACTCAGCCATGGCATGAGTGTTTACACCATGGAAATCGGCAAACATCATGTACAAATTATGCCCCCTGCATCTCCACACCGAGGGTCAGTTGTCGAGTGTCTACCAGCATACTGCTGCTAGAAATCTGGGCACTTTGGCAAAAAAAAAAAAACAAAACAAAAACAAATAAACAAAAAACCAAACCTTGCAACTGGGTTTCTTGATGCTTAGACTCTGTTCCAGTGTGCTGAATTTGTAAGACATGACACCAAGTTCCTTGTGAAATCTTTTGAGTATATACCCTTGTGGTCTTTTGAAATTGTATGTGGAAGAACATCAAAGTATCTTCTCCAAAAGGGAGAATGAGATCTGGGAACAAAATTAGCTACTTGTTTAAGGCTATGGGTGTTTGTGAACATGTGAGTGTGCTTTAAATTACACATAATTTTAAACAACTGTGTAAAAAGAGTTTTAAAAGTTTAATGGTACTGAACCAAGCATAGGATTAAAAATTGAAAAGAAAATATGAAATTATACCTTGTTGTTCTGCTTTAAAAAAAAGTTTCCTTCTCATTTGCAATTAAGATGCTGATAATTTGCATAAAATGTGTAAAATTAGAGATAATTGAACTACAGTAGCTATAAAAGTGGCTTTTCCATTTAAAAAATAAATCAGATGTCCACTAAAAGGGTGTAAGAACCATTCCCCTGTCTCTTCCCTCTTCCATTTGGGTCTCTGGTATTTTTCACACTTTTATAGCTGATTTTTATTGCCAAACAATCCGTGGAGTTTGTGCAGCTCCAAGACAGCAGCTGGCCCAGGCAGGCCTGTTAACTCTGGCATGTTAAGAACCCTTCAGAAGATTTCAAATCCAGCCTCAGCAGCCAGGTCAGTAGATCAAATCCAGGGAGACCTCAGGGAGGCTGCAGTCAGGGTGGGAGGAAAGAGGTACATGGGGAAAAGAAAGACAAGGAAAGCCAAAATACAGAAATCCCTTTAAACTAAACATCAATAGCTATTTTTGTTTCCCTGTACCAGGGCTTCCCCTGGGAACCTCAAGTTTAAAGGGGCCAATCTGGAAAAGAGTACACCAATGATCAAAGTGGCCACAAATAATGGCCCCAGACTGGTGTTTGTTTCTATTGAAGG
This sequence comes from Pan paniscus, assembly GCF_029289425.2. Classification (NCBI taxonomy): domain Eukaryota; kingdom Metazoa; phylum Chordata; class Mammalia; order Primates; family Hominidae; genus Pan; species Pan paniscus. The sequence goes on along the minus strand of NC_073261.2, from coordinate 67,290,943 downwards.
AGGCTTTCTTCCCAGGATGAGGTACAGTCTCCATTCTGAAGATAAAGTCAGGACCAGCCCTAAGCTACTTTGCAAAACATGTCTCAGGCCTGTTCCTGTCTGCCCATAGCTGAGGTGGGCTTTAGCTCTTTCTCTTTGGAGCTCTGGCATATGATGATATGTGCGATTTATTTTGCTACTCTACTGAGATGTTTATGATTTTGAATATTGGCAGGTGTTCTCTTCATTTTGTCTCATCTTTCTTCTTCCATGAAAGCATAAGAACTTCAAGGGCAGAGACTATGCTTATAAGCAGAGTATTGGTGGTGGAGGTGAAAGTGGGTGGGCAGATTTCACAGTGTTAAAACATGACATCGAAAGTGCTCACATGAGAAAAAATGTTGAATTCTCAAAATGTGATGAAGCTCTTAAAGCTATATAAATAGAAAAATGCTAGCTGTAGTTCTATATCTTCTGATACAGAGTAAAAATCATCGTTTTTGTTAAAATATCATGAGTAATAACAAAGACAAGTGGTCTTTTAAAGTGAGATCTCTCATACTAAGCCATTTTATCTGTGACCCTCAAACATCTGCTCATGCTGTGTCTATGTGTTATGCAATAGATCCCAGAGCATCTAGGAGGTATGTAAAAAATGTTTGTTGATTTGATTTGACATCGCTTATTCTCAGGATTTTAGAGCCCTGACAGCCAGCTCTATCTGGAGGGGTCTTTCTCAGCATAATCCTTTGTCGCTAATATTACTACTCAATCTATGTCACATCTCTTTAAAATGATATATTTTAAGAAATCCTACAATTTCCTTAGGTTTCTACTCTCTCTTTAGAAGTTAGTAGCTGATTTGATAATAGGCAATAAGGTTATTGATCTAGTATGTGAGCCCTGCCTAGTAGTTTGTTTGTGTTCAAGTTGGGGCATCCTGGAAATGATGTGTCAACCCATAATAGTGATTCTGCTAGCACCTGAGACACCACAGAAGGCCAGTGGGAATTAACAGTAGCAGAATGCAAATATTCAGAATCCCAGCAAACCGCACTACCAGAAAGCTGTCCTCCATTTTTCTATTAGGCCAACCTATTAAGTTGTGCTCTTTATTAGCTATAGGTATCTCTGTTTTACTTACACTATGGCATGCCCATTTCCCATAAAGAATCAACATCAACATGAAAGTATTTCTACATATTCTAATTTCCATGTAAAGGCGCATGACTAAAAATGTATTCATATTTAGTAATATGTATTAAATCTGCCTCCTATACAACATACATAATATATAACAATTCTTTATATATCCTCACCAAAAGTCCTTAGTACACAAGGATGACGAAGGTCTGAAAGTGTTCTGTGGAGAGGTATCTTGAAAAATGAGGCATGCTGAAGGGTGTCTCAGGCAAGAGAGGGCAGGCATGCTGTCAGCGACATCTGGAACATAGAGATTGGCACATGTGGCTGAGAGAATGAAATACATGCTGCCACTTTCCTCTTTTCATTCACATTGAGACCTCAGAATCCTTCTCAACACAGTGTTCCAGGAAGCAGATAATTGGGGTTGGCTAGAGCAACAATGTCTCTTTGGCATTCAGGATATGTATCATAGGAAAATATGGTAAATAATGCTGGAAGTAGAATGTGCAAGTTTCTGGGTTGTTTTTTCTAGTTGGTGAGTAGAGGGTCTTCCAAACCTTGGGAAAGTTATGTGCTTAATGAATATTTAATTCAGCTATTCTTTTCTTTATAATCCATTACCAGATTTCCAGCCTGTCTATGTGGGTATGCAAAAATGCAAAACTAGCTTTCATTAAAAGTTGGTGTAAGAAACAGAAAAGAAATAGGTATAAAATGTGCCTCATATGATCTCAAAGTTTCTGCCAGTGTGCCTCAAACTCGAATGTTAGCTCTGTAGCTCTCTAATGTCAGATAAGCCCCTTCACAAGCCCATGTGATTTCTGTGATAACAAGGACAAGGCTATAAGACGATTGAGGGCTTTGGAGTATACCATGGGGCATTTGGGACCACCCTACCTTCATCTTTTCGCTCAGACTTTTCTTATGTGATTTTTGGATGTCCCCTCTCAGAGGGAAATGATGCCTCAGTGCCTTCCCTCTAATGAGGAAACTGCCTTTACCCAATGTAAATTCCATAATTTTTAAAAAACTCAATAAACTAGATATTGATGGAATGTATCTCAAAATAATAGGAGCTATTTATGACAAACCCACAGCCAATATCACACTGAATGGGCAAAAGCAGGAAGCATTCCCTTTGAAAACCGACAGAAGACAAGGATGCCATCTCTCGCCACTCCTATTCAACATAGTATTAGAAGCTCTGGGCTGGGCAATCAGGCAAGAGAAAGAAATAAAGCGTATTCAAATAGGAAGAGAGGAAGACAAATTGTCCCTGTTTGCAGACGACGTGATTCTATATTTAGAAAAGCCCAGCATCTCAGCCCAAAATCTCCTTAAGCTGGTAAGCAAAGTCAACAAAATCTCAGGATACAAAATCAATATGCAAAAATCACAAGCATTCCTATACACCAATAACAGAGAGACAGCCAAATCATGAGTAAACTCCCATTCACAACTGTTACAAAAAGAATGAAATACCTAGAAATACAACTTACAAGGGATGTGAAAGACCTCTTCAAGGAGAACCACAAACCACTGCTTGAGGAAATAAGAGAGGACACAAACAAATGGAAAAACATTCCACGCTCATGGATGGGAAGAATCAATATCGTGAAAATGGCCATACTGCCCAAAGTCATTTATAGATTCAGTGCTATCCCCATCAAGTTATCATTGACTTTCTTCACAGAATTGGACAAAACTACTTTAAATTTCACATGGAACCAAAAAAGAGCCTGTATAGCCAAGACAATTTTAAGCAAAAAGAACAAAGCTGGAGGCATCATGCTACCTGACTTCAAACTATACTACAAGGCTACAGTAATCAAAACAGCATGGTAGTGGCACCAAAACAGATATATAGACCAATGGAACAGAATAGAGGCCTCAGAAATAACACCACACATCTACAACCATCTGATCTTTGACAGACCTGACCAAAACAAGCAATGGGGAAAGGATTCCCTATTTAATAAATGGTGTTGGGAAAACTTGATAGCCATATGCAGAAAACTGAAACTGGCTTCCTTACACCTTATACAAAAATTAACTCAAGATGTATTAAAGATATAAATGTAAGACCTAAAATCATAAAAATCCTAGAAGAAAACCTAGGCAATACCATCCAGGACGCAGGCATGGGCGAAGACTTCATGACTAAAACCCCAAAAGCAATTGCAACAAAAGCCAAAATTGACAAATGGAATCTAATTAAATTAAAGAGCTTCTGCACAGCAAAAGAAACTATCATCAGGGTGAACAGGCAACCTATAGAATGGGAGAACATTTTTGCAGTCTATCCATCTGACAAAGGGCTAATATCCATAATCTACAAGGAATTTAAACAAATTTACAAGAAAAAAACAACCCCATCAAAAAGTGGGCAAAAGATATGAGCAGGCACTTTTCAAAAGAAGACATTTATGTGGCCAACAAACATGAGGAAAAGCTCATCATCACTGGTCATTGGAGAAATGCAAATCAAAACCACAATGAGATACCATCTCACACCAGTTAGAATGGTGATCATTAAAAGGTCAGGAAACAACAGATGCTGGAGAGGATGTGGAGAAATAGGAATGCTTTTACACTGTTGGTGGGAGTGTAAATTAGTTCAACCATTGTGGAAGGCAGTGTGGCAATTCCTCAAAGATCCGGAACTAGAAAAACCATTTGAAACAGCAATCCCATTACTGGGTATATACCCAAAGGATTATAAATCATTCTACTATAAAGACACATGCACATGTATGTTTATTGCAGCACTGTTCACAGTGGCAAAGACTTGGAACCAACCCAAATGCCCATCAATGATAAAGAAAATGTGGCACATATACACCATGGAATACTATGCAGCCACACAAAAGGATGAGTTCATATCCTTTGCAGGGACATGGATGAGCTCAAAACCACCATTCTCAGCAAACTAACACAGGAACAGAAAACCAAACACTGCTTGTTCTCACTCCTAAGTGGAAGCTGAACAATGAGAACACATGGCCACAGGGAGGGGAACATCACACACCGGGGCCTGTCGAGGGGTGGGGGGCTAGGGGAGGGATAGCATTAGGAAAAATACCTAATGCAGATGACGGGTTGATGGGTGCAGCAAACCATCATGGCACGTGTATACCTATGTAACAAACCTGCACGTTCTGCACATGTATCCCAGAACTTAAAGTATAATAAAAGAAAAAAGAAAAAATACAGAAACAGACAAGACAGAAAAAAGAGTCTTTTTGTAATATGGAAACTTCAAGCAGAGGACTCAAGGTATTTTATTTTATCAAACTGGATCTAATTTCACCAAAGCATTAGAAAGAAATCTGTTTGGCATTTTTGTTGTCCAGTATTCCACCCACTCTGAAGACATTAAAAAGCTACCTTTCTGCTTCGCAGATGCCTCCGTGGAACACGGAATTATGTAATTGGACCAACAGTTACCACTTTTCCACACTCTTGCTACCCCATGTTACTGCTGAGCAGACTACTGTTTTGCAGACCTTCCTTATTGCGTAAATGGCTACATTATCACTGTGTACACATTAGGACAAGCAAATGGGCCCCTTAAGGCAAATAAGGGTTCAAATAACCCAGACAAGGTAGCACAACTGAACTGAGGATTCACTCTTCTTACAACCTTATTGCTTTATGGCACATGAACTAACGGAAGGGACAGACTGCTTCAAGTGTGTTTTCTCTGATCCTGTTGGCAAATCATAGCTTTATTACAGTAATGAGTCTGACCATATTTCTGTGCTTATGCATATTAGGCACCAAATGTATTTTCTGGCCTGCCAGCCTGTGGTAGTAACTAACACGAGCAATTTGTCCTGGGTTACAGTGTGTGTGCATGCATTAGGTATGAGCATGTTAGTTGCTCTGGGTTATAAAACACTACATGTTTCATCATGTGTATTTTTGTGTGCACAACTTAACTGTATGCAAAATAGCCTGGCAATTAACCAACACAACTTATTAGTAGGCTACAAGATTATTCCATAATCTTGGGGAAAGCCACAATTTCAATTTAGCAATATTAAACATTCCATAGAATTATTAAATACCTAAGGAAAATGCTGAATTTTTTTCCTCTATAAGTGTTAAGATTTTTAAAAAATACCCTTATTCTCCTCTCAATTTCATTTTCATAACTGTGAATGACTCCTTTTTAGGAGAATTTGGGATTTTAGACCATGTATTCCCCTATACTCATTGTGAGATGATATTTGGCCTTTGACCACAACCATTTTCAGGTAAAGGTAAATGATCATTATTGTAATTGTTGCCTCAGGATCATATTTTATGTATGCCATTTATTGGGTTCATTATTATGAAAAAGTGACATCAGCATAAATTTCAGCTCAACCAGTAAAAACAATGTATTTTTTTCTTTCCCTTTCTATTGATGAAGCATAGGCCTGGTGCTGTTTGCTTGATTGTATAACTGTATAGGAAGCATACTAATAATTCAGGGGCTTACTTTAAAAGAACTTGCATGTGGAAATACATCCTCTTGCGCTCTTAATTAAAATTAGCTCTTTCTCTCACTCCCCTGCAAAATAAATCAATAAATATATAAACAAAAAGAAAGAAGTAGGTGAATAAAGAATTAGAATCAGTCAAAAACCTCTGCTAACAGAATTACCCTTGCTGCTTCCACACAGTTGTTTTAGGTTGTCAGAGATTTACTTTTTTCCGCCATTCGGGTTGGATTTATGCAAATGACCACACAGGACAGGTGCCTTTATTTAGTCACTACTAAAGCTGGAATCATGTTGTACAAGAGCTGATAACATGAAATAACACGAAATAAGTGGGCTTATCCCTTCTGAAGCTTGTTTTACAGTACTGGCATTTCTCTTTAGCAAATCCTGCTGCGTTTTTAAGTATTATGATAAAACAACATAAATGTCTTTGTGGCTAAAACTGATTGTTTCAGAAAGAACACGGCTGTTTTATTCTTGTCTTTTATATCCTCTACATCGAATGTTTGAACACATTTACAGTTCCCTGGTCTATGTGTATATCATGGGTTATTTGCTTATGGACCCCACAATTATTCATGCACTGAAGAAAACAAGAAGGGGAGGAAACTCATATTGGTAATAGCAGCACCCCAAATAAATAGAAAACCAAGACTGCAATGTGCCTTTTGCAGTCCTGTCACAGATTAATATGGCTCATGATAGATACTTAGTTCTCTGACAGTTTCCCATGGACCTTCGCTGGGAAGTTGATAGAAATTACTCCAGCTGAATGCTTAAAGCAGATGTTATCCCATTAATTAGCTTTGGACCTGGGTACACTCGAGACTTTCCCATTTTCAGGCCGAAAGGAATTGGTCCCAGTGAGCATGCTCTATATCCACATTTAGTATCATCTCATAAACAGCAGTGAAAACACAGCAGGCCCTTGATGAAGATACATTAGCTTATTTCTAATTTAAAGTTATGTTGCTTAACCTTAATGTAATTGGTCACTGGTGGCCAACTGTTTGTATAGTGTGTTGATGACCAAAGAGATGTAATAAATTATAAAACTCTCTGCTTAAATGGAGGGAACGACTGCTTTGTTAAAAGCCTTGCATGTAATAATGGTAAAATAATTACACCTCAAGCAAAATAACTGTGAAGCTGTTAATACTAACAACAGAGTTGTTCTCAGGATAGCTCAGTTCATCCCCATTTAAAACTAGTACATGAACGAGGCTCTTATATTTAGCCAAAGAGTAACTTTGAACGTTCAATCTCACATTGATTAAAATAAATGAGTAAGTTATCCTGTTACATTATTTGGGAATGATGGTGACGAGTAGTGGTGGTGGAGTGAATTAAAATATGTAACCAATTGCTATGGTTAACTGGGAAACAAAAAGTGCAAATAATTCTATTCAGTACCTCAATTCATAGTCACTGCCAGGCACATTTTTAAAGAAGACTTGATTAGCTTGTAGAATAACTGGGATAATAATCAAATATGAAAGTAATTGACACAACTTTAATGGTTAATAATGAATAGCACGCCAGGGGTGAAATAAAGGCAAACTGTCTTCTTTTCTGAGAACAAGTTCAGACTTAAAATTTCTTAGGCCAAATATAGTGATTCCTTGAGGCTTGTGAGTTGCAACTCCAGGATTATAGGTAAAGTTACAAATATGATTACAATGAAATACCATGAGCAATAATATTCGTGCTATTAGTTTTCTATATGTTACTGTTGAAAATCTGCTTCTCCCTCTCTGTATTAAAGGCTTGAAAATTTAGGTTAAAATGCAAAAGTGAAATAAACATATCCATGCTTCTGCCTCTGTGTTCTTTTTTCCTTCCTCATTCGATTGTGTTAACTAGCTTTGCTGTAACAAGTAGGAAAAGTACAGTATTTGCTTTTCTCAAAAGATAGTCCTTTACTCTAAATATTTGCATTCTGAATTTGGATCACCTCCAAAGGGCATTCATTTTACAGTAGAGTAAAAACATCTCTCTTCTCACATTACATTTCCTAGAAAGACCTTCCAATAATTTAAACTATTTACAGTACCTCTAGGTCATTATTTCCCCTGACTCCACCGAAAATACCTTGGGACACTATTTACAGCTGACTCCTGAGTTACCTCACAGGATCAGTTTACAAAACGGAGACTTCACCATGTGAAAGTCATTATTTTGTTTACCACAACTTGCAATGTTAAGTGTTTTTTTTTTCTTTTTCTTTCTTTCTTTTTTTTTTTTTTTTAAAATTTGCCACTTTTACACAAATACTGCCTTAGCTGATAGGAAAACCCTGGAAGCTCAGATATGAAGATATTTATCTCTCCAGGGCCAATCTGTTGATATTAACTGGATCTAATCCATGAAACAGAAAAGGGTGATAGGAAAATAGCAGAAGAATAAAAGAAATTTTTCCTTCTTGAACAAAAGAGAGAAACTTCTTATGAAATTAAAAATTCTGCATTATGAATAATAACCTATCAGAGGTTTCTAAACAGAGGATAGTGGGGTGTCCCATCAAGACCATGCTAATTGAGGCAATGAAGGGGAAGTCCCCAACTTTGTACAGAGACTAGTGGTGCTCTGGGAATAACTTCAGAGCTACCCTTCTTAAGAGTAAAAATGACTCCGTTGCTGTTCCAACTAAAAATCAATATGGCTCACAATTTTAATAAGGAACATGAATCTGAAAACGTTGTTTAGTATCAGGTATATAAACACACCCTAATGAGTTACCATAAAATCCATCACATTAAAGGCTGGTTTCCTGCAAGGTATATTAGCTAAAAATGCTCCATATATTAGGTCAGTATACAGCAGTACACATAATAAAACAGCTCTGTCAAGATAAGATGCATGTTTTGCCCCTTAAAACTGTTATGTTTTGCACATTTTATAAGGTTCTTTGAATACATGAATAAGATAAGTTATTCCCATCTCTTTCTTAAGCAATCTCAGAAATGGCTATGACCTGAAATTGGAATTCTTGTAAACACCCATCCGAAGAAAATGTGTGCAGCTCTGTCTTAAAGAGACGGTACATGTTTAATTATCCCAACTTCTTCTAGCAGAATACTATTAACATGCACATTAGCATCATCTCATTGGTTCTTCCTGCTGCTCCACCTTAGGGGCAGCAGTAGGAGCTAATCTTATTGCTCCCATGCGCATAATAATGAAATTTGGTCTTGTCTCAAGGCAGCGTTCTTTGGTCTAAAGTACAGCTGGAGACATTACTGTTTTGGAACATTCCTGACCGATTGATTGTAAAACATAAAGAAGTAAAATAAAATATAGTCCCATACAATGCTTATGAAACATATTGTTTTACTTTGAGCATCAAATATCGAACAATTGAAGGTACGAATGACTCCATGTTTGAATAAAGACATAAGTGGAGGGAAATTCTTAGATACCTCTATCTGTGTACATGCCAACAAGCACACCCCATGTATAAACCCCAATCAATGTGTACCTGTGAAAGTTCTGTTTCTGAACATTACCTTTAGCTGTATACAGGCAGGACAAAAATAAGCCAAAACCATAGAAAGAGCCCTTTTCTCATGTCTTTTTCATCCATTTTCCAAAAAACAATGACAAGAGCTCATGGAATGTGTAATGTGCTTGCCTTTTTGCATGCAATGTTGGAAAGCTTAAAAAAAAACTATGCATACACTACATAGCACACACAAAAATACTTGTGAATTCAAGGCTACTGAATTAAGGGATGTTGTTCCAACATTTCCCTCACTGTACATTATTTGTATTCAAGGTTTTTGAAATGACATTGTAATCTGATGATGCACCAGCCTATTATATTGTCTAGCAGGACAAATATCCTTGCGTTTTCTCTGTAGAACTAACACAATTTTTCCATGTCAGAGGTGCATAATATCCTGGCGGTCATAAGGAATGATGCTATTAATCCTCTTGGGCAATCTCCAGGTCTGATTATTAGGGAAATAAATTTGCATGCTGCATATGAGCTAGGTGAATCACCGAGAGCACAAATTATATTTCCTGACAGCAAGTTAGAGAATGGAGCCGTGTCGCTTTTTTATCTTTCCCCCCCCTCTGAAAGCTGTAGAATTTCAATTCATTACATGAGATTGGTTAGAATTCAAGTCTCTTTTTAAGTTGATATTAAGTTGAGTCTGTTATCTCTGCAAAGGCTGGTAGGTTCCCCAGAGTATCCACCTAATCACTACTTAAAAAAATCGAAACGTATAGTTAGTGTCATGATTTAGGTACCAGAGCTACTTTATTTATCAGCACAGAGTGAGATAATTTCAATTTGAGCCTCCATAGCCCTCATGAATTTAACTGACGTGAAAGCTTTTCACCCCAACTCTCCTTCTCCCTCCTCCTTTTGTTGCATATTGTAATAATAGTTATTCTGGGCACCTTCGTTGTTGCCATGCCAAGCATTGTACTAGACTCCTTCCTTTCTCGTAGAGACTCGATTCTAGCCAGGCTTGTGCAAAACATCCCCTAGTTTCTTTTTCCACATCTGACTGCCTCCTCTCTGCCAGCAGTACTGCCAGGCATGTCTGCGTTCAATATCCATGATGAATGTATTTTTATTATTTCTAGGGTTTGGCATCAGAGAAACCTTTTTGCATTATTAAATTTGAGCAGGGAGAATGATAGCAAATAAGAGCATAATAAATTGCTTTATGTCCTAATGAATTAATTAAGCAGACATTTATTATAATGGTTGTTTTATAGACCCATTGTAAAAATGTATGATTGTGTGGTGATACTCTTAGCTGGAGCCACATATGGCAACTCAGGTGAATGGGTTGTGACGTCTGTCAGATTGAAAAGGGTTCACCAGGTCTAGTCTGCAAATTCACAAGGATGCAATGAACCTTGCTGAGGTGTGAGTTTGGTGAAATATTATTGCTATGGCTAGCATGCAGGCAAGTTGAGAATCCTTTTATTATTATTGTGGTTGTGCATAAAAATAAAAATATGCATACCATGTGCAGTCAAATAGCTTATAGTTGTATAGTGTTTTATAGTTTTTAAAGTATATTTGCAGATGAATGCACCACAAAAAGAAACAGCAGGTATGGAGGCTTCCTTCAATTCAAAAATGTGTATCATTACCATTGTTTGAAACAGAAATATGTGTACACTTCAGAATAATAAGAGTAATGGCAAATCCAAGAGGCGGACAATTTTGGAATATGTAAGCTCTAAGTGTTTTAGATTATATTTATTTACTCAGAGCAAACCAAAGCGGCACAGCTCAAGGGTTATATCTGGGCCTTGTGATTACTTGAGCCATGGGTAATTGTCAGAGAAACAATTCATTTTTTATCTTGCTTCTTCACAGTGGGTCAAGTGACTCATCTGCCATTTTCCCAAAAATAATAATAAAATAATAAAGTAAGATAAAATAAAAGGCTGCAAATTCTTCCTTTGCTTTGCTTTCCCATATGGTTTGGGGCATTCCTTTTCAGAACAGAGGTACCTCTGAATCACAGGTGTGCTTTGCAGGCACATGGCTTGGGATTCTGCATAGTCAGGAAATATACCCTACTTTTAGGAAAAGGAAATAACAGTTTGAAAGAAATCAGAGAATGTCCGTGGGGAGGGACAGTGGGAGCCTGAAGGGTTGGTTTCTGTACCTCACTAGAGGCATGAGGGCTATTTTTGGCTTCAAGTAGCAGTGCTTTTCAGCAGTGTTGAGTTTAATTCCTGCGTAAGTCTGGGCACTGAGACTGATTATAGAGGTGATTTGTAACATATTCAGGAAAGGACATTAGTTTAGAATCTGGGAATGCCTGAAACCAGTTACTGCAAATAAACCAAACCAAATTCGTCTCTAGCACCATCCTGGACTCCTCTCCCCAAGAATTCTGTATGCTGGATGGCCTCAAACAAAGTGTCAGAAGGATTAGGAAATGGGAGGGATGGAGAAGGCACAAGGCTGGAGTATGATGATTGTTGAGTGCCCGTGAAAGGCCTTGAGCCTGGCCACTGGCCAGCCCTGGAAAAGAACGGTTCAGGCCATGCAAAGTGCATCCATGAACTGGGAGCCAAACACCATGTGATCCAGAAAAATGCTTCCTCCCTCAGCAGTATGTCAAAACATTCATTCATTTCAGCGAAAATACATCAGTTTGACAAGTTCCTTTATATTTAGAACATGACAGCATCTGAGTGATTTGAGTTTGCTACTTTAGTACCAGTTGTTCAGATATATGTCTGGATTAGAGAAGCAATTTCCATTCCTAAAGGCCAGGCATCCTGCTGGGCACTTTGTTTATGTTCTTTTTTATGATTCACACCATAGCTTTACATGAGAAGGAGTGTAGGTCTACTGCAGATATGAGGTCACTGAAATTTGAGCAATTAAGTCAATGCCCTGGCTCATAGCTGGGAGGCAGTAGAGCTGGTATTCAAATATGATTATGATGCCTGAAGTCTCTTGTTTTTATTCTGGGGTTAATGTTTCTCCTAGACAGAGAGAGAAAGGGAGATGGTGATGGAGAGGAAGATGGAAAGAGAAGCATAGGGAGAAGAGAAAAAGACAAAGAGAGGTAAAGGTAGGAGGAAGGAATGAGAAAAGGGAGAGTGAGAGACAGTGAGGAGAGGAGGAAGGGAGGGAGAGAGAGAAAAAAAAAGGAGAGAGGAGAGAGAATGAGAGAATTTGAATCTTCAAAGGAAAAGGAAGGTAAATGTGATCGAAAATATTTCTCTATCTTTTCATACTGCCACTCCAACTGAGACTGGATACTATCTTAACATTAACAAGAATCACATGTAAACCACTTCTGTTTACTCTTGAGAGTTACAGGAAAAAGTTTGATGTTATATGACTTCTGGTCATTGCCTTTCTCAGAAGGTTTATCAGGGTACACAGGTAATGAAGCCTTGTGCCTCAGGATTATGCTCTTTAGACCCAGACAGAATTATGTATAAATTAAATCTTGATCATTTACTAGCTGTTGTTTCCTAGAGCAAGCCATTTAATTTCTTTGAATGTTCAATTATTAGTATTGTTGTTATTAATATTATTATACTTAATAGACTCAATCATAAAACTTCATGAAGCACAGTAAATTCTCTCAGGTCTCTGGTCAAAATGCAAATCTGTGTAGTTCAGACCATAAACCAGGCAGAATCCAATCCTCCTATGTCATTATCCACCTTGCATAAAAATGTGACACTGATTGCCTGGGCTGTAGACACTGAGGATGAAACCAAAAGCTGTAAGTGGCAGTGATTGTCCTCTCGCATTGTGATTGTGTGGAACATGGTAAGGTGTTTGATTATAATAAAAGGAATCTACATGCCTTACATTTGTCTTGGCTTTTGCAGTGAATAAGATCTTTTTTTTTTTTTTGAGGCAGGGCCTCACTTTGCCCTGGCTGGAGTTCTGTGTTGCGATCATGGTTCACTGCAGCCTCAAACTCTGGAGTTCAAGCCATGCTCTCACCTCAGTCTCCCAATGTGCTGGGATTACAGGCATAACTCACTGTGCCCAGCCTAAGAATGTTTACTTCAGTGACTCCCTGTGAGTTTCATAATTACCACAAGACATAAACACTTTCATTGACATGTTGCAGATGGGGAAACTGAGTTTCAGTGACATTTGAAATGACCTGCCCGATACCACAAATCCGTAATAGAACAGGACATGAAACTCAGGTTTTCAGTTTCTTGTGTTCCTTTGGGGTCTTAAATTTCGGATTTGAATCTTAAAGTGAGGTATTTCAAAAAGAGGATGGAATATTTTCTACCAAATTATTCTGCCAGCTAAAGAAACTAGAAGACATCAAGCTTTATATAGAATCTGGATTCATGAGGTGAGTTGGCTGATACATCTTTAAAAAATCTCACCGTTATAAGAACACTAATACCACTTACATTTATATAGGGCTTGGATTCCAGTGATTGCATACTTGTCCTAAAAGCAAAGGCTAGCTTTTCAGGATTTTGCCCAGGGCCCTGGAATCCACCAGGGAGATGGCAGTCTACTGCTAACTTCTGTGCAGTGACCTATCATGACAAAAAAGAAATTTCACACAGCCCAAGCAACTGACAAAACAGTTCACCTTTCAGGGAAAATGTAATATTTTCTGATAAGCAGCTTATGCTAGTTTTCTTAGCAAATAGCCTGGAAGCATTTCTGTCTGTGGCATTTCTAGATGTGATAAGTTGAAGGGAACCCTTCTGACCATGCCATAGTTAGGCAGGCCCTTTTCGTTCAGGGGACAACTATTTGGAAAGATCTAAACACGTAACAATTTGAAAATGATATAAAATAATTGATCACAGAGACAGCCCAGAGCATGCATTGTTAACAGAAACACATGTCCCTGTTTATGGAGTTGTAAACAGAGACGTGTGTATTTATTGTTGGAGTTGGAGGCCAAAGCCTGAGGCAAGATTAGGTCAAAGCCTTGTCTCTTTTGCACATGGCCATGAATAAAAGCAATGCACATTTTTAGTAGCATTATTCTCCAATGTGTGTTCAAAGAACAGGGACAAGGTGGTAGGTGTTTCCATACCAGGCTTCATTTGCTCATCACAGAAACATAATGAAGAGATATTGTTGCCATTTGGTGAATGAAACACTGAGGACCAGGATCGTTTAGAAGCTTTCCTTATTTTAGGCAACTAATTAATAGTAGAGTTATGATTTCAACCACCTGGTTCCAAAGCCCAGGGTCTCCACCACGCCACTCTTCCTCCAGAAGGGAAAGAAGAGACCTGGCCAGGTGTCTGCTTCCTGTAGCGAGAACCTGGACTGCTCCAAAGACAAGAGATCTTGCTGTGTTTTGCCCCTTTCTAATTACTCAAAGCAAGCTCAAGGAGGTGCCTTATCTCCTCACATAGCTGACTGCCAAGAGCCTGGTCAGGCTCTGGAAAAAGATGAAGACAATTCTTTGGGGAAATTTCCAAGTGACTTACAGCCTTTGCATTGCAAAGAACACTACTGTGCCTACCCTTTGCTTTCATAAATTTGGTTGCAGGCTATTTTAAGGGAAAATGCATCCCATCTTCCCTTTACCTTGCAGGTATTCAGTAACTATTGGACCACATTTAAAAATGAATTGTGTGCACTGATGTTAGAGAAGGTTAGACTCTCTGAGCTGCCACCAGTGACATATGACTACAGTGACAGTCAGTCAGCAGTATTCAAACTGAATTAATCAGAAAACACAGCCTACTTCAATATGACGTTTAGAGGGAGGAGTGATAGCTACTTATTTACCAAAGGGATGTCACTGAACCATCTTTCTATCTAGAGATAGCCTATGGCTACATAATCCTTTCAAACCAGCAGTAGAGCAATAAACTACACTCAGAGCCAGGTCTTTCAGGCCAGTTCCCTCTTGTTCTCTCCTCTCATTCCTCAAGCTGGCTCTGGTTATTTTATTTTTGGCAAGGCCACAAGATAAAGTAGGGGTTCGAATCCCTTCTATGGGGACTGCAGGGACACAGCCTTTGGAGATGGAGGTGCTTTCTCTGATCATTCTGAAAAGTGAACATGCACATGTATCAGCACCCAGGAAGGAAGGAAATATGGTAATAACGGTGGTAGTGGTACCTTAATTTCACAAATATGTAATGCTAATTATGTAAACAGTGGAGAACTCTGAAATCTCTTCATCGTGTGTGTCATACAATGGAAATATTATGCAGCCTAACTCGACATTATACAGTAATAATGTTATTTCACATTGGCTAGTTGACAAGCATAGGCCAATGCTGTCTATCAAACAAAACTGTTGTGCCAGATTGTATCTTGGCGATAAGTAGAAGAAGAGCCACCCAGAGTCTGTTTGTGTATTAATCAAGGCATCAGACTCAGGCCATTTCTGCAGGCATATCCTTTACTAAATAATTCGTAAATCTGCTGGTTACCAGGTATCTTAGTCACCTCCGGCCACCACAGGCAAATATTATAGTCAGAGTGGCTTCAACAACAGCAGTGTAACAATTTATTTTCTCAGAGTTCTGTAGGCTACAGATTTGAGATCAGGGTTTCAGCAGGGTGGGGTCCTGGTGAGGGCACCCATCCTGGCTGGCAGATGGCCACCTTCTTGCTGCGTTTTCACATGGCAGAGAAGAAGATAGATACACATTCTCTGGTGTCTTTTCTGATAAGGGCACTAATCCCTCATAAGGGCTCTACCCTTGTGACGTCTAAACCAAATTATCTCTCAAAAGCCACGTCTCTAAATACTATTACACTGGGGCTTAGGGCTTCAACATATGAATTTAAGGGGGGTGGGGTGGCCATTCAGTCCATAACAACACATTGTAGCTGAATATTTGTTGCTGAACCCCGAATTGTCCTTTTCTCATGAAACTTTTCTTTAAGCTTCAACTTAAGTGTGTTTTAATGATTTTTTGTCTTTGATTCCCTTTTTTTCCTAAGAATTTAGATAATCATCTTCTTGTATCTCCCTAAACCGTCATGTCACTCACACTTAGACAGGTGAGGCATATGCCACACAAATTTGCCGTGAAGGGAAGCAAATCGCTTTGCATAGAGGTACAGTCAAACTTGGTGAAGACTTATGGAATGATTATGACACTTGTCCTAAGAACAAGTACTTTACTTCTAGAACAGACCCAAAATAACTTGTACATTTTTGTAAGTCACCATTCCTCCTTTCTACCTAATGCTTAACTCACGCACTTTTTTTTTAACTTTCCATAATAGTCGCGGTAGGATAAGAATATTCAGATCTCAGTGCCAGAGTAAGTCTGAAGCCAAACTTAGAGTAAGCATATCTGTTGAATATCTCCTGAAAGCAACACTGATGATTTTCTTCATACAGCAGCCAGTGTTGGACTATTTCAGATGAGTCGTTGGATAAAAATGCCCTCATTCTTTAGGTGATATGTATCTAGATGGAAATCAAAGGTGAAATTCTTTTTCTTCTTCTTTCTTTTTTTTTTTTTTAAAGAATTGCAAAAAGCCTGAGAGGCTTATACCATTGAAGGAAGAGATTATTGAGTAATTACCAGTCAGGACTGACTTGTTAAGAGCTTGGTGAAACTTGAAGGCTGAGTCTACATAGCATAAAGTGAAGAGGGTATTTGGTAATTATTATTTAATTTGAGCAATCTTTGCCAAGAGGTCCTTTTACAATTAATTAGTCTTCATTTAAATACAATTTCATAAGTGGACCCCAAAGTATCACCTCAGGAGAAAAATGCAGTACCAATAATGATACTATATCAAGAAATATCATAATGGAATCTATGACGTGGCACAAATAATTATCCAAGGCCAAACAAAGCAATCCTTAATGCTGAGACTATTAGTCTCATATTCCTATTAGAGATATGTTCCTCTAGCTCTCTCTGCAAGAAAGAAAAATATTCAAGACCCATATAGAAAGAGTAATTAGTAAAATGCTTCAATTAGTGCAGATTAATTTTGCTGTTTGATTTGAACCTAGAAAATGTCATTAAGTAAACTTTTCAAGATTTATCAAGGAATTTTTTTCTACAAGTTTGTAGTGCAAATAGAGAAGACCTTTTAATCTGACTTGGAGGAAATCCAGGATTGGAGGATAATGCACACTTATTGCAACAGTTCTTATATATATATATAATATATCTTTTATATATATAATATATATATTATAGATATATTATATATTATATATATTATATATATTATATATATTATATATATTATATATATATTATATCTATAATATATATATATAAAACTCAGCTCAATTCATTTCAACTACCTATAAAGTACATATGCATGTGACACCTACTCCGTCCCAGGCACTGTGTTTTGTAGGTAATGAGCTGCTGCTAGATGGCAAATGCTTTATAGGCAGGAACCACATCTTAATAGGCATTGCATCTCTGATGCCTAGCAACAATATTCAAGTGCGAATGTGGCAGTGTGTTTGAGGAATGCAGTCCTGGATAGGATTTAATAATGAATGCTAGGGTAGTAGGACATGGGACCTGAGCATGAAGGGCCTTGAATACAGTCAAGAGAGTCTCAGAAAATAATGATATAGAGACCAGAGAATGTTTCTGTAGTATAGACTGCAATCCACCTAATATTCATGCCATTATCCAGTACAACAGTCAGCAATTTTTTTTTGTAAAGAGTGAGATAGTAAATATTTTCTGCTTTGTGGGTCACAGGATCTCTTTTACAGCTACGCAGTTCTGCAGACACTGTAGCAAGGAAAGCAGCCATGGACAATATGTAAACAAATGGATTAGATGGATTTAACCTATGGGCCACAGGTGGGCAACTTCTGATCTAATTTGATGTTAGCCATTCTCTTTTCTAACAAAAGACTATTTGACTCTAATATGAATGGCAACAGCAATTCTTTTTTTTTTATTATTTAAGTTTTAGGGTACATGTGCACAACGTGCAGGTTTGTTACATATGTATACATGTGCCATGTTGGTGTGCCGCACCCATTAACTCATCATTTAGCATTAGGTATATCTCCTAATGCTATCCCTCCCCACTCCCCCGACCCCACAACAGTCCCCGGTGTGTGATGTTCCCCTTCCTGTGTCCAACTGTTCTCATTGTTCAATTCCCACCTACGAGTGAGAACACGTGATGTTTGGTTTTTTGTCCTTGCGATAGTTTGCTGACAATGATGGTTTCCAGCTTCATCCATGTCCCTACAAAGGACATGAGCACATCCTTTTTTATGGCTGCATAGTATTCCATGGTGTATATGTGCCACATTTTCTTAATCCAGTCTATCATTGTTGGACATTTGGGTTGGTTCCAAGTCTTTGCTATTGTGAATAGTGACACAATAAACATACGTGTACATGTGTCTTTATAGCAGCATGATTTATAATCCTTTGGGTATATACCCAGTGATGGGATGGCTGGGTCAAATGGTATTTCTAGTTCTAGATCCCTGAGGAATGGCCACACTGACTTCCACAATGGTTGAACTAGTTTTCAGTCCCACCAACAGTGTAAAAGTGTTCCTATTTCTCCACATCCTCTCCAGCATCTGTTGTTTCCTGACTTTTTAATGATCGCCATTCTAACTGGTGTGAGATGGTATCTCATTGTGGTTTTGATTTGCATTTCTCTGATGGCCAGTGATGATGAGCATTTTTTCATGTGTTTTTTGGCTGCATAAATGTCTTCTTTTGAGAAGTGTCTGTTCATATCCTTTGCCCACTTTTTGATGGGGTTGTTTGTTTTTTTCTTGTAAATTTGTTTGAGTTCATTGTAGATTCTGGATACCAGCCATTTGTCAGATGAGTAGGTTGCAAAAATTTTCTCCCATTCTGCAGGTTGCCTGTTCACTCTCATGGTGGTTTCTTTTGCTGTGCAGAAGCTCTTTAGTTTAGATCCCATTTGTCAATTTTGGCTTTTGTTGCCATTGCTTTTGGTGTTTTAGACATGAAGTCCTTGCCCATGCCTATCTCCTGAATGGTATTGCCTAGGTTTCTTCTAAGGTTTTTATGGTTTTAGGTCTAACATGTAAGTCTTTAATCCATCTTGAATTAATTTTTGTATAAGGTGTAAGGAAGGGATCCAGTTTCAGCTTTCTACATATGGCTAGCCAGTTTTCCCAGCACAATTTATTAAATAGGGACTCCTTTCCCCATTTCTTGTTTTTGTCAGGTTTGTCAAAGATCAGATAGTTGTAGATATGTGGCATTGTTTCTGAGGGCTCTGTTCTGTTCCATTGGTCTATATCTCTGTTTTGGTATCAGTACCATGCTGTTTTGGTTACTGTAGCCTTGTAGTATAGTTTGAAGTCAGATAGCGTGATGCCTCCAGCTTTGTTCTTTTGGCTTAGGATTGACTTGGCAATGTGGGCTCTTTTTTGGTTCCATATGAACTTTAAAGTAGTTTTTTCCAATTCTGTGAAGAAAGTCATTGATAGCTTGATGGGGATGGCACTGAATCTATAAATTACCTTGGGCAGTATGGCCATTTTCACAATATTGATTCTTCCTGCCCAAGAGCATGGAATATTCTTCCATTTGTTTGTATCCTCTTTTATTCCATTGAGCAGTGGTTTGTAGTTCTCCTTGAAGAGTTCCTTCACATTCCTTGTAAGTTGGATTCCTAGGTATTTTATTCTCTTTGAAGCAACTGTGAATGGGAGTTCCCTCATGATTTGGCTCTCTGTTTGTCTGTTATTGGTGTATAAGAATGCTTGTGATTTTTGCACATTGATTTTGTATCCTGAGACTTTGCTGAAGTTGCTTATCAGCTTAAGGAGATTTTGGGTTGAGACGATGGCGTTTTCTAGATATATAATCATGTCATCTGCAAACAGGGACAATTTGACCTCTTCTTTTCCTAATTGAATACCCTTTATTTGCTTCTCCTGCCCGATTGCCCTGGCCAGAACTTCCAACACTATGTTGAATAGGAGTGGTGAGAGAGGGCATCCCTGTCTTGTGCCAGTTTTCAAAGGGAATGCTTCCAATTTTTGTCCATTCAGTATGATATTGGCTGTGGGTTTGTCATGGATAGCTCTTATTATTTTGAGATACGTTTCATCAATACCTAATTTATTGAGTTTTTAGCATGAAAGTTGTTGAATTTTGTCAAAGGCCTTTTCTGCATCTATTGAGATAATCATGTGGTTTTTATCTTTAGTTCTGTTTATATGCTGGATTACATTTATTGATTTTTGTATGTTGAACCAGCTTTGCATCCCAGGAATGTAGCCCACTTGATCATGGTGGATAAGCTTTTTGATGTGCTGCTGGATTCGGTTTGCCAGTATTTTATTGAGGATTTTTGCATCAATGTTCATCAAAGATATTTGTCTAAAATTCTCTTTTTTGGTTGTGTCTGTGCCAGGCTTTGGTATCAGGATGCTGGCCTCATAAAATGAGTTAGTGAGGATTCCCTCTTTTTCTATTGATTGGAATAGTTTCAGAAGGAATGGTACCAGCTCCTCTTTGTACCTCTGGTAGAATTTGGCTGTGAATCCATCTGGTCCTGGTCTTTTTTTGGTTGGTAAGCTATTAATTATTGCCTCAATTTCAGAGCCTGTTATTGGTCTTCTCAGAGATTCAACTTCTTCCTGGTTTAGTCTTGGGAAAGTGTATGTGTCCAGGAATTTATCCATTTCTTCTAGATTTTCTAGTATTTGCATAGAGGTGCTTATAGTATTCTCTGATGGTAGTTTATATTTCTGTGGGATCAGTGGTGATACCCCCTTTGTCATTTTTTATTGCATCCATTTGATTCTTCTCTGTTTTCTTCTTTATTAGTCTTGCTAGCGGTCTATCAATTTTGTTGATCTTTTCAAAAAACCAGCTCCTGGATTCATTGATTTTTTGAAAGGTTTTTTGTGTCTCTATTTCCTTCAGTTCTGCTCTGATCTTAGTTATTTCTTACCTTCTGCTAGCTTTTGAATGTGTTTGCTCTTGCTTTTCTAGTTCTTTTAATTGTGATGTTAGGGTGTCAATTTTAGATCTTTCCTGCTTTCTCTTGTGGGCATTTAGTGCTATAAATTTCCCTCTACACACTGCTTTGAATGTGTCCCAGAGATTCTGGTATGTTGTGTCTTTGTTCTCGTTGGATTCAAAGAACATCTTTATTTCTGCCTTCATTTCTTTATGTACCCAGTCATTGTTCAGGAGCAAGTTGTTCAGTTTCCATGTAGTTGAGCGGTTTTGAGTGAGTTTCTTAATCCTGAGTTCTAGTTTGTTTGCACTGTGGTCTAAGAGACAGTTTGTTATAATTTCTGTTCTTTTACATTTGCTGAGGAGTGCTTTACTTCCAACTATGTGGTCAATTTTGGAATAGGTGTGGAGTGGTGCTGAAAAGAATGTATATTCTGTTGATTTGGGGTGGAGAGTTCTGTAGATGTCTATTAGGCCTGCTTGGTGCAGAGCTGAGTTCAATTCCTGGATATCCTTGTTAACTTTCTGTCTCATTGATCTGTCTAATGTTGACAGTGGGGTGTTAAAGTCTCCCATTATTATTGTGTGTGAGTCTAAGTCTCTTTGTAGGTCACGAAGGACTTGCTTTATGAACCTGGGTGCTCCTGTATTGGGTGCATATATATTTAGGATAGTTAGCTCTTCTTGTTGACTTGATCCCTTTACCATTATGTAATGACCTTCTTTGTCTCTTTTGATCTTTGTTGGTTTAAAGTCTGTTTTATGAGAGACTAGAATTGCAACTCCTGCCTTTTTTGTTTTCCATTTGCTTGGTAGATCTTCCTCCATCCCTTTATTTTGAGCCTATGTGCGTCTCTGCACGTGAGATGGGTTTCCTGAATACAGCACACTGATGGGTCTTGACTCTTTATCCAATTTGCCAGTCTGTGCCTTTTAATTGGAGCATTTAGCCCATTTACATTTAAGGTTAGTATTGTTATGTGTGAATTTGATCCTGTCATTATGATGTTAGCTGGTTATTTTGCTTGATAGTTGATGCAGTTTCTTCCTAGTCTCGATGGTCTTTACAATTTGGCATGTTTTTTCAGTGTCTGGTACTGGTTGTTCCTTTCCATGTTTAGTGCTTCCTTCAGGAGCTCTTTTAGGGCAGGCCTGTTGAGAAAATCTCTCAGCATTTGCTTGTCTGTAAAGTATTTTATTTCTCCTTAACTTATGAAGCTTAGTTTGGCTGGATATGAAATACTGGGTTGAAAATTCTTTTTTTAAGAATGTTGAATATTGGCCCCCCTCTCTTCTGGCTCGTAGAGTTTCTGCCGAGAGATCAGTTGTTAGTCTGATGGGCTTCCCTTTGTGGGTAACCCGACGTTTCTCTCTGGCTGCCCTTAACATTTTTTCCTTCATTTGAACTTTGGTGAATCTGACAATTGTGTGTCTTGGAGTTGCTCTTCTTGAGGAGTATCTTTGTGGTGTTCTCTGTATTTCCTAAATTTGAATGTTGGCCTGCCTTGCTAGATTGGGGAATTTCTCCTGGATAATATCCTGCAGAGTGCTTTCCAAGTTGGTTCCATTCTCCCCATCACTTTCAGGTACACCAATGAGATGTAGATTTGGTCTTTTCACATAGTCCCATATTTCTTGGAGGCTTTGTTCATTTCTTTTTATTCTTTTTTCTCTAAACTTCTCTTCACGCTTCATTTCATTCATTTCATCTTCCATCGCTGATACCCTTTCTTCCAGTTGATTGCATCGGTTACTGAGGCTTGTGCATTCGTCACGTAGTTCTTGTGCCGTAGTTTTCAGCTCCATCAGGTCCTTTAAGGACTTCTCTGCACTGGTTATTCCAGTTATCCATTCGTCTAATTTTTTTTCAAAGTTTTTAACTTCTTTGCCATTGGTTCGAACTTGCTCCTTTAGCTCGGAGTAGTTTGATCTTCTGAAGCCTTCTTCTCTCAATTCGTCAAAGTCATTCTCCGTCTAGCTTTGTTCCGTTGCTGGTGAGGAGCTACATTCCTTTGGAGGAGGAGAGGCGCCCTGATTTTTAGAGTTTCTGGTTTTTCTGCTCTGTTTTCTTCCCCATCTTTGTGGTTTTATCTACCTTTGGTCTTTGATGATGATGATGTACAGATGGGTTTTTGGTGTGGATGTCCTTTCTGTTTGTTAGTTTTCCTTCTAACAGTCAGGACCTTCAGCTGCAGGTCTGTTGGAGTTTACTGGAGGTCCGCTCCAGACCCTGTTTGCCTGGGTATCAGCAGCGGTGGCTGCAGAACAGCAGATATTGGTGAATCGCAAATGCTGCTGCCTGATCGTTCCTCTGGAAGTTTTGTCTTAGAGGAGTACCTGGCCGTGTGATGTGTCAGTCTGCCCCTGCTTGGGGGTGCCTCCCAGTTAGACTACTCGGGGGTCAGGGACCCACTTGAGGAGGCAGTCTGCCTGTTCTCAGATCTCAAGCTGCATGCTGGGAGAACCACTGCTCTCTTCAAAGCTGTCAGACAGGGGCATTTCAGTCTGCATAGGTTATTGCTGTCTTTTGTTTGACTGTGCCCTACCCGCAGAGATGGAGCCTGCAGAGGCAGGCAGGCCTCCTTGAGCTGTGGTGGGCTCCACCCTATTCAAGCTTCCTGGCCACTTTGTTTACCTACTCAAACCTGGGCAATGGCGGGCGACCCTCCCCAAGCCTTACTGCCGCCTTGCAGTTTGATCTCAGACTGCTGTGCTAGCAATGAGCGAGGCTCCGTGGGCGTAAGACCCTCTGAGCCGGGTGCGGGATATAATCTCCTCGTGTGCCGTTTGTTAAGCCTATTGGAAAAGCCCAGTATTCGGGTGAGAGTGACTCCATTTTCCAGGTGCCGTCTGTCACCCCTTTCTTTGACTAGGAAAGGGAATTCCCTGACTCCTTGCACTTCCTGGATGAGGCGATTCCTCGCCCTGCTTCGGCTCATGCACAGTGTGCTGCCCCCACTGTACTGCACCCACTCTCCGGCACTCCCCAGTGAGACGAACCCAGTACCTCAGTTGGAAATGCAGAAATCACCCGTCTTCTGCGTTGCTCATGCTGGGAGCTGTAGACTGGAGCTGTTCCTATTCGGCCATCTTGGCTCCACCGCGGCAACAGCAATTCTTAATGAATAGTGTTATTACTGTTTTTGATCACATGCACTGTATGTGGATCACCCTCCCCCAAAATAAATGACAATATAACTTAAAAGTCACTGTACCTTTAAAACCTATATTTGTAATATTCAACTTGAATTATAGGTGTATGAATTGAGTGGTGAGTGAATACTGCAAAGGTCCTACCAACAATAATGGTCAGACAAAAAATTGAATCTCAGTGACTCATTTAGACTAATTTAAAGACAAAATATCAAGAAACCATTCAATTTTTCTGAGAGCTCTGCATCCCCTGTCAGATGACCATCAGCCTGGAGGCAAAGACAAGCCAAGTTCTTTGATCCTTGCCATATTTCCTCAAAATAAGGATTTGAACCACATGAGGTACCTGGTCAGATTCTAGCCCCCTTGCCATACTTTCTCAGGCTGTTAAGGAATCTGAGTCCTTCACTGTATGTGGCTTAACTAGTAACCTAACCATTGGCAAGAACTTTTTAGAGCACAGTTTGACCCTCGAAGTCTGCTATAAACAAACATTCAGAACTTTTACCTCTTTCCGAATGCATTACAAGATTTTTGCACATTTGAAAATGTGGTAGTAGTGATGATAATGGCTCATCAGAGAACTGGTTGTTGCCCTTTAGGTGAGTGAAGACTGAGTGACATTTCCTGTGCTTCGTCTTCTACGCTGTCTCCCCCCAGCTTCTTTTCTGCCCGGTTGGGATGTTTCTCTCTGTCATAGTTTTTGAGTATTTGAATGGTAGATCACACACCTTTAAAGCTGTTATTTTCAAGTTTTAATAATGTTTTGCAACTCACTTCCTGTTTCTCAGCTGCCAACCTTGCCAAAAGCATTCCTTGTCAGGTACTAATTTGGGTGACGTGAGGACCACTTGATCTAAATTTTTGGTGGGTAATTACTGAGTCAGAAGTGAGTAATTTTTTGATATCCAGTGGCAGTCAGAAAGGTGGGTATTTTACTAACCACTCATTAGAGATTCTCCAGTATTGAAATGTCCTGAATTTTGCTCTGTTTACAGACAGAAGAAAAATCTGACTGCTCTGATGAAGAGTAAGTTCCTGCTTATTTTGGCAGTACTTACAAGTATATTGAATCTTTTTTTATTGTGAACCAACTCCAGAGTTTCATTGTACCTGCAATATTAATTTTGTATTGATCAAAGTCTTATGCAATGACTTTTTGTTTTTTAAAAAAATTACAGAGACCTTATATTTAATTTAAAAAGTAGGTGAAGATATTTCAGTTATTAAGGATTTAAGAAATACCAGAAGCATTTAGTAGTAAATTTTGGTACTTAAGAATAAAGAGTATCAGCCTTTCTCTGTAAGTGCTAGTTTGTTTTTCTTTATTTCATGTAATAGTTCTGGGTGAATACTTTTGGGATTTCTAAAACTGTTCACTTTATTTTTCTACTAGAAGAAATGAATAATAGTGATATTTCTGGTGAGAAATAAAAATCACTTAAACTTGAAGCAAACCTGTGTACCCATTTATTAGAAGCAGTGAAAGCAAAGATGAATTTTTTGTTTTGGGAAATTTCTACTTTAATAACAAACATTGACATATCAGATCATGTTTATTTACCTGCAAACAAAAAGTTTAACTGAAATTATATGCACTCATAGATTCTTTTCTTTCATATTATTCTATGATTAAATCACAACTTTTTGTTATGATTAGCCACATTGTATAATATAAAGTTACATATTTATAATAGTTACATTATTCAAGATAATACACCTAAAGAACCAGTTTAAAAGTAAAAAAATTAATTTATTTGAATAAATTATTTTTAAAAATATTGTATAGAATAAATGCTGTGTTAGTTTTCTATGATGATTATAATAATTTACCACAAATTATGTGGTTCAAAAATCACATAAATTTATTCATTCATGGTTCTGGAGGCCAGAAGTAATAATTTATATAACTGGATATAACTGGGCCTGAATTAACATGTCAGCAAGGCTGTGCTCCTTCTGCAGCCTCTAGGGAAAAATATGTTCTTGCCTCTTACAGCTTCTGGGGATTGCCAGCATTCTTTGGCTTGTGTTTGCATCACCACAATCTCTGCCTCTGTGGTCTTCTTCTTCTCAATCTCTCTCTTTCTCTTCATCTCTCTCTCTCTCTTTCACTCTCTCTCTCTCTCTCTCTCTCTGTGTGTGTGTGTGTATGTGTGTGTGTGAAATCTCTCTGCATCTCTAAGGATGCACATGATGGCATTTAAGTCACATCTAAATAATCTAGGGTAATCTCCCCACGTCATCAAGGTCCTTAATTTAATCATGTCTAAAAAGTCCCTTTTTTGCCATATAAGGTAATTCGCAAGATTCAGGGATTAGAATAAATATGTTTGGGGTCTTTTTCAGCTGACCACAGGCACTTACTAAACATTGGTACTGTGCAAGACAGATTATGATCTATACCCTAATTAGAGGATAATCTTTTACAGGGGTTTGGAGAAAATAAAATTCACACCTACTTGAGTGTAACAAGGATTGCTAAAGAAAAGGAAGTGTGAGCTGTGCTCTGAAAATAGGTATGGATTTAAAAGCAAAAATAGGGTGGAGAGACATTTCTAATGAATGGAAGATTTTGACAGAAGTCCTAAAGGGGATAAATCTGACAGACTGTAGTGTTGGGTTCAAGCCTTGAGTTATTTTATTTTTTATTTTTTTGAGACAAAGTCTCACTCCATCACCCAGGCAGAAGTGCAGTGGCATGATCTTGGCTCACTGCAACCTCCACCTCCTGGGTTCAGGCAGTTCTCCTGCCTCAGCCTTCCGAGTAGCTGGGATTATAGGTGCATGCCACCATGCCTTGCTAATTTTTGTTATGTGTAGTAGAGACAGGATTTTGCCATGTTGGCCAGGATGGTCCCAAACTCCTGACCGCAGGTGATCCACTCACCTTGGCCTCCAAAAGTGCTGGGATTATAGGCATGAGTCACCACACCCAGCTAGAACCTTGAGTTCTAAAAGCAGATTCCTGGGTTTGGTTCCTCACTTTGCCTTTTTCAAGCTATGCGTCTTTGTTTGATCTCTTTGTACTTCAAATATTTCATATTTATAATGGAGATAATGGTATCCAACTCATAGGTTTTATTGGTTACAATCTTTAAGGCACTTATAATAGCATTTGCATATGGTAAAATATAAGTTGCTAAGTTGCTATTGTCATCCCTACATGTCTAATGTTTTTATTTTAATGTTTATTAAGTAATTGCCCCAATCCACTTCAGAAGTAGGTAGAGGTACATGCCTTCCATGAGGTACTGAGAGGAACTAAAGTTTCTCAAATGAATAATTCTCTTTATTAATCACAGCCCAGTTCTCTAAATTGTAATGATGAGACTCCACTGTGATAGTTTTACCTACAATACCTTCAAGTCGGAATGGGTAGGTATCACTATAGTTCAGCCATTCTGAGATGCACATCTTTTCACTGTTAGGTTGTGTTTTACAATTACTGTATATCCTAGCTTAATTGGGAGCAATTTTTCTTTCTTAGTGGTACATTAGATAATGGCAAATTTTACAATCCATGGCACCTTAGATTTGATGAAATATGGGTTTAGTCTCATGTAGATGGGGAGACTGAGATACTATGTGCTCTGTTTTGAAGATGAGTCAAAGGTCTAGGTTTAGGGATAACCTTCAAATTCTGACTCAGTCACATATTTTCTTCTCCAGACCTAACCTTTGTAGTAGTCTTTTTAGAAGTCCTTTCAGCTGGGAAGGGGCAGCATGGCTCAGTGAAAAGAACATGTGCTTTAGCATCACACAGAACTGAGTTCATATCCAGACTCTGCCACCAGCGTGACCCTAAGCAAGTTGCCCGTCCTCTCCAAGTTTCAGTTAGCCCATTTGTTAAAATATGTTGACAATACAGTTTTCACAAGGTCATAGTAAGAATTTCCTCAGCTTCCTGTCACAGATGCAGAGGGCTCACCAAATATTCTATCTACTCATTCACATTCCCTTCCTGCCTTGTATCTAGGCAGGGCCATGTGACTAGCTCTAGTCAAGGATTATGTGTGCCACTCTCAGCCAAGGTGTGCCACCCTGCAAGAGCCTTGACTCCTGAGAATCAGAAGGATCATATGTTCTGTATCATGTAGTTCATCCTGTATTTCTGAATAATTCTTGGGAGTAAACCCCACCTCACCCCTGGACATTCACATGAGATAGACCTGGAGTAAGAAGTAACTTTGTGTTCTGGTTAACTCCTGAGACAGGGAGATTATTTATCACCACAGCATGACATAGCTGTTTTCATTTTACATTGCTGCATAACAATTTACCACAAACACAGCAGTTTAAAACAACATGCATTTATTATCTCACAGTTTCTGTTGGTCAGAAGTCTGTGTTTGGCATGAGAGGATTCTCGGCTTCAGCCCTCTCAGAGCTGAAATCAAGATTTGGATCAAATGGCAGTTCTTGTGTGGAAGGATCTTCTTTCCAAATTACTAGTTTTTGGGAGGATTCATTTCTTTGAGCTTGTAGGACTGGAAAACCACTTTCCTTGCAGGCTTTTCTTAGCTCGTAGAGGCCATCTGCCTTTTTTTTTTTTTTTTTTTTTTTTTTTGCCACATGGCTCCTTCCACCATCAAACCAACAGTTGAGCACTAAGATTCTTTACATGTTTCCAATCCCTGATTTCCTCTTCTGCAACCAGCCAGAAGAGAATTTCTGCTTTTAAAGGTCTCCTGTGATCATTTCAGAGCCTTACAGATAATCTCTGTGTCACAATAGCATCTTGGTTTACATAGTACCCAACACATAATAGGTGCTTAATAAATATTAATTTTCTCATTACCACACTCTCTGATCAGACATTTATCACCTATTATTTCAGGGTATATTTTATTTTTAATTTTTTAAACAAGGAAGTTGTATTAGTCCAGTTTCACACTGCCATAAAGAACTACTTGAGACTGGGTAATTTATAAAGAAAAGAGGTTTAATTGACTCACAATCCCACATGGCTAGGGAGGCCTCAGGAAACTTATAATCATGGCAAAAGGTAAAGGGAAAGCAAGCATGTCTTACCATGGTGGAGCAAAAGAGAGAGAGAGAGCAAGGGGGCCACTGTCACACACTTTTAAACCATCAGAGATTGTGAGAACTCACTCATTATCACAAGGACAGCATGGAGGAAACTATCCCTATGATCCAATCACCTCCCTTCAGGCCCCTTCTTTAACACATGGGAATTACAATTTGATATGAGATTTGGGTGGGGACTTGGAGCCAAATCATATCATTCTGCTCCTGGCCCCTCCCAAATCTCATGTCCTTCTCACATTTCAAAACCAATCATGCCTTCCCAATAGTCCTCCAAACTCTTAACTCATTTCAACATTAACTAAAAAGTCCAAATCCAAAGTCTCATCTGAGACAAGGTTAGTCCCTTCCACCTATGAGCCTGTACTATAAAAAACAAGTTAGTTACTTCCAAGATACAATGGGGGTATAAGCATTGGGTAAATGCTTCCATTACAAATGGGAGAACTTGGGGAAAATAAAGAGGCCCCAGGCCCCATGCAAGCCTGAAAACTAGCAGGACAATAATTAAATCTTAAAGCTTTGAGATAATCTCCTTTGATTCCATGTCTCACATCTGGCACACACTAATGCAAGGGGTGGTCTCCCAAGGTCTTGAGCAGTTCCACCCCTGTGGCTCTGCAGGGTACAGCCCTCTTGGCTACTTTCACAGGCTGGTGTTGAGTGCCTGTGGTTTTTACAGGTGTATGATGTATGCTCTCAGTGGATCTGCATTTCTGGGGTCTGGAGGATGGTGGCCCTCTTCTCACAGTTCCACTGGACAGTGCCCCAGTGAGGACTTTGTGTGGGGGCTTCATCCCTACATTTCCCCTCTGCATTGCCCTAGTAATACTTCTCCATGAGGGCTCCACCTCTGCAGTAGACCTCTGCCTGGTTATCCAGGCATTTCCCCACATCGTCTGAAATCTATGTGGAAACTCCCAAACTCTTGCCTTCTATGCACTCAGAGGCTGAACACTATGTGGAAGCTGCCAAGGTTTGGGGCTCATCTTTACTTTTGTAGCTTTACTTCTTGCAGCTGGCACCTTAAATTTCTTCCCAGAAAATGAGTTGTTCCTTTCTACCACATGGTCAGGCTGCAAATTTTCCAAACTTTTACTTGCTGTTCCCTTTTAAACATAAGTTCCAATTTCAGACCATCTCTTTATGAATGCCAGGTCAACTCTTGAATGCTTTGCTGCTTAGAAATTTCTTCTGGTAGATACCCTAAATCATCTCTCTTAAGTTCAAAGTTTCACACATCTCTAGGGCAGGGGCAAAATATTGCCAGTCTCTCAGCTGAAGCCTAGCAAGAGAGACCTTTATTCCAGTTCCCAGTAAGTTCCTCTTCTCCATCTGGGACCACCTCAGCCTGGACTTCATTGTCCATATCACTATCAGCATTTTGGTCAAAACCATTCAACAAGTCTCTAGGAAGTTCCAAAGTTTCCCACATCTTCCTGTCTTCTTCTGAGCTCTCCAAACTGTGCCAACCACTGCCCATTACCCAGTTCCAAAGTTGCTGGATATCCAAAGATATCCACATTTTCAGATATCTTTATAGAAGCACCCCACTCTCCTGGTACCAATTTCTTGTATTTGTTCACTTTCACACTGTTATGAAGAACTACCTGAGACTGGGTAATTTATAAAGAAAAGAGGTTTAATTGACTGACTATTCCACATGGGTGGGGAGGCCTCAGGAAACTTACAATCATGGCAGAGGGGAAGGGAAAGCAAGCACACCTTACCATGGCAGAGCAGGAGAGAGAGAGAGAAAGGGGAAGAATTGCCATACACTTTTAAACCGTCAGATGTTGTGAGAGCTCACTCACTATCATGAGAACAAAATGGGGGAAACCACCCTCGTGATCCAATCACCTCCCACCAGACCCCTTTGTTAACACATGGCGATTACAATTTGACATGAGATTTGGATGGGGACACTGAACCAAACCATATAAGAAGTGTTAAGAGTCTTAGTTTCTTTATCTCCTGCTCAGAGAAATAAAAACTCATGATCAGTTTATTGAAAATCATGTCAAACCGTTTTCCATTATTTATATAAATATATAAATACCAGAACAAAAGACTGTGACTTGATGTGTGAATGTGCATGTGCATGAGTGTGTGTGTGTGCATGATTTTACATAAGTAACATCATACTAAACGTATGCCTTGCAACATACTTTTTCACTGAAAAACAAATCTAGATGTTTACATATTGAAGTGTATGAAACACATCATTGTCCATAGTTGCACCACATTCTATCAAAGTCTGTTTAGCAGCTTCCATAGTAGACACTTAGGTTGATTCAAATCAGCTATCACAAATATTTCCACAAGGAACACCTATATATATATCTCTCTCTTTGAAAACATGAAAAAAAGTTTCAACTTTGATGGTGAAAACTGGATTTGTTGGGCTGTAGTATATGTGTGTTTTAAATTGTGACCAATGCTGCAAAATTGATTCCTTCCAAAATGTCTGTAACAATTTTAACTCTCTCTAGTATTAGGTTAGTGCAAAATAATTGCGGGTTTTGCCATTACTTTTGATGGCAAAAAACACAATTACTTTTGCATCAACTTAATAATTTAGAGAAATATCTGTTTCTACACATGTATTAGTCAGGGTCCTCCAAAGGGACAGAACTAATAGGAGATATATATATATATATATATGTATGTGTGTGTGTGTGTGTGTGTGTGTGTGTATATATATATATATATATATATATATATATATATATATATATATATAAAGGGAAGGTTATTAGGAGAATTTACTCACGCAATCACAAGGTGAAGTCCCACAATAGGCTTTCTGCAAGATGAAGAGCAAGGAAGTCAGTCCAAGTCCCAAAAGCTCAAAAGCGGGGAAGCCAGCAGTTCAGCCTTCAGTCTGTGGCTGAAGGCCTGAGAGCCCCTGGCAGTGGTGTAGTCCAAGAGTCCAAAAGCTGAAGAACTTGGAGTCTGATGTTCAAGAGCAGCAAGCATCCAGCACAGGGGAAAGATGAAGGCAGGAAGACTCGCAAGTCTCTCTCTCTTTTTTTTGTTTTTGAGACAGAGTCTTGCTCTGTCACCCAGGCTGGAGTGTAGTGGCCGTGATCTCGGCTCACTGCAAGCTCTGCCTCCTGGGTTCACGCCATTCTACTGCCTCAGCCTCCCCGGTAGCTGGGACTACAGGCGCCCACCACCAAGCCTGGCTAATTTATTTGTATTTTTAGTAGAGATGGGGTTTCACCATGTTAGCTAGGATGGTCTCGATCTCCTGACCTTGTGATCCACCCGCCTTGGTCTCCCAAAGTGCTGGGATTACAGGCGTGAGCCACCATGCCCAGCCAAATCTTCTTTCCAACTTCTGCCTGTTTTACTCTAGCCACACTGGCAGCTGATTAGATGGTGCCCACACAGGTTGAGTGTGGGTCTGCCTCTCCCAGTGCACTGATCAAATGTTAATCTCCTTTGGCAACACCTTAAACAGACACACCCAGGAACAATACTTTGCATCCTTCAACCCAGTCAAGTTGACACTCAATATTAACCATCACAGCATACCCTTACCAACACTTGATATTGATCAAAGTTTTTAATATTTTGAAATTTCATGTATGAATGGGATATTTTACCATGGCTTGAAGATCATTAGTTGATATTGTTGGAGCTTTTTTGTTTTTTGTTTTTTACGTTCAGATTGCAAGGAACTTACAAGGTGTTGAACCGTATATTCTGTGCAGTGTATAGACTTCATCTTAAGTGTCTTCAATTCCTGAGTACTTATACTTACCTCTTTACCCTTCCTTTGAGATCTAAGAAGGAGCCATTCCTCTTGATATTCTTTTTTATGTCCTTGGGGTTTATTTGAAGTCATCAATATCTTGGAAGGTCTTAGATGGGAAATAGTAAAAAAGAGGGTAGTAGGAGATAATAAATTAAAAATATGAATAATAAAACACACCTTACTGCCCCTGCCTTAGATGAATCTGATATTATCAACTGTTAACTGTGCACATGTACATGTGCAAGTGGCTTTGTAAAGAGACTAGAATAGCTAGCCCAGGACAATAGGTTAAGACTGAAAGAGTGGGAAAGACACTCTTTTTAACACACATCGAAGGCACCATTGGCTAGTCCAATGCCAGCATATCTTTGCTATCTTCTGGTACTAAAACTCTTTTAGTAAATATGGAATTAATGGGGAAAATATTGATTTTGGTTGTTAATTTGATTTCAAAAATTGGTTTCCTGCAATCTTAGTAGAATAAGTCCAAGATATATCTGTTTATTCATTTATTCCTATTAAAATAGCAATTCTAGAAAATATTATCTGGTATTAATCTGGTGAATAGTGTTATAAATGCCAGAGTTTATGTTTATTATACTTATTAAACTGGTCCTGATATCTCATAAAAATAAAATAAATGGCAGGGTTAGAAATGTAATACTTCGTATAATTCTTCAAATCTTTAATATTCTGTTTATTAAGTTTTTATTGAAATACAATATGTGGAGGACAGAGTGAGTGAGCTGAGTTTCAGAGCTATACAACAGCTGAGCTCCAGCATTCCTAGGAGAAAAATTGTCAGGCTTCTATTTCTTTTATAAAAATCTCTTAGACTTCCAAAGTTCTCTATATTCATGGGAACTTGCATTTAAGAGGGAAGTCACTTTTTTTTTTAAGGAAGTGTGTTCGTTGAAGAAAAGACTTTCCACTCATCTAGAGCTGATCACATTTACCACTGTCACCTTCACACAGGGACAAAAACAACCTTAGCCGTGAGCAAAAGGAGTGAGGAAGCAAATCATGATGGAGGCTTAGAGAAGCACATAGGTAGAGAGAGCATCCTGGGTAATTCTTGGGGGAAAAATAACACTGGGTTTTGCATCATCCTCCCTTCACCTAATAATAATAGTGTTATGCATGGCATATGCCTCTTGTCATACACCATTTGTGGGCACAAAGTAGCTACATTGAAATCAGGACTTGGAGGAGAACATTTATGAAAGTCTAGCTTAATTTCAATAGATAATGCTGGGTTGGAACAAGGCCTGAACTTCTCACTTTTGCATGGTGCAATGGACAGAATATTTGTGTTTCCCCAAAATTCATATGTTGAAATTTTAACCCCCAAAGTGATGGTGTTATGAGGTGGTGCCTTTGGGAGGTGATTAGGTCATGAGGGTGAAGCCCTCATAAATGGGATTAATACTTTTATAAAAGAGACTCCCAAGAGCTCTCTCACCCTCTTTCTGCCATGTAAGGATACAATGAGATAACGGCAGTCTGAAACCTGGAAGGGAACCCTCACCAGAGCCCGACCATGCTGGCACTCTGATCTTGGACTTCCAGACTCCAGAACTGTGAGAAATACAATTCTGTCGCCTATAAGCCATGCAGTTCATAGTACTTTGTTATAACAGCTCAAAGTGACTAAGACACATGGGGTATAATGAAGAAGCAGCCCTGTTATTAAAATTTAGAAGTAATGTCCTCTGTCTGGCAATCAAGCCCTTTGGTGAATTGCTTAACTCCTTTGTATCTGTTTTCACAACTGGACAGTGATAATGTCAATGATTGCTTTTATATTTCCCTGGCATATTAGAGCAAAGAAACTAATTATGGTAAAGTGCTTGAAAGCTTCCAAAGTAGAGCAAGATATCATTACAGCAGTACTAAAGTATTCCATATGCACCTCAAATACAAATGGTCGCATTTCTTCTTCCTCTCTAATTTATGTGTCAACTGTAACCTAGACAGTAGACTAGTGTGTAGAATTGGCACAACAGGTACTTGCTTTCATAGGATAAATGGAAAAATTCTAGAAATACCCCCAGTGCCTAAGACTGGGAATAGGGATTACAGAGTCTTTTCTGTAGATGTAATTGAAACCATAAGAAAAATAAAATAAGGCACCCTCTAAGAGAAAGAATACAGGAATGGAACAGTTTAAGGATGGGCCTAGAATCTATCAGCAGTTAGCAAATTTTTTTATATAGAGGATCAGACAGTAAATATTTTAGGTTCTGCATGCCGTATGGTCTCTGTAGCAAGTACACATATCTGTAGTTACAGGACAAAAACACCCATAGACAATACATAAATGGATGAATGTCATTGTGTTCCAATAAAACTTTATTTGCAAAAACAGGTGGTGATCAGGTTTTGGCTATAGTCCTCCAGTAGCCTATGTGATTGATATGTAGTAGAGATATAATAAAGATTCATTGAATGATTAATAAGTTATTACTTTTCCTTGTTTACTCCTTCAGATTAAATTTTGTGTTCAGATCCTGTTTCAACACACTTTTGTGGGGTGCCCAAAATGTATCAGGCACTGGGCTATTTTATCTGACATTTTTAACTGATTTTCTTTCTCAGCCTTGCTCTTCTTTATTTTTTTACCTTTTGTTTTCCAGTTGCTTCTGTTTAGTTGCTTATTTTGACAGTCAAAATTTCTTCAGAAGGGCTTGAAAGTACAATAAGCATATAGGGGAAAATAATCAGTGTTTTATATGAATAGCATTTTTGATATATTTATTTTACTGAAATTTGTCCTTTAAATGAGAGATTTTTTTTCTCTAATATGCATTCTATGTCATAGCAGTTTTGCAAAATGCTTCTTGAACAAAGATTCCTTGATAAAAAAAACCTTGGGAAACTATGTATTCTGTCTGTCTGAGAGTCATTCACCAAAGGCACTATGATGTACAGTAAAGAATCTGTCTTAATCTGTTCGGGCTGCCATAACAAATACCATAGACTAGGTGACTTAAACAACAAAAATTTATTCTTCATGGTTCTGAAGGCTGGAAGTCCAAGATCAAGGTGCCAGCTGATTTAGTTCCTGGTGGGGATCTTCTTCCTGGTTTGCAGATGGGTAGATGCCTTCTTGCTGTACCCTTACTTGGTAGAGAGAGAGAGCACATCTCTTGTGTCTTCTCTTTTAAGGGCACTAATCACATTCATGAGGGTTTCACCCTCACACCTAACTACCTCCCAAAGACCCCACTTTGAAATACTATGATACTGGGGAATAGGGCTTCAACATATGAATTTGAGGTGAGAGGGCACAAACATTCACATTCAGTCCATAGCAAGACTTCTGATAAATTTTGTTTGATACTCTCTTGCAATGGTCCATGTTCAAACAACAGCAAATAGCATTTGGTGCAGGATTGCAGCAGGTACACAGGCCTCTGTTCTCTCAGAGTCCAGCAGAATTGTGACAGAAGTATGCTGGGGCAGGGAATAGCTGGATAAACAGAGGGGCTATATTCCTATAAAGGGTTTCACAACCCTGTTGCTCTCTCTTTGTATGATGTAAGCAGGAGAACAGTCTTCAATGAAGAGAACTGAACTCAGACACCTAGTAGTCTAAGATTAGACACTAACCATTGGGTGAATTGCTAGAAATATCAGTTGCCCAGCACTTGGAGACTTGGAGGAGCCCAGACCTCTGGGTATAGAGTCTCAGCACACCTCCTGTTGCTGAGAGCAGTGAGAGCTGCTATACCTATGGGGAATTGTAGCCATTCCTGATGAGAGATCTGGAGCCACTCTTCCTACTAGCTCATTTTGAGGCATCAAGGGAAGGAGTCCCGTAAATGCAGAGTCTCCTACTGTATTTGAATATGGAAATCCACCCTTCTTTTCTGTATGAATGCATGGGTATTGTTTTTTATCCCATCAATTAATGGCATGTAGAACCAATGTTTTGCAAGACATACTTTGACAATACTCTATTAGTGTTACTTTAGAAAAATGATTTTTAAAATGGCCACAAAAATTCACAAATTCTGGTATCTACACCCTTTGCAATGTAACTTTGTGACTCCTCCCATGAAGAGGTGGAGCCTCCTTCCTCTACTCTTGATCTGGGCTAAGGCTGTGATTTATTTCAGCTAATAGAATTAGGCAAAGGTAATGGTGTGCCAGATCTCAAGAGACCTTGAACATTTTCACTCAACTCTTGGACTCCTGTCATCACCATGTGAATAACAGCTAGCTGGCTGGATACTGAAATAATGACCCAGTCATTCAAGAATCCCAACCATCAGACAATAGTGAGGCCATCCTATACAAGCCAGCTCCTAGCTTACCCCTGAATATCTGAGAAATCCCAGCCATGGCCAGCAGAGCCGATTATACAATCCATAGCTGACAAGGGTAAGGCCAGTAGAGACCAGAACCACCCAGCTGACTTGTAAACTTGTGAGCAATAATAAATGCATCACATTTTTAGCCATTGTGTTTTGGGGTTCTGGTAGCTTTGGGCTATTAATATGCAGTAATAGCTGCTGACACAGTTACTAATTGTTGGCCTTTTAATACATTATTCCTTGTCCATGAAATCAAGGCTAAGAAGTGACTTTATTGAAAGTGAAAATTGAATCATGCACATCAAAATGATAATCAATGAAGAGTGTCATATTAAGAAAATATGCCCTAGCAAAGGATTATTCTAGATGTATTGTTTTGACTCAACATGGACAATATTGTATAGGCATATACAAATAATGTAAAATTAGTGTGTAGGGAATCTCAGTGATACAGACGAGGCATATATAGAGAGAATTTTATTTGTCTGTTTCTCTCCCTTATAGCTTCCCCTACTAACTGTCAAACCTACTAGGTTTCAGGTAAAATATCCATTGAATCAGGCACCATTTCTGGAGATGTCTTTCCATCCTGAGTTGCTTTAATAATATATTTTTTGTTTGGAAATAACAATGAATAATATTGTGGAAAAATTGCTTTTTTGTTCTTAGGTTTGAAGCTTGTAAGGTAGAAGAAGAATCTTCTTAAATAACTAGGAAGCTAAAAACAATGAAATGACAGAGACATTTCCTCCCTTCTCCACTCCAAGTTTCTGTCCACGGGGAAAATATTGAAGCACAGAGGCCTCTCTCCTCTCACAAAAGCATTCATGGGTAAACAAATCGTTGCCATCTTCCCCGTGCCATGAGAAGCCATGAGAATTGTGTGGGAAGAAATAATCTATCTTTTAGGGCAACAAAACAACTACTGAGAGGCCCGTGGAAATGAGGGGCTCGCTGGACCAGTGGAATTCCCACATCACACGCTTGAGGCACTTAACTAGTGCCGCTGGCTGGGTTGCAGCCTGCTAATTGAATTTAAATTAATGATGTATATTTCTTTTAGTTTAAGTTGTTAAATTGTATTTCCATGTTTGATAGCCATTTGCTAATTCTTGAAAAATATCACATATATAATAATATGTTTGAATACCCTGTAGCATTTTTTAAAAACTAACAAGTTATATATGATTTACTTGTGCTCAAGAAACCTTAGTATAAGCAGAAGAAGGATTGGGTTATTGATATGAATTCTAATTCAGATATGATTTACGAAGACTGTATCAGAAACAAAGGGTTGGCACCCTCATTTAAAATTCCTTCTTTCTCAAAATGGAGAGACTTTGACTCACTTTCTTCTTTAAGAAAGAAAAGTAAATAGAGGTAAAGAAATAGCTAATTTTTTCATGACTAATAATTCTGATTTTTCTTCACTTAATCAAACATAATGTTTTTTTTTTCTTCCTCAGCTCCCTGTACCCTAAATAATAGAGGTACAAAATAATTTACTCACAGCCAACTAATTTGAAAAACTAAATATGTAATCTTTTCATAGCATAAATGACTTGATTCTTTGCACTTTGCTAATTTGGAAAAAAATGCATAAGGGTGCAAAAAATTAATGAAGAGCGCTTAAAGCGGATTTCATGAAGTTTTCCTCATTATCTTTATCTGTAGTAAATTTATCACAAAACAAACATAGATAAAAATGCTTAATTTTGGTTTGTATTACATATGGGCATGCTCTTTTCTTATACAGTCTATTATAGTGGAAATATCTCTGCGATAAGAAGACATGGATTCTAGCTCCATCTCCAGAACTTAGGAGCCAGGTAAGTCTGAGTTGGTTCCTTAACACTTCTATACATGAGTTGACTCGTGTTAAATTGTTATGCTAATATTAACTATATAAAATTGTCCATATTAAGCCACTTTTGATCAACAAAAATGGCAATTTTATATGATTCAACCTAATACTGCTCTGTCTTATAGGGTTATTACATCAAATAAAATAGTTTAAAACATTTTGGAATACCGTAAAATGTATATAAATGCAAGAGTTTTATTATCCTAATGTATGTGTGTAAGGAAAATCATTTGATGCAACGGTAATAATGATTAATATAGATTGCCACACATTCATTTGCCTGGGAGGCAAAAAAAAATTGAGGGCACTAGATAGCATGAACCAAGTTTTATGAATTTGCTTTTCTTCTCCATTAAGATTCCAAAACTTTGGTATTTCCATAGTAAATTATGAGTTATGGACTCAATAGCAAGCAAATGACTCGTCTATCTGCAAGCCTTTCTTTATCTACCAGGAAGATGTGTCAGTGAACTGGCATCTCTCTAGCCACCATCTGGGTTCAAAGCATCACAAATCTGGCCTAAATGCATCACTTCTTCAAAGACATTGAAATACTAGATTCTAGTTCAAATGCAGTCCATTTTTGGTATCCATAGGTGACCAGATAGAAGCCTTCTCTCTTCAGCTTTCTCTCTAGCCAGGCACTAATACCTGGCTTCCTCTACTTCCTCCTGCCCTGTGTCTGCATCCTCCACCCCACACTCTATCCCTCATACCCCACAGCATGCTCTGATGAACCCAATACTTTCTCTTTCTTGATAGTTTAGGTCTTCTAATCCCAGCTCAGCCTCAGCAAATTCTTGGAACTGAGCTCTTGTGGAAGTGGCCAGCTGATGTGCAGAGGTAGACTGAGAAGAGGTGCCAT
Organism: Pan paniscus; assembly: GCF_029289425.2. Taxonomy (NCBI): domain Eukaryota; kingdom Metazoa; phylum Chordata; class Mammalia; order Primates; family Hominidae; genus Pan; species Pan paniscus. The sequence goes on along the minus strand of NC_073261.2, from coordinate 67,250,943 downwards.
GAAATGCACTGATGGGCTCCAGTAGTCTCAGTAAAAGCAAGCAACAGTTGTTTTCTGCAACGATTGAATGTTTGTCGCCTCCAAAACTCATGTTGAAATTTAATTGCCATTGTAACAGTATTAGGAGGTGGGGCCTCTAAGAGGTATTAGGCGATGAGGGCTCCACACTCTGAGTGGGACTGGGGCCATTACAAAAGGGGAAGTTCACTCCTCTTTCACCCTCTTGCCTTCTGCTATGGCATAATGCTGCAAAAAGGCCCTTGTCAGATGCAGATTCCTGGATATTGGATTCATCAGCCTCCAGAACTGTGAAGCAGTAAATTTCTGTTTATTGTAAATTACCTAGTCTGTGGCATTCTGTTACAGCAGCACAAAGTGGACTAAATAAGACATTTTCCTTTCTTATGGCTTTGTAATTCATGATTGTGGTCTGTCACAGGGCTCAATTTATTTTCTGCTTTAAGATTTTATAAACTATTGTGCATTCTTACAATTTTTTTAAGAAAACTGACTGAAATGGGTCAAAGGCCTGTGCCCATTGCGGAGATACTTCTCTTAGTATCATGGACCTGTGGGCTGTTTATAATCAGTAGACACAATCCTTCCTATCACTTTAGATTTATGTCTTTCTATTTGGGATCAACATATACAGGGTTTCTTTTTTGATACAACTTATTTATCAGATTTATATTCAAGTAATTATAAACTTTACTCAAAAAATTCACTCCAAGTTTAAAATTTAAGTAAAAAGGGTTTATGATAATTAAAGGAATTCAAATAAGTGTGCTCTTAGACTGGAAAGTTCATTTCAAAGAGGATTTTCAAGAACTCTTTGAGAAATTGTAGCATTGTTGGAATATTTGTACTACCTCTCACACTGCCTATTTTTGAGGTAGCAACTCTAAATGGGCACAACAAAGAGTTATATTTCAGAAGTTGACCTCACACTATACGATGATGTAATTGTAAGTAGTCTTAATCATTTTGTTTTCTTGTGAACCCCAAATCAGTGCTTTTTAATGATCATGAGATTGACAATTTTGGCTTCTGGTAGATTAAAATAAATTAATATAAACAAAAAGCAAAACAAACAATTTTCTCCAATCTAGTTGCTCCCTAGTGCTATACACAGAGCAGCTGGGCAGAAGTGGCTGTTCTTGAGTCTGCTGGGACGGAGACTCCTACAGACACATTTTATGTAACCATGGCATGGGTGCCCTTTTGCATTTTGCTAGCAAGAGAAGTCCTTATGTTGTAGTCTCATTGAAAGACAGAAGTGACACTGCACTCCAGGAGATATTTCCTGTTTAAACAAGTCACACGAAGATTATTTGAAGGGTAACAGCCAGGTTATGTACCCCATAAAAGTACAAATGATTTACAAATATTTAACAAGGAAAAAACTAATTATGCTGCTCTTGTCACAGAGAGGCCAGCCTCAGAAATGGTATAATCAATATGGGAATGTTAGCTGTAATACAGTCTGTCAGCTTTTTAACCAACCAACAACAACAACAACAAAATCAGAAAGTCTATAAACAAAGTGGAGCCCCCTTCTCTGGCCACCTGAATGTTATCTATCCAGTCACATGTACCTTGGCACATGTAAGGATTAGAGCATTCAAAGTTATTTTCAAGCCCATTTGGGAAGGTCCATTTAGCCTGAGTTTAAAGAAATTCTAAGAGAACTGACTGGCTTCACAATGGGTCACTGTACTCAAAATGTAGCATTTTGTCCTTTGGGCCCTAGTTAGTATTTCTTAGAATATTTGCCCTTTTGGACCAAACTCACAGAAATTTGGCTCAGAAAAGTCTTTTATAATATCGGTGTGTTTTAAAAGGTGGACAGTGTTTATATTTTGCATGGTTATTATGTATCTACATAAATGTAATGATATAGATGTGTTCGTGGGAATCTCAGGGCCCAGGAAAATTGCCTAGCTGGGAAATATCACTCTGGAATGCTATACCGAAAGTGGCTCTCTGCAGAGTGTAAGGAGATCATGTAACGGCCATGAACACAGCTGGGGGGCAAATTCTATAAGTTTAGTTCCCAGCTCTGGTCATTTACTCATAATGAACTTGGATAAGACTAATGTGCTGCAAATCTTTCACCTGAGAAATGGGGAAAATAATGGCACTCACTTCATAGGTTGTGGTTTAACTGAGAAATACATGAAAAATGCTAAAGACAATCTGTAGTACATGGTCAATACTCAATAAATATTAGCTGTTAGTATCAAACCAAAGCTTTTGCCATTTGTAACCCATGTATTCCTAACCTTGTCGGCTTCTGGGTACAAAGGGGGTCACATTAATAGGTTGTATAGTTTGCACGATTATTATATATCTATAGTCACTAATTGGCCTAAATTTCACTAGTGTTTGCCAGCATCTGCATAAACCTTTGGGAACTAAGCACCTTCTAAGACCCACATATGTCCCTCTCTCCCCAGCCCTCACCAGTATTTCCTGGCATTTCTGGGCTGTTTAACATGAGTTCATGGATCATCTCTTACTATTCATGTTGATGTTGGCTCAACTTAAAGCCCCTCATGGAAGTGATTTGCTGCTGTAGCTGCTACCAGGATTTATGAAAAAGTCGAGGCCAGTGACATGGGTCCTGCCTCTCTCTTGCTGCTTCCAAAGCTACCAACCTGTCAGGAGTTAGGATAGTGTCATGTTCCCTACTGTCCTCAGCACTTGGAAGCCCCTAAAGTAAAAATGTCTCTCTCCTTCACCATGGCACATTTTATTACCAGGGCACTAAAACAGTTATGTGGCAGCTCATTCACTTATGGTTTCTTATTAAAAAAAAAAAAGTTTAACCTCTGCCTATAGTCCCCTCTGCAAGTTTCAGGTAAATGTCCGTAGAGCAAAAAATCAAACCAAAATTAAGAAAAGTCCCATGATTTCCGCTCAATCTCAGGCTTTTGTCTCAGGCATCTGTTAAAAACAAACAAACAAGCAAACAATACACACACACACCAAAAACTAAAAACCAAATGAACAAAACCAACAAACAGCAAAAGCAAAACAGCCGCTTTCTCAGCCAACTTTTTTCAGAAATTGGTTTCTTGAGACCCTGACCAACATACCAGGTCTTCACATATGCCCAGGTATACTTAAACACCAGCTTAGGCTCCACAGGGTCTCCCCTCTATGTGATGTAAATGGAATGGAATATTTCTGTATTCCAACAGGATTTTTACCCCTTATGGCTTAGGGGAACATGATTTAACCCAAGATAAATACCTGAACCCAGATAATACTGATGGCTATGACAGGGTTCCCTGCGTTACGTGTTCAGAGATGGACATGCATTGTTCCTTCTGCACATAAAGTTCTCAGAGTTGGGCCATTTCTGATTTGTAGCTTTGTTTCAGTAGTTTGGGTTGGTTACTACATTTTACATTGTAGTAACTTTATTTTATTGCTACTGTCACAACAAAGCAAAGCAGCTATTATCTTATAACAAACTAAAGCTACATTTCTAAACCATCGCATCTAACCAAACTACAGTGCTATAACACCTAATTTACAGTTTATTCCAATTGCATGGACATGAGAAGCATACAATAAAAATAAAAAATATATACTAGATTCCATTGGCTGAGCTGGGCCAAGTGCTTTGAAGTTTGGGAGGATGGTTATAAAACAGCTGAGGTTCTATGTTGCTCACAAGACTTCTATTTAGAGCTAGGCAGCTGAATACACATTAGGGCTAACTTAAAATTGTCCATGTGCTAGATTGACATCACACTCAGGTTCTCACATCTCTGCAGCCAAGCCAGAAGCCTGCTCCTCCAGGCTTGTGCAGAGTTGCCTTTTTAAAGCTGCAGACACTGCTGTGTAAGGGATTCCTAAAGGGCCCTGCAAGGTGAGAGAGTCTTGAAGATGATCCAACAGGCCAACCAGTTAAGGGTTTGGAGGAATGTAAGCACAAAGGCAGAAATGTAAAGTAAGGTTTTTTAAAAATGCCTTTATGAAAGTATACTTGTGTGTTTCCATTGATAGATTGGCTCAGGTTAAAGTTAGACATGAGCTACTCTAAAAATAAATAAGATATGAAGGCCTGATTCCCTTTTCTCTCTTACAGGTTCTTGCATAACATCGCACAGGTTCAGATGGCCTTACTATTCCTCTCTTACCCAAGACTAATTCTAGCTTCATGATTCAACCACTTCCACATGAAAGTGTATAAGATTATTACAAGTAACATTATAAATCACATGTGTTAGTCCCACCTTTCCCCCTCACTACATCAGCCTGATAGGATGCACCGTTTCTCTGAGCTTCCACAATGCTCAGTTACTCCACAACCTGTGGCTCATACATCAGCTGCATAGTATCATCATATGGTTTGTATGTTTGTCCCCTCTGAATCTCATGTTGAAATGTCATGCCCAGATTTGAAGGTGGGGCCTGGTGGGAGGTTATTGGATCATGGGGCAGATCCCTCAGAATTGGTTTAGCTCCATCCTCTGGGTGATGAGTGAGTCCTTGCTCAGTCAGTTCACATGAGATCTGGTTGTTTAAAAGAGTGTGGCACCTCCCACCATCACTATCTTGCTCCAGCTCTGGCCATGTGACATGCTGCCTCCCTTTCACCTTCCACCATGATTGTAAGCTTCCTGAAGCCCACACCAGAAGCAGATGTCAGCACCACACTTCCTGTAAAGTCTGCAGAACCATGAGCCAATTAAACATCTTTTCTTAATAAATTATGCACTCTTAGGTATTCCTTTATAGTAATGAAAAAATGTCCTAACACAGATCACACTCAACAATGTAGGTGAAGAGGCATTTGGGGGTGGAATGATGGATCACCATACAGTGGCAAAGGAGTAGAAGAAGTTTAGAGTGATTCCCAGGTTCTGGTGGTCATGGGTCTCCATGGTGGTGCCATTTCTTGAGACAAAGCACCTGGGAGGGGTAGAGATTTGTGAGGTCTGAGAGTCAATTGCCCCACTTTGTGTCTCCCTTGCACTGCTGTTCATATTTTTCATCCTAGCATGATGGTGTCCACAGCTTTGTGCCCAGAAAACATTTGTTAATGACTATAGGAGCAGTGCACCCCTTTAAACCAGGACAAGAAAGGCCTCAGATATGTTTTAGAAGGCAGCCCTCTGCCCTCTGCCCTGCCTTTGCGGGGCTACAGGAGTGGGTTCAAGCAAATGCCCTCCCTTCCAGACCATGTTTCACATACCCTGAACCCGCCTCCAAGGCCAGCATAGACCGTTCCCCTTACTGCTGCTTCCTGTGGGCAGACTATGCTGGTGGTATGTGCACATCTAGACTTCAGGAGTGGTTAAGTTGAGCCAACAGTGGCTGTTTGCAGGGGTAAGATGCAAAGGAATTTGGATGTGCAGAGAGGAGAGTCTTCATAAGTTTGGTGTGAGATGCAGTCTGTATGGAAAGTGAGGGTGTTGTGTCATGAGGCAGGATTTGGGGACTGAAGTCCAGTCTTCTCTGGATCTCCAAGTTCCAGAGAGGAATTCCAAAGAATCCAAAAATTTTAATTTTGAGCCTAAATTTCCAGGTTATTAAAAATGAATCTTAACAAAAAAGAGATAAAATATTTATTAAAATATTTTGTTAACTTGATATAAGTTAAATATTTAAATCTATGCTTCATGTACTTGTGGCTTGAGGCCTATAAAAGAGGCAGGGCTGAACGGGGGATCTGAGAAGCACTGTGATCAGGGTGCCCTAAGCATACTTCCTAGGATGTGGCACAAAGACTCCAAATGCAGAGCCTCATGATATTGGTGTGTCACTAAGTCAGACATGGAAAGAGAAATGCAACAGATTCAGGAAGCAAGAAATGGTCATAAGAAGTGGACAGTGTATTAGTCTGTTCTCCAGCTATTAATAAAGACATACCGAAGGCTGGATAATTTATAAAGGAAAGAGGTTTCATTGACTCACAGTTCCACAATGCTGGGAGGCCTCACAATGATGGCAGAAGGTGAAGGAGGAGCAAAGCCACATCATACAGGCAAGAGAGCATGCACAAGGGAACTCCCCTTTATGAAACCGTCACATCTCGTGAGACTTATTCACTATCATGAGAACAGCATGGGAAAAATCTGCCCCCATGATTTAATTACTTCTCACTGGGTCCCTCCGATGATATGTGGGGATTATTACAATTCAAGGTGAGATTTTGGTGGGGACACAAAGCCAAACCATATCAGACAGCAAGAGGGACTTCGTTCCTTTCTCTTAAATAAAATAGTTCCCAGTAACTCAGTCCCAGTGTGCTGTCTTCAAACTTAATCTATTCTCTCTGATCATATCATGCTAATTTTTTTCTTAGTATTTGAAAGAATAACATTACAGTACAGTATTTGATTTGTCTCTCCCCACCCTACCTCCTGGGTGTTTTACTGAATTTTTTTGTGTTTTCATAAACTGCAACACTCCTCCATATTCTGTCCATCATTTTAAGGGTTAGAATACTTTGTTTTTCTTCAGTTTTTAGTAACGTCTGTATTTCCCAAATCCTAATTATTGTTTTGACTGTTTCTTATCCTCTCACCCTTTTTTCCCCACCATTCTTTTCTTCTTTTCTTTTCCTTTCTTTTCTTTTCTTTCTTTCTTTCTTTTTCTTTTTTTTTTGAGACAGGGTTTCACTCTGACACCCAGGCTGGAGTTCAGCGGTGCGATCTCGGCTCACTGCAGCCTTGGCCTCCCAGGCACAGGTGATCCTCCCACCTCAGCCTCCCAAGTATCTGGGACTACAGGCGCAAACCACCATGTCTGGATAATTTTTTTTTTATTTTTTGTAGAGACAGGGTTTCACCATGTTGCCCATGCTGGTCTTAAATTCCTGACCTCAAGTGATCCGCCAGCCTTGGCCTCCCGAAGTGCTGAGATTACAGGCGTGAGCCACCAGGCCCAACCCCCACCACACTTTTTCTATCTTCCTTCCCTATTTCCTGGTTCATGTATAATGGAGAGCAGTCATATAGCTATATCAGGACCATTTGATTTTCTCAACACTTACTGGACAAAAATACTTAAGCCAGAGTACAGAGAAGTAGCTCCAGGCTTTACAGGGAGCTAGGGGATGAGCTACATATAGGGGAGAGCACACATTCTATCACTCCTTTGCTTAAGGGTAATAAGGTAAAATGTGGAGGAAAAGGGGGATGGTTTGTTAAGAAGAGGATGAAGAAGATGATGTGAAAGTGATTGCAAGAGAAAGATTGGCAGGACCTTTGAAGGAAGGAGACATTCATAACTTATAGCTGAGTTTCTGTGGCAATTCACTGAATTAAAGAATTACCTTCCTTGTACTACACATCTCTTTAGTTGCTAGAGGGGAATGATAGTGAATGGCCATTGCAGGGAGAGCTTCACGGATGCTTATTGAAAGGCATCTATCTGCTCACCTGGTACTTCTACAAGAATTAGAAGATCCTGCTCTCATGATGCTTAAAGTGTTCCCAAGAAACCGACGTTTACACACATGAAGATAACATAAGTTGGAGCCGTTTTCTCAGAACAGGCATAGGGAAGTAATGGGTATCTCTCTTTTGCACAGCCAGGCCAACACACATACATGTAAGAGCAATTTTCACCCTGCCTGTGGCACATGAAACCAGTTGTAACACTTCGGTTTCCCCATATTATCTGCCTCCTCTGCCTGGGCACAGATCCTTGGCACACACTGGAGCAGTATTTCTACTTCTTTCTGTGTAGTCCAAAACCTTTATGGTTGGGCTCTTTCTGGTGGTTATACTTGTACAAAACAAGGGAGTAGCAACTCTTTTGTTCTTTTTTGTCTATTTTATATAAAGCATTCAGCCAGTACACTCTGCTTCTTGTCCTACTCACTCTGAAAATAGTGACTTTTTTTTTTTTTAACTAGCCATGAACCACAGGTCATATATGACTTGGGCATAATATGTATATATTATATATGTATATATGATATCTGTATACATAATATGTATATTTTATTGGACTTCAGGAAAACAGCCAAAGGCTGTAGCAAAGTTAAGAACTCCCAAGTTAAGAGATCTTGCAGAGTCTATTTTCTTTTTCGTATGAAAAGCCATTCTTTTGATGGAACAAACAGTGCTACATACACTACTCTGTAGTTGGATGGTATGACTTAGCCTCCATATTGTAATGCCTGGTGGTGCAATGTTTCGTTTTCCGAAAGCTGCATGCAATACTAGGGAAAATGTAGACTTTCTGCAAATAGTGCAAGTTCAACACCAGTCCTACTGTTTTCAGCTATATGACCTTGAATAAGTTTCTTAATTTCACTGGTCTTTAGTTTCCTTATCTGTAAAATGGGTTAATAGAAATACTTACCTCCGTGGATTTTGAGACTTACATGAAATGATTGTTTAACTAGGACTTGGCACGTAGATACTCAGTGTATGTGAGTTTTTTATTCTTTCCCACCCTTACCATGAGGTCTTCCTGCATTCCTGAGAGGAAGTGAAATAGAGTGGTTGAGGGAATGGGTATTAGAATTATGCTCTCTCATTTTACTGCCCTGGAACCCTGAGCAAGTTTCTTAACCTATCTTTACAATTGGAATTAACAATTGAACTCATTTCACAGGGTTATAATATGAATGAAAAGAAATAATTATATGAAATGATTAATCCTGAGCCTCTTCCAAATAATGTCTGGAAATACTGTTTTTTTTTTTTTTTTTTTTTTTTTTTTTTTTTTTTTTATCATACTGTGCCTTGGCTACTTAGGGCCTTCTCTAGCCCTATCCTAGCAGAGCACTGATGCATTCTATGGAGAGGCTCCATTGTAACCAGTTCCTGAGCCAGTCTGGACCAAAGCATGCCACCAGCTAAGTGATCTGAAATTAGTCTGTAATACAGGAAATATTTTTACAGATATCCTCATGTATTTTAATTTCCACCTTGAAAATGTTTTGCCCTTACAGCCTTTTTTTTTCCCTCTCAGACTGTGCCCTGTGGTGTAGTGCCCCAAGGCGGGAAGTAGGGATTTCTTGACTTTTTAGCAAGATATGAGATTGAAGCCAGATTAAGAAGATTCTACTACAGTAGTTTAAGCTAAGGGAATGCAGACAGAAGAGGAAGGATTGTGGCTGGGGTCAGGGAGCCAAATCTTTCTACCTCTGGATAATGGTGGAAAGAAGGAGATTGAAATGTGGGGGAAAAGAAAGCTATTAGATGTAAAGGGTCAAGATGGCTCTTCTTTGGACTGCAGTTTGGAGAAGGCAGATGTGCTAGAGTGGTATAGGAATTATTGTTAAGTAAGAGGAAATATTGCCCAGATTCCCAATTGGGACTCTAGAATAGACTGCCTCTTGGCTGCTTTTCTTTTCCACCTACATCCTTCTTTCCTAACCCTACCTTACCAACCTTTATTGCAACCTTATGAAAGTAAATTTGGTTGCCCAGCCTGGTTAGCCAGAGAGAAGTCCTTCAACTCATCTTTCACAAATGGAAGTGAATGTTCATTGCAAGGAAAGCTCCTTCACTGATACTTATTGAAAGGCATCTACCCACTGCACTCACTGTTATATCCTGCATGTCATGGCAGAGACCCACAAGTTCCCGTATCTTCTTTGGAAGAGATTTCAAAGGCAGTTGAGTTGAGATCCAGTTGGATTGTGATAACACTGCCTGTGCCAATAGACAGGTAGCCTTCAGCAGAGCCTGGAGATGGGTCACCTATCTATGGGGGATGGAAGGAGAATCAGATTTAAGGTAAAGGTAGGTTTCCATGGGGAGTTACACAGTCCCTATAAAGCCAAGAGATGTCACGAGTTACATAAGTAACAGACATCACTCAATGCCCACCAAGGGCAAGAGGTATTTCTGTATATCCTCACCTTCCATCTCTGTGTAATTTCTCTTTTTAGGAAAATCATATGACATGGGTGACCTACATTCAGAGTGGGCTAGAGGCCTGCAGCTAAGATTGTAACTCTTTGCATAATGAAGATGGAATGGTGCAGAGAATTAGTTCTGTCATCCAATTTATGATGGCCACCACCACTCCACTCTTGGCTAGACTTTGGGAATTTGAGCTAGATTCCCATTGCATGCCAGTGGGAAGAGCAGGCCAAAGAGGAGAAGGACAGTACAGTGACCAAGCCCATAGCCTGGATTTGCACACAGCCAACAGTAAAGTAGGCCCTGGCAAATTGGTCAGGGGACATGAGCAGTTGAAGTAACTTAATCTGATTTTAATAAATATGGGGATTTTATTTTCTCAAAAAAATAACATTAACAAAAAAAAGAACCAATGCAAATATACCCTCATACCAATTAATGCCTTGTGGCTAAACTTCAGCTTTGTGCTGAAATGGGCATTCTCAGTTTCTTTTTAGTTGTTTGCTAAAAAAAAAAAAAAATGCATATTGCAAAATACTTAACAGGCATAAACTTAAATTCTGATTTTTATACATAAAATGTCCAAATTAATTATGTTAAAAATGAAACTGACAAATATTCACAGTTAGCTATGCACCATGAGAAACAGAAATAAAAGGCCAAGGTATGAGGCTGGCAATCAAGTTACAGTGACAGATGCTAAAGTGTGAGGAGCTAGTGGCTGCTGATAACAGGAAAAGATAAACTGAGGCACAGCATACTGGGTAACCAAGAAACAGAGAAAGAAGAGATCATCTCAGCCTTTGGTGATTGGTGGGATGAGGCAGAACTAGATAAAGGGTGGGAATGGGTAGTCATGGGCAGACCAATCTACAAAACGTGCTCTAAATCAGAAAGATAGTACCAGTTAGCACAGCAGGAAACTCCTTGCAGACTTTCACACTGTAAATTGGCCCACCTACTACAAAGTAAAGCATCACTATGGTATGGAAAGTAACAAACCCATGTCATTGGTATTGCAACCTCACTAGAAGATTTTTGCAAATTGGGAGGTATAACCCAGGTTTGCCTCCAATTCCAAGAGCAGCTTTTGGACATCATAGTCATTGGAAGCTGAAATTATATAATAGAACAATAGGTGGTTATACAATTTACCTGGACAAACACTTTACCAGTATGAGTAGCCAGTGCTAGCTGTTTATTAATACAAATAGCAGAGGAAAGGTGCTGCAACGTAAGACGCAATTCCAAAGAAGTTGAAATGTTGTGTCACATTCAATCCATCTTATGAATGTGCAGAAAAAGGCAAACAAATTTCATTATTTAAAATTTGGTATTTGCACCAAATTATTAGCTGGTTATGGCGTCCATTTTTCTCAGTCTACCCCTGAATAGAGGCACCATTTGAGCTAGGTGTTAAACAGTGGGCAGGATTTGAACATGCAAATAGTAAAGACATCTATAAGGCAGGAGAAGTAAACTTCTGGCAGGGAGGTCTCTTCTCTACCTGGTCCTCCACTCTAATATGTAAAATTTGGGGAGTTCACATAGCAGTACTTGTTGGGCTCATTTGTCAAACAGAAAAGACCTAATTAATGTCCCATTTTCTTTAGTATGTACCCTAAAAGATGTATGGCAACTTGGCTTTCCTGAAATCTCAGCCAGATTCTAGGGTAGCATGGTGTGGATGAAGAGTATGGGCTGTGGAATCAGGCAGGCTTGGGTTTGAATTCTGGCTCCATCTTGTACTGACTGTGAACCTTCTCTGAATTTACTTACCCTTACTAGAGAGGATTTAGTCTCTTCATTTTAAAAATGGGAACAATATCAATTATCATGTAGAGATGTTGTATTATTTGAGATAACACATGTAAAGCATCTATCACCTGGGAATAACTCAATGAAAAGAAGTTTTGATCATTAGTTTGAAGCTTTGTCTTTCCCATTGCAAAACTGGCAAAGAAGCACCATGTCCTTCCTTCTGCTCCAACCAGTCTGCACTGCCTGTGGTTTTGGGATAGCAAGTCCGCACCTGACACATATTCAAATGGACACTTTCCTGCCATACCTTGACATTGTCTGGTTTGATAATTTGCCGATCTCTTTGCCATAGAAGATTCACCCAAACCTGAACGGGGTTGGGTTTCCATGACCCGTGAGTCAATTGCCATGGTAAGTGACATGGTTTGGATATTTGTCTCCTCCAGATCTCATGTTGAAATGTGATCCCCATTGTTGAAGGTAGAGCCTAGTGGGAGGTGTTTGGGTCATGGGGGTGAATCCCTTATGAATGGCTGGGTGCTCTTTCTGTTGTAATGAGTTCAGAAGAGATTTCACTGTTAAATAGAGTTGGGGATCTCCCACTTCTCTCTCTTGCTCCCTCTCTTTCCATGTGATATGCCGACTCCCCCTTTGCCTTCTGCTCTGATTGTAAGCTTCCTGAGGCCTCTCCAGAAGCAGAGGTTGGTACCATGCTTTTTATATACAGCCTGCAGAAACATGAGCCAAAAGAAACCTCTTTTCTGTATAAATTATATTTACAGAAAATATATATATGCAGAAAATACAAACAAAACTCTTAGAACAGTAGTTGCACACAGTTAGCATTCATTTTCTCTATAAATTGCCTAGTCTCTGTATAAATTACCTAGTCTTATGTATATACATATTATATATAATATTATATACATATATATGTGTATAATACACATTATTATACATATGTATAATATATAATACATATATAATATACGTTATATATAATATATAATATACGTATTATATATAATATGTATATATGTATTATTTATATATATTATACATATATATAAAATATAGATATAGACACATATTATGCCCATTTCTTACCTAGTCAATGCAAAATGGACTAACACAGTAGGGAATCTACTTGCACAATATTTTATACCCTGCAGTGAACCATGGTGACTATGTATTTTGTTTGCCATCATACTTCTCCAACTCTCTTTGAGTAAAGTCTCCTCCATTTAGCCATAGGATTGGAGTATGACCCAAGCCTAGCCATTTACAGTACACCACTGTGTACAGTACAGGCCACTGTGTTTTGTTCAAGACAGAGTCATATGACTCAAGCTGGACTAGCTGATACACTGGGAGAAAAAAAAGCTGTTGATTCCTCAAGAGTTATTAAGCTACTTCTGTTGAATCTGGTTCTACCAGAAGCTATTTCGTTACCATCTGAAGAGAATCTTTCTTTTGTTTTAAGAGCTAACATTAATTGAATGCTAACTGTGTGCAATTACTATTCTAAGAGTTTTGTTTGCATTTTCTCACTTAAATCTCACAATACCCTTATCTTGTATATAATGTTATTATTAGAGAGATGAGGAAATTCAGGCACAAAGAGGTAAGGTAACTTGCTCAATGTTACATTGACAGAAAGTGATAGGATTTGAATTTATGCAAGCTGTATTACTATTCTCTAGGCCAGTGGTTCTCAACTGGGGGCAACATTTTCCCTGAGGGGACATATAGCAACCTCTGGAGACACCTGTGTTTTTCACAACTTGAGAGCAAGATGCTACTGTTATCTAGGGGATAGAGGCCAGGGAAGATGCTAAGCATCCTAAAGTGCACAGGACAGTTACCCTACAACAAATAATTACCTAGCCTCACATTTCAATAGTACTGATTTGAGAAACCCTACTTTAGGCTGTTCAAGTTTCCTAGTGCTGACAAACAGAAATGAGAGAAGAGTGGAAGTGTGGACCAATGGTAGCACTGGTCCTTGAGCTCCCAATACCGTGTGCTGGCCTCAAAACATTCCCAGCTACTTAAGCCAAAAGGAAATACCTCAGTCAAACTTTACTCAACATGAAGGGCATCCTTATGGTTGCAAGCAAGAGCATCGTGACCAATACATATACAAAGGTTGCAAGCAGGAGAATCTTGACCAATACATATCCAAAGCCCATTTTCAGTCTACTCTAGTCACCACCATTGGAAAAGACGTGTATGATTTCTGTGTATGTCGCTTGTCCACTTTAGACTACAAGGACTATAGTGATTTTTTTTTTCTCTACCTATGAAGATGCTTAATTGGCACTTTCAGGAAAAAGTGATAGTGATGAGCTATAAATCACATGTATCACACAGGTCAGTATGGAAATGATCCTCAACAATATTTTTCTTTACCTTTAATTTAGAAATTAAAATTCAGTGAGATAATTTATCAAACATTTAGGTTTAGAGGCAAATGCATGCTCATCACTTCTGCTCCAGGAGCCATTTATTTTTATATTTATTTATTTATTTATTTTTTGTTATACTTTAAGTTCTAGGGTACATGTGCACATCGTGCAGGTTTGTTACATATGCATACATGTGCCATGTTGGTGTGCTGCACCCGTTAATTCATCTTTTACATTAGGTATATCTCCTAATGCTATCCTTCCCCCCTCCCCCAACCCCAAAAAAGGCCCTGGTGTGTAATGTTCTGCACCCTGTGTCCAAGTGTTCTCATTGTTCAATTCCCACCTATGAGTGAGAACATGCGGTGTTTGATTTTCTGTCCTTGCAATAGTTTGCTGAGAATGATGGCTTCCAGCTTCATCCATGTCCCTACAAAGGACATGAACTCATCATTTTTTATGGCTGCATAGTATTCCATGGTGTATATGTGCCACATTTTCTTAATCCAGTCTATCACTGATGGACATTTGGGTTGGTTCCAAGTCTTTGCTATAGTGAATAGTGCCACAATAAACATACGTGTGCATGTGTCTTTATAGTAGCATGATTTATAATCCTTTGGGTATATGCCTAGTAATGGGATGGCTGGGTCAAATGGTATTTCTAGTTGTAGATCCTTGAGGAATCACCACACTGTCTTCCACAATGGTCGAACTAGTTTACAGTCCCACCAACAGTGTAAAAGTGTTCCTATTTCTCCACATCCTCTCCAGCACCTGTTGTTTCCTGACTTTTTAATGATCGCCATTCTAACTGGTGTGAGATGGTATCTCATTGTGGTTTTGATTTGCATTTCTCTGATGGCCAGTGATGATGAGCATTTTCTCATGTGTCTGTTGGCTGCATAAATGTCTTCTTTTGAGAAGTGTCTGTTCATATCCTTTGCTCACTTTTTGATGGGGTTGTTTGATTTTTTCTTGTAAATTTGTTTAAGTTCTTTGTAGATTCTGGATATTAGTCCTTTGTCAGATGGGTAGATTGTAAAAATTTTCTCCCATTCTGTAGGTTGCCTGTTCACTTTGATAGTAGTTTCTTTTGCTGTGCAGAAGCTCTTTAGTTTAATTAGATCCCATTTGTCAATTTTGGCTTTTGTTGCCATTGCTTTTGGTGTTTCAGTCATGAAGTCCTTACCCATGCCTATGTCCTGAATGGTATTGCCTAGGTTTTCTTCTAGGGTTTTTATGGTTCTGGTCTAAAATTTAAGTCTTTAATCCATCTTGAATTAATTTTTGTATAAGGTGTAAGGGAGGGATCCAGTTTCAGCTTTCTATGTGTGGCTAGCCAGTTTTCCCAGTACTATTTATTAAATAGGGAATCGTTTCCCCATTTCTTGTTTTTGTCAGGTTTGTCGAAGATCAGATGGTTGTAGATGTGTGTTATTATTTCTGAGGTCTCTATTCTGTTCCATTGGTCTATATCTCTGTTTTGGTACCAGTACCATGCTGTTTTGGTTACTGTAGCCTTGTAATATAGTTTGAAGTCAGGTAGCATGATGCCGCCAGCTTTGTTCTTTTTGCTTAGGATTGTCTTGGAAATGCGGGATCTTTTTGGTTCCATATGAACTTTAAATTGGTAGCTTGATGGGGATGGCACTGAATCTATAAATTACCTTGGGCAGTATGGCCATTTTCACAATATTGATTCTTCCTATCCATGAGCATGGAATGTTTTTCCATCTGTTTG
This sequence comes from Pan paniscus, assembly GCF_029289425.2. Lineage (NCBI taxonomy): Eukaryota > Metazoa > Chordata > Mammalia > Primates > Hominidae > Pan > Pan paniscus. The sequence continues at coordinate 67,235,185 of NC_073261.2, read as the reverse complement.
TGTCCTCTTTTATTTCACTGAGCAGTGGTTTGTAGTTCTCCTTGAAGAGGTCCTTCACATCCCTTGTAAGTTGGATTCCTAGGTATTTTATTCTCTTTGAAGCAATTGTGAATGGGAGTTCACTCATGATTTGGCTCTCTGTTTGTCTGTTATTGATGTATAGGAATGCTTGTGATTTTTGCCCATTGATTTTGTATCCTGAGACTTTGCTGAAGTTGCTTATCAGCTTAAGGAGATTTTGGGCTGAGACAATGGGGTTTTCTAAATATAGAATCATGTCATCTCCAAACAGGGACAATTTGACTTCCTCTTTTCCTAATTGAATACCCTTTATTTTTTTCACCTGCCTAATTGCCCTGGCCAGAACTTCCAACACTATATTGAATAGGAGTGGTGAGAGAGGGCATCCCTGTCTTGTGCCAGTTTTCAAAGGGAGTGCTTCCAGTTTTTGCCCATTCAGTATAGTGTTGGCTGGGGTTTGCCATAAATGGCTCTTATTATTTTGAGATACTTCCCATCAATACCTAATTTCTTGAGAGTTTTTAGCATGAAGCCTGTTGAATTTTGTCAAAGGCCTTTTCTGCATCTATTGAGATAACCATGTGGTTTTTGTCATTGCTTCTGTTTATATGATGGATTAAGTTTGTTGGTTTGCATATGTTGAACCAGCCTTGCATCCCAGGGTTGAAGCCAACTTGATCTTGGTGGATAAGCTTTTTGATGTGCTGCTGGATTCAGTTTGCCAGTATTTTATTGAGGATTTTTGCATCGATGTTCATCAGCGATATTGGTCTAAAATTCTCTTTTGTGTGTGTGTCTCTGCCAGGCTTTGGTATCAGGATGATGTTGGCCTCATAAAACGAATTAGGGAGGATTCCCTCTTTTTCTATTGATTGGAATAGTTTCAGAAGGAATGGTACCAGCTCCTCTTTGTACCTCTGGTAGAATTCAGCTGTGAATCTGTCTGGTCCTGGACTGTTTTTGGTTGGTAGGCTATTAATTATTGCCTCAATTTCAGAACCTGCCATTGGTCTCTTCTGGGATTCACCTTCTTCCTGGTTTAGTCTTGGAAGGGTGTATGTGTCCAGGAATTTATCCATTTCTTCTAGATTTTCTAGTTTATTTGTGTAGAGGTGTTTATAGTATTCTCCGATGGTAGTTTGTATTTCTGCAGGATTGGTGGTGATATCCCCTTTATCATTTTTTATTGCATCTATTTGATTCTTCTCTCTTTTCTTCTTTATTAGTCTTGCTAGCAGTCTATCAGTTTTGTTGATCTTTTCAAAAAACCAGCTCCTGGATTCATTGATTTTTTGAAGGATTTTTTTGTGTCTCTGTCTCCTTCAGTTCTGCTCTGATCTTAGTTATTTCTTGCCTTCTGCTAGCTTTTGAATGTGTTTGCTCTTGCTTTTCTAGTTCTTTTAATTGTGATGTTAGGGTGTCAATTTTAGATCTTTCCTGCTTTCTCTTGTGGGCATTTAGGGCTATAAATTTCCCTCTACACACTGCTTTGAATGTGTCCCAGAGATTCTGGTATGTTGTGTCTTTGTTCTCATTGGTTTCAAAGAATGTCTTTATTTCCACCTTCATTTTGTTATGTACCCAGTAGTCATTCAGGAGCAGGTTGTTCAGTTTCCATGTAGTTGAATGGTTTTGAGTGAGTTTCTTAATCCTGAGTTCCTTAATCCTGAGTTCTAGTTTGATTGCACTGTTGTCTAAGAGACAGTTTGTAATAATTTCTGTTCTTTTACATTTGCTGAGGAGTGCTTTACTTCCAACTATGTGGTCAATTTTGGAATAAGTGCTATGCGGTGCTGAAAAGAATGTATATTCTGTTGATTTGGGGTGGAGAGTTCTGTAGATGTCTATTAGGTCCACTTGGTGCAGAGCTGAGTTCAATTCCTGGATATCCTTGTTAACTTTCTGTCTCGTTGATCTGTCTTATGTTGACAGTGGGGTGTTAAACTCTCCCATTATTATTGTGTGTGAGTCTTAGTCTCTTTGAAGGTCTCTAAGGACTTGCTTTATGAATCTGGGTGCTCCTGTATTGAGTGCATATATATTTAGGACAGTTAGCTCCTCTTGTTGAATTGATCCCTTTACCATTATGTCTTTGTCTCTTTTGATCTTTGTTGGTTTGAAGTCTGTTTTATGAGAGACTAGGATTGCAACCCCTGCTTTTTTTTTGTTTTCCATTTGCTTGGTAGATCTTCCTCCATCCCTTTATTTTGAGCCTATGTGTGTCTCTGCATGTGAGATGGGTCTTCCAGGAGCCATTTTCATGTACGTTTTACTTTTCCTCTCTTTGCATCCATTTTGGAATTCTTTCTTGTCTTATATAAATAATAATAGACTGATATGTTCCAAGAACAAATAACAATTCTTTGTGTCTGTGTGCCTGAAGGTCAACAAACCACTTTCATTTTTAGTTAGAATAAAATAACTACCAACACCTAGAAACAAATAGAGAGCTGGAAAAGAAAAGAAAGACAGTCTAAATGTAACACCTAGAAAAGCTACAAAGTCAGGAAACACAGAACAGACCTGGAAAATAGCCTGAAAGTCTCTTTCTGTGTGTTTCACAGCAACTACCAATATATGGGATGCTAATATTTATTTAAGAATCCCATACTCATGGCATTGTGTTATGTATTGGGCATATCACTTGTTTCTGGCAATGAGGTACACATCTTGACATTTAATAGTAATGAATTTTAGAGGGCAACTCTTCTCTCCCCACTTTTATATTTTGCTCTGTTTTGGGACATGGCTTTTGTTTGTTTGTTTGTTTTGAGAGAGTCTTGCCCTGTTGCCCAGGCTGGAGTACAGTGGCTCAATCTCGGCTCGCTGCAAGCTCCGCCTCCCGGGTTCATGCTATTGTCGTGCCTCAGGCTCCCGAGTAGCTGGGACTACAGGCGCCCACCACCACACCTAGCTAACTTTTTTGTATTTTTAGTAGAGATGGGGTTTCACCATGTTGGCCAGGGTGGTCTTGATCTCCTGACCTCGTGATCTGCCCACCTCAGCCTCCCAAAGTGGCTATTTTTACAGGACTGGGTTCTTCATATACCACTATCTCAAATTATGAAATGCATCTTTAAGTAAACCAAATCTTATATAATTGATTGAATTACATTGACATTTTTAGGAGCCCTTAGTTGTTTTCTGTGGGGTCTGTTGATTTAAAACATTTCAAGTTTTTCACTGAAGCTAATATTTGCTTAGTTTTTTACTACTAATTTCTTTAATCTGATGAAAATAAATGACCTTTCAGGATCTCTGTTTTGTGGTGGAGTTATTAAATAATTCTTAACAGACTTCTTTAGGGGGTCACAGAGAAGATAAAAAACCCTGGCTTTGCAGGGCTCCAATGAAACCACTATGGTTGCTATCAAGATATATTAGAATCCGAAAGTTCTCAAGAATGTCAGCCGTTGAATTGGATTATATTTTCTAGGTGTTCTTATATTTTCTGTCTGTGTTTTATTTATACTTCAATTACATGCCATCATTTTCCTCTGTTAAAACAACTATGCAAAACGTATTGTCTCCCATCCTCCCTAAACTTTGCTAGCACAGATTATATAATTCACTGCCTTATCTGGTTTCATGTGAATATCTTTTTACTCCAATTAGATAGTAAGCTTGAGGGAATGGATTATAAAACACATTTCTCTCAAGTCTAGCAAAATGCTATCTAGGTGTCGAATAAATATCTGTTTAATAAGTTGAAAGGCAGCATGGTAAAGCAGAAAAAGCCTAGCTGGAGGTTTAGTCATACCTATTAGCTATGTACAGTGCAAAAATTAAATCTCTGTCTCAGTTCCCTTCATCTGTAATATCTCACTATTTTTTTCTGGCCATTGCATATTAATTGGTGCTAGACGTACCCTTACTTCACACAAACAACTGGTAAACTGGACAAACTATATGAAATAATTGTTCTTATATGTTGGACAACGGATAACACACAACTGAGATCCCTGACGAAAAGGAAGTAAGTGAGGTAAGACCTGAACTCACATGGCTTTCTGCCAGGAAGCATGTAACAAACCATGAGAAAGGGAGGAGAAATCACAGAGAAGAATCTTATCACTGAGATGAGAAGACAGATTTTGGAATGTAAGAGGATGAGGTGGCTAGAACTTGTGATGCAGAGCAGTGCAGAGGGGGCAGAAACACAGAGAAAGAGCTCTAGAAATCTATTAGGGTTCTTCATGAGTTTCTGATTGGATATTGCAAAGAGGGAAGCTATAAAAGCCTCGGCAAAGAAAAAACACTGGATCACAGCAAGCTGAGCAATTCCTAGAATCCACACAGGGCTGGAAGACATTCATATTTGCACCAGCCAGATGGAAGGGAAAAATTTCAACATCACAAAAGAAAAGTGATGTCACCATAGAGCTTAAATTCATAAATGCATATAAAGACAACATTATAAGAAACGTTAAGTCAGTAAATTTGACAACTTAGATGAAATAGAGAAGTTGCTTGAAAGACAGAAATTACCAAAAACTGACACTAGAATAAATAGAAAATATAAATAGCAATATATGTGTTTAAAAAATGCAATTGGTAATTTAAAAAATGTTTCTAAAATAAGAATTCCAGAGCCAGATAGCTTCACTGGTGAATTCTGTCAATCATTTAAGAAAAATCACACCAATTTTATATGAAACCTTTCAAATATTAGAGGACAGGGCATATTCTAACACATCTCTGAAACCATCATTATCATGACTCCCAAGACAAAGATGTTATCAAACAAACAAACAAACCCAAAACAAACTATAGATCACTATTCCTCAAGAATATAGATTAAAAACTCCTAAATAAAATGCTATCAAATCAAATTCAGCAATTATATGAACTGTATGATACAAGATGACCAAGTGAACTTTATCCCAAAAGTGCAAGGTTAGTTGAATATTCACCAGTCAATACAAAATCACCATATTACCACAATAAATGAGGTAAATCGTGTGTGTGTGTGTTAATCATAATAGTTGCAAAATCATTAGCAAAATTCAATATCCACTCATGATACAGTCATCAGACTGGGAATAGAAGGGATTTCTTCAAGCTGATAAAAAGCATTTATGAGGAAATCTAAAGATAACATTTTATTTAATGGTGAAAAAACTATGTCCTTGAGATCGAGACTAAGCAAGAATTTCCTTTCTCATCACTTATACTCAACATTACATTGAGAATCTTAATCAGTGCAAGACAAAACAAAGCAAAACGCACACACAGACACACATACACACACAAGAAAGCACAAAAGACATACAATTTGAAAGGAATAGGGAGAATGGTCTTTATTCACAGAATACTTGATTGTGTACCTAGAAAATTCTAAGAGATTTACCAAAAACTACTTGAAGTGAATTTAACACAGTTAAGAATACAAAGTAATATACAAAATTTATTGTATTTCTGTATATAAGCAAAGTACAATGACAAAAACATGAAATAATTAAGGATAAATTTTTATATATGTAAGATTTATATTCCGAAAACTACAAACCACTGCAGATACAAATGAAAGGAAACCTAAAGAAATGGAGAGAGGTATATCATGTTCATGCATCAGAATGGCCAATAGAAATTATATGTCAAATATCCTTGAACTGATTTATAGATTTAACATAGTCATAATCAAAATAATGCCACCTTTCCTTTTGGTAGTAATTGGTAACTTTTTAATAAAATTTACCCAGTAATGCAAATGACATAGGGTAATCAAAGTGATTATAAACTAGAAGCATAATATTGCAGAATTTACTATCTTAGCTTAAGCTACCAAAACAAAATACCACAAACAGTGAGGCTTAAAAAACAGGAATCTATTTCTCACAGTTCTGAAGACTGGGAAGTACATGATCAAGTTGCCAGCTGATTTAGTTCCTGGGGAGCGCCCTCTTTCTGGCTTGTAGAGAGCTGCCTTTCCACTGGGTCCTTACATAGGGGGAGAGATAGAGACAGACAGAGAGAGAGAGAGCAAGCTCTGCGGTGTCTCCTCTTACAAGGACACTAATCCTAGTGAATCAGGGTACTGCCCTTATGATCACTTAACCTTAGTTACTTCCTTACTCCGGATATACTCACATTGAGGGTTAGAGCTTCAACATATAAATTTTGGAAGGACACAGTTCAGTCCACAGCATTTAGAGTATCTTATTTCACAACGTAATGCTTACTATAAAGTCATAGTAATTAAGGAAGTAGGTACTGGCCTAAAGATAGAAATGTAGATCAGGGGGGAGGGATAGCATTGGGAGATATACCTAATGCTAGATGACGAGTTAGTGGGTGCAGCGCACCAGCATGGCACATGTATACATATGTAACTAACCTGCACAATGTGCACATGTACCCTAAAACTTAAAGTATAATAAAAAATTAAGAAAAAAAAAAGAAAGAAATGTAGATCAGATAAACAGAACAGTCTATAAATAAATCACACATTTGTGGTCAATTGATTTTTTACAAAGTTGCCAAATTAATTCAATGGGGAAGGATGATCTTTTCAACAAATTGTGCTGAAACAACTGGACATCCAAATGTAAAACTGTATGAAGCATTAGCTTTGCTTTACATCATCTACAAAATTTAATTCAAAATAGCTTATAGTCCTCAACCTAAAGCTACAACTATAAAATTTCTAGAAAGAACCACGGGATAATATCTTTATGATCTTGGGTTAAGCAAAGTCTTCTTAGACAGGGCACACTTATTCATTAAAAATATTAGATTTTATCAAAATAAAAACTAACTTCTAACTTCTGTTCTTTGGAAGATCTCTTAAGAAAATGAAGTGGTAAATCACAAAGTGAGAGAAAACATTTGTGAACTTTTTTTTTTTTTTTTTTTTTTGAAATGTAGTCTCACTCTGTCGTCCAGGCTGGATATGGAGTGCAGTTGGTACTATCTCGGCTCACTGCAACCTCTGCCTCCTGATTTCAGGTGATTATCCTGCCTCAGCCTCCCGAGTAGCTGGGATTACAAGCGTGTGCCACCACACCTGGCTAATTTTTGTATTTTTAGTAGAGACGGGTTTTCACAATGTTGGCCAGGCTGGTCTCGAACTTCTGACCTCAGGTGATCTGCCCACCTTGGCTTCCCAAAGTGCTAGGATTACAGACGTGAGCCACGGCGCCTGGTCCTTGCAAACGTTTTTATTCAGAATGTATAAAAACTATTATAAATCTACTGTAAGAATACTAACTATCCAATTAATTTTTTTAGACAGTCAAAAACTTTCAAAAGACTTGACCAGAAACGTCATGAAAGAAGATATTTGAATGGCCAATAAATACATGAAAAGATGCTCGTCATAATCTTCATAATCATAATCATAAGAGAAATGCAATTAAAACCACAATGAGGCAACATTACATGTCCACTACAAAAGCTAAAAATAAAAATAAAAAAACTGACAAGACCAAATGTTGTCAGCGATGTGGAGCAACTGGAATTCTTGAACATCTGATGGGAGTGTAAAATTTTATCATCACTTTGGGAAACAGTTTGGCAGTTCCTTAGAAAGTGAAATATACATTTACCATATGACCCAGCAATTCCACACTTCAGTGTTTACCCAAGAGAAAATGTATCCACACAAGGATTTGTACATAAATGTTCACTGCAGCTTTATTCATCACAGTTGAAAACTGGAACCAAGTCAAATGTCAAAAACCTGGCAAGTGATAACCAAATTGTTGTATATTCATACGATGGAATACTACTTGGTAATAACAAAGAATGAAATATGCAACCTGAACTATGTAGTAACATGAATGAATCTCAGAAAACATGATGATGAGTAAAATAATCTGACACCAAAGAGTACACACATTGTATGTTTCTTTTATAAGAAATTCTAGCCCAGGCAAAACTAGTATATACTGTGAGAAAGCAAATCTGTGTTTGCCTAGGGCCAGGGTTGCGGGAAAATTGAAGATGAGCACAGTTGTTTCTGGAAATTTGGGGGAACTTAGAACTTTGATTATAGTTTTGTTCACATGGATATGTAAATTTATTAAATCCCATCAAACTATACATTTAAAATGGGTATGTTATGTTGTATGGAGTGGATAATTTAATAAAGATAGTTCATCGTGTTCTTACCAATACGTAACTGAAAGAAAATGGTACAGGATTAAATGATATAAGATGTGTAGCTGCCAGTACTGTGCTTGGTAGTTAGTAAGTTTCACAAAAGGTGGCTCTCTCTCCTATTTCTTCGTCTTCCCTTGGAGCAAATTCAAAACTTTCTACCCACTCTGGAAAATATTAATATGTTTCAAATTTCTATACATGTATAATAGTGATTGTTTTAGACCCAATGAACTTTAATTGTTGGGTATTCTTGGGTAACAATATTTTTAGAACTTTGATACATTTTGGTAACCATTTGTAAGATAGTTTTATTTTATTTACATTCTTATGAGAACTAATTGAAATAAGACTGGTGATACAAGTCAACTATTGCATCAGAGTTAACCAATTTGAAGATAAAGAATTGAGGTGGGGTTGAAGTGGGGGTAGAAGGCAGTGAAGAGCACTGGATTGAAAAGTGATAAGATTACTTCTTTGGGTTAAATGGTAATTAGATTACTGGTCCTTACCTAAATGTTTTATGAGTCTGGACTTTGAAAAAAATGGAGAAATTTTATGCTACTGGAAATATATGTATACATATGAGACCTCAGGGAAAAATCATATTTTATTCTCTTTATAGGCAGTTCATTTTGGTATTAAAAGTATTAAAAGTCTAGCTATTTATTCCATATATCAGGGAATAACTAATTTGCTGCTTTCTCTTCCTCATTATTTAAAAACTTTATTAATGCTGATTCCTCTTTTTGAGTTCAGGGAATGAAAGAAATGCCCCCCTTTAGCCATTGAAGACAGAGGGGAAATATGCAGCCTCATGACAAGTAGACTATTGTATAAAATACCACATCCCTAACACTAATCTTACCACCTGTACCCTGTCCCATCTTCTGCTCCCTTCTGTTCCCTTGTCACTTCAGTCATTGCTTCAGTCTCCCAATTTCCTAGAATCAAATCCTTGGGGATACCTTTAAATTATCTCTTTCCTGCCAGGACTCTGCATGTCCTCTGCATGGCAGAAAACATGCCAGGACATGCAGTGTCCTGGCATAGGACATAGCATGTGCTTTGCTAAATCCTTTAAGACTTTCTCATATCAGCCCATTAACTTCTATTTTATTTGATATCACCGAGTCTACCCCCGTATTAATCTATTGTAGACCAACTGTATTTTCCATTCTCTAGACTTTTTACCTGCGTCTGCATATTGCTCACAAAATTTTAATGGTTTTCCGTTACCTGATTAAGTTACACACCTTATTCTAACATCAAAACTCTCCACAGTACCAGCCTCTCAACTTTCTTACTACAGACTTTGCAAGCAACTTACTTCATTTTATTTTTGTTAACACTTCATAGATATACCATATAAAGTGCTGCCTTCTAACCCTTGCTTATGCAGTTCTCAGATTTCTATACTGTACTTAACTAAGTTTTGTCCTTCTATCAAAGTCCTACTCAAATTCTGTCTTTTCACTGAAGGCAAAATCTTTGATTTAAAATACTGTTTCTCACTAATGATTTATTGATGTAAAAATATGCCTGGCTTTTGATCCTTGCATCCCTCCATTCTTTGCACTCAGGGACACTTGTCCCTTATTTTAGATCAGTGTCCATGCTGTTGGTCTCACTTTGATCTTGTTTTTAAAATAAAGAAACTAAGTCCTTGCCTTGTTGACCATTCATTATGTGACTTAATCCCACTGGTTCCCAAAGATCTTATAGGAAGAAGAGTCCCACCCACAATGGTATTCTTCATGGTGAGACTCCATTTCCAAGCACTTAGGCTTCCATGAAGCCAGTGGCTTACCTTCCTCTGTCACTCTCTGATATGTGCACTTGCCCTAGTGTGTGCCCCATCTTTATGTGAGGTCTGACTTTTCCTGATCTGTCCAGACTTGCTGTCAATAACCCTTGGTTAGGAAACCGATGACACTGATGAAATTGCAAAGGTTACTTATCTTGCTAATTATTATTCTCATGCAAATTTTTCTTTTTCAGTAATCTGTAATTTCCTTGAATGCATGGATCACATTGAACAACTCTTCTACCTCTACTCCTAAATATTTTATTTATGGAGAATACAAACTTAATAAGTGGTTTGTTGTTTATTATGATAGTGGTGATTTTATTTGTTGTAGCCATTGGCTTGGTACAAGTTGGAGTTTTGCATAATGGTGAGCAAAGATTACAATCATATAGCTATGTCAACCTTTCTGCATGGAAAAGTGCATATAGTCTGATTATAGATGTTTCGGTAAGAATAGCAGTTGAAGCATTTATAATAAAGACTCATCAGCCAGGTGCGGTGGCTCATGCCTATAATCCTAGCACTTTGGGAGGCCGAGGCGGGTGGATCACTTGTGGTCAGGAATTAGAGACCAGCCTGGACAGCATGGTAAAACTCCTTCTCTACTAAATATACAAAAATTAGCCGGGAGTGGACGCCTGTAATTCTAGCTACTCAGGAGGCTGAGGCAGGAGAATCACTGGAACCCTGGAGGCAGAGGCTGCAGTGAGCCAAGATCATGCCACTGTACTCCAGCCTGGGTGACAGAGTGAGACTCCATCTAAAAAAAAAAACAAAAAACAAAACAAACAAAAAAACAGAAGGCTAGGCACGGTGGCTTACACCTGTAATCCCAGCACTTTGGGAGGCCAAGGCAGGTGGATCACCTGAGGTGGGGAGTTTGAGACCAGCCTGACCAACATGGAGAAACCCCATCTCTACTAAAAATAAAAAATTAGCCGGGTGTGGTGGTACGTGCCTGTAATCCCAGCTACTCGGGAGGCTGAGGTGGGAGAATCACTTGAACCCGGGAGGCAGAGGTTGCAGTGAGCCAAGATCACGCCGTTGTGCTCCAGCCTGGGCAACAGGAGCGAAACTCTGTACCCCCGACCAAAGAAAAGAAAAGGAAAAAAAAAAGACTCATCACTTTGATGTGCGTGGACTTCAGGAACATAAATGCCCATCAGTGATATATAGCAAGGAATACATATTTCATACTCATGAATGCTTTCAAGAAGGTAAACATGGGTTATTAAATAATATGCAAATTTTTAATAATGTAAGCTTGATTCACACTAGTGTCTTCTCAGTAATCTCTAAATGTTGCTAATTTCCAGCAGTCTTCCAAAATAAATGAAAGCTGCCACTTAAATATGTCTTTTCTAGTTGCCAGATACAGGGATGGTTTTCTATTCCATTTTTCATTTTCTTTAGTGTATTGTTGAAAAGTGATATTCATACCCATTAGACAAATGTAGTTGGAATTGTTGCAGTTATATATAACACATCAACACCTGCTTGTTTCTTCTCATTAAAAATGTGATATGTACTGAGATCTGGTTGTGTTTGAAAGGGTGAAAATGCATATCAAAAGCAAATCAAAGATTTTGTAAAAGAGCAGTGGTGCAAATCTCCGAGAGTATCACTTCTTGAAGATGATGTATTGAAATCTGTCCTTCTTATGAATTTTTGTGTGCAGCCTCTTTAACTGGTGAAGGCTCCCTCTCCTAACCTGATGAGTTTGTAATAGATGTGTTGGGGAAAAAGGTATAGAGCTTTCATTTATGTGACCTTTCTAGTGGAAGGTGAATAATGAGAGTATTCAACAAACATCTTTTTGACTGCCACATCTTATTTTGTATCATCGTAGGATTCACTTAAAGGAGACACGGGCTGTGCTGGCTTCTCAAATTTGCAAAAGATCAATGTCTCCAAGTACCCAAAACTTACCTGGGGTTTTCAAGATTATGCAGCTAGGGTAAGTTAACCTGCTTCCAACAGCATTAAGTTGTTTTTATGATGACAAGAGTTTCCAGGTAATTTTATTTTATTTTATTTTATTTTAAATAAGTTGTAATGTGTATATTTAAGGCATATAACATGTTATTATTTACATATATAAATATGTAAATATGTATGCATATCTATTATACACACACACACATATATATGGAGTGAGAGAGAAAGAGGGGAGAGAGAGAGAGAGAAAGATAGAGAAATGGTTACTATAGTGAAACAAATAATTAACACCAGGCATTTTTTTTTTAAGTGTTGGTTATCTCACTTGACAATGAGAAATAAATCAGTGATCACTGACATAGACCATTCATGGCATATTTTCATGTTTGATCCAACTATGTTTGATGAAACAAGAATATTTTTTATTTTTTATTTTTTATTGTAATCAATATGAAGTACTTATATGTTGTTTTCTTCAACTATCCCTTTCCAAATGTGGTGATGGAATCTATGATTTGATTATATTTAATAGAGTCTTTCAAAGGGGTATTCATATGATTTGGCTACCTATCCTGTCTTACACTTCTCAATAATATAAACATTATTTTCTCTTGTTGATTAGGTGCAGAAATATGGGACAGCTAAAACTTTGGTTAAGAAACACAAATATCTATAAAAGGTATAGAAAGCAGTTTGCATTGCGAACAATTAGAGAGAGTGTGCTAAGCATTAACAAACAAATTGGTATGAGAGTGACTTTACACAGTAAAGATGGCTTCTTGCTCATGTTAGAATGAAAAGAAGTCCTTTATAGTCATTTAGGAACCAAGTTCCCTCCACATGGTGGCTCCATCACTCTCTAGGTTCTTGGAGACCTCTCCAATCACCCTCTACATCAGAAAGAGACAGGATAAGGATCACTTGGAGAGTTTTAATGCACCAAGACACTGGCCAGAAATCAATCTGTGATGATGCCCACAACTTTACTGCAAGGGAGACTAAGAAATACAGTAACTGGCTGGGCGCGGTGGCTCACACCTGTAATCCTGGCACTTTGGGAGGCCAAGATGGGGGGATCACTTGAGTCCAGGAGTTCAAGACCAGCCTGGCCAACATGGCAAAACCCTGTCTCTACTAAAAATACAAAAATTAGCTGGGTATGGTGATGTGTGCCTGTAGTCTCAGCTACTTGGGAGGCTGAGGCCAGAGAATCGCTTGAACCTGGGAGGCAGAGGCTGCAGTGAGCCGAGGCTGTGCCACTGCACTCCAGCCTGGGCGACTGAGCGAGACTGTCTCAAAAAAATATATGTATCTATATATATATATATACATAGGATATATATGTGTGTGTGTATGTGTGTATATATAGTAATTGTGTGAACAGAAGAAAAGGGGAACCATTGGGTAGACAACTGACAGTCAGTGCTGCATTAATTGACATGCCAATTTCAGTACTACAAAGCAAAGCACAGATAATAATTCAAGCCTATCACTGTAGCCTCCTGTGAAAAACTGTGTAGGATGTTTACTTGCTGAAACACTTGGCCAGAGAGATACAGAGATTTTTCTTCCATAAAATTCTGGATGTTGTTAATAAAAGACTCACAGGGTACATGGGCATAACTTCTTTCTTGCTCTGTATTTCTTCTTTGATTGGCAATTGATTGGCAATCACATTTGCCGAGTTCTTGAGCTCCCAGGATTAAGCCAATATTAGTCTTAAGTGTGACAATTATCTATCCCTCAAGCCAAAATTCCCAGAGGGTCATCATATAATTAAAACACTTCCAAAATAGTCATCATGTTATATTCATAGTAATAAGTAAAGCTGTACCAAAGGCTATAAAGCTGTGGGGAAAAAATAGGGGTCATTCTCCTTTAAATAAAATGTGGCACATTTTCTACAAAAAATGAATTTTTTTTGAAATAATAGGTAAGCTGTCCTTGTTATTCATAAACATCTTATTTATGCATCTTCACTGTTGTGATAAATTAGCTGGGTTTGTTTTATATTTCCCTACAGTTTACTTTAAATAATCCTTCACAGTCGTTCACCACAAGACCACATAAGGTTCTTTTTTTAATACCTAGAATGCTGAAATAGCATTTTGAGCACAGACTGTAATGCATAACAAGTGTAGTGTATTATTTCTTCTTGGGAATGCCATGCAAAAACTTGTTCCTCTCACATTGTCTGTTTTTAGTTTAATTCTTTAAAGCTGTTCTGTATTTTAAAAGGCGACGTTCTTTGACCTTGTAACTGCGTAACACCCTAACTTTCCTTTCCCCATATGCCCCATCATCCACCCCATCATCCGTATTCTAGCATAAGCATATCCTGAGTCTCACTGCCACAAAATTCTAGCCATTTAAATGAGATTGTTAACATAGAACACTGCCCACCCTCTTTCCCACTATAACCATCTCTCAGTTCCTTCACCAAGCCTACTGAGTCTCTCAAAAGGCATTCACTTATTATATCCACCCACTCTACCCAGTTCCTGAGTGCTGAATTTCAGGGACAGAGTGTAGATTTCAAATTTTAAAAGCTGAAGGCTAATTTCCAATTGAAACATACCACCAACCACCCCAAACCCACCCATCCCATCACCACCATTGCTATTGCTATATATATGCCCAAATACAGACCATTATCGCATATGATACACCTGCTAACGGAAAAGTATCTGGCCTCTTTGAATCTCACTTTAGGTGTGTCTTCTTATGCTGCAGACCTGATTGATACTGAGGAGCATAAAAATGTAAAAGTTCTTATTTATCTTTTAAATTATGTATTGTGAAAGCAAAGATAATTTTATGAAATCATTCATTCAAAAGGCTATGCTGAGTACCAGCTCAGTGGAGGTGACAAGATAATAAGAACTAGGATATGATTTCATAAAGTTCACAGTCAAGTGGGTAGAGGCAGTCACATTACAACGATAAAAGCAGTGTGGTAAAGGCTAGGAGAGCAGGTGCAAAACACTCCACCAGGACACGATACTATTTCACATCTCCCTGCTTGCCCCTGTTGTTCCCTCTGCCCCAAATGACATTCCACCTCACTTTTCTAAAGCACTACTCAAATCCTGTGTTACATCTTGTATTGGAATATCTTTATTCATGCTCCACCTTTGCAGAAAGAAGTACTTCCTCTTTTGTATGAACACTCATCTTTCTGTGTGTTCTCTACATGATCTGTATTATCACGTTAAATTATAGTGATTTGTTTACATATCTCCTTCCCTGCGTTAATCCTTGAGTCTGGGATCAGTGCCTTGCACAGTGCCTAGAAAATAGCACTTAAATATAGGCTGGCACTTACATATATCTTTATACTTATACATTTATAATATATAATTAATAATATAAATATATATTTATACTTATATAATAAATTTGTATTTTATATATTAGCATATATATGTGTGTATATATATGTGTGTGTGTGTGTATATATATATATATATATATATATATATATATATATGGACTGTACAACGAATTCTGTCAGGAAAAACCAGGGACTATTTATAGAAGAGAAGATATTTGGGAAGGGAAGAGGGAGAAATATACCCAATAAATGAGAACAGTATATGTAGAGGCACAAAGAGATGGGAAATACAGAAATGGGCCAGGAGTCAGGGCAAGGATTCAGGGTTTCAGAGTTTCAGAAGCATATAGTAGCTGATTGGAGGGAGCTGTGAGAGTTTAGAAAATGAGATTGCTGAGGAAGACTGGGTAAATAGTTAAGATCTTCATAAAGCAACACTTAGAAAGGGAACATACTTCTTAGCACTGGTGCCTAACCATTTTTTTTTAAGTAGACTTTACTTTTTTTTTTTTTTTTTACAACAGTTTTAGGTTCACAGAAAAATTGAGCAGAAGGTACTGACAGTTCCCATATATGCCCTGTCCACAGATGCATGGCATCCCCCCTTATCAATAACTCCTGCTAGAGTGGTATAGTTGTTGCAATTGATAAGCCTATGTTGGCACATCATTAGCACCCAGAGTCCATAGTTTATATTAGGGTTCACTCTTGTTGTTGTAGTTAGAAAAACATATGTCTGTAATTATAGTATACAGTGTAGTGATGTAAGAATCTTTTGTGCTCCACCTGTTCATCCCTGTCTCTGCCCTCTAACTCCTGGCATCCCTGGAAAATTACTTTCTCCATAATTTCCCCTTTTTCAGAATGCCAGATAGTTGAAATTATACAGTTCATAGGCTTTTTGGATTGGCTCTCATTTGGTAATATGTGTTTAAGTTTCCTCCATGTCTTTTCATGGTTTGAGAGTCTGTTTCTTTTTAGTGCTAAAAATATTTCATTCTCTGAATATACTACAGTTTATTCACCTATGGAAGGATGTCTTTGTTGCTTCTAAGTTTTAGCAGTTAGGAATAAAGCTGCTACAAATCTCCATGTGCAGATTTCCATGTGGACATAAGTTTGCAACTCCTTTGGCTAAATATGAAGGAGTATGGAAACCGAACTGTCTTCCAAAGTGGTTGTGCCATTTTACATTCCCACCAGTGGTGAATAAGTGATCCTGTTGTTCCACATCCTTCCCAGTATTTGATGTTGTCAGTGTTCTGAACTTTGACCATTGTAATAGGTATGTAGTAGTGTTTACACTTTTTAAAAGTCACAGAGCCCTTTAAAATCTGAAAACATCCGTAGACATTTCCACAGAAAATGAACACTCTGTGTTTGTTTGTTTGTTTGTTTGAGATGGAGTTTCCCTCTTGTTGCCCAGGCTGGAGTGCAATGGCATGATCTCAGCTCACTGCAGACTCCACCTCCTGGGTTCAAGCTATTCTCCTGCCTCAGCCTCCTGAGTAGCTGGGGTTACAGACGCCCACCACCACACTCGGCTAATTTTTTTGTGTGTGTGTTTTTAGTAGAGACAGGGTTTCACCATGTTGGCAAGGCTGGTCTGGAACTCCTGACCTCAGGTCATCCACCCTCCTTGGCCTTCCAAAGTGCTGAGATTACAGGCGTGAGCCACCGTGTCCAGCCAGAAAATGAACACTCTGTATGCATACTATTTTGTCCCTTTTGATGCCTTAGACTACCTAAAACTCTTCCAAGGATGCCAGAAAAAAAAAGTGCTTTTTTGGCTTTTGCCCTGTTGGTAACTGAGAGTTGTGAAAGCTTGTAAGGCCACATTTGTTTCAAAATAAATCTAGTAAACTAGTTTAAAGTTCAGTTAAAGGAGAAGAGATCGGAAATCAAGATATGAGTTGAGTCTGGTAGTCACTCAATGAAATCACTTTACTCAAAAATTTTAGAGTCTTAATCATCTTTGGCTGTAGATACATTGCTGTATTATATTTCCATATTGCTAAGATTCTTGGTTTCCATTAGACAGAGCTCCTTGGCTCATGTGCCATACATCTTTTTTATATATGTTTTTACAGAACCTAGTTGAGTGCCTGTGCTAAGTAGTCACCTTTTGATTAACATTTGTTAAAGAGGTAAGTAAAGTACACCTAAACTAAGAAAAAGAAGATAGATTATACATATGTAAACATTTTTTCTAGAGAAATTATTTTGCCATTTTATGGTCAATAGAATAAGGTAAAGATTTAATCTGTTGCATGAAATTATAAAAAAGCTTACATGAGGTTTACATGCTATATGCTACATGTTTTCATGCTTACATGCTAACCTCTAGGACAGAGTCAACAAACAACATATACCATTACTCTCCATTTCCTCATTCATTGCAAACATAGCTTGTTGAGCACTATGGCAGCCAGCTTCCTTGTTGGCCCACATTATGGTTGGTTTGTGTGATCAACAGAGTATGTCTAAAGTGATGGTAAATAATTTCTGAGACCAGGTTATAAAAGCTATCTATCTGTTATTTCTCTCTCTCTCTCTGTATATCTATCTATCTATCTATCTATCTATCTATCTATCTATCTATCTATCTATCTATCTGTCTATCTATCTATCTAACTATCATCTATCTATGCCTATGTTTACCCCTACTTCTGTATATTTGATAACAAGTCCTGGGAAAGTCAGTTGTCATTTTGTGGAAAAAGACCCACATGATGAAAAAATGAGGCTTCTGGACAACAGCTGGCAAAGGACTAGCTACTGACAGCCATGTTGGTGAGCCACCACACATGTAGATGCTCCATCCCCAGTCAAGCCTTCAAATGATTACTGCCTTTACAGATATCTTGCAAGCAACCTCATTAGATTCCTTGAGCTAGAACCACTCAGGTAGTCTGCTTCCAAATTCTTAACCTATAGAAACTATGAAATAAGTGTTTGTTGTTCTAACCTATGAAGCTTTGAGGTAATTTGTTATGCAACAATAGATAGTGAATGCAACCACAGTATTCTTTGTTCTTTGCTCTATGCTCTGAGGCCATCACTGAAGTTTTTTCAACATCATGATCCAGGCAGCCACCTCTGATCTATTGATGTTGGCAGGAGATAAAACTCATTTGCTAGCCGATTTTGAATGGAAGTCCAAGGTTGCTTTCCCATGTTTTATACCATCACTTGGTAATAACTAAGTTGTCATCCCACTGAGACTTTTCCCACTTAAAACTTGCCAATCAATTTCTTAGAAACCTACACATATAAAAGCCTAGCAGAAAGTGGCTGAAGAAGCCACACAACCTGGGTTCACCAAGATCTAAAATTGATAATGACAAAGGAATCCTTGTAGTTCAGTCCATCACAGTAGGAGACCACA
The DNA here is from genome assembly GCF_029289425.2 of Pan paniscus. Lineage (NCBI taxonomy): Eukaryota > Metazoa > Chordata > Mammalia > Primates > Hominidae > Pan > Pan paniscus. Next base: position 67,216,594 of record NC_073261.2, on the reverse strand, counting down.
GAGAAGGGTGAAACTCAAATCTTACTGTGATGTCTTATGCAGCCTTCTGGTGTCCTAGTTCCTCAGATTTTAAAGAAATAGCTAATCCATAGAAACTGCCATCCAGAGTAAGATTATAAAGCTCATCCAATTCCACATTCTCCCTGCCATACCATGAATGAGTTGTGGGAAGTTATGGCTGGGAGTGAAAGCAGAATATGACACGATTCTCAAAAACTTAAGGATGTTTTCTGTTCAGGCCTCACTGCCATTCACATCCTGCTATGTAGCTATTTTTCATAGCTTTATGTAAACTTTTCGTGAGACCAGTTATTGTTTCTCTCTGCACTGTACCTTACGTTAGGATCTTCTATAAGCTAAAGAATTCTCCAAGGCAAGGGTAGTTATACAGAAAGATTAAATAGAATTTCATTTCATGTGGGGGTTCCTGAGTTTAGAAAGTATGAAAGGTTCTTTTCTAAGATTTATGTCTTATTCCAACAATTTCTTTCATTAATGAGGTCTTTCTTTTAGATGGCTTTCAAGCAAATTCACTGGTGGTCATGGAACTGAGGAAAGAATGCAAGATAGGTTTTTTATTATGCTGTCTAAACTTTTGGAGAGTAAAGAGAATCAGTATCCATGTATTACATTACATCAACAAGAAGCTTGGCTCAGAACTCTCACCCAAGGCCACCATGTGGGTCAGCGGGTATATGGCTTTATTCCCTAGGAAGGGAACTCTCACCTACTATTTGAACCTTTGAATACCCAACTTACTGCTGCACTATATATATATGGTTTTCATTAACAAATACTTAATGACTAGTTGATTGAAAGAAACAGTGGAGAAACAGGAAAAGTGGGGGAGGCATTTAGTAGATTTTCCTGTAAGAGCAGAAAATCATAGAGATGGGAAAGGGAGAAAGGGAAATGGTGTTGTTTATGGTACACTCTGAGTGACTCTACATTACAGGACCTTATAGGGACCTCTATAAGACCCTGAGAAAAAAGACTGATACAGTTAGTAAAGAGAGAAATGATCTTTATTCACACAATTTAGGCTGGAATAGGTAGAAAGAGCCTTTAAATTATGAATTTTGCAGCAACAAAACTTACTGAGGCAGTTTCTTAAAGCCCCAGAGAAATTATTTTGGTTTTCATCTTCAGGTCGACATTGGCTTTGAATAGCAGCCTTAGAGAGTTTGAAGTTTCTTCTCTGTACTTCCATTCCTCCCTCTAGCCATCCAGTGTTGAAAACCTTTTCATTTCAGAGACCAATTGAGTATGTTTGCCAGAGAGAAAGTTTTTCACTAGACTCACTTCTCCCTTTTCTTTCTGACGCAGAAAGTTGGAGTCAGACCTCTGGCCAATAGAAGGGCACTGACGAATCCCTACACAGCCCGGCACATAAAATATTTATACTCAGAGAAAGCTACACTAAGTAGTCAGCAGAGTATTTTGCAGCATAGAAGCCAAACACCTCTCTAAAAGAGTAGATTGTGTTTGCAAAAGCTCCTGTCTATAGAATGAAATGTAAACTGTGATTTCCATAGTGGAGGATTGCTTGATGTTCTTTTGACTGGTTCATGCCATAGGCTTCTAAAATCAGAGTCTGCTTGATTGAAGAAAGGGCAGATTTTTATTTGTTATTCGTTTACTTACTTATTTTTGCTATTATCAAAGACATCAATTTCTGGATGGGAAGGGTAGATTTCAAATAGTAGGTGAGAGTTCCCTTCCTAGGGAATAAAGCCATATACCTGCTGACCCACATGGTGGCCTTGGGTGAGAGTTTTGAGCCAAGCTTCTTGTTTCACTGCCTTGACATTATTTGGAATTGTGGAAAGAGGAGCCGAGCTTTGATGTTGGAGACACTCAAAGGAAAGCAAAGGACAAGGAGAAAAGCACAGTGAGTGTAGCACCACTGACCCTAGACAATGCTTGACTGGTCCTCTTGGCCCAGCCTCATATCCATGGCCTCTCCATCAGTAGCAAGAGGGCAGGAAGGGCTTTCCTTTTAGTTGAAAGCAGAGGGTGAGCTGAACAGGCAGTTCAGAGGGTCATTAGAAAGCATCAAAGGAGGCAGCTTCATGATGGTAATAAGACGGCTGTGAGGAAATAAAGTGGGCATTGATCTGCACTATCGAGTGTGACGTTTTAACCGAAGCTAAAAGCCAAGAGCAAATCTAGCCCTCTTATTCATCTGCCTGCCTGTTTTAGTAAATTGTCTCCCCCCTCCCACAAAACCACTGGCCTCAGAGGTCACTTCATATTAGCTGGCTTGTTAATACTGAGGCAATCAATACTTAATCAACAAGTAATGGGATTTTGCAGTCATCCTGTATGATCTTTCAATAAAGCCCCGAATCCATCTCGGCCCATTCCAAGCCTGACGAAAGGTGTGCGGTTGCAGCAGACCCTGGATTTGATGGTCTGATGCTCTTCAGCTGATCTGCATCTTATTAAGACACCAGGCAGCCACTGTCCTTCACCCCTTTGTTTCCTGATCCCCACAGAGCACAGCGTGGCATAGAATCCAAACATCTAAGATTTTACATGCATCAGTAAGAAAATTCAGATTTCTTTGCTTCATAGGGTTCAGGCCTCATTGGTAGCATTGTACAATTTTTACAAAATGCATAAATAAAGGACTGAAGAAGGAGGAGATGCAGCAAGCCAGGAAATTTAAAAAGGGAAGATGGCTATTTTAATATATGATATTAGGCCAGGGAGCTGAAATCCCCACATGTCCCAATTATTGAACACTGGGCTGCCCAAGCTGTTTGCTAAATGGACTCAATGAATGATGAAGGGGGAAGGATGCAGACCTCAGCACTGGCTCTGACCATCTGGCTTCTGAGAGAGACCTCTGGGTACTGTCATAAAGAGTGAAATTGATTTTGTGATTCAGAACAAAATTTTCAGTATTCCTGTGGTACCTTGAATATGGGTGTTTTGTCCACCTATACTATTGCAATAGCCTTTAGTAGATGTTTAAAGGGGTTCCACAATAAGAGAGGGGAGGCTTTCCAGGGGAAGACCTTGATATCATCCTTACATGATCCCCCAAAGCAGAGTTTCTTTAGTGAATTAACCTTTTGCCCTTGTCTGACTTTTCAGGCACCAAAAGTGGATCTTGACAGTGTCTGACTCAATGGTGCAAGTGATGAATAAAACTAGAATGCTAATGTATTAATATAACTTTAAAGCAGATAAGATATCAGGTGCTTGGGCAGACCAAAGTCCCACCAGCACAGCCTTTCCTATCAGAAAAGAAGCTGCATTATTAGATATTGACTGGCAATCACGGAACTTGATCAAGGGGAATTAAAAGATAATATGAACATTTAATGGCCGCAGGATCTAGCACCGTGGTGCATGCAACTCCACAATAGGCTGTGCTTGCTGTTCTGCATTTACAATTATACTGTGTTTATTATTACCCCTATATATTATATATATATTTAATATATATATCATATATATTTAATATATATATCATATATATATTTAATATATATATCATATATATATTTAATATATATCATATATATTATATATGATATATATAATATATATCATATATATGATATATATGATATATATAATATTATTATATACCCCCTGATATATGCATTATTTCATAGCAACCTAAAAAAAGCAAATATTATCAGCATCTTCATTGTACATGTAGATAGACTGAGATTTAGGAAGTGGTTGAATTGCTTGCTGAAAATCATGTAGCTAACATTATAGGAGAGCAGAGATCTGAATCCATACACACTGACCTCAGAGCTGTGTTATAACCACTAAGCCGTATTCTGGCTCTGCCATTTACTAGCTGTACAACATTGAACATGGCCCTTAAAATTTTTCAGCCTCAGTTCCCTAATGAATAGAGTGGGAATACTCATGCCTATGATTGCCATTGACTTGAGGATTTAATGAGTTATACAATTTAGGCCCTTAGTATAGAGTTTGGCTTATAGTCAAACTCAATAAACATCAGTTACTATTATGGTGTCACTGTAGCATCATCATATTCACATCAGCTTGTTATGTCATCTTTTCTCTTCCATTCTGCTTGAATGAGATCTGCCAACATTTCCCTCAGGAACACTTCTTTGTCTAGGGTGAAGGATGATCTACTATTCCCCTAAATTGTGCAGCCTTCCTTTAGCTATGTTTGTAACCTCAGTCATATAATACTTTCTGGGAGTCATAGTAGCTATTCTATATCTCTTTTTTGTTAATAGATATATGAGGGGATTTGTTATGGGAATGGGGCCACATAATTATGGATGCTGAGAAGTCCATAAAATGCCATTGGCACGCTGGAGACCCAAGAAAGCTGGTGGTGTAATTCAGTCTGCGTCTAAAGACCTGAGAACTTGGAGGGTCACCGGTGTGAGACTCCAAGTCCAAAGGGCTGAGAACCTGGAGTTATGATGTCTAAGGGTAGGAGAAGTTGGATGCCACAGTTCCAGAAGAGAAAGAAAACAAATTTGCCCTTCCTTCATCTTTTATTCTATTCAGGCCTTCAAGGGATTGGATGATGCCCACTCATGTTGATGAGGATGATCTTCTTTCCTCAGTCTACTGATTCAAATGCTAATCTCTTCCCCAAACACCCTTAGAGGCACATTCAGAAATAATGTTTAGCAGCTCTCTGGGCATCCCTTAGCCCACTCAAATTGGCGTCACAACCAGCTTTTGGCTTTGTTGATTTTCTCTATTAATTTCCTGTCTTCAATTTCATTGATTTCTGCTCTGATTTTCATTATTTATTTTATTCTGTGTACTCTGGGTTTCTTTGGCTTAATCTGGATTCATGTTTCTTATTCCTGGTCTAATACTTCCAACACTCCTGCCGTATTTCACTCTAGTTATGATGCTTGTTTGATCTCCTCAAACTGTTTGAACTGCCTTTTAGTATGCCATGTAATTGTTTCGCTGAAAGGCGGACCTGACCTACTAGATAAGAGGAACTGTGGCAAATAGGCATCTAGTAATGTAATGGTAAGGTGCAGGGGAGGGGAAGCGTGCTTTAGTTGGGTCTCAGCCTTTTGGTAACCCTGTGCATCTGGACTGTGATACTGTACCAGTTCTTCTTAGTATTTTTTCCAGGTAAGGTGGGACAGGAGAACTAGCAGGAGGTTGATTTGGGAATTTCCTTTCCCCCAGGTCATTCAGGCTCTGATAGAAACCCCAGCACACTGGCTCTGGTAACAGTTTCTCCTGAGGGCAAACCTTATTAAGAAGAATAGGATGCTTTGGAGTATTTCACAATGGTTCCTTTTCTCCTCCCACTGCCAGAAACACTAGAAAATGTTTCTCAAATAATCACTGTAAGGACCTGGTAGAGCTCCTAGAGTCAAACTCATAAAAGTGTAGAGGCTCCCCTATGACTGGAATCCCTTGAGGTATTTTTTTAGTATCTTTTTTTTTTTTTTCAGATGACTTAAAAAATTTGTGTAAGAACACTTCAGATCTACCATCTTCATAAATTTGTTACAGTAGGTAGCTAGTCAGGCATGAGCAGGACAGGAGAGGGCTCTCCCTAACCCACCAGGAATGTCAGGCGACCATCAGGTGATGGTCAGGCAGTTGTCACACTGCCTCTCTAAAATAATAATTAGTCACAGTCAGTGCCAGGGAAAGGCAGTTTCCTAGTAGATAAAAACACCTATAACTGGTGATTGGCAGCTTCCCAATAGGATGTCAGGAGTTAGGCCAGTGGGTTCAAGCATGTGCATTAAGAGGCAAAATGGTAGAGTTTAACTGGTATATGACCTTCCTGGGGCATTCGACCAGAAAAGGGAAGAATCCTTCAAGTGAGCATGTGACAACTCCAGTGGTCGTGCATGCGGGCAGCCCACCCTAAGGGGAAGAATCAAGGGAAAGGGAAAGAATCAAGTGAAATAGGAGGCAAGACGCTGGAAGTATGCCAGCATATAAAACCCGAAGTCAAAAAGTCAAACCATGCACTTGTCCTCCAAGATGTCCGCTTGGTCGTCTTCCAAATGTGCTTTCCTTCCTCTTGTACCTGCTCTAAAGCTTTTGAATAAACTTCCATTCCTGCTCTAAAACTTGCCTGGGTCTCTTCTTCTACCTTATGCCCCTCAGCTGAATTCTTTCTTCTGAGGAGGCAAGAATTGAGGTTGCTGCAGACCCGACCGGATTTACCGCTGGTAACTCAGATAACTTCTGCTGCTGGTAACAAATTTGTAAGTGCATGATGTGTTGTTTTTAACTCTAGGCACAATATTGTACTATAGAGACCTAGAACTTACTCATCTTGCATAATTGAAACTTTATACCTGTTGAACAGCAACTTCCTATTTCCTCCTCCCTGCCAACCCCTGGCAATCAATATTTTACTCTTTGTTTCTATGAGTTTGATCTTTTAGATAATTCACGTAAGTAGAATCATGCAGTATTTGTTGCCTTGGAGCTTTTAAACTCTCAGAGTTGTCTACCATGAGCCTCCAGTGATCTGTCCATTACTGTTCATGTTTTGCTGCTCTGGCACTATTTCCTGTGGTGGTTTCTGCTTATGGGTTTCTGCTCTATGAAGTGGTGATTCTCTGCATCTATTTCAGGTTCTGCAAATTTGGGTGCAGCACTTTTCCCTGGGACCTCATTTCTCTAATGGATTTAAGAAGAGTTCATGATTTATCAATTCGTTCAGTTTTTTAAATTGTTGTTAGGATGGATGGTAACTTTTAAGGTCCTTACGTGACAGACTGGAAGTCCAATAACAATCACTTTTAGTTGTATGGTTTTACTGAGTATGAGCCTATCAACCAACTTGTTCATTCCCTTATTTTACAGATGAGGAAATTTAACTCGCACAAAATCATACATACATTAGAAGTAGAGTCCAAACTATAACCCATATCTCCTGTATGTAGGGCAATGATTTTCTAGGCTAACTGGGCCTGGTAGCCATGGAAGGAGAAATATATATATTCATAATTTATCACTCAAGTTTGAGCATTCGTATTCCAGTTAAACTTCCCTCTGCACTGAATTGGAAATATGAAGAAAATGAACACAGAAGATGAGGTTGGACAACTCGTGTTACCTGCGAGAGTCACCTATTGAGATAAAAACATAACACATAAGACTTAAAAAATTGATTTTCCTTTTTTTCCCCATTTTTGCAAAGGCAAGAAGACAACTTGGAAATTATTTCCCTTTCACTCATTTAGTAATAAGCCTTTCTTTTTCTTGCATGTTGACTCTTTTTTTGTGCTCCCGTGCTCATAGAGCATCAGTACAGAAGAAAATCTGTCTTTATTTAGTGTTCCAAGTGTTCTAGCATGTACGTAGCCATTCAGATTGATGCAAGTAATTCCAGCAAACTTCAAGAAGTTAAATGTCAGGAAGTAGGTAAGGCATATGCCTACACAGAAAGACTACTCAAAAGGGAGCCATGGCAATAAACTACACACCCTAGAGCTTAGCTCAGAGACCTGCTGACTATTCAGGGTCTTTCTTCTTAGCACCAATATCAACAACATTCTTTTTCTCTTCCACATGACTCCCCAGCGCTGTGATGCCCCTCCTCACTCTCTGATTACTCTCCAGGCTGCCTGTCCTCTAATTTGCCTTTTAGTAAACTGGCTCTTCTTTTAGATTTCAACATGCCTCTCACTTCTTGATGTTGACCTCAAAGAAATTCCAATACTTGACATGTGTGCTCCAAGGGGCTGATGATCTCAGAGTCATCTGTCTTCTGGAACCTCCCAGTACTTTCGAAGCAGTGAACCAGATGCCAGTGACTACTGTAGTTCTCCCATAAAAAAATAAGGCTTATCTCCCATTCTGCCTGGCAGAACAAACAAACAAAAAAACCCAGTTATCCAAGTAAATAATCCCCACCTCTTCCTTTCTCTGAGCAGAGCTCATGAATACTAATAAGTAGGCTCATCCAGTCACCAATTTCAAAAGGTTACTGAAGAGAAATAGAGGAAAGTCCAAAGATACTTGGGCTTCAGGGAAAGGATATCTCAAAAATGACCTGTGAATACATTTAGCTTGATTTTTCAGGGCTGTAGTCTACAGAGCAGCACTGAATTTTCTGGCTTTTCAACAACTTGCAAGAGAAATGGTTCTTCAGTTTTCCAGAGATACCAATTCGAATGTCAAGAAAAATGCAAAGGACTTGAAGTGATTTGCAGGAAAGGAAGCAGTATCTATGTGCTGAATATTTTCCATTCCACCCGCAGTCCTGCCCAGACCCACTCTACTCCTCTCTATCCTGCTCTGGGCAGAGGAAGCCGATTGATATGTGAACTACTTCAATGGAATCCTTCCCTTTCTGGCTTGTAGTTGGCTTTGGCTAGTGGGAGGATCTGCAGCAGATCTGACAGCAATTCAAGAGTGGGGTGGATATTTTATTCCTTCAGCTCCCTCCCTGTGGGTCACTTAGGGTTGACTGGGCTTTTCTGCTGAAGACCATAGCTCCTGTTGGACAGCTCTCTCTCTGAGCTGTGGCCAGCCTCTCTTGGTTCTACAACCACCCGCTTTCTTTGCCCATTCAGGTTTAGAAGTGGTCATAGCTCCCAACTATTGCTAGCCCCAAAGTACTACACAAAGTCTTGAGTTTCCCACATTCCTGCCCTTTGGATTGTCCCTCATTTCAAGCTTTTAAACATTCTTCTATTTGAGCATGCTGTCAATGACCCTAACTGATACCATGAATAATAATAAAACATTGAGTAAGGGAAAGTGCCTAAAGACTCTTAATATCTAAATAAAATTTAAATTTTAGAGGGCTTCTTGAAAGAAAGAAAATGTGATACTCTATTGTAGATTACCTTCTAACTTGACAGAACCCTCTGAAGTGAGCTATGAATTGAATATATGTTTATATTTTGGAAGACGATGGTGGTAAACTTAGAAATTAGGATGAGTATCACATGTGAAAATAAATGATGCTGTGAATGGCATACTTCTCTAGTGATTATGATAAAGCCCCAACTCTTAATTTGGATAAATTGCTAACAACCCAACTTAGCGCACCCATTTGCGGTAATCATTATTTTGCTGACTTGGCTCTATGTCTGGCTTGCATTTCAATAGTGAATGCAAAGCCTATAAGCATTTAAGGGCTTTCTTGCTAAACATCTTCCTATTCACAGGGAGCCCACACCCAGAATCAGAATGTCCCTGTGCCTGGGCTATATTTCTAGTAGAACATTAAGGACTTTTGAAGTATGCTTTAACTATTAAATGCTATCAAATATCTTTTGAATCTGTCACTGAAGCTGGTTATAAAATTCAAAAGCATTTATTTCAAAACTGAAACTATTAACCAACTGCCTATTGACACATTGAACCATATTCAGATAGAATCCATAACCCCAGCATAAACTCACTCCTTGCTTTGTCACCAGGTGCACGAGGCAAGGATGAGAAAGGGTATGTGCATCAAATGAGTCTAGTCGTACCACTATCTAAATGTCTGTCTGAGGATCAGCCAAATTAGCGAGCTGAAATATTAGGACTGATTTTCCTCATTGGCCATTCTTGTGAGTTAGGAGATTCCCTCAATCAATTTAGAAAAGAGCCTTGGTTTGGGAGTTTTATTCCTAGCTGTTACTAGCCAGCTTGAATGTTTTTAAAAGGTTGCTTAATCTCTCTCAACTTTTGTTTTCTTATATATAAAATGGAACATGTGCTAAAGTTATTTTCCACACTGAAGTGGCCTGGCCAGGTCCCTCCAAATGTTTGTGGGCTCCATTTCTCCATAGTGGTGTTACTCCAGTATCTCTTGAATGGTGTCTGGAGTGTATCAGGGCATACATTTGCATGTCTGGATGTCTCAAGGTATTTAGGAGAAAGAGCATGCATTTTGAGCATAGATACTTAGTCCCCAAAACACAGTGGTGCCCACCTCTGCTCTTCAGAAACCAAGCTCATCTGCTGGCTTAATATCAGCTTGACCCTCCAAGTTTGTGTCTACGTTCCAGGCCAATTTTGATTTCATTTTCAGCTGAATTGTCTATTTTTTTTGACATGATAGATTATAAAGCAAACTTGAAGGGACTCTAAAATTGTTCTGGGCAGTGTTTTAGCAGGGGCCTTGAACTTCAGTGGAAGAAGGCCAGTCATATATTCTGCATGTATTTCACCAAAGATGACAGTAGCTAATGCCTCTGAGCCTGCCTTCTAAAGACACCTTTAACTGAGAAGAGCTCAGATGAAGGAAAGGGCAAGTTATGGGAAATGAATATCTGGCAAATCCAACAGTGTTATAATTGTGTCCAAAACCAACCATGTTCTGACTAAATATTTCATGCTTTCCTCAATAGGATATCACCTAACCTCCAGCTGTTCTCTTCGACAGAGATAAATTCACCTTTATGGGGTGATGCATTAACATGGCTTTAATACACTTTATGAAAAGTTTGTTTTCAATTGCTTGTATATTCTCCTCCTCCTTTTTATCTCTCTCCTTTCCTCTCCTGTCTCCCTTTCTCTCCCTTCTCTTCACCATCCTATTCCATCCTATTCTTAATTGGAGATATAGATTTTACCCAAAAGTACCAGTCTGAAAACATTTTATCCCCTTCCAGCCGCAGGATTCACACTCTCTACAGGTTGAAGGTGGCTGCAAATTGGTTCCCTAACTATGAGACCTTCTAGAACCAGATCATAAGCCTGGCTAGACGAAAGACACTGTATTGCATGTCTGCACTGTTGGTATTCTTTTCTTTTGTAGAGTTCTTAGCTAATCTCTTTAGGTGAATAGACTTCATGGCTGCTGAATCTTTTTTGGTGGCTTGCTCCTTATTCACTCTTCTTAAACCTATTATGATTTTATTTTCCTTAAACTTTAGGTTGTCGGATACTAATATTGCTACCGCCTTCTTTTTGGCTAGTATTTACATTGCGTATCTTTTCCCTCTTTAAAATGATAACATGGATTTGTTTAGGAGCTCTCTTTCAAGTAATATGTACCTTTACCTATTTAATACAACCAGAAAATCTCTGTATTTTAATGTAAGAGTTTATGTACTTACTGTGCATTTTCGCTTCATGCATTTGTGCTTAAATGCAATTTATTTATTGCATTTACTTTGCTCACTGACATATTTCGGATTATTCTTACCATTATATTTTGTGCTAGCTGTTTACCATCCTTTTTTTTTCTTTACTTCTGTTTGATTGAAGAAATTCTTCATATTTATCTCCAGTCTTCACTATATACTTTTCTCCTATGATGATTTGATATCTATGTATTGCATTTCAGTTTATTTAATGAGTGTCATTAATTTTGTAACCTACTTACATGACTATAATTTTTAAATATACTAACTCATTGTTTTCTGTTTTTGTCCTAAGTACTAGAATAATTCTAGCACAATCTAGCTAGCCAATAAACATCTTACTCTTCTTGATTTTGTAGTCTAGAATCATAATTTTACTTATATTAACCTAAAAATGGGGATTTTAAAAAATGATTGACATAAACTTAAATTATTGATAACTTCAGTCAATTTCTGTGCTCTTCACAATTTAGTTTTTCTCCTAAAATTTTCTTACGGTATAATATTTTATATATATATATATATATATATAGAGAGAGAGAGAGAGAGAGAGAGAGAGCGCAGAAGCATGTGTTAGTCATTCTTTTAATAAGGGCCTGTGTGGGAAAAAGCACTTTTAATCTTTGTATGGATAAAACTGTGATTACTTTGTCCCTATTTTTGAAAGAAAGTATAGCTAGGCATAAAAGTCTAGGGTTGAAAGTTAATTTACCTCAATTCACTGAAGTTAAGAATCCACTATCTTCTGGCCTCTAGTGTTACTGATGGGACCTATTTACAAAAACAAACAACAACAGCAAAAACCTGTAATTTCCTGTCAGTAATATGTCTTATTTTTATGGGAGCTTTTAAGATTAGTTAATTATTTATTTACATTAAGAGATACATGTTGAAGTATGAAATTATAGCTCCATGTTTTATGAACATGCTTTTATAAAAAGATAAGGTGAGTACCCAATGTTTCAAAATGTTAAGTGTCAAAAATGAAGATGAACAAACTAAAAATAATTTAATCTAATGACAGAAAAATCTACTGTTATGTATATTTTATTGTACTATGTGGTAACATCTTTCCCAATTAATAAGTGATCACTTACATTACATTTTTAATGGTTTTATAGAAGAAACACATAGGTTTTAGCTAGAAGTAGTCACTGAAATGTCAGGAAAATCACAAGCATCATTAAGTTTCATTGTCCTGATACTCTTAAATTTCTTAAGGATAAAAGAAAAGAGTAATGTTATATCCATTTAATATTTTGAGGAAATGAATGGGTAGAATAAGAGTAAATAATGAATGAGTGTATAAATAAATGAATGAGTAAGCCTAAACAAATGAATAACTGGTCATGTGAGCAAGAAAACAAGTCACTCTTTTTTTTTGAGAAGAAGTCTTGCACTGTTGCCCAGGCTGGAGTAGAGTGGTGCAATCTCTGCTCACTGTAACCTCTGCCTTTTGGGTTCAAACGATTCTCCTGCCTCAGCCTTCTGAGTAGCTGGGATTACAGGCGCCTGCCACCACTCCTGGCTAATTTTTTGTATGTTTAGTAGAGACGGGGTTTCAATATGTTGACCAGGCTGGTCTTGAACTCCTGACCTCGTGATCCGCCCAGCCTCGATTTCTCAAATCGTTGGGATTACAGGCGTGAGCCACCGCGCCCGTCCAACAAGTCACTCTTGACCGTTCTCTTGCCCATCTCCTAAATCCTGTGGAGAGAGTGATTCTCCTAAGACCCACTAAGCCTCCTAACGATGATCAATTATGTCACATTATAGTGCCAAAATATGAAACCTCAGTATTTAGAGCATCTTGTTGTATGAAGAGTGGCTGTATTGCTGCCTTTCGTATTTTTTCTCAGGTCCTGAAATCATTTAGAGGATCTGGAAAACTCAGTTTTTGAGAATGAGTTGTTTTCTATTTTGTCTAGATAGGATTGTGAGTCCTCTTGCCCTTTTGTTTACACATTGACCAGAAATGTGCACATTTGTGTTTGTACACATAACATACACATGTCATCATATTATTCAGACTGACCCCAGCACAAATATTTCTGTATGGAGTTTAAGTATAACTTAGAGACAGGGGACCTATTTTTTTTCTGGCAATTGGGAATTGCTAAAAGGGTTAGTATTCCTGTGTCAGGGGCCAGCATGGAATGCTCTAAAGATGCAACATTAAGTGACATTAAAATCTTGCTTTGGTCTACTAGATCTGCAATGAAAGAAAGACTGTTTCTTGTCCAGACATTGGATGTCTGTAATCCTCCATGCCATTTGTAACTAAGAAAACCAGGAAATAGATTTTGGACATTTGAGTTTTATCTCTACTGCTGGAAAATAAGTTATTGTTCATCGTCAGTTGATGGTTGGTAGGTAAGGACTAACACATATTTTGAAAATTGTCATTATTTAAAATGAAATAGTCAAATTTAATTTCAATCCATTAGAAATGTTTAATAAGTAGTTATAAATCTTAGAAGAGTAAAGGACTCTCAAGAGAGCATCTCATTCAGTGTCCCATAGTCCTGCAGGTAAAATATTATTCTTTATTTCTCCTGTGATAACACTACATTTCGGGCACTGTGCTAGGCTCTAGTGAATAAAATACAAATTCTATCTGTTAGTCACATTAGGATTAGGCTTCTATAGATGACAAATCTGATATGCCTCATAAAATGTAAAAGGTGTAGCCCACAGACATAGGGCCAATAAATAATGGCAAAACAGGTAGAATAGATGCTTCCTGCAGATAAATGGCCTGAAGTCTGCTGTATACAAAGAAAATATGACATATATTAACTGACATTAGTATAAGAATGTTTTTAAACTGAGTTCCCAGATATTAAAACAAAAGTAATCCAGATGCCCATCTTCAGTATCATTCCTTTTAATAGTAATAGTTGTTAATATTTAAAATGTCCTCATTATGTCTCAGAGATGTTCTTACCTCTTTATATTTATTAAATAATTTATTTATCCTAGCAACCCAATGGAATGAGTTGTTAAACCCATCTTACAGAGGAAGAAAACAAAACTGAAGGCACTAATTTTATATGTAACTTGCCCCAAAGTAACAAAGTGTATAATTGGCTGAAGAGGCTCTGATATCCTGGTTCTTGACCACTCTGTTATCCAGCCTCTCAGGAGAGAGTTCATTTATGTTACATGGGCAATAAGTTTTTTCAAATCATGAATAAATAATAAACCTAATTTTTTGCTACATCCTATTCTTTAAAATTCTTTGAAAAATCTATGTTTTCAACTATATTAATTAGAAGACCTCATTTCTTAACTATAACGAATGCACTGAGTCTCATTTCTTTTTGAAAATGGGTACTTTTCTTTACATTTAAATTTCTCAGATCATGCTTACACATTTAGTCATTCATACATTTCTTGTCAAGTTTATAAATTTCTGAGTACCTTATGATAAGGGACCTCAGAGGTTTAGAACCTATTCACTGGGAACCAATATGCTCCGCTGCTTTTTGATGCAGTCTAGATGCTTGCAGATAGTTCTCCAATTCTTAAAGTTAGATTATCATGAGACTAAATGCTTTTGAAAAACAGAGACATGCCATTTGTTCTCCATCTCTTAACATCTGTATTTTAGTAATTGTTTTCTTGTAAGTGCTCTATTATTTTTCTGAAAAAAAACCTAAATAATTTTCACTTCATTTTTCTGTACTTTGCAATGATCTCACCAAGAAGTAGATGGGCTTTTTAGTCTATAGTAACACAGAATTATTTCAGCTGGGTAAATTTATTTCATTTTTATCTCCAATATTCATATACCTTGTGAAAACCTGCCTACCCCCTGCAACTCCTGCAACAACAAAAATGAAGGAAGGAAGGAAGGGAGGGAGGGAAGGAGGAAGGCAGGAAGGAGAAGGAAAGAAAGGAGAGAGAGAAAAAAAGAAAGAAAAAGAAAGGAAAGAAAGAAAGGACGAAAGAACAGAAAAGAAAGAAAGACTGAAAGAGAAGAAAGGAAGTAAGGAGAAAAAGAAAGAGAAAGAAGAAAGAAGAAAAAGAAAGAAAGAGAGGAAGGAAGGAAGAAGAAAGAAGAAAGAAAAGAGAAATAAAGAGCAAGAGAGAAAGAAAGGAAGGAGAAAGAAAGAAAGGAAAAAAAAGCAAGCAAACAAGAAAGAGAAACAAAAGAAAGAGGAAGGAAGGAGAAAGAAAGAAAGAGCAAGAGAGAAAGGGAAGGAAGGAAGGAGAAAGAAAGAGAAAGAAAAAGCAAGCAAGCAAGCAAGCAAGCTAACTCTAATTCTTTTGGGCGTATACAAGTATCACACCAAGAAGATTGTGCTTTTAGTCCTGGAAAATTAAAATTAATAATAACATACTATGTATATGATTGTATATTAAAAACAGAACCATATTGTCAACTTCTCAAAGAAGAACATAGACTCTTTCAGAGTGGCAACCAAGTCCCGTGTGTGTTTATGACCTATGTAACACAGTGCTCAATACATAGTAGGTAATCGGTACTCTTTGGCTGATTTGTTTCGTGTATTACTATAAACTACCTGTCATTTAGTGAAAAGACTAATATTTGTTCTTAGCCTATCCACATCATTTCAATGTTAGCAACATCATGTATCACGGTCTTCAATCTCTGATTGTACTTAAGGCTGATCATAAATAGAAAGGCTTTGGGCTCTGGGACTATGATTATCAGCTAGCGTATTCTATCTAAACAGTGAAACCATTGTGTGCATAGGAAGAAAGAGCATTTGCTAGGCTATCTCACTGCAAAATGCAAGACAAAAGTCTTAAGATTTTTATTTAAATAATTGGTTTTATATAACAAATTTAGGGAACACATGGATCACAAAACAAACCTTTTTATCTCAACATGAAGTAGTCAGTGATAAATTTCTTTGGAACACTGAGAATAAAATGAATGTAAGAGTGTTCTGTAGAAGAAGTTCAAATGTAGGGAAGGCCCTTGTGGTAGATACTGCTAGTTATTCCCCAATAAGTATGCTTCCCTTTTCTTTCAGTCAAAACTTTAGATTTCTTTCCATTTCTGGTATGGCTGAACAAGCTCCTACTGCCTGACACTCTTGGAGATAACACTTATAAACTGTGGGGAAAAAAAATACAGAGAGACAATGACTCAAAGGTACTAGAGACTGAACAAAGCAGGGAGATTTGGGAGGGAAGTGACATGATAAAAAAAGACTGATTGATTTTTCCATTTGCTATGACTTTTAAACTGAGGGCAAGCCACAGTTGGCATTGAGCAAGGCACTTAAAACTGATGGAAAACCAGGCTCTCTGACGTTAAGGACTAAGGGAAAGAGTTTGAGGCAGATGTAGTAACCGGAAAGTAGTGCTTCATCACAGAAAAGAGAGAGACAGAAAAAAAAAAAAAGGAACTCCAACTTCTGTGCATACACTCTGCTTAAACCTCTGGCTTTACTCTGAACCATGCATGGACAGAATAAATTCCAGCTAAAAATAAAAGCAGTGAACTGGGATTTGACCTGCAGCTCAAGAGAGAGAGAATTTTAGTTTGAGTCTTACCAACTTAATTGCCTCCTAAAATGAAAATATGTATATATCTGAAGAAATATAACTGAGTACAATATCTTCACAAAAATATTAAAAATTTTACAATGTTTAGAATACATTTTAGAATTACTTGACATATAAACAACCACGGAAATGTTACTAGTTGTCTCTTCTCTTAAGAAGTTACTCATTCTTTCTTTCTTTTTTTTTTTTTTTTTTGAGATGGAGTTTCGCTGTTTTGCCCAGGCTATAGTGAAGTGGCATGATCTCGGCTCACTGCAACCTCCACACCCCCAGGTTCAAGCGATTCTGGTGCCTCAGCCTCCTTAGTAGCTGGGATTACAGTCACCCGCCACTATGCCGGCTAATTTTTGAATCTTTAGTAGAGACGGGGTTTTGCCGTGTTGGCCAGGCTGGTCTCAAACTCCTGACCTCAGGTGATCCACTGCCTCATCCTCCCAAAGTGTTAGGATTACAGGTATGAGCCACTATGCCCAGTCAAAAGTTACTCATTCTTGAGAGAAAACACACTCAATGGAAATGGTTCTTTGATGGCTGGGATATCAGAATTAATGGATAATTATAACTATGAACAATGATGTAGAGGACAATAGGCTTATAATTAATTAATAATAAAGGATTGCTCAGCAGATATATAAAAACTTATAAAAGTATCAAATGGAAATTCTAGAACTAAAGGAACTATAATATATAAAATTAAAATTTAACTGGATGGGCTTAACAGAAGAATGGAGACAACAGAGGGGAGTCGGTGAGCTTGTATATAGGTCAACAGAAGCTGAAGAATGGAGAGGATAAAAGATGAAAAGAATAAGCATAGCCTCAGAGAAATGTAATGTAATAACAAAACATCAAACATACATGTAATTGGAGTCCCAAGAAAGAAGAGATGGGCTAAAAAAACTATTTGAAAAAATAATGGCTGCAAATTTTTGGTTTGGCAAAAGACATAAATTTACAGAATCAAGAAGCTTAGAAAACCACAAGCAGGGTAAGAGATGAAGGAAAACATGGACAGGTGCGTCACAGTCCAACTACTGGAAACCAAAGATAAAGAGGAGGTTACAGATTTTTTGCTGGCTGTATGATTGCCTGAAATGAAAACTACATTTTCCAGTCTCTTTCATAACTAGGTGGGTCCATGTGATTAAGTGTTGATGAATTGCGTGTAAGGAAAAATGAGGAATGCAATTCCTACAGTGTGTCTTTATAGAAAGATGTGCACTTTCTTCCCCTTTTGTTTTTTGTGCTACCTGGTGAGGAATATGGTGGCAAGTCATCTTCAATTGTGAAAAAGAGTAACAACCTAGAAATAGCAAAGTAACCACTGAGAAGGAACCTGGAATTTGTAATGAACAGAGCACCATTCTGGTTTGCGATGACCTCTGTCTTAGTTTGTTCTGTGTTGTTATAACAGAATACCAGAGAATGAGTAATTTATAAGGAACAGAAATGTATTTTTGACAATTCTGAGATTGTAAAGTTCAAGGTGCCAGCCAGTTAGAGACCCATCTCTCTGCTTACAAAATGGCCACTTAAATGCTGCATCTTCTGGAGTGGAGGAACACTGTGTCTTCATTTGGCAAAAGAGCAGAAAAGCAAGCTGGTACCAGCTCCCTCCATCAAACCCCTTTATGAGGGTACTTAATCCCATTCACCAGGGAAAAGCCCTCATGGACTAATAAGCTCTTAAGGGTCCCACTTCCTAGTATTTTTATATTGGCAACACCTAGATTTTGGAGGTCACACAGTCAAACTGTAGCAATCTCAGAGCAGCAACAGCACATCAGCCTCAGAATGATGTATGGCACACAAATGAACTTCTATCTTTTACCTTTGAGGAAAAACAACAGTTTTACCTACTGCTTTTGGTTTTTCTGATGATGAAACCAAACCTATATCTATGTTAACACACGTGAAAACACCTTGTATGAGGTTCAGGTCACACTTACATAGGGCAAAAGCAAAAACATGAATAAGCCAGAAGTCTGGCAAAGATGTAAGTGGATTTTTAAACTTGTTTTACTTTATTAAGATAAGAAGTTATTAGTGCTGTTCTGTTTGGTATTTTTCGCAAGCTTAATGTAAGTAATTTTTTTTGTTAAATGGCTCACAGGAATTTTCAATCAATCAACTTCTTTTTTTGTTGTTTTAGTTTTTGTTTTTATTTTTTTATTTTTATTTTTATTATTATTATACTTTAAGTTTTAGGGTACATGTGCACAATGTGCAGGTTAGTTACATATGTATACATGTGCCGTGCTGGTGTGCCGCACCCATTAACTCGCCATTTAGCATTAGGTATATCTCCTAATGCTATCCCTCCCCCCTCCCCCCACCCCACAACAGTCCCCAGAGTGTGATGTTCCCCTTCCTGTGTCCATGTGTTCTCATTGTTCAATTCCCACCTATGAGTGAGAACATGCGGTGTTTGGTTTTTTGTCCTTGTGATAGTTTACTGAGAATGATGATTTCCAATTTCATCCATGTCCCTACAAAGGACATGAACTCATCAT
Organism: Pan paniscus; assembly: GCF_029289425.2. Lineage (NCBI taxonomy): Eukaryota > Metazoa > Chordata > Mammalia > Primates > Hominidae > Pan > Pan paniscus. Next base: position 67,197,495 of record NC_073261.2, on the reverse strand, counting down.
TTTTTATGGCTGCATAGTATTCCATGGTGTTTATGTGTCATATTTTCTTAATCCAGTCTATCATTGTTGGACATTTGGGTTGGTTCCAAGCCTTTGCTATTGTGAATAGTGCCGCAATAAACATACGTGTGCGTGTGTCTTTATAGCAGCATGATTTATAGTCCTTTGGATATATACCCAGTAATGGGATGGCTGGGTCAAATGGTATTTCTAGTTCTAGATCCCTGAGGAATCGCCACACTGACTTCCACATGGTTGAACTAGTTTACAGTCCCACCAATGGTGTAAAAGTGTTCCTATTTCTCCACATCCTCTCCAGCACCTGTTGTTTCCTGACTTTTTAATGATTGCCATTCTAAGTGGTGTGAGATGGTATCTCATTGTGGTTTTGATTTGCATTTCTCTGATGGCCAGTGATGGTGAGCATTTTTTCATGTGTTTTTTGGCTGCATAAATGTCTTCTTTTGAGAAGTGTCTGTTCATGTCCTTTGCCCACTTTTTGATGGGGTTGTTTGTTTTTTTCTTGTAAATTTGTTTGAGTTCATTGTGGATTCTGGATATTAGCCCTTTGTCAGATGAGTAGGTTGCGAAAATGTTCTCCCATTCTGTAGGTTGCCTCTTCACTCTGATGGTAGTTTCTTTTGCTGTGCAGAAGCTCTTTAGTTTAATTAGATCCCATTTGTCAATTTTGGCTTTTGTTGCCATTGCTTTTGGTGTTTTAGACATGAAGTCCTTGCCCATGCCTATGTCCTGAATGGTAATGCCTAGGTTTTCTTCTAGGGTTTTTATGGTTTTAGGTCTAACATTTAAGTCTTTAATCCATCTTGAATTAATTTTTGTATAAGGTGTAAGGAAGGGATGCAGTTTCAGCTTTCTACATATGGCTAGCCAGTTTTCCCAGCACCATTTATTATTCTAAAAACAAAGAGAAAAGAAAGTTAAGAAAGTTATAAACATAATTGAAGAGCTTATTTAAATTTTTTTTATTTCTCCCAACTTGGTTTTCTTATAAATTAAAGGCAATGCCCATTCACTGTCTCTCACCTGTTCTGATCTAACTTCTACCTGAGATCTTGGCTTGCCATGAGGTTTTGCTGAGCCTTTATTTCTTTTGACTAGACAAGCAAGGCTTTGTTACATTGGCACATAGGAGATGTGGTTTATTTTTTTCATTTTGTGTTGGAATAGAACTTCGATCCCCCATAGGGTTGTAGATTTTTTATGTATCCTTTTGTATATTTGCCTGAACTGACCATATCCTCACAGGATTTTCAGCCTCTGCCATCAACTCTTCCTTGGTGAGATAGTTACTCTTTAATGGTGTTACTCTATGAAGAGGAGCAGGGACCTCTTGCATAAATTTTCAGTACCGATTGTTGAGTATAAAAAAGATAGTATTTTTTTCTAAGCATCCACAATATCAGCAATGATCTCTTATATATATGACAAAGGATTTAGGAAACTAACTACTAATTTAAAGCAGGTCCCTAAGGTGAAAGCCTTCATTAGGCCACTTTAGGTGGCTGAAAATTGATAAATGTTTCCTGTTTTATAATTCTTACCGATTCCCTTTTATTAAGGATAGCCAGCTAGCTCTCACATGGCTCTTCAATGGCTTTTTTGTTAACAGCTTTTGGTGCTCTAAGGATCAATACTTTAGAGCTAAACATGAGGCTGATTTTGTGTCAAGATCTTTCCACTAAATGGTACTGCCCAACCAATGCCTCTTGTGAACACGTATATGAGGAAGCAAGAGTTTTCCCTGAGTCTGCTTAGCACTTCCTTCCAATTTAAATTAAACCCACAAGCAGGAAAATGGCAGCTTCCCAGCTTCCTTTATTTCCCATACCTGTATTAGGACCAATCTGAAAAAATTTGACACTTGGCAGGTTGCAGCATCTTCTACTTCACCGACTCCCCATGACTCAGCTTCTGTGGCCTCCTCAAGATCAGAGCTCTGTGCAACCTGAGGAGTCATTACATCTGATCAAATGCAATTTGCTTTGCAATCCATGCTTATTGTTTTAGTCCACAAGTATTACTTTGAAAGGTTCAACCACTTTTTATTGATTTGAAATTTAACATAATGAATTTGGGACCAACAAAGGTGTTTTAAAAGTAAAAAATAAATATTAGAGCTCTGTCCCCAGTTTCTGGTGCACAAATCCTAAAATTCTTGGACTTTCCTGAGGACTAAAACTATATTTGAAGCTATCTTTTGTATGCTAATTATGTTACTCATGGGGGCAGGAGGGGACATGGAAGGCAGATATTTTCAGGATGGGGAATAGTCTCCAAAAGGATAAGGCATAATTAGAGGGTTTGAACTTTAAGCCCCAATCCCCGGCCTCTGGGGAGGGGAGAGGGGCTGGAGATAGAGTTAATCATCCATGGCCAATGATTTAATCAAGCACATCAACATAATAAAACCTCCATAAAACCCCTGAATAAAGGGGTTCAAAAGGGTTGGTAGACACCTCCAGGTTCTGGGAGGGTGGGGGTGCCTTGAGAAGGGTCAGAAGCTCCATGCCACTCCCCCCATACTTTGCCCTGTGCATCTCTTCCATTTGGCTGTTTCTGAGTTGTGTCTTTTATAATAAACAGGTAATAGTAGGTAAAGTGCTTTCCTGAGTTTTGTGAGTTGTTCTAGCAAATTATCAAAAGGGGACTGGAGGGAGTGGAGAATCCTCAAATTTGTAGCTAAGTCAGGCAGAAGTGTGTGTTATCTGGTGACCTGATTCTGGAGACTAGTATCTGAAATGAGGGCAGTCTTGTAGGACTGAGCCCTTAAACCTGTGGAGTCTCATGCTCACTGCAGGTAGTTCGTGTCAGACTTGAATTAAATTGTAGGACACTCAGTTGTTGGAGAATCAGAGAACTGAAAAATTAGTGTGGAAAAGACAATATGTATTTGATATGAGGAGGAAAAAAATCCTCTCATTTGACGTCAGAAGTGCTGTGAGTAAAACCAGCTCAAAAGAGTAGGTCCTCATCAAAAGATGGCTTTGTCTCATCAGATTTTTGTTTTGCAGTTAGGGGCTCTGGAACTTCCTTAGACCATTTCTTAGAAGAAGCTTGAGAGTGACATGGTTAAATTGCACAAATGCATGATCTTGGAAGTGAAACAGACCCCATTTTTTAGAGAAAAGTACTGATTATACTAAGCAGGAGTATTTGGAGGCTGACAAAATAAGCAGTCCATGTAGAGGGCACTTCAGTTGTTTTAAGAGTTGGATAGAACATAGTATAGAGGAATTTATCAGAAAGATTGGTATCCTGTAATCTAGGATCATAGGCAGCAGGTTTGTATCAGGCAAGTGCTTTAGCAGTAAGTAAGAAGCAGGCCTTTGGATCACACAAAGCCTGTCTTGGGAGTAGTCAGAGGATGAACTCTCAAGCCAGCCAGAACAAGGCCAAGGCCTACAGAGACCATGTACAAGGTGAGTTCCCAAGATTTCTCTGTCACCGAAGAATCACCACAGTTGGGATTCCCAGGTGACTGGCTTTTAGGAACACAATGCCTAATTATCAGAACAAAGTGAGAGTCAGAATTAACACAAGAGAGGCTTGATGCTGAGTCCCAGAATGTTAGACTAATGCTCTTTGACATCCTCTTTCCTACGGTGAGGTTTCGACCAAGAGTTTAGCAGTACTGACCTTCAGGTTGAAGCCATTGTCCCACTTGCAAACAAGATATGATGGGATGTTTTGACAATTACCTTGATCAGAAAGTTTCTGAGGACCATTTTCATGTATGTAGAATAATTAGGAAGGGCAGATATGTATTTTCATTGAATTTGTGTAAAATTTTCAATGACTTTGTTCTGGATATGTTTCTTCAACTACTTGTTAATCCTGATGGAAAATAATTAAATTTCTACTCTGTGCAGTGAAGTGTTCAAAGAGCTTGAAAAGATACAACTATATATAGTATTCTCCTTTAGTTAAAGACATAAAATACATATGGAATAACGACAATTAACAACATATGGGAACTTAAAACTAAGTGTTTCAAATAAGAAATACAGACAAGTCCTATTAGAATTCTAAAGAAGGCAGAACCCTTTTGAGCTTTGATGAGCATGGTCAGACAAGGTCTAAGAAGTTAATCTGTGTCTTAAAGGAGCAGTAGGAGCTAAATGTTAAAGAGGATCAGGGAAGTTTTTGATTAAAGACAGAGATGGAATTGTTTTGGGTTGATTTTTGCCCGCCACCCAACCCCAAATCCATATGTTGAAGTTCTAACCTCCAGTATTTCAGAATGTGAATAGTATTTAAAAATAGGGTTATTACAGAAGTGATTAGTTCAGATAAGGTTATACTGGTGTGGGCTGGGTCTCTAATCTGATGTGACTGGTGTCCTTGTCAAAAGGAGAAATTTGCACACAGACACACAGGAAGGAGGCCAGGTGAATATTGGAGTTATGTTGCCAAAAGCCAAGGACCTTCCAGAAGCTAAGAGAGAAGCCAGGAACAGATTCTTGCCTAGCACTTTCAGAGGGAGTATGGCTTGGTCTTGAACTTCTAGACTCCAGAACTGTGAAACAATACATTTCTGCTGTTCAGGCAACTCAGTTTTTAGTATTTTATTATAACAGCGTAAAAACACAAACACAATGACCAAAAACACAGAGGCAAGAATGCACAGGGCAGATCCTAGGGAATGCTAAGTCAATATACTCTGTCAATACCTAACACTTTCTAAATGCCTATCATCAATTTCATGCACATTTTATAAATTTTATTCTTGTGATCATTCAATAAATTAAGCCCTGTTATTCCCATTTTATGGATAAGAAATAGAGATTTGGATAAGTTAAAAAAATCTCCAGTGGTCATACAGTTAGGAAAGTACAGAGAGGGTGGTAAGAGATACTGAAAGAGCTGAGGAGCTGATGAGGACAGAGTGTCGGGCATGTCTGAATCTCTATCATTGATGCATTTCTCTGTACCAAACAGAAAATGACAGACTAGCAAAAATACACTGCTGAGGAAAGTAGAGCCACCATGGTTTATTTCTGAAAGAGACCACCAAATTGGTCCTCACTTAGCAAAATGCCCTCATTTAGCAATGGGAAATTCATATCCAAAAAGGATTAAAAAAAGTCGTGGAAGACCAAACAGCTAGTGTGGAGTTATCACTAGGGACTAAGCTGTGTGGCTGTCAGCCCAGAACCTCTTCACTATATCACCTATGTGTGTAAATAACATTGATCAGGGAGGCATTCGGGTTTTATACACCTGCTCCCGCCTTTCCTTTTAAATGGAGATTAGCAGAACTCTCCCAGCAGGCACCCATCCCAATCCAAGGAGGAGATTTCTGATCAGTGGTGCCCTGCCCTGGGTTTTGCACCCGCCTTGTGTTTGGACAAAAAGAAAAATGGTACCTCTCCCCTGAATTGACACATCGCTATTTCACTAAGCATGCAAAGTGTTCCTGCTTGGGCTGCCTTGGTAAATATTTACCTTGAATTATCACAGGCTTGAAACATCAGCTGCCCAAAGGAGCTGAATAGTGACTTTGGACATTTGGATCTGGAACCTGTGAGGAATAGAAATATAACCTTGCATGTTGTCAGAGTCTCTGGTGTGCCAAGGGAAAATGTACTTTATACAGCCACAAGCTTGACCTCCAAGAGCCTTAAAAAGCCTCACATACTCAAAGGTGCATTACTAGGCCTTACATTAATTTATCACGATAGCTAAAGTGCTGTGTGTAAACCACAGGAGATCTGAATCCCCTGGGCATCCAGGAGTCAGCATTAATTGCTTCAAGTTTAGCATAGGGAGCTATAAGTGAACATAGGGGAATGACTATTTGCATATTGTTTGCAATAAAGCTTAGAAATGGTTCCAGATGTCCCAGCTTAAACCTTTTCCCCTAAAGTTTGTCCAGGTTGGGAATCAGCACAAGCCAATCTAATAGAAGTTTCTTCTAGTCTGTCTCCTCCTGTTCCTAATCAGAACTTGCAGGTTGCTACAGGAATACTCAAGACAAATTTTTATTCTGAGCAGGCTGGGCATGATTTGTTAATTCACTTCTGAAATAACAATTGCAGTTGGGAGGGATCAGTTGAAAGCCTTAATTACATTGGAAAATATGCTTCACTGTAGCCTGCTCCTATCCAGGGTACAGAACACATAATTATCATAATTTTCAAATTTTATTATTATTATTTGAAAAAATTTGATGGAGAGCAGACTCCGTCAACTTAGCTACTTCAAAGCAGTGGCCGAGTCACATTTAAACCTTTGAATAGATGATTTCCCCAACTTGCTTGTTAAGGCCTCTTAAATGGGAAGACATCTATGGGCTGTTTCCAGCCTCAGATGTGATTTGTCCAACAGAACTAGCTTCCCAGTTCCTTTTTCTTCCTTTGTGCCAAGAGGGAAATGCTCAGGTGTGCTGTTGCCAGAGTGATTAGGCTAGCTGGGAACTCTCCTTGGACAGGAGGTTGGAAAGCCTTTGGGATCATGCCCTCTCATCCTTGTTAAATGACTCTGTGTGTGTGTGTGTGTGTGTGTGCGTGCACGTGCACGCACACGCTTGCTGCATGCACACCTGCCTAGAGGGAAGAAGTTTGTTTTCATTTTTTAAAGTCCCAGAATATTTTTAAAGAGAAAGCAAAACATTTCTGAAATAATGTTGGTATCTGTGTTAACCAGCGAGGGTGCTGGCAGAAGCCTCACTTGTGGTTATTGGCTTTGTTATCAACTTACCATGTCTTTAGAGAGTCTCTGTCTCTGGGTTTCTAACTGTAACCCTGGGGTGAGCAGATCTCTCTCCACTTCTTTGGGTGGCTGTGACGTTTATCAGACTAATGAGTCCAATTCTGGTGTCAGTGAGTTCTAGCATGTCCCTGACCCAGTTCTCACCTGACCTATGAATTGTCTACCTTCCATTTCCAAGCTTCCTCCTTCCAAGTTGCCATTGATCCTTAAATAGTAATAAAACTCAGGGGAGGAGTTAAACCATTTTGAATAATTCAAACCCTTTGTTCAAATGGATCCATTTAGGAAAACAAATCAAATTTTTAAAAAGCATCCAAAGTAATAAGAAAGACTGGTTGGCCTGAATTTAGCTTGAAGGTAAATCATCCTTCTGTAAACTCTCCTATCCCAGAAAGGTATCTAATGGTTGTCTGAATAGGAAGCAACTGAGTAGAAAGCACAGAGCATTCAAACCGGGAAACCTGGAATCTAGTCTTGGCTCAGTCACTAACCAGGGCAAAAACCTGGGGAAAGCCTCCTTATGGACTTGGGCTTCAGTTTCCTCCCTGGCAAAATTGTAGTCATAATATTGGGTCCTCTTACATAATTTCTCGAAGCATGCTCTAAATGTGGGCATTGTTTAAAATCATTAGAATTGACTCAGAGCTTTGAACACAGTAGGAACTAAATAAACATTTCTTGTAGTGAGTTTACCTCCCTATTTCCCATTTTATTTTCAGAAAATGTTTTGCTGTTCCCTGAAATGACACAATTCCTGTCTATATCTTCCCTGAATGTGAGGGCCCAGGTGTTTTTTTTGTTTGTTTGTTTGTTTTTTTGAGGAGAACTGCAAAAGCAAATATAACCACTGAGGACCCCAATGTCTCTTAGAAAGATAATATTTTATTCTCACCCACAGACATAAACAAAACTTGTTTATTTGGAGCCAATGACAACATTTTAGGGTCATTAAGGTCCAAAGATGAAGGGGCTTTAGAGAAATTAATGTTCATTTTTTGTTTTCCAACTCCATTTTCAGAAAAAGAAGCCAATGCTAAGAGATTGTTACTTGCCTAAATTGTTGTGCTTTCTTACCAATTGGAGGAAGGTGTCTGACTTCCCACCGAGGCCTGTAATCTTTGTGCCCCTTTTAAACTAATCATTTGGTAAGACTCTCTGCTGTGAAGAACACAACCTTGGAAATACTGCTCTTGTCTAAATGCATTATCTTACAGAGAAGGAGCCTCAGGTCCACATGGCCCTCTGCTGAGTCTGAGGAGGGAGAGCAGGAGTCACTTTTTCTCTAGGCTCCAAGCAGCTCCCCCATGACACATCATGGACAGCTGTTTCTTGAGATACAGTTGTGTCAGGACTCTCTTTCCATAGCTGCTTTCTTTGGCACCAAGGCTAACTTTGACAAATCTCTCTATGCCCCAATTTTCTCTGATGGAGATGACCAGAGGCAAAGCTGTCATATTCAGTCTCTACCCACCTCCTCACACCCTCTTCCTTGGGAACATCTATTTCTCTCTTCAGATAACAGCAACTGTGGTGTGCTTAGTGCTTTTCCCAGCATCGTCAACACACTGCTTCCCTTTGGCTTCCTTCACCCAAGTAGATAAGTCCATTTTCTGATCTGATTAAGTTAATAGAAAAATGGTCTCCTTCTCCTCCTCCTCCTCTTCCTCTTCCTTCTTCTTATTCTTCTTCTTCCTTTTGGTTGAGTTGTATGAGATCTGACAAGGAAGAATAAAGGCCAAGAAAAGGAAGAAATGATGATAGTATCCTTGGCTGTAGCTATTGTTCAGGAGCTGAAGCTTCTTCTGGTTTTCCTCAGCAAGAGTAAGTGCACCTTTAAACAGGTGGAGACTGTGTTAAGACAGCTCATCACTCCTTTTTACTCAGCAGTTTATAGATTCAGCTCTCTAGTACCAATGGAAAAATTGATTAAAGCCTTCCCTTGAGGACACATCACCTCCAGGCATTATTATTTCAGAAGTCAGAGCTTATTCACTTTGACAAACATCCTGAATACCTGAAAGGAAGGGGAATAAATGGGCCTTGTTGCCCAAGGAATAGAAGGAGTGAAATGACATAGTATCCTAGATATGAAGACACTATTGCTCACTATTGGCTTTGAAAATTAAAATGTGTCCCACCTAGTACTATTTGTGAGCACTAAGATAAGTAGGAAAATACCTGGCCACAGCTTTTGGTGTAGGAGAATGGTTAAGAAGAAAGATTCAAATATGTGGTGTTTCAATTCCTCCCACAAACACCTCTTCTCCTCTCTGCCTCCAGACTTCTCTAGAACAAAGGTCTCATTTTTTAACCTATCTAGGTGGTATCACTGGCAGTGACAACATATTGATTACCAAAATATAAAAATTTAGAACATATTGAGATGGACCCCACTCTTCGGGGTGTCATATGGGAAGAAAGCCCATATTTCCAGGGCAGAAGCTTGCTCAACTTGTGAGAAATAAAATCAGCTTGTGATTCTCCCTGTCTGCTTGGTCTGCAGGCTTCTATTTCCATCATCTCCACCATTGTAGGACTGGTTTTGTCCTCACACACACATTGCATTTTGCCCATTACATCTGTCTTACTGTGGATGTCTGTTTGAATTTGATTCTATACAAGTTGGAAATTGGGTGGACCGGAATAGTGCATTTTCAGTACCCTCTTGAATGAATTCCATGGTCAGCATGGGGGATGGCAGCATTGACCCAAGAGGTATGGAGGAGGAAGTGGAAACTTAAGGAAGACATTAGTGAGGCAGTCAGAGAGCATGTCAAGGTGATTTGATCAAGTAAAGAGGGAGCAGTGCCTCATGTTATGGCTTATAGTGTAATTGTAAGCAGGACACATGTGCCTCTGAAGGGGCAGCAGAGAACAGTGAGGCTGGCAAGATCAACTTCAGTCAATTTGGCTTATCTGAAACTGAAGAGTTGCCTTTCCCTCATTTGCTTTTTAAAATTAATTAATTTATTTATTTATTTTGAGATGAGGTCTCACTCTGTCACCGAGGTTGGGGTGCAGTGGCATGATTTTGGCTCACTGCTACCTCCACCTCCCAGGCTCAAGCGATCCTCCCACCTCAGCTTCCCAAGTAGCTGGAACTATAGGTATGCACCACCACATCTGGCTCATTTTTTAAATTTTTGGTAGAGACGTGGTTTTACCATGTTTCCCAGGCTGGTCTCAAGCTCCTGAGCTCAGACATTCCACCTGCCTTGGCTTCCCAAAGTGCTGGGATTACAAGCTTGAGCCACTGAGCCCCACAGGCTCGTTTGCTTTAAAATGTCAACATTTCTCCTCCTCCTCCCACTCTTCTCCCAACTTTGGAAAGGTGTTAAGGAGATATCATATGTGGACTCTTCTGCTGACATGTTTCTGAAAGACCTTGTCAACTGGTACTAATTGTTGTGACTGCAAACTTCCATTCCATCCTGGATGCTCTTAACATCCTGGGCCTATCTCACATTCTCATGTAGTTTTATTGGCATTCACAAGACCTCAACCTCCAGAACCTGTGGGCGGAGGATTACCCAGGTGCCCAGGCAAGAGACTGAAGGCACAAACTGTTTCTGTATAATAAAGAAAATAGTTAGAATAAGAATAGTTATAATACAAATTAGATATAGAGATGATCATGGACAATTATCAATTGTTAGTATAAACATTATTAATCATTAGCCTTTTTTTTTTTTTTTTGAGATGGAATCTCGCTCTGTCACCCAGGGTGGAGTGCAGTGGTGCCATCTCGGCTCACTGCAACCTCTTCCTCCTGGGTTCATGCCATTGTCCTGCCTCAGCCTCCCCAGTAGCTGGGACTACAGGCGCCCGCCACCACGCCTGGCTAATTTTTTTATATTTTTAGTAGAGATGGGGTTTCACCGTGTTAGCCAGGATGGTCTCCATTCCTGGCCTCGTGATCCGCCCACTCGGCCTCCAAAAGTGCTGGGATTACAGGTGTGAGCCACCGCGCCCAGCCCCCTAATCATTAGCTTTTAATATTACTCTTTGTTGCATTACTAATATAACCTAGGAATAACCGGCGGGTATAGGGTCAGGTGCTGAAGGGACCTTGGGAGAAGTGACCTAGACGGCAAGAGGTGAGCCTTCTGTCATGCCCACATAAGGGCCGCTTGAGGGCTCCTTGGTCAAGTGGTAATGCCAGGGTCTGGGAAGGCACCCATTACTTAGCAGACCGCGAAAGGGAGTCTCCTTTCCTTGGAGGAGTCAGGGAACACTCTGTTCCACCAGCTTCTTGTGGAAGGCTGGATATTATCCAGGCCTGCCCGCAGTCATCCGGAGGCCTAAACCGCTCCCTGTGGTGCTGTGCTTCAATGGTCACACTCCTCGTCCACTTTCATGTTCCTCCCGTACTCCTGATTCGTCTTTGAAGTACATAGTAGATAGCGGTAGAAGGAATAGTAAAGTCTTAAAGTCTTTGATCTTTCTTATAAGTGCATAGAAGAAAATGCTGAGGTATGCTGCCTTCTCTCTCTCTGCTTCGGCTACCTAAAAGGGAAGGCCCCCCCCACCCCCCTCCTGTGATCACGTGACTTGCTTCACCTTGTCAATCACTTACAAGATTCACCCTCCTTACCCTGTCCCCTTGTCTTGTATGCAATAAATATCAGCGCGCCCAGCCTTTTGGGGCCACTACCGGTCTCCGCATCTTGATGGTAGTGGTCCCTGGGGCCCAGCTGTTTTCTCTTTATCTCTTCATCTTGTGTCTTTATTTATTACAATCTCTCCTCTCCGCACACGGGGAGAACACCCGCTAAGCCCCACAGGGCTAGACCCTACATCTGGTACTCCAATGTGCCTTTCTCCCTCGCTGTGTGAAGTTGCGCTTTGAGCCAGGGACTCAGCGGAGGAATTTCAGCGACAGATTCCTGAGGATTGCGGTCATTAAGCTTGGTGGTAAGTTTGGGCACTCAGAGTATCTCGGGGACACCATGGGACAAGCCAGTACTAAGTACTTGGCCTATTTAAATTTCATAAAAACCCTTCTTAAAGAAGGAGGAATTTCAGTTTCCTCTGACAAACTGATTGAACTCTTTGAGGTCGTTGATCTCATTTGCCCTTGGTTTCCAACTGAGGGAACTTCAGAACTTAAAGACTGGGATGAGGTGGGCCGACAGTTTAAAACTGCTCATAGAGGGGGACATGTTATCCCACCTGCCATTTGGACAGTTTGGTCCTCGGTTCGCTCCATTTTAGAATCCTTGCAGCCACAGGAGGAGGGAATGGAGGGTACTCTACCTTTCTTCCCCTCTGAAGAGGTTGAGGAAGCCCTCAGTACTCTCTCTCCAGAGGACGCCGCACAACTTGAGGCCGTCATTTTAGAAATGGACCCCTACTCTGATATTCCTTTGGCACCACCAAATACACCACAGCCTACCGCGCCTACTGCGCCCCCAATATCGCCTTATGAGGATTTTGTGGAGGTTCTCCTTCCCCCACATCCAAAAAAATCCCTCTAAAATGCACTATCAGCAGCCGTTGCGGCCCAAACCTCCTGTACTATCTCAGCCTTGCTATAGGGCTCTCCACCATCCGCCTGTTCAGCCCGGTTATGAGGCTCTGAACCCTATCCCTGTTCCGCTCGATAATGAGGCCCTCAACGCTATCTCTGCACTCAATTCTGCCTTTCTTTCTATGCATCAAGCTCCTCAGAAGTCTGACTTGCAGTCAATGCACCAGCCTGGAACTCAGGCCCTGCAGTCAATGCACCAGCCTGGAACTCAGGCCCTGCAGTCAATACACCAGCCTGGAACTCAGGCCCTGCAGTCAGTGCACCAGCCTGGAACTCAGGCCCTGCAGTCAGTGCAACATCCTGGAGTTCAGGCCCCTGAAAGACCTGCACAGCAGGCAACTGCGCCTCAGCCTGGCTTAAAGGCTCTCAACTTCTCCTCTATTCAAAACTCCAATTTCCTTTCTGCTTCTGGTCCGGTCACAACTGCTGTTACTACCCATAAGCAACAGGTTACATACCTTCCTGATAATGACACCCCTCTTATGAGGGCCATTTCTCAGTCAAGGGAATATGGGGATCCCGAGGCATGGCAGTTTCCTGTTATTTTACAATCTGCTATACCTGCTGCCCCTATTCCTGCCGCCCCTGCTCCAGCTGCAACAGTTCAGCCACAGCCCTTTGACCAAGCTCAGCAGGCAGCTGATCCCGCTGCTCCTCCAGACCCGCAGCTTAATGATCAGGCCCCTCAGCATTTCTCCTCCTCCTCCCGCTCTTCTCCCAACTTTAGAAAGGTGTAAAAGAGATATCATATGTGGCCTCTTCTGCTGACGTGTTTCTAAAAGACCTTGTCAACTGGTACTAATTGTTGTGACTGCAAACTTCCATTCTGTCCTGGATGCTCTTAACATCCTGGGCCTATCTCACATTCCCATGTAGTTTTATTGGCATTCACAAGACCTCAACTTCCAGAACCTCCTGCTTCACCATCACAGCAGCCTTTCTGTCAATTCTTCCGCACATAGCCCACAATGGTAGAGCTCTGTGTGACTTTAGCTAAAGGCACCTAATTCTCAGAACTCATTTTTCCCCCTGTCCAAGGGCCCAGGCACCAGCTGTATTCCTTTATTTGCATTAGAGGCTGTTGAGCATATTCATTGTGAGTGAGCAGTGTTTAGAAACTCAGAGTGCATTATCCGTCAAGCTATCTCTGTTGATATGCATGTTGTTGACCTGTACCTCACAAGGGCACCAATCAATGTTACAATGTTCTATCTCCAGCAAAACCTGGGTGATCTGATGGACTCTCTGGGTAATATTAAAACCTGAGGAGAGAAGTGAAAAGGGAGGCTTTATGAAAGCGACTTCCGAACACTATCCAATTATTAGTATGATTTTTTATAATACCAACGGTTTCAGATTTTATTGAGAGAGAGAGTTTTTCCCTAGCCCTCTTGGGAATGATTTTATTGAAAGCATCAGAACGAAGAAGATGGCTGCATCATTTCTGTAGTGCCAGGGGTCAGAATCTTTGACTGGTTTGGTGTAATGTGCACATATAAAATTTCACTCAGTGCTTATTCATTGCCTTTTATTTAATATATAATCTGGCTAGATCCACTTTTGTATCTTTACATTTACTGCTTGCCTGCATTAGGTTATTCTTTTGGCTGCTTTAATATGTACATATTAAGTCATATATATATGTATATATATTTTTTCTGATCAAGATTCTTACATGAAGGAAACATTTTGCTTTTGCTCTTTTTACAGAGTAATTACAGTAGCATAGATGGGAATGAGAAACTATCCATAGGACAGCTCTTTATGTTTGATAGCCATTTAGTTTAGAATGCTTTTGTTCTTACAGAAGTAAGTGTCTGTGCTTTTCCTTCCCTCCCTTTCCTTTCTCTGTATTCCATACCTACCCCCCATCCCATTAAATATTATTCACACTCCATAGCCCACCAAGAGCACTTTAAAATATAATAGATTTTTTGAGTTGCATTATTTAAAATGCACAAAACAAAATGCAAGAGCTACATTTGTAAGGAGAGCTTGCTGACTCAGAAGAGTGTCCTCTTCTTTAGCCTCTAATCAATGGAGAAGAGCCCTAAGCAGAAAAATAAGAACAATGAGTGTTATCAGTTTTATTTGTGAAAGCCCAATGACTCCCAAAATATGAAACTCCCTAGTAAAGTTAGATTAGGGGATGGCATTGGGATCTGGGCCAAAGTGGTTGCCTCTTATACATTCCCATTGTATTGACAATAACTGACTCTTGGTGAAGGACTGAACTATATAGGCTAGCAATTTGTTGAGTATCATATGATAGGAACATTCAAAATAACACTGCCTAAACAAAATAGAAATTTATTTATCTCCCACATAAGAGAGGACTGGAGGGAGGCAATCTAAGGTTGCTGTTGTGGCTCCATTAAGTCATCAATGACTTATGTTCCCTCTAGGAAATATGTGGCTTTGCATTACCTATGTTATGGGTGTCTACTTGTCATCTAATTAATTGTACTCCCCATGCCCCCTAAAGGTAGCTTTCAGAATTTCCATGAGATACTGTCATGTCTCTTTGGCCAGAATGTTGTCACATGGCTATCCTGAGCCACAAAGGAGCATAGGCAGCATTGTCTTTTAGGTAGGTAATATTGGGCCTACTAAGCATGGGGATTCTTATTTCTAAAGAAGGGTACAGAGAAAATTGAGGTGACCTGGCCATTTCTGAAAAACTTGATGGTGAAAGGATTATTTAAGGTGAATCATGCCTCTTTCCTGCTGATTCCCCATCACCTATAAAATAAAGGCCAGTCTTATAATCATGACATGTAAGTCGAGTGACCATATAATTTATCATCTAAACTAGGATATCTTTGAAAATAAAAAGGAGAACTATTAATAATACACCATGACAGCAGGACTATACCAACTCTCTTAGGTAAACAAGGATGTATGAACTAAGCACTAATCACCTTTTAGACCTCATCACCCTCGACTTCTCCACCTGCACTTTATTTTCTGTCTATAAAAATAGTCTGATTTTCCCCAAACATAGCATGATTCTTCACATGCCATGGAATTCCCATGTCGACCTTGTACCTAGTAAATCCTTATTTATTCTCTCCACCCCTACCCAAGCTTAGATATTTCCCTGCAAAGTCTCTCCTAATCAGGCTTCCTCAATTCATTGTGTTCTTTGAAAATTATTAAGATTTGCTTACATGTTTACTTCATATCAGGACAGGATTTGTTATGCTGTGGCAAAAAAAAAAACTCATACAATTTTTATTGCTGTTGCTCATGCTTCACAATCAATTTCAATTGGCAAGGAGGCTCTGTTCATTGCAGTTCATTGTAGGCTGATGGGAGCTACAGCATAGCAAATAATTGCACAGCAGAAACATAAGAAAATAGGATATGGTAACTCACATAAAGGCTTTTATTTTAAACATTTCCATGTAGAGAAGACACGCATCGGTTCTGCTCATACTTTACAGGCCAAGGTAGGTCACATGGTCACTTCTGACTTCAAAGCAGTCATGAAATATGATCCGACCATCTGCTTGGAAATGGAGAGAATAGCACTAACTTATTAGATTAGGAGTTGGCAAACAGTTTCTGTAAAGGGACTGAGAGTAAATATTTTATGCTTTGTAGGCCATGGAATTTCTGTTGCAACTATTCACTTCTGCCATTTTAGCATGAAACCTCCTTTAGAAAATACATAAATAAGCAAGCATGGCTGTGTTCCAATAAAACTTTATTTACAAAAACAGGTGGCAGACAGGATTTGGCCCAAAGGCCATAGTTTGCTGACCCCTGTATTGTGCTGAGAACTTCATTTCTATTACTTGATAAAGGTGTCTACAATATGCTGAGTGCAGTGGCTTGCAACTATAACCCCAGAACTTTGGGAGGCTGGGGCGGGTGGGGAGCGGATCATTTGGGCTCAGGAATTCAAGATCAGCCTGGGCAACATGGAGAAACCCCATCTCTACAAAAAAATTTGAAATTAGTGGGGCATGATGGCTCGCAACTGTAGTGACAGCTACTTGGGAGGCTGAGTCAGGAGGATGGTTTGAGCCTGGGAGGCGGAGGTTGAAGAGAGCTGCACTCCATCCTGGGCAATGAGGGAGACCCTGTATCAAAATAATAACATGAATAATAAAATAAAAAGGTGTCTACAATATATCAGGTTCTTAAAAACATGTTATTGATTTGTCCGAAATACTTAAATATGTCTGAAGCAAATGAAATGCTTCATTTTCCATCTGTGAAACTAAGTAAATGTTATATTATTTTACCCATTGTCTTAGCCCATTCAGTCTGCTATATCAAATTGTCATAGACTAGGTAGCCTATAAATAATTACTTATTTCCTATAATTCTGAATGCTGAGAAGTAGAAGATCAAGGTGCCAGCAGATGTGTCTGGTGAAGGCTGGCTTCCTGGTTTTCAGAAAGCAGTCTTCTCACAGTGTCCTTACATGGCAGAAGCAATGAGGGATCTCCCTGGGGTCTCTTTCATAAGGGCACTAAACCCACTTATGAGGTCTCCTTTCTTATGGCCTAATCACCTCCTAAAGGTCCCATCTCCTGATAGCATCACATTGAGGATTAGTTTTCAACATGTGAACTTTGGAAGAACACAAATGTTCAGCCTATAGCACCCACTCCTATAAAATTTTTACAGGGCAAAATAAAATAGGATGAGCTAGGAGCGGTAGTTAATACTTGTATATAAAGTTTTGGGAGGTGTAAAATATAAAAGAGTCTGGCCAAGAGATGGGTGGCTACCTGTGGCAAGATATGCACAGGAATTGAGTGAATTCAAAGTAAGTAGCCAAGCATCTGTGTCCAAAGGACTAGTCTAACCAGAAAAAATCGGGGTGGGGGACTGGAGGAAGTGAACTCCAAAGAAAGAGATTGAGTTCAGCATCCTGTTTCTCCACACAGGCATATAAACCAACATTCCAGGGCCTAGAAGATAAATTATCATTTATCAAGAATGAAAGTTGGCCAAGTTCTGCACTGGTATTTAATATCCTGCCAAGAACAAGCAGACAAGGGTTGGTGGGTAAGCATTAAGTGCCAGAGAGAGAGAGAGGAGCATGGAAGACACACACACACACACACACACACACACACACACACACACACACACAGAGAGAGAGAGAGAGAGGGAGAGAGCAGGTATCTGGGAAGTCCCTCAGAAGGGAGTCAAGAGACAAATTTTATCTACCAGGAGATGTGCTACCAACATCTGAGGAATGGCCAGTCTTTATCAATAAAGATAGATTCTTCCTTCCAAGTCATCTTTTCATGCAGACATGCCCCATCTTTCCTCACCCGAGTCATCAGAGGTGTGATTGCCATCTTCCGAAGTACAGTCTAAGTAAATGGCAGTCTAGTGCTTCTTTGCACACAGAGTTGGGGAGGCTATTGCCTCCTAGAGCGTCCTCTCGTTTGACTAGAACCTCTGGGTAGGTAAGTATATGGCCTGCTTAACTGCTAATGACCACAAAGGAGGACAGGGAGGCCTTTGGTAGGAAAACATTTAGCTAAGCAGAGCAATTTTAATTAAAGCTCGTTGAGGTGTGCATTACTCTCAGGGCAAGGCGACTAGTAATAACAATGGCAGTAATATACAGAACAGGCTATAATATGTGAGTTAGTGGCCGCCACATGGTTTTTAGTGGCTCCTCATCACAGAATCCAAAAGGCTGCTCAGGGCCAAGTACAGAAAACATTTGGCCCAAGGGGTGTGGAAAATGTTCCAACGATGCATATGTTCTTCAGTAAACAGAGCAGCCACTGGTACCACAGGACAGCCAGTGCTGAGGAGGAGAGGGTGAGAGGGGACTCTGCAGGAGGAAAGAACAGGGCGCAGCAGCAAGAGCTGAGAAAAAGGATGAGGGAAGCTAAGACCTTGAAAGAAAGCAGCGCTGGGCTCTGCTCCAAGCCTGAATTTATGAAAACATTGGGCCAAAACAAGATAATATGGCAGCGTCGTTTCACACAGGGGCCCTTGCTGTTGGGCACTATTATTCCAATTCTGACACTTGAATGAAATGTGGTATAATTGGGTTTCTGAGCCTCCGCTTCAGGTGACATCAATTGCCGTTTTTAAAAATGATGATGGCGTGGAAGGAGACTCCTTTTTCCCTTTAATGTTTGGAAGTTGCCACACTCTCTGTGCCACTTGTATACTCCTTGGAAGGGCCATGGGACTCCTGGGAGGATCTGAAGTGCTAGTGGCCAAGCCCATGAAGAAATATGGCGGGTTGATGGCAGAGAAGCTAAATGTGGCAGAGGATGCAGGATTAAAGTTGGTCCCATGACACATCTTTCTAGGTCTCTCTCTTTTCTTGCTGTTTTTCTTTCCCATCAAAGAGTGTTTTTTCTTTTTCCCTCCTCCTTTGGCTTTCCTTCACTGTTTTGCATACAATGACTAGGATTTTTTCCAGCTGTTGCAATTTTTTCTTTTGGACTGAACAATGTGACATCTATATTATTGAGTCAGAGAAAAAATATTGTCATGAAAAAAAGCATATTCCATGCAAAATGGCTAACTCCTCCCTTAGTGTGGCACCCTGGATACATGTGTCCTTGTGTATGCTGTTTGCCTCAATGGTGTTTTTGGGTTGGGTTTTGGAGGCAAGTAGTGGGAGGAGAGAAAGTTGAGGAATTTTTAAGCATCCTTGTATTCTTTATTGATATCCATAAAAATAGAGGCAAAGTTTTCTTTCCATTTCAGGTTTTCCTTCTGTGTGTGTGTGTGTGTGTGTGTGTGTGTGTGTGTGTGTGTGTGTGAAAATGTTCTTTAAAGCAGAAAGAGCCAATCCGATTTGTAGAATTTCCTCCAAGCAGTGGAAGAAGTTGGAAAAGCAAGGAGCAGCGTGATACTCAGAAGAGATTCCCTGTCTTCTAAAATACTTTCCTCCCCTACCAGAGAGCACTCCCTCCCCCTAATTAGTCTTAATCGAAGTAAATAAATATAATTTGCAATGCAATCTGGAGTCTCTACTCTGAAAGTCCCTATGCCAAGTGAAAACTGTCAAATACAGTTTAAAACAATGTTTTCCAAAAATAGGCCTTACATAAGTCATGTTTCTTATACCAAGTTGAGAATTCAGAGACTCCTCCCATATCACATGATGTCATCATGTGAAACCAAAACAAATATGAAGCTACTATGCTGTGACATTGTTTATAAAACTGTAATACTTATCTTCAAACACAGTCAAGAAGGTAATATGGGGTCAGCAGTGAATCTGAAAACATTAAATGCTATTCTTCCCAATTCCATGTGTACCTTATATTAAATATGAGAAAAATTTAGTATGTTTCTACTGTGATCATTGTGGCTAGAAAGAGAGTAGTTCAGTGGCCTCAGTTTTATTTCAATTAAAAGGCTGGCTTGACCAATGTGGTGGTGTTGGGGGAGCCACTTTTTCTCTGCCTCACGTCTCACCTATAGGATGGGTTAATAAATTCTCTTTATAACTCATAGATGTCCTGAAGACAAATTCGTAACAGAATCCATCATCATCATTTATTATTCAACATATAGATGTATACCAGACACTTACCAAAGGGCTACATAATTATCCACCTGGACATTTCCTTTAAAAGGATGTCCTCATCCTAACTTTTCCGACAGCACATTTGATTACCTTTGTTCTCTTAGCTATGAAAGGCAAGAGCACCAGACTGTCCCCACCACATAGATCCCTTAGGGAATGGGACGCAGGTAGAGACTCTCTTCTGCCTCTGCTTTGATAACAGTCTGGGATGCAATCAATGTTCGGCTAAGGGTAGAACCAGACCGTGCCATTTCTGATGATGGGTTTCCCTCTTTATAACTGTGGGAGAAACAGACCCCAGGCTGTTCTAGGGACTGCTGTGAATTCCTTTAGCCTTCGGTGAGGCCAACCCGCAGAGGTGAAAGGGACTGTGAGAATGTTATTGCAACTTCTTAATTCAAAACATCACTGAAAAGAGACTTCCTGGGATAGGGCTGGAGGAAATGGGGCTGCTCAGCTGGGATGAATTACTGAGACCGTTGGGTTAGTTTTGCCCCCTAGTGGTTAGAGGCTTAGGGACCCCAGGAGCTAAATGGCTCCCAGCATTGAATAAAGGAAGCAGCTGGGGGGAGCAGGGGGATACCACATGGGGTAACCTGAGCCTTTAACTAATGGTGGTGTGACCTCAGCTCTCAAGAACCCAGTCCCCACACCTGCAAATTGAAAATGATAGACTAGATCATGAAGAATTCAATTCTTCTGTCTTTATTGATAGATGACTCTAGAAACATAACCTGCGATTCTGCAATTCCCCCACATATTTCCTGAGGGCAACAGAGATAGAGTTTTAAGGTCCTGATGGTTGAGATCAAGGGGCCAGTAACATCTAAGTGGGGGCTAAGAGAGCTTACTCCTCAAGTGTCTTTAAGATAAAGACTGCCCAAGAGGATGAAACCATGGTGGCCTTTGGAACAAAAGTTTCTCTCCTGCACGGATGCCCTTTGCACCCTTTACAAATTTCTTGAAAGTGAGCAAGAAGAAGAAACAGCACAGGATACCACTTTCACATACACTGCAAGACTTTCTTCTATTCATCCATTGTTTCTCATATCTCAATAACATAGAGATCATAAATTAAAAAAAAAAGGATTAAGACCATCCTCAACTCCTACAACACAGGGGCAATAGGATCCTCCCCTTTAAACTTACAGAGTGAGAAATAAAACAATTGTTTGAATTTCTGGGCATTGACCCTATATTGCTCTGTGTAAGAATGAGATTCCCTCAAATGTGATGTTATATGGCTTATTTGTCTCTCCTTTGTGAAACTTACTCACTGCATCTCAGAACATTGCACAACACATGAACATGCCATTGCTTCTTTTCTTCCTGTGCCATCTTTTTAGATTTTCTGTTGCATTCTCCTATATTAGGCAGATAAATCTCCATAGCATCTGTACAATTTAAAGGTTTTGATCAAATCAAGCCGCAGACATGCATTTTTCTGTTAGTGTTTCCTAACTCAGTGGCTTGTTACCATTTCTCCTTATATTTCAGCCTAAAAAGAAATGGATGGCATCTTCCTTTCTGGGGCTGTGTCATGTTTGAATGTAGCTAAGGGTACCATTTCATCAAGTCAATTAGGTTGAGAGGATGAAATGAATTTGGGATACATTATGCAAAGAAAGATGATAGTTAATTTTTCAGGGCAGGCAAGTGATTCTGGGTCACCAAGGATTGTTAAAACAAACAAACAAACAAAGGAATTCCAGGTAACTAGAAAAAAAGAAAAAGGATGGCTCTGTTCAGTTAAAAGCGGCAGAAAAAAGAAATCCATCAACTCATTTACTCAAACCTGTTTCTGGCTAGAGTGAAAATGGAGACAATGAAATCATTTTCAGCAAATTATTAGTGCAATATATATTTTTTCCTTTCAAGAAAAGGAAACTAAAGAATGGTTGTGGCCTTTTGTTGTAGATAGCTTTTCAGAAGAGTGTAACGTAAACAGATTATCTGCAGTGTTTATTCAGTGTGAAAAAACAGTTCCAAGAGCCCCAGGTGCTTGCCAAGATCATAATTGTACCTTCTTAAATACTTTCATTACTTGGAAGTACAATAAGCGAAGCAGGGACACATGCTTTCCATTTTCTTGTCAACAAAACACCTCCAAGAAATTAAGCTCTATTTTCTCTAGAAAATTTCTCTAGAACTGTTCAGGGCATATGAAAAAGGAAGGGAGGTGGGGCTTTGGTTTAATTTCTTTATGACCTTGAAAAGAAGCGTGTAACTCCTCCCCCCACCCCACCCCACCCCACCCCACATAAAAGAAAGGTGGCTCCAGTATGGGGTGCAGGGTGGCTCAAAACCAGAATATTAAATCTATAATGGTTCGTATTTGGTTAAATGTGGATATATGAGGAGTATAGAGTGTTAGGGAAACATGATTTCACACACAGATTTTTCTTTAGCGGGAGCTGAGTCACTCTGGGGTGGGAGGAAGCCGCAGGACAAAGCTCAGCTCATCTATGTGAACATTTACTGGGCCAAGTCTTCACAGTGGGATGAAAAATACTTGTTGATCCTTCTACAGGAGTTGGCCTTTGCATGAGGGGGAGGGAGGTAATCTACCTCTGCTTTTACATTTTAGTAACTTTTGAGCCAATTGGTCATCCCAAACACAGGATGAAATGTCAAATTGGCATGTGCGCACAGGACCTCAGAGGAAGTTTCTTTCTCAGGAAGAAAGGCTGTTACGTCTG